>NC_073230.2:50345000-51595000 GCF_029281585.2 Gorilla gorilla gorilla
GAAAAGATCAACAAAATTGACAGACCACTAGCAAGACTAGTCAAGAAGAAAAGAGAGAAGAATCAAACAGATGCAATAAAAAATGATACAGGGGATATCACCACCGATCCCACAGAAATACAAACTACCATCAAAGAATATTATAAACACCTCTATGCAAATAAACTAGAAAACCTAGAAGAAATGGATAACTTTCTGGACACATACACCCTCCCAAGACTAAACCAGGAAGAAGTTGAATCCCTGAATAGACAAATAACAGGCTCTAAAATTGAGGCAATAATTAATAGCCTACCAACCAAAAAAAGTCCAGGACCAGACGGATTCACAGCTGAATTCTACCAGAGGTACGAGGAGGAGCTGGTACCATTCCTTCTGAAACTATTCCAATCAATAGAAAAAGAGGGAATCCTCCCTACTCATTTTATGAGGCCAGCATCATCCTGACACCAAAGCCTGGCAGAGACACAACAAAAAAAAGATAATTTTAGACAAACATCCCTGATGAACATTGATGCAAAAATCCTCAATAAAATACTGGCAAACTGAATCCAGCAGCACATCAAAAAGCTTATCAACCATGATCAAGTGGGCTTCATCCCTAGGATGCAAGGTTGGCTCAACATATGCAAATCAATAAACATAATCCAGCATATAAACAGAACCAAAGACAAAAACAACATGACTATCTCAATAGATGCAGAAAAGGCCTTTGACAAAAATCAACAGCCCTTCATGCTAAAAACTCTCAATAAACTAGGTATTGATGGGATGTATCTCAAAATAATAAGAGCTATCTATGACAAACCCAGAGCCAATGTCATACTGAATGGGCAAAAATGGGAAGCATTCCCTTTGAAAACTGGCACAAGACAGGGATGCCCTTTCTCACCACTCCTATTCAACATAGTGTTGGAAGTTCTGGCCAGGGTGATCAGGCAGGAGAAAGAAATAAAGGGTATTCAGTTAGGAAAAGAGGAAGTCAAATTGTCCCTGTTTGCAGATGACATGACTGTATATTTAGAAAACCGCATTGTCTCAGCCCAAAATCTCCTTAAGCTGATAAGCAACTTCAGCAAAGTCTCAGGATACAAAATCAATCTGCAAAAATCACAAGCATTCCTATACACCAATAACAGACAAACAGAGAGCCAAATCATGAGTGAACTCCCATTCACTATTGCTTCAAAGAGAATAAAGTACCTAGGAATCCAACTTACAAGGGATGTGAAGGACCTCTTCAAGGAGAACTACAAACCACTGCTCAACGAAATAAAAGAGGACACAAACAAATGGAAGAACATTCCATGTTCATGGATAGGAAGAATCAATATTGTGAAAATGGCCATACTGCCCAAGGTAATTTATAGATTCAGTGCCATCCCCATCAAGCTACCAATGATTTTCTTCACAGAATTGGAAAAAACTACTTTAAAGTTCATATGAAACCAAAAAAGAGCCCACATTGTCAAGACGATCCTAAGCCAAAAGAACAAAGCTGGAGGCATCACTCTACCTGACTTCAAACTATACTACAAGGCTACAGTAACCAAAACAGCATGGTACTGGTACCAAAACAGAGATATAGGCCAATGGAACAGAACAGAACAGAGCCCTCAGAAATAATACCACACATCTACAACCATCTGTTCTTTGACAAACCTGACAAAAAACAAGAAATGGGGGAAGGATTCCCTATTTAATAAATGGTGCTGGGAAAACTGGCTAGCCATATATAGAAAGCTGAAACTGGATCCCTTCCTTACACCTTATACAAAAATTAATTCAAGATGGATTAAAGACTTAAATGTTAGACCTAAAACCATAAAAACCCTAGAAGAAAACCTAGGCAATACCATTCAGGCTGTAGGCATGTGCAAGGACTTCAGGACTAAAACACCAAAAGCAACAGCAACAAAAGCCAAAATTGACAAATGGGATCTAATTAAACGAAAGAGCTTCTGCACAGCAAAAGAAACTACCATCAGAGTGAACAGGCAACCTACAGAATGGGAGAAAATTTTTACAATCTACCCATCTGACAAAGGGCTAATATCCAGAATCTACAAAGAACTTAAACAAATTTACAAGAAAAAAATCAAACAACCCCATCAAAAAGTGGGTGAAGGATATGAACAGACACTTCTCAAAAGAAGACATTTATGCAGCCAACAGACACATGAAAAAATGCTCAGCATCACTGGCCATCAGAGAAATGCAAATCAAAACCACAATGAGATACCATCTCACACCAGTTAGAATGGCGATCATTAAAAAATCAGGAAACAACAGGTGCTGGAGAGGATGTGGAGAAATAGGAACACTTTTACACTGTTGGTGGGACTGTAAACTGGTTCAACCATTGTGGAAGACAGTGTGGTGATTCCTCAAGGATCTAGAACTAGAAATACCATTTGACCCAGCCATCCCATTACTGGGTATATACCCAAAGGATTATAAATCATGCTGCTATAAAGACACATGCACATATATGTTTATTGTGGCACTATTCACAATAGCAAAGACCAATGGAACCAACCCAAATGTCCGTCAATGATAGACTGGATTAAGAAAATGTGGCACATATACACCATGGAATACTATGCAGCCATAAAAAAGGATTTCATGTCCTTTGTAGGGACATGGATGAAGCTGGAAACCATCATTCTCAGCAAACTATTGCAAGGACAGAAAACCAAACACCACATGTTCTCGCTCATAGGTGGGAATTGAACAATGAGAACACTTGGACACAGGATGGGGAACATCACACACTGGGGCCTGTTGTGGGGTGGGGGGAGGGGGGAGGGACAGCATTAGGAGATATACCTAATGTAAATGATGAGTTAATAGGTGCGGCACACCAACATGGCACATGTATACATACGTAACAAACCTGCATGTTGTGCACATGTACCCTAGAACTTAAAGTATATTTAAAAAAAGACAATGTTACCTTGGAAACAAATTTCCTATTTGCTGTGGTACTGTATCTCTTACCTTCCTTCCTGCAAAGATTCATCTATATTCCCTGCCTCCACTGGCTCACTTCCCATTTACTCTTCAATCCATTAAGATCCCAATTCCAGTGTTTATCTCCAGTGTTGAAGATACTCTCACAGGTACACATATACTTCCACATTATTAATGTCCATGATACAGGCTTTAAAACAGGAAACATCTTCCACAGCCACTGCCCCTTTTTGAGGAAAGCAGTCCTTACCAGTTCTTTATGAAGAAGTAGTCATGTTCTGGGTACCATATTACTTTGTTTCCCTGGCTACAGCTGACTGGGCCCCAGAGGCAACACAAGTGATTCGATAGCTACCAATCTATGGACTATGAGGTCCCTCTCTAATTAGAAACATGGGGATAAACTAGGCCAATCAGATTCTCTCTTGAAAGAGCTGGTCTAGAGATGGTAATATGGAAGTGCATCCAAGGTGTGTAGACCTCCATAGAGTAACAAAGAATTAGGTTGATGGCAGACTGCCTGTAGACAGACCAGGGTGCACCTCCTATTGAGGAGGTAACAAAATATCCTGATTGCAAGAGTTGCATTATATCCTGAGCTCCTAGTTTCTGAACTGCAGTCCATTCTTTATGAGGCCTGGCATTCCTTGGTTCCTATTCTCTCAGAACCTGGTTGCATGAGTAGAGTTTCTGTCTACTTCATTTTCTGAGTGTATAGTTATAATTAAGCAAATTGATTTCTTGATTTCTTTGTCAAGAGAACCTGAATGAACATTTCTTACCTAGCAAAAAGCCCACCTAGCAACCATTATATTACATGTGTAATATTTGACTCTGCAGATCACTACCTCCGTCTAGAAGTTCTCTCTCTCGGCTTATGTAATACAACTCTTCCAGATGTTCCTTCTACTAATGAAGCTATTTCTTCTCTTCCTTCCTGCCATCTCTATTTACTCATTTCAACCCTTAAAAATGGTTCTTCCTCAGGCATCCCATTGCCTACTTTTGTTCAGTCTATATACTCTGTCTGAAGAACTATATATATGTTCATGGCTCCAACCTCCATTTGTATCCTAATGACAGTTGTTTGCTGGATACCTTATCTTCTTTTGGATGTACCACAAGATCCTCAAATTCCACATGGTTAAGACAAAAATTATCATTATTTTGCATAAAATAGCTCTTTGTCTTGTATTCCTTCCATCAATAGTTGATATAATTGTTATCCTAAATCCCCCCAGTGAGTAACCTGATTCTAAGTCCAGTCACTATTCTTACTTACTCCATGATTTAACTTCTCTCCAGTATGTCTTCACTACTCCCGGCCTCTATCACTGCTTATTCAGGGTTTTTCCCCCCGACTCCCCAGTGACTTGGGTGTTCCTGCTCTGTATTCTCATAGTATCTACTGAATACCTCTTTCAAAGAACCACCTGTTGTACTGAGAGGGTTGACTTTCTCATCTGTCTCCTCCAAAAATGTAAGTTCCCCATAGGTAGAGGACCAGTTTTAAAATCTAACACAATGCTGGCCAACTATAGGTACTTACTACTATTTTTTGAGTGGATAAATAAGTAAAAAGTCAGAATTGCCTGTGCCATACACAAAAATGAAGAAGCTCCAGCCTTCAAATTATATCAAAACCAACTCAACTAAGAATGGGAAATGTGATATTGGACAATAGAAGTGTTGGTTTGTAATCTCCAAACTTCTCCCCAAAGACACTACAGACAAACACTTTTAACTTAACTCTATTCTCATCCCCTTCTTATACTCTTTCTTTACAATATCTTCATGCAACTCTTATTTGCCTTCTAACTTGTATACTCCTACCAAACCAAGCCCTCGTTCTGGAGTTAATGGCCATAGCTAATATTGCAGAGTTGTGATAACTTCACCTATTAAGATTCTGTTCATTCCATATGTACAGAGGCCTTTACTTTGCATACAATGGGCTTGCTAAAGAATAACCTTAGTAACCTCTTTAGCCTTAAAATTGACCAACTACCCCACCCCATCCCAGATGGCAGATGAGAGGCTTTTAGTTTGCCTCAGCCACTTGGAGATATCAAGACAATGCATAAAGATCAACTCTGTGAACTTTCATTCAAGAAGGAAAATAGGAATCTACTGGAATCTTGAAGAACAAACCAGAATCCAGGGAGAAAAATGCCAGCAAACAGCCCCTGTGATGGTGTCTGGCTGATAAAAATGAGTAAAACCCCAGCACATGAGAGAGGCAGAAAGCCTCCCTCTGAAGCTTACCTTTCCAATGGAGATCCAAGCAACCCAGGCCAAGGGGGAACACTTTGTTTCTCCCAAGCCCTAGTGCTAACTTGGGGAAAGGATTGAAGATGTTGTAAGAGAAAGACACCACAAAAAGCTCAATACATTTTCCCCAGGCTAGCTTAGGACCAAGAGCAGGGTGCCATTTTTAATGCAGGACCACATAAAGTCCAGAATTCTTTGTTGACCTGGCAGCATGACTGTGTTGGTATTTTAGTCTTGGACCAGAGGCTGGAGCAAGACTTGCTTTGGAGTGGGGTAGGGGCCTCCACAGCCCGAACTGTAGAAGGCACCTCAGCAGTAGGTGCTAGAATTGTGCTCCCCCCATTGCAAGCCTCAGGCAGAAGGAGAGCTGCTACAGCTGTAGTTTCTCTTGGGCAGTGAGACTTGCCAGCTTGGAAACATGGAACTGGTCTGCATCTACCATTGCTGGGTGCCCCAGCTGCTCCTCTGAGATTGTGGTACAGCAGGGCACTCTCCATTTCACCCTCAGGCACAAATCCAGGCATTCGGAGCACCCACTTGTGTGGTTTCGCAGCCTGAGCCGCACCACCCTTTCTGGGCATAGACTGTGGTACAGCAGAGCTCTTGCCGCTCCCTTCACAGGCAGACATCCAGGCATTCAGAGCACCCACTCACCTGTATCAGCAGCCTGACATGCCCCATCCTTCCTGTGCAGAGATCCTGGTACAGGGAGGCCCTCTCTGCTTCACATGCAGGCAAATCTCCAGGCATTTAGAACACGCACTCATTTAGTTCAGCAGCCTGAACTACCCCACCCTTCCTATGCAGAGATCCAGATGCAGAGAGGCCCTTTCTGCTCCATGCCCAGGCAAATCTCCAGGATGCTTGCCTTAGTCATCCTTCCCCTCCCGAGCAGAGAACTTGGTGTAGGGAGACCTTCTCTGCTCCACACTCAGGCACATCTCCAGGTATTCACATCACCCACCCAACTGGAACAGTGGCCTAAACTTCCCCAGCCTTCTTGTGCAGAGATCCTGGGTGCAAGGGGCCTTCTCTACCCCATAACCAAGCAGACCTCCAGGCATCTGGAGTACCTATTCTCCTAGGAGTTTAAGCCACCCCTCAGTCCCACGTAGAGAACTTAGGCCAAGGAGGTTTCCCAGCACCATGCCTAGGCACACCTCTGGGTGCTCAGTGGCTGCTCACTGTACCCACCCTCAGCACTGGTGCTCATGCCTGCCATCGGGGCCCCTGGAGGAGGACCTGCCTGGTCTAGCCCTGCCCATCTTGGCCCCCAACCCCACAGGGCTGAGGAGGGAGCTCAGACCACCGTGCACTCCACAGCTTAGCCCATTGCCTGAGGAAACAGAGGGCTTCTCCTAGTAAGCAAGGATCAAGTATATATCCAACCATGTTGGCTGCAGCTGGCTCTTACCTATAAGCGCCATCTACAAGCTTGTAGGTCAAACTGCAGAGCCCAATATAAAACCTGCCATCAGAAGTGCATGGGGCTATAGAAACAAAGCCAAAAGACCCTACCCAGCATTCTCTACAGTCATATCACCTAGGAAGGGAGGGAAAGGTAAAGAAAAAAATAATATTATAGGCAAGAAAGAAAAAGAAAAATCCTACCCACACTAAAATAATTATAAAAATTAGAAGTGCTAGCATCTCCAGATGAGAAGGAACCACTGCAAGAATTCTGGCACCATAAGGAATTTGAATGTGGTGACAGCATCAAAGGATCACACTAGCTCTCCAGCAATGGCTCCTAACAAAAATGGAAACTCAGAAATGACAGATTTGAAAGCATGGATTGCAAGGAAGCTCAACCTCCAAGACAAGGTTGAACATCAACACAAAGAAACTTCTAAAGCAATCAAGGAAATGAAGGAAGAGGTAAACATCTTTAAAAAAAAAAAAAAATCAAACAGAGCTTCTGGAATTTAAAACCTCACTTAAGGAATTTCAAAATATAATTGACAGATTTATCAATAGACTGGACCAAGCAGAAGAAAGAATTTCAGAGCCTGAAGACTGGTCTTTCAAACTAACCAAGTCAGACAAAAATAAAGAAAAAAATAATTTTAAAAAATGAATAAAGTTGTCAAGAAATATTATGTAAAGTGACCAAACTTACAAATGATTGGCATTCCTGAGACAGAAGGAGAAAGAGTAAATAACCTGGAAAAAAAAAATTTGAGGAAATCATTCAAGAAAATTTCCCTTATCTTGCTAGAGAGGTACACATCCAGATACAAGAAATCCAGAGAACACCTGCCAGATACTACACAAAATGACTGTCATCAAGGCATACAATCACTAGACTATCCGAGGTCGACACTAAAGAAAAAAATCTTAAAAGCAGCTCACTTACAAAGGGAGCCCCATCAGGCTAACAGTGGACTTCTCAGCATAAACCTTATAAGCCAGGAGAGATTGGGGGCCTATTTTCAGCATTCCTAAGGAAAAAGAGTTCCAACCAAGAATTTCATATCCCACCAAACTAAGCTTCATAAGTGAAGGGAAAATCTTTTCCGGGCAAGCAAATGCTAAAGGAATTCATTACCACTAGACAAGCCTTACAACAGTTCCTTAAGAGAGTTCTAAACATAGAAATGAAATAATGAAAACTGCTAGTACAAAAACACACTTAAGTACATAGCCCACAGACCCTATCAAGCAGCCTCACAACAGAAACTACAAAGCAACCAACTAACAGCTTCTCGATAGGATCAAAACCTCATCTATCAATATTAACCTAGAATGTAAATGGTCTAAATGCTTCACTTAAAAGGCAAAGAGTGGCAAGTTGGATAAATAATACCCATCCATCTATTGTCATCAAGAGACTATCTTACACATAAGGCTATCTTACACACCCATAGGCTCAAAGTAAAGACTCGAAGGAAGATCCACCACACAAAAGAAGGCAAAAAGAGAGCACAAGTTGCTTCCCATCTTTATATCAGCCACAATATACTTTAAACCAACAACAGTAAAAAAGGACAAAGACAGGCATTACATAATGATAAAGAGTTCAATTCCATAAGAAGATTTAACTATCCTAAATATATATACATCCAACATTGGACCACCCAGATTCATAAAACAAGTACTTTTAGACATATGAAAAGACGTACACAGCCACACAATAATAGTGGGGAACTTCAACATCTCACTGACACCATTAGCCAAATAATCAAGGCAGAAAACTAACAAAGAAATTCTGGACTTAAATTTCACAGTTGACCAAATGGACCCAAAAGACATCTACAAAATATGCCATTCATTACCACAGATGATACATTCTTCTCATCTATACATGGAACTTACCTAAGATTGACCACATGCTTGTCCATAAAGCAAGTCTCAATAATTCTTTTAAAAAATCAAAATCAAACCAACCACACTCTGGGACTACAGTGGAACAAAATTAGAAATCAGTACGAAGAAGACCTCTCAAAGCCAAGGGCAAATGAAAGAACTTGCCCCTGAATGACTTCTGATTAGATAATGAAATTAAGGCAGAAATCAAAAAATTATTTGAAATAAATGAAAATAGAGTCACAACCTACCAAAATCTCTGGGACATAGCAAAAACAGTGATAAGAGGGAAGTTTATAGCACTAAAAACCTACGTCAAAAGGTTAGAAAGATCTCAAATTAACAATCTAATCTCACACCTAGAGGAAGCAGAGAAACAAGAACAAACTAACCCCTAATCTAGCAGATAAATAACTAAAATCAACGCAGAACCAAACAAAATTGAGACCCCAAAATCCAAACAAAGAATTAGTAAAATCCAAAGTTGGTTCTTTGAAAGGATAAACAAGATCAACAGACTGCTAGCTAGATTAACAAAAAAAGAGAGAAGATCCAAATATGTACAATCAGAAATGACAAAGGTGACATTACAACTGATCTCATAGAAATACAAAAGATCCTCAGAGACTAATATGCACATCTCTATGCGTGCAAACTAGAAAAAAACTAGAGAAAATGAATAAATTTCTGGAAACACATAACCTCCCAAAATCGAATCAGGAAGAAGTTGAAACCCCAAACAGACCAATATCAAGTTCTGAAGTTGAAGCAATAATTTTAAAAACTACCAATCAGAAAAAGCCCCAGACCAGATGAATTCACAGCTGAATTCTACCTGATGTACAAAGAAGAGATGGTACCAATTCTACTGAAACTATCCCCAAAAAACAATGACTGTGGTCCCATTCTATGAATCTAACATTACCCTGATACCAAAACCTGGCAAAGACACAACAAAAAATGAAACCACAGGCCAATCATCAACAAAATATTAGCAAACCAGATCCAACAGGACATAGAAAAAGTTAATTTGCCATGATCAAGTAGGCTTCATTGCTAGGATGCAAGGTTGACTCAACATACACAAATCAATAAATGTGCTTCACCACATAAACATAAAATCAAAACCAAAAACCATATGATCTCCATAGACATGGAAAAAGCTTTCAAAAAATCCAACATCCCTTCATGACAAAAACCCTCAAGAAACTTGGCATTGAATGAACATACCTCAAAATAGTCATAGCCATCTATGACAAACCTACAGCCAACCTCATACTGAACAAGCAAAAACTGGAAGCATTCCCCTTGAGAACTGGAACAAGACCAGGATGTCTACTCTCACCACTCCTATTCAATACAGTACTGGAAATGCTAGCCAGAGAAATCAGGCAAGACAAAGAAATAAAATGTATCCAAATAAGAAAAGTAGTCAAACTATCTCTCTTTAAGGACGGTATGATTCTACACCTAGAAAACCTAAAAAACTCCATCACAGGCTCCTGAAACTGATAAACAAGTTCACTAAAGTTTCAGGACACAAAATCCATGTATAAAAATCGGCAGCATTTCTATACACCAATAATGTTCAAGCTGAGAGCCAAATCAAGAACATAATCCCATTTACAAAAACCACCACACACAAACAAAATACCTAAGACTACATCTAACCAAGGACAAAAAAGAGCTCTACAAGGAGAACTATAAAACAGTGCTAAAAGAAATCATACATTAAACAAACAAATGAAAAAATATTCCATACTCATGGATTCTAAGAATCAGTATCATTTAAATGACCATAGAGCCCAAAGCAATCTACATATTCAACGCCATTCCTATCAAACTGTCAACATCATTTTTCACACAAGAGAAGAAAAAACTATTCTAAAGTTCATATGGAACCAAAAAAGAGACCAAATAGCCAAAGCAAGCCAAGCAAAAGGAACAAAGCTGGAGGCATCACATTACGTGACTTCAAACTGTATTATAAGGCTACAGTAACTAACAAAAACAGCATGGTGTTGGTACAAAAACAGAAATATAGAACAATGGAACAGAATACAGAATGCAGAAATAAAGTTGCATACCTATAGCCATCTGATCTTCCTCAAAGTTAACTAAAATAAGCAATGGGGAAAGGACTCCCTATTCAATACCTGCAACTGGGATAGTTGTCTAGCCATATACAGAAGAATGAAACTGGAACCCTACCTTTCACGATATACAAAAATTAACTCAAGATGGATTAAAGATTTAAATGTAAGACCTCATACTATAAGAATCCTACAAGAAAACAGGAAATGCCATTCTAGACATCGCATTTGGGAAATAATTTATAATTAAGTCCTCAAAAGCAATTGCAACACAAACAAAAATTAAAAAGTGGGACCTAATTAAAATAAGAGCTTCTGCACAGCAAAAGAAATATCAACAGAATAAACAGATGACCTATGGAATGGGAGAAAATATTCACATACTACACATCCAACAAAGGTCTAATACCTAGAATCTATAAGGAACATAAACATTTGACCAAGTAAAATACAAATAACCCCATTAAAAAATGGGCAAAAGACAGCAACAGACACATCTGTTGAAGACATACAAAAATGCTCCACATCACTAATCATCAGTGAAAGGCAAATCAAAACCACAATAAGATACTATCTCACACCAGTCAGAATGGCTATTATTAGAGTCAAAAAACAACAGATGCTGGTGAGGCTGCAGAGAAGAAGGAACATTTATACATTGTTGGTGGGAATGTAAATTAGTTCAGCCACTGTGGAAAGCAGTTTGGAGATTTCTCAAAGACCTAAAACCAGAGCTTCCATTTGACCTAGCAATCCCATTACTAGGTATGTATCCAAAAGAAAATAAATCTACTTGGGAGGCTGAGGCGGGAGGATTGCTTGGGCCTGGGAGGTTGAGGCTACAGTGAGCCATGATTGTGCCATTGCACTCCAGCCTGGGTGACCAAACCAGACCCTGTCTCAAAGAAAAAAAAAAAGAAAAGAAATCATTCTACCAGAAAGACAGATGTGCTTATATGTTCATCACAGAACTATTCACAATAGCAAAGTCATGGAATCAACCTAGGTGCCTATCAAAAATGGATTAGATCAAGAAAATGTGGTATATATACACCGTGGAATACTACATAGACATAAAAAAGAATGAACTCATGTACTTCGCAGCAACATGGATGCAGCTGGAGGCTATTATGCTAGGCAAATTAATGTCAGGACAAAAAAACCAAATACCATATGTTCTCATATATAAATAAGTGGGAGCCAAACATTGGGTACTCAGGAACATATGGCAACAATAGAAACTGGGGGCTAGAGAGGGTAGGGAGGTTGACAAGGGCTAAAAAACTAACTATTGAATACTACGCTCAGTACCTGGGTGATGGGATCATTCATATCCCAAACCTCAGCATCACACAACATACCCAGATAACAAACCTGCACATATACCCCCTCAATCTAAAATACAAGTTGAAAAAAACATTGACCTACTATCTTCATGAGCTGTTGACTCAAAAGGAAGGATTTGTGAAAGAGCTTGAGGAACCAAAATCTAGTATGGTATTTCTTTAAGCATACTAGGTTAAAGTAACCTCTTTAAGTTAATTCTAGATTCTGCTGATGGTAGAAAAATAAGTTACTTTTTTGGGTGTGTGTACATGTGTGTGAAAGAGAGAGAGAGCACACACACACACTTGTATATATAGAATAAAATATAGTGTTACCATTGCCCATTTTGATTTGCCCACACTAATAGAAAATATCATTGGCATATATGGTAAAGAATAACAGATATTGTAAAGTTTACTTCAGAAGGAAAAATCATAGATGGAAACACTAAATATGAGCTAAAGCTGACTTAGCACTTACAATATTCAGGTAGTATTAAGCACTTCACAAACATTATTTTATGTAATCCTCATAACAACCTTGTTTATAAGAGAAAACTGAGGCTCTGCTGCATTTGAGTCATCTTTGCAAGTAACAGAACTAGGGTTGAAAATCAGGTATGTTAATTTGCAAAATCCATGTTTTTGATAGCAATAACCCACTACCTGCCAAATTTATCTTGTCCAGTCCAACTTCCCAAGTTTCCAGATGAGAAGACCGAGGCCCAACGGTATAAAATGTCTTGACCAAGGTCCACAGTTGGTTAGGTACAGAGTCAGGAACAGGCATGAATTGTCTGGGGGCATTTTGCCTTGTCATTGAAATACATGACTCCTGGAGACAAATATCAACAAGTAAAAGGACAAGTCTGGGAAGTGAGCAAGATAAAGTCATATGCTTTCCTCTTCTGCCTAACTCTGGAATGGCCTGAATTCTGTTTCTCATAAAATCTCCAAGAGACAACAATTACATTCATGGGAAGGAAAACAATCTGTCTGAATGACACACACAAGAGATATTTTTGTATAAAAGCAGGGAATGGGGCAACTTATTGCCTCTTAAAGATCAAAAGGCCCTTGGAGGAATGTTCTTCCTTACCACCAACCAGTTCCTTATCCCAACCCACAGCTGACTGACTTCCTTATTAGGTTTGGACAATGGAAGGACAAAGAATTTAAACCAACTGGGCTTTGTGAAACTGCAGAAGAGTAAGTCTTGGGGAATGGAGGCAATGTCCCCAGGGAGCATGGCTGGAAGTAGACCAGTTGGGCTGTGAGGGAGGAGACAGTGCCCAAGCATATGGATACCTCTTTGCAGATAATCCAGCCTTGGCTGAATACAGTTCTTGCAAATCCAAGCATTCTTCATTTTCCAGAAGGCTATTCCCATTTATTCAGACTGTCCAGGCTTCTGCTGCTGGGATGTCTGATGGCCTCTGTCTTCAGGTGAGGCCAGGGGCCAGTCTCAAGGGCAGAGTCCTTCAGAGTCCTTGAAATTAAGCAGCTTTCTCAGGCCTGGAATCCACTGCCAAGTCTCTTGGCTGCCCTCACCTGCTCTTGTGCTTTCCTTATTGACAAACAGGGTAAGGGTGGAGTAGCCATGTGTGATAGTTAATATTGAGTGTCAACTTGATTGGATTTAATGATGCAAAGTATTGTTCCTGGGTGTGTCTATGTGGGTGTTGCCAAAGGAGATTAATATTTGAGTCAGTAGATTGGGAAAGGCAGACCCACCCACCCTCAACCTGGGTAGACACACAAGTGGGGCCAGAATAAAAGCAGGCAAAAGAACATAAAAAGGCTAGACTGGTTTATCTTCTGGCCTGCATCTTTCTCCTGTGCTGGATGCTTCTTGCTCTCAAACATTGGACTCCCAAGTTCTTCCGCTTTGGGACTCGGACTGGCTTCCTTGCCCCTCAGTTTGCAGATGGCCTATTGTGGGACCTCACCTTGTGATCGTGTGAGTCAGTACACCTTATAAACTCCCCTTTATATATACATCTATCTTCTTAGTTCTGTGCCTCTAGAGAACCCTAACTAATACACCATGGGACATGTCCAGTGTAGTCAGATAGCCCTTCCATCATAACTCAGACCATCCCCAAGTTAGCCTCATCATGGTTCTGAGCCTCTATCTGTTTGTCCAGCTTCTTCCTGTAGATGCTTTGTCAAGGGCCATCATCCTTTCCTAAATCTCAGCTTTTTGACTGCTTTATTTGTACAGCCTAGGCCTTGGACACTTTCACCAGTTTCTGCGGAGAAACTGAGTAATTGCCTCCAGACTCTACGGGCTGTGGAAACCTCTTCTCTACCCATCCCCCTTCTCACATGTCTTAGTTTATTGCAGTTTCATCCTGTGAGACCTCACGTCAAAATTTCTTGTTCTAGAACATTAAGCATGATGGTTTGACAGGTGCAACAAACCACCATGGCACCTGTTTACCTATGTAACAAACCTGCACATCCTGCACATGCACCCCAGAACTCAAAATAAAAATAAAAAAATAACATAAATGTTCTCTGAAAAATGTAAATAACATTGGACTATAACTTCTCAATGATTCTCTCTAACTTCTGAGACTGTAAAGAAATAAAGCTACTGCAACTGCTACTGCTACTACTACCACTACTCATACTACTGCTATTACCAATTAGCATCTTTTGAGTGATGAACATTGTGTTAAGTGCTTTACATGCATGAACTCACTCAATCTTACAACTTTAGAAGGTGGGTAGTGAATATCCTCCTTATTTTAATTTTATAGGTCTGGAAACTTATATATAAAGAGTTGAAGCCAGAGACTGCCAAGTGCTGTGCACATGGAGCTGCATGGAGACCATGCTGCATCCTCTGAGATACAGATTCCCTCATCCTCAGGGCAGCTGGGTAGAGCCTGGTTGAAACCCCCAGCCTCTACCTCAGCTGACCCCATTTGTTCATTCCAAGGTTCCAATCCCAGCATTTGTACCAATATTATTGATTTTAATATATTCTATTACATTGAATATATTGTGAAGGACCAGTTAAAGAAATTTGGTTGAATGGTAGAGTCACTCTGAATACAAATATGTGGAAATTAGAACCTGATTTCAGAATCAATATTCATGATGATGTTTTTCCTAACAAAACAAATAAAAGGGGGAAGAGAGGAAAACCAAGGATGGGTATAAGACAACAAGATCATTCAGAACCACCATAATTCCTCTAATGTTATAAAATGTAGGGAAAAAAGTAAAAAAGATAAGCAAAGAGAGGAAAATCAGGTTGACAGGGAAGACTACAATGATAATGGTTGAGAAGGGAACACTAAGGCTGACTTGAATCTCAATGTTCAAAAAATTCCTAATGAGGATTTTACTCTAAACATTCATATAAATATGAACAAGATAAAAGAGATTTAAAGCAGGGTGGATTTAGGGTTGAACATCTGTAAGTCTTGCCCACGTCAGGGTTTGATAAAACCCTGAAATGGGCTATTCAGGACCACCTGGGAACCTTTGAGAACAAAACTCCACCAACATTACAGAGTTTAGACATAGCCCCTTTTTAAAAGCAGGAACTTATTACAGAATATCTAGCCCTAGGTACTTGTAAATTTGAAATTTCTACAAGCTTTTAGTTTTCTTTTAAAAACAGAGTAACTCATCAAACTTAATGGGTTTCACTTGGATGCTTGATATTTGAGGATTTGGAAGTATATCTAGCCATCCCTTCTCAGCAGATTCCCCAGGTGGCTTTCTAAGATGCACACACTATTTCAAGGAGCCTTTCCTCCTCACTGTTTCATATTCCTGGCATTTGTCTCTAACGTGCCATAGATGGCATTCCACATACACACAAACAAATGATTTTAGTCCAAGTCAGAGCAACACCCTATTCTATGCTACTACCATAGTTTAGCCCCAAATGTTTTACAGGAATGTGAAATTTGTAGGAAACCTTGAGGGAGGTTCAAGGCAATCTCAATGTCTTTGTCATACCCTCATGGCCACAATTGCTTGCCTCTTTGCAAGAAAGCAAGTCATCTTGCTTTAAGATGCTGTCAGCTTGGGAATGTCAGCTTAGGTTGAAGTGGAGAGCCCCAAACATATTTTGGCTTCCAGACAGTGAAACAGCAAATGCTTTGCTTTCTAACTAAACTCAAGGAACAAAATTTTTCATGTCTGCTTTGATGAATGAATTATTCAGAAGCAGTGAGTTCATCACTTTTAGAGTCCAGAAATTGGTGAAGACCCATATAAATAGTAAACAATGCTTTTTTGGCCTCATGCCCCAACCCAAACATTATGTTACATGTAGCCAGCCAGATTCTGCCCTTGGACACACCCAGATGAGTCCTACTATAGTCAATGAAAATTGCATGAGAATTTCTAGGGGGGCAGAATTTGGCTGGGGTGGTATGCATAAGGCTTAACTTCTGAGGGTGGGCAGAATTTGGCTGGGGTGCTATGCATGAGGCTCAAAGGGCATGGTGTACACCCAGAACCCAGCTCAATGGTTGGATTCATGTGCCTTTAGAGACAATGCCTTTTCTCTTTGCAGTATATTAACTAGCATGCCTTAAGCAGGCATGGGAAAATTGATCCAGGAACCAGTGCATCCTAAAACTGTCCAACTGTCTGAAGTCATACTGTAAAAAGACAGAGTCATTTTACTTCTGAAGTGTGCTTTCGTGTAGACATATCGAAGCTGACCACAAATAAAAGTGAAAACAGATCCAGAATAAGTACAGTAAACAAGGGAAAACACATGGATCCTGGAGTTCAGATGAAACAAGGCTGGTTTTGCACATCCCCATATTCTGCCTTTCCCTCCCCCAAATGTTTTCTTAACATTTGTAGCATTATTAACAGAATTAAATTATTCCACATGGGTGCAGAATCAGCCCTATGATGCCAACATTTTTTCTTTTTCTGCACTCAAGATAGTAGAAACACAGTGCATTTTAATGGCAATGGCACTGATCTTTTATTATGGCAATTTAGGTCTCAGTGTTTACCTATGGGAAGCTAGGCATCATTCAGAACATATAAATGACAAGGACTTTGTCTCTGAGTACCTTATCATGTTTTCCAACAGATGCTTTCACTTAAGATATTCCATCTTTGAATCATCCACAAATGCTGATTGCATTGAAAGAATTTTTTTTTTTCTGAGAAGGGTAATGGCCCGGACAGTGATATTCTTACAAAGACAAAGGTAGATGACCTCACTACTTCAACTCGTAGATATAAACAGATGCAGGATGAGGTGTGGCATCCCCATGATTCCTCCTCTTAAAGCTCATATTATCTAAGAGATATTTATTAAGCATCTATTATGTGTCAGGTACTTTTCCAAATGTTAGAGAGACTGCAGTTAATTAACAAGTCCCAAGTATCTGCCCTCATGAAACTTGCATTCTATTATACTTGAAGAGGGAAAAATAAAAGAACTAGATCAATGCTGTATTGCTCAAGTAAGCATTGATTTAAATCTTTTGTAAGCATTTCTTCTCTTAGTTTTATGCCCAATGTTATATTTATGCACAAGATGTACAAAGTTGTCAAAACTTGTAAGCTTTTGGAAGGCAAGAAGAAGTTTACACACACTTTTCTTTGTAAGATGATAATCAATTCCTAGATGATTATGATTAGCCCCTTTGCGACAAAGAATACTAAAATGCTATCATCTCAAAACCCCATGCTCCATTTAGTCAACATACTACCATAGACTGCTTTTCATGTGGAAAGTGAATTTTCTTGGGTTTTGAAGTTGATCTTTCTAGATGACCAGGTAGAAAAGTAATATAAATCGTTTCCTCCTCTTCCAAAAGTAATGTAATCAACACACTGTCCTTCCCTCTGTAGATTGTAACAATATATTTTACAGTCTTCAATAAAACTAGCATTTGAAAAGACAAATGCAACAGCACAAATGTGCTGGAAATGGTTTTCAATTATCTGATTTTAAGAACCCTAAAGAAATTTACATTTAAATTTTGATTTCTTTAGGTTACTCAAAGAATTTGTGTCTAGTTGCATGATCATATTACTTTTGTGATCATTTTAATCACTGGTAAAATTAATAGTAGTTGTGTCTATTATTTTTAATTGTTCAAAAATATTATTTTGGGCGGTGAACTCTTGTTTCCTTCATGAGGATGGAATAAGAAGATGCAATATGAGGGAAGAGAGGGCATAGGAAATACAATAATTCCCTTAAGACTTAAGGAATTTGAGGCACATGGCAGGTAATTAAAGGCACAGGCTTTGGAGTCAGAAAAAAATGGGCTTGAATCTGGCTCTGCCACATGCTCACATGATTTTAGGCACAGTTGAACCTCTCTAAGATCAAGCTGCCCATCGGTAAGATAAGAATATTTTACATAGAGAGCTGTTGTGAGCATAAAATGGAACAATATCCATGAAGGACTTGGTGCAAGGCCTGACATATCTGTGAGGATATGTCACAGATCTATAAAAGGTTGCTACTTTTCATTATTACTATTACTAGTATTTTATTTTTTATTACATTGCATAAGACAAGAGGGAAAATTTAGTTTTATCTTGCCCATGAGCAACAAGAAAAGGAATGAAGTATAATAGAAAAGCCTTGTCTTCCAAATAAAATTATAGTTGATAAAAATTGGTGTTATTATTTTCCATTATCATCAACTACTTGTAATAGGTAAACAGCTTTTTTAAAGAAACATGCAACCGATTGCTAATTTCCTATAATCTGGGAATCAAAAATAGTGTGTTTAAATGGATAGCCACAGTAATCTTTAAATTTCATTTGAATTTCTTATTGTAGCTAGTGATAGAAAATGGAACAAACAGTGAATAAAATCTGGTCATTTATATATTTTCTGGTGCAGGCTACACTCTATAGAATAAGAAACACTGGGGATGGTCATACTTCAAATCCCCACTTTTAGCTCCAAATATGCAAGTAATTGGCTTTTCAATATTGTGATTTCTACCAGCTATCTATAGAAAGCACGTGTGACTCAAGGGATGGAAGAAAGGCTCAGTGGTTTTTAGGTTGCGTAAGTTAAATGAGCCTGCTGAAGTGAACAGCTTCTGTAAACCACCATTTGAACAGAATTGGGTTGTCCTCTTCCATCTCCATCGGGTTTCAGTTCTACCACTCACTACTTGCAATCACTGGGCTTTGCTGGGGAAGGTGTTTACAAGGCTTTAAAGATGACGAAGTGGAAACCGTAAGGCTTTTATAATCTTAACAGAAAATCTTATCCATACTGAACAAGACAGGGGACCAGAATACACAGTAAATGTAGACCCAGAAATAGAAAGAGGCTTTGGGGGGTTTTAAATGCCATTTTGGTGATGATCACATTGCAAAGTCAGCAAGAAGACAACTTGAAGGTGACTGTGTGTGTGGTGTGTGCGTGTGTGTGTGTCTGAGTGATGACACCACTGGGGAAATTTCCATAGGGGGATAGAGAATTGCAGCATATCTTCAAGTCATTTGTCTGGTCTAGTTTGTAATGACTAAGTGATGAGGCTTCCATAATGTTCCCAGTGAGACTATTCCATAGTCTACAAAATTTCACTGTTTCCTCTTATTTAGCTTAATTTTACTCCATTTCAAGTCACTGTTTCCATTCAGGAAAAAAAGAGTCTGTTCTTTAAATTCACATCATAGGAAATAGTTTTTGTTTTATTTTCATTTTTAATGACTGGGTTTCTCAGTGGCCACGCTTAACATTTGCTAGAAGAGAATGTAAGACTAGATGCAGATTTTTTTTCTTGTTCACAAGAGCTATATAAGCTGGTCTATGAGGTCAGATCCTCATCCAATTCACTTATGAGGGCATTTTTAGATGTATACATCCTGACCCAGAGGGCCTGAGCACATGTGATAAACCATATATTACATAAACATCTTTAGGGTTGTTATTTTCCCCCCATTCCTATGTCCAAGGTATATAAACATGAGTTCAAAGTTCAGCCCAATTTGAAATGTCCCACAAGATTTCAATTCTGAACTTATTTCTAGAAAATACACACTGCCATCTGCTGTACCTCCCAGAAGAAGGGGCATCCTCCTGTGAAAAAACTCAGTCTTCATTTTTATGGTTAAGATTGTAGACTGGCTCACTATTGCCAGCTTCTCCCAACCCCTTCTTCATTGTCCACGTGAAATCTACCCCTCAAGATGAAGTACTTTGAATACTGTAAAGTTTCTTACCAAGATACATCCACAAAATCCTGGTTGGCAAGATGTTAGGATAACATTTTCTCTCTATCCTTTTTGAAATAACCCAAGCCTATGAGAATAAGGCACAAATCTCTAACAAAATACATCTCAGACCTCCCCCCCACAAGATGTTCTGAATTGTTTGGGATTGCTTACATAAATGTAGCTTCCAAATCCCACTAAGACTTGCTGAATCAGACATTTCTGCAGGTGGGGGAAAAGTTAAATACCCCGGATGGCTCATGGGTATGCCGAAGTAGAAGTAACGAAGGTCTTCATCCCTTTCACTCTATTCTGGAGAGTGTTCACACACTTTCACTATCAATCCACTTGCTGGCAGGAATCTTCTTCTTTCTACCTATTAGTACTCACAATGGAACTATTGCTGTGTGAACAAGTTGATCTGGTTCACATTAAACACACTGTCTGCCACCATGGCATGACTGCTTGAGATCAGTGTCAGGATGTGCCTGGGAACACAAACCCTGGCAGTGGCACTTCCTGGCTCTGTGACCTCAGCCAAGGCACTTAACTGTGTCTGTCTCAAGTTTCCATATCTCTGAAATAGTGGCAATAATAGCAACTACCTCATAGGGCTAGGATACAAATTGTGTGATTAAGTTAATTAATATGTGTAAAGTGTTTAAAATAATGCCTGAAGTATAGTAGACACTTTATGATTATTATTATTAAATCAAGAACACTATAGCTTCAACTTCTGTACACAATATAGAACCCTCTGTATGCCCTGTACACCTTCCTGGGTAGAAAACAAAGAAATAAAGCAACTTGAGTCTACAGTAAGTGGTAGCAGAAAATAACGGGAATCTTCTTTCTGTGGTATCCAGAATGAATAACAAAGACCTTAAAAGGCCATGAGGGCCAGGTGCGGTGGCTCATGCCTGTAATCCCAGCACTTTGGAAGGCTGAGGCAGGTGGATCACCTGAGGTCAGGAGTTTGAGACCAGCCTGGCCAACACGGTAAAACCCCATCTCTACTAAAAATACAAAAAAAATTAGCTAGGCGTGATGGCGGGTGCCTGTAATCCCAGCTACTCGAGAGGCTGAGGCAGGAGAATCACTTGAACCCAGGAGGCGGAGGTTGCAGTGAGCTGAGATTGCGCCATTGCACTCCAGCCTGGGTGACAAGACTGAAACTTTGTCTCAAAAAAAAGTCATGAATACGACACCCCCACCCTGCCCCCACTCCTGCCTCAGACCACAGCCACTCTCAAACAAGGCCACACCCATCATCCAAGGCATGGAGCATCAGCAAGATGACCTCAGAGTGCTGCAGCCCCCAACGTTATGTAAAGGGAAAAGAGTAAGTCCTGCTTTTTGGCTGGGTAGGCAAGAATAAATCTTTAGACATTGATGACAATGACTTTTGAATGTCAGAAATGAAAACAAACGTCTGCTTGGAGCACAATGTCATTTTCCAGGCCCACAGTGAGTGGAGCCACTATAGCACTTGTGCTAAGAAAGGATTTTCCTTTCTACAAAAAGATTCTGAATAAAATCTCGCAGTTTTTCAGGAATCTAGCCCTTCCAAAATTTGTTACCTGGCTTCATCTGGGACAGGTTTGCTATACTAATGACTTTTTCACTGTAGGTATTCAGCATTCTGCTTGTTTCACAAACTTTCTTCTCTGCATTTTCCAGGCTAGTGCCAAGGATAAGGCTTTTCCATGCCAGGTTTTCTGAAAAATTAATAAATCTACTGCCATAATCCTAACTGCCTCAACTGACAAATTTAATAAACGACAGGATGCAAAGTCCAGGTTGCCTAATGGGATTGCTTTCTTTTCTTTTTCTTTTTTCCTCTTTGACAAGTTTTACAGAGTAGCACTTCTGAGACATGGTCAAGTGCTATAAACCTAATCCTTAGCAATTTCCTCCTTAGCTCAAATAACCTAAATATTTTATGAATGGTAAAGCGTTTCACATGTCAACCATCAACCAACCCTTGTCTATCCTTTTACTCTGCCTCACTTTTCTTCTGGTTGTTTGGGTAACTTTCTTTAGGAAAACATACTTTTGTCAATCTTTCACACAAAATGCACAGGATATTTTTATATGCTTTCTTTAGAAGCTTTCAAAAGGAGTGTGCTATTCCCAAGCAAAATATGCTACATAAAAGCTATCAAAATTTTCCAATAACCTTGATGTTAGTTAAAAAAGAAAAAGAAAAGGAAAGAAAGGTCTGGTTTGAGTGTTTGGGTAAATAAGAGCACCAATTCTAGGGAACTGAAGAGCCTCTTGGTGCACAAAAGGGAGGCATCAGCTCCAGGATCTCTTCATGGAAGAGGTAGCTCTGGTGCCCTTTTGGGGCGTTCTTGATCTGACTGGAAATGTGTTTGGGCCCAGAGTCCATCCTGTCTCATAAGAGTTCCTTTGCTCAAGGGGGCTGTGGGCTACCATCCAGCAGAGCAAAGTGATTCACCCGTTAAGTCTACAGCAATCTTCCTAAAGCAAAAATCCGCAGGGATTTGCAAATGGCTCTGGGGTAGTTTAGCTTGTAATGAGAAATGACAAGTTATAATGCTTTGTGAACCTAACACTTTGGGGTACAGTCCATCTAACAAAAATGATTTTTAAAAATATAAAAAAGAAAGAAAAAAATGTACTATTAAGTGCTAAGTCAGCTATTATTTTAGTAACTTAGGTATTTTGCCTCCTTGGATCCTTATGATAGTTCTGAGAGGTAAATATCACTTCCTGCACTTACAGTAGGGATTATAATGCTCAGAAAGTTAAGTAGCATGTGCAAAGCATAAAGGAAACAGACAAAATAAGTGGTGGTATTTGAACCTTATGGCAATAAAGAAAACAAGATTTATTTAAACCCAAGACACCAATGTGTTTTGAAATATTACTCACTAGCACCAGGATGTATTATTTGCTAACATGAGTTAAAATTCACTTATTTTGACTAAAGCTTCTGACTTTTTCTTTCACTGCTGTCAACAAAAAAATTCTTATAAAAATTTCTCAATATATTGATGTTCTACCTCAGCAATTCAAAACACGTATTTTCCCTTTTAAAAAGTATTCATCTACAGTTCTCAAAGGATCTCACAAAAAGGAGTGCACCATAGAACCAACAGAATTTGTATCAAAGGAGCCAGAGTTCTTCTTTGGTCATAATCAATCAATCTTAGCACATTTATTCAACAAGTACATTTATTGAACCAAGTTTTTGCAAGGGGCTAAGGATAAAAGATAAATATGAGCCTACAGTCAAGAAGATCACTGGGAAGGGAAAAGACATAATATCAAATTATTACTATAATACAGTTTGATAAATGCTAGGAAATGCACGTATGCAGAAGAGTAAGGCAGGTTGGAGAATCTGTGTGTGGCTGAGGATTCAATCAGAGTTGCTGAATCTTGAATTCTAAAGGAGGGATTGGAGATCTCCTGGTGGGCATTATATAAGGGAATGCACGTTTGAAGCACAGGAAATAACATAGGTTATGCAACTGTATAAAGCTGCCAATATATCTGAGTGGCTAATCAATAATCAATACAGCATGAGTTGACCATAGGGCAAGACAAGCAGGGAAGGTGAATGGGGTCCTGGGAAAGAAGTCCTTGTATTCCAGTCTATAGAATTTGAATTCTGACCTATAAGCAAAGGGCATACAGAGTATGTACCTAATACTGTGAAGCCCTAAATCCTAAAAGTACCTACAACTTGCATCAGCTCTTCTAAGCAAAGCAGCCCACCATTTATTTGGGGGGGTCCATGCTTTTCATCAGGTGACCCTGTAAGTTTGATAACAATAAAGTGGGCCGAGAATCAGTGGCTGGTCCAAAGGTTGGACATGAGAAAGCCCATTGGCCTGTAAGGTACATGGGATAGAAAATGTAGGAATGGAGAGGAAAGGATAAATCTAAGAGAGATATATGACATGGAACTGAGAGTTCTGTTGACCAGATGGATGTGGGGAATAAGAGCAGAAGCAGCCTAGGATGACTGTCATTTCCAACTACGGGGACTGATGCGACCGATAATCCAGAGAGTGAATACAAGAGAAGGAACGGACTTCAGAGAATAGAAAAACAGTGTAGTTTCAGAGGTCTTGAGTTAAGAAATTGAAATGACTTATAGAGTGATCATATTTTCCAAATTAAAAAAAACGGTTTTATAAGGACATCCCAATATGCAGTTTTTGTGAGAAAATAAGGCAGGTATTTCAACTTGGAGCTATTGCTATAACTATGAAATGCTGGGTACTTTAAGTTAAATACTGATATTGAAGGTCAGTTTAATATTCCTGGAAAGAAACTCTGCATCATCTCATCTTTTCTCTATCCTATTGAACAAATAAAAATTTATCCCAAGACTTACTGAGCCCCTCAGTATGCAATGCATGCTGCAGACTGAGGAAACTTGATCATGAGCACTAGAAAATCCTTTGTCAGAATTGCCCTGACCCACTTTATACTTTGTTCATATCCCAGTCAACCCTGGCCTTACCCTGCCTTGCTCTTTGGACATTCAGCTTTCAGGTTGTGCCTGGCTTCTCCTCAGGGACCTGCCTTGTCTCATCTCGGGCTGACCTTCACTAACTGTCATCCACTCTTTTGGGCACTGCCTCAGGGCCAAATTTCTGGAGTTATCAGTTGGCTCCAAACTTTCATTGGTCTAGATTAACAGCATAAAGTCAAATATTTTCTCCACAATATCTAAGACATAAAAAGATGCAACCTGTAGCCACACCTGATATAGAAGGCAATATAGCTTAGTGATGAAGACCAGGGTGTGGTATCAGAAAAAGTTGGGTTCAAATCTCTGGTCTGCTATGTATGATATAAAATCTCAAACAAGTTACTTTAGCTCTCTAAGCCTCACTTATAAAAGAGGAATGATGATGGAAGCTGCCTCCTAGCTTTCGAGGTCCCGATGTGATAATACAATCATATATGGCCAGTGCTTAACCTGGTACCTAACAGAGAATAAAAGCTCAATATTCCTCCTTCTTCTCTTCCTTCTCCTTTTCCTCATCATCGTTAATTCTCTAATATGCTTCTTGTTAGTATGAAGTCTACCAAGTTGCCATCCTCCCAAGCATCTTCTCAGAAATGTCCAGGTCACTCTCTAGCTTTCAGTCGGAAGTTCTCTCCTTACCATATCAGTGTTCTCATCCCTTTTGAATACCTTTGCATATAATCACTTGTTTTCATGGATTGATGACTAAATGAGACACCAACACTCAGATCCCCAACCCAATACTCATCTCGTTTCCTACTTCTAGATGCTATTAGACATCTTTTACTGACTATTTAGTGGGCTCAACACACTGTGTGTGTTTTTTTTTTCCTGAAAGGTATTTGTTGTACACAGACAAACAGAGAAAAGGAAATTCTGAAAGGAAAGAACTTTGAGGTCTGGGATCCAAATGGGTTATTATAAACAATTGAGAGAGTTTAAAAAGAAAGAAAGAAAAAGAAACGTTTAAAAGAGGTCAAGAAAGTACCTCCACAGAACCCTTTTCATTTATATTATTTCAAGTAAAAGATCACATATTCAAAATGTTCCTATTAATTTTCATATGCTGCATTCACTCAGCATGTTTGACCATTTCACTTCATAATGTTTTGGCACAAAAATGTAAATAACATTGCACTTCACCTTCCCAAGTTCCCATAGTCCATTTTCCATAATAGGGGGAAGAATACACTAACAGTCAGAAACTATGCACATTCTGCTGGTTGAAATCCAAAAGTAGTTTTTTTTTAAAGTTTTCTGTCACAACTTGTTCTTGGGAGTTTGCTCCTTGCCAACTAAAAACTATGATTTTCAAGAGAATACAAGCCCTCTTAACAATCAGACAGGATTATTATATCTCTGTGTCGATGCGGATTGAAGCCCCACAAAAGCATCAATTTTTGACTTCAGTTCAAGATATGGAACCCCCGCTTTTCTACTTAAGATTTTATTTTTCTTGAAGAACTTCTAGAAGTTCTTTTTCTTGAAGATTTTATTTTGAAGAACTTCTGGAACATTCCTATTTAGCTGTTTTTAGGAGAGAAGCCAACTTTCATTTATTTGGTGAAAGAAGATGGGCTTTAAACACATTTCAATTTGAGGATGGGGTCCTACTGGAAATAGTTTTGCAAGTAGCTATTTACAAAATGTTTCATTGTGGTAATAAAGAGAAAGGGAGTGTGAGGAGAACTGGGTTCTAGTCTTGGCTCTCTGCTAACTACCTCTATGGCTTTGGGGAAGTCATTTTTATGTCTAAGCCAGCTTTCTTTCAGTGCACCTCTGGGAAGACAGGGATATAAGTTATCCTACTCTCAAAGATGCTTGAGCCCACTGGTGTATTATACATCATGCAATTTCTTCAAGAAGGAAATCTGTAAGTTTGCTTAACCCAGTGTTTCCCAAGCTTATTTTACCATGTAACTACAATTAGTGTTCTATGGAACATTTACTTTGGGAAGCGCTATTTCAGGTGTATATTTACTCACCAGAAATATATTAGCATATTGAAAAAGATGTTTATTAAAATTCCCATAAATTCTTATATTATCTGATTGCTCAAAATGTCTGTGGCATGAAATAAAAATTGAAGAATGAAGTTGTTTTTCTTAAGTTTTAAAAAGAACACAAAACTTCTATTTATGGAAATATGGTGGATTAACTATCCTGAAAATATCTTCTCGACCCAGGACATTAAAAAAATGTTAGGATACAGATTTAAAATATTTTAAATGTATGGCTACATTGATAAAAAATAAATAAAAAATCTTTCTGGAAGGCAGGAGGAGAGTGGGGAGGATCCAGTACACACAGCAAATGGTAAAATATTAAATGAGTTCCAAAGCTAGCAGCTTCCCCAGGAGCATCTGTCAATACTTTCTGACTTATAGCTGTGGTATAAATGACCACAAGAAGAACAGAAAACCTAGCTTAAGGGTTGTACAAGATGAGGAGTCATATTTGTGATCCCTCCATAAAGCTGGGCTTCCCAAAATGTTATAACCTCAGTGAAATGGTGAACTATAAATAAAATACATCTCATGGAACAATGGCAAGAAGCCTGACACAGCATGGAGGGTGATAAAATAATTTCCTTGAGAATTTAACCATAAGTCAGACCTCATACAGATTTATAGCCTGCATTCACACCACTTTGACAGTAACAAACACTATAAGGTGAAATGTAGCTAAAAAAGTTGTTAGTTTGAAGTATCATAGGTGTCTATCAGAAACAAACACAAAGGAATATGCCCTTGAGCTGGACCTCAAAGAATTCTGACAGGTAAAGTGCCAAGGAACATAACATATTAAACATACCTGGAAATAAATTACCATGAACTAGAGAAAGCAAAATAAATAAATGAAAGAATCAGATCCTTAAATAGTTCAGCTATTAGATTATCAAATCCAACATATAAACGTTTTAAAAAGGAAGAATCAAAGTTATAAGAAAAAAATCACTCTATAAGAATAATATGTGAAAACATAACTTTTAGAAATAAGTAAATCATTAATTTAAAAACTCAATGGAAAGGTTAAACAGTATAGATACAGATGAAGAGACATTTAGCAAATTGCAAACAGCAGATTAGATACAGCTGAAGAGACATTAAGTGAACTGCGAAACAGAACTGAAGATAATAATCAGACTTAAAAAATATGAAAGTTAAAAGACATGAAAGATAAAGTAATCAGGGTTAACATACAGCTAACTGGAGTTCTAGAAGGAGAAAAGAGACTATCAACATTTGAAGAATCTTCCAGAACTGTTGACAGACATGACTTCTCAGATTCAAAAAGTCAAACAAATTATAAACAAGATAATAAAAATATAAATAAATCCATACCTAGATACATCCTACATTTTTAGTAAAACTGCAAAAACAAAACTAACAAGTAAACAATAACAGCAAAAAATAAAGTCCAAGACAAAAATTTAAATTTAAAAGTCGAAGGAGAAAGAGAAAAGATTACCTATGAAGTAACAACACTTAGAACGCTGACTTCTCAACAGCAAGAATGCAGCCACAAGCCTAGATGTTACTAGTCAATGCAAATAGTCTTGTATAATATCCTATAACTATGAAAACAAAGTAAAAAGTATCAGAAGCTGACCAATGAAATGACTAACTAGAGAAAGAATGTCATTAAAATTAAGAGTAATCACTCATCGTTTCTGAAGTGCAGTCTCTAGGGACAGGAGTAGTGAGCTTGGCTGCCTATTTACCACATCAAAGATGCAAATTCCAATTTTTGTTGCCACCCCTCCATTCCACCTCTTCTGCAAACCCAGAGATGTGTGCCTTAGAAAATCAACCAGAAATTCCATCTAGAATCAAATTTATAAGTATAATGCAGGCAAATCCAGTAACTCATGAAATCTAATTATGGCTTTAAAAATTAGCTAAAAGAAGGCATATATGAATGTTGTATGGAGATAGTCTAAGACAATGCGTCCTAAATATGGATATGCATTAGAACTATCTAAGGAGTGTTCTTAAATAATACAAATAGTTGGACTGTGCCTGATCTACTGAATAGAATCTCCAGCACAGGAATTTGTACTTTTAAAAGGCTCCCTAAGCAATTCTGATACATGGAAAAATTTGGGAACAACTTGTCTAAGGGAACTCCAACTAGATCTAACCTTGGGCTCCAAAGGCCCAGTACCTGATTCTTATTAGTTCTCAGTCCCATGAAAGCTGACATACTCAAAATCAAACTGTCTTTAAAACTAATATGGGTACCAAATTACCACTCCTTAATGTATACTGCTGTCACATGAAGCACTGCTATTCGTGTTCCCATGATTGGCCCATTCTCCATCTACAGTCAACTACATGGAAGCATTATTTCAAGAAGAGACTTTGTTTGCATCAGAAACCATTGTCACATGGACCAGATAGCTACAAGTCCAGCATATTTCATCAGCATATTTTCTTCATGGCAATTAATAGGTTGCTGGTCAATACGGAATCAGAACAAGGGAGTAAGACAAACTGGAGATCCCTTGAAATATCCTTCTCATCAAAGGAATGGTTTTCAACACAAGACCAGAAAATGTAGGGCTTTTGACAATAACCCTGTGAACAATGTAATCTACCTTAGTATCCTCTTGATAATGGAACTCTGAGTATGTGAACAAGATTGGGATGTGCACAGATGACACTGCTCCCATAAAACTCCTTAATTAACTGCTGTACCCTGCTTTAGAGTAATACTTTAAAAATATACACTCTTCCTTCCTGTTCTACGACACAGGCGCATGTTCATATTTCTAAAGTCCAGAAATGTCTTAAGACAGATATATAGATTTAATGTGACTTCGTTTTTATTAAATCAATGCAGCTTTGCCCATCAGAGCATAAAAAATTGTTTCTTCCATTATAACTGCAAATTTTCTGTGGCAATGCTTCATATTTACTCATCTTAGGTCAACCCTTGACAAATCATGTGTGGCCAGAGGACAGGATTAAAATCTTTGCTCATGATCTCCATGTGTGTGGGAGGAGTTACCCCAGAAGAAAGAGGGGCTAGACCAACAAAAGAGGGAAATAAGATGTGTAAGGCCAAATAGTTACTGTATTTGTAGTATTCCTGATTAATTCCAAAGGGAGCTTGTGTCACAAACCAATTAAGTAACATGTTTATAAGAG
Source organism: Gorilla gorilla gorilla (assembly GCF_029281585.2). Taxonomy (NCBI): domain Eukaryota; kingdom Metazoa; phylum Chordata; class Mammalia; order Primates; family Hominidae; genus Gorilla; species Gorilla gorilla. The sequence continues at coordinate 50,374,823 of NC_073230.2, forward strand.
CATGGTGGCAGCCCAGGTGACAGCTTCAGTACATTTTTGGATTATTTCAGCATTAGGAATTTGGACTGAAATAAGACAAAATGTAAATCCAGAAATAATATTTCCATTTTTTATTCCTTCCTGTCTTTAGTAAACATTGGCCTTGATTGTAAAAACTTGCCAGCATTCGACTATTTGTTTACATGGGACCTATGGAAACAGCATTAAGCAATTTGTTCCTCAAACTATCATCTTTCTCCTAAAATTCTAATGTGCAACATTATGGTTATTCCTTCAAGCATACCAAGTTGACCTACCTAGGTAGGCCTACAGACCTCTGATCACTAGAACACATCCACAGCCTCTGAATTTGCTGAATAAAATATCTAGCGTTAAATGGCAGTTCCTGGAAATGCAAATCAGTTAGAAAACTGTTTAGGCAAAATGGCAACTGAAAACATTCTTTGATTTTAAATTATTTTGTTGCTATCTTTAAGCAAAATTATGTGTCTCTATTGCATTGACAGTAAAGTGCTACAAAGATAGAGCTTACAGTAATGGTTCTTTTGAAATTTGATGAAGACAAATTTGTGTTACACTAATTTTAATCCAGTGGTCTTACCTTTATCATAACAACTTTAATTTTTTTAATTGGAAAGGGAAAAGATACATTCTATATAAACAGCAAATGCATTTTCTGTCAAAGATAATTAATGTCTGATAGAGAAAGTTTATGAATTTTGTAAAAGAAAGGATTTTTGTTTGCTTTTTGAACAATCTTTGCAAAATAGCTCTCTCTGCTCTTTTGACATCTGTTAGCTCCTCCATATCCTGGAAGTATTAAGTGTATTATGCTTTCAGCTGCAAGCAAATAAGAACAAATCTCAGCCACCTCATTTTATAAATCCTTTCAATCATTTGCAATATTCTTTGACTAGAAAATAAAAGGACTGCATCAAAAAAGTAATTTAGTTCATTGCTTACAGATGAAAATGCACACCAGTCAGTGTCTACAGACAGAGTACATTACTAAAACAGATAACACTCAAATATTTATTCATCACTTGATAAGTTAGAGTTTCTAAAAAATCATTGATAATATCTCAAATGTTTATTTTCTCAAGGTTATCAGAATTTAAATTATCATGTGTATATAAGTAAGCGTGATGACTTAATATTTTTGAATTATTTCAAGATTGCATTTAAATTAATGTTATTTGTCTGCAAATAATTTCTGTAGTCCATACTGTTATTTATTCTACTATCTGTTGGAATTATTTCTTTGATCTGAGTTAGGCCTTCAGAGAAAAGACATTTTAAGAAAACTCTCCTCTGTATCATGGCTCACTAAGTACTTAGAATACACTCAAAGCTATATTAGTCCATTCTCACACTGCTATGAAGAAATATTCGAGACTGGATAATTTAATAAGGAAAAAAGTTTAATTGAGTCACAGTTGCACAGGGCTTGGGAGGCCTCAGGAAACTTATAATCATGGTGGAAGGGGAGGCAAACATGTCCTTCTTCACATGACAGCAGCAAGGAGAAGTGCCAAGCAAAATGGGGAAAAGCCCCTTATAAAACATTCAGATCTGGTGAGAACTCACTCACTAGCATGAGAACAGCAGCTGGGGGTAACTGCCCCCATGATTCAATTACCTCCCACTGGGTCCCTCCCATGACATATGGGGATTATGGGAACTACGATTAATTCAAAATGAGATTTGGGTGGCGACACAGCCAAACCATGTCGAAGTTTTACTATAGCAGTGAAAATTCATTGATATAGAAGTTATTATTTGTAACACATTCTTATCTTCCTCAAATATTTACAGATAAATCTTATTTTGAAGGCAGCTTTTGGGAGCAGCCACTTCTGGCCTTGAATTTTTCCTGGGGCATTACTAGTCAAGGTGACTTGGACACATTTTCTAACCCTTCTGAGACTCCTCCTCCACACATTTGTTAACTGTGGAAATCGCACTCACCACATTGGGTTTTAGGAGGAGTAGATGAACTGATGAGTACAAAACCTAATGCAGTGCTTTATAAACAAAAGGTACACAATAAAAGTCTACATTTTAATCCGAAGAATAATATAAAGTAGGCTTTTACTCTTTAGGACTCTATTTCTTGGGATTCTTTCATAAGGCTTTTTCTCTCTCAAGAGCCCAATTCAAAATCCAGCTATCCCACTCCTGGGTATTTATCCAAAAGAACTGAAATCAAGATCTCAAAAGACATTAGCACCCCAATGTTCACTGCAGCACTATGCATAGTAACTAAGAAACAAACTAAATGTCCATCAATAGATGAATGGATTAATAAAATGTATATATATACAATGGAATATTATTGACCTTAAAAAAGAAGATCATCCTACCACCTGCTATTTGGATGGATGTGAAAATCCATGCCATATGGATGAACCTTTAAGACATTATACTAAGTGAAATAAACCAGTCACAGGATAAAGACTGCCTGATTTCACTTACTTGAGGTATCTAAAATAGTCAAATTCACAGAATCAGAGAGTAGAATGGTGGTTACCAGGACCTAAGAGGGAGGGGAATGGGAAATTGCTAATCAATGGGCATAAAGTTTCAATTATGCAAGATGAAAACTTTCTAGAGATGTGCTGTACAATATTGTTCTATAGTTAACAACACTGTATTGTACACTTAAAAATTTGAGAGAGTAAATCTCACGGTAAGTTTTCTTACAATAAAATAAAATAATATTTTAAAAAGAAAAGCTTAACTCAAGAAAGCCTAGATGGATCCCAGTGATGAAACCCTGTCACCAGGATCCTAATACTGATCATGTCTTAATCCCTGTCTCCTGGCTCACTTGAAGCAGGCTCCAACTGAGTGGTGACAAATATGGCAGCCAGGAGCCTGTGCTCTAATAATTCTAATAATTATTCTAACAATTAAGTGACAAACTGAAAAAGAGATAGTTTTCTCAATAATTACAGATAGAATCCAAGAATTTTCTCAGGTTCTGGACTTGGTTATGTGCCTAGCCCTGGACTGAAATCTCTGGCCAGGAGGATGCAGTAGATTCATGTTCCCTCCTTGCCCAGGGGAGGCTGTAGCAGGCCTGCCTGAACTACCATGAGTAGGAGCCATGACAGGGTCATGTGGAAAGCAAAGGCTGAGACAGACTTGAGAAATGTCTGGACTTTGAATGCAGACCCCAACCCACACAGAGATCCATCTGAAGAGAACAGTAACTTTATAGGCTCAACATGTTCTATCATTTCCATTTGGTCCTTCTTTATATCTTCTGTTTCTTTGCAGGGATGTTCTATTTTCTTGTTAAAACTTCCTACTTTCACCTTTGTTTTATGTGTGTTTGTAACTGCTTTTGAAGCTTTTATATGATGGCTGCCTTAAAACTTTTGCCAGGTAATTCCAACGTCTGTGCAGTCTCATCGTTGGCATCCATTGATTTTTCTTCTCCCATTCAAGCTGAGATTTTCTTGATATGAAGACTGATTTACAATTGTATTCCTGGACATTTTGAGTGTTATGAGACTCTGGATCTCATTTCAATCTTCTGTCTTAGGAAGCCTCCTTTGACTGCATGCTGGCCGGGGAAGGGGTCCTGCCTCATTATGGCAAGCTGCAGGTGGAAGCCCAGGCCCCCATTTGGTCTCCATGATACCCTGCTGCAGGGGGAATGACTCCTCAATACTACTGGGCAGGGGTGGAACTTCAGGGTCCCCCTGGGTCTCTGGTGGTATCAGGGACCTTCTTGCTCCTACCCATGTGGCTTTCATGGATACAGCAGGTGGTAGACTGAGTGGCTTGTTACTGCTGGAAGATAACAGTCCAGGCTTTCCCCCTGGTCTCTAACACCTCGCCAGCAAAGAAGGGGAGGCATGCCTGTTACCACCGGGCAGGGGAGGAAGTGCCTTCTCCCCATGGGTCTCCACTTTTGATGCGGGGATGGGCATCATTACTGCCAGGTAGAAATGTAAGTCTAGGCTTCTCACTTTGCCTTTGCTGACAGAGGTGGAAGTGGGGCTGCTGTTTTTTCCTGTGGTGTTTCGCTGAAGTAGGGAGGTTACTGTCTAAACATTTTCTATCATGCTAGCCTGCCCCTTTCCTGGTTCTTTGGCTAGAGAGAGTAGGCATTTCTTGAGGCTTTTTTTTTTTTTTTTTTTGGTCAAAATTTCTTGGTTACCAGTTTCTCCAATACCTAGCTTGAGATATGTGAAGCAAAAAGAAATCCCAGAATCTTATTGTCATGTTGATCCTTAGATCCCAAGATTGCTAGCTGGTTTGCCTTCTTCTCTCTGTCTTTCAGTCTTACATTTATCTCCAATATCTACTTTTCTCTGAGATCTTGGCCCCGTATGTGCTGACTGCTTTAGTGTCCCTAAACCCAGACCCAGCAAAACTGGTGCGAGCTTTAAGTCACCATTTCTGGTAGGTCATTATGCCATGCACCAAGAAATGGTAATGCCCTAAGCGGGGAAAGGGAAAGAGTATACAGGGCTTACTCCAGTGTGTTTCCTTTCTCTTTGGGATATTGGCCCTGAAGCCCTAACTCTCTTGGTAGTTCCCTGGTGATTTTGAACAGATTTTTGAAAACTTATCCAGTTTTTCTTACTGTTCTTGCTGGAAGGGTTAGTGTGCTACAAACTGGTCTTCCTTATTAGAAACGAAACTCTCAGATACCTCCTTAGGATTTGCATACAATATTGTAACGAGTATTCTCTTCTTTCATATCTGCCCAGGAATTACAATTCAATTCTGACAGCGGAGGACTGAGAGTCAAGACAGACTGCATTTGTGAAGTTTAATAAAAAATGAATCAAACAGTTACTAATGAATTATTAGGTTTTCACCAGGGCTGACATTAAGCTTGTGTGCACTGGTACATTCATACTGGTTACTAGAATATTGATCTATTTCATATTAATTAGTAAATAACTGCTGTCCTGCATCACCTGTGCCCAACCTGGGATCCCACTGAAATTCTTAATGATCCGAAACATTAAGGCTAACATCCAGTTCAGGATGCAGCCTCAGTGACGCCATTCCAATGCCTTGGCCAGCATTGTATTATTTTTAGTGAGGGGGTATGATTAATTATTGTTAAGGTATTTTGAATACCACTCCTGTATACTTACCTCAGCTTATTTTTCATTTATTATAGATATTAATTATATTTTTCTTTTGGTTATTTCCACAGATAATTGCTTAATATGGCTCTTTACTTATTTGAATAATATGCAACAATATAATTAGCAAGAATATTTGGAATTGTTTCTGCTAGTATACTCTTAATTTCTAGTCTATGAATATCTTTACCTTACAGTAACATAATTGAAATCAGACGTGATTGCCAGTTTAAGCCAAATAACTATGGTAAGGCCAACCTCACAGCTGAGATAATAATTCCTGCTAATCAAAAGTGTCACATTGAATATATGAAACTAAGAACATCCTATAACACATATCTTATAGAAAATAATCATTAGCAAATTAGTTAATAGTGGCCATCTTTATTCTTCTATTACCTCCTGAATCATTTTCTTCTTGAACTGTGGTATCAGTGTATTATTGTCAATACACATGTCTGAAATCATATGCTCAAATTTCACAAGCCTTAATCAATATTTCACTTACTGACCTTCCATAGGAAAATTCAAGGCATTATGCAAGCTAAGATTTTTTCTTTCTTTTTTCTTCTTATTTGGAGATAGGGTCTCCTTCGGTTGCCCAGGCTAAAGTGCAGTAGGGCAATCATAGCTCACTGCAGCCTCAGATCCCTGGATTCAAGCAATCCTCTTGCCTCAATTTCCTGAGTAGCTAGGACTGCAGACATGCATTACCACCATTAGCTAATTAAATTTTTTTAATTTTTTTTTTTTTTTTTTTGGTGACAAGGTCTCACTATGTTGCCCAGGCCAGTCTTGAACTGCTGGGCTCAAGTGATCCGCCCACTTTGGCCTTCCAAAGTGCTGGGATTACTGGCATGAGCTACCATACCTGGCCCTAAAATTATTTTTCTTTAAACCAAATTACAAACAGAAGCCTAATTAATGATTTTGCCTAACTGTAATACAATTATAATTCTTCACTCTGAAACCCACCAATTTAGAAGACGTTACATGCATTTTTAATACCTTAACTTTTTTTCTTTATATGCTACATTGAAAATGGAACCGTGTGCTGCAAATAAAAGAAAAAGTGAGGGGCAAGAATGCCAGCTGTGAGCCACTGTGTCTTGCTGCCCCCAGAAAAAGAAAAAAAGTGCTTATAGATGTATTCATATTTCCCAGTGATTGTGACCAAGCCTTGGAGGCTTTTCCTGGATTTACCTTAAGTTCCTGGTTACTAATTTGGTCCAAAGAAATCTCAGTACCAAATGTATATTCTCCAACTGGGACTAAGCTTTCTTTAATAGGATTTATGAGACATACTTATCTTTGAAGATACTGTAAGGATTGGGTTACTGAAGATTGAAGACTGCCACATTGTCAAAATGCATTTCACTGAGCTAATTTAGTCCTGGTTCTTATCCCTAAAGAATTAGTAAAAATACAGGTAGGCAGATCAAGTTAATCTGAGAACAGCCATCTTCTCCAGGAGTGGACAATCCAGCAGCTTATTCTCCCTAATAGAAGAAATGGTTGATATCAATTTTGTATATATTTTAGTTCACTTTGAGAGGCTGTTTTCCGTTGATAAAACTTATGTAAAAAATGTGAAATGTATAAATGTTGGAGGGGTGTAGGGGGAAATGATGGTGGCAGAGACTGTGACAGTTTTGACCAGGTAAAACTAATTATTGAGGCTGCTTAGAAGGTAAATGTCCCCTGTTAAGGGGTTTCTTCAAAAATTTTTTGCTGTCCATCAATCACATGCAATATTACCTTGCATTTATGGGCTCCTATAGATGTATATGTTAATATTATTAATTTTAGACAGTAGGTAAAGTTACTTATTTCAAAGTGAAGACATGGAGGCTCAGCATGATTAAGTGACTTGCTACAGGTAATACAACATATAAGGATGAAAGCCAGATTCTAACTCTTTTTTCAGTATTTTCTCTTTCCAGTTCTCCACAGTCCAGGTAGTACCTGCATCTACTATAATCACATCAAATAACATTGTTTAACATTCTCAAGGCATGTTAGGGTAATTTTATCATTGTACTCATAATTGTTTTAAAGTTATTTCTTCCCCAGTCCCTGCTACAGAAAAGATGAACTGGAAAGGGATCAAAGGGGACATTCTCTGGCCCAAGAGGTCAAGAATTCACGTGTATTAATAAGGGATTAGTCTACAAGAGTTCCTCCCAGAAGCAAGTGAATCTTGTCCTCAGAATGTAATCCCCAGTAATGTAGAATTTTAATGACATAAAAGTGTTATAAGTCACTATGAGAAGAGGATGACCTAAGCAGTTCTGAGTGGCCCACTTGAAACACTGAAAATGAGAATGAAAAGAATGCTCTTAGCCCTGTCCAAGGGAGACACCATCATAGGAGCTTAAGTTTCAGATGATGGTAAAAGCATGCTGATGAGTGGAGCAGAACTAATTTTTGATAAAGCTATGAAACTCACTACCCCCCTCACCCCCAACACACACAAAATGGCTCCAAACTACCTGCTTCTCTTTGCCCGGAAGCCATGCTCAAACCATCTTGTGAGTATCAATGTGCCACATTAGGTTCTTATTAGACTAAGAAGAAGGTATCATACTCAGGGATAGAAAGATCCAGAAGCTGTAAAAGGCTTTTCCCACAAAAAAGTTTAATAGACACTAATTCAACAAGTCATTGATTGAGTCATACACTCATGCTTCGCACTGAAGAATCTAAAACGATAGAGACACCATTGCCCTTTAGGAGCTCAGAATTCAACTGGCTTTTTGGTGGAAATTAGTTTTATGAGTGAGTTTAAAGGGTATAAAACAATTTCATCAGGGCCTGCAACCTACTGGAAGAGTAAACCATAGTAATTCAGGTCAAATAACTGAGAAATGTCTAAAGTTTAGAGGTGAGAGCAAATCTAGGATCCCAGCCTAAATAAACCTGCATGAAGTTGTAAGCACACCTACATTGGTACATTTTCTCAGTAATTCATCAATGGGACTATTTCCTTTAATAAAACGTAGGGATCTTCAGAATTTAGCATTGGACAGCAAATCAGTGGCTGGAAAGGGGTGTCTGAACCAACCCCCAGGCTTTCCACCTGGGCTTTGCCTACCTTTTCTCCTTCTCCCCTCTGATTCTTATGCCTTCTCCTATGGGCCTCTTACCACCACTCCTGTTAGTGCTCTAAAATAAACAGGAACAAAATTAGTTTTACTTATTAGTTTTCACTGAAATTGGTTGAAATTTTCAGAAGAGTTTCTTTTACTAAATATTAAATGAGAACAAAGGGGAAATAAGAATGCTACACACATAGGCAAACTAATTAAGAAAAGCTTTCTGAACCTGTCAAAGCTAATTTGCCTGTGGGGCCTGAAAGTTCTATCTCATTCTGTATGGGATTCCCTGAAAAAGAGGTGGCCACCCTCTTAGCTCCAGGACTAAAATAATTCCTAGCAAGAGGAAAAGGTAGTCCGATGTTCTCTGGCTGGCATCAGTTGGTCTCCACAGGGCAAGCTTTTAGATGTTGTGACTACCCAGAGTTTGTCACAAAAGACACAGATTTCATTGCATTTCTGGCTGGGTGTCTCACTAGTCACTGACGCCAGGAAGAAGCTTATGCTCAAAGTCAGCCCTCCTCAGCACAGAATCAACTGGACTCCAATATCTTCCCACCACATCATAACCACAGCACCCACAGAGGCAGAGTCACATGGAAGTTTTTCTCTCACTGATTCCTGTTAACTGAGTCCCCTTTGCAGAAAATCATAGTAACTCAGCAAAAGGCAACCAGTGGTTAGAAGGGTTAAAGGACCATAGTGAAAAGACTAGAATCTATTGGACATCCCAAGATACTGTGATAAAAAGAATCTTTATTATTGAAATAACCGTGTTCCTCTATGCTCCTGTTGTTTTTGCTAAACAAGAACATGGCAATTTCATGAGATGAATTCAATCTGAAAAGGGGTAAGGAGTGAGACCCCCTCATACCACTTTTTTCCTTGACAGGAATGACGATATTTCTCTGGATTCTCTTCTTATATTTAGGCTCAAAGGATGCATGTGCCAATCCAAATATACACTGCCCTCAAACTTTTCTAGACAATCTTTTGGTTTGAAATTAAAGACAATGACCTAAATGTGGTGGCTAGAAGAACACTTCTGCTAATGATTTTGCTAGAAATCTTTGGTTAGGAGCAGAAGAAACTTACAAAGCCCAAGTGTTTACTACCTAACTTCCTTATATCATAGACCACAGATAATAATAGAAATAAACTGGCATATGCTTGTATTAATAGACAGCCTGAAAAATGAAAAGAAAGAAAACAAAGGAAAACTACTTATATTGGCAAGAAAAGTATAAGAAAACTAGAAAATTAAAAGTTACTGATGAATTGGTCAGGGATATTTAAAAATTATAGATATGTAATAAAAATAAGGATAAACAGAATATAATATGACTGTGTAGAGCATTAATTCTCAATGCACATGGAGAAAGAAATAATGGACACAATTTTAACTTTCTAGAAAAAATATTCTATTAATTAACACTGTACTTCTAAAAAAATAAGGTTTATGCCTTTTTCCCATTGTTCTGTAAAGATTTTTCTAAATATTAGAGTAAATTATTTAAAAATACTGAAGAAAGATAAAGAAGATAAAAATTACCCAAAATCTTATCACCCAGGAAGAATTATTATTAATATAATAACATTGTCTTTAACATTTTGATATATTTCCTTCTAGACTTTTTCTTTGGTAGGGGGAGGCTTATACCTCATACTATCAATTATGCAAAAGCTTGAATATTACAAAACAATCTAACAGTTGAATTTTAGACGAATAACAAGCTCTAAGGTCCAGATAGGAAAGAAGATGAAAACAGGGATAACCATTTGATGTTAAAAAGTCAGTTAAAGAAGTTGCCTGAGAAGCTGGTAGAGTCTGCTAATTCAGTGATAAGAAAACACTTGCCAATTTTTTCCTGTAAGTTTCACTTAGCCCATGTTACCCCTTTTGAGTGTGACTCAACCATCAGTAGACCCCTGAACTTTTTAAAAACTCTATTCATTCTCAGAAAACATTTACTCTTTCTGTTTTGGTCTGAACTACACAACCTACTAGCAAGTCTGAATCTCAACACATGCTGTAACTTATATAGCTTCATTATTATAAAAATATATCTAATATACAGGGGTGTGTGGTTACAAGTGTGTGTGTGTGTGTGTGTGTGTATCTTCCCTGCACTGCAGCATTTTGTCTGAGTTTGGCTCTCAGGCCAGCCGCATTCCCAGTGCTGGCAGAGGGCTAATGCAGTTTTCCTGAGACTGCAGATTCGATTGTTACTTATCTTTTATTATGATTTCCATCACTATCATTTTATTCAGGAGAAAAGCTTATCAATCCTGGTGATGTCCTTTTAATTCCAAGGGAATGTAAGATGGAAATTTATTGTCAGAGGCCCAAGGCTAAGAATACAGAGATAATAAGAAAGCCTTGAGAATAACTATCTTGGGTATATATAAACAACACTGATACATTACGTGCATAACTAAGGAGAAGCAGCGAGCTGATACAGACTCCAAGGAGAAGGAGATTGTAACTGTACATGGAGAAGAAAAAGGAAAATGAGCATTCTTCAAAAGCCCATGTGACATCAAAAATAGGTAAAGTTAACCACATGAGGAACCCAATACCTGAAGAATCAAGAAAGATAAAATCAGATGCATTGTACTTAATTTTTCTTTTGGTAAACTTTGTCATTGGAAATATTTCCTTTCTTCCATTTTGCAGATTTATAATGCCATTCTTTATGCCTTAATGAACTTCAAGCTGGCCTCTGAAAACTGTTCCCTCAAAATATTTAAAACTTTTCAATGCTGGTGTTTTTAAATTTTTTAAAGGCAACAAAATAAAAAAAAAAAAAGAAGAAGAAGAAAGAAAAAGAAAAAAAAAAAAAACCCACACTAGGAACTCCAAGTCCTGCCAATTTTTTCTTCCTGCCAAGTCCTATTAGTATAAATGAACGGTTTATTTTAAGAAATGCCTGATAAATTACTCTACACAATCAGTAATGAGGGTACTGTCAGCAAAGGAGAATCATTTCCAAAATTTACTTGGAATTAAGGAGCTAGTGCCTTCTAAGCTCAAACTGGGTTATGTGGCCCTAGCCCCTGTGGATTCCATAAATCTCTTCCTTCTTCTCAGAGGACAGAGGGATCAGCAGATATGGGTAACTGCTGGGATTTCTGTATGTCTGCTTACAGTTTTTGAAAACTGAAATAAAACATGGTCATTTGCAAACTTCCCTTGTCAACAATTTCTATCACTCTTTAGAGAGTTTATTTTCCTCTTGGACTTTGCCCCAGAGGAAAATATTAAAGACCTCAGGGTATTATAGAAAAATTTAAAAACACAAGTCAGGGCAAAAACAGAAAACAGCACGATTATAAAAAGGAAATAGTTAAAGAGCTCCACATTTCTTTTAGGACACAAACCTTCACCCAGCACCTGATTCCCATCCAGAGTGGCTTTAGAGAACTACACTTGCAGGGATGCAGAGGCTACAAATCACCAGCCAAAGACAAAAGCAAAGGAGGGCAACAAATGACCACTTCTAGAAAGAGGAAGAAAGAAAACCCCATAATTTAAAGAATGCTTAGGTAAATAAAACCATCAGAGTTTCAATTAAACAACAGGAGAGTATGATGATCATCAATGGCTTCCACACAGTTTGCCAACAGCACTGTACCTTACAGAGCCATCAGGTAAAACCCTTTGTGTGTTTATTGATGAACACCCAGAAGCCAGATCTCAGAAATAAAAGACGTGGTGGTGTCCTCTATCCCCAAGCCACTAATAGAAAACTGCCTTGTCCTGAAGCTTTATTTTTCTAAAGGGAGACATAGGTGACATTCCTTTTGATTAATTATGGCAGCAAACCCCAGCAAAGCTATTGTGGGAATGAAGAGTTTAAAACTTGAAGTCTGTTATCTGTGAAGCTCTCTTCTGCTCCTTAGAGAAATAGTATCACAAAAGTTAATGGTCAAATAAAATAAACAAATACCTCAAATCCTCGCCCACCCTCAATTTCCCTTGGCCTACTTATAAATCCCCCAGTGATGGGCTTCGACTACTTTTGCTGTAAGACTATTTTCCAACCACTGTCTACAAGACTTCCACTTACTCTTAGCAGTGTCTGTATAATGTTTGTGCTGACCCCGCATCAAAATCTTGTTAAGCCTCCAAGTAGGAGACAAAAGTGTTTCATACAATTTATACTACTCATATTTTGTATTTAATATGTTTAAACACTAGGATCAGAGTTCAGCGTTTAATGCAATGCAGTATGTACACAAGCTGACTAAATTACAGATGAACAGAGAGATGCTGCATACCTCCTCCAATCTTATAGCAAGAGGAAAGATATCAGCTCTGCTTAGGAAATATTTATAAGTCCCAAGCATTCTTAGCATCATTAATAAGCAACTCCTTAATGGTCCTTAGAGGTCATTGAGGGGAGTTGATTCCCATTTTGCAGATGAGGAAACTGAGACCTGAAAAGAAGTTGGGTGAATTTTTCTAGGGCAAAGACATCAACGGAGACAGAACCAGCACCACCCAGTGTAGAATATCAGACCCCAGACTCCTGAGCCATTCTGCCTGATCTGTTTCCCCAGGGTCTCTGCTCAGAACACTACCTGCATCCTCTACAAAAGGCTGGGGTGTTTTGGTCAATGTCCATGCTAACATTCCTGAGGTGGCTGAAAGGGAACCAAAAGGGCTGGAGAAATGGACTCTAATATTGGTTTGATTTGTACTTGGTAAAAGCCATACAGAAAATAATGGGGTGGAAAATCTCCTTATCCAAAAGACTCTCAGCTTCATCTCACCTACCACAGAAATATGTTTCTACAAAAAAATTATACTCCAAGGGTCTCAGGTCTAATCCCAAGTAACATTAAGTGGGACGGTCAGGGTAAGAAAGGTGTAAGTTTTACGCCAAGCAGATCACTCATATCAAACCAGCTTCCTTGGCCTCCAGGCCTGTGATCCACTTTGATTATTTTCTGATCACTTATGAGTGCAGGGCAGGATGCCAGGGTTCCTTTCTTTATAGCCTCACCTCACCACTGGGTGACGTGGAACATTCTTAGATCATTAAATTATGAAATAACCCAATGACAACAATTACAGAAAAAATGAGTGCTTCTGAAATAATTTTACTTCTGCCAGGAAAAAAATAAATGGGTAGACAAATGTAAATTTTAAATGAGCTAAATATCATATTTAATTTCTAAACATAACTTTAATCCTATTGTGAGCTCTCTGAAGCTAGCTTTGGAAATGGCTACCGCACTGTTATGATATTCCCCAGGTAAATCAAGTAGATTGTCACGATTCTAATCTAGGCATCATCATTATATTCTCACACCCCAAGGGTGCTAAAAGCACAGGTATACTAAAGAGTCTGTAGAAGGCAGCTATGATTTGTAAAGTACAATTCTACAACCTCTGGCCACAGCTGAGTAAAACAATAGGGTCTTGACTCAAAAGTGGTTAACCACTGGATTTCAGTCTATGTGACACTATGATCAGAGATGCTGTGTCCCAGTCCTCTCTGTGGAATTGAGAACTGGCAAACTAAGTCGCTGAGCTAGACAGCAGGGGCCACTAGAGTGGAAAGGTGGTGGGAGGCGTTGCTGGGGTGGCCACTGTGGGCTAGGCTAAGCATATGCTGAGGAGGGGAGTGACTATGAATACACAGAGGAAGCCAGCTGGGAAAGAAAGGGAAGAGTCAGGCAGAGGAACTGTGATTCAAACAAGGATGTGAGGGTGGTACAGTGCAGCCCCTGCCCTTGCTGCAGCTGGTCGTTTGGCTTCTCCCAGGCACAAACTTTCAATCAATCCTCCTTCACAGGAGGCAACTTAAGTGCATGTCTGTTTCTGGTAACCAAGAATGCCTTGAGAAGAAAAAAAAGGCCCCCAAAGGAAAGATTAAAGATCTTCTGGGGTAGTCCAACCATGGCACTGCCCAGTCCCAAGCAGACCCAGCTTTCCTCAGACCCACAGCAATGCCAGGACTCCCAGAAGAGGCTGGCTCCTAGTGTAGCTCCTGGTTCATGTGAGTACTTCAAGCAATTTGGACATTCTTCTTCCAAAATCATTATGAAGTATCACTGAAATTTAATACTAACAACATTCAGATTAAAAGATGACCCAAAAAAGTGAACTGATTTTTAAAAAAAAACCCACCATGGAAACATAAACAGGAATGTGGCCATTCACATCAGAATGTGGCTCTGATGTCTTTTTAACCTACTACAATAGAAACTCATGGCCTCTCCACTAGTTGATCCTGATGCCCATGGAAAAGGTAAGAGTGCCCAGTCTGATGCATACCTCCATCATGTGGCTTTCCATTCAAGTTAAGTAGAAAAAAAAGCAAGTAGGATCAAAACCTAGAAACTAATATCTGGGTCTAGGAAGAAGAATATGCATTTCATTAGTGTTTGGTTAACATGAATCTGAACAACCACTATCTATGAAGATAGATAAGAGGCTATCTAGAGAAGAGAAGAAAATTCTCTCTCATCTCTACCCCTGGTAGTAGGATTTTGAGTTCAAAACTTCATAGAGGAGATCCCCGTTACACCATAATAGAGCTTCTAAGATTGTCAGCATCTTCTCATGCTTCACCGCTCTACTGCATTAATGTTTCAAACAGCTCCCTGAGGAGAAAAACCAACCTTTGGCTTGATATTTACTACATGGGGCATTGTTCTATAGATGGCAAATGGATTTCATCCTACTTGCTAACTCCAAATGACTGTTAGAGCCCTGTCCCAGGAAGGGTTCTCCAAAGCCAAGTGCACTCTAAGCTTGGTAGGAAAGAGCCTGGGATTGATGAGCAATGTCTGTCACTGGCATGGGAGGGAAAAGAGCCAGAATGCTAGGTACCAGCCAGCTTTAGCTCACACCTTTAATGTGCAAGAGAGTGATTTAGAGGACTGCATTTGTGAGCCTAGAGCACAAAGAGATTCAGCTTCAAATATCTCTTTGAGATAGAGGTGTTGACATTTAAAACTGAAATAATACGTAGAAAGTAACATTGATGAAACTTATAGCCTCTAGGTTCAGAAAAAGTAAGAGCAACTGATTAATAACTATGGAAATTCCAGAAGAATATGAAAACTCAAATCCAAGAAGTAGAGTTTTTCTCATGATGCAAAAGGACCATTTGATGTCAATCAAAGAGAAACAACCATTAAAATGAATACAAATAGTGATGTAATCAATTTGGGTTTATGTCCTAAAATACAAACAAAAAAAGACACCAACAAAACCCCACAAAACTCAAAAAGTCTTTCAGTCTAAATAAGGCTGGAGTCTCCCTTCTGAACACGTGCTTTTGTGTTCTTTTTCCTATTTTGATAGTTGAGAAACTGAGGCAGCGTGGGAAAGAGAAAACTAATTCAAAGGCCCCAGTGTGAATCAACAGCAGATTCTGGGTTTAGAAATAGAAGAGTTGATTTGGAGTTGACTTGTTTTAGTTCTCAGACACGTGCGTGGATTCCCTGGCTGACTTTCACAGCGGCAGGATGGGGACAACCGCTGGGCACCTCACTGCAAACTGCAATATGGCTCAGCAGAAACTTGGCCAAGATGTATAAAAGTGGCAGGCACAATGGGGAAGGGTTCAGGTGAGTGGCCAGGAGGTCATCTGACATTGAAAGATAATATGTCTTAACAGAATAGATTCTTTAGAACACAAACTTTGGAAAAAGGAAAAGAACTAAAGTAACAATTCCAGAGGCAGAACCATTCTGAAAGCCTTATCTGTGTTCAAAACCTATATGGAGCTCCTCCTTCTCACACCCTAGGCTGACGTGATTTTATGTTGCTGCTGCTTAATAGGAATTTCAAAGATTGCACCTATATTGACTTATGTATACTTCCACGGAAGGAGATAAGGTGCAGAAATAATCCACTCACCTTACACTTAAATCCAGAGACAGTTTAGTATCTTGGGTTTGTGCTCTAAAAGGCATAAGGTATGTCCATCTAAAACCGGGCCAAATTTTCTCCCATGGAGAAGCAAAGCTCCACATCTTTAATTGACCTGAACCTTAATTTTCTAATCTGTAAAACACAGAAAATAGTATCAACCTGCCAAGATGAAAGAATGTTTCTAAAACAGTGTATGTTAGGCATCTTATCTGACAGAGTTAGCACTCAGTGCATATTAATTATTAGTTTGCAGATATACCTCTTAGCATTGTTAACTGAGAATGCTTGTAGGTATTTGCCTTTCCAGTAGAGAAACTGGGACTCTATGTCCTGCCAAAGACCTTGTGTATGTATAAGCTAGTGGTTGAGAGCAGAAGGAAAATACATTTACTTGTAAGTCAGGGTACGTAATTGGAAAAAGGATATCACACTCATTTTGGGCACAGCTCATTAGTGTGCATGGGCCCTTCAGGCCACCTCCTTCTGATGTAAGCCACATTAATGTTTACAGATGGTAAAGCAGATTTATCTTTCAAAACCTTCAGAGATGTTCAAGCAACTCTGAATGACTCTCAAATAAAAGCTTTTGCATTTGTTATTTGGCATCTCTTCTGTGTAGAAACCCCAATAACACCACAGTTGAAATTCCATAGTATGGTAAGCAGTTCCAAAAATAAGTATAGATTGCTACTGTGAAATACATATATTTTCCAATAACAAGAATTGCAGTCTCATTTAGAGGTTTTTTTGGTCACTGTTGTTTCACAATTAAAAAGATGTGAATCATTTTATTTAACTTTTTTATCTTTTTATTACCAACTAAGTGTTACTAATGGGACAGTACACATGGCCATGAAAACTCAAGACCCATTATTTCTTGATGTTCTGACCAAATTTGTGGGTTTTTTTTTTTATTTGCCAAAATGCCTTAGTCGTTATATTTCACAGTTACAGTATTTGGGGTAAATTGAAAATATGAAACTTATGGAAAAAGCCAACATATAATCAAAATCTGTAAGTCTTTGCAAGGCTTTATAATCTGTAGACAAGTATCAACAACAGAAATAACTCTGTTAGGAAATTATAACTGCATTTCGGCAAGACAGTGTTTTTGGCCTACAGATTCTACTTGAGCATCTAAAAATCAAAATGTAGCAAAAATTAACACAATCAGCAATCTCCCATCTCCACAATGAGTAATGAGAACATTATAGATCAATTTCATGGGACACTGGGAACTTTTCAAGATTAATTAATAACATCTATTCTAAAGAGAAAGCAACAGACACATTTATCTCATACTTATTTGCAGTAATTACATAAAAGAGAGCATTTATGTAAATTACAGCAAATATTTCAGTTTTCATTTTGCCTGCTACTTCTGAAGGCATTCTTTTGGCAAGAATAACTTCTGGGCTTTCATGAGATACATTAAATCTGTTTCATAGAATTTCCTATCTTCCCTGTGACTTTCAGAGGGATGGCTATTCAATCTCTTCTAAAAGGGAAAGAAGGCTGATTTCCAAAACTTGGAAATAATCATAAGCTTTACACAATCTTGGTGAATCTTAAATTAGGGAAATAAAAAAATGTAACAAAGGAAAGCTTTGGGTTGAATTCGGAAGTATTGTGAGATTCTAAAATTTGATGTAGTGTATTTGCCCTCATAACACATTTCTGTAGAAAATAGATTTATAGCATCCATTTTCACTCTGATTTCCTGTTTCTCTGTCCATTCACCAACAAGTATTTAGAAGCCTAAAATGGCTATGTGGAGTGTTTTAAGAGTTAACCTAGGAAGTGAGCACCCCTTTGGGAGCAATTTGATTGGTTAATACTAGTTCTGAGCTCGGCATGTGAATCTTTATGACTGCACAGCTTCGGGAATGAATTGCTTGACCTCAACTTTCTCCATGGGGGCGCACACCTTAATTTTCCACACTAATTTTCAAATGAAATGACAAAAACACTTTACTTATCTAGAGGTCAACTATTCTACAAACTCAACTACTTGGAACTCAGACAAAAAGCAAGCAAAAAAAGTGTCTCTGCAGGCAAAGTGATGTCATCAAATCGCATAGATTTTCCCCATCGGAGAGCTGCTCATCATTTGAAGCAAATGTACATTGATTTTATTCACAATTCCCATCACTATGCTGATGTTGTTTTCGAGCCTAGAGCAGATTAGAGGAAACAAATCGTATGTGAGAAAGAGAGATTAATAGAGGCAATACACCCAAAATAATATGATATAAAAAGATACGGCCGGGCACAGTGGCTCACGCCTGTAATCACAGCATTTTGGGAGGCCAAGGTGGGCTGGTCACCTAAGGTAAGGAGTTTGAGACCAGCCTGGCCAACATGGTGAAACCCCATCTCTACTAAATATACAAAAATTACGTGGGCGTGGTGGCAGGTGCCTGTAATCCCAGCTACTTGGGAGGCTGAGGCAGGAGAATCGCTTGAACCCAGGAGGTGGAAGTTGCAGTGAGCCGAGATCACACCATTGCACTCCAGCCTGGGTGACAAGAGCAAAACTCCATCTCAAAAAAAGAAAGATACTAATTCAAAAATTATTAATAAAAAGGTCAAATGATTCCATGTGTCCCTGTAGTCCATAAGGAATCACTTACTATAAAAAATTAATATTCATAATGATTATAAAAACAAAAGTTTTCATTTTATTCAATCTACATTAGTTAAGAAAGTGAGGAAGTTGTTTTATAAAGTAATTTTATAAAGAATTTCATGGAATACAAAATATTTCAAGCTGGTGCAGTGGCTTACACCTGTAATCTCAGCACTGTGGGAGGCCGTGGCGGGCAGATTGCTTGAGCCCAGGAGTTCGAGACCAGCCTGGGCTACATGGTGAAACTCTGCCTCTACTGAAAAAATCAGCTGGTTGTGGTGGTGTACACCTGTAGTCCCAGCTACTAAGGGGGCTGAGGTGGGAGGATCCCTTGAGCCCAGGGAGGCTGCGGCTGCAGTAAGCCATGATTGCACTGCTGCACTCCAGCCTGGGCAACAGAGTGAGACCCTGTCTCAAAAGTAAATGATAGAGATAGATGATAGATAGACAGATAGATAGATAGATAGATAGATAGATAGATAGATAGATAGATAGACAGATAGCAGATAGATAACACCAGATAGATAGATAGATAGATAGATAGATAGATAGATAGATAGATAGATAGATAGATAGATAAATTTCAAAAGAATTGGCACATAAGGATATGCTCTGGAGACCTAGCGTCTATCATGATGAATGCTGGAAAATCTCATAGTTATTTAAAGAACTGCTTGTGAGCTCAAACATGGAACTCTGTCTTTTTATTTTTTTTTAACCAGAAGCATGTTCTCCTCCAAAGAATAAAGGCTTTTATCTGTAACCACAAGAACTTGAAACAATCTGCAAGACTTACGTATGGGCTGATATTCAGCAGGTGGTAACAGGAATATGGGAACCAAAGCCAGAAACTGAGCTTTCAATGAGAATGTTACTCTCTCCCCTACTCCTACAGACTTTTGGTGGGGAAAGTGAAGAAGAAGGGAGGAGGAAGGGAAAGTTCATCCTGCTGAGGATGGAGGAGCAGACTGCAAGCTGGCTTACTCCTTCAGGGAGCTTGAGGGGGCACTATTAATAATTATGCTTGGACAACAGGCATACACCAAGACAGTTCTAGGCAAATGGAACATATGGTCACCCTAGTTTTAAGGAGCAAGATGAAAAATACTATGCTAATTAACTATCCTCTAACAATTCTTGAGGTAGAGGACAGTGGGAAAATATAAAGGAGTAATTCACAAAAGTATTCCATCGAATACCCTGAAGAAATAACTTCCCCAATTTATGTGCTCATTCATTCATTCAGTCTCAGTGAATAGCTACTGTAATACATTACAATTTCCAATATAATCTCTCTTTCCTATTAGATTACATGTTTTTAAGAGCCAGAATGTCTTTTAAAATTATATTTCCTTTCAAGTCTCATTTATTTCACTTCTTCAGTAGATGATAAATATCTGTTAACAATCAAAATAGTATCTGTAAGAAAAATGGAAGACCTACATATTGAAAAAATAATATGAATAATAATTACACTTTTATTCCCCCATCAAATCTTGAATTAATCTTACAAAGATAAAATTAGTCACTTGAACTTAGTGCTATACGATCCTGGATTGCTCTGAACCACAGTATTTACCTTTCCAGCACTGACAACCTCATGGCATTTTTAAGATACATTACAGGAAAGGGGCACATTAGAAAAAAAATGCTAGAAAATAAATTGTATATTGTGTTACTTGATAGCCTTTATAATTCAATTTGACTATCAGTCTACTTGATAACTATAGTGTTACAGTTACTGATATAATTTGGTTACATCGATACAGATTGTGATCCACACACAATCTGCTGTATTTTAATAGATTAAACTACACCTTTCTAAACTGTATTTATAGAGAAAGATGTGGGTGAGTGTTGGGGGGGAAATCTGAGTATGTTTTGCTGTGTGTAGAATTACAACTTTTGAAACAAAACATACACTCACAGCTACATTTGTTATACTTTTGGATATACAATCTTAACTTCCTGGGAATTTCTAGAAAACTTTTAAAAGCATAAAATATAGTATACATGAAATTAAATTATCTGCTCATATTTCAAAATTTTAGAGACATTGGCATCTGGAAACTTTTCAGGGTTAATTAGTTCATTCATTCACTATAAATACATTTTAATAGCTACTGTGCTAGGCCATAAAGTGATCACAGAGCTCCTGCCTCAAATTGCTCATAGTCCGGTGAGCAATTTGTCTCCAAGGTTATAAAGGCATTTGACACAGTGAGTGAAGGTATTCACAGGATGTGGGGAGCATACAGGAGGGACACCAGTGCATTGGGGATTAGGAAAAAGTCTTCCTAGAGCAGGAATTATATAAACTGAGTTAAATGATGATGTGACAGATATGGTTTGTTGTCCATTAATATCCCTTCTCTTCTTCCATAGAAATAGGGCATCTGTTTTCCAGTAGGGCAAATGCCACGCTTCATCACCAGGATAAAAACTACATTTCCCAGCCCCTGTGCAGGTGACTAAGTACTTGTTAATATATGTGAGTATAGGTATAATTTGACAGCTTCCAGGAACCTTCTCCCGAAATAGTTGGGGTATGCTCTTTGTTCCTTTTTCCTCTTTGTGCTTTCCTCTAACCCTCTGTCTGGAACATAGATATGATGACCCAAGCTCGAAATGCCATCTTGTACTACAAAGACAAGGACCACCTTCCAGGGAAGGTGGAGCAATGAGCTAAAAGGAGCCTGATTTCCTGAAGACATCCCAGGGCAGAGATGTCATACCAGCGCTGAACTGCCCACCTCCAGACTATCATGGGAGAGAGGATTAACCTCTCTTTAATCTGTGCTATTTGGGGGTCTCTGTTACAGCTAAAGATAATCCTGATGCAGCAGAATAGAAGTTATCTAGGCAAAACATAATATAAAAGCCACTCACCACAGAGGAAACAATACATGCAAAATAACAGAGACAAAACAGCATGGTGTTTTCAAGACACTTGACAAGTTCAGCATGACAGGGGTTCAGGGAGGAAGTAGATGGAAAAGTATCAAGCTTAATCATGAAGGGGCTAGCAGGTCATGCAAAGAAAATTTGATTTAATTAGAAATGCATAAAAATCAAATGCATATTTAAATAAAGGAGAAATAATGTTATAAGAAATGAGTGAGTTAATATACAGGCTCAATCCAAGAATCAACAACTAAGTGTTGAGGGAAAGAAGTCAGACAGCTATGCTTCCTGCATTGGTGTGTACATTTGGGGCCTTGGCTACCTTGTTTAGGGATCAAATAAAATTTAAGATAGAGTTTAGAGAAAGGCAGGTATATTCATTTCCTGTGGCCATTGTTACAAATCGTCACAAAGTTGGTGGCTTAAAACAACATGCATTTGTTTCTGTAGAGCTCTGGAGGTCAGAAGTTTGAAATGGGTTTCATTAGGCTAAAGCTAAAGCACTGGCAGAACTACAGTCCTTTTGGAAGATCTAGGGGACAATCCGTTTCCTTGCCTTTTTCAGTTTCTAGTGATGGCTTGAATTTCTTGGCTTGTGGCCCCTTTCTCCATCTTCAAAGCTTATCACTCCGCTCTCTGCTTCCATTATCACATCATATTCTCCTCTGATTCTGACTACTCCTGTGTCCCTCTTATAAAATGGTGGTGATTACACGAGGCCCTCCTGGATAATTAAGTTAACATCCTTGAATTAATCGCATCTGCAAAGTTCCTTTTGTCATATATGATAGCACTCACAAGTTCCAGGGATTAAGACATGACATATTTAGAGGGCATTGTTCAGCCACCACCTCAAGGAATCAGGTAAAAATCCCAGATTAGGAAATGAGAAATTTGAATTTTGCTTCTAACTCAGTCACTGACCTTAAAAGCCACTTAAGTCAATTCCCTACTCTACACTTAAACATAAAATTCCTGCTAAGTGCTCATCCACTCTCTTCTTTTAACTCTACTATTACTGCTACGTTCGCTTCCTTGCCAGGAAGGTCAATACTCTCCCCCTTGCTTTTTTTTTTACTGCTCCCCATGTAAGAAAGCTTGTCTATGCCTTGAGCTTGAATCCTTTCCCTCTAACATCTAATTATTAGCCCTAGTTCTGCCCTCTCAAGGAATATCCCTCTCTACATTAACCACTATAGTCAAGACTTCTCCTAATAGACACACTCAGCACAGGACACGATTTCAAGCTGCCTTGCCCTGCAGGCTGCACTCTCCCTAAAGAACAACGTGGCACTCACATGTGCCTCCCCATCAAACTTCTGTGTGCACCTGCCTTCCAATACAGGGTACTGATGTTTGGAGGTCTGATTAGGTATTTACAAGAAAAAGGAACGGCATAAACAAATTAAGTGTTTTATAAATGTGACACCAAGCATCAACCATGATACAAAGACATTTGGATTGCAATATGGCAAACACAACATTATTTGAAAGAAAATGAACTGCCTATAGGACTCAGTTTTTAAGCATCCAGCCTGATCTTCACAGCAAGTATTCTTTTATGAAGCAACGTTTGCTATTGGTCATGTTGAACATAATTCTACCTAGAAATGGTCATAGAAAGATAAAGTGGGTCTCGATGCTGTTTAAAACATTTAGGGGTTGTTGGCATTAAACACACTGAACAGATTCCTGGGTGACCTTGCCTCCTGGTCAAAAGGTGCCTCCCACAAAGTGGCCTAGGCGAGTTGAAACATCATTCTTATATCCTTTATGGAGAACAAGAGTCCATGGTGCCATTGAGGACTCTAGGAAACTTCCAAGAACTTTTCCAGGGACACAGGAAGCAGCCGAGGCTTCCTGCAGATTGCTGCTGTGAACCCTCCTTGAGCAGCCACTGCCTCTTCCACTAAAGCTGTGCAGAGTTCTAAGAAATAGGTAGTGAAGCAGCCTGAGGCCCCTGACTATGGAATCTTACCTGCTGAATGTAGGAGAAGAAGCCCAAGACTGAGCTGAAAACCTTATCTGGATAATATGCTGCTTGGTTTTCTGCCCTTTAATTCTCCTCCCCAATTTCTACAGAGCCTGGGACCCTGAGGGAGTATGGGGCATTCTTGGTCCAAGCTCAGATGACCCATGGCCAGTCCTCACTATGTCTTCAGACACAGTCATGGTGCTCAAATGTGTCCTGAAATGAATTCCTACCTTTTGTTCAAGTTTTGAAAAGTCTGCCTTCTTCCCTTGGTCTCAGTTCCACCCTTAAAACTATTCTGGTAACTGTGTCCTTCCAGGATATGGGAAAATCAATGATTCCATCTTGTTCTTGGCTTTTTCTTTCTTAAATGTCAGGAATTGAATTCTGCTTTTGAATACTGGCCTTGTGGCTGAGGCCCTGCTATCCAGAAGGATTTACCTGAAGCCTCTGTCTTACCTATTTGCTAGGATTCTGTGATGTTTCTTGAACCTACGATCTCTGTGTGTTTTGTCCACTGCCTATCAGGGCACCTTTTCATCTCTTGCTAAATCTTCTGACACCATATTTACCAGTTACTGTGCCCCACCTGATGGGTCAGCATTCTTTCCATTGCCCACAGGTAGGCCATCCTCTGCCACCACTCTGACCCACACCAGTTGGCCTGCCCAGTTCCAAGTTCTCACATCCATGGGCTGCTCCATCCTAATTAGGCAACTAACCCTGTCACTCTCCTGTGTGGTTTCATATCAGATCTGGGTCCCATGAGAGACCCTTTGGACCAATAGCATTTTGAAAAATGCCCCATTCAGATAGGTTTGGGAATGTTAGGGCTTAGGAATACCATATAGTTTTCTTTTATATCATGTGATTTACATTCTATGGGCCTATATTTTAGGTACAAAACTCTATACAGATGGCTTTTTTAAGTTACAGGAATTAATATTACACCCTTTTGAGAAAAATTCTATGAAGACACCACCTATGTTTTTTGTTTTTCTTTAATGCAGGGGGTCAATTCCTGTAAGCCAACTTGTTTTTAGTGTTGTGGTTTAAGTAGACTTTTCTCTTCCTTTGCAAAAGATAGATTCAAAAGTCTTAAGTCACTGGAACATTTTCAAAAGCATGTAATAAGTAAATAATCCAGACAGTACATATCTAAACATTTCTTAGGTTAGATGTGGAGATATTGCTGTTATGTAATCATCATCATCAATATAAGGCCTCCTTAAGTGTGGGCACCAGTTTTCATGCCTTTACTACTATATCCAGGCTATCACTTTCATCCAATATTGTTAAATTCCCTATGGTGCAAATTAAATGTCACATACACAATAATATTACCAGTAACTTACATTTGTATAATACTTAAAGTATTTGACTTGGAATTTCAAAATATGTCATGTGAACACATATCCACCTCAAACTGCATATATAGGCAAGGAGGATAGGATTGGATTGCTTATATGAAAAATATGTGTATTTGCTAAAATCTACAACTGACTACTGGTTAATTTTCAAATACTCCAGCAGTTCTCTATACATACCCTAAGAGAATATGGCAGGAAAAAATTATTTGCTTCAAAGCTTAATTCTTAGTAACATATTGAAGTTTACAATTTCTATTAGGAAAAATACTAAATTGACAGGATTTGCAGGAATTTAGATTTGCGGGAACAAAGAAAAAACAACAGGAATATCCATATATTAAATAAAGATTTTCCCAGCACTTTGGGAGACTGAGGCAGGTGGATCACCTGAGGTCAGGAGTTCGAGACCAGCCTGGTCAACATGGTGAAACCTCATCTCTACTAAAAATACAAAATTAGCTGGGTGTGGTGGCATGTGTCTGTAATCCCAGCTACTCAGGAGGCTGAGGTGGGAGAATTGCTTGAACCCGGGAGGCAGAGGTTCCAGTGAGCAGAGACCACGCCACGGCACTCCAGCTGGGACAACAGTGTGAGACCCTGTCTCTAAATAGATAAATAACTAAAGATTTAAGGTTGAATTTAGTTATACCAGGACTGACAACAGGATTTGTATATAGATTATATGTATCACTTTTTCTACACTTTTGAGGGCTTCATGGTTTCAACTATATTATATTGGAATTCAAGTATAAAAAATTATATTACAACAGAGTTCTGTTGTCTTTAAATAGGAGAGCACCGAAATAAACTTTTGCCTTTTCCCACCTCACACGAAAGGTTGAATGTTGACATTTCCTTTCATATATGTGAAGCATTTAATAAAGGTAAAAAAGAGTAGTCCAAAGAAAATACATGGCTGAAAACTTAGAGGGTGATGCTTGATATTCAAGAAAAGAACAGGAAGGGGCCTTGTGGTCAGAGGGTTTCCCTGCATCTGAGAGAAGGCGCCCTGGTTGACTGGGTGAAAGATTTAGACTACTTCAGAAACTACTCAAATATGAGTATCTCCTCTACTTCTTTTTAACTCATGAATTCCAGTTTCCTCCCCCTGTATGGGCCTTCCCTTGGTCTTTATTATTACCTCCTAAACCCTTTACATAAGGACAAAGGAAACTTAAAAGATAAAGAAGAACATAATTGGCAATTTATATTGGTTTAGAAACCTCTTGTTCTAAATAGCTCATTTTTCTTTCAGCTCCATGAATACCCAAATCGTTAAAGTAGATGACTTTATAATAGTTCGTTATTTTTTATTTTTTATTTTTTATTTCAGGAGAAAAACACAGTTTTTAGGGGTTTTTTTTTTTTTTCTTTAATGGCATGTCCCTGAAAGCATTTGTATCAGGCTCTTCAGATTCCAGGAAGGAGTTTGAATGTAAAGAGACCAAGAAGCATTTTCAAGCCATTTTTTTGTTTGTTTATTTAGTTTACTTTTTTTGAAATGAAGAGAATCCAATTCCATAGAAAATACCTTGGTATTTCAACTGGAATGAGAACGTCTGGTTTGGAGAGTCCACAGTTCTAATCTGATTTAAGACCAAATGTATTTACATGACAGTTGTTTGTATTTGTCTTACTGGAAAATTTCACAACTAAAGATTTAGAAAAAAGGATCAGAAAGAAAATTATCTGTAATTCACTACAAATGAAGAGAAATTAACTAATAAAAACTATTGTTAAATCTCATTGAATCTAAATGCCAAATATGAAATAAGCTGTCACTTACACATTCTGAGAATGTAGGGACTCTACTGCTATAAGCTGGCAAAGGAGATTATGAAACCCCACTATACCATTCTGATTATAACTTGAGATACCATAAGCACAAAGAACCTCTAGGATTGGAACACTAGAGAAAGAGGAGCCTCCACACCACAGAAAGAACACTGCAGCCCCAACCTGTGGCATGCTTGGAAGAACTGTGTGTGAGTCCCAGCTGTGATCTTACTCCTCTCCAAGAAATTGACAGCTCACCTTGTACACAAGGTAGCAGAGGGATGAAATAGGATTGGAACTACCTCTATCAGGAAGGTTGACAGGGAAAACTCCTTAGCTAGTTCAATGCAGTAAAACAGCCCCAATTAAGCTTCATTTAACAAATATAATCTTTGGGATTATATTGTTTGGTTTCAGACTCTACTCCACCCTACTCTCTTGAATTGATCCCAGAATAATTGTTTAAGTCGCTTATTTTTTTTAACCTTCCTGTCAGGTCTGTTTTTTCCATCAGTACTAATATACCATTTATATTTTTTTTTAAGAAAAGAAGAAAGCCTTATAAAGATAGCCAAATAAGATGATATATATCATCTCTGCTTAAGTCCTGCTATGGAACTGAATTCCTCATATTTGAAATGTGTCCCATGAATGTAAAAGACATAAGCAGTCAGTCCTGATGGCTAAAAAAGGTGAATGAGGTAACAGTAACACTGATGGGCTGTTTGTCTCAAATGTCCCATAAATAGAAATGTGAAATTAATTTTTTTCAATCTACATTCTCTCTACTCAAGGAACAAACTCCTCAGTGGTGAGCTGAGGTAAGGCATTTAACAGGGAATGGTTGGAATTTGAGTTGTCATTTTCATGCTCATATTTGGGAACTTCTTGCAGAAATAAAAAGTATACTTAAGTACTTATTTCCAAAGTTTGCTGTGCAACTCAAGAACACAAGACCACACTTTTTTTTGGTGGGGGGTGCTTTCTGTTTTCCACTTTCTAATTGAGCCTATTGAAAAGACCTCCCTCTGCTGTATATATGCTGCAGGACAGTTGGGGAAGAGCTTTACCCTAGGCCTGCTGTTGCAACAGCTGGTGGCTTTGGCATTTTCATATAAACATGCAAGCCGAAGAAGAATTTCTCCTTTCTAATTGGCCCCATTCCCCCCTTCCTGGGACATTCCACAATGCCACCAACAATGAAGTGCTCAGAAAGGAGGAATCGTTTCTGTTTATGTGAAAATAGATCCTAACTCCACGAGTGAAGGGAAGAAATAACACAAAGCTTCAAAGACCACAAAGAGAAGTTATAATCAAATCTGGATGCTGTTTCTGAGATCTGGCAGTTCTCCTCCATATACCATACGAATGCCCGGTGAGCTGGAGCCAACCGCCCTTCCTTCTAGCCTGGCCAATCTCATTCTCTGTGCAACCTTGGGCAAGCTGCTTGCTGAAGCCATGCCACAGGATTATCTGTGTCAAGCCTGAGTAACACCCCTGGTGACCACCACTCTCAAACATGAGCGAACCATTTCACTCTCAGGAGTGCTTCATATAAACTAAGCCTAAAGTTTATAAAAGTGATAATCAAAAAATGCCTTCAGGAGGCAGTAGAGCATCGCAATAAAAGGGCATGGATTTCTGAGTAACTCAGAAGTGAATGCAAATTCTGACTCTGTGACTTTCTAGTTATGTGACCTTCCTTGGGCTAATTTATCTGAGGCTCAGTTTGCTCACCTGTGAAATGAGGATTCTAATGCCACACCCCGAGAGTCCATGTGCTGATTAAATACTCCTGTATAAAGCACCTAATTCATATTCAGGCTCACTAAGTGTTAGCGAGTGTTATCAGGTGTGCCCTACAACTAGCCTTATTGTGGCTTACACTATCAGGTGTAGCTCCACATACAGTATAATACAATGCATAAAATTTTTTATGCTGGCCGGGAGGGGTGGCTCATGCCTGTAATCCCAGCACTTTGGGAGGCAGAGGTGGGAGGATCACCTGAGGTCAGGAGTTCATGACCAGCCTCGCCAACATGGTGAAACCCAATCTCTACTAAAAAAAAATACAAAAATTAGCTGGGCATGGCGGTGGGCACCTGTAATCCCAGCTACTCAGGAGGCTGAGGCAGGAGAATAACTTGAACCTGGGAGGGATAGGCTGCTGTGAGCTGAGATCACGCCACTGCACTGCACTCCAGCCTGGGCAACAGAGTGAGACTCCGTCTCAAAAAAAAAAAAAAAAAGAGTTGTTTTATGCTTCTTACCGTCAAAGATATTACTATAATTCAGCTTGGGGGAAAACACGTTTGGAGGCTTCAGGCAACCTGAATTATAGCAAATTAAATACTTTTCTCTATTTTTCAATCTCTGCTCCTAAGAAATATGAAAATGTATGCATCCTTTTTAAAGAAAAATAATCTGTTGACACCAGGATGTTATCAGGAAGAAAAGTACCTTTCCAAGTCTTTATCCAAATAACACAACTGATTTCTCTGTATCATGGCAGCCAAATCACCCCTACTGTTAAATACTGTTTCCCTAATATACTTCAAGTTTCCCTTTTGGTGGTAAAAGCCTGTTTCTTCTCATTTGCCACATTAGGCAATTAATTGGGTATTTATAGGCAGCTATCATAAACCTCACTGTCACCGCTACTAGTCATACATCTTAAATTCCCCACATCTTGCTACTTAAAACCTACCCCTTAATCACCTCATCATCTTTGTCACATTTTTAAAGTTTCCTTCCACTTAATCAACTCCATTTTCTAAGCTAGAGTACGAACAATTGTGCAGAATTCTCCTCATGCAGCTTTACTGAGGCTCAATGAAGAGGAAATGTTTTCTTCTTAAGTGATTTCTTTAGATCCCAGGATAGTTTCTGCTTCTAGTGCAAGAGCATCACCGTGTGAGCTATTCCTGATCTGCACGTCAGTGTTACCTTCAATCCATTTCCATTATTAATGCCTTTCCTTGTCAAATGAAGCTCTTCTGGTGGGGGCTGAGCCCACTAGGAGTGAAATCACCGCCCCCCACTGGAGGTCTCTTACCACACAGGTTCCCCGGGGCGTGCTCCTGGCCAACCCTCTCCCGCCCAGTGTTCATGGGTATTCAGCTATCATAGCAGAAAGAACCCACTTTGACGCTCCCCGGGAACATTGGACCCTTGAGCTAAAAAAACAAAAGAAAATCCTGACCCTCGGAGGACGGTCAGTTTTCTTATTTGGTTTCCTCTCCCTTTGTTAGCATAATCCAGCCAATTTCTCCAGTAAATGACCATTACAACTTGTCTCATGTGGCTCCAAGGGACACATGTTCCTAGTGGGGTGACCCAAAAATCACTTTTCCACAGGATGTTAAATAAGCGCTCTGGGGGAAAAAGGGCTCTGCTGTCAAATAACTTCAGGAAAGATGGTCTTCGATATCTCCCTCTTAGGCAAACACATTTTAGACTATCAATGCTTCTGAGAAATGTCAAAGTAAAGAAAATTCACTGACCTTTGCTTAATGCAGGTTTCCCAAAGTTGTTTGACAAAAGGGTCATTTTGTGGTGGGACAACTATTACTATTTCAGAAAACTAGGGTCCTCTAGGCAAGGAACATTTAGGAAATGCTGTGCTCTATCATGGGCCCCTCTCTAATTTCCCATAATTAAGCTGTTACAGTGTTATCTATGACCTCTGCATTATTTTCACCTGCATGAACTGTCTGAAAATAATGATTTTGGAGGAGGCTTTCACACTGCATGGTCTCCATTGACTTTATACACAAAATATTTATCCAAGAGCTCCTACTTGGAAAACAAACAAAGGGGCCAGTTTAGCCTCGCACGCATCTGGCAGTGGCAGCCTCAGGATCTCCCAGTCCTCACTGTGTCTTATTTGACTGGTCACTGTCACATGCCCCATTACACAGTGCTTCTTGTCAGCCAGGACTTGGCACAGAGTAAACACTAGATAAACATTTGTTAAACGAAAGGATGATTTGTTTTATGTTATTTCTTAGAGAAACATGTGTGATTGTTTCAAGGTTTAATGGTTGAAAAATTAATGATGTGGCTAGTTTTATTTTTCCCCAAGACTACTTGTTACTGTAGATGAAGCTACGAGTTTATTAACTATCTATACTGTGTTTCCACTTAATCCTTCTATGTGCTGAGCACTGGACATTTATTATTATTTAATTATTATAAGTTGCAGTGAGTATTTGGTCTTCCTGTCACAGATAAGAAAGCTGCCACTGAAATACGTGAGACAGGCTGTCAATGATCTCCAAGCATAAATTGCAAAACCAGGCTTTGAGCTCAGGTCTCGGTGACTAAGCCTACATGCTCTCCATTCTAGCCTATTTTGTATGCACACCACACATACATCCTACATGTACACATGAAAACATCATAGAAGTTAATTAATATTTTTATGAATCATATTTTTGTTGTAGCTGAAAATGTATATAGCATGAAATTTACCATTTTGACCATTTTTAAGCATACACTTTAGTGGCACTAAGTACATTCACATTGTTGTGCAACTATTATGCCATCCATCTCCAGAACTTTGTCATCTTCCCAAAGTGAAACTCTGTATTCTGTAAACACTAACTCGCCATACCCCTCTCCCTCCAGCCCCTGACAACCACTATTCTACTTTCTGTGTCTATGACCTTGACTACTCTAAGTACCTTATATGGAATCACTCAGTATTTGTCACTAATTTATTTTTAAACTTTTCTGGCCATAGTATCAACCACATGCTTGGGTTGATACTTAACTCTATTATACCAACACAACATTGTTTGCAGTTTAATTAATGCTGCTCTAAGGAATCAGGCTGTAACTTTGAAATAAAACCAGCCCCAGGTCAGCAAGAGGAAATTTGCCCACACAGCACCATGGCCACAGAGATCACTGGAAAGACAAAAATTCTGGGTGATTCCAGGAGGCAGCTTAATATCTTGGGTCTTTTGATGATTGAAATCTGCATATATATCCCAAACATATCTCCTTTATTCCCCTTCCAAACAGCATTTCTGTTAATGTGTGAAAACAGTACAACTAGCGGGAAATGTAGTCCACATGTTTTGGTGCATTTACACTTATATACTCTTGAGAATATTAAAATGGCCTAACAATACATTTTCTGATGGCTGCTGCTGCTTTTTTTTTTAGAAATAGAAACACAATTACAGACTTTGTTAAAAAAAAAAAAAACAACAACAAAAAAACCCATGTAATCCCAAAATAGGTAATCCCAAAATAGGTAATCCCAAAATAGATAGGCTGAATCTAACTTTAAATTCTTAAAATGTAAATATTATCTAAATAAATGTCAACTGATCTTCAAATAAAACATTTAAAATATATCCAGCAGCCTTTAAATTAGAGACTAATGTAAGTAAGGTAAAAAAAAAAAACTCAATAGTTGGTTCAACTTCCCTTTTTGGCTCAACTTTAGGAGATAATAGTAAATAGAGAAAAGAGGATAGATTAAAGATACACCCAGAGCTGGGTTTGAATTGCAACACTAACATTGGTTGGTATAGCAACATTAAGCAAATCTCTATTTTCTTATCTGTAAAATGGACATAGTAATATGGTTTACTGAATTGTCCCAGAGAAGAAACAAATGGTGTATATAAAGTATTCATATATATACCATATATAGACAAGTATTAAGCAGATGTTTATTCACTTACATTCCCTCCTCTCAAATGTGAATGCTCCACAGCAATTATGCCATTAAAACCTATTCACAAAATATAGTTAAATGCAGCACACTGAATTGCATTTTTCCATTAAATTAAAAGGATGAAAAGACTAATCCCATTAGAACAAGAAAACAAGGCACTAGAAGCTGAAGTCAGTTACTTAAGGTCACACATGAACTTGAAGGCCCAGCAACAAAGAGAAAGCAGAATTAGTCTCTGTTGCAGATATTCTTTAAGTCTACGGAGGGTAGTGCTTCTCTAGTTTTTGTGGCTGCAGCATCTTCTTGGTACTTTTATTTGACCACATCCACGCCTCAAATGCCCAAAATGTCCTGTTAATTTTTTTCATTTTTAATTTAATTAAAATTTGGTTTTTGCTTAACTGTTTGAAATGCTTATGGCTTCTTGAAATAACCCAGGATTTAGAGCTCTTAGGAACATTTCAAACAGACACAAGGGTTGTAAGCAGATTAGACTAATTGGCAACCCACTCCAAGAGGCACACAGCCCATTCTGACTTACACAATGTTCAGATAAAGGGCAAATTAGGGAAGCATTTCAAGGTCCCTCGGGCCCCCCTTCCTATGTGGTATTAGAACATCTTACTCAAAGGAGGAACACTGAGACATGCTGACTGTTAATGCCATACCCAGATAAAGATATGACAACATGAAGATATGGTTTCATTAAAGCTGATACATACAGGACAAATAAGATTCGCTCCAGCTGAGGAGAGAAGCAATAAGGCCCACATACCTAGCTCAGTGCCCCCAAATCCTGAAGGTTTGGGGATGATATGAAAAATGGGATATGATACATTTCCTATTGATTATAGTAAGGTATCCGGAGGTTTTTCTTTAACCCCTTTACTACCATTTCTTTATCTCCACCAACATCTTTTTAATATTAACATAACATTGTATGCTTAGTCAAAATTAAACTACAATCATTTTAAATAAAAAGATGGCTTGCTCCATCTGGCTTAGTAAAGATAAATATTTTATCTAAGTCTTCTTAATCAGAATACTTCTTGACATCTTAAAGACTGATAATTAAAAAAAAAAATTCCATGAAATTCAGCCCAATTTATCTCTTCATGCACCAAGAAATCCCTTCTTGGTAATGCTGAAGGAAAGCAAAGCCACTCCTCTTTGAGAAAGGATTAAAATGACTCCCTGTCCAACCATGAATAAACCCAACAATAAAGCCAAGCAACTCACTCCTAGCTGAAGCCACTTGGAGGCAAAGATAATGTCACTTCTTGATTCTCCAAGTTAATGCCATGACACTGAAGTCCAAACTGGAAGATAATTTTAAAACTTTTGTATTTAGCTATTGTAAGATATTTGTTTTTACTTCTCTAATCAGTTTACATGTCTAATTAAATTTGATTAATTTATTCCCTAAATGCTTATAGTAAAGTCAGTACTTAAAGTTGATCCAGAAAGACTTTTTTGTGTACTCAATGAAGGTTGGCTGCAGCTAATACACCAGGAACGCAATCAAGAACCGATGAAAATTTCTGATACATCTTCTGACACAATAGCAAAAACGGTATACCATCATTTAGCCTTTTACTCTTCCTGTGGCTTTTTATTTTTCTTTTGATTTCTATATTCAGGTTAACATTCAATGGTCCACTCGGATTATTTAAAACATACCTCTAATCTCAAGGATCATTCTGCATAGAGATACTGGAAAAAATCCCAAAGAATGTATGAGTCCAATTAAATATTCCCCCAGGAAAATTCTTGAGCATAAATATCACTTCCTAGTAGTGAAAACTTACTCTGCACCCCAGGAATTCATTGATAACTTAGGGCTGATTTGCAATAAGAGTTTCTTGTCTGTTAGACACATTCACTTATTGGGAAACCCACTAGGGTCTACGTTGATGAGGATATGTTGCAAAAGAACAACTGAGTTCTTGGCAGCTTTCCAAGTCCCAACTAACAGAAATAAGAATTCCCAGAGCATGAAAGCCCAGGTCTCACAAAATATTTCTTCCTCATGCCACAGATAAGCATAGTTGATGGAGATCCCTGAGTTGTATCAGCGACAGTAACTTGGCTCCTGATGCTTCTCTGGTGCCTGATGGAAAGACATTCCTGGGGATGCAATTCACGCCTCCTTTGTTTCCTCCCAGATCTCCTAGGAAGGAAAATCACTGTGCTATTCATTTCTCACAGAACAGTAACAATGTCTACTATCCCACCTTATTGTTATAGGGACTTCCAGAGAAGACTCCAGGCACTCAATGGCAAGTCACCTGAGAATACACTGATTGATTTCACTCTCAGTACCCTGCCATGGGTTAAGGATTTAATAACGGTAAAAAAATAATTGAGGACTTTGGGAAGTACCCTAGCTAGTCTATTTGAAAATTCACTTTCCTGCCAGCTTTCTCTCATTTTGTTGACAGACTCTAGAAACTTCCTTTCATCTCTTTCCTCTTTTTGCAGCTTAACCTGGTCCCTAAAGGAGTATGCTCTTTCTAGAAGATAGATTATGCACTACGCACAACATGAAAACTTTACACACTTTTCCTGTTGTCATCTGAAAGGCCTTTCTACCTGGAAGAAATAACTTATCTCACCTTTCATTTTCACATTGGTTTTACACAGAATTCCTTATGAGCACCAACATACTTAAACTTTATGGAGAGATATATGCTGAAACTTTGGTTCCTCTTAATTTTTCTTTTTCCCCAGTGAGATTTGTGACAGCTTTCCCCATTGCTGTTATCCATTATAGAAATTTAACTGCACTTTGAGGACATGTGATTTCAGAAACATGATCTAATTTTCTACCTAAAGAGAAGAAAAAAGCTAAAAGTAACAGGGGAAGGCAAAGTCTTGTGTAGCATAGAAAAGGCAGAGTTGTAATGCATGGAAAATACAAGGCAGTTACTCCATTTAATGTATGGGCTTCAAATTGAAAACTAACTAAATAAGTAAAATAAATTGTTATCAGAGAGCTTCTGCAGGTAGCCAGTCCATTAATAAAAAATGCATACTGAATAAATGGATCATAAATCAAGTTTTTGATTATCTAATAGTTTTCCATTGTAATCATCATCCAGAAAATGTTCTTAAGTTCCTAGTTGGCATACAGGGTGCTGGTTAGACTTCAAATTATGACATTTTTGCCCTCCGGGAGCTTATGAAGGTATACTGTCTCAAACCCAGCGAAGTGTTTTAGATCATTACTTACAAAACATCTTGCAAAACATTCAGAAATATAATGTGTCCGATAATAAAATAGAGGAGTACATTGAACTTTATACAAATTCACCTTAAAATCCAAACATCAATATTCTAATAATTTGATTCAAACTACACTAATGCATGGTGGTGACTACTGTCTCTGCATCCAACACCCACTAGTTAAAAACTGCTGCAAGTTCCAAATGTGAGTATTAAAATACTATGGAGAAAATATATTGAAGAACTTGGAGCTGCTTTCTGAAAAACACAGATCAGGGGACCAGCAGGCAGAAGCAATTCAATTTCGAATCCTTTTGCATGTATAGAAGACTGCTTCCCCTTCACAGCACAGACACACTCACCACTGAAACACTTCCCAGAAGTGCAACTAGAATCAAATGACTGCAACGCACATTCACAGGAAGTATCTGAAAAAGGTTATGGTGAGAAACTGCAGAGCTACACATCAAACTCTATTCCAATGACATCCTTTGAAGTTTGGCGCTCAGCACCAATGCTAACTTGGCACCTCCACAGTACATGCAAGGACAGCATGCTCCACTCTGGCTCAAAGGCCAAAGACCGGTGTGATTGCAAGAAGATGCAAATAGTGAATGGCTTGGTGGAAATTGGCCAACCTTTGGAATGTGATAACTTATGCAAGATCTTCCCACTAAAGTCACAAATAAGGTGAAATTTACATAATGGCCCATCTCCTGTTGCAGAAATGCTGTGATGTAAACTTTAATGTGCTTTTTAAATTTCCGTAATTAACAAATACAAATTTCTATCAATTTCACAGTTTAAAATTTAGGACACTGTAAGTTTTACAAAAGTCTTCAACAGAGATAGAAGTTACCCCTAAAATCAATCCATGAGAACATCTGCTAAACCGGTGGTTTCTATCCAAGCTCCACTTGCAAGTCCTACCTTCACTCCTCAGACAGTAGGAATCTCAGGGACCCCAGCATAGGTAGCTTTGAATTTTTTTTGATTTGTATTTAATGTGATTATTAGCTCTGTTTTAGAACTTATTCCTCTGGCCTCTGGATCCCTCTTCGGGGTCACTGTGAGCCTGCCCCCTCCCTGTTTCTCCACTGGAGTGCTTTCTCTGCTCCTCCAGGGTGCCAGGCACTCACATTGTTCATGTATCTGATTGCATTTTTTTTACATTATATAATTTCATTGAAGAATCATTGGCATTGTTGATGAATCATAGGATCATTACATCTATTAAAAAGCTATTTGTTCAAATTTTATCATAAAAACGTGAAAACATTTTATCCTATGTACAATGATGTACACAAATTTAAATAGGTCATCAAAGATACCTGAAGTAATTAAAGAGGTATATTTACAGTAGCACATCACAGTAAGTGGAAAGCCACTCACAGATTCAACATTGATACTGTTTTTGTACTTAGTTACACACTGAAAGTGAAGTATACATTTCACTTCTCAGAGAAACCTTTCCTCAGCCTACACACTAAGTGAGGTCTCCCTGGTATGTGCACCCAGAGCCTTGAGCTGTAGCCCCTGATTCTCCAAGGAAACACTCAACCCACTTTTCCATGTTCATTGTTCATGCCTGTTTCCCTGGCAAAGCATAAGCTCCACGAGGGACTGGTCCTATCCAGTTTTCTCCCCAGAGCTTAAATAGTGTACCAGACACAGTAAGTTTAGTT
The DNA here is from genome assembly GCF_029281585.2 of Gorilla gorilla gorilla. Lineage (NCBI taxonomy): Eukaryota > Metazoa > Chordata > Mammalia > Primates > Hominidae > Gorilla > Gorilla gorilla. Next base: position 50,412,179 of record NC_073230.2, read on the forward strand.
AGGTTAGTTGTGGGGGGAAGGGGAGGGAACGTTTGAGGTTTTAGCACTCAATATAGGTTATATTAATTAAGAGCAAATTAGTACATTGTGCCTATCATGCTGACTCTTCTATCATTAAGCTAATGGTGACCTCAAACTAACAACCACTTCCCTCACTGAGGGCTCTTAGAACACCAGAATGTTAGAGTCTGGCAAAGAGTCACATAATACCTGTTCTCACTTATATGCCCATTGATAGTTCATTTTTCTTTGTCTCTCTTCACTTTTAACTGTATAATAGGCTTTAAAGTTCAGATGAGGGAGTACTTTAATGAATAATATACTAAATAAAGAACAATAGCATTAGCATAACTAAAACTCATACTTAGAGATAATTCATGGGCTTAACTAGTTTGCATGTTTTAACTAGATCATCTGTAAACACAAATTACATTTCTTTCCTAACTCTTTATTATAGTTTGAAGATGATAGAGAATCATATGAAAGGGAGTATTTGCAATAGATATAATAAAGGAAATAGTTTAGATGATACTACTTATTGTATTTTAATAATGGTAATGATTACAAAGATTGAAACAATGTACTAAATGGCTGAAATAATTATTTTCTTTAAGTAGCCAAAAGGGATTTTTAAGAGGTAAATAATTTCCTATCCTTGTCCAAAGTATATTAAACACGGGTTGACCAGTACCTTTAATGTATTAATCAATAAGCTCTCATCTGAAGGAATGCTATGTGGATTTATACAACTCTAAAGAAGGCTCTATAAATATCACATGATTTACTGCCGTTTTTAAGAGACAAGTTTCTGGTAATGACTAAGAAAGTGCTTCAGGCAAATTAGTGTGACATACAGAAAATTCAGTACTGGTTGCAAGAAGTTCATAAATAAGGCAGGAAATACAAATAAGTAGAATAATTTGGAATGGTAACAAGATGGTAATGCTAATAATGCTAATAACAATCCTAATAAGGATTGTTACTATAAATGTGAAGATGTGGATATGTATGTGTAAATCTATAGAACTATGTCTAGCAAATTCAAAATGTGTCTCCACTAGTTAACCAGAAAACAGTGTAGCAAAAGTCACCTTTAACTGTAGCTTGTGTTTCTTGTTTTGGCAGACTTACCATATTGAGACATTCTGAGGAAACTGAGTTATGTCTATAGCATTTATGAGTTCTCCAATGGGAACATCCCCAACAAAGAAAGGCAGAACTATCATAGGTAAATAAAATCAAGGACAGGTAGAATCCACAGACAAATTGTAAATTATATTACTGATAAATTCCCTTTGCATTTAACAACTCTTGTCCTGTTTATGTGGCCTCTTTTTGGGATATACTGAATTAGGAGATACAATAGCCTCTTTTTATCTGACATCTGTAAGCAAAATTGTCATTCCCCTCTCATGAGGAATTCAGATGTGCTGCACTCAAAACACACTCAGATTCTAATTCCAAACATTAACTAGACTCATGCATTTCATCTCAAATCTGGGAATTCCCATATTGATAATTCTATAGAAAGAATACAAGATAACAAGATAGACATACCAAAAAGATGACTAAGCCCTATAAACACTAAACAAAAATAGGATTTTCCAAAGGGAGATTAAAACAAAAAAAGGAGAAAGAAATTGCTGTGGATCTGAGAACTCTTGTTGTAGTCAAGTGAATTTTTTACTCCAATTATTTACTTCTCCCTGTGCCCATGCTCCTCACCATATAACTTTGAAATTTCTCTCAGAAAGGGTCACATGTATTTCCCCACCCTTTTGGATACAGCCTAAAACTTGCTTTTGGCCGGGCACAGTGGCTGACATCTGTAATCCCAGCACTTTGGGAGGCCGAGGCAGGTGGATCACCCGAGGTCAGGAGTTTGAGACCAGCCTGGCCAACATGGTGAAATCCCGCCTATACTAAATACACAGAAATTAGTTGGGTGTGGTGGTACGTCCCTGTAATCCCAGCTACTCAGGAGGCTGAGGCAGGGGAATTGCTTAAACCTGGGAGGTGGAGGTTGCAATGAGCTGAGATTGCGTCACTGCACTCCAGCCTGGGCGACAGAGTGAGACTCTGTCTCAAAATAAATTAATTTAAAAAATAAAATTTGCTTGGACTAATAAGATGCAGGCAGAATGGTTTGCCAGCTGTACACCAACATCTTACATAGCACTGTGGTTTCTGCTTGCCCCAGTGTTCTGCAGCCATGACCGTCAGAAGAGTAGGAGAGACACACGGATTAGAAATGACTCCAAGCACAGGCAGGAGCTAAACCTGGCCAGACCTGGAACTAGAAGCAAAGCTACCCAGCTGAGCCCAAACTATATGAAACATCCCAGCTAATCCACATGCATGGGATAAACAAATGCTTATGTTTGAAAACCATTAAGAGCTTGAGGTTATTTCTTACACAGCATTCTTGTGACAATGGCTACCTGATACATTGATAAATTAAAGTGGGCAAAAGAAATATTCTTTCCTTCTAGTAATCTGTAAATAATACTTCCCTCCTCCTGAGATTTAGCTTTCATTCATTTACAGTGAAAGTCAGCAAATTACGCCTGACTGAAAGAGTGTTACCTCCAATGAGTTCATTCTTGGTTGGCCACTGACTTACTTTTTTCCTCATTATCATGCTGACAATCATATTGACTTTCAAATGCTTACCCTTTCTCTAATGTGTTGGGGATACCAACCCCTGTATGACCTCATCTGTAAACTTGTGGGGTTAAGTGATCACTGGTTCTTCAGGGCCCAGACTTCCAAGGAGAGATGTGTGGAAGACCACAACATGGTGGGCAGAGGAGGAAAGCTAAACAATAGGAGTGCTAACCTATCAATCAGCCTAACTCTGCTTCCATCTGTGTTAGCTATGGATTCTTCATGTGGAAAATCAGTTTTACTGTATAAATATCAAAAACTACTAGACCAGATGTTTTCTAAAGATCTAATACTCAAAGACTTATGATTACATTTTTTATTTTAACCACCCCTTCTCTTTATTTCTATTCCCATGACCCTAATTTAAGACACTATCACCTAAACTCCTGTATCACTTCCTAACCTGACTGCTGGCTTTAAGCTGTAAATTGTGTCATTTTATTCCTCTACTTAAAACGAGAGACAACCCAACTTTAACAGGGCCCCCAGCCTCTCCCTACCTCTCCAGTCTCATTTCCTGCCCCACTTCCCCACCTTTCATCCTGGCTTAGAACACACCCCACACTTCATCACCTCGGGGTTTTCTCCCATGCTGTTCCCTCTGCTGGAAATGCTCATCCTCTATTCGTTTTGCCCTTCAGTGTCATGTTATAAGTCTGCCTCTCAGAGAGACTTTCTTCGATCACCTAAACTACAGAAGGCCCCACCTGACCCCATCATTCGCTATGACAGCACATTCTTCTTTCTTTCTTTGCACTTATGACTTACAGTTATAGAAACATTTGTTGGTTGTTATATCATTCAACTTTCTATTAAGTATCAGCTGCAGGTGGCCAGGGGTGAAGTTGTCTGGTTTATTTTTGTATTTTTAGGACCCAAAGCAGTACCTGGCACATAGTATATACTCAGTAATATAGATGAGTGGATGAACTAATGAACTTCTTAGCTTTTGTCAACATTTTTTTCTACCACTTTTCTATACCATATAACATTTCCCTAGAACATGTGATCTCAGTTTTTCATTTGCTTATACCTGCTCTCTTAGTTACCTTCCTTAATCCATGCATAATATTCCTTATGTTCTTGAACATTAGAATTTTCTCTTCAACTTTCTTTATTCATCATACTTCCCTCTTCTTACTCTTTTCATGTGCGAGTGGTCACTATCTGGTAGGCTATGGGAGATTATTATAAAGCTGATCCCAAATCTTAGATTCTATTTAGGATAAAATTAACAAGAATAGTCCTTCAATAAATGAGATCAGATACCTGTAGAAGTAAATACTCTATGCCACCTGACTGAGGTGACTGAAGAGTTTGGCAGATACCTAAATTCCAAGTAAGATGGCCAGGAAATGGTTTTAGGAAAAAACAATAACAAAAATTATATCCTAGCTAATTTCACTGACCTCCATCAGAAGAAAAGAAAAAAAAATAAGTGCTTGGTTTGTGTTTAGTCTAGAAAATATGGACACAATGAACAAATAATTTGGAGCTCCATTGCTGGAATGTGGATTTTCCAGCGATGCCTGGAATAGAGAAAAAACATATCTGATAAAGGTAATATTGTGATTATCAGAGAAATGGAGGCTGTGGGAGGGAAATGTACTGGTCACAAGCTCTCACTGCAGTTTAAATGCACCACTTAAGAGGATGCTTTGAGAGTAGGCATGAGGCTACTGGCTGCTGAAATAAGAGCTCCCTCTGCAAGTAAAGAAGCTGGCATTTCGGCTTAGGCAGCAGTCTCTGGTGAGTTGGTTTAGTATGAATCAACTTACAAAAATTCAATCTATTCTGGGTGTACTGAAAACATTTAGTTTCTTGATCTGTAAAGCCAAGATCCATACCTTAAACCACGGTTCTGAAAGAAAATGCCCGAGCCTGAGCAGTCAGTAGCCTTCCTCGGACTCCAGTTACATCTTGCCTGGCTTTCTTTCCAATTCTCATATGAACGACACTCTATTTCTTGTTATTGGCCATACCTATTACTATCAACCTGTTGATAATTACATGATGTACTTTTGTGAGCACGTGATTACACAAAATGGAATTAAGAAATGCGAGCATTTTTTTGTCATCGTGGCAATCCGACACTCCTTAGAGCTAAGACACAATGCCATAGTCTCAGCATACATTTTTGTGAGTGCAGTCCTAGGATTCCCCTTTTACCCAATGTTATAAATTTGGATAATGTCTTGGAAAGTTGTTTGGGAGCTCATAAGCTACCTGTAGTAAACAGCATATGGGACAATTAATACAGAAAGGTGTTAGAGAAAACACCAAAACTTTTCAGACCTGGGACGGAAATCTTCCCCACAGTTGGATGCTCCATCTCCATAACAAGGCCATTGTGTAATACCTGAAAAGGCAAAAACAGAGAGAAAAATAATTTACAAAATAAAACCATCTTCAATTGCAAGGCATGGACAGCCATCTATTCAGTCGACATCAAAGAACGATATGGCAAAACACAGAGGTGTTTAAAATTTTCATTTGAAAGTAAATATTTGACATAAAAATAACGTTTCATCCTATAATACACCAAATGAAGCCAAAAAAGACTAGAGGATTCAAGGACTAGAAAACATTTCAATAAGACCTTCCCACTCTTAAAATTTTTATTTGCTCCTAAATATAGCAGATGATTTCCTCTCTTTCATTTATGGATGCTCCCCTAATATTAAAGCTCAGCCTTTTCCTGCATAACCTTATGGCAGGACTCGGCCAAGGTCAAGAAATAGGACCTCGAACAGAGCAGCACACTGGGGTGGTACACATGCTCCTGGAAATCTGTTCAGCAGAAGGTATGGGGAGTCAGTCCAGTTTGAAGAATAAATCAGAGTATCCAGAAGGCTCGGTGACTGCTGGAGGTAGAAGGATTCAGGGCTGCTGTGACAAGCAAATAAGCAGCTGACAGCAAATCCAGAGGAGACCCAGGTCAGAGGCAAGCACAGGGAAGCTGAACCAGGAACGTTTTCAATGGTGGCCAAGACCTTAAGCATAAGACTAGAGTTCAGAAACAGGATTCCAGGATACTGGAGTAAAAAAGCCAGAGACTTCATCCCAGAGGGCTGATTAGGTTCTCATGCAATGGTAAGGCAGGAAATTTAAAAAATAATAATAAAATAAAATAAATTTTTATATATTAAATTAATTTATTTCAAAGACAATAAGTATATTTTTATAAATTCTTATTCTCTATAACTAATAACTTCAAATTCTATTTTCTCTGAAAATACAACAAAAATCATAAAAAAACCTAAACAAACCTAAAACTACAATTATCTAAACACCATAATAAAAATTATAAAATAAACCAATACAAAACTCTTTAAAACAAAACCTAAATAATAAACATCTAAATTAGTTAACAACAATCATATACAATAATTAACTATCTTTATCCTGCTTCTAGATCCCTACTTTCACGCCACTATAAACTTACTTCAAACTAACCCACCCCCTTTTATAAAATATACATAAAAATCAAATACTATCTTTATTCTAAACCCAATCTTTAAACATTAAATCTACTAAATCTAAATACACTCAGTAATAAAAATACCCTCCTACATACACCCCAAAGTCTCTCTCTAATCCTCCTAATCCCACAACAATGGGACCGAGATAGGTATCTGGTGTCCCACCAAGAACGCAAGGTAGCTTTGGCTTGGATTTAAAATCTAAGGCCAGTTACTAGTGCAGGGACATTCTACCAGTGCCTGACAAGAGAAATGTGACTTGATGCTGAATCACTTGAGTACTGAAATGAAGCAACTTAAATCCCTGGCAAACGAAGGCTGGAATTTTCCCTGGGGGTAGGCAAAAAGACAAAATCCGCAGTGCCCTCCAACTAAAGGTGGTGGATGGGCTGAGGGCATGGAACCAAATTCCGATACATAAGTGTTGAATTATTGGAGGCAAAATGTTTTGTGATACGCAAATAAAAATGCAACACATTTTTTATTAAAAAAAAAAAAACAATTGGAGGCTACCTGGGTATATTGTCCCAAAGAATCCAACATCTATTACTGGAACCTTAGTAAGACATTTATGGGCATCTTATATATAAATTGTGTTTCACCTACACTATCTACCAAGCACAGAACCTCTCTTCCTGTCTTGTACGTGCATCTAAATGACAGAAGTATTTCAGTGGCACAGTAATCTTACAGACCACGATTTCATGCCAGCATCCCAAAGAGTGGCAGCTATAATGGTTCTACAGCATTTTGAGCTTCAGGTAAAAGCAAGATTTGCATATCTACCTTCTTACCATAATCCATTCACAGAGCAAAAGAGCATGGAATAAAGAAAGTAATAAAATGTTTTCTCACTTTGTTAAACTCGGAGAAAGACCTCAAATTTCTTGGGTTTTATTCATTTCTAGTGAGTCACATCATAAAATAAATCATCAATAAGACAACTTCATGGGTGACCTTTTAAGTTTAGAACTACAGTTTTGCTATGGCTAAATATTCTGGCTGCCACTGGTTTCTTTGGGAATGGTTACCACTTTTCGGGTGATGCTCTTTAAACAACGATGTCAACCTCCCTCATTGAAGATGATAACACACCACACAGAGATTCTTTCTTTTGGGATCACCAGGTTTGTACTCAAGAGCTGGCCAGATAAAATTCTCGCCAGTGTTAGAATTGTGCTATAATTTAATTCTGGTGTGGCTCGTTCTCAGCACCCGCCCCGCACAGCTTCCTCCTATGTGGGGGTGGGGGCTAAATGCCAACGGGAGGTGCTAAATCTCAGTTCTACTGAGGACAGGAACAAAAATACCGAGCTAAATTTCACTCAAAACAATTATCTGCACACTGAATCATTCTTCTCTCCTCGTATCTCTGTTGCCCTCCTGACTACCTCTTTGTAATAACACTGCAGTGCTACTCACGAAAGACAAAAGTGAGTGTTCTTAGCTAAATATAACTTAACTGATAGTGTTGAAATTAATTAACGCTGAATTTTAATCATGTAGCAAACGTTAAGTGTCAAACGTGAAAGGGTAGTTGGTAAAGGTCAAGGGACATACGTCAAAGTTTTGTGAAGCAAAAGCTAGCAGTTGATTGAAATTTTCCACGGAAGCAGTTTAAAGAGTGTACTTTCTCCACCCCTATGCCGATTGCTGTCTATATAGGACATTTTCAGTATGAAACTTTAACCTTATCAATGCCTTTGCATTGAAAACCATTCCGTTTTAAGCAAAAATATAAATTCTTCTTACATTCGGCAGAGGAAGTTGCAGTTTCTCACTTGCTGTAGCATGCATACAATTATGAGGCAAATGGGCTGGTGTGAGCCCCATGTTCAGAAGGAACTGATGTATTCCCCTGCTTGGTTGCCGCCAACCTTTTCATATAAAGTGTGAAGTCCATACGATTCCATAGGCTTTCTTCGTGAATCAGGTCAGAATATCCCACAGAACAATGGGGGCTGTGGCAGTGCTGTCCCTGGAAACCCTGCCTAATGACTTGGAATCTTGGAAAACTCTCCAGCCTTGTTTGTGGGGCGAATCCTGCTCTGCTTAGTAACATATTAGAGGATTTCAGAACCCAGGAAGTCTGTCTGAATTCTAACATAAGTCTCTCCCGCTTCATTACCCTTTCACGTTTGACACTTCAACTCCCTTTCATGTTTGACACTTAACTTTGCCACATGATTAAATTTGTCTCCTCTAAACTTCATTGGAAATGAAGGAACTACCTGTTATCACCATTTGTATAACATTTTTTGGTGAATGGTTACTAAATGTTTCCTTGTTCTTTTCTCATCTGGCCCCAACACCCCAACCTCTATCACCTTAACCTAGAAATTCAATTAAAAAATGTTTCATTTTCTGACCACTAACAATTAACTGCTATAATTTCCCTTAAGATATTCATGGCTTAACGAGAGTTTCATGCCTTGGTGCTAGGTCTGGCCATTCAGGGCATTCTTTGTTGCATATTGAGTTATTTCAATATAAGGCAGGGAATTTCTCCAGAATTTTGTAGTGAATTCTGTCCATTTAGCAATGTCTTTGGATTTTACTGTTTTCTCCTTCATTTTACTTATTTTATCCTTCCTAGGTCTTTCATGGTTTAGTAGCTCTTCTAAATTCCATTTCTTCTCCTTGAAATTTCAAAAGCCTATTCTTGACAAGAATAGAATTGCAGTCAGTGTGCCAACCTCTTTAGCAAAGTATCAGGCCTATTTAAAATAAGGTCTCTCTTTCTTTCTCAAGCGTTTTACAGATTGACAGCCTAATGACAGAGTCAAGTGGTAATGTATTAATGATGGGGGGAAAGAGTAAAATGTATACCTTAAAGTAACGTGGGAAATAAAAGTTTAAGTGAAAGTAAGAAAGTCTTTTTATAAAGTCCTATGGCAGAAATGGCAGAAGAAAAAAAATTGTAATATAGCACTAGCAAGACAAAAAATGCAAAAAAATAAAAATCCATAGACAGTGAAAATATTTATGGAAAGTGAGAGAGGAATATTCTAATGAAAAGACATGAAATTACATATACAAATGATATTTGTAAACACTACAGTGTCCTTACACATATCAAAATCAAAGTAATACCATCAATGGCATTAGCAATAACGTACAAAAGAGAACTGACCTATCTATTCACTGCGAATATTGATATGACCTATTCATTCAACAAACACGATAGCACTTATATGCTAGGCAAAATGAAGAAGCTGGCAGTGAAAAGATGAATGAACCTGCATTAAAAATGTATGTAATTAGAAGAGAGGGTACACAATAAGAGATCTTTTTCATAACACAGTCATATAAATAAATTGTTATACCACAGTTTAAGCTCCATAACAAAGGAGCAAATCCAAAGAGGAGCAAGTAAGTAACTCTGCCTATCTTGAAAGAAGTTGGTGATTTGTTAGATTAAGATAATATGACTTAGGTCAGGGAGGTTAGTAAAAACCAGAGAACAAAGATAATATTGAAATTAGATGTTAAGGTTAAAAATAACAATGATAAATGTAGTAACAGCAGGTGCTGCTCAGCAAAACTCCTTAAGGGTCAGGCATTGGGTTAGGAGCTAAAGCTTTGTTCATTTAATCCTCTCATTAACCAGACTAGGTAGGAATTATTATCTTCATCTCTACTGATAAGGTGTTAGAAACCTAGAGGGGCTAAGTATTTGTCCAAGATTTCACAATTACTAAATGGCTGATCTTGGATTATAATTTAGGTGTGTCTAATTTAGCCAGGTTCTGGCAGTTGGAGACAAAAAAAAAAATGGAAAAGCTTTATTTGATTTACCATTAAAATAACTAGCTGATGTGGTCAATTCTGTAAAACAAATTAGTCACTTTAGTGGGGAAAGAAAATCAGCCAAACAGATTACATGACACCATGTGGTCCTATTAGTTAATAAACTGAGCTGCACCATTGCAGGTAGCCAAGGATACTCTGGCACCACAGATACAAAGGCTGTGAAAATTGGAAGTATTTGAAGGGGATGGACCCAGAGGGTGATCTTGGGCAAGGCATTTAAGTAGTCTAAGGCTTAAAACCCTCATCAGTGGCCAGGCGTGGTGGCCCACATCTGTAATCCCAGCACTTTGGGAGGCCGAGGCCGGTGGATCACCTGAGTTCAGGAGTTCAAGACCAGCCTGGCGAACATGGCGAAACCCCGCATCTACTAAAAAAAAAAAAAAAATTTAGCCGGGTGTGGTGGTGTGTGCCTGTAATCTCAGCTACTTGGGAGGCTGAGACAGGAGAATCGCTTGAACCCAGGAGACGGAGGTTGCAGTGAGTCAAGATTGTGCTACTGCACTCCAGCCTGGGCGACAGAGCAAGACTCCGTTTCAAAAAAATATATTCAAAAAATTTTAAAAATAGAAAATTTAAAAAAAGAATCTTTATTAGTAAAAAGGGGATAATAATATCTCTTTCTAAGGGACGAAGTGCAATGATGAGTATAAAGCCCTGAGCATAGGCCCTGGTGCAGAGTGTGCTCACAAGAAGCGGCAACTGTTTTTCCTGTTACCAATAGACTGGGTTCAAACTCTGGCTTCATCAGGTACAAGATGTGTGGCTTTGGGGAACATTCATTGAACACATATTAAATGTACTAACAGTAAAGAACAATAATTAACAATAAGCATTAAATACATATTAATGTGCCAGGCATTGTTAAGTGCTGAGGAAAAACTGGGTCACAGAAAACTCAAGGTCATGCCCTCAAGAAGCTTACTGCCTTTTAAGGGAAACTTTCCAATTAAGCAGAAACCACTGGTCTGTTATTGTTACATAATATTATCTGTTTTGTCCCCTGCTATATGCCCAGTGCCATGAATGTTATCTGGCACTATCTAGTAGATGCTCAATTAACGTTTACTGAATTTTTTTAAATTAAATTGAATTAACTGAGTAAATTGCAGGTACTTCCTTTTGGTTTCTTTATTTTATAGAAGTTGGGGGAGAGTGCTCTTATTTTAAGCTTTTAATGAATGCCTAGAGTTCTCTAGACACAAAACTGTTTTACTGAATTTCCAAAATACAGTCATTTTTAGGAACTTAGATATCAAGTTCTAGTGTTGCCTTGCAATTTCTTCAGTTTTCTAAAGCAGCTTCCAGCTGATCTTGAATCTGCCATATACACTGTACATATTTTAAGACACTCCAGAGGCCATGCCGAGAAGCTCTGCATGGACAATGGTCATTATCGATATAGGAAAGCCAAAAAACATGGGCATGCACATTTATACATGTGAAATTACTAAACTTAAAGAAAACAATTACAGAATTCTTCATTAAGAATACTCAGAAAACCATTTCTAAAACACACAATATCTTACTAAGCAAAAAACACTGGAGTAATATTCTTTATTTTATTTCCCATTTTAGCAATTTAGTCATTCCTTTAGCATAATAGGAAAACAACCTTGGAATAATATTTGAAAGGTTACATAACTGAAGGCAAAACTTACAGTGAATATATTAAAAAGTTAATTCAACTATTTCTGAAAACTGTGCCCTCAAAAAATGCAAAAATAGTGTAAATTCCTGACAACAAATTGACATCAAATTTCATAACTTTACTTACATCAGGGGTCCGCAAACCGGTACCATGGTCCATGGTATCAGGTCCACAAACCAGTACCGGTCCTTGGCCTGTTAGGAAGTGACCTGAACAGCAGGAGGTGAGCAGTGGGCAAGGAGCATTACAGCTTGAGCTCCGCCTCCTGTCAGATGAGCGGCAGCATTAGATTCTCATAGGAGCGGTAAGCCTATTGTGAACTGCACATGTGAGGGATCTCGGTTGGGCGCTGTTTATGAGAATCTAATGATAAATGTAATACCCTTGAATCACCCTGAAACCATCCCCCATCCCCGTCCATGGAAAAACTGTCTTCTACAAAACTGGCCCTGGTGCCAGAAAGATTGGGGACAGCTGACTTAGATAATGAAGATCACATGTAAAAGCTGACTTTTTTTGTTATCTTACTTCTTTGAAACAATTCACTGTTACTAAATTTCATTCTGCTGTGAATGCACCTGACATAGCCTTTTTCCTATTTTCTCTAATTTAAAAAAACTATGAAAATTGGTCATGCAATATACACACACACATAATTTACACAAACACATATATAATGTGTGTGCATATAGTGTGTATATATAGTGTGTATACATATAATGTACATAATACACACATACGTATATATAGCTTAATGTAGACCAATAAAATGAACACCCATGCACCAAACACCCAGCCTGAGAAACAGAACTACCAAAATGTTTAAAGTCCCAGGTGTACCCAGTCCCTCCCTCTTCTATCCCCAAATATAATTCTCCTGAATTTTGTTAATCTTTTCCTTTCTTTTTTTCTACTTGTATCAGTGTGTATATACTCCAAATATTTAGTCCTGGATTTCACCCATTTATAACATTTAATTCAATGAAATCAAGCATATGCTTCTCTGACTTGCTTTTTCTCATAACATTGTTTCTGAGATTCATCTGTTCTGAGGCATGAGGCCATAGGCTAATCATGGCCATTAACATGAAGTATGCCATTGTATAAATACTCCATAATTTAACTGACTCTGCTTTTAGGTAGCTTCCAGTTATTTTACCATGGCAAACAATGCTGCCATTAACCCATCTCTTCATGCAACAATTTTTCTAGGGTATAAACCTAGAGCTAGATTTGCTATGGCATAGTGTTAAATATATCTTCACTTGTTGGGTAATGACAAATAATTTTCCTAAATCACTTACCAATCACTCCCACCAGTTGCTTTATATCTCAGCAAAACTTAATATGATCAGAGTTTTTAGGTTTTGCCAATCTGATCACTGTGAAATGGTATCTTATTAAAGCTTTAACTTGCATTTCCTTAATTACTAATCAGGTTGAGTATATTTTCCCTGCTTAATAATAATTTAAATTTCCTCTTAAATGAAATGCTTATTCAAGAAGCTTTTCTACTGGCTTAATTATATTTTTATTTTTCTTTCTTTTTTTTTTGAGACAGAGTCTCACTTTATCACCCAGGCTGGAGTGCAGTGGCGTGATCTCGGCTCACTGAACCCTCCTGGGTTCAGGCAATTCTCGTGCCTCAGCCTCCTGAGTAGCTGGGATTACAGGCCTGTGCCACCACACTCGGCTAATTATTTGTATTTTTAGTAGAGACAGGGTTTCTCCATGTTATCTGATAGTCTTGAACTCCTGGCCTCAAGTGATCTGCCTGCCTCATCTCCCAAAGTGCTGGGATTACAGGTGTGAGCCACCATGCCAGGATGCTATCATGTATGAGTTTTTTACATATTCTGGATATGAATTCTTCATTGGTACATGAAAATACTGGAATTGAAATTGTGGCTTTATTTCTCATTTATTTTGTATTATGTTTTGATGACCAAAAGTTCTTAATTTCAGCATTTTCAAACTTATTGAAATTTTCGTTTTGTTCTTCACTTTTTATGACATATTTTAAAAATTATTTCCTATTCTTAAGTGTTAAAGATATTATCCTAAATTTTCTTATAAAATGTTTAAACCTTGATGCATTTATTCATAATAAAAGGTCACAAGTTAGGGATTGAAGGGAATAATCTCAACTTGTTAAAGAGCACCTACAAAAAATCTAAAGATAACATCATACTTAATGGTGAAATACTGAATGCTTTTGCTCTAAGATTGAAAATGAGGCAAGGAAAAAAAAATAATAAAAAATAAAATAATAAAAATTAAAAATAAAATAAAATGAGGCAAGGATGTCTGCTCCCACCACTCTTATTTGACTTATTACTAGAAGTTCTAGACACTGCAATAAATCAAGAAAAGAAGAACATAAAAGGCACCAAGATTGGAAAAATAAATACAATAAAAATAAAAGGAACAAATATAAAAAATTAACAAAAGAAAAATTTAAAAAGGAAGAAATCATACAGATAACACAATTGTCTACATTGTCAAGAAAATATACAAAAATACTCTTAGGACTAATAAATGACTTCTGCAAGGTCTTAGGATACAAGACCAATGTACAGAGATCAATCATATTTTTGTATACCGACAATAAACATGTGCAAACCAAAATTAAAAACAACACCATTAATAGTCACTAAAAATAAAATGAAATACTTAGATATAAACAACAAAAAAATGTATAGACTGTGTATGCTGGAAATTACAAAATGTTGATGAAAGAAATCAATCAAGACCTAAACAAGTGGAGAAGCATACTATGTTCATGGACTGGATGATTCAACATAGTAAAGATCCCAATTCTCCCAAAATGTATAAGTTTAATGCAATTCTTACCAAAGTCCCAGGAAAGCTTTTTTGTAAACTTTTTAAAAAGTTCATTTTAAAATTTATGTGGAAAGATAACAGCCTCAGAATGGCTTAGACAATCATAAAAATAATAAAGTAAGAGATAATTACTCTATCTGATATTAAGATATACTATATAACGGCTAAACACTAAGTAGGTACTAGGAGAATATCATATTGGCAGAGAGACAGACACATAAATCAATAGAACAACAGAGAACTCAGAAATAGATCCACACAAATATGTCCAAATAATTTTTGACAAAGGTACAAATGCAATAGAGGAAGTAATACAGCCTTTTTGACAAATGGCACTGAAACATGTGTACTGGAGCTGGGGGGAAAAAAGAAACTCAACATAAAGCTCACATTGTAAAAAATTAATTCAAAACGGATCACAGACTTAAATGGAAAATGGTAACTATAAAATTTAGGAAAATAAACAGGAAAAATATTTAAATAAATATTTAAATAAGAAAATAAACAGGAAAAACTATGATACATCCATATTATGGAATACTCCTTAGCAATGAAAAGGAACAAACTATTGATTCACACAACAACCTGCATCAATCTTAAGGGAATTGTGCTGAGTGAAAAACACCAATCCAAAAGATGACATAGTATATGATTTCATTGAACACAGCATTCTTGAAATGACAACATTCTAGAAGCAGAGAACAGATTGGGGGTCTCCAGAAGTTAGAGGAGAAATGGGAGTGGAGGGAAGGGAGGTGCATGTGGCTATAAAAGGGCAGCAGGAGAGATTTTTGTGGTGATGCAACTCTTCTCTATCTTGACTATATCAATGTCAATGCCCTCAATGTGATATTGTGGTATAGTTTTGCAAGAAGTTACCATTGGGGAACAGGGCTACATGGGATCTCTCTGTATTATTTCTTATCACTGCATGTTAATCTATAATTCTCTCAAAACAAAAAGCTTTTTTTAAATTATGGTCTCCTGTGGGTATAATGTGAGAGGGGATTTTATTTTCTCAGCTAGAAATATATTGATGAACAGAGTTTTAGTAGAAAACATTTTTATCTTGTTCCTAATTTTAAAGGAAATGCACTTAATGCCTCATCACTGAGTATGTTTGTGACAAGGAATAATGGCATACTTTATCAAGTTATAGAATCTATTCCTAGTTTGATGAGAAATTTTATTATAGATGTTTACTTACAGCAAATGGCTTTTAATCCATCTACTGGGAGGATCATATAATTTTTCTCCATTAATCTGATCACTTACAACTGCAGTAAGTGATCAAATGTATTGTCTTAAAATTGTTGTTACTTGTACAATTTTAGAATAATTATCTCTTTCAGGTGAATTCAAATTTTTATTGACATGAGGTGACTTGAACAGTAATGCATTTTGTTTTAAAGTCAGTAGCATCTAACATTACTAAAGCTACACTGGCTTCATTTTGGTTTGTACGTTCTTCATACATCATTTTTTAACCTATATATATGCAACCTTTCTAAGTTTTTAGTTTTATGTGTATCTCTTGAAAATAGAAAATAGCAGGATTTATTCTATCTTTGCCTTTTAACTGAAAAGTTTACTGCATTTACATGAATTGACATTATTGACATGTTTTAATTCATCTTAGAATCTTACTTAGTGCCTATTTTTGGCCCCCTATAAAAAAATTCCCATCTTGCTGTGTTTGAGATTGATTGAGATTGTTTCCTCACATTTACTAGTTTGAAGATATATACTCTATCAAAAGGATAATCTTTTTTTTTTTTTAAGATGGAATCTCGCTCTCTCACCCAGGCTGGAGTGCAGTGCTGTGATCTTGGCTCACTGCAACCTCTGCCTCCCTAGTTCAAGTCATTCTCCTGCCTCAGCCTCCTGAGTAGCTGGGATTACAGGTGCACACCACCACACCCAGCTTTTTGTATTTTTAGTAGAGTTGGGGTTTTACCATGTTGGCCAGGATGGTCTTGATCTCCTGACCTCATGATCTGCGCGATTATAGGCATGAGCCTCTGCACCCGGCCTTTTTTTTCTTTTTTTGAGATGGAGTTTCACTCTTGTTGCCCAGGCCAGAGTGCAGTGGCACCATCTTGGCTCACTGCAACCTCCACCTCCTGGGTTATAGCGATTCTCCTGCCTCAGCCTTCCAGGTAGCTGGGATTACAGGCGCCCACCACCACCCCTGGCTAATTTTTATATCAAGACGAAATTTTTTTTCCTCCAGAAGTCTTAACATGCATATTTAACTTAACAAAATAAAAATGTAATCAATACCAGTTATCCCCGTATCAATTATATGCCAGGATCCAGTTATCCCCCTACCAATTTATATGCCAGACGTTTTCAAATTTTCTTGGTTCCCCATATTTTTTCTGTCTCTGTAAATTTTTCATAATGCCCTTAGGCAAAAAGGAATACTGTTTTGTGTATTAAGTAGCATTGTTTTGTTTATTAATTAAGTAAAAACAATATGTATTCATATCCTAATAACTGAGTAGTCATTTGAAAAAATAATAGACATAAATTATAATAAAAGAAAAAAAATCTTTATTTGATTCTTAGCCACTATTACTTTCTAATAGTATATGTACACCTGTTAGGCACAGTAAAACTTCTTAAATCTTGGAATTGAATCAGATATCTCCATCCATATTTCTTGTTTTATATTGATTTTCTCTTGGTACTTGCATTTTTTTCATAGCAACATCCATCCAAAAACCGAGTTTGATCAAATGTGTTTATCAAAGGAATGTAGTGTGATTCAATGTCGAAGCTGTGAACTTGAGGACACTCTGTGCTGTGTCCAATATACATTGCCCTGTTTCCCTAGAAAATATAAACATCCTGCAGTGCCCCTGCACATTCACTAGGATGTCATGAGTGCCTCAGTACATAGTTTGAGAACCACAGTTACCTGCAATTGGGTTCAGCATTTTGGTTTTCTATTTTTTTAATCTGGAAATCATTAGTATCAATACCGTTTTCAAAATCAATGATTTTTAGCTTACTCTATGCTTATGCTAATTTTTGATCCCCATTTTTTTATCTTAGGCTTTCCTTTAGTGGCTATATTCTCTCTTCCTGTAGAATAGTTCTTTAGAATTTCCATACTCATCTGTTCATAGTAAGTTCTCATAGTAAGTTGGTTTTATTTTCCCCAAAGTTACTTTGCTTCCAATCTAAAAGAGTTGTATTGGTTGTACATTTCTAAGCTGACAGTTAACCTTCTGTTGGTATACTGATGATATTATTCCATTGTCTTCTGAGTTTCACTATTGTTTTCAAGAAGTCAGCTGTGATTCTAATTGTCATTGCTTTGTAGGTAATCTGTATTTTTTTCCTCTGGGTGATTTAAAGATCTTCTCTATGTCTTCTGTTTTCTACAGTTTAACCACCATCAGTCTAAACCTAAATGACTTTTTATTTAATGTATTTAATTTTTACTGAATCCATGTAGTCTTTAGGACTTCCTGAGTCTGAAAAATTATGTCTTCAAAAGTTTTGGGAAATTCCTAAGCATGGCAAAATATTGCCTCTGCCTATTCTCTCTAGCTTCCCCTGGAACTGCAGTTATATATACATTTATATATATACATAAATGTATATATAATGTATTATAAGATATAATACATTATATAAACATTATAATGTATTATATATTGATATATTATATATTATATGTTGATATAATATATAATATATTATATATTGATATATTATAATATATTATATATTATATATTGATATATTATATATTGATAAATTACATATATAAAATTAATGCAAATTTTAGCTATATATTAGATGTGATCACACTATATGTCTCTGCCTCTCTTGTATTTCCTATGTGTGTGTGTGTCTCTCTGGGTTGAGTTGTAATTAATTTATTCAGATCTATGTATCCAATCATGAATCCTCTCTTCTATCTAATCTACCATTTAATTTGCTGTGCAGTTGTTCTTAATCCAGAGATGATTTGCATTCTGTTTTTCTAAGTGCTTAAGGGCACCTCTGAAATAGAACCACATTAAACTTAATTTTCTGTTTGGTGGTTTTTGGGCCAAGTAGAATTAATTACTGTCCTATAGGACAGTAGATTTGTAGATAGCTCATCTCCTGGCCCCAGAAAAATGAGAGATTTTCAAGAACCATGGTCAAAACAGGTTAGAATATCTACTGTTTTTTTCCTCAGTCTTCAATGGCAGGTTTTAAAATTTGTTTGCTTTCTTTTTTGTTTTGTTTTTTACCTAGTTCACCCACTGATATTGCTGACTTTTGGATGTCCAACCTTTATTTTGAAGTTTCTATTCTATCTCCCACCTACTGTGGACTTCAGGATTCTTGTAATATCCTCATTTCTTATGGGCCATAAAGTTCAGGTTCTAAGCTAAAGAGTATTAGCAAATGCTGGTTCTAGTGCTTGCTTCTCTGAATGCATGTTTTCTAATCATTTTTCTACTGGCAGGATTTCTCTGGTCATATAGTCCCCCATACTGTCAGAAACAGAGGTTCTCCAGATGTCACTGTATCCTCTTTAAGCTACATTTGAAGTCTTAATTTGGTGTTCCAACCTTTCCCAAGACTAAGTAGTCCAGAAAATAAGAAAAATAACAACTATTAAATAAAAGAGGAAATACAATAGAATCCAGTGAAATACAAAGGTGATTTATGAACTTTAAAGTCAGGATATTCGAAGTCCCAACTTACATCTTTAATTCTATCCTTCTTGGCAGTGAGGCCTTTAATTAAGATATCCCAGAACCAAACTACAAACTTTCAAGTTAAGAAAGCATTCTTTCCCCTCCAGCACAGGAGTCCACAAAGCCCTGTGAAAGGAACCATTCCGAGTGGTGGTCAGCAGGGTAATTTTGTGTGTGCTGTCTTCACTTAGCAAGAACCAAATAACTCCTTCATTCTTAGGAATTTTCTAGTTGCCCAGTGGGAAACCTGTGAGTTTTGATTAGTCCTAAGAACAGGTCAGGAGGTTGTATATATATTTTATTTCTGACTGGATTTAGTCCTCTCTTCCCCAGAGACTGAAGATTCTAGGCAAGAATTTGGGAGTCCAGTCTAAGAGGCAGAAGCTATCTACTTTATTAATGGAGTGATGCTTCATCCTCTTCAGAAGCCATTGAGGCAAACATTTTTCTTATTACTCTTCATTTGTTGATCAAGAACTCATCACTTAAATGTCTGCCAACCATTCTATTTTTTTGCAGGGACCAAAGTAACAAAAAAGTGTAAGGAGGAAAAATAGTCAATTGGACAAAAATATGGCATAACAAAAAAAAATGCACATGGATTCTCTGAGTGGGCAGAGTTTTCTGTGTGACTTGTCAGGGGTGGACAGTCCAACCAGCATGAATGTAAAGCAAGGACAGAGTGAGTGTGAGAGGACCATACTTGACACTTGCCTAATATCTAGGTGGCAATTTGTATGTGCCAAGACACAGTGAAATAGATTTTTCATTATTATCTTTATTTTATATATGAAGACACAGATCTGAGGAGGTAAAATGACTTGAGTAATAATGTAAGTTAAGGTAAAAGGTGTCTATCTGACAGCAAAGCCTATGATCTTTCTGCCACACTTGTGTCTGTCTCTAAAGTGTTCAGTACGACTTTCCACTATAATAAGATTCTAGTATTGCTGATCTGAGTGCAACACAGACATAAGAAAAAAGAGTCATTGGGGACACAGACTATTCCAAATGATTGCCATTAGCAGTTTGTCATTTCTTCTGCTGGTGCAAGTGCTGTCTGAGAAAATCAGGTATAGTAAGATGCAAGTAATCTTTTATGGAGACCTTTCTCTCTGTCTCCTTGAGGGTAATGTGTTGTAAACTCTACTGAAATTAAATCTCCTTTGGGATCGAATTGCAACAAGGCATCTCCTTATTTGATGTAGCAAAGCTTTCCCTTAGTAAGTCCACAAGAATATGAAGGATGTAACAAAACATTAACATCTGCGTCCTTAACAAATTTTCTTAATAAAGTCATACATGCCAAATATGTTTAAGACTCATTATCACTCTTGATATAGTATGATAGAAGTTTAACCAGGAAAGGTTTTCAGCATCAGGAAGCCACAAAGGAAACGATGTCATGGCACATACAATATCTGAACAGCCACAGGGCCGAGCAGCGGTTGATAAATGTGCCGATTACTTAGTCCTCTGCCATGAGGAAGCAATATCATTTGTTTGCTTTATGTCAACCATTCTAGAGAACCATAACCACACAGGGAGCAATCAAGTGACAGTCCTGTGGCTACAGAAAGACACAGACACTGCACATGACATCCTCCTGGTGCCTGATTCACTATGCCAAAAATTTGCTCAGGCTCAAAAAGGCCAGAACCATTGTGATAATTAACACGTTTCTAAGACTTAAAAACACTAAGGTGGTGGTCCTAAAATTCAATAAACTCAGTGTTTTCATTTTACATTCTGGTTTGCTTTTCCTGGGAATTTGTGTGGATGGGGAAATACTTTGCTTGTTGCAGGCAGATAGATGCATGTTTGCTCTAGGCCAGGAGATAAGGAGAACTATTTTAGGAAGGAGCCTGTGTGACCAGGCCTGAGGGAGATAATACTGATAAGTAGAGCACGGTCACTGATAACTTTGTGGGCAAGTGACCCTTTGGATATGCCAAGAGATGTTATCAGGGAGAA
The DNA here is from genome assembly GCF_029281585.2 of Gorilla gorilla gorilla. Taxonomy (NCBI): domain Eukaryota; kingdom Metazoa; phylum Chordata; class Mammalia; order Primates; family Hominidae; genus Gorilla; species Gorilla gorilla. The sequence goes on from NC_073230.2 coordinate 50,433,316, forward strand.
AGGGCTGAGTCATGTATATGTAATTCTGGCTTACACTAGTTGGAGTGTGGGGCAGAGGGGTAGAGATGGAAATACATAGAAACTAAAATGGAGTGACATTAGTCCAGTCAGGAGTCAAGCCCGAGCTTCTCTCAGACACATCTGTGTTCCCAGCTGACTTGGCTCACAATTTCTTTTTTGTTTGTTTGTTTGTTTGAGATGAAGTCTTGCTCTGTCGCCCAGGCTGGAGTGCAGCAGCACAATTTCAGCTCACCTCTGCCTCCTGGGTTCAAGTGATTCTCCTGCCTCAGCCTCCCAAATAGCTGGGATTAGAGACATGCGCCACTATCCCTGGCTAATTTTGTATTTTTAGTAGAGTTGAGGTTGCACCATGCTGGCCAGGTGGGTCTCGAACTCCTGACCTCAAGTGATCCACCCATCTTGGCTTCCCAAAGTGCTGGGATTACAGGCGTGTTGGCTCACAATTTCAATCAGATGTCATCAACCTGCCTTACAGACACACTGTTTCAGCATGGATATTCACATGGATATCACACTATCACATCTCAACACCCAACCAGAAAAGTGGTTCCTGCCTCTGCCCTGCTTAAGTATCAGGGAGAGTGCTGCCTTCTGAGTTCCAGCTGTGTGGTGTGTCTTCTTATTCAGATCCATGCTTTATCTTTTGGGCCTGACACTTGACACTGCCACTCTGGTTTGGACATTTTGCTTTTGCTCACAATAAAGACTTTCCTTGAAGTTGAACCCTATGTCCGATGCCCACCTTACTTTGCCTAGTCCTTGAATCCAACCTTACACTGCCTATAACAGGTTGAATAATGGTCATCCAAAGATCTCAAGTCCCACTCCTGGATTATGTTACCTTATTTAGAAAAAGAGTCTTTTCAGATGGGATTAAATGAAGGATTTTAAAATGGTGCAATTACCCTGGATTAAGGGAGTGAGCCCCAAATGCCATCACCAAGTGTTCTCATAAGAGAGGCAAGGGAAGATGTCACAGATACACAGAAGGGGAAGCAGCAATGTGACCAGCCAGATAGAGAATGGAGTGATGCTGCCACAAGCCAAGGAATGCCTATAGCCTCAGAAGCTGGAAGAGGCAAGGAAAGATTCTCCCCTAAAGCCTTCAGAGAGAGTGCAATGCTGCCAACACCTTCATTTTGAATTTCTGGCCTCCAGAACTGTGAGAGAATACCTGTTCTCTTAAGCAGTCCGGTTTGTAGTAATTTGTTACAGCAGCCCTAAAACAAACTGTATCCTAGCTCCTGAGATATACGCACATAGATTATCAGGAGCTAGAATTCTGTTTAATTCATGTACCCCTATCTAAACAAATAACCCCTCCATTTAAAAAACAAAGACCGGAATCAATCTTCTGGTCCAAAAGAGACTGACTTGCTACATAATAGAGAAAGGAATATTTTGAGCAGCACATAATCATGATAAAGTCAACTAGATGGTATTCTATTGCAGCTATTTTCATAAAGAAGTATTACTGTTTTCATACTATGTTTCACTCTTTTGGAACTAGCTTTGCCACTCTCAATAACTTGGGAAAAACTTAAAACCAAATACTGTTTTCACACCAAATTTACATTTCTTCCACTTTAACGATTTGTTTAGGCAAATGACCTGAACTCAGGCGCAGGTTGGTGATTCCTAGGGTGGGGTGGGTGGGGGTGGGTGGGGGTGGGGGGGTATGCACCATGTAAATGCAGATTCATGCTATCCTCACTCTTTCAATTCATTTCTAAGATGTAATTATTTTCTGAGGATTCCTGAAATTGACTTTCTCAAGTTTTTCTTTCAAGTATAAAGGCATAATTGATAATGCTGTTTTTTCCTATAAATAAGAATATTCCAAAACCTAAATAAGGAGATGAGGAACAGGTATTTCAAAGGATCCTGATCTTATCTAAAATAATTGTGGACTAGTAGAGGGAACACCTACCAATTTTGGTTCTGCCACTAATCAGATGAGAGGGACTGAGTAAAATTCTTTTAACTTCTCTGGACTTCTGTCTCTGCACTTTTAAAAACTGGACTATTAAGTTCGACCATGTAGCCTTGTTAAGATAACTAGATGAATTGAAATACTTTCACCTAAATACCCTTGAGAAACTGTCAAAGTCAATAGGGCCACCCAAAACTCCTTCTCACCCTTCCTCACACCTGTTCCTCCCAAATTCCCTACCAAGCACTAGCACTCCCATTCACTCAGTCTCCCATGTCTCACACCTGGGAAGTCTCCTTGACTTTGCCCTTTCTAACAACTTGCCACTTTTGTCCTTCAGTCAAGTTAAATTCCTTACCAAGTCTGTTACTTGTCCATTCATTGAAGCATTATTCACAATACCAAGATATGGAATCAATATTAGGTGTCCATTGGTATGTGTGTATACAATTGAATACTATTCAGCCTTAAAAGAGAAGGTGATTCTGTCATTTGCAACAACATGGATGAATCTGGAGGACATTATCCTAAGTAAAATAAGCCAGGCATAGAAAGACAAGTATCACATGATTACACTTATATGTGAGATCTAAAAAAGTTGAACTCACAGAAATATAGAGTAGAATGGTGGTTGCCAGGACCCAAGGGAGAGGGTGGTGGAGAGATATTGGTGAAAGGACGCAAAATTTCAGTTAGGAGGAATAAATTCAAGAGATCTATTGTACTAAGTGGTGATTATAGTTAATAATAACGTATTGCATTTTGAAACTCACTGGAGAGTAGATTTTAAGTGTTCTCACCCACAAAAAAATAAGTATGTGAGGTATTGCAGATATTAATTAGCTCAACTGAGCCATTACACAATTTGTGCATATTCCAAAATATCACAGCATATGTGAGAAATATATATCATTATTATTTGTCATTAAAAAATAAAAATAGACTGGGCATGGTGGCTCACACCTATAATCCCAACACTTTGGGAAGCTGAGGCAGGTGGATCACTTGAGGTCAGGAGTTTGAGACCAGTCTGGTCAACATGGTGAAACCCCGTCTCTACTAAAAATACAAAAATTATCTGGGCCTGTGGTGCATGCCTGTAATCTCAGGTACTCAGGAGGCTGAGGCAGGAGGATCACTTGAACCTGAGAGGCAGAGCTTGCAATGAGCCAAGATCATGCGATTGCACTCCAGCCTGGGCAACACAGCAAGACTCCGTCTCAAAAACAAAACAAAACAAAATACCATCTGAATGGACTCTCCTGTGTTCAAATCCAACCACGTCATTCCCCTGCTTCATGTTCTTCCCTGGACCGTCTGTATTAGCAGGACCGAGCCAAGCAGCCCAAGGGCACCATTTATATTTTCCCTGGCTTGCACAGTGTTTTATAATCATTTTCCATCTTAATTGCCAAGATTGAAAATTTGGAGATTTCACATACAAACCCGGATTTATGAATTTCCATGAAAAATAAAAGGGTATGGATGCAACCAGACCCTTGGATACAACCTACATGAGCTGAGAGGCAGCTCTTCTCTTTAGCAGTGGCGTGTGTTTCCTGCTTTCCATAGTACCCACCACTCTCTCTGCTGGTTACCCAGTATGATTCACTCACTGATTTCATTTGCCTAGCATCTGATGGTATCTGAATTGTAACTTTTGGTCTACAAGATAAAGTCCAAAATTTAGCGTGGACCAAAGGCCCTCAGATTCCTACCCTGGACTACTTTTCTCATCTCATCTCACCCAAATGCAACATCAAACACTTGTAGATTCCTGAACAGCACACTCTTTCAAAAAATCTCCTTGATTTTTAATATGCTTCCACTCACCACCACGTCTACCACATCTCCAATGTTATCTTCTTTGCAAACATGTGTCCTGCAAGACTCTACTTAAATGGCACTACTTTAGCAAAGCTTTATTTGGTCAGCTCAGAACATCTATTGTGCTTCCTCTTCTAATGCTATACACATTATAGAATTTATGATGTTGGTTTCCAATAATCTGTGGACATATAGTCCCTGAGAAAAGGGGCCATGCTCACTGACCTTTATATCCCTAACCTCTAGCACAGTACCTGATACATACAAGTGTTAATATGTGATGGCTAAAACAAACAAACAAAAATGTTGGAGTACTTATCCACTACTTGGCACGCAGCGAGCACTAATAAATTTGGTTTGACTTGGAGTAAATAATATTAGGTATCACAGACTAGAATTAAATATTAATGAATTTCACTTTGGATCCAATCAAAAGAGAAAGTAAAAGCATCATAGTGTAGCGTCTGACTGTAGGCTCTAGAGTCAGACTTTACTGATTAAAATTCTAGCCCAGCTACTTGTCAAAATGGTTTAATTATCTGTAAATAGGAATTTTAACCTGCTTTCAAGGATATTGAGATGATTATATGACTTACAAAACACTGAGGAGCATTCAGCACACAGCATTAAACAAATTTAGCTGAGATTATTGTTATTGCAATTACCGTTATGGTTATTGTTTTGTTATATAAAGTCTTCTTCATCAAGATGTCTCCCTTATGCAGCCACTCCACAGACTGGACCTATAGAAGAGCACTGCAGTGAGACAGCTATATTCCCAGGTCTTCTATATCACTTACATAAGGTAAAAAATATATATTTTCAGACAAGTCATAAAGCCTTCATTTCCCATAGATAGGTATTTGAAGAAAGTCCTCCTTTCATTCAGTTCCAATTTAGTCCTATATAAATATATGTAATAGAAGAAAGGCTATTCTAAAACAACAATAAAATACCATCTACCTATAACATATAAATATGTATATTCTTTTATTTTTTCTTTTTTTGAGACGGAGTCTCCCTCTGCTGCCCAGGCTGGAGTGAAAGGTGCAATCTCGACTCACTGCAACCTCCGCCTTCCCAGTTCAAGTGATTCTCCTGCCTCAGCCTCCCAAGTAGCTGGAATTACAGGCACCCACCACCATGCCCGGCTAATTTTTGTATTTTTAGTAGAGACAGTGTTTCGCCATGTTGGCCAGGCTGGTCTCGAACTCCTGACCTCAGCTGATCCACCCACTTCAGCCTCCCAAAATGCTAGGATTACAGGCATGAGCCACTGTACCTGGCCTAAATATGTATATCCTTAATAAGGACATAACTTTCAAGGGTGAAGGGAGACATATAATTTTTACCTTGAAGGTAAAGGTGTAAATTTATATAATGGGTTTAGTCAATATATATACAAAGAACTTTATAAATACTCTTTGACTAAACAATCCTAATATTCTTCATCTTTTTTAAGGAGATAATTTTAACAAAGAAAAAAACCTTTATGCATAAAAATGCTCATCTCAGAATACTTGTAGTATCTAATTGGTAAGAACCTGTCTAAAACTAGAATAATAAATAAATAATAACAGATATATGCCAGAACAGTGAGGAAATAGTAAAATTATGTTCACAAAGTTGTTTAACAACATGAGAAAGTTATTAAGTAAAAATGCATAGTGTAATTTTATATGAATAAACTAATCCCCAATATTAAAAGGGAAAAACTGAAAGGAAATTAACACTTCTTTCTTAATAGGCACTAGAACTACAGCATTTTCCTAGGTTTACAAAATTCTCTTTCTGCACATAGTTACTAAACATTTCAACTTTATGACCTATGCATTCAGAATTAGACAAAAAGTTACATTAAATTGACAGGTACATTGTTTATCAAAGATCAAAGTTTGAAAAACTCAGTTCTAATCTGAACTGGATGGCTGTATAGTGAGATACAGTTATTTCTTGCTGAGCCTCAGCACAGATATCAGACATGAAGTACACAACAAAGTTTTAGGTGGAATAGTCTTCCATTTGTCAATAAATAAAGGTATATCATAAAAAAACTATCAGGGCCTTGGAACTTGACTAAATAAAAATTGCTTACAAGAGAGGAGAATGGTCCAATGGGCTAGATTCCACTGCTGAAGATGAAGAAAGATGCTTGGCAAACAGTTTCCAAAATGCTACAGCTTTGTATCAACTGAGACTAGGGAATCAACAACTGTGACTTAGCAATGCAAAAGTGAATTTGTATACCTTGGATAAGCTGAAGAATAACTTCCAGGGGACAATAATAATAGATTTCCTGCTAAACAAATCATGACACCTTTGTACATAGCATTGAAAAGTGTACCGTGAAAGGCAAAAAAAGGAAATCTCACAGGTCAAGAAATCCTTGTATAGAGAAAAAGTAACTGCCTTAGCTAACAGTGAGCAAAGGAGTCACTAATAATAACACGATAGCATGACTACTAATATATTAGTCATTATTTGACAGCCCATGGGGGCCTCACCTGTTTCTCCAAACACAATATACATAGTCATTTTAGCCTTTTCAATCACACACTACTCTGTCTCGAGAGCTTTGCTTAAGTACCCCATTCATCTTTCTCCTGCCATGCAAGTGTTGTGCTTTGTTTATATATCATTCTTTGTTGTCTTAGTGCACAGTCCTTTGGCTACGGGTACTAACCCCTTCCCTGATGATCACACTTGTTCCTCCCACGAAAATTCTTATTCCAAGCAGCACCTGTGCAGTCAGGTACAGTGTGTGTCCTCACGGTGGCAGTAAGCCAACCCATTGTCGGTGCCCTCCCAAAACAGACCTGGCAATTCGGTTGCAGCGCCTCAGCTTTCCTTTCACCCTACTCTGAATGTAATATCTCTTCATGTGTGATTACACTGAAATATGAGATATTGGCCTTTATAAACACCTAAGAAACTGTTAAGTGTCTTAAGTATGCAGGTTAGTACATACTGGGTAATACAGCTGACCCTTGGACAACACAGGTTTGAACTGCACGGATCCACTTATGCATGGGTTTTCTCCCGCCTCTGCCACCCCTAAGACAGCAAGACCAACCCCTTCTTTCTGCTCCCCTCTCAGCCTATTCAATGTGAAGATGCTGAAAATGAAAACCTTTATGATAATCCACTTCTACTTAATGAATAGTAAATATATTTTATCTTCCTTAGGATTTTCTTAATAACATTTTTTCCTCTAGCTTACTTTATATTAACAGTAAGAATACAGTATATAATACATATAATATATAAAATATGTTAGTGATTGTTTGTTATTGGTAAGGCTTCCAGTCAATGGTAGGCTAGTAATACAGTATTTGGGGACTCCAAGTAACACAATGTGGTTGTCCTGACACCGTTCCCGCGTAGGAACCTAATCCCTGCATTGTTCAAGAGTTAACTGTAATTGCTAATATTAAGTGAGTATTTATTACGTGTTGAGATTTTATATGGATCATTTCCCGACTTGGGGCAGCCTGGTGCCAGGGCCAAAACTCTTGACACTCATTTTATATTATCTTCTAATGACTGCCTTCCTGATTGCAAGATTCTCTAATACTTCGCTAGGAGCTCTTTGCCATCCCTCTCTATAAAGTTCTTTACTCACTTACTCTTTCTGGTGGGTCCCTTGTCTAAAAAAAATCCTTAAAAATCAAGGCTATAAAAGGGTTTGAGGCAAGATAAATAGGCAAAATCCGATTTCTCCATGAAAAGAGTCTAGGATTTTCATCAAGAACACAGTGATTCTGGGAACTACAGATTTGTATTAACTCTGCTGAGAAACGGGATTTTAAGGTAGGTATAAACAATTAACTATAGGGTTTCAAGAGATTACCATTAGGAGGAAGCATATCAGCTTCCTCATAGGGGACAAATGTACTAGTGAATTGGAATAGTTAAAAGAGAGTGAAAAGAAAAAAAAAACAAAAAGAAAATAGAGGTCCCTACTGCTCAATGTCTGTTATGACCCTCAATGTGTTATGTTGGCCACCTACGTAATAGGTAGAGTTTCAACTAGAAGGAGAAACTTTAAAAGGAAATATGAGCATGCAGAAACTCAAAAGATTAAAAGTGGGCAAGGGTTCACGGAAAACACATTGTGTCATTTGGATATTAGGATTCAAAGAAGATAGTTTCAGATAATGCATACCATAAAAGTATACTCTAAAGAAAGAAGGTCTCGCATTTTTCATTTATTCATTCAAAATAAAGAGTCCTCTATATTACTGCTTGGCACACTAGCAATGTATAAAAATCCTCTAGAGAATTGGCTTAGGAGTTCTGCATTCCTGAGACTACAGGTGATGCTGATGCTTCCTGAACTCATCTTCAGTAGCAAAATTCTACATTCTATAACCGCTTGAGAACACTACCATATGTGTTCAGTCCTGGGAAGAGAAAGCAAGGCCAGGCCTCAATGAGAAGTGGGGAACAGGATCTGAAAGGAGCCCCACGACAGCTCCTGTCTCAGCAAGCACTCCTCCTGTCCAGCATTTCTAACTCTCAACTGTTTTGAGTACTTCTAGAGCTTTTTACATGGCTATAAAAATGGGCTAGTGGCAAATGCATCAAAGTCCCCTTCTACAGCAGCAGAACAGATGTTTAAAAGGAATTTACTTTTTGTTTCCTCAAACCTTAAATAGCAATGTTTGTTAAAGTTTTATCTGTTTCTAATTTGACCTTTTAAAAAATAAAGGATATAGAGTTGGTTCCCACAGAAATTTAGCTTTCATGCATGACATAAATATACATATGTAACTTATATGTGTATATTTATATATACATATATTTAAAATATATATTATGTATAAAAACCTACATATAATACATATCCAAATTGCACTGTACTGATTTCAGAAGAAAGAACAGTAAACCACTAGCTGTGCTTAGATCTCAGGTTCCAAGACATTACATTTAACCCCAGACCCCCCGACCTTTTTTTTTTGAGATGGAGTCTCACTCTGTCACCAGGCTGGAGTGCAGTGATGCAATCTTGGCTCACTGCAAGCTCTGCCTCCCAGGTTCACGTCATTCTGCCTCAGCCTCCCCAGCAGCTGGGACTACAGGCGCACGCCGCCACGCCCGGTTAATTTTTTGTATTTTTAGTACAGAAGGGGTTTCAGCATGTTAGCCAGGATGGTCTCGATCTCCTGACCTTGTCATCTGCCCGCCTTGGCCTCCCAAAGCCCCAGACTTTCTTAATAAGAGACAGAAATGACCAAGAATGCCACATAGACACAAATAGGGTCAGATGTGGCAATGGTCATTTGCAATATCCTCCTACTTGATAGTTCCCCCACGTGAAGAAATTCCTCTTGTATGTTTTATTTTCTCTGATTAAGGGAACAGTATAGGCAATCATGTGCTCATTTTTTTGCCTTAATTTAGAGTTAAGTCCAGTTCTCAAATGATCTCATACCAGGCCTTGGTCCTTAGCATAAATATCTTTTCATTTTCTTCACATGATGTCTGGTCTCATTTTTTCTGATCTTAATTGTATTGCTCTGTTTCACATGTGTTTCTTATAAACTGCCTTGAATCCTTTTGAGAAATAGACAGGAAATACACAAATATTGATCCATTTGTTGATTCAACCAGCAGTTTCCAAAGGCCTGTTAGGTGGTAGGAACTGGTGATAGAGGCGAACAAGATCCCATATTATGAAGATGCAGACAGTAAGCAGACAATTGTGATGTATAGTGGTTGAGTGCTGAATATCTTCAATATGTGTCTGAATTAATGGGATGTAGTATGAAAAACAAGTAACTTTAGTGTTTCCTGAGAAGTCATACTTTTGTTTTTTTCACCAAAAAGTTAGTCTTAAAAACAAATTAGAGATTTCCTGTGGTTTCGTGATTTAATTCAAAGTCAGAATCACAAGTAGGAGTCCATTAGAAGGAATTAGTAGCAGAAGCTGTTCCAGTTAAGTCAAAGTAAACCTCATTCTTCTTTAGAGAACTGGGACTTCAAGGAGACAGAATATTCCAGAGGCTAAGCAGTCATCTGCTGCATTATCGGTTGAGGAATTCGTGCATTTTGTATATTTCTGGAAATAGACGCAAAAAAGAAAGAAAAAGCCGCAGCCCCTACACCCGCTGGAAAGGGGAAAGATCCGGAGAAAAAGAAGAACACTGCTAAACACCACTAGAGTGGGCACAGAAGCAGCCACTCCCACAGCCATCATCTCCTTTCAAACCCGTGTCAACTGCTGAGGAAACTCAAATCGGAGAAGTCAAGTCAGTTTCAAAGGTCACAAGGAAATGGTGGGACCAAGATTCTAGTTCATTTACCTCCTGCTAAAATTGGAGATTGTGTATACAGAGCCAGCTGAGTGCCTAAGGTCCAGCCTCACATAAATGCATCTCGTGTGCTTATGAAATAGTATGACCTCCAGTTTCACAAAGCACAAAACTTTGGAAGCACTTTGTCATTTTAGTTAAGTAGAAGTTTCAATAGTCCTGTAAAAAATGTTCATGAAAACTCTGCCAGTTTGCTTTCTGTATTTGGACTCCAAGCTAGCTGATCTCGGAAGCAAATTACTTACACAGCACTATTGGTAGATTCATTTCAGATGGCAAACATAACTTGAGAGTACAGATGTTGTTTATGATTTATAGGGTTTATAAATAATGTTATCAGATTGAAGCATATCGCTTCAATGTGTCACACAGACATTTTATTGACCAAGAAAATAGAAATACTTCACCGCAAAGGGGCAATTTGAAAAGATATGATAAGACAACAGAAGTAGCAATATGGTAATTCAGCTTAGAGAAGAAACAGGTAGGTATTGAACATTATATTAAAATGTATTTCCCAAAATATGTATAACTATTATGTATCAGTAAAAAATAATAAAATAAAGCTATAGTGGACAAACCATGAGGTTTTAGAAGGCTCACTCCATTTTCTGTCTGAGCCAAATGTGATTTGAAAACAGCCAGTGGAGAAGCAAAAAAGTCCATTTTCATGCAACTGGCTTGACTGCTTTTTGGAATTGACTATATTTGGTCTAAAACTGACTGTTTTCTCATTGAATGAGCCAACATTCCCAAGGAGCATTTAAATGAACTATATCGTCACAGCATGGGAATGGCTGAGCACTGCACCAAGGTCTATTTTCACTTGATTATATGTGTATTTATTATGTAAAAATAGAGCAAAATATGACTCTGCCAAGAGACTCCCCTACATTATAGTATAAGCGTGAGCAAGGATTTCTTTAAATTGAAGAGCTGCATGCTTGCTTTGTTTTCACAGCTGTCAGCCTTTTTTTATGCTGAAAAATTTTCCCCAATTGGTTGTTATTCATCATACTTATTATTTAGGAGAGTTGACTGGTAGCAAAATGTGCTTGTTGGCAACTCCAAAAGAGGAGGTCCTCTACCCTGTCAATTTGTGGTGGACGAAATCATTCAAAGACGTTAAAAAAAAAAAATTACTGGGAGAATGGTCCAAACACAGGCCAGCTTTCCTCATATTTAAATGGATAGGTTTTCTTCCTTTGGTTGAAGGTTTCTATAAGAACTTCTTTCATCTGGGACCAGAATATATGGATGCAATACTAAAATCTCCTATGAAAGGACATTCTTGAAATGTGTCCAACTCTAAAAGTCTCATTGGGAATCATATTTTCAACTTCAAGCTATGTAAAATGAAGTTTCAAAGCTACCATCCCTTCACAGATTGTACACATATGCATAAACAGAGATAGAAGAAACTTTATCTCCACTGTAGCAACTGCAAACTAGAAGACATATTCCTCAGAGGCAAAGAATGTCCATCCTAAAACAGGAACAGAATGAAGCCACTTAAGAAAATGGTCAATTATGGAATGTTCTGTGCATAAGTATGTCCATTAATTAAGAAATGAACTGAAATTACTAATGGATTTCATAATGGCCACCAACCAGCTGCCAGTTGGCTGTAGCTTGGTGACAGATGGTAGTGACTGATCTGGACTAGATTTGACCTAGAGATAGTCCATCATTTATTAAATTGCAGTCCCAAATAAAATTCCATGCATTGCAGCATTTCACCATTATGTCTCACAGTGAGATCCTCTGAGAGCATTCCTTATCTGCCGCCACTGTTGCAGACAGCAAACTATTCAAAAGGCTTAAATATAACACTCAGTAAAGAAAGTTCATAATAACTCTCAGGAGATGAAAAAAATGCAACTTGAATGACTGTCACTTGAATGAGGCATAGTATAAAATGGCAGCTCTGTTTCATGCTAACCTGGTTACCTCCCAGCATTGATATTTACACCCTCCCCTCCTTTAAAAAAAAGAAAAATCAAGGGGGTTCTCATTTACACAGCAACAGGCAGATAGTGGACTGTTTGGGTTCTGCTTTAATCCATCAACACATTCTCAAAGTGAAGAGAGCTGCTACAGACTGGCTCCAGAACCTGCTTACTTAAGGCTTTTGCATGAACAGGTCACTGGAGTGGGCACATCAAAAGTTCCAATTACTATGACCAGACTCTGTTTCCTCAATGTTTGAGTATTTCAAAAAATTAACCTTATGTGCTTTTGGAAGATAAGTTTCATAAAACCAGGAAAAATAACCTGACTCTTACAAATCCAGGTAGAACCTAGAAATACAAAGAAAAAATATAGCTCAGTGTTTTAAAATCTTCCATGTAACATGCTGTAAAGCTTTCTTCATGTTGTCAAAACACCGTGCATCTTTTAGTCTCATTCAAAGATGATATGTAAGGTATGCACTTTATTACAAAATATATACATTCAAGGAGCAAAAACACGACACAGAGTGGCATCTGGCCATCTAAAGGCTATTATTTTACTTATTTCTAAGAGACAGAACACTGTTATTAGTAAACTTCATATTTAACACATTACACTAATCTTATTTTTAAAAATTTCTTGTTTCAGCTGGAAAGAGTCTGACTAATACTGTAGTCATTCTTTCTCATACATGTCCACTGAAGGGCCCCAAATAGTAGAGAGGAGTGAACAGAGATTCCATATACATTTTGGGGAAGAGTCTACAGAGGCCTCACCATGAATAAAATGTCTTTGTATTCTCATGCTTCATTCTAAAACTGTTCAAATTTTGCATTTGATATACAGCATCTCCATTCTTCTCTGGATTAAAATGTTTAAAATTGTTCCGTTATACAAAAGTAATCCAAGATGCAGCATTTTTATGCCATATCTTTGTGAACCCCTTCATGTCCCCTTGTACCTCTTAACATTTACGTGCCTTTTGACAAATACAGATCTAACACAAATTCCTTGGTTAATAGATAAGAATATTCAGGACCAAGGAGTTTGTGACTTAACCAAGGTCATGTGACTCTAAAATCACATGAGGTTAAGTGACTTACCCAAGGTCTGGCAGTGGGGGGACTAGAATCTAGGTTTATGACTTGTACCAGAATTGCATGTGCTCCCAGCCTGGTGTGCTGGCTCACACCTGTAATCCCAGCACTTTGGGAGGCCGAGGCAGGTGGATCACTTGAGGTTAGGAGATCGAGACCAGCCTGGCCAACATGATCTCTACTAAAAATACGAAAATTAGCCGGGCGTAGTGGCAGACACCTGTAATCCCAGCTACTCAGGAGGCTGAGGCAGGAGAATCGCTTGAACCCAGGAAGTGGAGGTTGCAGTGAACCGAGATTGTGCCACTGCATGCCAGCCTGGTGGCAGAGTGAGACTCTGTCTCAAAAACAAAACAAAACAGAATTGCGTGTGCTCTGCCTACTAAGTGACGTCTCACCTAAGCTCTCCGCACTCCTGTCTTTTCCCTTATGCACCTTTATTTCAGCAGCTTCATTGCTTCTCACCTCATCTTGCCCATCAGATTCTCATCTTCACCCCAGTTCTCCCTCTGTGTGGACCTACTTCTCAACCTCATTCTGCTTTCGATTTTTCTGTTGTGGGCTTTTGCCTGGTTTTCAGTTCTGAAAATCTTTTTCCTGGTTTTCAGTTTTGCTCTTCCTAAGTTGGTGGCTTGCAGAAGTCCCACAGGTTTTAAGGTCCCCTGGCATGTGGCTCTCCGGGGCTGGCTCCAGCTAGGTATAATGCCAAGGAATCCAATGTGGGAACAACAAGTTCAACTGAAAGTCCCTGAGGGAGACCATGGTCAGGGGTGGAAAGCTGATGTGATGCATACACCAGCAGCTAGGAAAGCAGGAGATTTAAAGAATAATCACAATACATTAGAGATGATTAGAGCCTGGAACAGAATGTGAAAAAGATTGGGATACAGAGGACTGAGGAACAGGGAAAGGAAAAGAATGGCCAGACAGTTTCAGAAAGAACAGCATGTGCAAAAGCCTATATACCAGAAAGCAGGACACAGTCAATGCCCTGAAGGATCAAAGGGGTTTCATAGAAAAGATGAGCCCAGGGAGAATGGCAGGCGCCAGATCACATATGGCTCCATAAGCTATGTCGGGGCATCGGGCTTTATCTTAAGGACAATGAAGAGATACTAAAAAGTTTAGACATAGCATAACATGATGAAATTTTTATTTTAGGAATGTTACATAAGAAATTTCCAAATTGGCCTTAATTCCTTAGGGAACCATATTCAGTTACCTTTTTTAAGTGGTCTACTTTCATACTGGCTTTTAAATTTTTATATCATATAGTCTGTGGGAAAAGATTATAAATAAATATTTGTATAGTATCTGATATATAAGAATTTGTTCCCAGAGTTTGTGGCAATAGTGTGGACACAGGCTCAGACACAAGTATGTGGAATCCATTTCAATAAGTATTATTTAAAATATTAAAAGTGCTTTTTCTGAAAAAAAAGTCAATGCAAAATCATTTTTAAATGTTTACATATACACCTAAATCTCCAAACTGCTGATAGTAATATTAAATGGAAGGTCAAAAGCTATTTTTCTCCCTTTTTATTGGACTATTATTAACCAGTCAGAAAGCCTAGCAGTTCATTTATCAGACAAAAAAAATGTATAAATGCTTGACACATAAGCCATAGCCAAAATGTTATGACTTTATTTGAATTACATTATATAGACAAAGAATGCCAATCCATCAGCCTCAAGTTACTGCCCTGTTACCTATGGAAACAGTAAGATATTTTCCTCGTTACTTAATAATACCAAATCTCAAATAAGTATCACAACATGAAAAACAGATGTTAAAATGTGACACTCAGGGTCAGTTTACACTGCATACTTGTTCATTTTTAAGTCCCGGGTTTCTTCTCAAACATTGTTTCTGAAATTTTTCACAAGATTTTGTTGGATTTGGTTGCAGAGGTTAGAGTCTTAATACACATATGAGACACAAATAGAAAACTGATTTGTTATTAATCAACACAGCAATAAAATGGGAGATGCTAGTTTTTATATCAGAATGCTTATTGCTTTGCATGAAATATGATTTGATACAAATGACCAAAATCAAGAGCACAGTTTCTATTTTTATTCCAAAAGCATTTTCATTTGTATTCTCCCTTTACTGTGTCAATCTTATCAGTTTATTAAAGACATATCTTTCATTTAAAATAGAAAATAACTTTTCATTATTGTGCTATTATAGATAATTTTTAAAAACTAAAATATGTGAATAAAGAAAAAGAAGAGAATATACTTCTCATTAGGTACCATTTTCAGTAACTATCTCTAATATAAATTTAGTTCCAAATATTTTTTTCTATGTATTTATATCTATATATCTATAACTATGTCTATGGATATTTTCTTAGAAAAAATCCTGGAACCAAACGATGCAGTGAAGATCTTCCCATGCCAATTACTTTTCATCTACAGCATTATTTGTAAATATCAAGGACAGTGCCCTGACATAGATATGCTATAATTTATTCAACTAATCACTGATTTCTGTGCGTTTAAATTGTTCCCAATATTTCAGTTTTATAAATATTGAGACAGCCAAATGCCTACACAGATAAAAAGGGGTCCCCAGAGAATCTCCAACCTTCCCCACAAGTGTTTACATCAGAAGCTTTTGTGCAAATGAGGGAACCTGCCCAGGGCTTGTCTGGGCATGCCCACAGTGGACTGGAGCCCGACACGTGCCCTGGGGGAAATGGGTGGGGCCACGGGGAGTTCACGCCTTGTGCAGGGGAGGAGCTTGCTGTCTTCAGCTCCTGTGGTGACCTGGGATTCAATCTGTGAGACAGAAAAGCTGCTAGCAGGGCTCTCTCTTGCTTTGGTTCATTTTCCTTTTTCCTCTTCGCCCAATAAATTCCATTTTCCTCACCCTTCTATGTGTCCGCGAGCCTAATCTTTCCTGGTCGTGTGACAAGAGCCTGCTTTTAGATGAACTAAGGAGAAAGTTCTGCAACAATATTATCGCAGTGAACAAATATGTAGCTTAATCTTTCTATGTATTCTTGATTATTTCCTCAGCATACATTCAAAAAATAAATTTTGTGTCAAAAGGGTGCATATTTTAAACTTTCTGGTATATAACTGCTAAAATATTGTATAAAATTACATTCCCAGTAGAGGTGAGCAGATGACATTTTTCTATCATATTGTTTTTTTTTTTTCTAGTTTGCTACTATACTTTGTTGATCCCAAAAGGCACGTTTTTCTTTCACATTTTAACATCTTTAAAATCTAGTTATATATTACAATTTATGGTATATCACAGTTAGACTAGTGGCATTTTTTCTTTCTCATTGATACTTATAATGTTGCATCATTCAATCCATATCTGAAATCTATAAAATATATTATCTGCGTTTATATACTGTGGTTGTGTTTAGTAGATACAGAGAAGTTTTAGTATTTACATAGTGAGCTGCTTTCTTCATTGGCTTCATGTCCATGATTTCTCTGATTTTCTGTGATAAACGCTTACCTTAGTTTTCTATTATTATATATTAAATTGAAATATTTAATAAAAGTAATCTCAAAAATTACTCTTTTCACAAATGATTAGCCAACTACCCTAGTGATATTTATTGAACAGTTCTTTTGTGCTCACATATTTAAAGCTTATTCTATTTAAATATTACTAATCCCTTTAAACACAACAAGCATTTAATAGATAACCATTGATTCATTAATTAAATTTGTTAAACAGAAGTAGACTTTGGAATGAGTTAAAGTTTTGAAGTAACTGTTTGGACCTTCTGCAGAGATGACAGTTGTACAGGTTAAACATCAATCAGCCATTTGGGCTCCCTGACTTATTACTGCTTAGTCACATTATATGTAATAGGATCCAGCAAATTGAAACCTAGTATTTCTTCACTGCTGATGACCACTCTTCTGACCTGATGGAATCAGGGAGGAAGGTGGATTGTGCAGGGCGGGAAAACCTCCCTGCTTCAGTATTCAACAGAATTCCACAGGAATTTACTGGCAGCTCACCAGGGTCAAGCAATATGTTAAAGTCAGGAACATGTTCCCCACCCAGCTCATCAATTGAGTTCACAAGTTCCTCTTTTATAATGCCCAAATCCAGCAATACACTCACCTACCACTTAATAAGTGGCTTGTCTGTGCTTAGCACTAAAGACAGGAGAGAAATAGGAAAATGTCTCTGACTTCAGAACGCCAGCTAGTGAGGAAGAAAGATAAGTCAATAACAAGCGCTACAAAATCCAATCCTTACTTTCTTGATGGAGAGGAGGGTGCAACAGGAGAACAAAGAAGAAAACTATGGTCCAAGAGGAAACAGGGGAGGGCGAAAAACCACAGGAAAGTGGTATGTGAAGAATCACTTGGCTGATACAGAGTTGGGGGTACAGGGACTGGGAACAGCTTAACAAGCATATGGCAGGAGATGTGAGGGAGGATGTCAAAAGACAAGTCTGGGAAAACAGAAAAGGAGTCAGAAGATAGCAAGAGGAGGTGGAATCCGGACTCAGCAACTGATTGAATATGCAGGTAAAGACAGGGAGAAGTCTGGGATGATTCTTCCTTTTGTAGCTTTTATGTTTGGTAGATGCTTGTGCCCATCCACTGAGATAGAAAACACAGGAGGAGGGGCAAAGGTAAACTCAGTTTTAGACACATTGAGCTCTTCTGTTTGTTTGTTTTATGGAAAATGAGGGCAACTGATGGATGGAGCATGCTTTGGGTGACATTCCTTCCATCCTGTAGTGGAAGACACTGGGTTCCTGAAGGGAGATGGGATTGGATGCCAGGGAACAGGAGATGGGACTTTAAGAAGACAGCAGAGGCAGGCTAGATGTTCTTCTGCAATTGTATAGATGAGGTCACAGCAGCAAAACTTCCCATCCCACCCCGCATCAATACCTTTGCTGTGTTTGCTGCACTGACCATAACTGCTCATTCCCTGTTGTGTAACTGAAATGAATAGATCGTTCAAGAATGCCCTATCTGTACAAATTTGGTCTATTTTAAGAACAAATGAGAGAGTTTTTTTTTTTTATGTTTCAGTGGAATTAAAAGTGTGATTTTTATAATCCAAGTCACACCCTTACAATTTTTTTTTTCCATATACAACCTTAACTCCTGGCAAGTGGAAGGCAGAGAAACCACATTCACTCTGCGTACTGACCTGTGATTTGCCGCTGAGTTTTAGGAACATGATAGAACTTCAGTATGAATTACATATTTCTACATTTAAACAGGGTCAGAAGTGGCACTACCCAGTGTGGGAGTTTAGACTGATTAATTGCCTTCACAGAAGGAGAAAAGTATGGCTAGGAACTGTGCAAGTATTATTGTTTCATCCACATATTATTTCCATGTATTCTCTTGTACAGTTTGACCTGGCTAACATGCAAGAAGTTTCTAGCTTTTCCAGGGTGTTACAATCAGCTTTAAAAATGTCTAGAGTTAAATTTGCTTCTGAGAAAAACTATTTGTGACTTAATTGATAAAAGCCAGTGTGAACTCTATTATTGAAGACCTATGCAGTTATGTAATAATTTCCTTAAATAATGGAGAAGATCTTTAAAAAGAAAAACAAATAAAACCCACACAAGCACATGGTTTTCATTTGGGGAGTAGGGGCTGGAGAGAGGCTCTGCTCTGAGGTTAAACTTCATGGCTTCAGGCAAAACTAGGAGATTTAAACAGAAACTACAGCAGAACCATAGCTCTCTTTTTAGGGACACTTAAATAAGTATATGACAAATCTCAGAGAATCTTTTGAATTTGGGTGGGGGATGAGTAGTTATGTTCCTTTTGTTTCTATTTTTTTGATTTGTTTTCTTTTTTTGTTTGTTTTTTTGAGAGAGTCTGGCTCTGTCCCCCAGGCTGGAATGCAGAGGCACAATCTCTGCTAAATGCAACCTGCCTCCTGAGTTCAAGCAATTCTCCTGCCTCAGCCTCCCAAGTAGCTGAGATTACAGGCGCTCACCAACACACCTGGCTAATTTTTGTATTTTTAGTAGAGACAGGGTTTCATCATGTTGGGCAGGCTGGTCTCAAGCTCCTAACCTCAAGTGATCCTCCTGCCTTGGCCTCCCAAAGTGCTGGGATTACAGGCATGAGCCACTGCACCCGGCCTTGTTTTGTTTTCAATGATTAATATTAGCTAATTAATGCTCTCATGGAAACTGAAATAAAGTTTAAAATGTTTCTTAATTTAATAACTTCAGATGGTTTTCTACATGGGAAATGGAAGTTAGATACCAAATGATGTCCCCTAATGTGGTTAAAATGCCTCTTTTCCAAAAGGATTAAGAGAATATGGAGAAAAGTTTATGCATGATGTGATTGGGGGCATTGGGAGAGGGACAGGAGAGGGTAGGGACTGGAGAGAAACAGAAGGAATAATCCAAACAATTTTCTACACAACTGATAATTCCCAGACAAACACTCAAATTGACCACAGCTAGATGTGTAAGTGTCGAGAAGGATTTGCACATGCTACAGAATATGAAGATGGAATTACATCCCCCTCTGTTGTGGTTAAGGCCCAAAGGTTAAACACAAATTAACAGGTGGCTGTGATTCTAGAATGCCTTGGTAGGACTTGCAAGGCAGTGGTGAAAACTGGTTTTTAACCCTTAATTCAACATCTACCTCATGGGTATAAAATTATTGGAATACAGTGGCATATCTTGTGATAACACCCTGACCATGGATGTACAAAGGAACTGCTTCTTCCTGCCCTCAAGCTTAATCAAAGAGGCCTGCAGAAGATAACCAAGAAAAGATGGGAGGGTTATCATACCTACAGGACTTAGAAGGGGCTAAGGAAATGCTCGGAGGCCAGGCACAGGAGAGGCACTGTCTGAGCCCAGAGCCCTGCAGGAGGACTTTCTGAGTGGAAGAAAAACAAAACTGCCCTTTCTGGGAGAGGGTCAGCCTGCAGCAGTCTCCACCCCAGAGAAGGTCTACACCAGACTACACAGTGCCAGTCAGGGGAGGCTTCTCCTGTCCTTGCATCTACTCTGCTGTGTCCCTTTCCTGACAGGTAATTGGGGCCAGGGGTGCAGGACAAGTGACAAGTGAGGAAACAGAACAGAAGCCAACCGCACCCCCTCCTCCTCCCTTCATTAAAGACCTCTGAATTGAAGTGGGCCATTGATGGAAAAAAATAGAGGCTTTCATTCTAAAGTAGTTCAGAGATTTTGCTATTCCACCATGTTAATGTAAGAATTACATTTTAGACAAGTTTTGTGACTGAAAGGGATGTGGAAGACGTTTTACTATCAAGTCACTGAAAAAGTTCTGGGATGGGCCCAAGGTCCAGAGGCAGTAAAATCTAAAGGTTTCAAAAGAATAAAATAATGGCAGCGCACTCTGAAGTCTGCTCCCTAAGTTTAACTCTATGGAGATGTGAGGCCTGCACGTGCCAAGGGCCTCCTGTGGCCTCAGGTAAGAGACTCCATCCTCTTCTGAGGTATATTCAGAGGCTGAATGTTGAAATGTTGGATTCGACATCCCTTTCTGGAAAGATAGCAATTAACTGGTAGTTCTAAGAAATACTTTAAAAGAAACAAATATATTTCCATTTTATCTGGCCAGCATTTCAAGTAAAAGCTGCATACTCAAGACAAATTTTATATAATCCTAAACTCTTTTTCTCTACAGAGGCAATCGGTAGTTTTCCTTCCATACTGCATTATGTTCCAGGAGGTTTGCACAACATCCTATAACAAATTATGGTGAAAAATCAACTTTCATGTGAAACATATAATGTGAGATATATGCTGCTTTCCAGTTCTGCCTGATGCAACAACACAATATGCTTTATTTGGCTAGAAAATACAGCTGAATCTGTTCTTACAAAATTACTTGTGGTTAAGAGGAGGTAGGTCATATTTTTCTATCAGATCTCACCTATCAACTTCTCTGTTAGCATTGCTCCTTTAACAAACACCATTCCTAAAAGTTACAAGATGAATGTTTAGTAATCCATACAAATAATTTGAATATTCAGACATGGATCTATCATTCATAACCCCTATTTACCAAGCAAAGAAGCTGCAGTCTACATACTATAGAGGGCAACAAAGTCAAAGTCAGTTTCAAGTGCCAGCTGTTACGGCTGGGCCGCCTTCTAAGTCAGCTAGGCTTGCGGAGCCGCAGTGTCCTCATCTTTGATGTGGACCTCACTTCCAGAGCCATGGGAAGAACTGAATGAGAGTGAGGATGTGAACACCTCTGCCACACTGTTAAGTGCTACCTAAGTGCAGGCCAGTCATCCTGTTCTGTACATGTCAAGGCATGAGCCACTCCAGGGAACTCAAAGACCCATGAGACTGGATACTATGCTCAGAGTTTACAAACCTAAAATCCAGTTGAGGATACACAGAAACATTTTATCAATGATTTCAAATGTAAACAGAATTCACAAAACAGTATAAATTCAATGAGTGACTCCAACAGTCAGTGATAAGGTTCCATAGGGAGCAGCAAACTCTGCGGGCAGCAGCGCTGAAGTTTCAAAAGGATGGAGGAATGGAGGTCTATGGGGAGGACTGGATAGGAAAGAGAAATGGGTATGGCAGTTTTTAATAGAGAAGTTGCAAACTAACGCCTCCATTATCAAATTTCACAACAAAATCCTGATTTCCAGCTTTTCTTTTTCTTTCTTTTTTTTTAGATAGAGTCTTGCTCTGTCACACAGGCTGGAGTACAGTGGTGGGATCTCGGCTCACTGCAACCTCTGCCTCAAGTGATTCTCCTGCTTCAGCCTCCCAAGCAGCTGGGACTACAGGTGTGCGCCACCATGCCCAGCTAATTTTTGTATTTTTAGTAGAGACAGGGTTTCACCATATTGGCCAGGCAGGTCTCGAATTCCTGACCTTGTGATCCACCCACCTCAGCGTCCCAAAGTGCTGGGATTACAGGCATGGGCCACCACGCCCAGCCTCCAGCTTTTCTTTTAACCTCAGCGGCTGGGTCGGAGTTGCTCTCTGAAGAAAAGTTGTCCTCTCTAGGGCAGTGCAGTGGTCACTTCTCCTGAGTTTCTCACACCCGTTGGCCTTCACTTACTGCTGTTCCCTGCCCAGCCCTGGTAGGCATTTGAGATTGCTCATCTCTGATTTAGAAGTTTCATTAACCTTGCTAAACAGTGCTCCAGACCTAAGTGTATATCAACCAACTCAGGCAACGACACTGTACTCCCAATTCCTTCCTTTACCCCAGTCCACTGGCAGCAACTTATCCTGTAACACCTTAACGGCTGCATTTCACACTCTAAACACAGAGAACCTACAGGCAAACCTTGAGTTTATTTTAGATGGCATCTTTTCAAATAAAAACTCCTCAAGGTAATTTTCTTAAATTAAGATCCCATGGGAAAAAATAAATTAACCAATAATAAAACCTCTGATGAGCCCTGGGGTTAATCTTTCAGTAAGGGGATAATTATTTGCTGGGCTCTCCACTCAAATAAAATTATCTAGTTGTAGCATCTTTTTTTCCTAGACTAGTTATTAATGTGATTATAAAGTTTTTCTCATTTGTTTTTCTTTAGGTATGATTTTAGAAATCTCTCTCTCATCTGCTTGCACACACACAGACACACACATCTTTAAAACTACCCTTTTTATGAAGATCTAGAGGAGTGAGAATGAAGGAGGAGGAAGTGGATGAAAAACTCCAAAGATAAGTTCTCTGGGGTAAAACATTAACAGCCTTACCACCCTCAGTGCCCCTTACTCACCATCTATAAAACAGAGGCTGGGGTTGTATCTATATTATTTCCATAAACTGAGATGGATCACAAATAATTTGTTCCTAATACTTGTAGAATAAAAATTTACAAATGGCTTGTTTCTCAGTAAGTAAAAGCAACTTCAAGGTTGTGTCTGTAGAAATGTATCTGCTCTGTGTTGCGTTCTACAGCATTTTCTGGAATGAGAGAGAAAGAGGTGGTCTGCCGTATAGTTAACATGCAGAGAATGTTTCATATCCCAGAGAGAGATGCAGTCAGTACAGTGAAGAGTGGGAACTTTGAAAAGAGGAGCAATATCTAGGAATTCTTTTTTTAGGAAGTTAGCTGGGTGCTGTCTCTAGTTTATGTACAGCCCTGTCCTTTCCTCAAGAAAATTTCAGTAAAGATCTATGTTGCTTCCAATGCTGTTTAGGGTAAAATTTGTGTTTCTTTTGTCTGAGAATGTCTTCAAGGCAATCTTCAGTATGCTATAACCAGTGGTTCTTGAAGTTGGTTCCTAACCCCTGACTAGCAGCAGCAGCACCTGGGAATTTATTGAAATTAGTCTTTGAGCTTCACTCCAGATCTGTCAGAAATTCCGGCAGTGAAGCCCCACAATATGTATGTAGTTTAAGTCACCCTCCAAGTGATTCTGAAACTGAAGTTTGAGAACTGCGGTTATCACCTATAGTGAGTAACCACTACGGAGAAACCACCTGTAGTAGAGGCTGTTGGTACCACCCATTCAGATCTTCCTGACCAGCCAATGCACTTGTACTCTGGCTGCTTGGAGGAATACAGCTGAGGAAACGTTTACACCTGTGTGCTTCTCCAGTTACTTCTCCATGCTTGGCAGAACAAGGAGAAATGCCTGGGAAGCCACCTACCCACAACCCTGGGTTGGCAATGACATAAGGTTCTTAAGCCTGAACTCCTTGCAGGGCAATACAGCCCTGTGAGCCTGGGGACCAGGCCAAGGCTAGACTTTGCCTAAGACCATATCCTTGTAGATCCTCCTCCTTTTCTATCTTGCTCTCCTCACTCTCTTACAGGATTTTCCTAAAGACTGCTCCCTCATTAAATCCTGTGCACACGAATCCACTTCTCAAGTCCGCTTCTAGGGAAATAGGCTAAGACATGACTAATTGTTGTGTAATTACTTATGAAACTTTTCTTAGAGTGATAATGGATGGGGCTAGTTATTGTTTGGTGGGGAAGAGTTAACACATGTGGGAATACCCATAGGAGTCTTATCAAAAGGGCATCAAACAACATTGTGTGCTCTCGCACTGCAAAAATAAAGGTTGAAAACTGGTGGATCCCATGATCCCTAGTGACTCTTCTAAAATTTATGTCATCATAATTCTTGACAGTGAATAAGAGATACTTATTGTACAATTTTGTGACAGGAAGTTCCAAGAGAGGCAAGTACTCATGTTTACTAACAAAATAATTCATTGAACAAATGTTTACTGCTCCTCTATGTTCTAGGCACTGGGACCTCTATGGTAAACTCTACAGGCAAAGCCTCTACCCTCAAGGAACTTCCATCTTGATGACAGAGACTGGCAATAAACAGATGAATACATGTAATCTGATATAGAGAGGTGAGAAATACTGTGGACCAGAAGAAAGAAGCGGAAGGGAATAGAGCATGATAACTGGGGGTAGGGGTTGAGGAGTGCATTGAAGAGGTGATATTTGAGCAAGCAGTGAATGCAGTAAGGAAAGCTATGAGGATATCTAGAGTGCTCAGGCGGAAGCAACAGCAAGTGTAAAGACCTAAGGCAGGGGCTTGCTTAGCAAGGGAGTCAGTGGCAGGAGATGAGTTCAGGATGTAGCCAGGCCCCTGATCACATAGGTGCTTGCAGGTCCCATATTCACAGGAAGAACATGATGTGATCGGAAGGCCTCCAAGGGCTCTGAGCAGGTGGTGGCATGATTGAGCTAATGTAGATAGGGCAAGAGAAGCAGGGACCACAGATAAAAGGAGAGAGCAGTAGGCTAGGTGAGAATGAAACAAACACTAACGGCTTCCAGAAAAGTTTATTGACCTATTCCTTTACTTCCTTCATCCACTAAGAGCTCTGACAGGCCCTGCAGGATGTACACACTCTACATACTCAGTGCAATTCTCCTTTCCCTTTTGCTTTATCACAACCTGGAATGAAGGGCATCAAGTCTCAGACATCCAGACTGAGGTACGTATAGGACACCATTAAAGCACAGAGTACCCAGGAAGTGTTTCAGTCCTGGTACCCAATGTTGACGTTAGTACTGAAATACTTCAATAGTACTAATATATCTCTCTGCTTCCTGTCACTTTAAATGGTGCTGTGGAGACATGGCAAGTATCCTTGAGACCACATTCTATTCCTGAAGCTGAAAGGTGAGGAATGACTTATCTCTATTTCATTTTATTCAAAGTATATAAATATTATTAAATAATACCACAAAGAAAGATTGTATATCATTTATGCTAACATCTAAAAATCTGTAATTCATTTCTTCTCCCAAAGCTCCTATTCATTGCTAAAATTTTATTGTATTTTCTAAATGCACAGAAAAAGATATTTCAATTATGATTTATATTACAACCAAGTTTTAACAAAAGAAGTCAATTCTTTGGTAAGAAACAAAAATCCACCAGATCTACTTAGAAACAATATTTAAGGCTTAATTCCATGGAGATTCCTTTTTTAAATGAAATTCAATTTTCCCATTTGTAAGTTTCCTGATGTTGATGGTTGTGGTATATGTGCCTGTGGTCAAGTGGTTTAGGGAAAGTGGGTTATTGGAAGATTGTAGGTGCTGGTTTTAAAATTAAACCTGAATCTTTCACATGCCTTAAGGATCATATCCAAAAAACATTTGCATTCCATAGGACCAAAGGTACTATCTCACCACTAAAATGCAAAGGGCCAGAAGTCTATTTATACATTCTCCATGATTTGTTTCCCAGATTTAGCTTTCTACAAGCACTTCTTTCAGGGAAACACACACTTTTCCTCTCTTGCAGCCCAATTTCCTGTAGGAGTGCCTCTTTAGGAAATGATAATCACAGCATCATTCTTGTGTTATATGATGACAACTTAGAAGAAACACACGCATATACATTCATTCAAAACACCTTCCGAAACAAATGAGGATGAAGCAAAGAAAGGAGACGAAGAAAATGTTCTCTTTGCCCAAACAGTTCTGCCTTTTTTTTTTTTTAAAGTAGATTTTGCAGCATTTTCTTAGCTTACACTGAAAATTCAAATCTATACCCCTCATTTAAAGGCAGGTTCTTCTTTTAGTGTTAGGTGTAAATTCATGTAATCTGAGTCACTATTCGAGTTCAGTCCAAACAGTTCTACCTTGGGCAATTATAGGATATCCAGGTATCCAAGGCAGCTGCTAGGACATGCTAACACAGAGATGCTCTTGTTCCAAGAGTGAGGGTGGACAATGAGGGTGGGTAGTTCTCTACTTAGCCGAACTGTGTCATGACCACAATCTTTGTGAAGACTCTTTTAAGGAGCAGGACTGCTCATCCTAAGCAAAGTGAGAGTCTGGGAACTATGCTCAGAAGAAAAGAAAAAAGGAGGCAGCCAGATTATGTAACCTAGCCTTCTAAATGCAAAGCCAGTACACAAAGCTATCTCAAAATTTTTTGGCAATGCTATGGTTTCTTCTAGATCCAGACTCAGCAAGGTCTCTAGAGATAGCTGCTCGCTGGAAGTGGTGCTGGGAACAAGGCTGGCTGTCCCCACACCAGAGCAGCCTCTAGAAAGTTGCTGAATGGATGTTACTGCCAACCAAAGAAGCCACTGCCATGAGAAACATCACCCAGAGAGGAAGGAGGATGTTTCCACTTATTATAATCAATCCATGCTCTAACCTCACAATGACCACATTTCCCAAATTCGAAGACTCTTATCATGCTGACTTTTCTCTTCTTTTTTTTGAGACAGAGTCTCGCTCTGTCGCTCAGGTTGGAGTGCAGTGCCACAATCTTGGCTCACTGCAACCTCTGCCTCCTGGGTTCAAACGATTCTCCTGCCTAGCCACCCGAGTAGATGGGACTACAGGTGTGCACCACCACTCCCGGGTAATTTTTGTATTTTTAGTAGAGACAGGGTTTTGCCATGTTGGCCAGGCTGGTCTCGAACTCCTGGCCTCAAGTGATCCACCTGCCTTGGCCTCCCAAAGTATTGGGATTACAGGCATGAGCCACTGCGCCCAGCTACTCCATAATGACTTTTCCAGAAGGATAAGAATCACTATCATGATTGAAGACACATACTGATATAAATGTGTCTTCAAAATATAAATTAAAATATATGTACCATAGAATAAAGGAAATGCTGTACTATTAGAAATATTAATGATCATATAAATACTAGACAATGCTGAGCCCTTCCTAGGCCATATATTTAAAGGTAGGATCTCATGTAGTCTTCATAAAAATCACATGCCTCTGAAGCAGATATAGTTTTTCTCATTTTATAGATGATGGACACTAAGGCCAAAGAAAAATTAAGGAAATTAAGAAAAGTGAGGGAACCCGGTTTTATGGCTCTGATGAACTCATGCCCTTTGTACCACACCAGTCCCCTCTGAGTTTCTGAGATATGCCACCATGGAAAGGAGCCACCAGGGTGCAGAAGATGGTGCTGTTTTCCCTGTTGTCCCAGTAAAATCCAGGGATAAATGTCAAGGAAAAAGGCAATAATTTGGCACCAGCAGCACAGTTAAGTGGTCCGAGACCTTGCTTCAAGCTCTATAGCTTCTGATGGCATAAAAATTAAATATTACTTCTGGCATAACCCAAATTTTAGGATGAAATGTAGTGGATCAGAAGGAGCAATGGCTCTGGGGTCTGAAAGATAAAGGATTTGTAATAGTGTTATGCTGGGATAAAAGGGTGAAATTTCTAGTCAGTGTCAAAAATGGAGATTTGTAAAACAAATGGTGCTGAGAAAATTGGAAATTAGAAAATAGAATCACTACTTCTCAATAACACCAAAATAAATTCCAGATGAACCAAAAAATTGTGAATAAAAATCAAAGCACAAAGATCTTTGTGGTAATGGAACAGTTTTACCTCTTGATTGTGGTGTTCATTATCTAAATCTACCTGGGATGAAATGGCATGACATAATACATATACATTATACCAATGTCAATTTCTGGATTTTGATATTGCACTATAATTATGTAAGACATTACCATTGGGTACACAGGACTTCTCCATATGATTTTTGCAACTTCCTGCAAACCTATAATTATCTCAAAAATAAAAACTCAAAATAAATTTTAAATAAAAGCATAAAAGAAATAGAATGAAGTAAAAAATAGCTGAACTTGATGTGGGCAAGGAAGAATCCTTTTTTAAAAAAGAATTGATAAACGACTATAAAAATTGAAAATTTCTGAATGTATAAAAATATAAAATTAAAAGGCAAATATTAAGATTTTTCAGCATATCTGACAAATGAGGAGTCAGAAGTCTTAATATGTCATTTACATAGTGGTTGAAAGTGTGAACAGACAGCTTGGCCAAAAACCATGACTCCACTACTTCATAGCTACATGGCTTTGAGAAAGTTTCCTCACCGAATTTCAGCTTTACCATCTGTGAAACGAGGATAGCAGTACCTTCTTCAATGAATTGTTCTGTGGGTAAATAAGTTAATATGATGTAACGTAAAGCCCTTAGAAGAGTATCGGGAACACAGTGTTAGTTGGGTTAGTTGTTGTCATCGTTGTTATTCTTATTATAATTCAATACAAAAACGACAAAACCTTCCCTAACATCAGGCTCTCAGGTACGTGGAAGCTGGCTGGGGAAAACTCATCCTTGGACAGATTGCCCTGTGCCAAGCTGTAACATAATGATACCCTCATGCTGGGTCAGGTCTGGCCATTGATCCTGACAGCTGATAATCCATGTTATGCTATGTGACCTCTACCCCTGTGGTCACCTGTTAGCTGGAACCCCTTGCTCTTTCCAATACCCCTACCTCCCTGACTACTCACCCCCACCTCCCTGCTAATATGGGTCTTATTGTCCACATGGTTAGGTAATGGCATGCTTGTAAGAGCCCCCTTGTGACAGCATCTGGTGTTGTCGTCTGCATACTCCCACAGATTACTGCTGATAATCCTCACAAAATCCTTGTGGGTAGATATCCCCACTTACAGATGAAGAGAAGTGAACTCAGAAAAGTCAGTGACTTTCCCAAGATCACACAGCCAGTAAGTAGTAGTTCCTATTCTCAAAGCCAATTTTTCTGAATTAAAAGCCAAGGCTGGAAGTTTCCAGAGTGATGGGAAACTCCCACATTATGGGCATCATCTAAACTAAGAGATTCACAATAAGAATCTCTAGGGCTCCAGAGGGAGCTTTTGGACACCTTGTTGTCGGGACAGGTTTTACTTTTCTCTTCTTGATTCTCGTCAGTGTTCCAGAAAGGAGGATCCACCGTACAAGTCTCCTCCGGTCAGGTCAGCTGCTCCCATAGTTAGACCATGCTAGGCGTGAGCACACATTGCTTTTGTCAGACCTTTAGTGGCTTTAGAGCTCTTTCTCTTCGAATAGACTGGAGGCTCATAGAACACGGGGACCACATGTTGCTATTATTTGGTATCCACTCACAACAATTAACACAGTGGTCTGTACTTTCTAATCCTTGGCCCCCAAACTTGAAGCACTGCATGAAGAAGGCAGAGATAGCCCACGTTTCTGTTTGAGAAGGTCTTGTATACATGCCCATCTTTGACCATCTGGGTTTATAAGTATAGAAACTTGAGTATCAATATCAGGAAATGTATTTGATTTATTGCTAGCTCTTAAAAAATCACTATTCACTGTGAATGTGGGCAAGTGATTAAGCTTTACCGGATCTCTTTTCCCACACTGTGAAAGGAGTTTATCACTTTTCAGCAAAACTACTCTAAAAGATAGTACCTCCAATCTTCCAATCTCCAAAGAAGTTTGAGTATGTATATATAGAGAGGTCAGAGGAGGTGACCTTCACAAAGGACTCAAGAATCACATTCTGTGGGGATGCTGTGGGTCAATTCAGAGCTTCACCTGTGCTGAGATCTCCAGGAAAAATCTGTTCAAAAGAACCATGGTCAATCGGACCCTGGCAAGGACCCCAACCACCACCTATAAAGAGGACAGGCTGTCGAGACCAGCCTGACCAACATGGAGAAACCCCATCTTTACTAAAAATACAAAATTAGCCAGGCATGGTGGCACACGCCTGTGATCCCAGCTACTCGGGAGGCTGAGGCAGGAGAATCACTTGAACCCGGGAGGCGGAGTTTGCAGTGAGCTGAGATCGCGCCCTGGCACTCCACCCTGGGCAACAAGAGTGAAACTCCGTCTCAAAAAAAAAAAAAAAAAAGATAGGCTGAAACACACACAGACACAGAAGACAAATTTCTCCTGTTATAACAGTCCATGTAGATAGCATTTAGATGCTTTTCCTTGGAATAACAAAGGTGAGGCAGGACTGGTGTAACAGTTCTGTCACACATAAAAACAGAACCAAAATATTCTTGCACACTTTGTGGGCTGATTTGAGAGTTACATAGTTTTGGGCTATAAAAGAATTCCATGTTTAGCTGTGGTTATAGGTGAGGGACCCATGGGATAAGAAACTAGCCCAGGAAATGCATTTCAGTGATCTTTCATTGAGCTGGAAATCCTGCACTGACGCTTGCAGGACATTAAAAGAACACCTTGTTACATAGTTCTCTCAACCCCCAAAACATGGAGCCGACTCATATTGATGGATCACTATGAAACTGAAAGTAGCTTTACAGTAGGTCGACCCCTAAAGCAGAGAAGCTTAAAGTGAAGTGGACTCAATGCCTTTAAAATGCACATAAATCTAACATACCAATACCATATGCTCAAAACATCATTGCTGAGCACACGAAGGAGGAAAAGGCAGACGGATGCCCATAGTCCAAGAAGCAGAGAAAGTAATTTGTGGCTCCTAGAGGTAATGAATAATGATTTAACTTGGTTTTCTTGACTTCGGTATTTTTTACAGAAAAAGTCAGATGAAAATGTGTATTTTTCACTCTATTATTTCCCTCACCTGGAACAGTGCCAAGTTTCTTTCACATTAGGAGAAATCCTTTGACACAGTGAGAGGTTAGAAACTAGATTTTAAATTTCTTTTAAACTTGTTCTAGCAGCTGGCCTGCCCATCCAGTACAAATTATGAGATTTGGAAGAAGTTTGATCATTGGTAACTATCTCTCTATCACCACTTAGATAATCTGAGGAAGGTCTGGCTGCCTTCAAACACCCTGCCTCAGGCAGAGTTCAGGTTTTTGGTGGCTTTGAGGGTTATTTTAGGAAGCTAATCTTTGGCGGGGCTTACAGAAAAGGCTAATGACAAAGTGAGAGTTGAATCCTGTGATGATGTAACCCAGGTGGATTGAGCAGTAATCTGTGAGTTTCTTATGCATTTCTACAGCTTTCCTTTGACATATGTGTGACAGCAAAGGGACAGAACCATGGCCTTGGAGCAAACCAGGGTCTCCTAATCTGAGGCTAAGTTTTTAGAGCATATCTCTCCTTCACTCACTGTCTGGCTGCAGGCCACATAAGAACTTCTTCCCCAACTCAGTTTCCTTAGCTGAAAGTAGGAGGAAGCCCCCACGTACCTACTTCACAGAGCTTTCCAGTGAAGTTTAGCAAATGGGGATGGCAGAGCATGTTACAATTTTAGAACTGCTCTAGAGATTCAACAGTGAAAATACACTAGCTAATTAAACAAAATTTGGTAGAAAGGAGAATTGGAAATTCACCTTCTATCAGTGCCCGAATGGCTGTGGACGAACAATTCCTTTAACTACTATGTATTTCTCTAGTTCCCACATAAACTCTGTCATTTCCCAGGGGATCGCCTGGAAAATACTATGCATATACCCAGCGTATCATCGTTTGTTGGGACACCTAGCAGCTACCTCTGAAAGGAGAGGGCTGGTCCTGGAAGCAGCCAGATGGCCCTGAAGAGGTAGCTTTGGTCCTCAGGCCTCCCAGTGCTGTAGGAGCGAGGCTGACGCCCACAGGGCCTCTGAACACTGGAATGGCGGATGAGCTCAGCTCTCTGAAGTGGCTGCCGTGGCTGAGACAGGAGTGCCCTGCCACACACACTTCCTAGAGGACAAGTTCAGCCAAAGCCACATTAAAAGATGGTTGCTTAATGTTGGCAGAACTTTTTAGGAGGCATCAAATGAGAGTGTGTGGGAGGGGGAGTGGGCATCAGTGTCATAAAATGACGAAGCCCAACAAACGTTTCCTGTCTTCACATTTAAAATCTCTGGAGGGGGAGGAAGCCAGCCTCAGAGGCCTGGGGCTTTCCTGAAGAAACTATAAAAGGAAAGAATGATAAAAGGAGCCAGGGTTTCAGCAGGACCACTACCAATCAAAACAAAGAGCAGAGGAAAGAAGATCCCCTCTCAACTCCAACCCTTGCTTGTAATTTTCAGAATGGATTGGCTACAGGAAGCTACTTACAAGAGAGGGGAGGTTTGGTTTTGGTTCTGCAGTGGCTCTTCTCTCCTCAGTGAGTGACTGTGGGTCGCATCTAGTCTCCTCTTACTCCCACAATAGATACATTTAAGAAGTCAAACAAGAATCAGTGGCTGCTTTTTGCACCACACACCGCCTACTGGCCTCTAACAAAATACACTACCTGCTCAGAAAGTATCCCTTGCCACCTGAACTCACGCTGTTGGAAATTAGGAAAAGAACAGGTTTGAACAGCAGCTGATACTTAGATATAAAACCACCGACATGGTCAATAAATATGTTTCTTCATTTTCCAGGACAGGGAAAAGTCATGGAGCATTTCCTCTGACATTTGTCAATTTTCAGTCACAACAAAAATACAAATAATTGATTTGAAAGCAGAGCAAATGAAATATTGTTCAAAATAAACAGCGTTGTTGCCCTATTTCTTTCTGGTTTCCAAGTCACTCAAACAAGAGTATATTGGGGAGGTTTCCCACTACAGAGTCCATGAATAAATTCAATGCTTAGATTTCTCATTTCATGATCACTTAAATCTTACAATGTAAGATTTCATGCAAGCAAGGCCTGGACAGACCCATGTCTTAGGAACAAGCTAAGCTCTCCTGAATGCTTGAGGGATCTCCAGTCCTAAGATGGGACTGGAGATGTAAAGGCAGGCCCACTCAGTTAATGTATGCTCCACTGCACAATTTAAAACACAGGGTGTAAGGCAGTTTTTCAAAGAGGTTCCAAGCATCTTAAGAGTCCCAGAAATTGTATTTGACTCATGAAATTTAGAATTCTCCACCCACACTTATCAATGTCATCTTCTTCCTCCTTGTCCTTGTTCCACCCTCCTCTATAAATCAAGAGACACATGCAGCTGCCTACAGCAACCAAAAGATTTCTCCAATAAAGCAAATTCTACTAAAAAGGGGAAAAAAGTTTCAGAAAGGCTCACAGAGGTTAAGGGTTAAACCAAATAGCCTGGGTTCTGATTCTGATGCTGCCAACAATGAAATAATTAATGGCATTTATTTATTTTTTAACTTATTTTATACTGTATTTTATTTTTTTGAGATGGAGTCTCGCTCTGTCACCCAGGCTGGAGTGTAGTGGCGTGATCTTGGCTCACTGCAGCCTCCACCTCCTGGGTTCAAGCAATCCTCGTGCCTCAGCCTCCTGAGTAGCTGGGATTACAGATGTGCACCACCAGGCTCGCCTCATTTTTGTATTTTTAGTAGAGATGAGGTTTCACCGTGTTGACCAGGCTGGTCTTGAACTCCTGGCCTCAAGCGATCCGCCCACCTCAGCCTCCCAAAGTGCTGGGATTACAGGCGTAAGCCACTGTGAGGGGCCTTAACAGCATTTAAACACCCTTTATATACTTCAAATTCATTAGCATTATGCAATTCATTCAACCTTTACAATATACCTCTGCAGGACACGGGGAGACTCATCACCCTTAGTTTACAAATGAGCAAGCCAACTCTAGGGTGGGTCTGTATAACCTGGCAGCATTCTCACTCAGTGTCCACTGCCATGTGGCCTGAGCTCCCTTTCTTCTCACGTCCCCACCTTGTCCCATCTGCACACACAAACCTACTCGCTCTCCACCTCTGTGCCCCTTAGCAGCTTGTTTCAACATACTGTGAGCGGCATCCCAGTTATTGATATATTTCTCAGTGTCTCCAAAGGCTAGAAACCTCACTGAGGGCAAGCAGCACAGGAGCCCCATCTTTGATAGCCTGAGGACATGTTGCCATATCTTGAATGCAGTATGTGCTCCATAAATATTTGGCACATTGAACCAAACTGCATTAATCTCATATGAAATCGAAAACCAGGTGAATTCTGTGCCTCCCCCACCCTGTAACCTCTTGTTCCCAACCCTGACTCCCACCTATCAAAACCGACTCCCACCTATCAAAACCTACTCCCAGATCTTTCAAACACATAAAAGACTGTGTGATTGATAGAAACTTAAAATGTTACTCATCACAGTAGGTAATAAACTTGAATCTAAATGGATGTGGCTCTAATTTCTGGCATAGCCTGAAAGTCTTGGAATGATCTGGGAATGTCAGGGCCTTTTCAGCAGACCAGAAATCACATTTAGAACCCATTGGCCCTTGAGCCTATACCAAAATCGCAGGCATCCACAGTCACCCACCTCAATTCTCATCTATGAGTTGAAAAGTATGAGTCATAAACTGTTGGAAGTATTTTTAACTCACGAATTATGTGGATAGTAAAATGTAATGCTTCAACCATAACTGGATACGAAGCCCAATCTTAGCAACCAATTAGACAAGGTTGACTTTGAAATCAAAGCAAATGACCAAAAGAAAAAAGTAAGCTATTTCAATAGACTGGTTGATAGCCTGATATGTGTAAGTTGAGGCATCAGTGTAGTCTCCACAGCAAATGACAGGGTGTGGTCGCTTCTTCCTCTTGGATGCTGACCACAAGAGGATGTCTAACCCTAATGGAGACAGCATCCTGAACTTGCTCTCTGCCCTGAGCCTGCACTCCAGTTACACAGGGTGAGGATTCTGCATTCCACCCTTGAAGAGTCCTGCAAGTCAGGGCAAGCCCCCTGTCCCTAGCAGCCTCCGTCTTTTTGAGTTACGCTTTGGGCCACTAAGTCTGGCCCTGCCTACCTCTTCTGGCCTCACCCTCCCTAACCCCTCTAAGAGCCTGGATTGAGGCCACCTGAGACATTCACCTGCATTATGCAGATTACATAGATACCACCTTTACCTCTCCAAAGGCCTTCACATTGCTGTCACCTGGCCATGCCAGCCACTTGCAGGCTGCCATCTTACCATCTCTCCTCCATCTCCAGGACTTGCTTGTGCTATACTTTGCCTGCAGTGCCCATCTGAGCATCCCACTCATCCTTCAAGATTCAGCTCATTAACCTGGAAAGCCTTGACTGACTCTATCAGTCAGAATGTCTTCCTCTGTTTTCGAAAAATCTTGAGCACATATCAAGCACAGCATGTATCACATCAAATTGGAATGTCTGTTAACTTCTCTGCTGGGTATTCTCAAAGGTCCTGCATGTGGCTGGCACATTGCGAGCACTGAGGGGGAAAAGGCTTGTTGGCTGTCTGACTAGCTGAATGATTGAGCAGTAAGGTGTAGTATGAGCCATCATCTCAGACCACGGTGAAGGAAAGGCCACAAATCTTTGAGATGTCCCTGTTCTCCAGTAGCTAACACACTGCCTGCTTGGGACATGTTACCAGGTAGTTAAATGAAACTGAACCACACAATTCTCATCTTGACCATCTTTATTCATTCAGCCATCAACTTTTTTGAGATGGAGTCTCATTCTGTCACCCAGGCTGGAGTGCAGTGGCATGACCTTGGCTCACTGCAACCTCCGCCTCCTGGGTTCAAGTGAGTCTTCTGCCTCAGCCTCCTGAGTAGCTGGAATTACAGGCTCCTGCCACAACAATTGGCTAATTTTTGTTATTTTTTTAGTAGAGATGGGGTTTCACCATGTTGGCCAGGCTGGTCTCAAACTCCTGACCTCAAGTGATCCACCCACTTCAGCCTCCCAAAGTGCTGGGATTACAGGCATGAGCCACTGCACCTGGCCCAGCCATCAATTATTGAGCATCTACTACATACCTTCATTTCACTGGGCACTGTGAAAGCAATAAACCAGGTAAGTCAAGAGTCTAGAGTCTAAAGAAATAATAGACTTATAAACAGAAAAGTCATAGAGATCGGAATAAAATGCCAAGTACTTTTTGTAGGCAAGATGGGGAAGATTTAAACAGGGAGTTGAGTTTCAAGTAAGATTTTGAATAAGTATATGAATACACACTTTTCTGAGCCTTTTTGCTGTGTGTGTGTGTTATGTGTGTGTGTGTGTGTGTGTTATGTGTGTGTGTGTGTGCATATGTGTGTGTGTGGTATTGCTATCCACTACTACCATACTATGCACAAAGTACCGCAGTGCGAATATTTATGCAAATATTAATTACACACTAATTACACACTATAATCTAAAACTTCTCTTGGTTATTTTCTGCCAACACAATGTCCTTTGGCAAGTCTTTACCATTTTGGTTGTTTCTGGGTGACAGCTGTTTTCATATTTCACAAACCCTAGTTTGCCTTCCCTAGGCTGCTTACTCTCCTGAGTCCTGGAAATCTCTCGTGTTAATTATTATTTTTTCCAGCTGCAGTCATTGTAAACTGTAGTGTGCTTTCCCCTCATAGTAATAAATATTCATGTATTTATGAAGTAATGAAGAAAATGTCACTGAGCATGAAAGAGTTGATGTCAACAGTCAGGAGAGAAAGAGACACAGAGTTAAAATCTACTAACATTCTCAAACATTCCTAGTGGCTCAACTGCTTCGGATGCAAGAGGCTGAAACTTGGAGTTTGGAGGTTTTGATAATGACTACAGGATGGGCAGGAAAACAAAGATATAAATTTGGCTAGTTTTGGCTTTGGGTATCATTTCCATTTCATGACAGCACAGGGGTGAGAAGCATTTTGGAGCTTTTTCATATTATTTATTTATCCCTTGGAGACTGGCATAGTCTACTCACCCCAAACATAAGATGGGGCCTGGGTAGTGATGACTGGAGTTGCAGGCTGCACAGCTCCATTAGGAAATGAAAGTTTGCTTGCAGTGGGGTCTCCTAATCTGGACTTTTATGCCAAGCCTCTGACCTCAGACCTCCATTCAAATGCATCTCCTGGCTCAGAAATGGCTAGGATAACGGCACAGGTATCAGTTTCCTTTTCTACAATTCGTGACTGATGGGTGACTGAGGATTAATGTAAAATCAGTTTAAGAGTGCTTTGAAATATTAACAGATAGTTGCTGGACATGGGTGCATACAGGTGTGCACACCCAGTATACATGGCAAATGTCCACTAGACATATGCTATTAGACAGAAACGGGAAAAGAATTGTTGGATGGGTTGGTGGTGTACAGTAGTAAGTAGACAAGCATTTTCTAATCAGAAAAGCCTTGTAGAACTAACTCTGCCATTTAGGACCTTAGAAAAGCTACTCAACCTCTCCAGACCTCAGTTTCATCATCTCCTTAACATAATGGTTCTTAACTCCATGAAGTTCCCTCCTCCAGGGACATCTGATAAGTCTGGAGACATTCTGATTGTCACAAACTAGAGTGAAGGGGTTCCTACTGGCATCTAGTGGGTAGAGGACAGGGAAACTGATAAACATCCTATAGTGCACAAGACAGCCCCCATAACGATTATTCTTAACCCAAAATGTCAGTAGTGCCAAGACTAAAAAATTCTGTCTTAATGGAATACTAATAATTGTACCTGTCTGAAAAAAAGCCTTTGTAGCTCTCAGTAATATTTGCTATTGTAGTTATGATCATTGCCATTACATTATCACATCCTGAAAAATAACTCACATTAAAATTACAATATATTTCTAGAGATTGAATATTAAATTCTCCAAGAAACATGTTTGTATTTTAATAAGGGTTTGGGCTGGGCGCAGACTCATGTCTGTAATCCCAACACTTTGGGAGGCCGAGGCAGGCAGATCACTTGAGCCCATGAGTTCAAGACCAGCCTGGGCAACATGGCAAAACCTCATCTCTAAAAAAATACAAAAATTAGCCAGGCATGGTGGCATGTGCCTGTGGTCCCAGCTATGCAGGAGTCTGAGGTGGGAGGATCGCTTGAGCCCAGGGAGTCAAAGCTGCAGTGAGCCATGATCGCACCACTGCACTCCAGCATGAGCAGCAGAGACCCTGTCTCAAAATAAATAAATAAAAATAAGGGTTTAGGTAGATAACATTAATGAAATAAATGATTAAAATGGTGAAAGTCTAAGGCCTCTTAAGGCAATTCAGTATCTGGGCTATTTGGGTGCAGATGGCAATTGCAATACCCCTCAACAATGCCCCATAAGCACTCATCCTAAAAACAAGATTTACATCATAAAACAAAGGGGATAGCTGCACAAATGTGTCTGCTCTTCAAGCCAAAGTGACTACAGCTGAGCAGGTGACCAAGTGATACTGGTCTATCCAATCCCCCCAAAACATCTCTAGCCACTTGGTGTAAATTCTTTCAGTACTTCTAGAAGAAAGGTAGTCATTTCATCTCAGAAAGTTCAGAGCCATTTCCTAGCCATGATGTGTTTTTAAAAGAGGGATCTGACCACTGATGGCAAGAATTGTTTTATATCTTCTTCAGTTTGTTTAACAGGAAACAAACTGTTGAAAAGAGGACAAATTTGTATCTTTCTCATTGACTTAACCAGGGGCAAGGCTCTATTTAGCAACCAGCAAGAACAATGTAGAAATTGTTCACTAACAACGTGAATCACTTTCAGACAATCCCCACAAAATCTGGGATAAGTTAGGTGGAAGAGAGATAAATGATAGTATGTGGAAAACGTTATTTATGAATGTTAATAAAAATTTCTGCTGCAAAGGAAATACTAGAGACAAAACTGAAAAGCTCGACATCAAGAATAAAGCTTATTCCAAGCTGATTCTGAGATGCAAAGAAGCTAAGGGCCAGCTCATTAAGTGCCAAGTTCAAGAAAGGGATGGCAGCCCAGAGCTATAGCTGGAGAAGTTCCTCTCCTCAGGGTTTTGCCAGGAGCCTGCTCACATGCTTTGCAAACCATCACAGTTATGTTAGGGCAGACCTGACATCCTTGCTGAACTTTCTCCATGTCAGCTTTTCGCACAACGGAAACAAGTTGGTAGGTTTAGGACTAAAGGCAATCTTCCTCATTCACACTTGGGGCCTTTGATAGAAACTTTCAAAATGGAAAATGAAAATAGAAGCCAGTCAAAATCAAGATCTCAAGTTTTACAACATCTAGAGATCCCTTTTAAGGACAATAGCTGATAAAACCAGAATAAACTTGAACTTAAGTGAAAATGCACTACAAGAAATATCTAGATACACATTGGCTGTGCAATGGATCCTGACATCTTTAATTTGTTTGATCTGTGGGAATGTTTTCAAAAAGAATGGTGAGAACACAGCAGGACGTTTTTCTGAGGGCAGGACAGTGTTTTGTGAGGTTGAAATGAAATTGTTTTAAATTAGTGATTGAAAGAAGTGTCTTTCCGTAGAACTTTCCCAGGTCATGGAAATAGCAAATATTTTAATTGTGTTCATGTAACTGGATTAGGGAAGAAATAAATACCAGCTAATGCACCAGTGAGGTAAGGTGAGCTTCCAAAATTCTAATACTGAGGAATACGCTGAACATCAGGTTGAAATAAAAAGTCAAGCCTTCTTGACTGGCTGATCTTTATTTCATGATTATATCTTTTAGCAAATATGTCCAGGTGATTCATGCTCCTTCAGAGGCAATATAGCACAGTAGCCAAATAGTGTTATCTCCGAAGCCTAAAAGCCTGGGTTCAAATCCCAGCTCTGAAACTAGTCATGTGACTTTAGGAAACTTACTTAACCTCTCTGGCCCTCAGCTTCTTCATGTGTTAAATGGGGATAATGATGGCACTACCTTATATGGTTACAGTTTCAAAAATTCAATGCATGAATGCATGTAAAGCATTTGGAATAGCACCTGAAAGTGTGCTATCAATTCTAGGTCTCATCTCATCTGCACACAGGCCCTGTGAGTTAAGTACCATCCATCATTCTCATCCACAAATAAGGAAAAGGAGGCTTTGCTAGGTCAATTAACTTGTCCAAGTTCATACAGCTCATAAGTGGTAGAGCCAGTACTTGAAAAACTTCTATCACGAGTTAAAGCCCAGGCTCATAATCACTCACAAAATAATGTATTGGGGGAAATGACTGTGAAGAGAAGAGTTGGTCTATTGTACTGCAGGAAACAATGGCTACTAGGGCGGAGATAAGGCACATTCTTAGTTTAAGAAGTAGCTCCTGATGACCCTCCAGGAGACATTCACAACTCCTTTCCTCTCTCCAAAGCCCGTATAGTAGAGATGAAGTAATATGATTTCAAAGATGACCCCTACTAGCTCAGTCAAACTAAACTTCCCTTAAACAGGTCATTTTCCTGACACTTAGCACAAAGCATGAATATCTCAAAGCTATTCTTCTTCCCCTTACTCAACCAATTCTCAAGAATGTGTCACTCTCATCACAACTGTGTGTCTCCTTGGTGGAATGGGACCATGAACCCATTTCAGCTGGCTTCTAGGTGAAGGAAAATAGGCCTAGCAGGTTCTTGCTGAGTTTTTAAATGAAATTTAGAGTTGGTGCCCGAGCCCTTTCTGTATCTACTTTGCTTCTGGAATCCTCTCTCCAGTACAACTGTCCCGGTGTCCCAGGAAGCCAGGCTCTATGAACTGTTCTTGAGTTAGCCAAAGTGTGTGCTGCAGTAGTATATTCTACTCCATCATTAAATTTTACAGCTCTAATTTTCTCATCCAGTTTCACCTCCAGGAAGGCTCCCATTCTCTTAATACACAGTACGAGACCCTTTGCATCTTCACTGGCTGTACCACGGAAGTCCAAAAAATCAGGACTGTCAAGCTTTCAAATTTTGCTTCTGTTGTTCTTACTTCCTAAACCTGAAGTAGCTTCTTCATTTCCCTATTCTATCCCCCAATCCATTGTCCTCTTAACCTGGCAAAGTAATACCCTTATTCTCAGGGGAAGACTTAAATGTCCCACCTTCACTGTGGTTTTTATAGAACTGAGTATCTGCGTTCCCTGCAAAACAGAATTGTTACCTTGTCTGCACCACTCAGTTGTTCATGATTCCCCCTAAGTACCACTACTATACCACTTATGGCAATGCATCAAGCCCTTTCTCTGCTCAGCATCTAGCATAGTCTTGAGACATAACAGACACAGAATAGGGTTTACTGAGACATTATTAACGAGTGACTAGGACAGGTGAAGCAGAGGTGATACAGCGAAACAGCATAATTTTTGGTATTAGAGACATCTAGTTCAAATTCTGGCTTTATCACCTCCTATGGCAAGACCTCCATGAACCTCTGTTTATCTATGAAATAGATCATTTCAATAAGAATCCAATGAGAAAGGGTTATAAATATTTTTGCTACATGGTGAGCACTTAACAAATTTTTGTGTCTCTTGAAATCTGCCCACATTTTCTTCTCTTTATATTCCTCCTTCCCCAAACTCCATGCCATTCCTCTCCCTAGAAAAGAAGAAGGCGGTTGTTGAAACTTCAGATAAAAAAGAATTCTAAGACAAGTTTTAGGTGAGTTCATCCAAGCAGACTCTAAGAAAGAAAGACATCCATCTGACTTTCCATTTGACTTGAATACTATAAATCTGATGTCAAGAAAGGTTCTAGTATGAAGATAAAGATAGGATTCTTAAGCCAAGACTTTAATAATTTCTGGCTGCCATCACTGAGTGGATATAGCAGGCTGTCTTCGTTTGGCTCCATTAAACTTTTGATATATCTAGCGTATATCTAACATATATCAAAAGTTTATATCTGATTCCACTCTCACCAGAAAGCTGGGCCTGACTTCTGGGAAGAATTATTGATCATGCTGATTTCAATTCTTTCTAAACCCCAATAGCTATGATAGCTCATGATCAGTAGGAAATATGGCTTCTGGGTATGATCCAGCTGTGAGGAGAAAAAGTTCTGTCTTATATCAGTAC
Source organism: Gorilla gorilla gorilla (assembly GCF_029281585.2). Classification (NCBI taxonomy): domain Eukaryota; kingdom Metazoa; phylum Chordata; class Mammalia; order Primates; family Hominidae; genus Gorilla; species Gorilla gorilla. The sequence goes on from NC_073230.2 coordinate 50,475,335, forward strand.
TAAAGGCAAAAAAAAAAAAAAAGTTTCTCACATAAATTAATCAAGTAGTTTTCAGGAGTCTACACAGTCTCATATACACTGTAGGTTCATAAGAGAAAATATTGATTGACCTTGAGCCCAAAAACCATTTCTTGCATCTTCAAGTAGAGGGCCAGGTCACTCCAGGATTTCATGCAGCTCCACTTGTTTCCTGTTTCTATAGAATCCGTCTTCATTCTTTGAGATCCTTAGTTCTCCAACAGTAGGAAGACCCAATATCAGTTTTTCCTGAGTCTTCCTTTTCTATTCCAGAGGAAATATCAGACAGCCAAGTGCAAAAGGCCCAAGTATATTTGGTCCAGATGGGCTCTTGCCTTTTCCTTTGGAGAAGAACCAGACCTTGAGGGTGCCTGTCAGTGACTTCTAGTTACAATCTTTAGGTCCTCCTAAGATTTCAGCTCAAATGTTTATATGGATGGCCAGGTGTGGTGGCTCCTGCCTATAATCTCAGCACTTTGGGAGGCTGAGGAGTATGGATGGCTTGAGCCCAGGAATTCGAGATCAAACTGGGCAACATGGTGAAACCCCGTTTCTACAAAAAAATACAAAAATTAGTCAGGCAGTCAGGCATCTTGGCACGTGCCTGTAGTCCCAGCTACTCGGGAGGCTGAGGTGGGAAGATCATCTGAGCCGAGGAGGTCAGAGGTTGCAGTAAGCTGAGATCCAGCCACTGCACTCCAGCCTGAGTGACAGAGTTTCACCTTGTCTCAGAAAAAAAAAATTATAGGGATGAATTGATCTCTCTATATCTTGCTATTCCATTAATATGACTTACAGCAAGAATTATGAGAAAGTAGTTTTTAAATAATTAACATATTAAGCATAATATACCTATTAATATAATTAATGTATTGGGCAATAATTAACATAATTAGGCATAGGGAAGAAGTAAGTGCTTACAAAAGATAATATTTGATTTATAGAGTACATCTAAAGGTAGCTAGAAGGTCTACTTAAGGTTCTAAAACGTTTTATAAATTGTTTTTTGAGCAGAAGTCTACTCATGTCACAAAAATATTCTTATTCATATATATAATGATACTGTGAATACAACAACTTTAAGGCAACAGTCCCAGACAACCAAATTGTAACCATTATGTTTACCATCTTGGCCCATATCCCAAGCTCCACATGTTTTCGGCATCCTTTTTGGACTCAACAATAAGGGTTCAACTATGAAGACTCCTTTATGTTACTATTACAAATGCAAAGAGAACAAATCCATTTATGTAAATATGAATTTGAAATTCTTTGTAGTATGGTGACCATATGCATGGATTCTCAGAAAGCAAAAGCCAAATATTAATTTCCCATTCTGTGGAAGTACTTTAGGTTTCTGACATAGGGAACTGATCCTATTAAGTGGTAATTTACAGTGGCTACTTGTTGCTTAAATGTGGAAAATCCATAGGGGTAAGTCATAGGAATTAGGAAGAGAGTACCCTGAGTAAAATAATATGCACAGCTAATCCTTATGACTCACTCAATATCCTTCTCCCCAATCCCCCCACCCTTCAATCCATCCACCCCACCCCCTGCCACTCAATTAAGTGAAACTGTCCAGCCAGTTTGGCTGCTACAAGAATTTGAGTTGGAGCAAACAGACGTGGTCTGTTTATAAGAAATGGGCCTTTAGCCATGGTTTCGTCTCATTTGCACCAGGATTCCACTAGAAGATTTTCTGTGTTGGCTATATGATGCCCTTCATACAGTGTGAAGGAAGTACAAGTCAGGAAAGAATTTTGTCCTTATGGAAGATCAGCAGGAGTAGAAAGCCTCTGTCTGAAATCTGAGACAATTATGTTCCATTAAAGTTGCTAAATATTCTCATTGGAAAATTACCCACGATAATCCTCTTGAAAGTGACATTCTAAACAAACTATGGTCTTTCTGCTTTGCTTGGAAATCTATGATTTTCTTAAAAAAATTCAGACATAAAAAAGGTAAAAAAGATTGCCTTCGTGATATTTTTATTTTCCCCAGAATTTGGGGGCTCACTGCTTGCTATCCACTGGATACCTAAGCCTTCTCTAGAACAACGAGATGTCTGCTCCACCCAAGGCTACCTTTTCTACTACTTGACAGGCTAAAAATTAGTAAACACACAGGCAAAAATGAAGGGCAATGTGAATTAGAACACGTAGTGGTTTGCAGCTTTCTGAACATGTCTTAACCTACAAGAAGCTCTTAAAGAAACTTTAAGTTGGGTCTGCCTCAGAAAAATAAGTCTCTCCTTTTCCTTCTTTCCTTGATAAACTGAACCAGCAACAGTCAATGTAAAAACTACCATATTTGCTCCACTCCATAGTCCTTTAAGTTAGCCTTTACACACATCCATTTATTTTCAGAATTCAGTAGTGTGATGGGGTAAAGATTTAGAATCTGTACTCTCTCCAAAATTTTTTTAAAATATGAACAGAGAATTTAAATACTTAATTTTATCTACAAATATGCTACTTTTAATTTAATTTAGTAATTTATATCATGTGCTTGTGTAAATTATTTTTTCTAACTCAAAAAGAATATAATTTCAGTACAAGAAATGTGTAACATGCAGAGAAACATTTTTTAAAGGGGGAAAGTTAGCCCTAACTTTTACACCACAATCTCATTCCAAACACTATTAGTGTTAAGACTTGAGTGTATTTCCTTTGAAATTTTTTATTTTTCATATTGTCTTTAATATAACAGTGACCAACATGTGCTAGAAATTTTGTAACTTATCTTCTTTTAAATATTATATATATATTTTAGTGGTCTGATGACAAATCTGTAATTCAGATACAACTGCTTAGAGGCTTTGGGAGTTGTTTTTAAATTTTTACTATTACATGGTATCTTAGCAACAAATATAATTTCAAGACAAATAGAAGTGCCATGGCAACTATTCCAGTGACTGGGTACAAGACTTGGATTGTAATTTCTTGGGGCAAACGTGAATTCAGAAGCAAAATTCCTATCATGAAACATCTCACTTTAAATCTCTGGTAACAGAGACACCCTTTTCTGAATATGCTGATCCAGGAATCTGTGTAACAGAGAAAGACTGGGTCTCCAATGGCTTCAACTGCAACATTGTCACATGGAAGAAAGTTGAAGCTGTCGGGCCAAGACTGATTGTGCCATGGGAGTCCCGAGGTCTCTGCTTATCAAAGGACTAATAATTACTGACCACTGCATTAAGAATACTATTGAGATTATAGATTTTTATAAGAGTTTCCAAATTACGTCTTAGCATCTTGAATATTCAATAAAAACTGTTGAAGGATGAAGAGTTCCAAATTAACAAACTGCTTCCATGGTAAATAAACTGGTGGCTAAAAATATTGGGGGGCCCTGTAATTCCAAATACACACAAAAGAAATGGACAAAAATAAATTATCTCCACCATTTCCAAGTATAGCCACCGCCTCTCTGCTTCAAGCTTGCTCACTCATAGAACCTGGAAGCCTTCAGAGAAGCCTGGTGAAGGAGTTCCTAAGAAGCTTGCCATAAGCCTTCTGAAGTATGTATGGGTGTAGGTGGCACAAATTAAAAATAGAGGCTAGTGCTTGCTTCTCATCTAGAGATTACTGAGGAACTGAGATCTGTTGGATCAGCTCATGCCAATAGGACATGAAGGGGCTATAACGGTATGGTGTTTGTGGGAAGAAAAATTGCGGGTATACCCATTCCAGTTCTCTACGAAATTTTGAGGGTGGAAAGAACTCAGCGGTTCCTCAGCTCCTCATAAAGGAACACAGAAGCTGGAGGGGATATGGGAGCTGTGGGGCCACCAAATGGCCACTAGAAAAAGGTAGAAGGGACTAGACCATCAACTACTGATGCAGCTAAAAAATAATTAATCTGCCACTCTCTGGGAGGGAGCTGGAGTCAAACTGAAAGTCTCCTCAAGAAATCACAACTACTACATCAACAGAGTCCACCAGTGTCAGAGAAAAGGAGACAAAACTCAAAACAAGAATTTCTGCTTAAATGTCTGCTTCCTCCCTGTCCCCTTCTGCCAATGAAGCTAGCCCTTGCTTGGAGAGCGACAATTAGATGTGGTAGGTTGAACACAGTGTTTATTACTCTTCCCTCATAATTCTCCACCAAAATGACAGTAGAGAATTTTTTTTTCAAGAACAAACCTAGAAGGGCAAAGAGAAGAGGAGTAGAAACAACAGATGATGATAGATGGTAACAACATTTTACAGGCTGAAAATGCAGTGGATAAGCAGTAATCAACTTAGAAGATGGGAAAAAAATGAAATTGTGGGTTGGGGGTGAGGGCAGTGAGAAAGAAGCCAGTTCAAACATGTGAATCCTGGGACTGGAGTAACCTGAGGAAGGTGGGTGTGCAGGGTAACACTGACAACAGGAGCATCGGCTTAAAGTTTGTAAATAGGTGATTGCCCCTCCCCCAGCTTCTAGAGGTTTTGAACATGGAAGCTGTAGATTTTGTAACACCATCCACAGCTGGGAACAAAAGTGATATTCCATGCAGAAAACCAGACAATTAACTGAAAATTCACATGCCAAATTTGACATTCCCTATCTTCCTTCCCTGACTGAGCTCCTAGAACAAAGACAATCAGGTTTAAACCCCACAGGCAGAGATGTGTAGAGTTTCCCTCTAGAGAACTGAACAGACCAAGAGAATGGATGTGTAGATGCTGATATTTGGGGTCCTTCAATGAAAAAGCCAGCTTACCATCTTATCTGCTTCCACTCAAGAAGCTGTCAGTCATCAAATCCTACTCACACATACAAAGCTCCCAGTCAGCTTATCAATGCCACACTCTGAAATATCAATAGTCAATGCTGTCTTTCTGTGTGTCAAGCACCATTCTAAGCACATTTTAATTTTTATGCAAATTAACTTCTTTATATATATAGATTAATGTTTTTCATATATACACATAAACTTAATTACCACTTTATACCAGTTTTAGAAGTACCATTACTGTTCTCATTTTTTCAGTAAGGAAAGTAAAGTACATAAAGGCCAAGTAACTTGCTCAAGGTCACAAGCTACTAAGTAGTATGGCCAGTTTCACGGTCTTTCGGTTTTTATCCAGAGCTCATGCTTCTAACCTGTACATCTTACTGCCTCAAACATGACAAAGTGAAGCAAAAAAAGGGAAACAATGGAACAGGAAACCAGGAACCAGAAGAAAAGTATAACCAACTGTACCACATTTACTCAGGTAAAATATTACAATCATTAAAAAATAAAAACAGGATGCTCTTTCAGTCAGAGAATGAGAGTGTGAATGCAGACAATTGGATAGATAAGCTATAAAATAGAATTACAGAACTAAAAGAGAAAACTAGGATGATCTATCTAGAAAGTAACAACAGATTGAGCTGTGGTATGAAATTCTCAAAGAATTAATATAAGAAAACTTCCAAATTGCTTGAATTTTTTTCAATAGAGATGGGGTCTTGCTATGTTGGCCAGGCTGGTCTCAAACTTCTGACCTCAAGGGATCTTCCCACCTTGGTTGCAAAAAGTGCTGAGATTACAGGCATGCACCATGCGTGCAGCCTAAAACTTATGAGTAAATGAGTCAAAGAATAACCAACTAGCACAAGGTTGGACAAAAGATCTACACTAAAACATATTACTGAGAAATAGTCACCAGATATTAAAAGATTATTTTTAAAGTTTCTAGAAGGGAAAAAAATCCACAATCAAAAGATGAAGAATTAGAATGGGATGAGGCATGCAACAGCAACTCTGAAGGTAGAATAGGACTGGCATCTGGCCGATTATCAATCAAAGATAAAGATGGGATAAAGATGCATGCAAAATCTCCACAAAATTATATCCTATGTATCTTTTTCCAATAGGAAAACAGGGTTCTAGAAAATGGTCCCAAGTTGATGGTGAGAGGACAATTCAGGAAGACAGTCGAACAGCAACGTCTATAGAGAATTAATCCACATCAGAGTGACAGGATAGGGGGCTCCAAGAGGAATATCTTTAGGTAGATTATAATTTGTAAATTTCTTGATTTTTAAATATTGTATCACACAGTTTTACAACTCCAGCAGAGAATTTAGGTCTGAATTACTAGAACAAACACAGAAAATTAAGCCGTGTATGAATGAAGTCAAAATTGTTAAATTCAGGAAAATACTCATAAGAGCCAGGTGTGGTGGCTCACACCTGTAATCCCAGCACTTTGGGAGGCCAAGGCAGGTGGACCACTTAAGGTCAGGAGTTTGAGACCAGCCTGGCCAACATGGTAAAACCCCATCTCTACTGAAAAAAAATAAAAATAAAAAAATAAACACACACAAAAATTATCCAGGCACAATAGCACATGCCTGTAGTCCCAGCTACTTGGGAGGCTAAGAGAGGAGAATTGCTTGAACCCAGGAGGCGGAGGTTGCAGTGAGCCAAGATTACACCACTGCACTCCAGCCTGGGCAACACAGCAGGATTCTGTCTCAACAACAACAACAACCACGAAAACTCATAAAACACTATGTGTCTCAACCATGAGAAACATTTATATACTCACGGTAATGTAAATATTAGCTACTTATTTAACCAAAATAGTGATATAAGATTATATTGGGAAGGGAGAGAGAGAAGCAGGTTGTGAGTTGTGTAGAAAATAGAACAAGAGAGCTAAATCCTCATTGTCCATGGAACAGAATGTCTAAAATTCAAAAAATATTAGGAAATAGTATTAATTGTATTATTTAGAAACCTAGATATAATTAGCTGAACAAATAACTTTCAGAGTTTTCCAGAGACAAGAATCTGAAGACGAGAGGTGGCACAAGGTTATGCTGTTTTTCATTATAAATCTATCCATACTACTTGTTTCTTCAAACCATATGTATGAATTACTTTGATAAAAATGTTTTAAAAAATTACAAGGAAGGCTTTTTAAAGAGAGGGTAGAGTCTCAGAAATGGAATCTAAGTAAAATGGAATGCCTCTTTGCATCTCTGTCCATTAAACAACACCATGACTATGGCAGAGAGAATAATGGCTCCCCAAAGATGCTATGTCCTAATCCCTGAAACCTGTGATGTAAATGAATAAGTATGGATGTAATTAAGGTCACAATCCTTGATATGGAGAAATTATCCTGGATTATCCTTTCCTGGCTGCAGGAAGTGAGATGCAATAAGAGAAGGGCTCAACTCACCCTTGCTGATCCTTGAAGATGAAGGAAGGGGCCATGGGCCAAGGAATGCAGCAGGCTTTAGAAGCCAGAGACAGCGTTCTGTTGACAACCAGCAAAGAAAACAGGGACCTCAGTCATACAACCACAAGGGTTTGAATTCTGCCAGTAACACACATGACCAAGGAAATGGCTTTTCCCCCAAAACCTCCAGAAAGGAATACATCTGCCAGCACCTTGATTTTAGCCTGGTGAGACCTATGTGAGACTTCTGACCTACAAAACTGTTAGATAATACATTTTTTTTGTTTAAAGCCATGACATTTCTGGAACTTTGTGATGGCAATAATAGAGAACTAATATAGACTGCCAAATCTCAAGCCATTTCACGCAGTTACCTACTTAAGTGACAACGTCTGAGAGTGAATGTTGACACTTAATATGCTCAATAAACACATGAACTTAAAATTCACTGCAGAGATTGTCTCATCTTCTCAACATAATTGACAAGGGTCAACTGAGAGTCAAGCAATGGAGTATCCATCTTGCCATCACAGGCTGATCAGTAGTTTTTAGCACAGCCAAGAAGTCTGAAGATTCCCACAGCGAGAAAGGGAACTTCAAACAACCGAATTTCTTCCACATTCTTCCACTAGAGCCATTTCTCAAATGTGTCCAAGCCAGTGGGATGTGTTTATGATGGAATTTAAATATTTATAAGCACCCAAGATAAAAAAGCACAAGCTCAGACTTCAGAAGCCTGCCCTGAAGAAAGGAAGGGGGTGATCTTGAGCACAGGTGTTAAAACTAACCTACTCTCACAACCCTCTAAGAAGCAACATTTGCAGAAGTTTCAGGGCTACACAGGCTTTAACAAAAGATGTTGTCCTTCACTTCAACCTGACAGCCAGCAAATCAGGAAAATCGCCCTGAACACTTTCTTAACTAGAACATCAAAGCCTCTTGGAATTAATTAATAAAGAATAACTGAGAAATTGTCTTTATTAAAATTTCTATTTACAGAAAAAAGTCTAGGGTTACTTTTTTTTTAAGCAGAAAAGTCATCTAAAGTAAATTTTAAAAGGATAATTTACCGATATAAAGTGAGAAAAGTAAATAGACAAATTAAAAAAATGCAAAGGAATCCTATTTCACTACTGACAGGGCACAAATTCCAAAAGCTGTGAAAGAACAGCAACAAAAATGGAAGTAACCTTTTCCATGTTCACAATACATACTGACCTTTCATTTTCAAACATATCTTTTCCTTTGGGAGACACCAAAATGTAGAATGGAATGAGATAAATATAACTTAGGTCCACATTCACAAAACAGAAAAAGAATAATGACTCTGTTCAAGCTATGTAAATCAAACAAAAACTTAACTCTTCTCCTTCTTCCCAGAGAAAGTAGGTGGATTTTTTTGGGTGGTGGGGAGGGGATGGGAGGGAGTCAGTTTTCTATGAAACCTTAATAGACATAGAAAAAAAACAAAGTGTTTTTCTTACTCTCACACACCAGTAAATACAATACTTCTGACACCAGATGTGTGGGGATTTCTCCCCATACACCAAGCAATGAGTTCTCCAGCGGACATCAACTGAGTGCTCTGTAATTCTACTCAGTGCTGACATTATCTACCTGGAGACAGCAGCAGATCACACGGATTAAAGCTCAGTCCCACAATACTGCCTCCCACTTCAGATGCCAGTCACAAGCCCCAGGTTGTGACCTGTGCTTCTGACTGACTGGCTATAAATCAAGATTCCTGGTCCCCCTTCTTGGGTTTGATTAATTTGCTTGAGCAGCTCAGAGAAGTCTGGTAAATACTGCTCGCATTTACTGTTTATTACAAAGGATACTACAAAGGATACAAATGAGCAGCCAGATGAAAGAGATGTATAGGGTGGGGAATGGGAGAAGGGACACAGAGCTTCCATGCCCTTTCCAGGCTGAGATGGAGCAGGGACCCCTCTTTTAGGAGCCTGTGGGGGACCCTGAAGCATGGAAATAAAGGAAAATCCTGAGCTCCTTCAAGGGAAATTCCAGGCATCTAGCTAGCCTTGAGAAGTAAATGAGCAACTTAATAAGCAAAAAGGTAATAGTAGTCTAAAACAACAGCCAAGGAAGTTAGTCAAAACAACGTTTGGTTCTCTATAGAAACTCAAGATATCTTCACATGCACCCCTGACTTGTTTTTCAGAAACCCAGACCCCCACCAAACAGATCTGCCTACTCGAAAAACTGAGGACTGAACTCTGACCACTGTTCTCTGTTCCACATTTCTTCCTGAGGGCCTGAAGGAAGTCATGCCCATGAGCTAGAGCTAATATTATTTTCTGCTGATCCCCAATTTTAAACAAAGCTTCATGTCCTGAACCAGCCACAAATGAGAAAAGCTTTGAATCCACCTCTGGCCTGTGGGTCCCCTACTTCAAGAGGTCCTGCCTTTTGAGGTCAAACCAATGTATATGGTCCATGTTTTGATTTATGAGTTTGCCTGTAACTTCTGCTTTCCTGAAATTTGTGCCTGCCTTAAAAAACCCTTACCTGCAAGCCATTGAGGAGTTCAGGTGAGAAAGAAGCATCAGCTGCCCTGATTTGCCTTGCTTAGAGCTCTGCCAATAAATGCCTTCCTTTCTACTGCAAAACCTCGGTGTGGTATCTGGTCTTACTCTACGGAGAAAGTGGGCCCCAGTTGGGTTCTATAACAAAGCATGCCACTCTCCGGGAACCTCTACCCATTAAGCTATCTGAAAACTCATCTGAACCTTGTTTTGGGTTTTTATGGAGGCTTCATTACATTAACATAATTGATTAAATCATTGGGCACTGGTGATTAGCTCAACCTTCAGCGCCTCTGCCCTCCCTGAAGCTTGGGGAAGTGGGGCTGAAAGTTCCAACCCTCTAATTAGGCTTTGGTTTTTCTGGTAACCAAACTCATTCTAAACTGTATAGGGGCTGCCAAGCACTACTATCTAATGAGTCATGCTGTCTCATTAGCATAAAAAAGACACACTAATCACTGGAGATTCCGGCTTTTAGGGTTTTCTTTAGAGAAAGACTAAATGTCCTATATATTTCACGATATCACAAACCCCATGGTTCCCAGTATCTGAGGTGTATTATAAATGAGGATCAGGATGTTTTGAAGTTAATATTCCAGAGGAAGTCTTCAGTTGTCCATTGCTAGTGGAAACATGCTCGCACTTACAATTTTGTTCAGGTTTAAAGTGCATGAATTTTCCTAATGTTAAGTGTGGACATGGTGCTTCATCTCATTACTCATGACTGCCCCTAGAGCCTCACCTACTGTACTACTACTTTAGAAGATTGCCAACCCCAGGTAGAATGATCATGACTACATTGGCCACACATGCCTGATTTGCATATGGTAACTATGGTCACCATAATCAAAGGGAGCATAGAAAATGCAGAATAGGGGATATGTGATTCCCAGTTATAAATTTCATAATTCCCTCCAGATTGGGACTGTACCAATGTAAAATATAAGATTTTTTTCCGCCTGTAAAACTTCATGGAACAAGTAGTTACATCCTTGGGTGGGGAGGTGAGTAGAGTATAATTACCTTTTGACAAGAGAATGCACCCTGGGACTTTCAAGGCACAGTCTTCAGGCCTTTTATTTTTCTTTTACTTCTTTTGTGGGTGTGTAATCCTTTCTTAAACATTTGGTCTACACATGGATAGACCTGTGATTTTAAATGGCTTAATGAGCCTCAGACAGACTTCTAAGTAACACTCATGAATAAGCCAAAGAGAGATTCTCAGATGCTAACATTTATTGTACTGAGATTTTTTTGTTTCTATTTGCTGAATTTTTGCCTCTTTTAAAAAGTTAGCACTTATTGAACATAATATATCCTGAATCTTTTGCAGGTGTTAAACAGCTGACTTCGATTTTTTAAAAGAAATCCATCTATTACCAAACCAAAAAGTTAAAAACAAGGTCTATTTATTTAGGTGATTCTGATAGTAAATCCTTCCTCCCTATTCTGCCTGAGAAAAAGGATTGCATTTCTCTGCAAAATAAACCTTCTGTGAAGATTAAGATATGACCTTTTGTGGACTTGTTCCTTAAAAAGCTGAAGGGTCCAAAATATGACATTACATTTTCTTTCATCTAACCATTTAATTTAGGATGGAGGGCCATGCATTAGCAACAATGCCTTAAAAAAATCAAACAGCATATCTTTCTATATCATGACACAAATGCTGCAGTATGGTAAGTAGCTTTCAATTAAGGTATTGTGTAGACTGGATATGAAATTCTCATCATGAGAAAATACTGGTGTGAATAAGAGGATCAATCACAGGATAGCAAATGAGATCTGGAAAAGGGAGGAGGATTTTAACAAAGACAAACTAAATTTTAGTTCCTGAGCAATTTAGCTTTGGACTCAGGACTCTACCTTCTACATGTGGGCTTTTTTAATCATAAATTTACCAATGTTAATGGAATATCACTATTTTATCAATTAGCTCTCTTCTATTGTCCATGCCAGAAAAGGTATTCTCTGCATCCAGCCAGCAGAACAGCAGCAAAGTGGGAAAGGTTGTCTAGAGTATTATTTATTATAAATAGAGGCTCTTGACTTCATTCAAGAGACTAGCATAAATGAGGGGAGTTGTTTCTGGTAAGATGCAAACTTGCCTAGTCAGAGAGAAGTTGTCATGAGATTGTAGCCTTCTTTAAGACACTCCAGCATAGAACAGTAATGTATCTGCAAGTGTTCATTTTAAGGTACACCTTTGAGCTGGTCATCTGTTCTTATCAGGGATACACACTCCAGGAATGGTGGGCTAGCATGGAAAAAATCTTAAACAAAAGGCCAACTCCAGATACAGTTTTCACAAGATAGGTTTCAGCTATCTTCAAGATTGATAAACACTAGGGGCTTTGTTATTTAGCATAATGGATATTAGAAATGCTCCTTTCTCAGTGAATTTAGTGTCAAGATATGTGAACTGGGTAGACATACTACAGAGACATTTGTACCTTCACATAAAAGAGAATGAGGCATAAGAATATGGGAAGCCCAATGGCCTGAACCCTTCAGAAGGGTGGCCTGGGCTCTGCAAAGCACTCTTACGTCTAGTCTCTGATTTGAATAATTCTTGGTCACCACTATCTTGAACTATAGGTGGCTACCAAAGTCAACCAGAAGGAACTTCAAAATTATGAGCTGAAGTGGCTAAGTTTTCTATTTATTTATTTATTTGCCACGGGTTTCTTTGTTTGTTGTTTGCTTTTAATAACACTTCGCAATAGTAGTGAAAGGACTGTTCTAAAAACCCAGGGCAAACAAACCAAATTGGTTACAGTGTGAGATTCACCGAATCAAATTACCTATATTTTCTTCATGTAGGAAAAAATATCTGCCCTAAAGCACAAAACTGTATTCAAAATGTTACAGTTCCTTGCCCTTATGTCTCATCTAGATATACTATATGAACAGTTCACTACTGGAAAAACAATTCACACCATTCACTCTATGTTATTATAGTGGAATTTTGCTTATGATTTTGTTAAAAATCACTCAGTGATGTCTGGCTTATTTATTTATTTTTTTGGGGGGGTTCCAACAAATTTGCCCAGGAAGGGAAAGTATGAATTGCCATTCACACCCCATTGTGTACTCTTTTCTTTCTTTTGGTGGCTGGGTAGTTCATAGGGATTTTTCTGGTGAAAAAGGGAAGTATGGGTAATTGTTTTTTGACAACTAAAAATAGCTTTGGATCAAGGATCTTCTTCCTTCATCATATATTCACTCATTCCTGCTCATGGACAGGGAGCATGAAAAGCTGTAAAAATGTTACTATGAGTGCAAAAAACCAATGCCGAGTGAGAGAGGAGATAAAATAGGAGCAGCACCTTAGATCTTTGCTGCTATGGTAGCCAGTCTCCATGACGGCAACCAATGATCCTTGCTTCCTACTAGCTATGCCTTTGATGTCCCTCTATATTGAACAGGGATGACCTCTGTTTTCAATAAAATACTGCAGAACTAAGGATGTCTGACCTCTGAGAACAGGTCATAAAAGGTATTACAGCTTCTGCTTTGATATCTTGAATCATTTGCTCTGGAGGAAGCCAGCGGCTGTGCCCTGTGGAGAGGTTTACTGGGGAGAAACTGAAGCTGACCACTAATAGCCAGGTCGAGCTGGCCAGCCATGTCCCTGGGCCACTTTGGAAGCAGCACCTGCAACCCCAGTCCAAACCTTCAGATGAGTGCAGCCCAGGCCAACATGTAACAGTCAAGATCACCCAAGATTGCTTCTGAATTTCAGACCCACAGAAACTGTGAAAAATAAGAAACACTTATTTTGTTTAAAGCCACTACATTTGGGGGTATATTATGTAGCAATAGATACAGCTACTAACCCAACGTCATTTCCAACCCCATTCTCTTTTGACTGACTCCTGCTATAGAGATCTTTTAAAAGCAAGATATGAACGTTCTTATTAGCCTCCCTTGTAGCCAGAAGTGGGCATGGAACTCGTTCTGACCAATGAGACATAAACAGGAGTCTACTGAGGAAGCTGTCTTATAAAAGGAGCAGGTAGAAAGAGAGTTCATCACACAGCACCTTCCTCCCAGTTTCTGCTATGAACATGATGTCTGGGGTTGAGGTAACTATCTTACAGCAGGGATGTGACATGCATGAGGGTGAAAAGCTGACAGCAGAGGATTGTGGAATGAAAACAAGCAAACAGCTCAGGTCCCTTATAACACTCTTGGGTAAGTAAATTAATGTTGGCAACTTCCTACCACTTTGGTGAGTGATTAAAATAAACCTGTTTTTATACCACTGTTAGCTAAGTGTTCTATCACTTACAGCTGACAGAACTCATTTTTTGAACCAAGAAGGGGTGCTTTAGAGAACAGGTCCTAAAATGTAGAGTTGGCCGAATGAAAGAGATAGGACATCTGGCTGTGAGGTTCCAACTCTTTCTGTTTGGAAACAGGATTACCTTTATTATGCAGTGGTGAAACATTTGTTATAACTGTTGCCTGTTGGGATGCAGGCTACGCAATGATAAAAGCCGTAGAGTTAGAGGTAAATGTGAAAACACTGGTTGGGCCAGCTTATTCTTCCATACATACGTTTCGGAACATTTAGAAAACTCACATGGGAGGTGAATGACTTCTGTGGGCACTTCACGGCATGGCATGTTAGAGTATGACCCTTTATACACCACCCACCCACACACACACACACACACACACACACACACACACACACACACGTCATTCTGAAAGCTTTGCATTTGTATGTTTGGTTTTTATAACAATTTTTGTGTGAAGAAACAAAATAGTAAACTTCAAAACACAAGGGAATAGGCCAGGCATGGTGGCTCATGCCTGTAATCCCAGCACTTTGGGAGGCCAAGGTGGGAGGATCACCTGACGTCAGCAGTTCGAGACCACTCTGGCCAACATGGTGAAACCCCGTCTCTACTAAAAATACAAAAATTAGCCCAGTGTGGTGGTGCATGCCTGTAATCCCAGCTACTCAGGAGGCTGAGGCAGGAGAATCGCTTGAACCCGGGAGGCGGAGGTAGCAGTGAGCCAAGATTTTGCCACTGCACTCCAGCCCGGGCAACAGAGTGAGGCTCCATCTCAAAAAAAAAAAACAAAAAACAAAACCGCAAGGGATTTTTCTCCTTGGTGTGTCTCTGCTTCGATGAGTAACACCCAAGTAAACATTATGCATGATCTGGTATATACTTTTCCTATTTAGCCCATGAATTGAAAATATATATTGGCAAAAGATAAAGATGCAAGATCTCATAAAACATATTTCACTTGTTGCCCTGATGATAAAGTAATAATTGTTAGAAAAGTAATAGTAGCCATATTTCAATTCTATACTGTTTCCAAGCATACTCTATATGCTATTTTATCTAAATTTAACAATAACTCCATGAAGTAAGTTTTTTAATCAGTCCCTTTGCTAGATGAGAAGACTGATGATGCTTACAAAGTAAGCCTAGCACTGTTGAGTCCAGAGCTTTTGCTCATATCATTATGTCTCAATGCCTCCTGTTTCCGGCTCCCACATCTCCCCAACCCCATCCAAATCTAATCAATTACCAGCTACTGTTAATTATATATTTGGTATTACTCATTTTTATCTGTTTTCCAGATGTGACTAGCCTCAGCCACCTCACTGGTCTCCCTGACTCCTCTCCAATCTGACTGCGGCCACAGACATCTTTCTTGTCTATACTTGTTCATATTTCTCCACTGTTGTTCAAAGAATTACATCAAAACTCCTTGACATGACACTTCTGAATTGTGTCACTTACCCCTTCCTTGCTTTCCAGCCCCATCTCCCAGCAGTCCTCTCCATTCTGACACCTCTGTCTCCGAACTCTTACTGCTCATTCTGTGTTTGATCCATATTGGATGTCTCCCAGTTCCTGATGCTTTTCCAGCTCCAGGCATTTGCAGCCGAAAGCACCTCCGCATGGAGCAATTTCCCTGACTCTTTTTGCCCAACTCCCATACCTCCTTCATCTTAGACATCACTTCTGACCCCCAGCTCTAGCTTAAGTGGCCTCACTAGATGTTTCTTTTAGCACGATGTGCTTCTATTAATCCAGGCCTCAGTGTTGTGCTTTTGTCTCTCTCTGAGCCTAGCATAACTAAACTTGCACAGTTAACTACTCATTCTCCTTCTAAAACACACCACATTTTCTACACATACAAATATATATGCATATAGGCAACATATATTTTATACATATGTGATTACACATTAGAAGATTTGAGAAATTGGTCAGGTGTGGTGACTCACGCCTGTAACCCCAGCACTTCGGGAGGCCGAGGCGGGCAGATCACCTGAGGTCAGGAGTTTGAGACCAGACTGGGCAACATGGAAACCCCGTCTCTACTAAGAATACAAAAATTAGCTGGGCATAGTGGCACGTGCCTGTAATCCCAGCTACTTGGGGAGCTGAGGCAGGAGAATTGCTTGAACCCAAGAGGCGGAGGTTGCAGTGAGCCAAGATCACACCACTACACTCCAGCCCAGGCAACAGAGTGAAACTCTGTCTCAAAAAAAAAAAAAAAAGATTTTAGAAATACATATATAATATTACATATAATTATCTAACAGGAGGAGAGATTCTCTTTTCAACTCTAGAGTCATACTCTAATTTATATTCTTAATGATCTTACTCCACCTTCTAAGTAGACTAGGTTCAATCAAAAACTACTTCCTAATATATAGCACTCACCTCCACCTTCTGCATCATGGACAGCAGAACTTCTCATCTTTGTCTCCTAAATCACTGACTTGATTTTCTATAGTTCTTTACTATCATTGATATACATTCTAATATTGCTATGTACTTAAACAGAAAACTATTTCTATACCAACCTTTCCTCTAAAAAAAGACAAAAACAAAAACAAAAAAACCTGACTGTCTGGATTTCTTCATTTCTATTTGTGAACTAGAGTCATTTTTATACATTTCCCAATTTATTTTTATTTATTTTACTGTTTTATTTTTCATGGATGAGGCTCTTTTTCGGAAGTGGAGGCACCCATGCCGGGGCCACAATTTTTGGTCCCCGTCCAGGTTCTTTCCTGCTGTGGTTGGTGAGAATTCCTCTGTAGCTGTTAAATGGTTCACAACTGTCTTTGGTTTTCATAACTGTTTTGCCTTTTTAAATGTCTTCATGAGTATTTCAGTAGAGAGCCAGAGAAGGACATTTCATAAAATGTGAATATGATGCCATTTTGAACTGAAATCCCTGCCCATCCTTAAAGGACTTATTCTTCTGCCATTATTGGCACTAACCAGCTCTATTTCTCTGAAGTGAAGCATCAGATTTGGCAATAAACTGTAATAGGGAGCTTGCACTACAAGGTAATGAAACTTTCCACAGACTGTGTATCCTATAGTAAAAGTCTCCATTTTATGTAGCCACTCCTTTTATAAAATTTATCCTTTCCAAGAAGAAATAGTACTGGGTACTTTAACAATAACAAACCTGTTCTTTGAAAAAACCAAAGAATGGACTCCTAGTTTAAGCCTTTTACATTTTTTTCTTGCATAATATGCTTAATCTTTAATTGGATCAATCCTCATTTTAACAGAGCTTTTAAAAGTGTAAAGTCTGTGGCTAGTTTTCATTATTGTTATTGTTGTAGTGCCTGTTTTGTTATTGTTTTAAGTGGCTTTGACAGAAAATGAGTTTGGGTCATAGAAAAGGTTTCTAGATATCTGGAATATCTTTTAAGGTAGCAAAAACCCTTTGTATAATTGACGGAAGAATTATTGATCTCCAACAGTACAAAGTCACAATGCATAAATTTTAGACCATGAAAGATAGAATCGGCTCCAAAGCATAGGCAATTTTGTTTCAAAGACTGGTTTTTGTTCATGAAAAAAATGTAATGCAGTTAGTCCCCTCATATTTATTAAGTGATAGGTGACTATAAAAGAAGTTTATGAATTGTACAGCCTCCATTTGTATGTTGTACTTCAGTCAGAGACATTTTATGGATGGTTATATAATACTCTTCAGCTTTACATAGCGCCCTTAAATAGAACCACAAAACTCCTCACAGAGTTTCATTCATAAATAAATAAAAAAGGAAAAGAAAGCTTTGAGGCAAGATTTAAATAGAGGAAGTGACTCAGTGGTTCAGAGGGAGTTTTGGCAAAGAGATGAAATAGCATCCACAGAAGAAGAAACTAAATGATGAAAGGCCACGGGAAGTTAGAGTCAGAGCAGCAAAGAGAAGAGCAGAGCCCACAGGTGGTTTATAAGAAATACTTAGCACAGAGCAGCATTAGAATCCATGTTGGTGAGAGTAACAGACACATCACTCTACAGAAGATCAAATCAGTGATTAAGGGGCAAAGATGAGAAGTTCTCCTGATACATGGAAGAAAGAAACAAAGAAATGAAAACAACATGAGAAAGAAGATAACAGACGTGGAGGATGGAGATTCCAAATTTTAATCTAAACAAAATAGAATTTTCCAAATAAGAAACAAAGACAAATGGAACAAAACTAGTTATAAGTTATTGAAGAAAATGCTACTGATATTGATAGAGATCTAAATATTGTGGTTTAAAAGTAAATACTGAAATTCTGGAAAACACAAACTAATTTACAGTGGCATATTGCAGGTTGCCAAGGTCTGGGATGGGGGAAGATCGCCTACAAAAGGGCATGAGGGAGCCTGCTTGGGGGATTGTGGTGGTGGGTACACACCACATTTATCAATTATACATTTATCAAAACTCATCAAATTGTACACACGAAAAGGAGGCATTTTATTGTATGTAAACTATACCTAAATGAAATTAAAATTATTGAAATTTTTATTTTGAGATGATTATAGATTCACATGCAGTTGTAAGAAATAATACAGAGCTCCAACACAACCTTTACGCAGTTTCCTTCAATGGTAACATCTTGTAAAACTATTGTTCAGTCTCACAGTGAGGATGTTGACATTGATAGAGTAAAGATATATTCCATCACCACAGTCCCATAACCACAGGGATCCTTCATGTTGCCCTTTGACACCCACATCCACTTCCTTTCTGTCCCCACCTTCTCCTTAAATCCTAGCAACCACTCATCTAGTTTCCATTTCTATAATTTTGTTATTTCAAGAATGTACATATAAAAGGAATCTTATCATATGTAACCTACTGGGATTGTCTTTTTCTCTGGGCATAATTCCCTGGTGATCCATACAAGTCACTGCAGGTATCAATAGTTTGTTTCTTCTTACTACATTCTGTAACTTGTCTTTTCATCTCTTAATAAAGTATCTCACAGAGGAAAGTTCTTAATTTTGATGAAATTCAATTCACCATTTTTCCTTTTACAGACTGTGGTCTGATGTCAACTCTTAAGATCTCTTTGCTTAACCCAGATCCTAAAGATATTTCTACTTAAAATATGTGATGTATTTTGAGTAAATTTTTGTATAGGATGTGAAACTTAGGTTAGGTTTTTTGTTTTGTGTTTTGTATTGCCTATGGATGTCCAATTTCTCCAGCACCATTTGTTAAAAAGCTTCTCTCTCCCTACTGAATTGCTTTTGCACCTTTGTCAAAAATCAATTGGGTATATTTGTGGGGATCTATTTCTGGATTCTCTCTTCTGTTCACTGATCTATGTGTCTATCTGTTCTCTGTATACAATCTTGTTTACTGTAGCTATAAAATAAGCCTTGAAACCAAGTAGACTAATTCCTACTTTCCTAATCTTCGTTTTCAAAATTGTTTAAGCTGGACTAGATCCTTTGCCTCTAAATAAAACATTTAGAATAAGCTTGTTTATGTTTTGCTTGGATTTTGACAGGAATTCCATGAAACTTATATATGAATTTGGAGACATGTCATCTTTCCTATATTATCTTCTAATTTATGAATACAGTATATCTCCACTTTAAAAGTATATTTGATTCACTAGCATTTGTAGTTTGTAACATACAAGTGCTATATATATTTTGTTAGGTTTACATCTATTTCATTTTTATCCTTGAGAGAATGTAGATGGTACTGCATATTTAATTTTGGTGTCCACATGTACACTGCTAGTATGTAGACATACAATTGATTTTGATGTGTTTAACATGCACCCCCTAACTTGTTGAACTCAATCTTTAGTTCTAGAAGTATTCAGTAAATTATGTCATTTGTAAACAAAGACCATTTTATTTTCTACCTTTCCAATTCACATATCTTTTATTTCCTTTCACTGCCTTGTTGTGGTGTCTAGAACTTCCAGAACTTTGTAGATGCTCTTTTTCAAGTTGATAAAGTTTTCCTTTGTTTATACTTTTCTGAGAGTCTTATAATGAATGAGTGTTTCATTTTTGTCAAATGCTTTTTCTTCATTGACTGACATGATTATATGGTTGTTCATCTTTAGCCTGTTAATAGGATGGATCCATGGTGTCCCACAGATTGGAAGACTCAACAGATGAAAAGTGCCAATTCTCTCCAAATTGATATACAGGTTTCACACAATTCCTATCAAAATCTGAGCAAGACATAGACAACATTTGGTTTTCAAGCATTGTAACTTGCACCCTGGAATAAACCCAATTTAGTTATGGTATATAATTATTTTTATATATTGCCAAATTCCATTTGCTAATATTTTAAGTATTTTTGCTTCTATATTCATGATGGATAATGGTCTGTAGCTTTCTTTTGTGTACTGCCTTGTCTGTTCATAAAATGAACTGGAAGTGCTCTGTCCTCTTTTAATTTCTAGAGGTTTGTGTAAAATTGGTGGGTTTTTTTGTTTTTTTTTAACATTGGTAAAATGTTCCCTTGCAATCATCTGGGCTTGAAGGTTTCTTTTGGGGGAGTTTAAAAATTTTGACCTCAATTTTATTAATAATTGTAAGGCTATTTATATTATGTGTTTAATATCGAGTGAGTTGTAGTATTTTGCATTTTTGAAAGGAGGCCAATTCCATCTAAGTTGTCAAATTTAAGCCAGGCACAGCCACTCAAGAGGCTGAGGCAGAAGGACTGGTCAAGCCCAGGAGTTTGAGGACGGCTTGAGCAACATGGCAAGACAATGTCTCTAAAAAAAATTTTTTTTAATGTCAGATTTACGTGTGTATAGTTGTTCATAGTATATCTTTATTATCCTTTTGATGTCTGCAAGGTCTGTAGTAATATCCTGTTTTATTTCTGACATTAGTATGTTCTTTCTCCTTTTTAAGTTTGTCAGTCTTTGAAAAGGTTTGTCAATTTTATTGGTCTTTTCATAAAACCAGCCCTTTGTTTCATTGATTTTCTTTCTTGGCTTTCTGTTTTGAATTTCACTGATTTCTGCTTTTACCTTTATTAATACCTTCCTTCTCTTTCTGTTTTATTTTGCTCTGCTTTTTCTAGGTTCTAGAAGTAAGAAAGAGCTTAGATTACTGATATGAAACTCTTCTTCTTCTTTTTTTTTTTTTTTTTTTTTTTTTGAGATGGAGTCTCCTGTGTCGCCCAGGCTGGAGTGCAGTTTCCTTGTAGCTTCCATGATGTCTGATGAGAAAGCTACTGGCATTCAAATTGTATTTCCTCTGTAGGAAAGGTGTTATTTTTCTTTGGTTGTTTTCAATATTTTTTTCTGTGTCTTTAGTTTTTAGTTTTCAGTATTATGATGTATTTTGGCATGAATTTCTTTAGGTTTTTGTTTAGGGTGTGCTCCACTTCTTGAATCTCTACAACTATGTCTCTTAACAAATTTGGTGAGCTTTTCATCAAATTTTTTCTAGTACTTTTTCCACCTACTCTTTTTCTTCTATCTTTCCTGGTCTCCAGTAACAGGACTGTTAGATCCCACAGGTCCCCAAAGCTCTGCTTATTTCTTTTTTTCTAGTTGATTTTCTATCTGTCGTCCATTAAGGGTGATTTATTTTGTTCTGTCTTCAAGTTTACTGATTCTTTTCTTGGTTCCCTTCATTCTGCTGTTAAATCCACCATTAAGTTGAGGGTTTTTTTGTTTTGGGGTGTTTTTTTTTTTGGTTATTGTATTTTTCAGTTCTAAAATGTCCATTTGATTCTTTTTTAGATCTTCTATTTCTTTGCTGAGACTTTCTATTTCTTTGCTGAGATTTTCTATATTTTCATTTCTTTCAAGCATATTTATAATTGCTTGAAGTATTTTAATTATGGCTGCTTTAAAATATTTGTCATATAATTCTAGCATCTCTGTTGGCATCTATTGAGTGTCTGTTTTCATTGAATTTGAGATATTCCTAGTTCTTGGTTGGATGAGTAATTTTTTTTTTTTTTTTGAAGCTTACACAATTTGGGTATTATGTTATGTGACTCTGGACCTTATTTAAACCTTCTGTTTTAGCTGGCTTCATCTAACTCTGCTTCAATACAGCCACCCCTGTACTGCCAGGTTAGAGTAGAAGTCTAGGTTCCCCATTTGGCCTATGTTAGACCTTCTGGAGAGGAGGAAACCACTCATCACTAGGTAGGAGTGGGAGTTCTGGCTTCCCAGTAGGTCTCCACTTAAAACTGCCCTAAATGGAAGGGGCAAAAAATCTTTGTCCTATTCCTCATGTGGCACCCACATCACAGAAGGGGGCCTTGCTACTACTGAGTAGAGGTAAAATTCCAGCCTCCCTATGTGGTCTCATCCTGGCAGAGATGAAAGTCCTGGTTCTTTATTTGGCCTTCTCTGAACACCCTGTCAGGGGGGTTGGAGTGTCTCATTACACCCTGACAAGGGTAGAAGTCTAGGCTCCCAACTTGGCTTTAGAGTGACTGGGGGTGAGGTCACAGTTTTTCAGTGGTGTTTGGCTAGAGTACAACAGTTATTGTCTAAAAGATTTTTGTCTTGTGAGGCTGCCCCTTTCCTTGTCTTTTGGCTGTTCTTGGAGCTTTCATTGTCCATGGCCTATTAGGGTTTCCAGATTGCCACCTTCTTTAGCTCTAACTCTGGAATATGTAAGTCCAAAAGAACTGACCATCCTATTGCTTCTTGGGTCTTGAGATGCCTAACCAGTCTGTCTTTTTCTCTTTACTTTTTAGAGTCTTCTTATGTTTGTTTCATATATAATATCTAGAGTTTTCGTTTTTACTTAGCAGAAGGAATAGAGAAAAGTACAAACATTTATTCTGCTTTTCTGGGAGCAGAAGTCTCCAAAGTTGACTTTTCTTAAAGAAAATTCTGTTTTAGAGAATGAATCAATGAAAAGATCCCCAAGACAAAAATATTTTGGTAAATACTTCAGTTACATATAATGAATCTACAACTATTCATATATAAATTAGAAGATTATCTACAAAGGAATAAAATAAAAATAAAGATGAATGAAGCAATGAATGGCAGAAAACCATTAAATACCTCAGAGTTGTTTGAAAGAAATAATTTTAAAATTCTGAACTCAAACTGCACTTCATATGTGAAGACAGCACAAAAACATTCTAAGATGTGAAAGGACTCAGTCAATACCATTCACCAATATATCACACTGTAAAAGAATTTAATTAAAGATGTACCATTTATATTCTGACAAATGCAAATTAACTCAAGTATGAAATCTCAGTTTTAAGAAGATTAGCAATGAGCACTGAAACTGTGATTAAATAATTGCTTTAATTATGATTATATAATGTTCTAATTTTATGAATATCAGGTTTCTTGGTATCAAATATAATATCCTTATAATTTTTTCTCAGTTGCTTTCTGAAAAAAAATTGAGACCCACAATCCATACAAAGGGTTGACTAAACAAAAAAATTGGTTCTTTGAAGGGATAAACAAGATCAGTAGACTACTGGCTAGATTAACAAAGAAAACATCCAAATAAACACAATCAGAAACAACAAAGGTGACATTACAACTAATGCTGCAGAAATACAAAAGATCCTCAGAGACTATTAGGAACATCTCTGTGCATACAAACGAAAAAATCTAGAGGAAATGAATAAATTACTGGAAATACACAGTCTCCCAAGATTGAACCAGGAAGAAACTGAAACCCTAAACAGACCAATATCGAGTTCTGAAACTGAATTCGTAATTAAAAACCTACCAAAAAAAAAAAGCCCTGGGCCAGATGTAGATTCATAGTCGAATTCTACCAGACATACAAAGAAAAGCTAGTACCAATTCTACTGAAACTATTCCAGAAAACTGAGGAGAGACTCCTCCCTAACTCATTCTATGAAGCCAGCATCATCTTGATACCAAACACTGGCAAAGACACAACAGACAAAGAAAACTACAGGCCAACACCCCGATGAACATAGACACAAAGATCCTCAGCAAAATATTGGCAAACCAAATCCAGCACATCAAAAAGTTAATACACCATGATCAGGTAGGCTTTATTCCTAGGATGCAAGATTGGCTTAACATATGCAAACCAATAAATATAATTAATTAAATTAACAGAGTTAAAAACAAAAACCATACAATCAACTAAATAGACACATAAAATGTTTTCTATCTCATTAAAAATCATCAGTCCTTTCATTCATTTTGTTGTCCCAATGAGCATTTTTTTTTTTTTTTTTGAGATAGGATCTAGCTGTGTCATCTAGACTGGAATGCAGCAGCACAACCATACAGCCTTGACCTCCCAGGCTTAAATGATCCCCCTACCTCAGCCTCCCAAGTAGCTAGGATCACAGGCGTGCAACACCACATCTAATTTTAGTAGAGACGAGGTCTCACTATGTTGCCAAGGCTGGTCTCAAACTCCTGGGCTCAAGCAATCCTCATGCTCAGCCTCCCAAAGTGCTCCCATGAGCACTTTCTTATCTTTCAAGTTGCGAGTCCACGATCCATCACTTTAACATCTTTCTTGATATTAATCTGTTGTGTCCACTTCTTGATTGTACATAAAGTTGTACCCGTCAAGTAAGCCTATGACTTTGAACCAATCTAATTATCAGACTTGTCCTTTCCTATGCAGTATTGGGGGAAATCATACAAACACATGGAACATAAATGTATTATATCTGAAGTCACTGGATCTTCAGCACTAAGCAGAACACACTCTTGGTTTCCCTGGCTGGCTTTCTTTTTTTCCATTCCACACAGTAGCTTGTTCATATCATTGGTCTTCCCACTATCCGCCCACTACTTCCTTCTTCATTCTTTGAAAACATTCTTGTTTACCAGTCCCTGGGAAAAATGGAAAACATGAAGCAGAAAATCCCTAAATATCCTGTCCACCCACCAAAAAAAAAAAAAAAAAAATTAACCTATAACTCTACTTTCTTTCTTTCTTTCCTTCCTTCCTTCCTTCCTTCCTTTCTTTCTTTCTTTCTTTTTTGAGACAGGGTCTTGCTCTGTCACCAGGCTGGAGTGCAAGGTGTGATCGTGGCTCACTGCAACCTCCGCCTCCCAGGTAAAAGTGATACTCCCGCCTCAGCCTCCCGAGTAGCTGGGATTACAGGCATGTGCCACCACACCCAGCTAATTTTTGTATTTTTAGTAGAGACAGGGTTTCACCATGTTGGCCAGGATGGTCTCGATCTCCTGACCCCATGATTCAGCCTCCCAAAGTGCTGGGATTACAGGCGTGAGCCACCGCACCCAGCCCTCCCTTCTTTCTTCTTTCCTTCCGGCCACAAGAAGCATTTCTCCCATTCAAGGCTCTTTTCCTCAAACTGTGGGTCAAATCCTATTCTCTCTACCCTATACAGAGGCTTATATCCACCAGTATATAAGCCTGCATATATAAGTATATACCATTATATATAAGTATATATTTCTTCTCATTATCTGAATTATCAACCTCAGCATTTATACTTACCGGCACACCTATTAAAAAATAAAATACATTAAATTTCAAAATAAATAAGAACCTTGCTGTCACATCCTGTGCTCCCATCTTATCTTCTCCCTATCCTACCTAGACTCTTAAAAGACTTGTCTTCACTCACTGCCTCCGCTCCCCAATCCCCACTCCTCAACCTGCTGCAAAATGGTTTTGGTCCCCACTCTATAGAGAGTAATTCTTTCCCTACAATGGCTTCTGGAATGCTCAAACTAGTGGAAACTTTTATTCCTTTCTCTTACTTCACTTCTCTTTAGCTCTCACCACCCTTGAAAACTGCCTTCTTCTTAAAACGGTGTTTTCACTTGGCTTCACTCATGCTGGATTTTCCTGGTTTTTCTCTTCTCTCTTGAGCCAGTACTTTATTTATTTATTTATTTATTTATTTATTTTTTGAGATAGGTTTCACTTTTGTCACCCAGGCTGGAATCTTGGCTCACTGCAACCTCCACCTCCTGAGTTCAAGCAATTCTCCTGCCTCAGCCTCCCGAGTAGCTGGGATTGCAGGCGCACGCCACAATGCTTGGCTAATTCTTTTTGTATTTTTAGTAGCGATGGGGTTTCACCATGTTAGCCAGGCTGGTTTCAAACTCCTGACCTCAGGTGATCCGCCCGCCTCAGCCTCCCAAAATGCTGGGATTACAGGCCTGAGCCACCACGTCCAGCCTGGCCGGTACTTGTAAATTTGCTTTGTAAAGTTCACTTTCTTGGCCCAGCCTTATGTATCTGTATTCCCCAGGGTGTTCAATAATACAGTATTAGTAAAATAATTACAGTGGACATATAAGAAAAAATTAGATCGCCATAAAAATGACACAGAAAAAGATTTTTTTTTTTTTTTTTTTTGAGACAGAGTCTCTCACTGTCTCCCAGGCTAGAGTGCAGTGGCACAATCTCAGCTTACTGCAAGCTACGCCTCCCGGGTTCACGCCATTCTCCTGCCTCAGCCTCCCGAGCAGCTGGGACTACAGGCACTTCCCATCATGCCCAGCTAATTTTTTGTATTTTTAAATAGAGACGGGGTTTCACCGTGTTAGCCAGGATGGTCTCGATCTCCTGACCTCGTGATCTGCCCGCCTCGGCCTCCCAAAGTGCTGGGATTACAGGCGTGAGCCACTGTGCCCGGCTCCAGAAAAAGATTTTAATTAAATTTAAAAGATTATAAGCATCATTGCACATTTAGCATAATCTAATGTTAAATAAGTGAAGATGCTTGTTCCCAGTTATTCAGTGGAGGACTTTGTTTCAGTTACATACATTAGTAAATCAGTAGTTCTCATCTCTGTTTGCTCATTGCGTTCTTCAGGGAAGCTTACTGATACCTAGGATCCATTTCCAGAGATTCTTTCTTAAGTGGTCTGGGTTATGCTCCTGGCATTATGATTTTTAAAAGCTCCCCAGGTGACCCTAGCATGCATCCAGATTGAGCCAGTGCAATAAATTCTGTTTATTGTTAATGACTATTTGAGTTAGATTTCCCTGACTTGCTCTGTAAAGCACTCTAGCTCCATGTTTCCAAACCTTAACATGCATAAAAATCACCTGGAGATTTTCTTAAACTACAGATTCCAACTCATAGCTTTGCAGTGGTTTGCCAGGACTGCTATAACAAAATACTGCAAGTGGAGTGGCTTTAAAAACAAAAATGTATTGTCTTACAACTTTAGAGGGTAGAAATCCAAAATCATGGTGTTGGCAGGATCGGTTCCTCCTGAGGACGTTAAGAGAAGAATCTGTTCCAGGCCTCTCTACTTGGCTTGTAGATGGCCATCTCCCCTCTATGCATTCTCTGTGTCCAAATTTTCCCTTTTTATAAGGACAATAGTCACATGGATTAGGCCCTCCCCCCAGTGACCTAACTTTAACTTGATTACCCCTGTAAAGAGTTTATCTCCCAATAAGGTCATATTCTGAGGTATTAGGGATAGGACTTCAATATGTGAATTTTGGTGGGACATAATTTAAACCATAAAAGGTGGAAATCAAGAATTTGCATTTCTAATAAACCTCTAGGTGATGCCAACACTGCTGGGCCATGGATTACCCTTCGAAGAACAAGGTTCTACCAGACACAATTCCTATGCATGGGACTGGGTGGAATTGAAGCACGCTTATTTTCAGATAAATACAATTGAGAGGATCTAAGGGACAACCAGCAGGTGGGCAGAGTACTAGAAACAGGTTACTGGTCATGCCTACGGGATGGATTAATTTAGGAACATACAAGAGACCACCCCATCACAGAGGATCTCCAAGAGAGACTTGGGGTGGGAGAAATAAACCTTTAAGTAATGATACAGACACACACACACACATACACCACAAAGTAATTTGGTGAATATAGTGAGAAAAGAAGACAAAGAGACAGAGACAGGGACAGAGATGGAGACCAACCAGAGAAAGAAATACACCAAAATGTCAGAAATACTTTTCTCTGGATGGCTTTAAGAGTGAATAATACATTCACATAACTATTTTTCCCAGACTTTCCAGATTTTTTTTTTGAAATATACATGTATTACATTAATAAGCAAGAAAAAGTTAAAATAGCTACTTAAAAAGAATTATCCTTATTTAAAAATTAAACAAAGTCCATAAGACTGATCAATTCTTTATTTACCTTCATGAAAGAGGGAAATAATTCTTCATTGCAGTATGAAGATAAAATAGTTTACTAATGTGCTGCCATTAGCTGGACAGTATGCTAATGTTTTTAATAATGTCATTTAAAATACTAAACTAAACCTGCCTGTTTTCTACATATAGAAAACAAGATTGCTGCTATACTAATGACTGTCACATTGAATTCTCAGTTATAATTGAAATGCCTGAAATTACGAGAGTTAGTCATTCATTCAGCAAATATTTATTAGCACCCACTCTGAGGGAAGCTCCGTTCTTGGCACTAGACATATCACAAGAAGCAAACGAAAAAGGATTTGTCTTCAAGGAGCTTAAGTATTAGAGCATGATTATAAGTATTAATTTTTTTAAAAGGTAACATGAAAATATAAAATATGTTGAGATCATTTCAGGTCCCAGTACGGCTAGAAAGAAAATTAAATAGAGCGCTATGATGCAAAGTGGAAGTTCTTTAGCTTCTATAGTCACGCAAGATTTCTTGAGGAGGCAGTATATGAAATGAGACCTGAAAGAGGAGGAGAATGCCACACAACTCCCTGGAGAAAGAGCATTCCAAATCAAAAAAATAGTATGTGCGATGTTTCTGTGATGGGGATGAGCTTGGCAGGTTCAAGGTCCCAAAAGGAAGGCCAATGTGGCAGACGCACAGTGAACAAGGAGGGAGAGAGGAGGGGCCTGGGGTTAGAGGACTAGGCAGGGTCTGGTCAGGTAGACCTTGAAGCCTATGATAATAAAAGCGATTGGATGATTCTAAGCAGAGAAATAACATGATCTCATCTTTAAAACAGCAGTCTGACTTCTGTGTGGGAAGGATGGGCTATAGGAGGAGAACAGAGGATGTGAGGAGACGAGTGAGGTGGCTCTTGAAGTAGACCAAACTGGTGACACAGTGCAGGCTAGGTTTCTGCAACAGAGCTGGTAAGAAAGAGTTGAATTAGGACTATAATTTGGAGGTTGAACCAACAGGACTTGTCAATGGACAAAAATAAAAAATCTCACAAACCTCAAGGACATTCTTTGGATATTAGCTTAAGAAACTAGGCCTTTGATGGCACCATTTGCTGAAAAGAGAAAAGCTTGCTTTGGGGCAAGGGGGAGATATGTTTGACAAAAACAAACAGCTCTGTTTTGCATGTCAGTTTAGAGTTACAAATTCTAGTAGAGATACCAGTTTGGCAGTTAGATTTAAAGGTCTGGACCTTAGTTGCAGACTGAGCTGGCGAGAACAATTTAGAGATATCTGTGTATCAGCGATTTAAAAAACTCAAACTGGATGAGGTCATCAGGAGAGAGGGTATGGCTAAAGCACTAACATGTAAAACATGGTAGAGAAAAAGAAGCCAGCAAAGAAGACCAAGAAGAAGGAAATCCAAGAGGATGTTGTGTTGCAGAAAGCCAGAAAAGACCGTGTTTAAGAAGAAACATGTAACCAGGGTGGCTGCTGAGAGGCTGAGTATAGGAGGGGCTTAACTATTGGCACTGACAAGACATAGATCAATGGGGATCTTGTTGAAAGCTTTTAGTAGAGTTGTAGGAGTCAAATTCCAATTTCAGTAGACTGAAAAAGAAATGAGAGGGGAAAATTTAGGGTGAATTTGTGAATTTGTGAATTAGCGAATTTGAAGAATGTTTTCAAGTAGTTTTTCTGTGAAAAAAAGCCAAGAAATGGGGTGGCACTTGAAAGAAGGACCAAATTAAGGGGATTCGTTTTTCATTTTAAGACGAATTATATTACAGTATGTTTGTTTGCCAGTGGGGATGATCTGGCAGAGAGGAAAAAGTTGATGATGCAAGACAGAAAGGGGATAATGGTAACTGAGTCTTTCAGAAGGTACAAAAGACAGGATCTAAGAAAAAAACTGAAGCGGTTGGTTTTAGGGTCAGGAATCACTTTTCACTGTAACATGATGAGCAATGAGAAGTTAAAGTAGTTATTGACTAATTTTATCAATTATCTCTAAGAATTATAGATTGAGGTCATTAGCTAAAATTAAGGAGAAGAAACTGGAGAAGGTGTGAAATGAACATCTTAGACAATAAGAAAGTGAGTCCTCTAGTCCATCTATGCAGTGTGGAGCACCCATTTCACACTTTTGGTTGTAAATTTGTAATGAGTCCAGTGAGTAAAGTTGCATGTTTTTTCACTGACAATGTTCAAGAGCACAAATACAGGTGTGGCGCAAGTAGACAGTTGGTTTTAACCAGCCTCAGGGGGTTCCCAGTCATGTACAATGAAAGGACAGGGGTGGCAAGAAGGTTATAATGCTGGGACGGGAATCCAGGCCAGTAGACAGAGAGGTGAGGGCACAAGGAGAATGGTGAGGAACTGAAAACAGGTACAGCTGTAGATTAGTGGGAGAGTTCTTGGAAAGGCAGAATCAGAGTAAGTGAGGTAAACAGAGGAAGTCAGAGACTGGGTTGTTTTTATCAAACAAAGTTTTCTGAGGTGGCACAACTCTGTTGTGATGTTGGCAGTGATTACATCTAAGGTATGCCCGCCTGAATGAATTTCCAACAGGTAGTAGCAGAGAGGAAGACAGATCATCAAAGCCAAAGAGGTCTGAGAACTGATGAGTGCAAGTTCAGGCCAAGCTTACTATAAAAACTTCCTGGCTGGGCACGGTGGCTCAAGCCTGTAATCCCAGCACTTTGG
Source organism: Gorilla gorilla gorilla (assembly GCF_029281585.2). Lineage (NCBI taxonomy): Eukaryota > Metazoa > Chordata > Mammalia > Primates > Hominidae > Gorilla > Gorilla gorilla. The sequence continues at coordinate 50,506,119 of NC_073230.2, forward strand.
GAGGCCGAGGCGGGCAGATCACAAGATCAGGAGTTCGAGACCAGCCTGACCAACATGGTGAAACCCCATCTCTACTAAAAATACAAAAATTAGCCAGACATGGTGGTGGGCACCTGTAATTCCAGCTACTTGGGAGGCTGAGGCAGGAGAATTGCTTCAACCTGGGAGGCAGAGGTCGCAGCGAGCCAAGATCATGCCACTGCACTCCAGCCTGGGTGACAGAGCAAGACTCCATCTCAAACAACAACAACAACAACAAACTTCCCATACTCTCTGCCTTACCCCATTTCACTGGCTGTATATCAAGGTCAAGGAGACATTACCTCATATTGAATATGGGAGAGCCTCTCTCAGCCTCAATGACTATATAGAGCAATCCTCCCAGTTAGAAAACTTTACGTGAGAAACCTATAAACTGAAGGTGAATATGCCATTCAAATTTTGGTGTTAATTTGTTATAGCAGCTGTCACTGTAACCAATATTACATCCATCATGTGTCTTATAATGGAAGTTGGAGACGTCTTCAAAAAAAATTACTTAGATGTCAAGTGGCCTCACACACCAACCATAACTCCACATTTCCTCTCTAGTTTAATAAGGAGAGGAACAAGAAGAGAAGAGAAATGAGTTGTTGGCTCCCACTCACAGTGTAGTGTAGTATACCGTACACTATTGTATAGTAGAGTAGTAGAGTATATCTAAGGAGGAGAAAGTGATGATGTCCCTCACCCCAAGTCAAGTAAATTCGAGGGCTCTCAGTGAGTCACTGGTTAGAAATTGGGATTGCATGCAAGAAGGGTGGATTGGCTTCTTTTTCCTGCTGTTTTGTTTTTCATTTAGTTAAGTTTCAGAAACCTGAAGGCCCACTGTGGTAACCAGCCTGCAATATGACCCACAAGAATCCTGTTGGTATTCATATATCTGTGTAGTCCATTTTCACACTGAATTAGGGCTACTCTATGTGACTACTAGAACAGGACAGAAGCGACAGTTTGTGACTTATGAGCTGAGGTCACAAAACACATGCAGCTTTTGCCTTGGTCTCTTGGCTCACATAATCTGGGAGGAAGCCAGCATCATGTCATTAGGACGCTCAAGCAGCTCTACTAATAGGCACGCATGGAGAGGAGCTGAGACTTTCTGCCCATAGTGAGCCCCAGGATGCCAGCCATGGAAGTGAGCTACCTTGGAAGCAGATCCTCCAGCCCCAATAAAACCTTCAGATGACTACAGCTCCACATGACATCTAACTGTGACCTCATGAGAAACCCTGAAATAGAACTGCCCAGCCATTTCTTTAGAATTTCTGACCCAGGGAAACTATGGGATAATAAAGTATCATTGTTGGGTTAAGCATAATTTTGGGAGTTGATCTGTCCTGCATATTAGATCGCTATAACATCAGAGAAAGCCTGCCTAATCCATTCCCAGAAGTGTGAGTGCATTCATAAGCAGAGACTAGTGACTGCTCCCAGACTAGAAACTTCCAGAAATGAGAGCCTCACTGGAGCAGCCATGCCAACAGGTCTTGTAGGGACAAATAGAGTACTGTTCCTAGGAATGAAATGAGTCAAACTCCACACCACTCCAGTTTCCCCGGGCCCTCAAAGAACAGAAGAAATTTTCTGTAGCTTTCTTGGCTTATGTGATGACACATGGAGAGGAAGAGCCAGGCAAAAGCCATGGGTTACACAAGAAGCCACCAGGCCAAGCATGAGGCTACCCCACCCTGTGAGGGGTGTGGGATTTTATGGCTGGAAATGCCAAAGGAAAACTAAACAGCCTCTCTGTGAGAAAGTACTCACAACAAAGGGGACTCAAATAATTGTAAGCCTATCCCAAGACAATTCATCACTCAAAACACATTCACCTTAAATGAAGTGTCCATAGCATCAGACAGAACTAGATCAAATCGGAGTACAGCCAGGGACACTTCCCCTACCGCCTGTAACCAGAGTAACACAAGAGAGTATCTGCCTTTGCTAGTTCCCTGACCCGCAGATAAGGATCTAGGTCTTGATGAGGATGAGGAGAAGGGAAACCAGAGCCAGGACAGATCTGCCCCTTAAATGGGAAAAAGATAGGACTTTAAGCTGAGTTTGGGATTATAATAATATTAGGTCTCATATTAAAATAACCAGAAACTTATGGAGTCATCTCAATAGGAAATTAAGAGACGGAAAGGGGGAAGGGGTTCAACATAACAGAGTTGAAACAATAACTGGAAAAAACCAAGACCATTTCATGCCTCTATCTCAGAGTTGAGACTCCTCAATAACGAGGTTATACATCATATATTCATGCTGACTTGTAAATATTCAGAGATTAACAACATAAATGCCAATAGACAGAAGGCCTAGAATTCATGGACAAAAATGGCTTAATCGAAGACTTGATATAATAAAGGAATAATGTGTTTCACTGTCATTAGAGGCTTTGGTTGTTTTAATTGCCTTTCACCTAAGTTGTTCTAAGGTTTATATTTCATGAAATTAATAATTTAATTCAATTCCCTCTAAGAGTTTTCCTTGGTACTGTTGTGTCATGGATCACTAGATTTGGTGTCTGACTGAGGTTATCATCCCAGCTCCATCACTGAAGAGCTGCAAAAGCTTCAGACAGACATTTATCTTCTTTCACGTTAGGTCCTTCATCTAGAAAATGGGGATTATAAAATCTACTTCATGGCCGGGCGCAGTGGCTCAGGCCTGTAACTCCAGCACTTTGGGAGGCCAAGGTGGGTGAATCACGAGGTCAGGAGATCAAGATCAGCGTGGCCAACATGGCGAAACCCCGTCTCCACTAAAAATACAAAAAAATTAGCTGGGCCTAGTGGCGGGTGCCTGTAATCCCAGCTACTTGGGAGGCTGAGGCAGGAGAATCGCTTGAACCCGGGAGGCAGAGGTTGCAGTGAGCCGAGACTGCACCATTGCACCCCAGCCCGGGCGACAGAGATTGCGCCACTGCACTCCAGCCCGGGCAACAGAGTAGGACTCTGTCTCAAAAAAAAAAAAAAAAAAAAAAAAATCTACCTCACGAGATTACTAATTAAATGTTACAGGGCCTGACTGAGCACTTGATACAGTATATGCATTCTGAAAGACACTTAAAACAGAATCTAATAATTATAAGTTTGTAGATATGATAGGCTAGCATCCATTGACATTATTGTCAATCTCAAATACAGCACAGATATGGTACTGACATACCACTACCATGGAAAAATTACTTCTGGGATGACAACAACAAAGGAAATTATTCCTTTCTTACTCACCAAGGGGAAAAGAAGCATAATAGATACATATATATCTCCACAAATTCTATAGCAGTTATATACATATAACTGTTTTCATGGAAATTTGATTTATAGCTTTAAAGAAAAAAAAATCACCTTAAAATCATGTAACCCCTAATGTATCCTTTCCCTGAAGCTATAAACACACCTCCAGTTATTCTGTCCAACAAAAATACACCACAGCAGGTGGAGTCACAAAAAAGTAAACGGTTTCAATCTTTTCATTCATTTCAGTCTATTCCCTCAACAAAAACTTCAAACTGCAGGTGCATGCAGCATACTTCTGCTATGACAAGAGCAGTCTATCTCTGTAACCAGGGCTTCATCTAATGATGTGTGAACTAAATGTTAACTGCAGCAAAATGACTCCAAGCCAAGAAAGCCCCAGTTGAGGGTCTTGCCTGGAAGAGGGGCTAAACCACAGGAACACACCAAAGAGTGGGGTTGGATCTCTGGCCCTCGGGAGATCATCATTCTTTCCTTCCCTTCAACTTCTAATGTTTCGAGAACAGTGCAAATTAAATTGGAATTCTGTTTGCAGACATTCCTCATTTTAGGGTCCAAATTTGATTTCAGTCTGGAAACTAGCATCTAAATGAGTTTGAGAGAGGAGTAGGTTTTAAGAAAGGTCAAGGAGTAGGTTTTAAGAAAGCAAAACACTAACCAATTATTGTAGGGAATCAGTTTCACATCTGGAATTGGTTACATGTGGGACAGAAGGAAGAGTTTTCTTAGGACAGTTGGTTTAATTACACTTTTTAAAACAAGAAAGAATAACCTACAGGTGCCAGCTAATCTCAAATGCAAACCGGCTACCTCTAGCTAGTGGATCTATTTGCTTCTCATCATATTTCTACCAGAATTATTAGTACTATATCCACAAATAGTTTCAATCTGTTGTTGCTTAAGTAAGGCAAACTTTGGAATATCCCTTTGAGGTACACATTTTTCCTGGGAGTATTAGTGTGTTAGGGTCAAATCTCGGTGTTCAGACATCTTGTCTATTAAAAAAAAAAAGATGCTATGATAATAAGCATGATTTTGACTTAAGACTGACCAAGATTTTAAAATACTAGCTGTGTGACTCTGGGAATGTTACTTAATCTTGCTTTATCTTTTCCTTATCTGGGAAATATGGATCATTCTTATCTTAAAGAGATCTATATTATGATTATTATATTAAATTGTATAGCATATGTAAAACAACAAACAATTATGACTATCTGGCTATAGAAGGTAGTCAATAATTGTTAATTCTCTTGCCCCTCTCGGCTCCTTCCTTCTATTATTTAACAACTTATTTTTCCAAAGGCAATGTATTTTTGGCAAATATAATGAGACAGGAAGCTCAATATAGCCTACAACCTAAAACATCAGTAGTATGGCACAGAATACAAGAAATTAAGCATATACACGGATTTAAAAGTATTCTCCATTGGATATGGCCAAAAAAAAGTTTATTGTTGTGGTTTAATACAGTTCTTGAAATGTATCTCCTGGCATATATTTTTATGATTGTGGTAAACTGAACATTTTTGATTTCACCACTGTCCCCTACCCCTCCCCTGACCTTGCCAAAAATAGTAAGTACTCACATATTGTGATCATCTTGACCCTCCGTAAGCAGGACAATCACTGTCCCTGGCATTAAAGAATATCCTGGCTCAGAGTGGGTCATCAGCTTTGTAACTGACGCCTCCATAACACTCAAGGTTACCAGTGGACAAGTTTGCAAAGTAAAACTTTGTCAGAGTAGGGGAGAGAATTCTGCTTTCCTATGAAGTTTAGTGTAGCTAAGAATAATGCTGAAAGCAGTATTTTACTCCCAAGGAGCAGGTTATAACCTTTTCAGTGAAACCCAGCCAGTACATTTATAGCACATTAACACTAGTGAATGGAAAAGAGCGAGAGGGAGAGAGGATATAATTATATAAATTTTTTTAATTTTTAATTTTTTTTTGAGACAGGATCTCCCTCTATAATCCAAGCTAGAGTACATTGGCACAATTATGGCTCACTGCAGGCCTGACCTCCTGGGTTCAAGTGATTCTCCCACCTCAGCCTCCTGAGGAGCTGGGACTAAAGGCACACGCCACGGCACTCAGCTAATTTTTTGATTTTTTGTAGAAATGGGGTCTCGCTATGCTGTCCAGGCTGGTCTTGAACTTCAGAGCTCAAATGATGCCCCGCCTCAGCCTCCAAAAGTGATATTGCCTATAATTATAGTCACCTAGCCTATAATTATATTTGTTAAGGCATCAAGGCATTGGTTGTTTTAATTGCCTTTCGCCTAAGTTGTTCTAAGGTTTATAATATATTTCATGAAATTAATAATTCAATTCAATTCCCTCTAATTGTATTGTCTATTTTCCCCCACTTGAATCTGTGTGCAGACGTAAATCTGTAAGGATGAGTTAGGGGACAGATAGTGGACCACTGCTGACCAAAGAGATCACAGTGACATCTAAAGATGATTTCAGAAACACCAGATGCTGTAGACCCAAAGTGGTGGAACAAGGCACCACAATTATCCAAAGAAAAGAGAGTTGTTTGTCCACATTTTGAAAGCCCCTAGGGACAGTTTTCAGGCACTTGGTTTGGGTCTTTGTGTGTGTGAAGCATATAGTGCAGGATGAGATTAAATCGATATTTAAATGACATGCAAGACACGGGAACCACTTGATGTGGTTGAGCATTTGCTCTCGTTACACTCTGTTCTGTTTATAAACATTCTAGCTATGTGAATAATAAAAAGCCAAGCACAGGCCTTTGTCATCCCTTCATGATCTTTCTGGTACCGGAGGAGCTTAGGAGGAGGTGTTGAGTTTTTGTGTGCTAAAGCTTGTCAAGGGCACATCAAAATGTAATAACGAAATCAACTACTAGACAGATTGGATGGCAGATTTTGGCAGCTAACAAGGAGCTTTCTCGTTATAGGATGTGCAAGCTTGTGGGTTGCACTGCAATTAGAAATGAACTTTTTTTTTTTCCCTGAGCTCTTCTTATCCTTTTCATTCTCATAAGTGACAACAGCAAAAGACTAGTTCTCACTCTCTAATGTACTCTATCCATCTCCCTGTTGCTAAAGTAACTAGCATCTTAATTTAACATCAAAATTTAAAAAATTGGATCAATGCTATTCAGTGTTTGTGAGATATTGATACCTTATGGGAAAGTAAGTGATTTATTACTTAAAACTAATTCTCTTGACTTCTTTCTATGTATGCAAAATATCCTTTTGGTACCCTTTTTTTTTTTTAATTGTTGTTGTTGTGGTTTTAACCATATGTCTCCAGTAGGAAAGCAAGATCTTTGTTTCTTAACAGCTGATATGTACTTGCTACTGTGTCACACAGGAGTCCACAATACTGTTAGCGGCAACAAAATCATTTCCACAGAAACTAAATTTAGCTTTCAAGAAGAGAAAAACAATACTATTTTTCTGCTACTTAATAGATGGATTTCATGTGAAACAACACAATGAACCAAGTCAAAATGTTTTTCAGGGATTAAAAATAAGACACCCAAAGGTCCAAGTGGTTCCCTCAGAGATTCGCAGCCTATCTGGGTGAGGATTGGGACCTCCTGCAGCTGACCAGGCAGCTCCCAGGCAATCAGAACAATTCCAGAAGAGAGGAGAGAAGAAACTGAAAGGGAGGGAAAAGGAGATGGGGTCATTGAATTCAGCTTTTTAAATACATGTGGGAATGTCCATTCAAGAGTCAGCTAGCTTACTAAGCCATTTTTCCTGATAGGAGGGTTGATGTATACAACTGTCACAGAGTAGAGGTAATGGACAATAAATTCATAATGCATGTTATAAATTTTCAAAGGACAAGAAGTTTTTATTTTGGAAAAAAAATAATAAGCTCAAGAATTGGGTATTAAATCCTTAAGAGATAAGAAGAACTAAAGAAAAGAACTAATCCCATATTCAACCCTTTTTTATTTTACCAGAAGAAAAAAGAAATGTAGTTACACATCCAAGTGTTCTTTGAATAGTCCACCATTTTAAAATGCATTTAATATATGCCAGGCGCTAGACCAGGATCTGGGGAATCAGAGGTAAACTAGAAACTTCCTTTGCCCAGCCATGGTCAAGTAAAAGTAATAAGGAGAGAGAGGTGCTGAGACTAACTTATGCATGGTGCCCAACAGCGATACAAAGATGAAATCATTAAGTCTCCTCTTCATGGTAGAGATGAAGCTGAAGCTGAGTCCTAAAAAGTGAACAGGGATTTTCAAGACAAACTGGGAGGAAAGGATATAATAGGTAAGGGAAAAGCCAGTGGTCAAAGCCTGGAGAGTTAGAACAGAGTGTGAGGAAAGAGGCAGATCTCCAGAATGAAACAGACATGAGGTTCTGAAGATCAAATATTCCACAAGAAGGAAGTTTGGATAAGAAGGACATTAAGGTGCTTTAAGATGGAGGGGACATGATCTATGCCCTTTACAAAGATCTTTAGGCAGCACTGTAGCAAACAGATGGGAGAGGGAAAGTATTATTATAGCAATACAGATTTTTCTTTCAAAATAATGTTTGGTGGAAGCAACCAGTGCAATTCCCCCAACTTCTTGTTCAAATATCCATGAAGACAGAAAAAATACTAAAATAAACCTAAAACTTATATCAACAGACTATGTCTGAATTTAGGAAAATGCGCAATAGCTATTAGATAATTGGAGCTAGGCTGAGATGCATCTGTCTCTATACCATTCTATTTGCAGACACAGACCAAAAACCAGAAAGCCACTGAGTAGTAAACATGAAGGTAGGGGGAGATCCTAGAGGTAGAATAGTACAGCTTTGAAGATGGAGATAGACATAACCTTGATATCACAAATGTATTTTTTCATGTATTCAATCAGTTCATCAAACCAGAGAAATAAGAAGGCAGGGCAGGAGTAAGTTGTTCTGTTGATAGAATAGAGGTGCACTATAATTTATGCCTGTTAGAAAATGGGTGAATAAATGAATCTGCCCTCCACATGCAAAACTAAGAAAGTAATTCAACTTCAGGGTATAAAGGACAGTTTAGCTTCCTTATTTACTGAAAAATACTGAAACTGAACACTTGTTTGAAGATAAGTAAAAGGAAAACCAACATGGAGAAAATGATTTGCCCAAAAAGGAATAAGAAATAGCATCCAGAAAATAGGGAAGAATAAAAGACTTCATAACATTCATTTATTTCAGGACTGAGTAGAAATTTCATGAAAACATCTGGCTTCTTCAATGAGGACAAAAAGTCAAGGATCTAGAATGGGATCAAATAATCTTAAGGAAAGAACAGGTGGAGGTAAAAAGATACAAAGATGAAATAAAATGAGTGATGACAAAATGAAAAAATAATTGCAATGGCATTAAAACCCCATTATTAGAATTAAAATATGCATTGAAGGAAGGGCAGAATCAATGATGCATAAACTCAAACAAAAATGTGGTGGTAAGCACAGAAGTTTCCTTAGAATACAAAGAAAAGAACTAAGCAGGAAGAAGGAAATGAGAGCTACAGATGATAAAACCCATAAAACCAAGTTGAGGCTGAATGATGTTTCTGAAGAAAGGAATGAAATTAAAGAAAGTAGCAACAATCAAAGATAAAAGATTAAAAAAATTATATGAGATGAAGAAAGTCATGTGTAAGCAGTTTCAATGGTTCACAGCTTAGTGGTTCACAGGAAAACCAGTGGAAAAAATGCATGCCTAGGCACATGATGATAACCTTTAAAAAGTACAAAGTTTTTGCAATCTATCCATCTGACAAAGGTCTAATATCCAGAATATACAAGGAATTTAAACAAATTCACAAGAAAAAAAAAACCATTAAAAAGTGGGCAAAGGACATGAACAGACACTTCTCAAAAGAAGACATTCATGTGGCCAAGAAACATGAAAAAAAGATTAACATCAGTGATCATTAGAGAAATGCAAATTAAAACCACAATGAAATACAATTTCACACGAGTTGGAATGGTGATTATTAAGAAGTCAAGAAACAACAGATGCTGGTGAAGTGCAGAGAGATAGGAATGCTTTTACACTGTTGGTAGGAATGGGAATACATGCACACATATTTTCATTGCAGCACTATTCACAATAGCAAAGACATGAAATCAACCCAAATGCCCACCAGTGATAGACTGGATAAAGAAAATGTGGTACATATACACCATGGAATACTATGCAGCCATAAAAAGGAACGAGATCATGTCCTTTGCAGGGATGTGAATGGAGCTGGAAGCCATTATCCTCAGCAAACTAATGCAGGAAGAGAAAACCAAACAACATATGTTCTTGTTTATAAGTGGAAGCTGAGCAATGAGAACACGTGGACACAGGGAGGGGAACAACACACACTGCCGCCTATTGAGGGTTAGGGTGGGAGGAGGGACAACATTAGGAAAAATAGCTAATGCATGCTGGCTTAATACCTAGGTGATGGGTTGATAGATGCAGCAAATCACCATGGCACACATTTACCTGTGCAACAAACCTGCACATCTTGCAGATGTACCCTAGAACTTAAAATAAAAAAGTACAAAGTTGAGTGAAAAAGTCATCAAATTCTGCATTATGAGGCAACAAATTTTGATTATTCTTAGAAATATCCTTTGCAACACTAAATACCAAATGAAAATGGAGGAGTATCTGATTTATTGCTGAAAGTTGGCTAAAACATGTCCATGGGATCACTGCCAATTATTTCTGCCTCACAGATTATAAGAGGAGGTAAAACACACCCTACAAAACATATACACAGGGAGCAGACCAAACCTTTAGTGTTGGATTCCTCTAAATGATCTCAGATTATTCAACCCTGCTTAGAAGTTACAAGAGCAGAGAGCTGAAACCAACATGTTTCAGGCCTCTAAGATGGCCTCCAATAGTCTGCATGTCCTGGTACACACTACTGTGTAATCCCCCTCTTTGAGCACAGATTGAATTTAGTTATCCCCTTCTAATGAATAGAATGTGGTAGAGGTAGCATAATGTCACTTACAAGATGATTGGCTTCTGTCTCAGCCCTCTCTTTCTCTTCCTTGCCCTGAGGACTCCTGCTGTCATGTTGTCACCTGCAAAACTGAGATACCCACGTGGCAAGGAACTAAGAGAGGCCTCCATCCAAGAGCCTGTGCAGAACTGAGGCCCTTAGTCCAACATCTTATGAGGAAATGAACCCTGATTTCAAATTCCCCCCATTTGAACCTTCAGATGGGAATGCAGCCTAGGCCAGCATGTCAACTGCAGTCTTCTGAAAGGCCTTAGGCAGAGGCATCCAACTAAGCCATGCTCAGGTTCCTGACACAAAAACTAGGAGATAATAAATGTTTGCTTAAGCCATTACATTTTGGGATAATTTGTTATGCAGCAATAAATAACCAATATATTACAGGTTAATAATGAATAAATTTAAGAGTAAGAAAATAGTAAGTGACTCTTTGATCTCTCCGTCTCTTGGCATTCTGAAATTTCTACCATATGGACAATTTTTGAATAACTGAAAATTACTCTTGGTCTTGGGAAGGAAGACACCTTTAGTTTGAGCAAGAGCCTCATATACATATTAATACCATTATGTCTCTATGTACTACACAGATTCAGAAATCAGCTATTCAACCAATTAAACCAACAATCAGTCTATCTTTAATAACAAAATAAAGTGTCCAAAAGAAATCTGAAAATAGAAGATATAATTAATATAGAAAATATCCTAAATAATTAGGTCTACCACCCCAGAGTTTATTTAGAAGGCCTGATAGCATAGTGCTAGAGATCACAGAAGCAGTGGCTATGCAAAGGTTATCTAGTAACTTAGGGCAAGTTACATAATCTCTCAATGCTTCCCCCCCTTAATCTGTAAAGCAGAGGTGTGACATGTAAAGACTATCACGGGGGCATGGTACCTACTCAGTAAATGTGACATACTATTATTACATTGTAAGAGGTAAAAAGTGGCAAAGAAGGCAAAAATTAAATTTGCTTGACTTCTGATCTCAAGCACAGGCATCTCAAATACTGCTGTTTGAATCTTAATTCTGACAATTAAAAAACATAGGAAAAAAAAATATTTTGAAAAATGGAAAGGTAGTAAAACATACAGATTTCAAAACACCGTAGAAAATATAAGCAAAGAAAAAGCTCAAAAAAGGAAACCTAAGTAACCATTTAAAAAAAAATAAATTAGTGAAAGAAGTTTTAGACCAATATATTAGTAATGATAACAAATAAGAATAGCTCTCTTAAGTTTTTAAGAAAAAAGTTTCATAAATTTGTTCAAAGAACAAAATATTCTCATTATATTAGTTTCCTAGAGCTGCTGTAACAAATTGCCTCAAACTAGGCGGCTTAAAACACAAAAATGTATCCTCCCACAGTTCTAGAAGTCCAAAATCAAGGTGCTGGGAGGCCCGTGCTCCCTCTGAAGGCTCTGAAGAAAAATCCCACCTGGTCTCTTTCTAGCCCCTGGTAGTTGCAGGCCATCCTTGGCGTACTTGTAGCTGAAATGAAATAAAGTAGCAATAACACTTCGATTCCTGCCTTCACCTTCACAGGGCCATCTTCCACACAGTGTGTGTGGCTATGTTTCCTTGTAAGGACAAAAACGCTCTCCTTGTAAGGACACCAGTCACTGGATTTAGGGCCAACCCTAATCAACTATGACCTTGTGTAAACTCAATTACATCTGCAAACACTCTATTTCCAAGTGAGCTCACATTCACAGGTACCAGACACAGGTGCCAGGGGTTAGGACTTCAACGTATCTTTTGGGGAACACACAATTCAACCCACAACTACGTACTATGTTCAAAAGGTATATACCTGAAAACAATTGGAAGCAATTTAAATATATGACAATAAGGAAATAGGCAAATTAGCATGCATCTATATAATCAAATATTTAAAATCTACTAAAACTTTGTGGAAGACTAATACATAAAAATATCAGTGATGTGATAAAACTAAAATTATTAAAATATAAATAGATGCTTAAATATGCAAAAAGATATGATGACTGCTAATAATCTATGTAAGTATATATATACAGAAAAATCTTAGGGAAAGTACACTGAAATATTAATCATCATTGACATTGTTGGTAGGACAAGAGGTGATTTTTAGTTTCATCTTCATAATGTTCTATACTTTAAATATTTTATTACAGTTAGAATGCTTTTCTAGACTTTTGTAGTCTTTGCATTACAGCAGTAAAAGTAAAGTATATTTTTTATACCCATCTTCTGATAGTTGTGAATATGCATCTGCGCTTTTTGAAGGGATTGAATCAATGTTCAAGGAATGTGCGGGATGTAGGATAGCTGTGGGTTTACTCATAATGTAATAATGAAGATTATACACCAATGACTGGGTTTACAGTCAGGATCTCCTACTTGGTGGCTATGTGAACTTGGGCAAGTGGTCTAACTTTTTTTTTTTTCTGGAGTGCAGTGGCTCAATCTCTGCTCACTGCAATCTCCACTTCCTGGGCTCAAGCGATTCTCCTGCCTCAGCCTCCCGAGTAGCTGGGATTACAGGTGCCCACCCCCATGCCTGGCTAATTTTTGTAGTTTAAGTAGAGACAGGATTTCACCATGTTAGCCAGGCTGGTCTCAAACTCCTGACCTCAGGTGATCCACCCATCTTGGCCTCCCAAACTGCTGGGAGTACATGCGTGAGCCACTGCGCCTGGCTGAGGGGCCTAACTTCTATGTGTCTCAGTGTCCTAACATTAAAGCTGGATATATGATAGGGCTTGTCTCAGAATATCATTTTAGAAAGGTTTTTGCTCATATATTCAACAAGAATAATAAGTCAACTGCTTTTCACCGATAATTTGACCAGCAATTTCCTATGGAGTATCTGATAGTATCAGTAGTACTTTTGCACCAACCTAATATATTTTGATTGAGTACATTCTCCTGAAATGCAGTATGATGACTTCAATGACAAACAAGGCATAGTAGTCTGAAAGTGACCCCTTAGATATTTGTGTTTGTCTCTCCCCTACCAAATACACAGGTAAGTTTGATATATTTCTCAATATTCTTTGATATCCTTCAAGTGCCTTGATATAATAGTGATTTAATGTTACAGACTTTCAGTTACTTTTCCAGCCCCCAGTAAAAAATGGCCACAGGTGCTGACGGCCCTGATATTATCTGTTCCTGCTTTGCCCTGTCAAGCTGCATGTGCTGAAGGCCTGTGACACTCAGGTGTACCCAGCCCAACTTCACTGAACTCTAGCCAGTGTGTACAGAGCACAGCGGTCTGGATTTGCCCACTACACTAATTCTGCTGGCAGGTATGCCTGATTTCTGAATCAGCAGCAGCATCCTGCTCACCCTGATTCATTCATGCAACAGATATTCATTGAGTGGGAGGCCCTGTACTTACTAGATGCTGAACAAAATTGCACCTACCTCCTCGAGTTTAGTGAATTAAAGCACTAAACAAATACAGAATGATCCACTGAGATAAACACCAAAAAGAAAAATGATATGGTACAAAGACAGAGAACAAGAGGAAGAGGTGACCTGGTTAGACTGGGTAGTTGGGGAAGGCCTGTTTGTGGAGGTGACAATAGATTAAAAACTTCAAGGATGAAAGTAACCTGCCATGCAAAGACTGGGAAAGACTGGCCCGGGAGAAGAAATAAATTTTGCGGCGTGAAGGTCCTGAACAGGAAAGCACTAGCCCAGTAAAAATGATAGAAATGAAGCCAGTGAGTGGTGCAGAGAAGGGAGGAAAGATATGAGTTAGCTAAACAGAGACCAGACCCTGCAGCACTTGGTCTTGTAGGACACAGGAAGAAGTGCATTTTGATTTTGTTTTAATTTCACTGAGAAGGCATTGATGGGTTTTAAACAAAGAAAAAAACCCAGCTATTTAAATTACATTTTTACAAAAGTGGCTGCTTTCTGAAAAACAGATAGAAAATAGATAATAGATAGAAAAGGGTATAAGTGGAAAGACTAATAAGGAGGCTATGAGGAGTCCCAAGTGAAGCATAACGGGGCCTTGAACTAGTATGGTCACAGAGAATTGGAGGCATTTGAGCTTTATGTTGGGAAAGCCATAATAGAGTTATATTATATGTGGGGAAGAAGAAGTTATATTATATGTGGGCCATTGCTAGGATTCTTGCTTGAGCAAATGGCTGGCTGGTGGGGTCATTCACTGAGATAAGGATAGACTTGAGAAAATCTTGTTGGGGGTATCTGGTAGTGGTGAAGATGAAAAGGGGGACTAGAGTTCAGTCTTGAAAATGTGGTAACTGAAATACCTGCGCATCCAGTATCCCAATGGAGATGAAAAGAGGCAGTTAGATATCCATGTCTGGAACTGAGACATGGGGTCTAAGCTCAGGATGAAAATGTGGAAGTTGTAATTGGAACTGCCTTGTGAGACAGTTACCACTGTGAATAGAGCCTGAGCCTGAACCCCAGCTTCATTGGCAGAGAAGCTGACCTCCCACCTGTTCCTCTTCACTGTGCAGTAGACCCAGATCTACCCTCGGATCCCACTGGATCCCAGGTGTTTGATATCGAGACTGATATGACCTAGAGATTCCTTGCCAGGCTTCTATACCAAAGGTCTGCCTCCTCCAATCTGAATCCAGTCTACACTGGACCAGGTGTCTGTGGTCTACCATGAGCGTGTATTTAAATGAGTATTAGCAGAAAGGTAGTGTCTTTCTGAGGAGGATGAATCCACAGTGCTTCAGGGAAGTAGGGTAGGAAAAATGTTGGAATAGATGGCCTTCTTTGCAAGCAATTGAATAGATATTGCTCATGTGGTGTGAACTGAGGAGTATACAAGAGAGGCAAGCCCTGATACATTTATTTCATGTCCACTTAGTCCCCGGCCCTTTGTACATGGTGGGCCCTCCCACACCACATTCCAGCCTGGGAGACAGAAAAGAGCCACGGCCCACAGCACCAGGCTCTGGTGTTCTTCTAGGACTGTCCTCTCACTTGCTCTCTAGAACAATGAGGCTCTGATCTCCTTGTCCAACTCCCTAAGAGCGATGAGGACATTTTAGGCAGAGCAGCCAAAAGGACGGAAGGTGTGGAGTTAAGATGCAGCCCATGTAACAGCCACCAGCAGTTCAGTGTCTCTCCCCGCGAGGCAGGTGCTGACTAACAGAAGAAAAGGAGCAGGAGATAGCAGATGGGGGTACAGAACAGCAGCACCTGCTCTACAGAGCGATGTTGACTCATGAGATTAAAAGGCCTGCAGTGGGCAGGAAGAAGGGACCAGCAGGGGAAGCATGTTGAAATGTATCATGCTGTAAGCACTGGAGAACACCTGACACAGAAACACAGCCACAGTGCGGTTGACGGAAGGTGCAAGATCTGCCTTGCCCGTGGACCCAGGTGCGGACAGGAGGCTGGGCTCGCAAAGCAACTCGGGTAAACCCCATAAGCCAGTCTGAGGAGGGCAAGTTTCGGTGACAGCAAGCATCACACAGGGTCTGCCCACAAAGGAAATGAGGAGATGAGGAATGACAGGAGCTTCCTCCTGCACACGGAATTCCAGGAGCTGCCAAACTCCCTAATAGCATGGCTCCCTAATAGCTGGCAACTGCCTGACAGTTCTAAGAGTGATGAAATCCAGAGATGAAAGGGCTTAGCATCCCTGAGCAGAGAGTGCCTGTGGGTGAGCCGACTGCTCATTAACCTGGGCTGAACACCCTACATGGTTTCTTGGGATCAACAAACACAGCTGTAGGAAGTTTAAAAAATTGACACCTTTCTTGTGAAACATAGATCCACCCATGGTGGCCCACAGGGTTGTGAATCAAAGCTGAAATGCAGAGGCAATGTGAGGAAAAGCAAAAGCATGATCAGTAGTGAGTGGCTCCATAATCCAGAAAGCAGTGATTGAGGGGTAGCTGTGGGCACAGCCCAGAACCAGAGAGGCAGTAAGGAGAGAGAACATTCAAGGGGACAGGATCTTAATCTGGACATGGAAGGCACTTTAAGACAGATCAAGATCAGGAGACAGGGTGTTCGCTATATGTGGGAAATCAATAATGAACGGCCAAGGAATAAGGATTTATTTGTCAGAGTTTCTCCCAGGAAACCTCCGCCATCTTTCCCCCCTCCTATAGTTTCAGAACTTACAGAGAAGCTGATGCAGGAGTCAGTTAGGGATCAATCTATCATCTTTATTACTAGTAAACCTGGACCAGAGAATGTGGCTAGTATCTGAGGTCACGATCAGACTTCCTACCTTCCCGCACCCATCCCAAACGACAGGTTTTCCAGAGGCAGACGCACAGCTTGCTCAGTGAGATTAGCACAAGGGGAAAGAAGAACATGTCCTGCCCGCAGGCAAACTGGGCTGACAGAAAGAAAGCCCCAGGGGGCTGAGCCACAGAAAGTCAGCTACTCTCCCCACTTAGGCAATCAGATAAGTCCCCCCTTTCCTTTGGGAGGGGGCTGGCAGGAAGGGTGAAAGCTTCCTCCCTTCCTAGTATTTCCAGAAGGACAGATGTTTCCATTTTACGGGCCTCAGTAGGGATGCCTGGAAAGGAAGAAAATTAGCCTCCTTCCATTGTACTGGCATATATCGTCAGATTGTACATTCTGATATTTAGAGAAGAAAAATTCAAATGAGCTAGTAGAAGAAGGCCTAGAGATTTTTTTGATCCACTTGTTTTCAAATGTTTTCCTTTTAGCATTGAACTCTTTCTTCAGATACAAAACAAAAGACAGAGATGTTCTTGTTGAATGGGACAAAAACGTAAGAGGTGTGGGAAGTCCAGGCTCAACTAAGAGGACTCCCCTCTCCTCCCCAGCACCATCCAAAAGCAACTCAGAGGAACCCGGCACTTCACACTATAGTTTCCAGACCTCTGAAATGGTTCTACTGCACTGGAAAAATGTTAAGCAGAGAAGTTATGTGACTGCCCAAACTGCACAGCTGAATCAATGGTGGAGGTACTCTACTAGGATCCATCATGGTTTGGCTCATCTTGACAAGGTCCTAAAATCACCACAGAGAGCTTCAAGTCACTTGAAAGGGACTTATATTATTAATACCAGTCTAATTTCTTCTTATCTTGCAATATACCTCATCTTCTGATGCCCATAGGTCTTAGAGGAGGCTGTACCTAGCCAGGAAGTTCACACTGAAAAATATCACTAAAAAGAGTTGTGCCACTGCCAGTAATACAGATCTTTGCAAAGTGGCAAGTAATTATAATCCAGATGGTTTAACTGGAGGAAAAGGGATGAGCTAATGGAACTTCCAATCACCTCCAACACAATAATTTGAATAAGATGTCTTTTTCTGGTTTTGTTTTTGTTTTTTTGCCGCCCCTTGCCAGAAGGGACCAGTCAACAAAAACAACCATTTGTCACAATGGGCAGCTGCTAATTCGACCATATTGCCCTCACTATAACCCTGGCTTTCCATGAGCAAGGAGGTGGTGAGGGGGGTGTTTCTAAACAAACAGAAAAAAACCAATTTGGCTACTGCATGCAGAATCAGGTTGAATCACATGAAATCCAATGAAATGAAAACACTGAATCACATGTTTTTGTAAATCATAAATGGCCAAATACTGGCACTTTAATATGTTTCAACCTGTATTTCACTGGCCTGGTTCTCAACTGACTCTTACCTTCCAGTATTCCAAATAACAGGCTTTAGTCCCTTGTTCATCCCTGATTCTGCCTCTTAATTTAGGACAGGGACCAGTAAATATAGTGCAGCCTTCTACTTAAGGTTCTGTGGACTGAGCATGTCACAGGAGTTATATCATGCCCTTCCTCCAGCTAATACTGGTTCTTGTCCATTCCCTTCCTTCTCCTTACCCTCAGTTCATGCCCACACACCCACAATCATACAGAGACTGCTGAGACCACCAACTCATTTCATACCAACTGCCAAACACTTTACAGAATACAGAAGAACTTTCACTGCTTTCAGAGGTCACAGGAGGGCCAGGAACCAAGGTTTAGTATCTCTGCATTTTATCACTTATTCTTCCCAAGAACATCATCGAAAGTATATAAAAATATTTATTTCTATTATCCCCTTCATAATTATATCCACGGCATAATCTCTGCAAAAGCATGTGCATGCTTTAAAAAGCCAGTGAGTGTCAGGGGAATTCAGATCATCACACGTTGGCAAGCCAGAATATCACTATTACCAAACTTACTTTACAAAACAAAGTGGAGGTAAAGACCACGGGAAGGGAAATTCAAACATCAAACAGGATTGATGGGTTTATCATCATCGCACTACATTACAGAGTGACCTCTGCAGACTGGAAATTGGGTTACATCAACAAACGTCACTTTAAAGTGTGAGATGAAAGAGTGCCTCCCCTAACGTTTTGTGGTATAACTGGCTCAGGTTTAAAGAAAGTATGCAGCCAGGTACCCGTGTCACATTTCAATCTGTGATATTGACATGGATGTGAAAACCCAAGCCTTTGAAACTGAGCCTTTCATAAGTTGAACAAAAACCTGAAACGCACTCTCCTGCGAAGACCTGAAGGACAGAGAAGGTAAGATGATAAAGGGGAAACCTTTACACATGGAACATTTTTGAATTTTCCTGCCATGGGCCATAACTCAAGTGTGTCAAAGTAGAGCTTAGCTCAAATAATTGACATTGGTTTGTTTGGTTTTCCTCGATCTCAAGGCTTACCTGCCTTGTAAAGATTCTAAAACATCAGCAATGTGTTGCCAAAGTAAGGAAAATTATTAGGGTAACAGAACCAGCCATACCTAAGTTGGGTTCAATTATCCAACCCCACCGCACCCAAGAGCGCCCTCTTGTCATTTATTTATCTAGCCAAACTAATTTCTCTGTTGGTTTGGCAAACTCTCAGGCAAGCAGTGAAGAGCTCAGGCATTAAATGCAAGCTTCATTAAACCCACTGCAAATGATCTTCATATTTTTTCGATAATGTTCCAAAAGGAAAATGTCTCTGCCCTTTACTTTCAATTTTTAGTCTTTTGCTTTATAGAATACAGAAAAACTATAATTTCTAGATTTAATGTAGCAATTAACAGATACCAAGCCAAATGTCTTATCCTTTGGTTTTATTATTTGGTGTGTATATAGGAAATGAAGGGACTGCAGAGGAAGGGATTTCTCAGCTTCCCATAAATCATTTGAAACAAGGTCCTCAGACTCTGCCCACTTGTGACTTTAAGGTTAAGAAGGGGAAGAGAGAGATATCACGAAGGGTATTTGAACTTCTTGTAAACAGGGATAAAAGGCTATTTTTTAATATCTGTTGATGCAAACAAGTCTCCAATAGTAGAACACCAAAATGTCCTGATAGTTTTAAAGTCTTGAAAATATCTCCAGCCCCAGGTCCTTCCTTGGCTTCCAGCCAGGTCCAAGTCCCCTTTACCAGGAACACAACCCCAGGATGCATTACACTTCCTAATTCTTCATAGTCTGCTTCATTTGGCAAAGGACCTAAACCTAACCACAACAGTTAAAAAGAAAGGCTTGCATTCTACTATAAAATATACAAATCATGAAATGTATACAACTAACAAAAACAGTTTCGGTACTACTTGATGAGAAGAATTTTGTGGGGTGTGTGTGTGTGCGTGTGTATGTGTTTTTTAATTCAGCATTCCAGTAATGTGAAACCACTGTTTAAGGTAGAAAATCATTTTTCAATCTCAGGAAACATCATTACTAGCTGCCAAAAGCCAATCCATATAATAAGAAATATTTGCTAATGCTGAACACCTGCACTTTTATAGATAGCCTCTCAGGACAGCTGTGGCTGAGTCTTCAAGTCTACCAATACAGCAGCCAAGTAAAAACACAAAATTTTAGATAAGAATGCTTGTTGAATTAGCCATGCATGTATCTACACTAAGTGTAGTATATTTATTGGTGGACTCTGACAGTTATTAGATACAATAAAGTACAATACAAAATATATCCAGGATAAGGTTTCCAGCTGCTAAATGCTTATATCTTGAGATGGTAAGATACACAAATCAAAACATACTAAAGGTATAAACATATATCATGCTTATGGAAGCCATGTGTAAATATTTATTTCACTTCCCATGGTTAGATTTAACTTTTTTAGTTTCATTGTTTGATTTTTCTGACTTGCTGGGTTTAAGAGGAAAAGGCAGCCACCAGAAGTTTGAGGGAAGGATTCATTAAGAAGGTGCAAGAATTGTTTTATGTCTTCTGAAATGAGTTCTAGCAAGTGCCTTAAGGATAGTTTACACTTTCTTGCATACTATTCAAACACCGTGATGCTGAATCTTCATAGCTTTCTAATTCCATTAGTCTTCTCTAACCAATCAAGCAAGAGACAGAGAAAGATGACTTTAAAATTATTACTATAAATAATAAAAAGCATTTATTGAGTATTGACTAAGAACCGGAAACTGAATGACATCCTTTACAGACAGTGAGTTTAATTCTTACAACATTCTGAAAAAGCAAGCCAGACGCAGTGGCTCACGCCTGTAATCCCAGCACTTTGGGAGGCCGAGGTGGGCGGATCACCTGAGGTCAGGAGTTCGAGAACAGACTGGCCAATGTGGCGAAACCCCGTCTCTACTGAAAAAAAAAAAAAAACAAAATTAGACGGCATGGTAATCCTGTAATCCTAGCTACTCAGGAGGGTGAGGCAGGAGAATTGCTTGAACCCACGAAGTGGAGGTTGCAGTGAGCCAAGATCGCGCCACTGCACTCCAGCCTGGGTGACAAGAGCATGACTCCTTCTCAAAAAAAAAAAAATGTGAAAAAGCATATATTATTACCTTTCTTTTACAAGCAAATAAATTGAAAATCATAGTAATTGATGTGACCGTCTCAAGTTAGATATTTGATAAATCAATTCTTATCTGGTAATAGAACTGGAATTTAAACTCAAGTTCATCTGCTGTGAGATATTGTGGTATTTCTTCTGTGTTATACTTCCTCTTTTGCCAATATTTAATTAGAACTGATTTTTTTGCTGGGCGCTATACTGGGAATGTAGCGGTAAATTAGGCAGATGTGGTCCTGCCATCACAGTTTACGATCTAGCCCGGGAGACAGACCTACAAGGAGTACTAATAAGTAAAATTTGGGCTATAAACAGACAGTATAGCATACAAGAGGACAAAAGGGGAACCTGGCCAAATGATATAAATTCTGCATTCTGCACAAGATGCCACAGAAAACTATTTGCTGAGTAATCAACTTCATCCTCTAAACTTCAAGTCATCCCACTGTTCACTCAATTCAATCTCAATAGCATGAGATTTCTATTTAAATAAAGTGTTTTCCAATCAGTTTTCTTTGGTTTCTGTGATTTCAGCAGGGCCAGGTAGAATAATTAGATTAGAGGTACTGGATGGGTTCTTAAATTTCTTTCCTTGGATTTCAAGCCTTTCTAATGCCTTTGCCTTGCAGCACACGTCCCACCTACATCATGTCTGACGTACCCTATTACTCCCTCTCCTTCACCCAGTCATGACCTGTTTATCCCCATCACACCTCCAGAAGGCAATCTGACATCACAGGCATTGCATCCCTACTACGTCATTTTCCTAATATACACCCTGCTCCTTTCCTCCCTTACTGGCCCCTATAGCACTTTGTACACAAGGATGGAGCAAATCCCCAAAGGCAGAAAGGACAAATTCATATTATTCTTGGGTACTGGGTCTTCTCCTCATACTAAGCAGAAAAGTCAGAATGTTTCTGGCAGCACCCTAATCAAGCTTTTATCACCTTGGAACATGTGTTCAGTCATTTCTGTCTTCAGATTTTTTCAAAAGTAAATACAAGCCATGTAAAGCGCTGAGATTAACTAGAATTCTTTAATATGCACAGGATAGATGACCTCTGCCTGCAGACTACACTCTCATGAGAGTGATCCAGCCAGAGCTTCACCTACTCTCTTTCATCAAGGAAGCATTTCAGAATGCAAATAAGAGTAATATTATTAAAGCAAAAAGCTTGAATCTGCTCAATTTTTAAAAAAATAAACCACTCGAATTCACTTAACTAGTAGTAATTAATTGCCTATGTTTTACAACACACCTCACAGCCAAGGCACTGTGATTACAAACCTGCCACCAAAACAAGTGCCAGATATTTGAAGGCAGTGGCTAGTAACCCTGCACTCTAAAAGCAACTTACTGTTCAACAGAGGTAAGCTACAGAAACAGGGACTGACAGGAGGGAGCTCTTTTGTGGCAAATTAGCTGAAATCATAAGTAGTTTGGATAAAATGCACCACATATGCTCAAATACATACCCTATAGCCTCTTCTAAAAATTTCAAGCAGTATCAGGACAGATAATAATGCAATCAAGTACTTACAAATACTCTGTACAAGTCATTAGAAGAAACACTGTATTACTGAGCCCAAAGCTTTCCTTCCACATTGGCTGATTGTATAGAAACGTTATGCCTTCTAAACCTTTCATACTAAAAAATCTTCCAATCACCATATTATAATCTCAAAGAAGCATATTTCATGCTGTTAGCATAATAACCAATTAGTTAATGTGTGAGTATGATCACTTTTATAAAACTAAGAAACAAGAGAGGTAAATACATGACAGCATCTGTCTAGGTTCTCAGTTGGAAGCAAAACATGGAGAGACTAAGCTGTGGTGTTCCTACCAGAGGACCATCACACTGAAGTGGGGATAGCCAGTTTTCTCAGTCTAGAGAGCCATGTGTTCTAGTAGTTTGCTGACTAGGGTCTGATGTTAAAGAATTAACAACAAATATCAAAAAGATGTTTTAACTCAAGGAACTACCCTAGTGTCTGGGGTCAAGGGGTCCTCCCCATTTCCTATCAAACACTTCTTTCTTCCTTTAGAGATCCTGGTTCCTATGCCTCAGCCATACCTCTCCTTGATGCAAGATATTAGATTTCAATGTTTCAGGGGAGGCTGCCTTGTGTGGCAAGACACCAAAGGACCTTCTATTCACTAGGTGGTCAGTCTTAGCACATTCTCACCAAGTCCCAGTGTCACTCTGTGAGCCATAAGGATATCTGGCTTTTCCCATTCCCAGCAAACAGAAAGATGAAGCTGAATTGAGAAGTCGAAAATCTCCATTATGATTTCCCTTTTACATATTTTAGTGAGTTTTCCCTGGAGGGAAACAAAATTATGAGTTCATCAAACATAAATGGGAAACATGAGCTTCATCAGTCATCCCCGCATATTAAAAGTAGTTCCCCTTTTGGGTTGCTCATGAAATAAAATTGGTAATAGCTTATTCCCAAACTTTTCTAGATCTTTTAGCCCCAGGAGCACACAGCAAAAGTCACCACTCCTTTCACTAGTAATATTTCCTTCTGCCTTTGTGAAATCCTTGCCAGGAAAGGAGGGGTTAGGGATATCTTTCTGAATATTTTGGGGACATACATGTATCCAAAAGGACCATTTAAAAAATTTTAAGACCAAAATAGTCAGGCATGATTAATTAGAATGGATGCAGACACTATGGCTTTTTAAATTGTGGTAAACTATATAAAACATAAAATGTATCCTTTTAAGCATTTTAAGTGTACAAAATACATTCACAATGTTATATAACCATCACCACTCTTCACTACCAGAACTTTTTCATCATCCCAAATAGAAACTCTGTACCCATAAAACACAAGCTCCCCGTGCACCCTGCCCTAGTTCCTGGCAGCCTCTAGTTTACTGTCTTTAAGAATTTGCCTATTCTAGGCACCTTTATAAGGACTATAGTGCTTTTAATGTCTGAAAATTCTTTGTCACTCCTTTACATCAAAGAGTTTCCCTTCCCTTGACCGTGGGCCTACCTTAGTGACACATTCCTAATGAATAGAATGAGGTAGAAGCAGCACTGGGTAAATTGCAGGCTCAGACAGAGGCAATACAGCTTCCACCTGACTCCCTCCCCACCTCTCCCTGGAAGCCAGCCTCCATACTCTGAGAAATCCAAGCAGCCACATGTAGAGATCAAGGGGGTTCTGGCCACAGCCTCAGCTGAAGACCCAGTCAACAGCCAGCATCAACCACTAGTCATGTGAGGGAGCCTTTAGCTAATTCCAGCCCCCAGCTTTAGAGCCACCTCAGCCAATGCCATGTGAAACAGAGACAAGTGGCCTCATCCAGCCCTCCCCAAATGTCAGATTCATAAGCAAAATAAATGTTATCATTTTGTGTCCAAAATGTAGGGGTAGTTTGTTATGCAGCAATAGAGATTTGGAATACCAACCAGTCGTGGTGAATGCTGGCCAGTACATCACATAGGTATATATCAGCTGAATATCTGTGCTCCACGTATCCCATAGAATAGATTAAGCCAAAAATTCACAAGCCTAACTCCAGGGAATCCTGGAGACAATATGGCTGTGGAATATTTAGGTCAATTAAGTCCACAGTAACTTAAATCCAAAGTTAAGGTAGGAAGGAATCAACAGTCTTGAATCATCCAGTGATACCTGAGTATCTGCACAATGGTGATTAACATTCACACATTGATTGGGAGAAAACAAAATTCAGCTTTTGGCTATTTTGATAACTTGCCCCTTCATTTAATAAATACTGGCAATAAAAACAGATTAATAGGAGATCTCAGTGGCAGAAGAAGAGACAATAATGCAGACAGATTCTGTTCTGGCAACAACAGGACTGAAAGAAATAAATGTTTCAAAATATTCCCTTATTTGGAGCTTCAATACAATGTGTTTATATAGATTCTTATTGCTATTTTGTGTTAATTTAATTTGATTAGCATTCAGTGTTTTTTCTGGCTGATAACTCATGACTTTCTTTAGTTCTAGAAAATTCTTAGCTGTTGTCATCTGTTGTATATTGTCTTTTCTTCACTCTTCTGAAATTCCTGTATTTCGTGTCTCAGTTCATCCCCTGATGCTCTTCTCTTTCATAGTATATGCAACTCTTTCTTTCTGCAATATTTTATGTAACTGACTCAATCCCTATGTGGTTTTTTTTGTTTTGCTTTTTGTTTTTTTCTTTTTTGGAGACAGAGTCTTGCTCTGTCACCCAGGCTGGAGTGCAGTGGTGCGATCTTGGCTCACTGCAACCTTTGCCTCCTGGGTTCAAGTGAGTCTCATGACTTAGCCTCCCAAGTAGCTGGGACTACAGGCACTGGCCACCATGCCCAGCTAATTTTTGTATTTTTAGTAGGGACAGGGTTTTACCATGTTGGCCAGGCTGATCTTGAACTCTTGGCCTTAAGTGATCCACCTGCCTCGGCCTCCCAAAGTGCTGGGATTGCAGGGGTGAGCCACCGCACCCAGCCTCAGTCCCATTTTCATTGACTGTCACTTCAACTGTGTTCGATCTATTATTTATTCTCCTAATTAGAGTCTTTTTCAAACATTTAAACTGTATGAAAATTTTATTTACAAGATTTGTAATGAGTTATTGGCTGTATTCATTCATATTAATTTCAAAAAATTTGATTTTTCTTGACAATCTCTTTTTACTACTTAATTTGGATACTCATTCCTTTTTTATCTTTTCAAAGATTTATAAAATAATTTTCAAATAACTTGAGCAATGCATGATAATGTCTATTTCCTTAGGTGTTAATGCTTCCCATTTGTTGGGTGCACTGGCTATCTGCCTTAAATTCCGTCGCGTTTTAAAACTTGGGCTTGTAAGCTCTTCTTGCCTAGGAAATTTTGTTTTGCTTCATTGTTTTTATCTCTTTCTAAACTTGCCTACCTGTAGTGGATAGTTTCACAATTGCCTCAGCCCTGACACCACAGTCTACAGTGCAGAACCAGGTCTTATAGTAGAAGTCCGGGATCTTGCCAGGAGGAAATCATAGTTACAGTTCCTGTGGGATCACATGGAGGCACCACCGGAAAATCCACTGGAATGAGCAGGTAGCTGATTCCTCTCTGGGCCACGTCATTTCTACCACAGCCCTTGACATCATACAGAGCAGTAGCCCTCGAGATGCACCGCGGTGGGTTGCATTTAGTGCCTCATGGGGTTTGGACGATAAGGGTTAGGTTAGCTCCCTCTTTCCCGTCTCAGTGCCCCAGGCACTTCAGCGCCAGCTCGCCATGTGTTTTTTCACTGTGTTTTTGTTCAGCAGAAATTTTTATTTTAAATTCTGCTTTATAAGTGAAACTCTATTTTTTAAGTGTTTTTTTCCTCCAACTCTCTGTGTTCCAAGTAGATGGAGAGGCACTCCCTGCTTTGTGTTCCACATGTACTCACTCTGCCATTTTGACGATAGAGGCAAGAATCAGAATAAGAGTGATTCTTTTCATTTCCTCGAGTTAGCATGAAGATCCCTATATTTTCATAGATAAAATTTCATATTTATCATGATGGACAGAAGAAGGTAAAACAAGCGTATCATTGCATAAAATGATATATTTGCTCTAATAAAGAACTAAAAATAATATTATGATGCAAGTATTATAGGTAATGCAAAGGTCTGATAAATATTTGATTCAGTGCTAACTTTTAAATATATAAGCATGTATATTTATGCAAAACCAGAAGATATGTAGAAAATCACACACATTGTATTCCTCACATAGGACATGAACCTTTCACAGATCTCCTAAGCTGTACCTTTATGAGCCTTTAAATCTTTGGAATTGGTGGGTTTTGCTTGAGATTCATAGCATAAACAACTTTCTGGCCAGGTGAGGACTGGCTCTTTGGTTACAATTTTCAAAGATAAGTCCTGATTGCTTGATTTTGTACCAAGCACCTGCTAAAAGGTATCACTTTCCTGGCTAAAAGTGTAGGTGATTTGACATATGCACTGACTGACAAGAGACTTCATATAAATACTTGTCTACATGTCAGTTCATTGTGAACAAACTTTAATATGCTCGAAATCCTGAGTCAAGTCAGCCCATTTCAGTGTAAGCCCATCTTTCTGCAAAGAAATGTGTTTTGGCATGCAGGATATATCAGTGAATGTTTATTTTACTTAAAAAATGAAGGAGAAATGTTCTTTTGATCTTCAATACTAAGTATTCAATAGACTTAAAAGAGAAAAAAATATAGACAGTTTTGGTTTCGATATTATTTAAAAGTGTACAGGAACTCAGAAGCAAAGTTACTGAGCATCTTCACTAGGTGATAAAAAGAATGAGTAAGATACACACAATTCCTCCTCTAGCCAATTTTATAATATAGTTACCTTGTGCTATGTGATGAATCTCTTATAAATCAGTCGATTCTCTTCTCTCTCTCTCTGTCATAGTTTTTGAAGCTATCGTCCTAGGGATAGTGCCTTGCACATATTGTGTTCCCATAAATATGTGTATAATGAATGTGGTACCACTAGAAGCTCAAGATGAACCAACATGGCTTGACTTTTATTTTTAATTAGCTAAAGAAAAACCTCTTTATAATAGAGTCTGTATCCAGACTCATGAAATGTACAGGTCAGTAAATTTAGGCAACCCTAGTGACACTTAAGAATACTCACGCACTTCAATTTCAAGTGAACTTGTATACTAGTCTCTTTTGCTTAAAAATTCTAAATGGAAGACTTTAAATCTCTATTTTGAAGATGTAGTGAAAAATAAATCATATTTTCAACTACTTGTGTGACTGACATATACTTGACATTCAAATCTTTTTTGAACGAACGAATGAATGAATATGGTTCTACATTATTTGTATGGAAACAGATACATAACATTCTTTTTCTTCTTGCTCAGGCATAGAACAGCAAGCAAGTCAGAAGAAAGAAACTGGTCGAATAACTCCATATTCCTTTTTCATGTCTATCTAGTATGTCTTCATGTTGAGTGACTAGGAAATGGAAAATAAAGTACAGATGATGAAAATGGACTAAAAAATAAAAATGAATAAAGTACAGAGGAACAGATGCCTGAATACCACCACCCATGGCAATCACAGACCACCTAAGGAGACTCAGAGGCAGAAGATTCAGAGAAGCAGGTTTGGCATTTACTAGTTATACACCACATGCCAGGCCCATTGTCTAAGGCCGTAACTCTTACTTTCCAGCAAAAGGCCAGCAGCTTTTCAAGGCTTGAGCTTATCAAGGCTTCAGACTGATGCTGACACAGGGCAGGGAAGAATCAGGACTTCCATCCCATGAGGGAGACAATGTCAAACAAGAATGGGTCATCCTGAGGGTCCACCTGTGCCAAATGCATCCCACTCATATTTATGGTGGACACAGTATGTATAAAGCACCATTTCCAGGCCCTGGAGATCCTGTGGAAAATGAGATCCTGCTCCTGGGGCGCTAGCATTCCAGGAGAAGAGTTAGAGAGGGCTCTGGCTTGGGAGCATCTGCAGGGATTAAGGTCAGAGTCCAAAGAAAAAACTCAGTAACTTCAAAAATCAAGTTGGGGATGACCCTGGATTATCAAAAGTAAAAGTTCAAATCCCTGTAGCAATGAGGTAAATCTCTATTTTCCTAGAGGAAAAGATAGGAGCCTGTTCATGACCATGGGAATATCAACTCAGTGGTCTTCTAGCCTTCTAGCTATGTCCTATGAGAAAAGACAGGAGCCTGTCCATGATCAAGGGAATCTTAACTCGGTGGTCTTCTAGCTACTCTGTCAAACCCTACCCAGGCTTTTGAGATGGAACTGCTCTTATGTCTCAGGAGACATGGACATCTGCAGGCATAATCCGATCTAAGAAGTCTGTGGCATTACCTTATTGATTTCAAAAAGTAAGGTCTAAACATGGATCACTTCTTCCCCTCTATGGTTATCCAGACCCAATCCAGGCACAGGATTTCAGATCATGAAAGGACTAGCTTTTGCCAATTTGTAGGGAAACTGCTGATTTAGTTCTTTGATGAGTGAAAACCATCAAATGTTGAATTTGTTGAATGGTAAAACTAAATCTAAACAGCTGGTTGCAGGAAAAACAAATGTCACATGGTAATCTTCACTCCTGTTCAGGATGCATTTTATATCCAAAACTCATAACCATCCATACACAGCTAAGCTTAGGAAGAAAGGGTGTTATTAAGCATAAATCAAATCAGGAGTCTATGCTGAAAGCTAAATGGTTTCTTGTTACACGTAAATAATGCTGAAAAAAAAACAGAATCATTGAAAGTAAAGCTGTGCAATACATTTATGCCACAATAGAGTGCTCATGAAAACAAATACTCTCTCCTGTTTTCATATGTTTGTTCTTTCCTATCATTCTAGAACACAGGGTTAGGGAGACAGGAAGCAGTAGGATGAAATAAAAGAACTTTAGACTTTACAGTCAGAAAGATTTGGGTAAGAATGTCAAGTTACCATGTACTAGATGATGTGGTCAAATCACGCAGCCACTCTGAGTCTCAATTTTCTAATCTATAAACAGAGATACTGACACCCATATCATAAGATTTTTGTACAAAATTAACGAGTCTCCCACCCACCCCCCCGACCCCGTGTGTGGGTCTCATACACATCTACACACACAAACACAAAGACACACAGACCAGTTTATAAATCCCCACTCTGTTAGCTCAGAATCTTGAATATACTTTATTATACAACTTTTAAAGTATTTGCTATAAATTTACCTTTTCTATTAGACTGAGAGCCCTTTTGGGGGACAGGAGATGTATCATATTGTCTTTCTGTCATGAGGATTCAGAAAGTTATTGGCATGCAGTTAGTCAGAAAAAGTTACTTCATGTTTTTGTTTTTTTTAACATTTATTATGCTCATGTCCTAAGAGTGCTCTTCTCCATTTACTGAGATAGGATAGCATCTAAGTTCCAATATTCCATTGTGCACAGGCAAAATCTTTTTTTTAACCAAAAACAATATTACAAAAAGAGGTCCTACTATTTTTTAGTTTCTGCTTATCCTTTCTGTTGGCCGCTCTTTCTTCTGAAATAGCATCTCTGTTCTCCATTGGGTCAGGCGACTGTGAGCAGATAGCAGGTATTTTATAACGTCAACTAATCAAGCCATGGATGAAGAAGAAAAGGACCCAGTTCCCCACTTCCAGAGGGTCAACGGGAAGCAGGGCAGGGGCTTCCCTCTGTGTTGTGACTTCATACGTAGCTGGTATTACAAGACTTTGGGTTTGTGCTAAGGAACATCACTGAAGGAGAATTAGTAGATGAAATGAGAAAGCAGCTCACAGGAGACAGGTTTCCCTGTAGCATAAAGAACAGTTTAGAGGAAGTGATGGGAGGCACAAAGCGTGGGATCGCTCTGGCTGGTTGAGGAGGAAGTGAGGAGTGTTCCATGCCTTAGTATAAATGTAAAATCATGAAGCAAGAAGTCAGGAGTCAAGGGCAATACAGGCTGGTAATCCCCAAAACCGTTCTCTCCTGAAGTGCTAGGCTTTTATTTCTCCAATGAAATTGGCCTCAAAAATTTAGAATGTCTCCTCTCAAACCCTGTAGCTTCTCACTGCAACTCTGCAGGTCACAAAATGAGCTCCTCTTGTGGATTAACAGATCTTTTCAAGAGTCATGAACATAATCCTTCCAGGGTAATTTTACATGTAATATAAAATTTATCCATATGCAAAAAGTTACATGTAATTTACATATGGATAAAACATATAGATTTAAAAACTGGTATTTCTTAATACATAAACCTGACAGAGGAGGCAGTCATTAACTCTCATCACTAATTCTGAACAATAACTTTCCCTGGCCCCTTCTCAAACAAATTAACTTTATTCCCATCTCAGTTACTCACAGATGACATGACCTCGAGTAACATATTCTCCCTCTATAATGGCCTTCGAAATTGACCACCTCCTCCTGCCGTTATCCAGCCCCCTATTCCTGCCACATAGGATTATTTGAGATCCACACACATTATTTTCATTGCTATATCCTAAAAGCCCTCTGCCTCTTGTCTGTGTGGCAAACTCAGAGTCTACTTTCAAGGCTTTCCTCAAAGCTCTTCATCTGAGAGTCTCCCCTGACCCTCTGACAACTCTCAGGGAGAGCATCTACCCTCACTCCTGGTTTATTACTTACTCTGTGTGACAGATTCTTTCATGTCAAATGACTGGCTAAATTATTTAGATCTGACATGCCCTGAAGAGCAGTACACAGGTTTTTCTCTTTCTGGATAAATATATCATTCATTGTTTCAAACCACATAAATTATGCTTAGTAAGTGTCGGCTGTATGTAGCTGTTTGAAAGATAGGCATGAACTGCGCTGAAATACTCAAGAAGGAGCTTTGGAAAGGCCAGGGTTCCTGCATTCCATCCCAAGTTAACTCAGTCAGAACCTATGAGGAGGGACCTAAGAGTCTGGCAGGCATGATGGACAGCGAGATTTGGGAACCAGTGCTGTAAAACAAGGATGCTGAAACAGAGTAAATCCTAACACCTGAGGTCAGGAGTTTGAGACCAGCCTGGCCAACATGGTGAAACCCCATCTCTACCAAAAATACAAAAAATTAGCTGGGTGTGATGGTGCACGCCTGTAGTCTCAGCTACCAGAGAGTCTGAGGCAGGAAAATCGCTTGAACATGGGAGGCAGAGGTTGCAGTGAGCTGAGATTGTGCCACTGCACTCCAGCCTGGGTGGCAGAGTGAGACTCCATCTAAAACACACACACACACACACACACACACACACACACACACACAAAGAACAAAACACACACACCCCAAAACTGAGTAAATTCTAAAGCGTTGAATGCTATCCACTTTCAGAGATAATTAAAAACCTGAAAGGAGGAAGATTGTTTTATCTTGTACACACACTTCATTTAAACTTGCAGTTGTTGGTGTTAAGAAAAGAGCAGGATTCAATGTCAGGTGAGATCTTTCCATTCAAGATGGCAGGCGTTCCTGAGTGTGCTCTCATCTGGCCAGAGGGCCTGATCTAGATGTCCCACCTGACAGGAACCCCCAATTTAAATGGCATACTCTGATTACTGAATCACAGCTACAAAACCAGTGGTTCTAAACGAGAATAGTGTAGATGTTTTGTGAGTATGGTTATTGAGGGAGACATTTGACAAATCACTGGATTGGTGCTAAATGATCCAACCACCTAGCATACCTATGATGAGCACCTTGCATTTCAATAAGCCTATTTAAACAACAAAACATTTACAGTAGTCCCCTTTATCCAAGGGGGATATGTCCCAAAACCCCAGTGGAAAGTTTAGTTTATTAAAATAGAACAATTATAACAAGACACTGTAATAACAGATATGTGGATATGGTCTCTCTCTCTCAAAATATTTTATTGCATATCATATTTGCCAATTAGAGTTGATTTCAGTAACCAAAATTACACAAAGGAAAACTACAGATAAGGGGGGACCCTACTGCACAATAAATTTGGATATAAAACCACTCAATATAGTAAGCATTGATAACATGAAACCAGAAGTCCAAAAGGCAATAAACTGTTATATTCAAATAAATGCAGGCCACATGTTTCAATTTGAGGATGTCAATGCTGTACTCAATTCCTGCCAGACACATTTAGAGAGCCCTCCCGCCATTTAGCCCTGGCAGAGAAGTTTCATGTCATGGTGAGGCAGGAGAATAGTGTCTGGAGGCAGGGAACCTAAGGCTGTTTCACACTGACTTCCTAGAACTAAATTGAAAGGAAAATCCTAACTTTCCATGCCTAAGTAACAAAAGGACCAGAAGCTACTCCCTTTGCAAACCCCCACCTTTTCTGCAAGGCAGATGGGAAACTGAAAGTACCTCTGATTGGTTGCTTTTTGCAACCAATCAGATATTTGCATAGGAGTGTAACTTTGAAACTTCACTTCAGCCTGCTGTCTGCAACCAATCAGACTGATTGTGGGCCAAGTCTTTGTTTGCATAGAAGTACAACTTTGTAACTTCATTTTAGCCTCTGATTGGTTGCTTTCCACAACCAATCAGATGTTTGCGTAGGAATGTGACCTTTGTAACTTCACTTCAGCCTCTGATTGGTTGCTTTCCACAACCAATCAGACTGATTGTGGGCCACCACTTCATTTACATGGGATGAACACCAAATGGCCAATAGGAAAGCTCTAGCAGGTATTTGGACCCAAGAAGATTCTGTATCCACAGCCCTTGAATGGCTGCTCAGGACCACTCCCACACTGTGGGGCATACTTTCATTTTCAATACATCTCTGCTTTTGTTGCTTCATTCTTTCCTTGCTTTGTTTGTGCATTTTGTCTAATTCTTTCTTCAAAACACCAAGAATCTGGACACCTTCCACCAGTAACAATGAGTCTTGACTCCACATCCTCTTCTTTGTCTACATGCCTTTCAATCTTCACCAAAAGTAGGAGTGGGCTAAAAGGCCTCCCCTTGTTGGCACTTTGCAATACCTTTTGCAATGCACATAAAAATATAAGGAAAACTGGAAAAATAAAACATTTTCATCATATTGCCTTCCTTCAACTTGCAGTGTTGAAACTACTTGATGTTTTGAACAAATACTCGGTAAATATACTGATATGAAAACTTTAACTAGACATGCACGGGGAAAGGAACTAGCATTTATTGAGCATTTTCCGTGTGCCAAGCACTGAGCTAGAGAAGCAGGTATGATTGTGCATGTTATACAGAAATGGAAGCTCAGTAAAGATAAGCAACTTGGCATAGGACACACAATAAGACCCAGAACTAGGATTTGGACCCGTGTTTGTCTGACCCCAAGAACCCATTCGCCATAAGTTTTCTCATTATTGTTTGTAAAAATGTTTACTTAGCACATTTCATTCTTTCCTGAATCCTGCAGAAAGCACACATTCCCAGGAGAAAGTTGAAAATAGCTATACTCCTAAAATTCTATGAAAGTCTCTCTGGGCCGGGCGCAGTGGCTCACGCCTATAATCCCAGCACTTTGAGAGGCTGAGGCGGGTGGATCACGAGGTCAAGAGATAGAGACCATCCTGGCTAACACAGTGAAACCTCACCTCTCCCAAAAATACAAAAAAAAAAAATTATCCAGGTGTGGTGGCACATGCCTGTAGTCACAGCTGCTCAGGAGGCTGAAGCAGGAGAATCGCTTGAACCTGGGAGGCAGAGGTTGCAGTGAGCCAAGATCACGCCACCGCACTCCAGCCTGGGTGACAGAGTGAGACTCCTTCTCAAAAAAAAAAAAAAAAAAGAGAAAAGAAAGAAAAAAGAAAGAAAGTCTCTTTAAAGGCAGGAAACTAACACAGAGTCTGAGGGAAACTTCCTGAGGAGACCAAGGAGTGCTGGAAGTTAGAATGGAACATTTAGATAAAGGAACGTCCTTTTGGCCACAAGGTGGTTGAATGCCCTGGTATGGTAGTTAAGAACAAGGAGGGTCCATGCAGGGCCTATCAAAGGATGTACTACTTTCTAATGCTGTGACTTTAGGGTAAATTGCTTAACTTTTACCATTAGTTAAAAGAAAATACAAATATGTACTTCACAGGGTGTGAATTTCAATTAAATAAAGAATGTGAAGTGCTTCACACCATGCTTGATGCTGAGCAATTGCTTAATTTTTTTAAATCACTCCTAATAAATTGTTCATGGAAAAAGCAATCATTCACCTGTCCTGCACATGGACCCTGACTGTTCTACAGTGAGGGTTTAAGTTAGCTTCTGATGGGGCTTGCTAATCAGCCTGCTTAAACCTCGCCAATCCGCTATACTGTGTTAATGTTGCAGGGGCTGGGGGATTTCATCTTAATAAATTTATTTTAATAGTTTGCACCACAGTTTCTCCTGGAGAGAAAACTGTCTTCGTTTAGAAAAATACCCTAATGAGTTGCCTGGGGTAAAAGAGGTGAGGCTCAAGGAGGCATGGGTAAGAAGGAAGCAGCAATCAAAGCCTCACTGAAGAAATGAGGACAAATTTTGAACTGATGGATGGCAAGGAGAAAGAGAAAGAGGAGGAGAAGGAAGAGGAGGAAGAGGAGGTGAGGGAGTGAGAGGGGCCCAACTTGGTAAGGCATAAGAATGCAGTCAAGAACCTTCCAGTGGCAGAGTGGCTTCAGAATTTTTAAGAACATGGATCCTGATACCCTATTTAAATGTTTTGCTGGGACATAAACCTTCACCTATTGCCCTGAAAATCTTCACGAACAGTTCTCTGTGGGAGTGAAGTGGGGATGAAGGGGGTTGCGTGTTAAGGAAAAAGGATTGAGTTCCACATCTAGGTCAGCATGGAGCACAGAGAAAAATGCAGCCAGAGGAGGTAAGATGCAGTCAGGTCAAGAGTTCGCCAGGAAGAACTACCCATGAGAATAGGTCCAAGAATGTGCAGAAATCTGGGGGATGGCATTGGAACCTTTTAGGAGATATGAAATGGGGGATTGAGGCAATTTTATTTCAATCTCAAAGGACAGAGTGACCTCAGAGACAAGGATGACCTCAGCTAACATCTGAGTTACATTAGCATTTTCAATTGGTGGGGAAAGATAAGAATGCACTATGATAAGTGGGGTTGTAGCAGGCAGTCATTTTCAAAGTGTGTTTGTTTTTTACAGAGAAACTCTTCAAATGAAACATTACTTGGAAGTCCATTGTGAAAACAGATAAAAGAAGGTCTGCTCAGCTTGGTGTGTTTGTGGTGTGTGTGTGTGTGTGTGTGTGTTTGCACAGAAACGTTTTACAGAGACAGAGGAGGGAAGGAAGGGGCCCTACCTACTTGATTTCCTAACTCCCGACTTTCCTTTTATCCAAAGAGCAGTTCTACTCGTGATAGGAGTCTAACCATCGCAGTTTAAAACCGCATATAGAGGTGCATTTGGCTGTTTTTCAAAAAGGCAGCTTATCAGCACATTAGTTAATTAAGCACACAAGGTCTCAAATCAGATTGCCTTCACTCATCCTGTGATTCTAGGAAAACTGGCATAATGCTTTTTCATTGTTCATCTATTAATATATAGTAGGTATATAAGCATACACATCTTCACATGGTTATTGTGATGATTAAATGTAAAATTACATGTTAAGTACTGTAAAAAGGACTAGCACAGAGTTAAAAATAAGTGTTAACTATTACTGTTACTTTAATATACATCTTCCTTTTCACAGAAATAATAACATATAGATATGAGGTTATCAAACCATTTCCAGTTTGGCGATTACCTAAAAAAGGTCCTGGTGGAGAGAGAGGAGAGGATAGCCTAGAGCAAGAGGAAGATACTGGGGGAGGAGGCCTGAGGTGGGTGCTCTGTCTCAGCCCCATGTGGACTGGGAGGAGATGGAGGGAAGTGCCAGGGAAGGAACGTTCTCCTTCCAGGAAGAGTAACCAGTAAATCACTCCAAGCCAGAGACTGTCTGACATATGACACACAACAGAAATTAGCCCATGACCTGTTTAACGCATGTCCATTTGATTGATTTACTATGAACCACATACTGACCCTTCTTGGTATTTTGGCCCAAGAACCCTTAATTAACATTAACAGAAATAAAGTGATTAAAATATCAAAACCCAGTATTCCAGAGAGACATAGAATCTTGAGGCAGAAAGCAGAAGAAAGTAAGAAAGAAATATTTACAACTCTATTTCTTCAGCCTTGTTCTAAAATGAGGAACCAGCCATTATAAAAGCTTACAAAACATAATTCTCTCCTATGCCATCCCAAAAAATTATTGATTACACACTGGAATGTGTGTGTGTGTATGTGTGTGTATGAGTGCATGTGCATGCACATGTGTGTGATCATTCCTAAAACTTAAAAGGCAAGTTTAAGATTATTATCTGAGTAAATAATCTTCTAACAAAGTCCAAAAGCTAAAATAGTACATATTTTCTACAAAAAAATTCTTGGAATTGTATTGCTTTTAATAAAATTTATTAACTTAATAATTTTCTATAAAAGGAGATGTTAAAAAGAAGAGGGAGTATAAAATGATTTGTGGAGGCTCATAAAACAATAAATTGTACTTGTAGAATGCAGAAAAATGAGAGAGAAATGCAGCTCTCCTATTTACAGTAGCCATGTGAAATTAAGGGAAGAGTCCAGTTCTGCACAATTCCCTGTTCCAAAGCAGTCTGGGTAATTTAGTATTATGGGATAAATATTTACAGACAAAGTCTAAAATCCTGGGGATGACTGAAATAGAGTAGCATTGCTGATGTATTTTGGGAAAGAAAAGTAGGAACGTGTTTCTAAGACTTAGAAAAAACTATGGAGTCCCTGGCATGGAGAGATGGGCAAATGGAGAAAGCGAGTTAAAAGCCTGAGAGATAATGAAGTGTAGCCTTCCCTTGTGGAACCAAGGAGTGGTTCCATATGTCTTTACTGGCAGGGAGATTTCTAGAAAATCCTGTTATCAAGCATCAGAGAGTTTGGACAGAGATCAAATGAATCGCCCAAGGTCACACACTGTGTCAGAGCAGACCAAGAGTTAGAACTCATAGCCCTGAAGTTTCCAATCAATTGTTTGGCTCCCTAAACCACAAATGCTTGTCAAGGAAAAAGTCTCCCTACAGCTGAGGCAACACAGCTGCAGAATATTAGCCCAAGGTTTAAACCAGACGGGGTTTCATGGGATCACAGGCTCAGAACCTGTTTTGGGGGATGCATGTGGAAAGTCGGGGAGAGAGGGAAGAGAGGATGGTTGAGAAAATAGTGAGGCCTAATTAGATCTTCCCACCCCGACAGCCAGCCACCCTTCAAAGACACACACAGACACACACACACAAACACACACACACATCCTATTAAATGTTATTGGCTGATAAAACTGAAAATACTGGTCTGAAAGAAGTCATCATTTTAAGAATAAGTCACCAGTGGGTGGGTATAGCAGTGTGCATATATGTGTGTGAATTTTAGCCAGAAATTAGTTTTCAGAAGATGAAAAAAAAAAAAAACAACCACAACAACAAACATGAGGGCAGTTAAGTCTGAGATCAATGAAAAAAGTACCTTCCACATTTTGGATGATCTTCATATTGCTGACCGAGCAGCCTTGGGTTTGTAACTGTTTTGGGCATTACCACCAGTGAGAGCTTGATGAAAGCTGAGGTCCTCTCCCAGGAACTGCTTAAGAGCCCATACTCACAAATTTATCATCAAGTTTCAGAAGTTCAAAGATCACCGTTAAGTCAAAGCCCAAGTATGAGAAGCCCTGTTGTAAGAAGTTTGAATGATCAGATAAAGATGTGAAAGGCATTGATTGGCACACTGATTTCCAAAAACCTGCCCCAAGGGACACATGTCTCATGAGCACATGGGACACCTGCTAAAAATACAAATAATCTGAAGATCTCTCACATCCAAATGAATCCGAATTTCTGGGGCTAGGAGGATGAGGCAGGTGTCACAGAAAGCAGTATTTTAACTAATGTCACCAGATGATTCTGATACACGGTCAGGTTTGAGACCTACTGCTGTGGACAGCTGCCTAACGATGCTGTTAACCAGTTGGAGGCTTCCACGGGCTTTCCTCAAATGCCTGTGACAAAGGTAACAGAAGTTGGGGGAGGGGATGTAAGAATAATGATCATATTTTCCAATCTCAATTTGGGACCAAGAGCCTAACAATGGGCAGAAATATTTGAAATCTGGCCTATCGTAAAAACTCAGGGACATGTGGTCATTGTAGATATAAGATGAAAAATGTCTGAGAAATCATTGGTTTAAAGATAAGATAGCCAGATGGTCTGCATTAAGCCAGAAAGTTCCATCATTTGATTTCACATCCTGCATCCTTGATTTTCTCTTGCCTGTTACCTTCTCCTCAAGCTACTGAAACACCCCCTTCTTCCTTTTATCACTGGATTTCTCCAACTGCTCCATATGTCAGAAAACCTCACCAGAGCCCCTTCTGATCAGCCTCAGGGCTGATCTGCAGGCCAACACCAGCCTACTCTGTATTCCTTTGCTTTATAGCCAAAGGCCCCAGAGATTTAACCTATTCCTTCTCCTTAGGTAGCTACTCCAACCCACTCTTCCCTGGAGACTTTGTGCGTTCAAGCCTCAAGCCAGGGAATAAAAAGCAGCTCAGCATCTCAGCTCTAAGAATATCCACACTGGCTGATTTCCGTCACTGATCATTACAAGGAGAAAGACAGGAGAAACCAAAATAACACACATAAGAAAGCTCCCCAGAGTTCAGGGGAGCAGTGTTCTTGCTGCTGTGTTCACTGGGCTAGAATTGCTGACTTCCTTGTGTATCTTCAATTTCTGACTTCCCATTTATTCCTCAACCTGCTACAAAAATAAATACAATACTAATAATACATATATGTATACACAAATATTTGTATTCTGTATGCAAGTAAATAAGCCTGTGATGATAGAAGGAATAAAAATACAGGCTAAAAAATCATTGAGGCTTATTTCTAGAACTGTTTTACTCACTGAGAAGAAACAAAAGGAAACAGGCAACAAAATGCAAAACATCCTCCTCTCTCTGTTTATCATGGTGGTTTGCCTTCTGATAAATACAAAAAATAGATCTGAATTAAACCAAAGTAAGTTAAAACTCACCAAGACTATTTCCACCTAAAGATAGATGAAGTTTCCCCTACTGTTTTGCAAACTTATTCCTCTTGCTATTTAGCTAACAGTGAGGAAAGCAGTCCTATAAATTAACACTTAACAATCTATTTGTGTTTGAAATGATAATTTTTATCAGTCTCATTATTATTATGGCCATTCACCAAATGCTAAGTACCATACTATGTTAAGAGTTATTGGCCGGGCGTGGTGGCTCACCCCTGTAATCCCAGCACTTTGGGAGGCTCAGGTGGATGGATCCCCTGAGTTCAGGAGCTCAAGACCAGCCTGGCCAACATGGCGAAACCTCGTCTCTACTAAAAATATGAACATTAGCTGGGCACGGTGGCAGGTGCCTGTAATCCCAGCTACTCAGGAGGCTGAGGCAGGGAGAATCGCTTGAACCCAGGAGGCAGAGGTTGCAGTGAGCAGAGATCGCTGTTGCACTCCAGCCTAGGCAACAGAACGAGACTCTGTCTCAAAAAAGAAAAAAAAAGTGATCCAAATTGAAAAATGAGTGATGTAGGTAGAGTACTAGCTTGCCACTATTTTATAGAGATAGAAAATAAGGCTAAATATCTTGAGGTTAAATATCTTGAGCAAAGTAACATAAATTCAGTGTGCTTGAACAAGTGCTGTGCTGGTAAATGTTTAACAAATGGCTCTTTGGGGTGATAGGAGAGTCCTGGTCTTTAGTATTTGCTGGTTCCAAGGTGTAAATACCCCCAACGAGGGGATCACAATTGTCAGGTAAGGTACATCCCTGACATCATGCACACCATGGCTTGAATATAGACCAGCTGAATTCTAAAAGGAGAGTATTCTTTCACTGCCACATTCTTGAGAATGGAAGTATGAGTATGGAAATTGGACACTGGACATGTTTTCTTCCTGGCAGTATCAAACAATTTCTAACTATCAGCTATTTTCACTCATTGTAATGGTAAAATATAGAGGAAAGCCACTAAGTTATCCTGTTGCTGTGCGAAGTCAGAGTCAAAGTGAAAACTCTTTGTAGATAACTTTGAAAGCTGAATTGAAAGTAATACGGCAAGGAAACATTATATAAAGTATGATAAGCCCACTAATGGAAACTATCAGCCCTCTTTTAACATGGGGCTGATATAACAAATGACATCACAAATGAATCTGAGGGGAAAAAAGTTTTAAATGGCTTTACTGGGTTGAAAAAGCTTTGAGATAAAAGATAGGAATTACTTTATGTGTATTCATAAAACTAAAGTGAATTTTATTCCTGTATCAGATTTTAAAAGCTATATAATGAAAATATATTCTCCCACATATTAAAAAATCCCAAACAAAAATTGTAAAGCTGATGGAAAGGCCATGCATTATTAATATATAAAAACTGTCAAACAAAAAAATTCAATCATAAAATTGGCAGAAATTATTTGCTTCATTTAGATTTTAATATAAAAACTGTGAGTACTCTAGATGAAGGAAAAAAACAACAAAATTAATAGATGTATGCCATTTGGCAATGTAAAATAAACAACATATTTTCCAATTATTTATCAGAAAATTTCTTTAGCCTTCATTTTAAATATACTGGCCTACTATAGGATGGAAGACAATAATACAAACATTAAAGAATTAATAAACAAGGCAGAAGTACTCATGACTAGTAATGTAGATGTTTCGATTATTTAATTAAAAATAGTTCTATTTAAATGGGATTGCAAGAGGCCTGGTTATATTTCTGATGTAATGGGTTCTTACAGAAGCAGACATGCCCATGGGCCTTTGTAAATAATAGAATCTCATCTCTGAAAGAAAATATGGAAGGCATCATCTAGCCAAAGGGGAACTCCCATAGTATTCCTGGCCAGAGTGGGAGAGGAGGTAGAGGTAGGGAGTGTTGAATGTTAGAATGTGACTCAAAGACGGTGGGTTTTCAGCACATTCTAACTTCGGATGGCTCTAATTAGGAGAGTGTCCATCTTTATTCAACAGGATCCTCTATCTATAAGTTCAGACTTATAATTGTTTCCTAATTTTGTCTCCTAGAGGACAGAAATGACAGAAAGAAAATAAAATTTAGAAACAGAAAAATCAGATTTAAATTCTGAAGACATCACCATTAACAAGATTAGCTCAAATAATGTAGTATCTGAGCCTCAGTTTCCTCACTTGCAAAACAGTGATAAAATAGATACCAACAAAGATTATAAAAGTCAAATGAGATAATCATGTATAGTGCCTTATGAACTAAGTTTCTATACAAATAAATAATAAATCATGTGAACTCCAAAAATTACTTCTGACAGTCCCTAAATTATTTGAAAATAGCTAGCAAATGCCATCAAGGATCTTCAAAGAGGGAAAATTTCATATTCAACACAGAATGTATGAAGACATGCTACTAGCCTGAATATCTCCTTTAAAGTTCCAGTTTGGTCATGATAACAAAGTTACTTGGTCATGTGCAATTTTAGGACAGTAGTATGGGTACCACTTTGATGCTGCTCATGGCTTCAGTAGAAGTCTGGTTAGGTTCTGACTTATTTTGGCAGTAAAGCTACAGCAATTCCTGTTGAGTGAGATGTGGACTGTGAGACAGTCAACTGTAGTTTCAAGATTTGTGTCCTGAGCAACGGGAAAGATGGACTTGCCATAAATAAAGATGCAGAAGATGGTGGGTAGAGCAAGACTAGCAGAAAAATTTGAGATGTTTATGAGACATCCATGTAGAGATATCAAGTAGTACTCTAACAAAATAAGAATTGAGAGGATCAAAAAAGAAAGATAGCAGTAATAAAGAATGTCAAAACCAACTTAAGAGTTCTTTAAAAATAATTCTCAGAACATTAGCTGTGTAACAGGTCTAGAAAACAATCACTCAAAATTCAAAAAGCCCCCAAGAATGTCCTCTAGAGAAAGAATGAAATGGATATACATAATGACTAAGCAACAGGATTATAGTGAAGTAAAAATACTTTTTTCTCTCAATTATGTAGAAGGCAATTACAACAAAAAGAAAAATAGTATTTCAGAGTCGATGACATATGAAAAAACTGAAGGAAGACATGATGTTGAACAATCAGTACAATGTAAGAAAAAACAATCTCTTTAGCTTTTTTATGAGTAGCACAAGGGTTATATCACTGAAAGCTTTGAGAAAAAATTATAGTCACAGCTCTCCATTGGAAAAAAAAGTATGCAGTTATTGGTTTTCAGTGTTTAGAATCAATTTATAGACAAAATCTGAAAGTTATGGAATTTCTAAGACATTTTAAGTCTTCCCAGATTTTAGAATTTCACTTTTT
This sequence comes from Gorilla gorilla gorilla, assembly GCF_029281585.2. Taxonomy (NCBI): domain Eukaryota; kingdom Metazoa; phylum Chordata; class Mammalia; order Primates; family Hominidae; genus Gorilla; species Gorilla gorilla. The sequence goes on from NC_073230.2 coordinate 50,549,072, forward strand.
AATCCCAGTAAGTTATTTCTATAATGGCATTCAAAAAGTAAAGTGCCTTTTTTTCAAGTAGCTAAATTTCTTTTCTCCTGGAAGAGCAAGTCAACGAGTAAGAAAACACGCACACACACACACACACACACACACACACACACACACACATATAAATCTAACCAGTTGAATCAGAATTTTACTGGACATCTGAGCTCTTGTACTGTGAGTCAAAGTTCTTCTTCAAAAATATGTCAAAAGGAGACATTTCATCGGTACACTTCAGATAGCATAAAAGTATAAAGCTTCAAGCTTGACAGAAACTTTGGAGGAGATCTTATTCAAAGCCTAGGACTGGATGACCTCTCAAAGCTTTTATCTAACCTTGATCATCTAAAAGTATTCATTAAGCCCCCTTATGACAAAGGTTTTCAGCTAGACATTAAAATAGTGTTCATCCATTTTTTAAAGACATAATTCCAGTCTTTAGGATTGATTTCTTCAAAATAGTGGGAAATAGAGGCAAATGTCTTTGGATTTTTTTTTCAAATATTAAACAAGAAGAAAAAGATTAATAAATAAAGTGTAGGTTTAAAAAATAAGACAAAACTTATTTGCCTTGTGGCATAGTATGAAAAAAGTCATAATTATGCCTGACCTTTAATCCACTAAAAACCACCTTTTCAAATTTGAAATGGAAAAATTTATTGGATATCTGGGTTTTACATGCAAATGGGAAAATATAGACTTTTCCAGGACAACCAACATTAATCAAATAGAAGATGCTGTTAAATATGTTGTCTCCAGGACCCCACCATTCAGACCAAAATGCTACTTGAGGCCTCCACTCCCCTTGGAGGGCAAGGTGGGAAGGGGACTGAACCCCAGTTCTATTGAAGACTGTTCCCCAACAGGACTTCTCCCTGAGTGAAGGACAATAGTCCTTATGGCCACCTTCAGAGTCTTTCCCTGTTTCACTCGTTCCATGGTCCCACAATCCACCATGCACTTCAAGTGGACTACTTACTCCCCAAAATAGTTCGCTTTGTCTCTGAGGATAACTAGGTTTGCATTCCTATTGCATCATTTACTAGCATATGGATCCTGGGCAAACCACTCTAGCTTTATTTCGCTTTGATTTTCTCACGTATAAAACTAATTTAATGTTGGGCGTGGTGGCTCATGCCTGTAATCCCAGCACTTTGGGAGGCTGAGGCGGGTAGATCACTTGCGGTCAGCCTGGCCAACATGGCAAAACCCCGTCTCTACTAAAAACACAAAAATTAGTTGGGCGTGGTGGTTCACAACTGTAATCCCAGCTACTTGGGAGGCTCAGGCACGAGAATGGCTGGAGCCCAGGAGGTGGAGGTTGCAGTGAGCCAAGATCGCACCACTAAACTCCAGCCTGGGCCACAGAGTAAGACTCCATCTCAAAAAGAAAAACAAAAACTACTTTAACATACCTAGTTCCTGGTTTCTTAAAAGAATAAAGAAGAAAACACATGTAAATATATTGTTCAGTATCTGGCACATAATAGTCATTCAATAATTATTAACCACATTCTCCAGTCATATATTTATGCTATTTTTCACATTAGGTAGTGATCCTGAAATAAAAAATATAGAGACCTCTGAGGGAAAAGAAACAGGTGATGTTTCCAAGAGATAAATGCATTAATTAAACCGTAATATTATTAAACATATTAAATGGTATAGGTGTCTTTCAAAATGGAGAGCAAACTCTTCTTAATCACTTGCTTTATTTTCCATGCAGTGAAGGGGGCACATAAGAATCCATGGCACACACAACCAGGAGGATGAAGCAGAAGAAGGTGGGAAGCCCCATTTCTTAAAATTAAAGCTTATACTTGGGCTTATGATTATACATAGAAAGACAAAAATTTTATTTGCTCCTAAATGATCCTTGTGTTTTCGCTAAACAATTGAATAACCACAATATACCATGGATCCCACATTTCCATGACTGAAAGAACCTAGGAGGTCATGTATTCTGCCCAACTTCTCCACTGAACAGCAGATGAGCTCAGGCAGAAAAAGTCCATTCTACAGCGATGTGTTGGGTACCCATTCTGTAAGAAGCATGGTGATCTGTATTTAACAAGGTCACCAAGGCCTTCTGACTTTCTGCTCAGGATCCTTCTAGGTTCCTATCTTGATAGCAAAAAATAAATTTTTTTCCCACTTGAGAATTAAAGGGCATGAATTAACATAACACCATAATAAATAATTTTATTTACTGGGATTGAGAGGTTCTGGAAAAATGGTTTTCTGGGTAGGTGGGAATGTCCAGAAAACATTTTTGTTAAAATCTGTGTTAAAAAAAAATTGCTTGTTAATCTATATTTATTGTATTGCGACATTTGTTTAAAGAAAAAAAATCTTTGAAAACTGAGGAGCTTGTAGTTCCCTGGGTGATCTTTCATCAATCTGACTATAGATGGAATCTGTATGTTATTAGATCAAATTTGTGGTGGATTCAGCATTCAATATAGAATTAGCAGTGTGTTTGTAAATAAATTTGTTTTAAATTTTTATCATTTTCTTTTTTTCTTTCTTTTTTTTTTCTTTTGAGATGGAGTTTTGGTTGTGTTGCCCAGGCTGGAGTGCAATGGCGTGATCTTGGCTTACTGCAACCTCCGCCTCCCAAGTTTAAGCAATTCTCTCGCCTCAGCCTCCCAAGTAACTGGGATTATAGGCACCTGCTACCATGCCTGGCTATTTTTTGTATTTTTAGTAGAGATGGGGTTTCACCATGTTAGCCTGGTCTCAAACTCCTGACCTCAGGTGATGTGATCCATCCACATTGGCCTCCCAAAGCGCTGGGATTACAGGCGTGAGCCACATTATCCTTATTTTATAAGTAAAGAAACTGAGACACAGGTTAAAGAAGTTACCCAGGGTCACACAGCCATTGAGTAGTATGGCCTTTATCATTTTCCTCTTTATTTTCAATACAGGAGAAAAACACTTTCCTAAGTTCTGATTTCAACAATTTTGTGTTTGTTTTTAATAAACTGTGGTATGGCCTCATTAATCTTTAAAAAAAAAACAGCACAACTACCATTAAGCTGGTGCACCTTTCCCTATTTCCATCTATAGCAATGACTACTGCATAAACTAACATTTCCCAAAGCATGGTCCTCTGACACTGACTTTGTGAGATGCTGTAAGAAATAAAGATGTCAGCATATGATTGTCTCCTCCTGGAGACAGACACCTACATTGGATTAGCAAAAGATTCTCAAAGTCCAGCAGAAAAGAAGCCTGCTTACATTGTATGTGCTGATGGTTCCCAAACTAACATAAAGCAGTACATGTCTTTAGCAGAGCATGTATTAACATCCTCTGACTTGCTTTATACAGAACAGACTGGGGAAGTTGGCTATAGACACACAAGAATGTGTCCTCTTCTCAAATGCAGAACTCAACAAAATTTAGGGAAAGCAAGAAAAATGAAGAAACATTCTTCAAAGTCAATTGGATAATGTAGTTAAAAGAAAAAAAAAAACAGCCTTGGGGTTGTTTATAATTTTTGGCTTATCTTTTACCCCGACCTCAGGGTAATTCCCTGAATTAAATGGTAGGCTTTCAGAGAGTGGAGACTAAAAACCATAGACATACGAATTAGCACAGATATGACATTCGAAACATGACAGAAATAACTTGAAAATAAAATTCAAACTGTAACCCATAGCATGCACTACTATGTAGTTAGAAATATTGGGTGCAGGCCGGGCGCGGTGGCTCACACCTGTAATCACAGCACTTCGGGAGGCCGACAACCCGACCAACATGGAGACCAGCCTGACCAACATGGAGAAACCCCGTTTCTACTAAAAATACAAAATTAGCTGGGCGTGGTGGCAGGCGCCTGTAATCCCAGCTACTTGGGAGGCTGGGGCAGGAGAATCACTTGAACCCGGGAGGCGGAGGTTGAGGTGAGCTGAGATTGTGCCATTGCACTCTAGCCTGGGTGACAGAACAAGACTCCATCTCAAAAAAAAAAAAAAAATTGGGTGCAGGATAAGACTGGGAAGGAAGAGCAAATGTGTGTGTCAACTGTTGCAAGAAGACTACACCACTGAGCTCATCTTTCCAGAATAAAAGAATTCTGATGAGGAAAACTAATGTCAAGAAGCCACTGCCTATGCTCTTTATCTCTCTGTCTCCTCCATCTATCCCAGTTGGGGAAAACAAAGTCATGATGGAGCTAAGTGAAGTCTAACTCCACACATAATCAGAGAATAAACTGTCTAAACACAGTTTCTGAGTGCCCGAAACAAATGTGGCCATGCATATCATTAGGGCATCTTCACTTCGTGCCCCTTTTAGCGACTCCAGCTGTGAAAGCAGCCTCATGGTGACTACCCCCACCAAAACCCTGCTATGACAGCCCCACAGTCTTTCAAAGTAAGAGGCTTCACACATACAGACTCTCAGGGGGAGTCTGGCATATAAGAGTATCGTTGAATTTGGCTCCAAGGATTTTTTTTTTAGATGGAGTCTTGCTTCATTGCCCACGCTGGAGTGCAGTGACATGATGTCAGCTCACTGCAACCTCCGCCTCCTGGGTTCAAGCGATACTCCTGCCTCAGTCTTCCTAGTAACTGGGATTACGGGCATCCCCCACCATGCCCAGCTAATTTTTGTATTTTTAGTAGAGACGGGGTTTCACCATGTTGGCCAGGCTGTTCTCGAACTCCTAACCTCAAGTGATCCACCAGCCTCGGCCTCCCAAAGTGCTGGGATTACAGGCATGAGCCACCGCATCTGGTGGCTCCAAGGATTTAAGCGGTGACTTTAAAATTCAAAATATATTTAAGAAATGCAAATACAATTCTAATAATCATGTTAGCTATATTATTTGAATGTTACCATATGCCAGATACTGTACTAAGTTTTGCAGGTTTTTCTCATTTAATCTTCATAGCTAACCTGTGAGATACAAGCTGTAATTATTCCCATTATACAGATGAGAAAAGGCACAGAGAGTTGAGGTAAATTTCCCAAGGTTGCACAGCTATCAAGGAAGGAGGGTGATGCTATTCCAATCTAGGAAGGCTGACTCCAGACTCTGTCCTCTTAATCTTGATACCATGCTGCTTCTTGTAAGCTAAACAAAAGCTTTGGTTTGCCAAAGTAAACAAAGACAAGGTCCTGATATTTCTTGTTTGTGTGGTGGCTGGGTGTGGGCTCTAGAGGGCAAGTGTCCGAGTTCAAAGCTTTGCTCTGTCTCTAAGTGAGTAAGGGCCTGCGAGCAAGTATTCAACCTCACTAAAGTCTCAGCCTCCCCAGCTGTAACATATGGATAATAATGATCAGCATTCCAGGGCACTTACTATGAGCCACACATTGCAGAGCACTTTGCATAGATGAATATATTTAATTCTCACAACAACGTATGAAGAAGAGACTGTTATCTAATATTACCTAAATAATAGTAGGACTAAAGGTTGTCACAGATATAAAGAACTTTGAAAAATGGCCTATCCATAAATGCTAGCCACAAGAGACATCATGAACATAGACATAAACTGCATAACACATTATGAGGATCATTATTGTAATTTAAGAATGTTGTTACTAATCAGTGATCTGTTGTAAAAAAAAGAAGGGGGGGGAATCAAAGTTTTTAACAGTGCTTTAATGAGACATAAATTTATAAAATATTAACAATAAAAATGACTAGAAGACAGCTCTGTGATAGTGGTTACAGCAGCAGCTCTGCATACAGGCTACACAGATCATATCAGCTGTTCTACTCAATGGCTGTGTGACCCTGGGTAACTTCTTTAACCTGCCTATGTCTCAGTTTCTTTACCTGTAAAATGAGGATAATAAAAATGCCTGCCTTAATAGGATTATAAAATGGAGATAATAAGAAAGTTTGACTCACAGGACAAAGAGTTTTAAGTGAGCTAATATACGTAATGTACTTTGAAGAAAGCTTGGCAGATACCCAAAAAGAGTTAGCTATTATTAGGAGTACTATTGTTACTACTACCACTACTATGCAATTTTACTACCTAACTCAGTATATCTTGTGAGAGAATTATTGCCCCAAGAGAAGAAATGGGGCACATGGTGTAGAGATCACATTTGATTTAAAATAAAAGCAACACTCCACATGAAGATCCAGTAACCCTATTTCCTGAAGTTTGTGAAAGGACATTCAGTCATTCAGTATGTTTTGTTCCTCTTTCAATCATGCCCCACCATTAATAATCTAAAATGGAAAACTTCCTAGGGTATTATTTTAAATGAGTCATTACTAACCATTATGATACAGCCTGAAAATACAACTAGCACTTCAAAGAAAATTGAATTTGCTAATAAATTATGATAATTCATTTTACTTTACACAGGGAATGGCTGACTGTTTACAGATTCATAGCCTAATAGCTCTTTCATTTTCAGTGTTGGAAAATGAAATATACCTCAAAGCATATGGTTATTCTGGAGACATATTACTAAATCTGATGCACCCTGACTAAAAAACTGTATGAGTGAACCATGAAATGTACAGCAAATGTACAAGAAGGTACCGTCAGCACTGGGCAGACAAGGCCTGGAGTCAGAACCAAGCACACTCAGGGGAAATGTCTAAAATGCATGCCTTTCCCCTAATTCCACTTCCTTACCCAGCCTCCCCAGACATGGGTTCTGGATCAGAGGAGGAGTGCTGATCCAGATAGAAATTCTGACACACATTCAGTTGCTTTGAGAATTATCGTAATTAATCTTAAACTGACATGAGGCAAGACCAAAGTTCATGATGGAATTCGAAGTCTTAAACACAACTAAATTCCCTTGGCCCAAAGTGGAGCCACACATAATAAGCTGTTAAAAATCAGGATTATTGTTCAAACCAGCACTGGGATTCCAAGGGCAGTCCAGAATCACTAGGATTTGCTGGTTTCTTCTCAGAACACCCCATTTCTAAACACTCAATTTTGGCTTTGCCAAAACAAATGCAGTTTCCAAGGGGGAGCAGATGAGGTGTAAGTTGAACCATTACGTGTTACAAGTCGAATGTCTGAATCATTTGAGAACTAGCTCTCTTCTAGCAAAATGTTTTCCCAGAATTTTTTTCTGACTTATGTATTATATGAATACTCTTCCCTACTCAACAAATTTTATCACTCACTAATAGACAACAAAATAAAAGACACACCACAAAAATCAGGACCAAGAAAAATAACACCCAAGCTAAAAAATATATCACAAAGTTAATATAATTGGGCCACAGATTCTGTTTTAAGCTTCCTGGTAGTCAAAGCAAGAAGAGAAAAGGTTTGCAAGAATTAAGTTAAAGGGATTTCAGATAGAGACCCAGATGTAAATGATTATTCAAAAATTACATGTATAAATATTTCCTTAATGTGGGTGTACTTAAGACTCACATGCGGATGCTACATGAAGGTCTTCCCTCACACTTCCCTTCCAGAGCAATGGCTGCTGCCCTTTCCCTTAGGCCCCTAGCCACTCCAGAAGGAAGTGGTGTCCTGCAGACGAGACAATACTTCAGTTTTTAAAATATGGTCAGTGTTTCCATTTTAAACCAAAAGAAATAATTGTTATTATTATTATTTTATGAATAAGCTTTGTGATTTGGGAACCTCACATGGTACCTATAATACCAAGAGCTCAATAAATGTTAACTAATTGAATTGAGCTTTGTGGCTAATAGCCTGAACACTTACATTGCTCTACTCCATTATAAAGGAAAATTTGAAAGTAATGGCCTATAATGCATTCTGATGGCTTAAAAAAAATCAAAAAACAAAAACACTTAGCGTTTTGAAATGTGGACTTATCAAGAACTCAGAAAGAGATCATTTGTTACTCCAACGCATTATGCAAAGCAAAAGGTCAGTAAACATGTGTTGGATTGGATTCCGCCCAATTCTTCAGGTATCAGCTATATAGTCACAATCCATTTGTTGTTTTGCTGTTATTTTTTTAAGAGTTTTCAGTGCAATTTTGAAGTACCAATATATAAACAAAAGTTAAGAAACTGTGTGAAAGAATAAAGTGATAATCATATTTCTTTTTCTTTTTTTTTTTTTTTTTTGAGATGGAGTCTCGCTCTGTTGCCCAGGTGCAATCTGCTTACTGTAAGCTCCGCCTCCCAGGTTCACACCATTCTCCTGCCTCAGCCTCCCAAGTAGCTGGGACGTCAGGTGCCCGCCACCACGCCCGGCTAATTTTTTTGTATTTTTAGTAGAGATGGGGTTTCACCGTGTTAGCCAGGATGGTCTCGATCTCCTGACCTCGTGATCCGCCCGCCTCGGCCTCCCAAAGTGCTGGGATAATCATATTTCTATTGTAAGGAAGAATGGAGAGAACTTCCCATGCAGTGAGAAGCTACCCTGCATCCATCCTGGTCTCTGGTACTTACATGAACCTAAGTTAATCTTTACAATAATCCGATCATGTACACTCTACCATTATCATTGTTTCACAGATAAGGATACTAGGGCTCAAAGAGGTTAAAATAATGTGCTCGAGATCACAGATACATACAGCAAGAGAATAGGAGCCCATTTATATGTAATTGCAAAGCTCATGTTATTCCTAGCATACCTTGAAAGAACATTCACATAGCAGAATACAGGATACTAGGCCCATTTTTCTAAATGAGAAAACCAAAAAAAATCAGAAAGACAAACTGGCATTGTAGTGTATGCTAGAGACAGAACTACAACTCAGAGCTTTTCTACCAATCACAGTTGGTTTGCTCCGAAAAGTGTCACTGACAGAGTGTCCGTGACATTCTGAAGACAGTTTAAGTTAATAAATAACAACAACGTGTTTTCCCTCTTTTCTTTTTACCATTTTTGGCTTATTGGTAAAACAGACTTTGTAAGCTTATTTGTGAATTCAACTATTGTACTAAAGTACAAAAGGACATAATTGAGATAAACTAAAAAATATAATAAATGGACTAAAAACACACCGTTTTCACAAGGGAAACCACTATTTTCTAGGCTGCATTCCCTAGAGCTAGAGAATATACTTCTAATGAGCTTTGAGTAATCCCATAAATTGAAAACCTAACCTTGTAATGCCTGATAGTAATCTAAACTACTTAGCTATGTTTTGTATTATACCACAAAACAGTGGTTTGTTCATGAAATGTAACAAAATATCATGTGTTACTCATACTTTGGCCTTAGGCTTACATGTGTTGAAACCATAATCCCCAACGTATTTCAGAGTATGTTTGGACAACCAAAGTAACCCTATGAAAATGACCCAAAAGGAAAACCCTATTCCATTAAAAACACAAATTGCTAAGAGTTAAATGTTTAAGTATTGCCTAGAGTGTATAAGGAAGATTTAAAATATAGTGTTCATTTTTCCCACTTAAAAAAATGAAAAAGGAACATTCAGGAACGATGCAGGAAAGTTGTAAATTAGCTATATCCTGATCTACTTCATGTATGTTACATTACGTAATGTGGAAGAAACGAGATACTACATCCCAACAAAAGGCTGTTTGATACAAAGAGCTTCAGATTCAGAGAGAAAGGGGGCTACCTTGGTTCTAAATTAGGAAGACGTTTCAGGGTAATGCAGAATATCAGAAACTAATAATAGAACTCACAGGTTGAAGATCCTCAAGTCAAAATACCTGAAGCCCATCTTGGAAATATTCATGGACATTATTGAGGCCATAAATTCTCCATAGACAGGGCTATGGTAGTTAAGAATGTGAGCAGCAGTATCAGGTAGAAACATGTCTAAAACCCAGTTCTGTAATTCACTAGGTCTATGGCCTTAGGAAAAGCACTTCACCTCTCTGGGTCTGAATTTCCTCATTTCTAAAATGGATACTTTTCTCCCAGAGTTGTGAGGATTAAATGAGATGGTGTATGCAACATGCTTAGTAAATTTCCTGGCACCTAGTATGCACTCAACAAGTCTTAGCTACTATTATTATTGTCATTATTATTATTTTATGAATAATCTTCATGATTTGGGGACTTAACATGGTAACTATGATAAAAGAGCTCAATACATGTTTACTAATTGAACTGAGCTCTGTGGCTAAAAGCTTGAACACTTACATTGCTCTACTTAATTATAAAGGTAACTTTTAAAGTAACATCATCCAAACTCTGGGAAATACTGGGTTGGCCATCAAATAAGACTGGGAAATGCTAGGTTCCTGCAGAACTTCTCAGAGTCTTCAATGTCACAAGGTAAATTATAAAACTCAGCCAGGTGTGATGGCTCACACCTGTAATCCCAGCACTTGGGAGGCCTAGGTGAGAGAAGCACTTAAGCCCAGGAGTTTGAGACCAGCCTGGGCAATAAAGTGAGACCCTGTCTCTACAAAAAAATTAAAAATTAGCTGAGTGTGGTGGTGCATTCCTGTAGTTCCAGCTACTTGGGGGGCTGAGGTGGGAGGATAACTTGAGCCCAGAGGTTGAGGCTGTAGTGAGCTATAATTGTATCACTGCACTCCAGCCTGGCTGACAAAGTGACACTCTGTCTCAAAAAAAAAAAAAATCTCCAGAAAAAGCATATAATAAAGCCTTCAGTGTTTCTCAAATTTATTGCACAGATTCCTCACCTGGAAAACAATTTTATAACATGATCTCTACATTCCTCCCTCCTAATTATTAGAATATCAAGCATTTTTCTGATCAAATTATGCATATGAATACATAAAAAGGATGATTCTTCTTCGAAAGCAAAACAAATTAGATCTTTCTGCATTTTCCCTTTCCAAGGCCCACCCAAAAAGGACTCAATCTCTGATGCTCCATCATGTATATAACTTAATCCTTTAATTTAAATAGATCAAGTTCATCTAGAGTTTATTTTTAAGTCATTTCTGATTTAATATGGCTTTTTAAAAGCTTACATTGGTTGACATTAAATCCTAGATGTTAACGCTGACAGGTTCCGTGATAAAGACTTGATCATGTAAGAGTAAAACATTTTTTGAAAAACTTACTTTTTAGTAGGTTTCTTATTAAGACAAAATGTTACCCAAATCCAAATCCTCAACAATGTTTAATGTGGTAAAAGCAGTTAATGAAACTGTCACTTTAATCTCCTAAGTAAAAGGGAAGCAGGAAACAAGGAAAGGCTCCATTTGCCTCTATTCCCCTGTATTCCACACATAGACGCTTCCTGGATGCTCTAGGATCCCAAATCTCGCCCTTTTGCATCTTCTCTCTCTGAGCTGAAGACCCTGTTTCCATCTGTGTAGTGGGTATCCTCACACGTGGTCGCTTCAGTTTTCATATGCCCAAAGTGAAACTCACGACTGCAGCACCAAACCTTTCTCAGCTCATCCTGTTATCAGTGTCATCCACACTTTCAGTCTTCCTCAATGCTTCCTTCTTTGTCATCCTCCACCTTCAATCAACTTTCTGCCTCTTAGAAAGCTTTCCCGTTAATCCTTTCTCCAGGAGCCCCACTCTCTTTGTCCTTCTTCTTTTGTCTTTTCTGCTCCAACAGAAGGTAGACAGCTTCCTGTTGCTATTTTTGACATTCCTCTACCCTCTATCCATCCACTACCTTCCTGAGAGATGTTTCTAAAATGAAAAGCAGCCCTCACACTCTCCTAGTAACAGTCGTTCAACGACTTGCCTTCTCCGACTGAATACGATGCAATCTGCTCAGCATGCTAGACAAGGCACTGCACAAACTGATTGTAACCTACCACTCTAGCCCACCTCTCACCAGGCTCCACTCCTTGGACTCCAGCCTCTCAAAAGGCCCTGTGAGACACACACACACCATGTCTTCTACCATCTACTATCTGCCACGCCCGAACTTGTCTTACTGGCAAACATACAAGTATCTTTCAAATATACAAATATCTTTTAATACTTACCTCTCACCAGCCTACAAAGCAGATCCTAACTCCTACCCCTTCATAGTGTTGTTATTCCCATCTCTGTTTCCCTCGCAATTAATATCTTCCTTTATTAGTGTGCTTTTTAAGTTCTCCTCTGGACGGAGTTTCTCAAGATTGTAGGTATTCTCTTTTCTCCTCCATTTCTGACTGCTCTCTACAGCCCTACACAATGGCAGATACATAGTCGGTGCCCATTCATGTCTGTTCAGTGACTGAAAAATAAATGAATGAATCAAATCCAAATAGATTTTAAGGCTTTGATTTTAGAAAGAGCTATGTTAAACATTAGGAAAGCCACACAAATATGCCAAATCTTGTATTCTCCAAAAAAACACGGAATATCTTGAGTGGAAAGAGTGAGTTACTAGGTAATTCTTTGTGTGGGTCCATTTGTGTCTGTGAACATAAAGACGTACACTTTGGTGTATTGTGCCACTGAACTGAATGTCATCAGAGCAAATGTAAAGCCCCATTCCACGATGAAAGGAAATTGGTGGCTCTGAAGTTGATTGGAGTAGAACATAAAGTAAGTTATCATTTGTTTCGTTGACTTAAAATTTCCCCAAATAACTCAAGGCTGTATTTCCATGGCCATCGTCTTATGCTGGTAGAGCATCACTCCTGAGAGGAAAATCTGCCCCCGTGTTAGCAAAAGCTTGAAATTCATTAGGCCAGGCGCTGAGAGGCTGACGCGTGTGCTGCTCTGCCCAGCAGAGGGCGCACAGCCCCCAATACCGTGTAACGCCGGCCATCAAAGCGGGCTGGCAGGACTGGGTGAAGTTGTTCAACAAACCCAAGCCTTTGAATCCGGGTCAGCGTGCTGACCTCCTGTCCTTGCCTGCTCCTTGGCATTCTGTTCTGTTCTTCCCACTCACAATGAGGTGTTAGTGAACCTCAAGCTCTCAGGCAAACCCGTCTGGGAGCAAATAGGGAGAGGGCAAAGGTGAGGCTCTTCACTCAGGAGTGTGATGATTTCTTGGAAAAGGAAGCTTTAACTCACTCCTACTTGGCCTTACAGTGACAGAAAGCACCCTAAACTGGCTATAGCCTACATTCTAATTCTTTCTTTCTGTAAGTGAATAAGGGACGATCAAGGTGGGGGTTTTCAATAGGCCCCTGTCCCCAAACTGAATGAAAATGACTCTCTACTCTTACTGATTTGGTTTAGATATCTTAGGCATCGGAAGTGTAACGTTAAGATCACTAGTCTATTAAAAGGCTCAATGGCATAAAGTCCTTCACCTAAATACGTTATTTATACTTAATGAGCTTGTAGAAGAGGAGCGAAAACATGACATCCTCTCACATTCTAAAAACAGATGCTTCTGTTGATCTATGTAAGAGGAAGGGCCAGTGATCTAGAAAGAAAAAATTAAAAATACAAAATAAACCAAGCAGATTCATGTAACATTCAAGGAAACCTACAAGTTCCCACGCTTTTTCTGAGAAAAGCAAGGGACCATCATAGGCCTTGCAGGGAGATTGCTTGTCTGCTCTGTTAATCATGAAACTTGTTAAGAGGGAGGAGATAGCAAGGGCCTCGGGCGAACACTCAGAAAGATGTCACAAAATACTTTTTTTCTTCCTTCAAAATATGCCTCAAGCACAGAAACGAGAAGCCTGCCCGGAATTTTACCCCCACATTGAGGAACCTCCCCCACTCCTATGCAAAGGTCTAGAAGCAGGAGGCAACATGGCTAATGAAAAATGGTGGCCACCTCAGGATGGGCTAAAGAACAAAGTGGGGACTGGGGATAATGAAAGATGAAGGTTGGTGTAACTCACTGTAAATAGCGCTAAGGATATTATCTATATCTTAAACTCATGAGAAGCCACTGAGGAATTTTAAACAGGGGAATGACATGAGCAGATTTGCATGTTGGGAAGATCATTCTAGAAATAGAAAATAGTGGGGCAAGCTTATGCATATCAAACATGAAATGTCAAATTAAATTTCATGCTTACTAATTATGATAGGGCATGGCAAGATCATTAACTTATTTTTGAAAAGCAGGACATACCAAATAAGAAGGGGAATTTTTCTCATTTCTAGTCCACTTGACTCACACCCTAAACCCAGGGCCTCATGCCTTGAACAATGCTAAGGGCTACTATTCATGCAGACCACAAGGCTGAGAACCATCTAAATCCAGAATAAAATCTCAAGGGATTTGAGGTTTCATCAGTACTGTCCTACTTTCAAATCATAAAAGTATTATTCATTATACAGGAACTTAATTACACAAAAAAACTTATGGAACAGCTACTATATTTAATCCATTGTACTAGACTCTTTTGGGAACTCTGAGATCAATAAAATGTAATCTTTGTCTTTAGAAATTCAGAGACTACTTCAAATCAAGTAGAGGAAATCACTTGTTTTTTATTGGATTTATGGGTAACCTTGGGCACACAAGAATACCAATGAAAGCACTTTCGTTATCATTATGCATTTGTCATACATATTCCTATGTATCTAAACCCTTTTAGTCTCTAACATCCAATTATTCAAGTGTAAATATAGAGTCTGAACTTTGGAAAATCAAATTTAAATCAATATATTTTCTATACTCTCAGGTTGCATTTCTTTGAAAAATAGAGGTTACATATTCTTAAAAACACATGAGCACCAACTAGAGGATAACTGTAAGTGAAGAATATATTTAATTCATCCTAGAATTTAAGTTCCCTGGAAGTTCACATGAGAGTTCTGTTCCCCTCAGTCCTATTTATGCTCAGAATTACTATGCCAGCTCCTTGCTCCAACATCCCATCACTATTGCAGTTCTGAAAAGCAGCCACCCAAGACTGTTTGGGAAATTTCTACCATTTCTAGAAGAAAGTGAGAATATCCTAAGAGTGTCATCCTGTTGGAAAATCCTACCACTACTATGAATAATGTCTAGGATGGGATTGCTAATCCCATGGAAGGGAGAGATAGTACATACACCTAGAAATGATTAGAATGGATGACAAAAAGAACAGAAGATCCCAGAAGGGAAGGAAACAGTTCCAGTAGGTTTTCATGAGGACACTGACTTCCTACTGTTGCAAGCCAAAAGAGTGAGGGTCATGATCAGCTCTGAATATCACTGGAGGCTATATGAGTAAACAGCAAACTGTTCTCATGAAAGCAGGATGTTGGCAAACTGACAAACTGAGTTTGTGGTCCAGAAGGAATACTGAGGGCAGTCACGACCCAGGCACAAGTGTTTCTTGTGATTAGACACATCTGAAGCCTGTTAGCAATAATGTGAACCTGTGATCAACCAAGCAGCTGACCAGTCGTTACCTCCTCCTCCCTGCTCTTTCTACCCAATAAATACGAAGGGCTGTAAAGGCTCAGGGCTACTGTGTTTGCTCACTAGAAGCAGGGAGCCCTCTTCTTCCCCCGACAGATCCCTTCGTTAAAACAATTTCTTTTAAGTTTTCATTTCTGGGTTCATCCCCCTTCATTCAGTCCCGTGGTAACCGTGGCAAAGCACAGCATCCTACTGCCTCAGTAACTCAGGTTTGGGGGTTGGTTGGTTGGTTTTTCCCATGGCTTAAGTATATAACCATGGTTTGAGGGTTGACCTATAATCTGATCCTACATTACAGCAGACACAATTGAGAGAGGAAACAAATCTATTTCACTCAACAGAGTTGGGCTGAGATTACTTAAAGTGAAACCATGTTTAAAATTCTAAGTATTGTTATATGAAGAGGTCTCCAAGGTAAAAAATTGAAAGAGTATGTCTATAAAAGTCCAAAGAAACTATTTCTAAATGAAAATGTTGAGTGCTTTAAAATGCGAACTCTCAGGCAAAGGGCAATCCTTTTTTAGATACACTTTGAATTTGGCAATTTGAAGGGTTAGATCTTATTTGAAGGGTTAGATCTTAGAAAAAGGGTGTCCAATCTTTTGGCTTCCCTGGGCTACATTTGAAGAAGTATCTTGGGCCACACATAAAATACAGTAACACTAAAGATAGCTGATGAGAAAAAAAAAAAAAGTCCTCACATTTTAAGAAAGTTTACAAATTTGTGTTGGGCCACATTCAGAGCCATCTAGGCTGCGAACGGTCTGCAGGCCGCAGGTTGGACAAGCTTGTCTTAGAGGCTTAGGCTTTCTCATGCAGAGCTGCTGTTGTCAAATACTAGAAGACAAAGCATAAGGTTCCTGTGATACTCCATATCATGGAATTTCATGGTAATGAACCACAGCATATAGCCAGGGTACTTTGTGGTTCATGTTAAGTATTTCCACAACAGACTCAAAACCTTCAGAAAATGTTTCTAAGCAGTATTATTTTTTCACTCAGAAATCCATCACATGAGTACCTCAAAGATTTGTGGCAAGGACATGTGTTCTTGACAGTTACAGTCCACAGGGGAACCTGGTGTCTGCAGATCCCAGATCTCTCCCTTTGCCAATCAAATGAGCTAGGAGCTTCAGGTCAATACAAGACAAAAGGTAAACTAGAATAACAAGGAGTTTTTAGATTGTACACCCCAATGTCAAACTCTACAGATTCCCACCTGGAAGCTATTTCCTAAGACATCCAAATAGCAAATACTGAACTATTTGCTACTAATACATCTGGCCATTCAAAGGGTCCTGCACATAGATAAACTAAAGAAATTTTGTTTGCCTACTACCATAAGCAGTTTTGAATTTCATATAAATATGGGACTTAAAACATATCCTTTTCTCCTCTTTCTTTCTAGAACTGGCTTCAGATTTATAGTATTCCATTTATGTTGCTATATTAGAATGACGGTGGTACATTTCATGTTTTGACCAAAAACTATTGGAACATAGTGTTGAACATAAGTACCTTAAAAAGTACTTAACTGCCCCCTCCCCCCCTGTCAAAGTAAAGATAGCTTAAAAACAAAACAAAATTGTCTCTAACTAGACAATTCTGAGCATCATCCTCATGCCACAGACATATCTACTCCCTTTATATGAAATGAATGCTTATTCATTTGAATCCAATCCACAAGTCTTATTAAAAAAAAAAAACTCTCGACCTTGATTCTTCAGAAATTCTGAATTCATATGTCCCCTTGATCAAGAAAAAAAGAAAAGTGGTTTACTCTGGTATTCATGATTTCTACTTCCCAAAGGTATTTGAGGCTTTAATTTTCAAATCAATTAGGAAGTTAAGTACCAAGTCTCCATGTCTCTCATCAAAGAAAAATGAACAGAACTTGTTACAATTGTATCCCCCAAACTGATGTGAAAGCCCTGGAGATTAAGCAGATGCACAGAGGTTCTCTAATAAACCTTGTAACATTAACAAAATGAATACCTTAGATGACATTCTGCAAACCATGTGTTATCATTCAGCCCTGGTAACCCATTCATCTAGCCACAATGATGCCTGGGATTTGGGTGAAAGTGTTTCCAGCACAACTTTGTTGGTTGGGCTAATGGGAGACTTGCATGAAGTAACTTTCTTAGATGCACAGAAATCCAGCTTGAGTCTACACTGGGATTCACACACACATAAGAAATGAGTGAATAGGAACTCTGTTGTTGGAAATTTTTGCTCTGTTTGTTTGGGGGAAGGTTCCTGAAAAAAGAATAATGAAATGGTTTTGCAGACACATCCAGGAAGAGGCTGTTACTGGCAGAACAGACTGCTTTCAACTTCAGGTATGGGTCATAGTACCAGTCCCATAGAAAGAAGAACTGCTGACGGGCACAAGAAATGTTTCTCCAGAGCCCAACAGACAAAATATAACTGCAAAGAGGAAGAGAAGCATTCTCCTCACATGTGACCTGGTGCAGCCTCCTCACAATGAGAAACACAGGGATCCCGGCACCCTATGGGCACTTTGGAAGGGCTTCCAGAGCACATGGTACTGGTTCTTTGAATGCTGAGACCAGTATCCATATAGCACTCCCACTCAGGCACTACCCCTACTTGACTTCCTGGGATTTGGACTCCAGTAAGGGGAGCTAGAGTGAGCAAAATAAGAAAGGACTGCTTGAAAGTATAGCTAGAGGCCCAGAGTTACAACAGTGGGTAGAAAGCAATATTACAGTTTATTATGTATTATCAACAAGCTGGTAAGCCTGGGGAAACTTAGCTTAGAAATCAAAAGCAATTGGGTTTTAAGTTTGTTTCTACAAGGAGTAAGAGAGAATATTAAAGAAAATCAGACGGGCAGTTTGGAGGAAGAGAAGGAAAACTTGTAATCAATAAGGTGACTTATATTACCCAGAATCATGCTCATACAGGAACTCTTACAAAATGAATCCATTCTTAGGAGGACTGAAAGGCATTCCAAGGGACCAGCTTTGGTGCTGAAGTTAATATGACCCTCAAAGCAAAAGCAAGTAAACCACTGCAATTTGGTGTAAAAAGCACGGCTATCATCTACCCTCCCACACTTCATTTCCTCAATTTTAAATAAAAACATTCTTTACCCTTCAATTTACAGCCAACAATCTAATTACCTAATTAATGAGAATACACACGCTACCCACAAACTTCTGAGAAACCCTCTCCCAACCCTATGGTATCCTGTGGCAAGGATAATATTGGGTAGCAAGCAAATCTCGAGCACCAGCTTCTGAGGCTTCCCTTAAAGTGTCGGTTTCAACCTCCCTCTCTCATCTGACCACAAAACAGACCTGCTTCCTGTGGCATCGGAAGCTGGCAGCAGCAACAAGAGACAGTATTTCATTTAGAAGGAAGTGGAGAGGAAGGTAGGCCCCGTTTAGGTTCCCCTTACAATTCCAACTCTTCAGCCACCATTAAGTTTAGAATCATGGACAGAAAAGAAGATGGTCTTGGAGATGAGAGAGATGCTCTTATTAAGAATCATTATCCCCTTGTCAGTATTTTGACGGTCTAATATTCTCTCTCAAATGTCAACCGTCTCCATTCTGAGAGCCATGTATCACACATGTGTGGTTTGAAAATCTGCACACTATCTACACAGATCCTGTGTTTGGGATGGTAGCTGTCATTCCTTGGTCAAAGTTACCATCTTCTGTCACCTTCTTGACCACCTGGTTTTCTGAAATAATATCCTACAGTTATGGCTCACATCCCATACATCCAAACAGATGTTTGTCCCATTAACAGATGTTGATGTCCCATCAAACAGATGTTTAACCCCTGCATGCTCATTCTCACTCTGGATTTCATGTCTACATGAATAGTCCCTCTTCTTGCAGTGACCCTTTCTCTAGTTCTCTGCTAGGAAAAAGAAATTCATATACATGAATGCCCAAAACAATTATCACCTCTATGAATCCTCCCTCCACTGGCCTTTCTAAAGAGCATCTGCCTGTATAGTAATGACCTGGCATGCTGACATACATGAATTAATTGTGTATGTGTCCAGCTCCCTGAACAAGGTTCAAGACGTTGATTTCTTCCCTTTTGGTAGTGAAGATAATTAGATTCTCTTGGCTGAATCATCACTCTAACTATAGTCTACTGGCAGAGAGGGGCCCACCATGGTCCAGAACTCAAGAGAAAGGCATGGTTCCAGTATATTGAGTGCTGTGGTTCAGTTACCCTTTCACACTGCTGCGCTTTAAGCAACAGCTAAGGGTGTGAATTTAAACAGCTGATATCTTGGCATGTGGCACTACCTATGCAGAGATCTGGACCTGCAAGGATATTATCACTCCAGCAGATGAGAATCCACTTGTCTGTGAGAAGCCATGGGTACACTATGTGACAGAGATGGAGAAAAGGCAGACGCATGCTAATATGACTTTTCAGTCTTTTCCTGACCTTTTTGGGTAAAATAATACACTGGATTTTTTTTTTTTGGAGAAACTAATAGAGGAGGCAGATGATATCTGAAGGGATCAAAGATTAGCTGGAAAATAAAAAATAGTACCTATATTTGTCAGGATAGGCTGAATTATGTTACAGGAACAGCAACTCCAAATCTCAGTGGCTTAAAACAACAAAGGTTCATTTCTCTTCCATGCTATATTTCAACTGTGGGTCAATAGTGCACTCTGTTCCTTTCAATCATTGCGGAACCCAGGCTGACAAAGAAGCCACTGTATCAAGCATTTATCAGTCCACCATGCCAAGGAGAATGAGAGCTCTTCAAGGTCTCAGGCAGGATACAGAATGCTCTGGCCTGGAAATGACATACAACCCTCTGTTTGTGGCACCATGGCCAGATCTAGTCTTCATCCCACCCCTCTATAAGAAAGCCAGAAAGTGAATCCTGCCACATTGCCAAAAGTCAGAAAGCTGGGAATATTTGGTAAACAGCACTGATGACTACCACATGACCTTATTTGTACCTTAAGCTTGTAAAGTAGATCACACTTGTTACAATAAATTGAATTATATTTTACTGTTAACTGAATCAAATGCATATTGCTCATAGATGTTTCCATATCCAGTCTGAAAGATTCTAGGAAAAAAAAACTTATCTGAACCTGAAGTTGTACAACAATTGCACAGTTCTATCTCCAAGATGTTTTGCTAAGGAAGTTAGGCTAGAACAACTCCCTGTTTGATAAATAATTTGGGAAAAATTAACCTACCTATTAACAATCTGATTTTTATATGTTAAGGATTTTCTTTTGGAGAAACAGAATCCGATGGAAAACAGAGATTCATTAGAATAACAAAAAGATATAAGTTCTAGTTCCTATCTTCTTACCTACTTGCTGTATAACTTTGAAGCCCTGTGCTTCAATATTTCTACCCAGAAATAGACAACATGATTTCATTCAATTATCAAATAGTCATTTCGCATCCACTGGATGCAGCCACTAGGTTGCATTGGTAATACAGCGATTAAGGGGGAAGATACATGATACTTGATCTCATGGATCTTCTAATCTGCTTGCTACTAGTTACAGAAATCACTTGATTCTAAATAATAGATTGTGTTAATACAGGAATAAATGTGCATAGTACAAAAATTACCAAGACTGTCACTAATCTGTTCAATGCACCAGTATAAAAGCCCTTAAAAGGAGGTAATAGGGAAGACAAGTGACAGGAAGGCAACGAATACAAGAGGCAAATGTAAACTTTAACACTTCATATATTAGCTGAAAGAAGATCTCCATCCATCCACATCTACCAGACCCCCAGTGTTCAATGAAACACATGTCCAAGTTTCCAAAGATATATAAAGCCAAACTGCCAAATAGTGTGTGGCCCATTCACGGAGGAGAAGAGTCATATTTTCTTGGGTAGTTGATAGGACCTTAAGTTCTCCTTTGACTTCCTAGGTATTCAACTTGAAATAATTTGTGCATGTTTAAAGGATCCCATTCCCTAAATGAAAATTTACATTGCAGCAGTAATATTCAATGTTACCAAAGTGACCTCTCTACATTCAGAAAAGCGGTGGTAGAATTTTATCTGTGACTGTCTGGTCCTTTTAATATCAGTAGTACCAATATGGTTTCCAAGGACATGATGTACTCCCAGTGCCTATTGTAATTTTATTTTTTAGCTATTTTTATTGGAATGAATGAATAAACTATTAAAATACAAAGAATCCTTTTATAACTATAAAGGAAATGTGCAAAAAGCAATGAAAAGGATAAGAAATGGTTTCTAAATTGAACAGTTTGTTTTATTATTAACAATAACAATAAAGTAAGTCACACAGCTCATAAGTCCTCCCAGATGAGACATCTGTGGGATTCTCTAGTTTGAAAAGAAACTTAGCTTATAAACATGTCAGCCATGTCCCGAATAAAATGAGGATTTCGCACTACATGGAAATGAAACTATTTGTTCTTCAACATGTCCAAGATTCAATGTTATTTTAAGATGCTTTTCCTTCCAATTAAATAGGACATGTTTTCCATCAGCTGCAGAGGGAAAAGGTACCAGTAACTTTGATGAATATAAATTGCTTAAGCTACTAAACTTAAGATCATAGGCTGTCAACCACTGATACAAAATCTAAATCCAACCCAGCTCACAGTGTAAAGAGTTTGAACCTTTGTTAGCAAAGATCATCTCCATATTCTGGTTACCACATTTGACCTTTAATGAGTTGGGACAGCTAAATGATTTTGAAGATGGGAGTGGTGTAACTAGTTATAACTGTAACTAGTTCCTAAAAATTTACCGTACTTTTTTTTTTTGTGTGGCATGAAAAAGAAAAGAAAAAAGAAAGGAGAGAGGTGTATTTAGTAGCCATTGGATACACAACATAAAGGGAGTTAGTGAAAGCTTCTCTTTTTCCATGCCCCTGTCCCAGAAACAATGTGAGGACTTGTCCTCTGCCTCTAAGGTGATGTCAGTTTTATCAATGACAACGTGTCAATTAAATGCTCCCAACTTTGTATGCAATGCTTTTCAACTTTCACTGACTCTATTCGACTCTCTTCTCTGCTCATGACAATAATGAATCATGATATATTACAACAAAAATTAAAGAAGCACAATACACTTCCTGAAGGCTCCACAAATGGGAAGGAGGGAATGGAAAGAATGTGGCCTTCAGCATCATACAAATCCATCACTTAAGAGCATTATGACCTCGGTCAAACTATTTCACTTTTGCCGAGGAAGTGGGGGGCATTTTCATCAATTATAACATGGAGGACAATAGTTTTTCACAGAGTTGTGGCAGATAGTATAAAGATAATATATTTTGAAGCACCTAGCACAGGGTAATTTTTAAATTTTTTGGTTTCTTACTTAGAATATTAAATATACAGAGAATTATTTTTTTTCTGATGTCTTATGCAACCTCTTTTTTCATATTCAGGGCCAATGGCTACCCTAAAGTAAAATGATTCATTCATGACAGAAAAAAGGAGACTTTGCCAATAAACTTCTCCTAAACTGTTATAGAAATGATGCTTTGAGGATCCCATCTTCATTCTAAACGTAGCAGAGTGGCTTGAAGGGTTAAGGTGAGCAGGGAAGCCGAGAAGATGGGGCTTTGAGTTTCTCTCCCTACTTTAACCAAAGCAGCTGCACTGTGTTCTGTTTTACATTGGCCATGCATAAATGTGGGATTTGGGAAATTCACCAATGATGTCCTACTTCTTTATTGTCTTGTTGGTGCCACACAGGACCTGACTAAAATCCTGTGAAGAGAGGAGGGGTGTCCCCAGCTGTTCTCACTGTGCATAATCCTGGAAGAAGTTCATGGTAAGAGATTCGCAGGTAAATCTGGGGCCGTAGTTTGACTCAGACTCCCCATTTTATAGAGGAGAAAATTGAGGCATAGGGAGGTTAATTAACTTGCCCAAGTGAGCTAATTAAATCATTTGAGAGCATGTTGAAATGGGCAAATTCCTAGCAACTTGGCAAGTGGAGGTTCCTGTCATAATAACTGGATATGAAAAGGAAGGGTGATCACGTTTCATAATTATGGTAGAGATGACTTGGGTAGAACAGATAATATATTGGGATTTTTACATCATATTTTATCTGGAAAATCATAGTGAGATGTTGTTGTTGTTGTTGTTGTTGTTGTTGTTGTTTGTAAGACAGAGTCTCACTTAGTCTGTCACCCAGGCTGGAGTGCAGTGACGCAATCTCAGCTCACTGCAACCTCCACATCCCAGGCTCAAGTGATTCTCCTGCCTCAGCCTCCCGAGTAGCTGGGATTACAGGAGTGTGCCACTGCACTGACTAATTTTTGTATTTTAAGTAGAGATGAGTTTCACCATGTTGGCCAGGCTATTCTCAAATTCCTGACCTCAAATTATCTGCCCTCCTCGGCCTCCCAAAGTGCTGGGATTACAGGCATAAGCCACCATGCCTGGCCCATACTGAGATATTTTAACTCAAAAATCTTCTTTGACACTGTTTATTACTGTTTTATTAGAGTGTTCTCAAACTTTCTTATTCACGAAACACTCAGGCCACTCTTGAAGGCAACAATTGTACATTGTCCTTTGCCAATGCCCATTTTCTAGTTTCCAACAAAATCCATCTACTGCCCCTAAAATCACCAACCAAGGATAATACGGTTTGACCATGCCTACCTCTCTGGCACTGGTTGCTGGGCATGTGGGATGGTGTGGGTTTGGGGAGGCAACGGAGAGAAATTGTTAAACCAGTAGAAAAGGGAGAGGGGTTCCCACTAGAATCCCACGGGCTCTAGGCCAAGGACAGAGCTGGGTGTTCAGCTCCTCCCCTGCTCTGGATTCCAAGGCGAAGTCAGCCTCTGTGACTCTGAACTCTTAAGTTCTACTGGCCTCCACCTTCTTACCTGGCCATATCCTTCATAATCATTGACTTCTTCCCCTTTGTGTCCTACCAGCCGCTCAGAATCTGACCCAAAGCTATGCTTTTCTCCTAGGCCCTGGTCTGGTTCGATCACCTGGCACTTACTTGTGCCCTTAATTCTAAACAGGATATTTCACTTAGTTCTTTAGACAGCCTTTTGATGCAAAGTGTCAAAATGTAAAAATCACTATTTATCACTGATAAATGTGTACAACTGATATCCCTGACCTCTAGGGACCATACCCAAGACCTAGAAATGGGAAACAGCAATGGGATGAAGATCTCTCTTTACCTCTTTGATCATGGGGAAACAAAACAAAACATAGACTTGCTACTACCTCTTTTTTTGTTTTGGTACACATCAAAATATCTCAGTCAAAACCATATTCAAAATGTTGCCTGGCTCAGGGTAAGCACCTCCTCAGCAGAACCCAAATAGGGAATCTAAAAACAAATCAGAAAGCCCCTGGCACTACTTTACTTCTAAGTTTACTACACATTCTCCAAATATCACACAGTCCTCCATTCCATATGCATGTCCCTAGATTAGCAATCTTGCAATTTATAGTATACGAAGTTTCCAACCTCCTTTATTCACCTTCATCATTCCTCTAGCCCTTCCCTGCATGCTCTCTACCCACAATCCCTCTGCTCAGGGCGTGCAGACCCAGACAGTCAACCGGAGAGGATGGATGTCTCTTCCAGACAAACAACCAGTGCTCTAAGGATGCCTCATCTTATGGTCTGCAAATCCAGGAGCAGCAGTCACCATTATTTTATTTGAATCTCTGCCACAAAATAATAAGAGAGACAATGGGACCTCATCCTTATCCTATGGGCCCTCAGTTAACAATAGCTAAATTGGACAGCCCATAATTATGATGATTAGCAATTCCTGAGGGTGAAAGTGATCTTAGAGAGAATCTAAGCCAACATTTCAACTCATATTTAAACCTGTTGTTTAATATTACCAAACATTTGTCTTCTAATGTAAATTTGACACTTTCTACAGTAAAAAAATTCTGTCTTTTTGCAAAGTTTTTCTATATTTTGTGCAAAGAAATATAGGCATACCTTGGAGATATTACAAGCTTGGCTCAGACCATTGCAAAAAAAGCAAATATCACAACAAAGCAAGTATTGTAATAAAGTGAATATCAAAATAAAATAAGTCATATGAATTTTGTGGTTTCCAGTGCATATAATAGTTAGGTTTACACTATATTGAACATTATTAAGTGTGCAATAGCATTACGTCTAAAAAATACGTCTTAATTTAAAAATATTTTATTGCTAAAAAATGCTAACAATCATCTGTTCCATCAGCACATCATAACCTTTTTACTGGTGGAGGGTCTTGCCTTGATGTTGATGGCTGCTGACTGATCAAAGTGGTGGCTGCTGAAAATTGGACTGGCTGTGGCAATTTCCTCAAATAAGAGAACAATGAAGTTTACTGCATTGATTGACTCTTCCTTTCACAAAAGATTTCTCTGTTACATGCGATACTATTTGATAGCATTTTACCCACAGTAGAATTTTCAAAATTGGCGTCAATTCCCTCAAATTTTGCCACTGCTCTATTAACTAAATTTATGAAATATTTTAAATCCTTTGCTGTCGATTCAGTAATGTTCACAGGATCTTCACCAGGAATAGATTCCATCTCAATAAATTGCTTTCTTTGCTCATCCATAAGAAGCAACTTCTCATCCACTCACGTTTGACCATAAGATTGCAGAAATTCAGTGACATCTTCAGGCTCCACTTCTAATTTTAATCCTCTGTTATTTCTACCACATCTGCAGTTACTTTCTCTACTGAGGTCTTGAGCCCCTCAAAGTCATCCATGCATGCTGGTATCAAATTATTCCAAACCCTGATTAATATTGGTATTTCAACCTCCTCCTATGAATCACAAATGTTCTTAATGGCATATAGAATGGTGAATCCTTTCCAGAAGGTTTTTAATTTCTTTTGCCCAGATCCATCGGAGGAATCACTATTTATGGCAGCTACAGCCTTATGAAATGTATAAAAATTGCTCCTTGATCCATGGGCTGCACAATGGATGCTGTGTCAGTAGGCATGAAAGCAATATTAATTTCCCTACACATCTCCATCAGCGCTCTTGGGTAATGAGGTACATTGTCAATGAGAAATAATGTTTTAAAATAATTTTTTTTTCTGAGCACTAGGTCTCGACAGTGGTCTTAAAATATTCAGTAAACCATGCTGTAAACAGACGCAGTGTAATCCAGGCTTTGTTGTTCCATGTACGGAGCACAGGCAAGGTAGATTTGACATAATTCCTAAGGGCCCTAAGATTTGCAGAATTGTCAAGGAGCATTGGCTCCACCTTAAAGTAACCAGCTACATTAGCCCCTGACAAAGGAGTCAGCCTGTCCTTTGAGCTTTGAAGCCAGGAACTGACTTCTCTCTAGCTTTGACAGTCCAGATGATATCTTCTTCCAACAGAAGGCTACTTTGAATACCTTAATCTGTTGTTTAGTGTAGCTACCTTCATCAATTATCTTAGCTAGATCTTCTGGATAACTTGCTGCAGCTTCTACATCAGCACCTGCTACTTCATTTTGCACTTTTATGTTATGAAGATGGCTTCTTTCCTTTACTTCCTTCCTTTACATTCACAATTTGGCTGTTTGGCATAAGAGGCCTATGTTTTGGCCCATACTGGCTTTCTACATGCTTTGTTCACTAAGCTCAATCATTTCTAGCTTTTGATTTAAAATGAAAAATGTGTGGCTATTCCTTTCACTTGAACACTTCAAGGCCAATATAGGGTTATTAATTAACCAAATATTAATATTATCGTCCTTTCAGGAAATAGGAAGGCCCAATGAGAGGGAGAGAGATGGGGAACAGCTGATCACTAGAGCTGTCAGAACACATATTTATTAAGTTCAGCGTCTTCTAGGAGTGCAGTTCATAGTGCCTCAGAACAATTACTACAGTAAAAAGTCACTAAACACAAATCACCATAACAGATATACTAATGATTACAAAGTTTGAAATATTGGGAGAATTACCAAAACGTGACACAGAGACACAAAGTGAGCATATGTTCAAACATTGGCACCAGTAGATTTGCTCAACACAAGGCTGCCACAAAACTTCAATGTGTTAAAAAAGCAATATCTGCACACTGTAATTAAGTGAAGTACAATGAAATGAGGCATTCCTTGTAGTTAGAAATGAGCAAAGATCAAAAGAATATATCCAAAATGCCTGAAATACATTAGAGGATCTAAAATGCATGTAACATTAACAAATTCACCATTTTGTTATTTGTTTTAAGTTTTCACTAACTTAAGAAATATATTTATGGAGATATTAACATTACCATAACACAATTAAGAGTTAGTAAATTATCTGGCCTTACTTATGTCTACTTTTGCTCTCCCTATATATCTGTTATGGCCTGAATGTGTTCCCCAAAATTAATGTGCTGGAAATTTAATTTAATCACCAATGCAACAACATTGGGAGGTGGGGCCTAATGGGATGTGTTTACATATTGAGGGCTCTGCCCTCATTAATGGATTAAAGCCACTATAAAAAGGGCTTCTGGAATGCGTTTGCTCTCTTCTGGTCCTTTATCATGTGAGGACTTGGCATTCCTACCCTCCAGAATGGCAGGGAGCATCTTGGAAGGCTGATCAAGGCAGCATCTTGGAAGCAGAGAAACTGGCCCTAAGATGTTGGTGCCTTAATCTTTGACTTCTCAGCCTCCAGACTCTGAGAGAATAAATTTCTGTTCTTTATAAATTACCCAGTCTCATGTATTGTTAAAGTAGCAGAAAATAGATAAAGATAATATTTTAAAGTGGAATTATAAGAAGAAAAAGGAGGTACATAAGAAAATATTGTCTTGGCTCACAGTCTTAAGGATACACACACAAGCACACATACACACACACATATATGTACATATTTAAACAATACTACAAGATTACTAAACAGAGTGACAAGTTGCTATGACACCAATTACTGGTTTTGTATCAGTTCAGAAAAAAAAACAATTTTATTTAGATTATTTTAATTAGATCATACTTTGAAAATGTGCTACATGTTGATGTATATTTAATTATATATTTATTTGTACAAAACAGAATTATTTCCTAGCAAGCAAAAATATCAGATATGAGTTTTCTCTGCAAATGTATGCATATTACTCCAGATTCTAAGGAAAATGGCAAGCAAATGACAGATAAAAACAAAGAAGAAAAAAATAACATTTGTTAAGTGCTTTATAGCCTTCAAACTGTTTTCAGATTCATTACCTCAAATTCCACAATAGTAGATGAAATTCATTCAAAGAATAACATATCCTGTAATTTACATGTTCCCTAGTGACACTATTTTAAGATTAATCAGGATTATTGCAGTATTATTAAATATGATGGTATTAAACCTTGAACCTAGAGAAATGCTTAAAGCAAAGAATCAAATGAAATGCTTAAATCATAATCATTAATTAATATTGTTTATAGTTCTTTATTAAGATTAATCACTCTTGAAACCTAAAACTCTAATCGTTAGAAATGTGACCATGCGAAAGTTAGAATTCTGTATGTCACCTCTTCAATTATAAAACACAGATAACCCCTTACCTCCTGTAGATAATGGACCAGGAGAGTTAATACTTTGAGGTCCTCTCTGCCTAAAAATTATACTAATCTATAGTTTTATGAATACATAACAAAACTAGTGAACACAGAGTGATGTAAGACCTTCAGGAAGTTTATTTCGCATGAGAATTTTCTTAGAAATACAAAAGGAGGGCTAGGCGCAGTGCCTCACACCTGTAATCTCAGCACTTTGGGAGGCTGAGGCGGGCAGATCACTTGAGGTCAGGAGTTTGAGACCAGCCTGGCCAATTGGTGAAACCCTGTCTCTACTAAAAATACAAAAATTAGCCGGGCATGGTGGCACACGCCTGTAATTCCAGCTACTCGGAAGGCTGAGGCAGGAGAATCGCCTGAGCCCGGGAGGCGGAGGTTGCCATGAGCTGAGATTGCACCACTGCACTCCAGTTTAGGCGGCAGAGTGAGACTCTGTCTGGAAAAAAAAAAAAAAAAAAAAAGAAAGAAAGAAAAAAAGAAATATAAAAGGAGGATATAAATATATCTGTTTAAAAGATATCCATTTTACTGTTGTCTCATACAAGTGATTTATATAAGTGAAATATGAGTGAAAATGAAAATTCCATTATGTATTGAAAAATTTTAAAGCAAGCTTTAAAAGGATTGATGATTTCATATGGTAGCTATTTTCATTTAAACACAATAAAAGGAAAATGGGATAAGTCATATGACATCTTACCAATCATGTTTAATTAAAACATCACTTCCTCTTTCACCTCCAACTGCTTTGCCATGACAATGACAAATAAACACTAAATTGAATAAACATTTAATGTGTCAACTCATGTTAAATGCAAATTTAACTGCTTTAGGTACACACACACATCACTTTTATGAATTTTTAATTTCTACATCATTTTTCTATTATATGTGTTGTATATATTTATATATCTATCATAAATTTGAAGACATGTTTAGACACAAGAATTTTAGAATTATTTATTTTTCAAAATAGCCTGGTTGCAATAACTAAACATATTGAGAAAATAAACTTGGATCTACTTGTAAGTCTGTCTTTGTTTATCATTCAACTTTACTGATGTGCAATTTATATACAGTAAAATTCACCCCTTTTTGTTCACAGTTCTCTGAGTTTTGACAAATGTATAGTCATGTAACCACTACTACCATCAAGATACACACTATTTTCATCATGTCCCCCAAAAAATCTGTTGTGTCTCTTTATAGTTAATCCCTGCCTTTCACTGCCAGCTCCTGGCAACTCCTGAGCCTGTTTTCTGTCTCTATAATTTTGCCTTTTCTAGAACGTCATACAAATGGAATATACAGTATATAGCTCTTCACCTCTGGCTTCTTTCACTTAGCATAATGCATTTGTGATTCATCCATGTTGTTACATATATCTGTAGTTCTGTTACTTTTCATATTGCTAAGTGGTATTCCATTGATTGGATGTATTCCATTATTTGTTTACTCATTTACCAGTTAAAAGACATTTAGGCTATTTCCTACTTGTAAGTCTTTCTAAACATGGCTGATCATAAGGCAGCACAGTATTGTGGTTAAAAGCTTAGGTTTTTGAGCTAGACAGATATGAGTTCCAATCTCAGGTCCAATATCAGCTTGTACCTTTGAGCAAATTACTTATATTCTTCGAGTTATAGTATTGTTGTGAAGATTAAATTAGTATGTGGCCTGTAAATTGATAAGTGTCTGCTGTTATTATTACTACTGTCCCTAGTGCTCAAACTCTGCTCTACTCCCAGTCTTGAAACTAATCCCAAATTTAACACTGTCAATCACCTCAGAGCTTTTACTATATTCCTTACTTAAAACACCTCACCCCTTCTCTCTGCTTCCCTTCTGCAAGACCCAAGTTCCTCTTCCTCCAGGAGGACTTCTCTAACTCACAGTTCACATTTAGATTGCCATTCTGCACACTCTTATAGCACGCATCATCCAGTCTGGCAGCCACTACTTACATGTGGCTTTATACATTTAAATTAATTACAGTTAAATAAAATTTAAATCCAGTTCCTCAGTCACACAAGCCACACTTCAAGTGCTCAAGCAAAATGGCTAGTGGCTGCCATATTGGGCAATGAGGATATAGAATATTTTAATCATCATAGTGATTTCCATTTTAAGTTCTAAGTTAAAAACATTGCCTAACACTTAAAACTATATAATTCTATATAGAACAGGAAAAACTAATAATTAGCAGACATTGACTGAGCTCCTATTCTGTGCAAGACATTCTACCTTAAGCAATGATACAGCATATTTTAGGGGATCTTGAACCACCTGGACAATTATATAAAAAAAATTTAAAAGAAGAAATGATTACCAAGGTCTGGCAGGTAAAAGAAAAAAAATAATAAGTCATTGAAATTTAGAAGTTGGCCAGGCACAGTGGCTCTCACCTGTAACCCTAGCACATTGGAGGCCAAGACAGATGGATTGCTTGAGCCCAGGAGTTCAAGACCAGCCTGGGCAACATGACAAAACCCTCATCTCTACAAAAAACACAAAAATCAGCCAGGTGTGGTGGTGCACACCTGTAATCCCAGGTACTTGAGAGGCTGAGGTAAGAGAATCACCAGAACCTGGGAGGTCGGGACCACAGTGAGATATAATCGCACCAATACACTCTAGCCGGGGTGCCAGAGTGAGATCCTGTCTCAAAAAACAAAACAAAAAAGTTTAGAGGCATGTGTGGTGGCTCACGCCTGAAATCCCAACACTTTAGGAGGCCAAGTGGGGTAAGATGGGTTGAGCCTAAGAGTTCAACACCAATCAGGGAAACATATCAAGATCTCGCCTCTACAAAAAATAAAGTAATTGGCAGGGAGGCTGAAGCAGGAGGATCCACTTTGTCAAAAGATCTACAGAATCACAAAATGATGTTCTTCCTAGATTTGTCTCAAGCTAAAGGTGTCTCAAGGAAAAAGTAAGCTTTTAAAGTCCAAACCTTGAATGAGAAAATAATTGTGTTTTCAGAGAAGAAGGCAAAACAAAGATGACAACAACGAAACCTGACTGCTGGAAGACTCATTTCAGAATATACCTTAAAAAACCACTATATGTCTCATGAATCAATCCAGATAGTAAATCACCCACCCCTCTGGCACAAGGTTATGACTCACTGTCTGAAACCACAATGCTTATAGAATCCTCAAACGTTCAAGGATAACTACATTTGGTTCAAGTCAGCAATAGAAAGGGAGCTCATTAAGAATTCCCCATTTTCCCCACTACAGTCCCTTACCATTAGAATCCACCTACAACTGCCAGAGCTGATGGGATCATTCCAATTTCATCTTCTCAAGGAGGATTCTGAGAATTATTGAAGGGTGAGTTTAAAGGTGAATCATCAAAGCCAGTTTAAATGTTTTGAAAAGATTAAGGCATGAAATTATCATTTACAATGCACTTGCCTTAGAAGATCCTGGTTTTCTACTTTTCCATTTACACAAGAATGTCAGGAGATCCTCCTGAGAGGAAGCAGAATGTTAAGATACCCTGGGAAGTCAGAGTCATTACTATCACTCCCAAGGCAGCTATAATGGCAGGAGAAAAGTATCCAGTGTAAATAGTTCGCCACAGTGGAGCCTTATGTTACTATATATACAACATGGGATTTGGAACAATATCCATATGCCAATCCCAGCTCTATCACCATCTAGCTCTATCACCTCATTTAATTCCTTAATTTCTCCTGTCATCAGTTTATTCATCTGTAAACTGGGGTAACACTGTCCTTAATTACTTTGATGGAGTGTTGTGATGGTCAAATGAGATAATGGCTGGGAAAACACTTTGCAATCTGTAGATCACTATGCACATGGGAACTATTATCTGGTCTTTTCCCCTAAAACACTGCTCCTTGGAGTTCACTTAGCCTGGGATTTTCCAACTTCACTTCTAAAAGAACATTTTTGGAGCTACTCAAATGAAGACTTAGACAAAATATGAGTATCTGTTTTCTGCTTTTTTTCTGATCCAAGGAACTTGCTTCCTTTCACAGATTTAGCTCTTTATGTCATTAACTAAATTTAAATCATGCCTAAAGACTTACTTGTTTGGCAGCACAGTTTCATATCCTGTTTGGTTTGATTTTTAAAATTCTTTTGTAAAGCACTCCAAGATGTTTGCATGAAGATCACTCAACAAATGGAAGCCTCTCTCGAATAATACACACACAAGGACACACCCACATCAATGAGAAGAAACATAATACAGACTTTTGTTAACTTGATAAAACAAGTGCTCAAAAAACAATTCCTAAAATTACATTCGATGCCACACTGTATGACCTTTTCTTGACTGAGAGAGCCTTAACCCTGTCAAAACTGACTTGGAAAGCTAAGGTAATCTGGTAGAATTCAACTCCACCAACTTATATAGAGAGATGTAAGTGTATGCTTCAACATAGACACAATATTTCCCATGAAGCAGGCATCCTGGCAAGTAAAAATTCCCTCGTGTTTCATCATGTATCGAGAGACTAACCATCAGATCCTGAACTGGGTTACATAAGCACAATACCCTTATTGTTAGCAGCTGTGTATTGGTCAGCATTGCACAACTGACCAGGTGCATGGCAGGATGGAGTTTTGTCTTTATCCAAAGATTCAGAGTAGATGGGCTCAGGACTTGCTCTATGATGGCAATATATTAATTCCAAGCCATCAGGATTATTATAACCCATAAGATACTTTGCCAATTTATGCATATGTGGTAAAAATTAAGGCATGTAGTAGATGCCAAAAGAGCCATTGGTTTAATGTGGAAACCTTCTTTTCAATTCTGAATGTTTAAGAATTCATTTTAAATGTAATTGTCTGGATGTGAAGGTAAAATAATTGACTCAATGACACTAAATATTATCATACAATTCCAGGGAAGACATATTTAAACTACCAACGGAAAGGATATGTGATTTTCAATGATCACCTTAGGATAAAGGTATAACACTAAAAGTATTCATTAGAAAAGCCAAGGAAAGATCAATCCATATAGGAAAGCAGAGTTTCTAAAATTGAAAAAAAAAATTGAAAAATCTATCTCCCTCTATACTCAAGAAAAAACTTCAATCACTTGAAATTAACAATGAAGATTCTGACTTTTATATTGCCTTATGACAGGATTTCAAAGGCTGTTTTCTCACCTTTGCTCTTTACTTGAGTTTAAATACTTTAAAGTATATTTTCCTTTACGGATGTACCACCCCATTCAATTCATTTGTTGATTTCAAAAGCTTCCAATACCAGCTAGTTGTTATTTAAGGGTACTATGTTGCAAGGCAAATTATTGAGCTGCTAGTTTTTGTGTTCTGTATTTTCACAGTCAGTTTTTTGCTATTACGTTGATTTAATTTTTAAGAAATGTTTACTTATACATAAAACACAGCTGATCCAAAATTGCTTATGAAAATAAATGACAATATTTAGGATATACTAATAATACCAGCATTACTATTATAGAAAATGCCCTGTATTGACATTATTAAACCACTTTTCTAAACTTTTTGGATACAGAGCTAATATATACTGACTATGTGCTCTGTGACAGCCATGGAGTTAAGGGCCCACCCAATGAGGAAGCTACGAAGAGTTTCCTCAATGTATAGATAAGGAAGTTGAAGCAAAGTCATTAGAGAAAGCTGAAGTTATCGACGCCAGAGCACTTGCTCTGCACCAGCAACCTAATGATGAGAATGTTTGCAGCTGCAATTAACAGAGTATGAGGAGGACTTCTGCTCCAGCATACGAAGAAAGGAACTCCATTTCCAAGTTTGGGCCACAAGCTTACCTTCAGTACAGGTAAAAATAGTGTCTACAAATAGAAGATTATCAAATACCCAAATTATGAATTATGTTTATGGGACTTTTATTAATGAAAAATATTCAACTCAAGACCCTGTGCCTCAATTATAATAGTGTAGTGGCAAAATATTGACTCATTTCAGTTCTGCCTGTGAAATAATAATGGAATTCAAATATCTCATTGTTGAGAGACACTAAAACCAGTACACAATTTGTTAATATGCCCTCAGTTAGGAAATCACGTACAGATTATACCAACAAAGTATGCACTTCACCGTACTGCAAGTAACACCATTTTGAAGGGGATGGACTCCACATTCAGACTCTATTTTAGCTTGTAATCTGTGATGTCCTTATAGAAAATGGAATGGTTTTGTATTTCTTTATTGTTTCTGAAAGTAATCTCTCTCGGTGACTTTTCCTTATTATTGTTATAGAGAGCGATGTCTGTTTGTCCAGAACTGTAATTTACAGTAAGTTCTGGGTGAGATTGTGCATGTCCCTGTTCAACACTTTCAGTACCAAAGTGGAAAGAAAAAAGATTATATATTTCCTTCCTTGTTTTATTTTATGTTTCCTTTCTCTGTTTTATTTCCTCAGATTAGTCATGCAGGAGCAGGGACATTTATTTCTGTGCCCAATAGTCTCTTCTATTTAATTTCTTAGGCCAATTTTTACAAATAAAGAAGTGACTTGGACTCCTCGAGATTCTCTCTGGTCACTTTCCAGGTGGACTTTTCTTTCCCGGCTGTAAATGGCAAAATGAGCAGAGCCTCCATAAATTAGGCACTATTTGTACTACATCTTGCAGAAATTATTTAAATATTCTAGCCTATGGGTGTTCCTATTTTTTATTTCCTCTGCAAATGGTCTTTGATAGATATCAGGGGAAAAATATACGCACATCATTTGGAAGATAGGGTGTTAAATATGCATGACAAAATCACAATCTTGAAAGAAAAATAAAGTAACCCTCCACAATTACTCCATGTGGCTTCCTTCATGATTAATGTATTTTAGGGAAAAATTAATTTCCATATCTTTCCCCAAGAAAACAATAAAAACTAGAACAACAAGTTACTGTACCTCTTCTGCCTTTAGTTTTGAAAGTAAATCAAGGTATGTCAAGTTTGCAGATTTTCTGGAAACCCTGATATGGAAAGTACTCCTTAGCTGGCTAACTAC
The DNA here is from genome assembly GCF_029281585.2 of Gorilla gorilla gorilla. Taxonomy (NCBI): domain Eukaryota; kingdom Metazoa; phylum Chordata; class Mammalia; order Primates; family Hominidae; genus Gorilla; species Gorilla gorilla. The sequence continues at coordinate 50,584,788 of NC_073230.2, forward strand.
CTCCTGGCTTAAATGTCACTTAGGTGCCACATTTCCTCATCTAAATTATGTTCCTCACATCAGTGTCTCATAGCACCATTTTCATTCTTGTATAACCATACCTGCAATTATAGAGTTTTTAATTTCCTACCTCCACAAGTTAATTGTAAACTATTTTTCTTAAATTTTATTTTAACCATTATACCCAGTGCCTATCACAGTACCTGGTACATAATACACACTCAATAAATATGTATTGAATTAATGATTAAATAAACAGCGAAGCACACAACAGGGATTTTTACTGCTTAATGAAGTAAAATACAGTGTCATAATGTCTCGCTAGTGCATCTTCACACTAATCTACAATTACAGTCATGTGTTGCTTAACAACAGGAATTCTTCCTGAAAAATGTGTTGTTAGGCATTTCATCATTTTGCAAACATCATAGACTGCACTTACACAAATCTATTAATAGATGACATAGCCTACTATACACCTAGGCCATATGGTATAGCCTGTTCTTAGGCTACAAACCTATACGTATCACTGTACTGAATACTGTAGGCGATTGTAACAAAATGGTATTTGTGTATCTAAACATAAAAAAGTACAGTAAAAACTTAGTTGTAATCTCATAGAACCACCGTCCATGTGGTCTGTCATTGACCAAAACATCATACATGGCACATGACTGCACATATTAATCAAGAAATGTCCTGTGCCTTTCTCTTTACCCACCACAATGCCTCTGCTTTGTGAAGTCATGATGGTCTAATTTCTTACTGAGGCAAGGCCAAATATACCACCTGGGATATTCTGAAGTTATGGTTTGACTTTTCACAGGATGGCCTGGGTTTTGGGAGATGCGATGTTAAACATGTGTGATAAAATGAAAGCAATTCAAAAGACAATACAGCTAGGTAGATGTTATACCTAAGCAAGCTACAAGTCTTCTAGCACTGTTCTTAAACTTCCTTCACGAATAACACAAATAGTTTAAATGCTAATAGGACATATTTTAAATATATTTTCTAAGTATTATAGAATGGTCTCTACCTTTCAGCAAACTATCATTTCATATGAAAGAGATAGATTGATCAAGACATAGATAAATGTATGTATGATATATATGTACTATATACACACAGTATTATATACTATGTACATATTCTGTGTATTGTATGTTGAAAAATATACCTTGTTCACACTCATGTTTCACTCACATAATGGATTTCTCTTTATAATTCTGCATTGCAAAAACAAAGCTCTAGATGAAACATTTCCAGTGACTTAATCATTAGAGACATAATAAAACTAGGTATCTAGGCAAAAGTTAAGGTTTCTTTCCTCACAGTGTCTATTTGGCAATGCAGATTGTTTCATATCACTGGATAAGTTACTTTACAGTTATCTCTTTAATCTTAGAATAAACCTGACCTGATAGGTGAATTATTTCAGAAGGAAAGGCAAGAGGAAGAAATGCTGACTCTACCTAATCCCTAAACCATCCTACTCTGCTCCAGGTAGGACTCCTTAAGAACAGTACAGGGACTATGTGCTTTGGCCTCACATTGGGTATGTCAGCTAAGGTCCTCAAGACTCTGCAATGTCATTCACGTGGCCTGAAATGCTCCAGTCCTGACCTGTCCAACAAAGTTCCCCCTTCATTTAAATTTCTGCTTTGAGCATTACACTGTCTCCTGACTAAAGCCCTCTGGAATCTAGACACCCACGTGCTACGACACCCCCACACCATTTATGTCTGTTTCCATAAAAATAGATGTGACTTGTTTACATGTTTTCTCTGTGTTCCTGGGTCCTTTCATGTGTCTGTCTGGCTGAAGTGAAAGACTGCAGAGTATTTCCTGCAACCCAACCACAGCAGGAAGACTCAGCTCTGTCCTTGGACCACCAGGGGGATTCCATCGTGGGCCTGACGTGTGGGGTTGAAAGCTGCATTGTCTCCCAGCTTTTCAACGGCCCCAAGTTGCCAGTGAAAACAGAAGAAATTCACAAAGCCCAGAAACCATGGCTCAGGTTGTCATAAGGCAGGGTTGAAATGTTACTTCAGTTTCTATAGATCACTAAGTTCATTTAACCATGGAAACATGATGCTGGTAACTGCATGAAAAGGTGAGGTGTCAGTGGTGGTCTTCAGGTGGTGAAATGTGTCCCCTCGATTGATTTCACCATTTACTTTTCTGAGGTTCTAATGGCAGATCACAAAAAGTTATTAAAAAAAAAAAAAGTAGTAGTCCACTAGACGGCAAGCTCTATGAGGTCAGAAAGGATTACTATTTTGTCTGTTGTTGTCATTATTGTTGTTGTTCATTATTGTACTGTCCCTGGAGCCAAGCACGGCACTCAATACATTGCAGGCATGAATTAACATTTATTGGGTGCTTACATGTTCTAGACACTTCTGAGAACTGGTAATACTGTGATAAATAAGACACAGCTCTTGCTTTCATGGAGCTCACATTCTATTTGGGAAAGGAAAAAATAAACAGAATTAAATGAAAAAGAAAATATCAGAAACTGACAAGTATCAGGGAAAGCAGGTGGGGGCGAATTTAAATGGCATGGATAGGAATGATAGGCCTTTTTTATTGCATGACTGGAGCTAGCTATGAGAAGATCACAAGACTTCCCATTCTTGAGTGCCTATGAGAATCGCCTGAGTTGAAGACTACCAATGCCTTGGCTATATTCTCAGAGACTCATTTTTCTGGGTTTGGGAGGTGGGGGCCTGAGCATTGGTATTTTCTAAATGTTCCCCAGCTGATGCTAATAATCAGGACTGAGAACCACTGAAGAGGAAAAATGTTCCAGGTGAAGGAATAGCTAGTACCAAACTCTTCCAATGAGGGGTGAGGCTTGTGATTAGAGCAGTGGTTGACAAACCTCTAATTGTAATCACCTAGACAGCTTTTAAACATCCAGATACCCATACCACACCCCAAACCCGTTAAATAGAAGGCAAGGGGTGGAGGTGGGGCCAAGAGGAGTGAGGAGTGGGAAGCAACAGTATTTTTGAAAAGTACTCAGGAGTTTTCAATGTACTGCCAAGTGTGTTAGACAAAGTGACCCGTCTTCCTGGTTTTCGCAGGACTAAGGGATTTTCAGGGACATGGAAATTTCAGTGCAAAAACTGGGGCTGTCTCTGGCAAATGATAATTTGTCACCAGGGTTAGACAAGTCATTCTCAAAGAATGGTCCTACGGCATCAGAAACGCTGGGGTGAGGCCCCGCAATCTGTGTTATAACAGCCCCTCTACATGATTTTGACGTAAACTAAGGTTTGAGAACCAATGTGTTAGAGTAATGGAGAAATCTATGTCTACAGTGTAGACAGAGAAGGGGGCAATGGTTTGAAGAATTAATGAATAAATCAATTGACTCATCAGGAAATATATGTTGATAATGTCTAAACAGGATGAATATTAAAGTCTTGATTTTATGAATGTATAAGCCAGTAGAAAGGCATATTTTGCTCAAGCAATAAAACAAATGTTTATAGTTTTTAAACAATCAAAAGCAAAAGAAATCAGCTTAAGGCTCAAACTGCTGTGAAACTCCTTAGAATAGAGCACCTTGATAATATGATGCCAAAAGAAAACCACTTACAGTTTAAAAAAAAAGTGTACTGGAAAGCGAAGGGGACATTCCAGAAAGGAGGGAGCCCAAAATGCAGAGTCTATAAACTTTGTTCCAACTGTAGCTGACCCCTGTGATGTGCATATAGCACTGACAGCTAAAGCTAATGAGAACTAACCCAAGATTTGAGGTGTGAGATAGAGAGTTTACAGTTTGAGTTCAGCAAAATTAAGTGACTGTTTTTTAAAAACAGCACTATTCAGGGGAGTATATCAAAATACAGAGTCTCTATAAGAGATCATTCATGACTAGAAAACATTTACTGAATTTACTCAACTGCCCCCAACATGCCACAAAAAAAAAAAAATCCAGGAAAATATGAGATGTGCAAGAGAAATGACAAATAATGGAGACCAATTACAAGATACCCAGATATTAGAACTAATGTCTTGGGATGCTTCCACCCAATCTTCCTTCCCTCTCTCCTCCACTCAAGAGTAGACATGCATGACTTTTAGCAGCTCTCAGTCTTTTCCAGCTCCTGTCTCATTTTCTCTTACAGGTGCTTCCTGTATTAACATCCTTGCAAGTGGTACCTGCCTCTCTGAGGATCCAGTTACGCAATGAATCTGAGAAAGCTTAAAATCGGAAATACTGCTCTAGTAATGGTTCTCAAACCCTGGTGGTCTTGACACACAGGTCTTATTAAAACACAGTTGCTGGGCTCCACCTAAGAGATCTGGATTCTGAATTTGTATGTCTAACAAGTTTCCAGGTAATCCTGATGCTTCCAGTCTGGGCTACACTTTAAGAACCACTGGTGTAAGCATCACTCCCCTTGGCCCCAGGACAACAGGATGATAAGGGATCTCACCAATCACCTTTCCTTGTTTGGTTTCTGCGTTATTTCCTGGAGGAAATCTGATGCTTGAGCATCTGCTATTAGAGGGAAGGTGAAAGCATAGGAGGCAGGGACCAGGTCTTCTCCCCTACTGCAACCAGAGCAACTCTGCTACTCTCTGTTTCATATATTGATATTTTATTTGATAAAAGAGTTCAGATGATAAGAAAAATATTTGAAAACAATGGCTCTAATAAAACTCAGCCAAGCTGTTGCCTATACAAATCAAAGACAATCCCGGCAACTCTTGCCTCTGGTCGGGTTTACCAGATGGACAACACTGACCAGTAGCTAAATTATGAACAGCCATGCCCTATGCCCTTGTACTAACTTTCACATGCGTAAGTCTGCAGTAACACTTAGGTCTCCAAGAGCCCTCGATTTCCCTGACTCACATGTTCCCTGCTCTCAACGCATGGGAGAGACTTTTTATCCTTTTGGTGAGACAAAATAGCTTCTAAGCAAACCATATGGAAGAAACATTTTCCTCTGGTGAGGGCAGACCTTTTTCCCTTCCTTCTTTCACTGTTGCCCCTTCAAAACCTGCTTCCCTTGTTTGATAGCTGCAGGGGAGAAGACAAATAGTAATCAAACAGTTCAAAGCTGCAGGCAGGGTCAATCTTCAGGCTGCTGCTGTTCTATCAACAGATAAACACTTCTCATCACTTTTAATTCTTTTAAACACATTCCTGCTCTGCCACTAGAGCTAAGTTATTCAAAAAGCTAAAAAGTTTCATGCGTCTTATTTTTTATTTTATGTAAATGAAAGGGCCTGCCTTTTACTTTTCAGTACTAACTGATAGATGCAAAACATGAGCAACGGTGAATTATAAAGGACTGACTGTCGCAACTCAGTGATACTGTCTAGTTTTTACAACATGGGAGAAGCATTACACAGTTACATACAACTCTTTCTTTTTTTTTTTTTTTTTTTTTTTTTGAGACAGTGTCTCACTCTGTCACTCAGGCTGGAGTGCAGTGGCACAATCTCGGCTCACTGCAACCTCCCCCTCCTGGTTCAAGCAATTCTCCTGCCTCAGCCTGTTGAGTAGCTGGGATTACAGGCATGTGCCACCACACCCGGCTAATTTTGTATTTTTAGTAGAGACAGGGTTTCACTATGTTGGCCAGGCTGGTCTCGAACTCCTGACCTCAGGTGATTCACCCGCCTCAGCCTCCCAAACTGCTGGGATTACAGGCATGAGCCACCACACCCAGCCTCAGATAACTCTTAACTCTTCAGGTACAAGTGATGGAAACCTAAGACATTTTTAGCTTTTTTTTTTCCCATTTAAATACTGCCACTTAATGAACCAATAGGACTTCTGAGATTAAAAGATGTGGGGTAGGGGGAAGTAGATGCAACACATGTTTGCTGTTAAATAGAAGTTCTGACAAAAATTTGGTGGGAGGAAGCTACTAGGCATCAACTTCTTCCACATTTTGAATCAAGTAGTAATTTGAATATGCCATCCCCTACATCACTATCCTGGGATAATTAGGAACTATCTTTCGGTGGTTAGTTTTTGTTGTTGTTGTTGTTGTTTTAAATAACGTTGGTAAGAAATTAAATCAGAGAAGTGATAAACAGAAGATAAGGCAACAATAACAGAGAGCTGAAGGGGCCTAAGTCCTCTTCTTTAAAAAGTATAACACTTTAAACTTTCATATTGGTAGTGATGACTTTTGGAGGGGTATGTTTGAGGCAGAAAATCTGAAGAATTTACTCCAAAACTTCACCCAACCCCACCCCACTACCCTCCTGCCCACCATCCTGCTTCTATCTTGTTGAAGTATAGGCATACTGAAAAAAATCTGCTTAATGAGTTAAGGAGGGATGCAGAGGCAGTGCGATGGAGGGGTGGAGATCTTAAACACTGGTTCAAATGGTTGAGTTTGAATCTCAGATTTAGCCACTCAGCAGACTTTAGAAAAGATGTGCCCTCTTTCTGCTGTTTCTGTATCTACACATCAGTTAGGCCAACCTAACTGTCCAGGATTTTTGTGAAGATTTCGTGGCATGATGTCCACAGAAGCAAGTCCTACGGTTATTTGTAACATAGTACTTGATGCTCAATAAATACCAGTTAAAAAGCAGGAAGCTGATTCATAATCTTTAGGAAGATTAAACTAACAGGCCCAGCCGGGCACGGTGGCTCACGCCTGTACTCCCAATACTTTGGGAGGTCAAGGCAGGCGGATCGCCTGAGGTCAGGAGTTCGAGACCAGCCTGGCTAACATGGTGAAACCCTGTCTCTACTAAAAATACAGAAATTAGCAGGGTGTGGTGGCGTGTGCTTGCAATCCCAGCTACTCGAGAGGCTGAGGCAACAGAATCTCTTGAACTGGGGAGGCGCAGTTTGCAGTGAGCCAAGATCACACCACTGCACTCCAGCCTGGGCAACAGAGCAAGACCCTGGCTCAAACAACAGCAACAACAAAACAAACAACAACAACAAAACTAACAGGCCCACCTTCAGGATGACATAATATATCTTCAGAAATGAAATTGGAAATAAAGGTTAAAACAGTCTTAAGTTATGTAGGGGTTTGTTTTATAAGGAATTTCATTTGCTATATTGGAGAACTGGGGATAAAAAAGAGATAAGTGAATGAATAAATAAATACAATAGAATGTAGGAATGCTCATGCTTCCATATACAAAGGCTTGCTGGAGTAGAGAGAGGAGCAGCTGCCAAGAGTGAGGGGAGGTGAGTACCCAGGGGAAGTTTTGCTTTGCACAGAGACTCACAGAGGACTTGAGCCCTGGTTATAAGCGGAATTCGTCACACAGATGTAGTGGGGTAGGGGCAGGGAACAGTGAGCATACCAGACTGAAATTATGTGTGCTCATATAACATATGACTTCAGAATAACACAATTTCATCAATTTGCCATGAAAAACAAGAAAAAGAAACATCATAGGTGAATAAAACTTGTCCATTTATAACAGGCATTTTTAAGCAGAAGAAAATGGAGAAAGTAAGAAACATGAATAAGGCTCTCAAATTGTGTGCTATCGAGGAAAGAGAGTCAGGAAGTCAACAACCTGCTCAAGTCCAGCTCTACCAGATGCTACCTGGGGGATCTTGGACAAATCTCCTCAAACTCTGAGCCTCAGTTTTCTCATCTCCAAAAACTCAGAGTTGGCTTAGCAGATCATTAAGGCATCTGCCATTTCTAAAAACCGTAGGATACAATGAAAATCAAAGCTCTACTTCTACATATCTATTAATTAAAAGAGACCAGTGAAGAATCTGCTGCTGCTTTTGAAAAATCACTGTTTTGAAACCTCACTTCACCATACAAAACAGATTATACACCTATAAATCTTATGTCTATATGTATGTATGGATGTGTGTATGTGCATGAGTGTATGTGTGTTACAGCTTATTACTTAGGGGAAAAATAGACTGGATTAAGTCACACCTGGGTAAGGTGGATGGGGAGGGAGGGATGGGAAGGAAAAGGAATTTGAAATGTCTGCAGAGCTCATTAGTGCCCTGATACTAAATGATTCAAGGACATCTTTGGCTTTGATTCAAACAGTTGTTCTGCTCTGAGTAACATGACGACAATCTAAAGATCCACAGCTGGCCTCTGGAAAATCCTGTCGGATTCTTCTGTTCTAAAAGTAACAGATTTGCTGTATTGGTTGGATGATACAGGACCATTTCAGGATGAATCCTGTCAAAGCCAGGGGCCCAGAGGAGCTGCTTCCTAAGGCAGTTTTGGTAGAAGATGGGATTCGTTTTTAAGTTGCTCTGGTATTAAGAAAGGCTGAGTAAGCAGTTTTGAGAGGTCACAGCTCAAGCTTAAACAAAAAGTGAACATTTGTGTTTAGACATTGTGGGGGGTGCATTTTTGTTATTCTACCCTACGTCTTCAGTCCCGGGGTTTCTCAGCCCACTCTCCAAATAATGCAGAGGACAGATGACGTCAAGATGAATCACATGCCTCCACGTGTATATCCTGTCTTCTCTTCTTTCACAGAAGTTTGATGCCACAGTGGACGCTACCAATGACACCATTTGATTTGGAAATAAGGAGATAGGCCCAAGTTTTTATCGGACACACCCCTCATTCTTCGTTCATCACAGCATCCCTGAAATTGAAAGCCAGCAGCGACCCGAGGTACCATCAATTTAGCTGCTTATTCCTAAGAAAAAGTTAATACTTTAAACATTAGGATAATATGAGATTAAAATCATAAATTTATCCCAGAGGCTTGAAGGATTTACCCCAGATGCTTCTTTCTACCTTTGCTTTTTAAACTGAAGATAATCCCCATTAAAGTTAGACACAGATTAATCTAATACATAATTTTCACTACTTGCCGGGGGGCTCAGGGATTGTTATATCACGCCGCACGTGCTCCCCTTACATGTAAGATCCTCCCCTCCAACTCCTCACCTCTCCTTCCTTAGATCCCAGAAAGCTCTGACCACCAATGAATGGAACACGAGCCACCTGAGAGCCAGTGATACCAAAATATTTCTAGGAATGAATTTATCTCTTTTCAAATACAAACTCTAAGCCCTGCGGAATTTCTTTTTCTTTGGGGAGGCAAAAGAAATATTTTCCTTGCTGCCACACCAATAAATTTTCTTTTTCCCCCCTGAATTTTTACAGTCAATTTTCTACACTCAAATTTGCATGCCTGGTGTAAATTTCCAGGAGCTTTCCTCCTGGAAAGCCAGTGTCTCATACGCCTCCCAGCAAACACTGACCACATCCTGAACGAAGCTAAGCACTGTGTAATGCTAAGCAGACCTGGGCCCGTAGGAAACAAGATGCCACATTCGGGACAGCTGTCAGCACTCATCCAACACCCTGCCTTCCACTCGTCCATCCCTGCAATTAGTGAGGAGTGAGGTTTGGAGGTAAGTGGACAGCTTCTGACCCCCAAAGCAAATGAGAGCAGTCACTTGATCGCTATTCTGCAAATACTTTGCTGAGGTTGACCACTGTCTGAAACAATTTCATTTCTATGTAAGTGTTGCTTACTAACCCTTTTCTCCTGAGACACTTGAACATCATTTTACACATTCCTACATAATCCCAAAGAATTTAAGAATACCACAGATTCACACTTTAGTTTTAAGCAACTGGTGCCTGATAAAAGCTTTTCTGAAGACAGAAAAGTAGCTTGGTAGTGGTGCTTGATCCATTTAGCAAATATTTAAGTCAGATTCAAGCCAATGAATTTTTTTTCATTGATGTGTTCATGCAAAAAACATTTTCTTGAGCATTTATTTTGTTCAAAATACTATGTCAAATGCTGTAGTTGACATGAAAACAGAAGCAACAGCTTCTCCCTTAAGAGATATTTGTGTGTGCATGAACAATTGTAACCCTCCTGTATACAGAAAGTATAGAATTTAAAATTTTGAAATAGGAAAATAATGACATGCATTTACCAAATTTAGAAATGATTAGACATGGAACTCAAAATTAATTTGCACTTGAGTTCACACTTTCTCACAATAAATTTCATAGTCAAAGAAAAAATGTAACAGAATAAGTGATCTATAATCAACTATTAATTTCATTTATACAGTAATTCTCAAAACTTTAATTTTTTACTTTATTTTCATCAATATTAATGCTTTGGGGATGCTGTTATTTTAAAAAGCAGTTAATGCTTGCAGATAATTAAAATGTGGCAAGGGCAAGCTTAGCTATGCAAAGCATAATACAATGCAATATGTTTTAAAGATCTTTTATTGTAAGTCAAATTACAAACTGAAACTGCCTTTATGTGGTATTTTGATCAGTAACCTGCTTTTACAGATAAGGAAACTGAGGCCCAGAAAGAAAGTGGTACATTTATAAAAGCCTACAGCTTTTATAGCACTGTGGCAGGCGCCTGTAATCTCAGCTACTCGGGAGGCTGAGGCAGGAGAATCGCTTGAATCCAGGAGGCAGAGGTTGCAGTAAGCCAAGATCATGCCACCGCACTCCAGCCTGGGCAACAGAGCAAAGCTCCAACTAAAAAAAAAAAAAAAAAAAAAAAGAGCCTAAAGCTTTTGCCCAGAGGAGAGTGTACCTGTTGCAAACTCATCGCTGTTTTACTCTTAGTTTAGACATAATCCTAATTAGGCTGGTTATCTGATTCTCCAGCCCAACAGAAGACTTTTAGAAAGAAATAAAGGAAACACCACTAGACTTAGATTTTACAATTGCTGCAAAGTCAAAGAATTAACAACAATGAAGGAAGCAGCTGGGGAAAAGACATCAGAAACATCACAAAATAAATACATCACATATCAGAAAATGTGCAGCAGCCTGGTGATGTTTAACTTAAGGGCAATTGCTCCATGCACATTAACAGTCCCTCCACATTTAACTGCATTCCAGTCTCTTCTTGTTCCATTCTCCTTGTCTCACATTAAGCTCTAACCACGCTGTTCTTCAGTTCTGCAAAACTTGCCAAGTGCTTTCCCACCTCAGGGACAGCTCATGCTGTTCTCCCTGCTGGGAACTCCATTCTCCCTATTCTCAACATGGCTGGGCCTTCTCTCTTTAAGACTCCCTTTATACAGTAACTGATAGTGCATGGGCACTCAGCAAATATTAGTTGAATAAATAAGTGAAAAAATATGTTAACCCTGTGTCCTCCAGGAAAATTAATCTTTAGTATGTTCTCACTAACAAGCAAAGAGAAAAATGCTTATAATATGTCCACCAAAAATGTTTAAAATAAGTCTGTCTTAAGAAAAAACAGAGTAGCAACTTCAGGTAACTAAAAAAGTTCTTATTTTGAAAATATAATGCAATCACCACTGAGCTACTTCCCTAACATAGTAATTTCTCTTGAAACCCTCATTTTCTTTTCTTTGAAAGCAAGATTTTATAACAATGTGGCTAATGCATCCTTCCTTTTTATGGTAGCAAGCTACATATCATCAACTTTGGATACCACACTTCATGATTGGTGAAAGAATAATTGCATAAATTTTTGCCTAACAATTTTTCCAATCAGTTAAGTTAAAAAAATCAACTTTATCATTTAGGTCAGAATCGAAGGCTTAACATGATTAAAAGGTTTTTAATGCAATGATTATCATCAGAATAGACCACAGGTCAAAGGGAAAAGACAGTCTAATTGCTTTTTATACTGTAACTCTCAACTATCAATGAGTTAAGTCAAAGTTTATTTTTTTATAATCCTTCCACATTGAGACAATTCCTATTTTACAGTAGAAATGTAAACCCACATTTGTATTTTCTCAATGATCTGTCAGTCCAAGTTGCTCACTTCACAAGTCTTAAGGAAGTGCCTCTTTGCCCCAGCTGTGCCAATTCAACCTGGAATGGGAAACATTGAGCTCTGACACCCTTAAGAGCTACCAAGATTTTGTGATGGAAATGAAGCTGACAGTTTTGTCAGGGATGTGAGAAGCAGAATCAGATTCAGCTAGTTCCTGCGGAGATGTGCTGGCTCTATAAAGATGAAGATAATAAAAGTAAGTTTGGTGGGTAAAATGAGTAGATATAACTCAAAGACACATGGGAAGAGATACTGAGCGAAAGGATGACATTTCACACATTACTGATCAGGGGAGCAGTGCCTTGGCCAAGGGTTCGGTAACCACTGGATGGAAAGGAGAGACTTGAGTGTTTCCCTAGGATCACCTACGTCCTACATTTAGATTCATTTTCTTAAGATCTAAAATCCCTGACCCCTATATCTCATCCCCCTTAATTCATATTTCAAGCAATTGACTTACAAGTTCTTGGCAGCATATATGTGCAATGAGGCTCTTAATGATCCAAAGTCCCATTCCTCACATGAATTGAGTACCTCATTTTTAAAAAGTTACCTTGGGCCAATGCATGTATTATCTACAACCTTTGAAACAATCCTTAAAGGTAGGTGTTATTATTTATGCTTTGCAGATGAGAAAACCAAAGCTCAAAAAGGACAATGAACTTCCCCAAGGTCACACAGCTAGGAAATAGCAGAGCCAGGATTCAAACCCAAGTCCTTTAGAGGGAGGCTGCTCTCTTAGTTTCATTGTTGCTCCTAATTCTCACGAAGGAACTTATTAACTGCTTTTGGCTAAAGGAAGCTATTTTTCTTTTATAAAATGTAAATTAAATAAAATCTCTTCAAAAATATGTAAAGCATCTCCATCATCTTTCTAATAATAAATATTAACTTCACCTGAGCTATGTCCTGGGTTTCCCAAGAGCCATAGCATCATTACAATGTCATTTTCCAGCAAGATGTCTGGACAAGCCATGCTTCATGGCCATGCTCCGCACAGGCCATGTCACCACCAACGACGACTATGGTGCCCATTTATATTTGGAAGCTCTGTCCCAGGAAAGAGGCAATCTCTGGGAGCTGAGGAGCACATTCTTCTGAAAGCTGTTTTTTTATAGCAATCACTCAAACAGTTTTCATTTTCTATAAGTTTTGTTTGAGAAAGATCTTAGGGTAACAGTCCTTTGTACAAAACCTTATAGGTTTCTAGTTTGGAGTTTTCCATCTGTTTTTGACCCTGTTCTTGAGGGGTGTGTGTGTGTGTGTGCATGTGTGTGTGTGTATCACTGATAAAGAAATATTCTTATCAGGGTTATAGGTTATGCTTACTATGTACCTGAATGATGAATTTAAAAATTAAGAAATGTGGTACAGCATCACAAAATAGCCGTTTGACTAACTTTCCACTGAATCAAATTTTTTGCTTCTCCATTATGTCCAGAGAGACATGATCTTTCTGGCTGGTAAAAGAAAAGAAATGCAGAATTTAGGTTCTTGCCTCTACCACTTATCCTTTCTCAGATATGATGTCATCATTTGCAAAATGGAAATATCTAATAAAATACCCAAGTTATATTGAGACTCAAATGGAATCATTCATTTGAAGACTTTTGAAAATGACAAAGTCTAATAAGCCCTCATGTAAGCTAGTGTCTTACATAAGTTACAGTCTTTCTTTGTATGCCATCATAAGAGATTCCACATAACAGCAACCTTCTGTAGCTTCAAAGGTTGTAGTGTTGCTCAATTTGAAATTTCTTTTGCTATTTTAAATTTGGACATTTCTCCCCAGGAGTTACCTAGTCTGAAGACACGGTTTACTTAGAGAAGCCTACTTGCGATTGTGTGGCTCTGTGCTCCCACACAAAGTAAGAAAAGAAACTTGTGACATGTTAGAATGTTGGCCAACAAAGAAGAGAGTGTGAGAACAACTTTGAAAGCAAGACAGACTTAAACTGGATGGATGTTCCCACTTTCTTGAGAGCCCTCACATTAAGGCTGGAGAAAAGACCAGAGGATAGAGAGGAGGAAGGATGAGGTCCACATTGAAATGCCCAGAGTGCTAGAATAAATCCCCTATTCAGTAACTTTTCAGATAACATCTAGGCCTATGATGATTACAGCATGGTTCCAAAATGAGCGGTAATGAATAGTGTTGAATCATTTAAACTCCTAAGAAAAAAATCAAGAACAAAGTCTAATGATTATCCCTACTGAGTAAAATATTGCAGACCACAAAATGGTTTGCCATTCGAATGCATTTCCAGCATAAACAAACACATACTTTTAATGCACACACAACTCCCTACATGTAAACCATAGTCAAAGGCTGAAAGAGTTAATTTAGGCCTTGAAGAAAACCTGCTTTAAGCACTGGTTCAAAAGCTCTTAAATAGCAGAAAAATCAATACACTTTTATCAAACGTCAGTGTTTATAGAAGCAATACGAAACAGGATTTTGTTAAATGTATATATTACGCCAGATCAAACTGTAAGTTAAAACATCTGCGTTCAAGTTAATCTCAGATACAGCATGGAGATTATTTGAATTGTGTGTTTCCTTTCGTGACCTTTTTAGATGTGGCTTTCGGGGGGACAGGCGAGGGAATAATTTTCTTAAGCTTTTAGTTGCCTGCAACAGTGCCAACAGTTGAACATAACAGCAATATTTTTTTAAGTTACCCAGATGAATAACAAAAAGGAAGGAAAATCCCTTTAGTAATTTCAAAATAGTGTTGTATAGGGAATCTTTAAAAATAAATTATAGATATAAATATAGGTATGTGCATCTAAGATTGCTGTAGGCTTTCCATGGCATAAAATTTTCAATTAAAACAGCTTTTATGAGCAATAATCACATTTTGAGAAAGCATCCACAACCTGCTCATGGGTTATACCACTTCCTCGATGAAACAAACCTTAAAATATAAGCAAATATAATGCATTTAGCTTAATATGCATGATGTTTTTTAACATAATAAAGATTTTTAAGGTCTCATAGAAAGTCCTTGGTTCTGGTTTGTAGCAGACAAGCAAAGAAGAACTGAAGTTGATGGAAGCTTTCTTTTTTTAGCTCTGTTTTTAAGGGATCAGACATCTGTAATTCAAATCCATTTTGATTGAAACAATAAATTTGATTCAATTCTGAAATTTCATTTGAAAAGTGTAAGAGAGAAATTCATGGGACCCCTCAAAGTAAATGACAAGCCTGGTCTCTGAAATATGTCAGGAACACATTAACACCATGTAAAAATAACAGCAGAGCCATACCAGAGTCACGACGGCCAAATGTCCTGAAAACAGGGCCCTTCCTGGGAAAGGAATGTGTAGATCTAATATTAATCGTATCTGTGTTAAGCACTTGGAACATATGATTGAATCTCCTTAATTATTATTTTTGGTGTGGTAATGATATTCTGTCTGTTTACTTGGTCATGTGCTGGGGAGAAGATAAGAACTCAAGATTAAGAAGACTACACTGTAGACGCTCCATGGGAAGCAGAGTCATTCAACAAACACACATATTCACTGAGTGTATATTATGGCCAGGAACACCTGAGTTTATGAAGCTTATATTCGTGTGTGTGTGTGTGTGTGTGTGTGTGTGTGTGTGTGTGTGTGTGTGTGTGTATGTGTGTGTGTGTGTATGCCAGGTGTTGATCACTACGAAGAAAATTAAGCAAGGAAAGAGAGTGATCAAGAGAAACCTCTCTGTTGAGGTGACATTTGAGCAGAGTCCTACATAAAATTAGGCAGTAAGCCCCAAGGATGTCTGTAAAAAGAATATTCCATATAGATATAACAGGAAATATTAGAATGCCAAAGTGTGAGCTTGCTTAGTGTGCTAGAGAACATCAAAGGGGTCAGTGAGGCTGAAGCGGAATGAGAAGGTTGGATAGAGATAGAAAATAAGATAATAGAGGTAAATGGGACCAGATCATTCCACCTCTGGAATTCATGCTGATCATGATGGAAAGACATCGGAGGATTTGAGCAGAACAGGGTCATGATGATCACCGTGTTCAATGACTAGGGTGGTCCAATGAATAGGGTTTCCATCTAAAGTAAAGCACAACGCTGAAAACAATACCTAGTATATAAACGATGTGCAATAAAGATTTGTTGAATCAAAGAAAAGATGAATTAACATAAGAAATAATGGTGATAGCCTATGCCCCAGCAGAAACTTATCTACCATTAGACCTTTATTCCATTAATCAAAGCCATATTCCCTTTACTTTGCAGAACATACCTGAGCAGTATAATAATTTAGCCACTTCAAGTCATCAGTGTATTCCATAAATTAGTTGACTAACAAATCTGGCCAATATAACTATCAACAGAAAAGAGGTTTCTTAAGTGTCTGGACAAAAAGAGACCTAGGGGGTAAGTTTTCCATTTGATTCTCAAGAAGGCATGAGTAATGGTAAAAAATTGAGAGAACGCTACTAAAAGGAGAATAAAATAATGCTGAATTCTGCCTATTTTTCAACGTTCCTTAAAGCCAATTCTGGTAATAACAACTGCCCACATCCAGAACATATTTTTAGTATCTACAGTACTTCTTCAGAATCCAGTTTCTCTAGTTGAAGGATGTGGTTATCAGTCCTGGATTACCATTCTTCCTGGGGTACAGGAAATTGGATCTTGAGCTACTTACATGAGAACATAGTTAGCAAGTGCTTTTTACCTAGACCAGGATCATACTGGGCATTTTGGAGACAGAAAAATTGTCTTCATTCTCAGTATACAAAAGCCTGCTCTGAAGTAATAAATACGTCTCTTAGAGTGCCCAGTTCACTAACAGAAAGGGAAAGTTGCCATTAGGGAGATCTGATTCCTTCTATCAGTGGGCACAAGAAGTTAGGCCAAGCCCCTCCTAGAAGAGAGTCACATTACAAGTATCATTGACCCAGGTCCCAGGGCTCAGTAATATTCAGCCCTTTCTAGGTTATACAATTTTCTTCATTGTCAAGATATTAAATGGTGATCTAAAGGACAGACATATCTCCAGTAGGAAAAGAAATTGAGATTCTGTTTCATGACAGGTTAACAGAATAAGTTGAAATTAACTCTTATAAAGAGCAATTTCAAGTACATTCCTTTCCTCTACCCTACAGATATAATTATTCCTTTATTATGACATGACGGTGGTTGAATTATAAAAGTTACATAGGCTTGTCGTTTGAGATGTTGCATTTATTTTATTTTATTTTATTTTTTTTTTTTGAGACGGAGTCTCGCTCTGTCGCCCAGGTCGCCCAGGCTGGAGTGCAGTGGCACGATCTCGGCTCACTGCAAACTCTGCTTCCCGGATTCACGCCATTCTCCTGCCTCAGCCTCCCGAGTAACTGGGACTACAGGCGCCTGCTACCACACCCGGCTAATTTTTTTGTATTTTTTTTTAGTAGAGATGGGGTTTCACCGTGTTAGCCAAGATGGTCTCGATCTCGGGACCTCGTGATCCGCCTGCCTCGGCCTCCCAAAGTGCTGGGATTATAGGCGTGAGCCACGGCGCCCAGCCAAGACGTTGCATATTTTTAACAAATAAATCACCTACAATTCAACAACCCAAAGATAAGAAACGTTTTGGTATGTTTACTTCTAGATATTTTTTTCTCTGTAGATACATATCCCACTCATTGTGCTGTGGACTTTTAAGGACTGATATCTGTACTTGTCTCCTCGGCATCTCTGGGGGACTACTTTTTATATACTCTACTTGCCAGCAGCTATACACAAGTAGGCCTTTCAGATCATATTCTAAAATAATTGCTAGTGCTTAATTATAAAAATTCATTCACAGAAGGAGTATTGCTTTCACTTAGATTGCAGAAAGCCATAAGAGGCTTTCCCCCCCTTTTCTTTATTATTATTAATACCATTATTATTATTATTATCATTATTATTATTATTATTAGAGACAGTATTGCTCTGTTGCCCAGACTGGAGTGAAGTGGTGCAATCATGGCTCATTGCAGCCTTGATCTCCCAGGCTCAAGTGATCCTCCCACCTCGGCCTTCCAAGTAATTGGGAATATAGGGGCACACCACTGTGCCTGGTTATTTTCTCTCTCTTTTTTTTTTTGTAAAGACAAGGTCTCACTATGTTGTCCAGGCTGGTCTCAAACTCCTGGGCTCAAGCAATCCTCCTGCCTTGGCCTCCCAAAGTTCTGGGATTACAGGCATGAGCCACCACACACAGCCCAAATAATGACTTTTCTTTAGCATTTCCTAGAAGGCAACCACGTAAACCAAATACCGAAGAACTGTCAAACCCTTCTAAGAACAGACAGTATCTGAACTATTTCACCTTTGGTAGAACATGGGAGGAAGAAGCAGCTACCATAAAAGCAGGCAAGATGAAAATAGCTAAAATTTTTACAAATTTTAAAGTCCGAGGATGGAACGACATGACAGAATAACTGGAAGTCACAGATAAAAGGGGAGTCTCCAACAAGCTCCTGTCTTTGGGCAACCACTCCCTGCTGCTAAGAAAGCATGGGAGGAGGACGGGACATAGAGCGCTTCAGGTGCATGTGCATGTGCATGATGATCCACTGTTACTTGGGCGGAGGAAGAGGGGAAGGAGTTCAACCCCGCTCCCTTCCTTGGACCCCTCCCTCACAGAAAGTAGAAGTCTTAAGCCACTGAGAGAGAGAAATAAAATGTTTCAACTATCAGAGCCAAGGCCAAGATCCATACTTCCGATCTGTTTCACTGTAACCTCAAATTAAACATGTCCAAAACGAACTCATTTTCTTCCTCTTAAAATCTCTACTGTTTCTCTTAACAATGGATGGTGTGGCCGTGTCCCCAGTTTGCATAGCACAAACCTTGGAGTTCATCATCATTCCTTCTGTCTGACCCTTCTTTCCTTAGCGTGAAATTGGTCCTTCTTCCTATCTCTCAGACCTAAACAGGAGAACCTTTTAAATCCCACTGTTACGATTTAGCTCAGGCCCTTACCATCATCTCCCAGGCTATTATAACAGCTTCCATTATAATTAATACCTTTGTCTTCAGTCTCTCCACCTTTCCCACACTGATCAATTTCTGTCCCTTATCAAAATTCTTCAGTCTCTCAATCCTACAAATTGAAGTTCAATCTCCTCACGCAGCAGAAAACACCTTGTATACCTTTACAAATACATTAGATCTACACCTTATGGCCTGTCTCGAACCCCACTGAAGAAATTGCCATCACACCAGCATCCTACACCATTTTACACCTCAGTGCCTCAGTCTTTACATGTCAGTCACTCAGCATGGAATGACCCACCCTGCATTTTCTACCAGATAAAGTGGCATTCACCTTTTTTTTTTTTTTTTTTGAGACGTTATCTCGCTCTGTCGCCCAGGCTGGAGTGCAGTCGCGCGATCTCGACTCACTGCAAGCTCCGCCTCCCAGGCTCACGCCATTCTCCTGCCTCAGCCTCCCAAGTAGCTGGGACTACAGGCAACCGCCACCACACCCGGCTAATTTTTTGTACTTTTAGTAGAGACGGGGTTTCACCATGTTAGGATGGTCTCAATCTCCTGACCTTGTGATCCACCCACTTCAGCCTCCCAAAGTGCTGGGATTACATGCATGAGCCACTGCGCCTGGCCTAGCATTCACCTTTTAAGACTCAGCTTAGACTGGATGCAGTGGCTCATGCCTGTAATTCCAGCACTTTGGGAGGCTGAGGCCAGCGGATCACGAGGTCAGGAGTTCAAGACCAGCCTGACCAACATGGTGAAACCCCGTCTCTTCTAAAAATACAAAAATTAACCAGGCATGGTCGTGTGCACCTGTAATCCCAGCTACTTGGGAAGCTGAGGCAGGAGAATCGCTTGAACCTGGGAAGCAGAGGTTGCAGTGAGCTGGGATCACACCACTGCACTCCACCCTGGGCAACAGAGCGAGACTCCATCTCAAAAAAAAAAAAAAAAAAAAAAAAAGACCCGGCTTAAGCATCTCCACCTCTGGCGAATCATCCGTGAACCCCTCTCCACAGGTCTGTTGTGCTTCAAGTTATCTCCCCTGTCGAGTTATGATGTCCTCAAAGTAGGGTTATTGAATCCACTGTGTTTGTCTTATTCCTGTTGGTAACTTTAGCCCCAAGCACAATGCCTGGCACATAATAGATGTTCAATATATCTGTTGACTAAATCTTAAATCTAGAATGAAGACACAGATAGGACTCTCAGTTTCAATAAGTGGTTAAAAATGAGTGGTACTACCATGAGATGCAACCCAGTTCTCCAATTTCAGATGAAATACATTCTTCTGTTTCTACTTATGAGAACTGAAGGAGATTTTAGGAAAAGGAAGCTGAATTTGCTCATTCCAATTAGAGAAGGAAGAAATCCAATAAAGGCTGTTATACATGGGTCTTGCCACTCCAGCTTTTGGTAAAGTCTATCTACTACACACAGCATCATGGCATTGCTAGAATTCTGTAGCAAGTTGCTTTTCCTAGTCTGTGTAAAAAGGCTTGTATTAGGCCTTACCCACTCGTAAGGAATTTCTGAAAGATATGTGTTCAGTGATAGCATTTCTACTAAGTCCAAACACAGGCAATGCTTTTAAGAAGGAACAATGTGGTGATAATCACCATTTAATTTCAAGTGTTGCATATTTGTTTCAACAAATTTCAAAACATTTCCCAAAGGATTTTAAGGAAAGTCACCAAGGATGTTTAACAAAACAACATATGGAATGCTAATTTTGTTGTGATGCTATACTCTAATACAGCAAGAAACAGATTTTTCGTAAAATCAGCAGATTTGCAAACACTAATTAAGAAACATTGAAAACTATCAAGGTCAATTTAAAAATCTATTTGAAAACAAATATTCCTAGTCTTCTTAGTTCTAGTAGTTTCCCACTGGGGATACACTGCACATCAACAAACTTTTACCATGCAAGTTTTACACTGGAAGTAAATAAATAAAGACATACTTTCAATTTTCAATACAAAGCCAAACAGTGAAATTTGGAGGGTTGGGTGGAAATAACCAGTTTGTCTCTATCAGTATAATCTCTACTCAGGACTCTAAGATGCTTGGAGTATTGGATTTCACCTTAAGGTACATCATTCCTAAAAGATGTTCCAGAAGTTCTGTGTTTTCCATAAGGGAGTATGCTCTGATAGTGTTAACCCTAGGCAAGAATGATTCTGTCTTGTGTGGAAAAAGCAAGTAACAATGAGAAACTAGTTTTACATCTCTGTGCTGCCTTTTGTCCCATGGGCATTCTTTCCTCTGTCTCTCTGTCCATTGGACATTTTATTTTCTACAAGGCCCTCCACCCAAAAAGTAGAGGGAAAACATGTATGCATGTGTACATGATGTGCGCATGTATATATATGTGCATGCATGCATGCACATGTGTGTGTGTCACTTTCCAAATGCTCAGATTTTCAACCAGTGGGCACTATGGGCACTAACTAAACACTCATGTGATAAACCTAGCTGTATGCTTAGGGCCACTCATTTCTTGTCATAGTTAACTCCACGCATAGGAAGTGGGGAGATGTGTTATAGTTACACTCTTCAAGAACAGAACCACTAGTAACAAGATATTTTAAATAGGATAATTCATAGCAAACTACCCTTTTGCCTAAGAACCACTGATCCACAACAGAAGACCTGATCTGAATCCAAAATAGAAAAGGTTAAAATATATCATTGCATATCCAGATACCAAAACTTTTGCATTAGTTTAACATATTGCATTACCTCTTTACACACTGTCTTATTCCAGAACAGACTTAAAGTGGTTTTGTTTGAAATAACTGTGACAGTGGCGAAAGTTTCAAAAGTTCTTGTTAAATGGAATTTGGCCTTTTGTTGCTATTGCATTTTCTTTGATGAAATTTCATATAAATGACGTATACTTAAATAGGTCAGTTCTCCATCCCACATATCCACAGTACTGGGCTTCCCAGATGAAAACCAAAAAGTTTTTAAGATAGTAATGTATAAGTATAGCAAACAAAGATGAAAAAGTGTGTCAGAGTAAATGTTACAGAGATTAGTCAAACTTATCAACTGATTCCTTGAGGGACACTATCTCATAAACAAATACACATTCTCACCCCCTTTCTTCTTCATTTCATTTCACCATTTATGATAAAAATGAGGGAAATGTGAGGCTATGGGACAGGTAGGACAACTGTAACCACTGGGTGACTTTATCACATTTCATATACTGTGATATCCAGGGCTGTCGCCTATAGATACAAACAGCATGACAAATAAGACATACAACATTGGAAGTTTTAAAACATTATTTATTGCTAAGTCTAAAACACTCAAACACCACAGCGCAGTGATTGCCAAAGCCAAATTGGAGTTTGTGGGCTTTTAAAAAGTTTCTCTTCAGGGGAACATTTCAGCCCTGTGGAGAGGTGTGACATGTAAGGAGATGGAGCATCTGGCTGGAGACCAATTTGCCTATAAGCCCAAACCAAGTGGACCCATGCGGAGTGCTTTTATAAAATCATAAGCGGTAAAGCTGAAGAAAACTCTAGGTTCAGACTGCTTTATGGTATCAATAATTAAACTGGACTCACTGCACTCACAGGATTATTGCAAATTCTGAGTAAACCTAAAGAATTTTGAAATAATCTAATTATGCCTTTGTTTATTCATATTTACATACAGCATTTTTTTCTCTGTTCTTAACTGGATGTTTAAAAAATTCACAGCTATCCAAGCATATTGTTTAAATGCTTATAGACAATTCACAGGAATTTTCCTCATGAGAGAGAAAAGCAGCATTAGTGATGCATATATCCAGGTCCCAGAGGCAGAGCAAGAATAACAAAATGCAAGACTAGAATTAATGTTTTTTAAAACTGTGGTAAAGTATACATAACATAAAATCTGCCACTTTAACATGTTAAAGTATACAATTCAATTGCACTAAGTACATTCTCAATGTTGTGCAGTTATCACCACTATGTCCTGAACTTCTACTCATCCCTAACAGAAACTCTTTACTCATGAAACAATAACTCCTCACTCTGCTCCCCACCCCACCACCCGAAGCCTGGTAACATCTAGTTGATTTCTAATCTCCATGAATTTGCCCATTCTATGAACCTCACATATGTGGAATCCTAATGATATCTGTCCTTTGTCCCTACTTATTTTACTTAGCATAATGTTTCAAAGTTCATCCATACACTGCAAAATATATCAGAATTCCATTCCTTTGTTATAACTAATATTCCATTGTATACCATGTTTTGTTTATCCAATCGTCCATTGACAGACACTTCAGTTGTTTTCACCTTTTGGCTATTGTGACTAACGTTGCTATGATCACTGGTATACAAGTATCTGAGTCCCTGCTGTCAATTCTTCTGGGAGAAATTCCCAGGAGTGGAATTAATAGATCTTACAATAATTTTATGTTTAACTTCTGGAGAAACTACTAAGCTGTTTTTCACAGAGGCTGCACCATTTTACATTCCTACCCTGCACAAGAGTTCCAATTTCTCCATACCCACATCAAAACTTTTTATTTTCTGGTTTGTTTTTTTGTTTGGAATAGCCATCCCAATGAGTGTGAAGTAGTATTTCATTGTGCTTTAACTTGCATTTCCTTAATGACTAATAATGTGGAGCATCTTTTCATCTGCTTATTGATCTGTTTTCATCTGTTTATCTTCTTTGGAAAAATGTCTATCCAGGACCTTTCACCATTTTTTAACTGGGTTATTTGTTTGTTGTTGACCAATAAAGGTTCTTTAAATACTCTGATTCTTAATCCCTTATCAGATGTGTAATTTACAAATACTTTCTCCCATTCTGTGGGTTGTCCTTTTGCAAGATAGTGTCTTTTTTCTTTTTTTTTTTTTTTTTTTTAGACAGAGTCTCACTCTGTCACCTAGACTAGAGTGCAGTGGCACAATCTCAGCTCACTGCAACCTCCGCCTCCTGGGTGCAAGTGATTCTTTTGCCTCAGACTCCCGAGTAGCTGGGACTACAGGCACATGCCACCATGCCCAGCTAATTTTTGTATTTTTAGTAGAAATGGGGTTTCACTATGTTGGCCAGGGTGGTCTCAAACTCCTGACTTCAGGTGATCCGCCCACCTTGGCATACCAAAGTGCTGGGATTACAGGTATGAGCCACCACGCCTGGCCTCGATAGTGTCTTTTGATGTACAAAAGTTTTTAATTTTGATGAAGCCCATTTTGTCTATTTTTTATTTTGTTGCCTGTGCTTTTGGTGTCATATCCAAGAAATCATTGCCAAATCCAATGTCATGAAGATTTCCCCCTGTATTTTCTTCTGAGACTTTTACAGCTTTATCTCAAGATAGGATACAATTTCATGCTTTTGCATGTGGAGATCCAGTTTTCTTGGCACTTTTGGGGAAAAGAGTTTCCTTTCCTCATTGAATAGTCTTGGCACCTAGCTTAAAATTCAGCTTACCCCACATGTGTGGTGGATTTATTTCCAGGCTCTCAATTCTATTACATTAGTCTATATATGCTTGTCCGTCTGTCAGATCATACTGTTCTGATTCCTATAGCTTTGAAGTAAATTTTGCAATTTGGAAGTGTGAGTCTTCCACCTTTGTTCTTTTACAAGATTGTTTTGGTTATTTGAGGTCACTTCAAGATGGGTTTTTTATTTCTGTAAAAAACACTAGTGGGATTTTGATAGAGGTTGCATTAAATCTGGAGATTGCCTTGAGTAGTAGAATCATCTGAATAATATAGCCTTCCAATCCATAATCACAAGATGTCTTTCCATTTACTTATGTGTATTTTAATGTCATTCAACGCAATTTTTAAAACTTATTCTTACAAACACTTAATTACCACTTATTATGTGCTAGAAAATGTTCCATGTGCTTTAAAATTATTAATTTACTTAATCCTCATAACAACCCCATATAAAGTACTATTTTAGCTTCAGTATATGAATAAAAAAGCTGAAGCACAAAAAGGTTAGATAATTTGTTCAAAGTCACATGGCCACTAAGTGGTAGAACTGGGATTTAAACCCAGGCAGTCTGGCTACAGAGTCCACGCTCCTATTATGCTACACTCCTTTTCAAGCATTCATTCACTCTACAAATATTCACACAACACCTGCTAGTTCTCCTGAAGCAGGCCATGAGACAAGAGTTTGTGTGCAGGTGATTCATTAGTGAAGTGCTCCCAGGAGAAATCAGTCAAAGGAATAAGGAAAGCAGGACTGAGAAGGGGAAGAATCCAAACAAGGGTTTGAAGGGCCTGCCTCAGCCTGATCCTGCGGAGCTGTAGTGTGTCCACCTCAAGGCAAGAAGCAGGGCCTTCATACTGCTGCACCACTCTGCAGCATAACACTGCTGTGGAGATAAACTTCCAGACAATCCCAGCTTTCCATATGTCTGAGTGAAGTGCCTCCAGTAATTCAAGTTCAGTCCTCTGGAGAAAGTTACAAATTCAAGTTGTTAGGAACAAAGCGTGCTGAAGGTGGAGGATAGACTTAACAGAGGTCAAAAAGTGGACTCAAGGGATCTGGGCACAGGGCAAACAATATATATTGCATCTAAGGCACTGTACCAAGCATTAGAAGAAGCAAGATGAATGAGACCAATACACTCCCCTTCAAAGAGATTATGTGTTGGCAGAAAGACAGTCATACTTTACGTAGGGTACATGGTGATAAATATTATAAGAGGGGCAAACACATTGCTAAGAAGTTACAGAGAAGAGTAACAGCAAATGTTTTATCCCCTGGTTAAAGGAGTCACAAAAACATCATTAAAGATGTAGCATTTGATCTAGGTGTTGTAAATGGAAAGACTTGGGGAAAGCCTACAAGACCATTCAAACATGAGCAGCCACACCGAGATATGAAGGTATTGAGCACTTTCATAATCATACCACTCAGCAATACTGTACTTCCTTACAATATTGTTAGAATATTGGAATATTGGAATTTGTCATGAGTTCCCCAAAAAGTATTAGAAATACACACTGTCAGGCTCCACACAAGACCTACTGAATCAGACACTCAGAAGTGGGGTCCAGCAGGCTACGTGTACACCAGCCCCGCAGGAGACTGTGATGCCTGCTTAAGTTGGAGAGATACTGTTCTATCACACCCAGGATTATGGGCCTGTGAAAGCTCAACCAAGCGCTAGACATCAGGCCACCTGGGACCCACCTGCCCAGCATCACACTCATACACACTCCTGGTCTGGAATGAACACCCAGGACTGAAAAGGGAGTTTAGACTAGATGAAGGGACAGTCATCCAAAGAGCAGCCTTTTGTGAAGAACAAGCTTGAGGCTCAGAATTCCATGAGGCCTAATCAGTGAGAAAAAAAAAAAAAAGACAAAGAGGAAGGGTTTCATTAATCAGAGAGTGCATCCTGGACCATCGAGAGCTGACCATCCTCCCATCCATTTCCTGGAAGTTCTCAGAGTTCTTGATCTTCCATTTTCTTTGGGAACTGGTCCAGCTCTGGGGACTCATAAATACCCACGCTGCCTCAGAAAATGACTGGTCAAAAGAGGATGAGGGCAGGCTGTACTACTTTGAGATCATATGTCAAATACTATATAGAACACCAGATATTTACTACAGAAAAAAACTGTTGAGCAGTGACCATTAATATATTAAAGTATAGTTTATGAAGGAATAGCAGTTTCATGGGCCAGGATATGCAGAAGGAATAGCAGTTTCATGGGCCAGGATATGCAGAATGGTGACATGAATGTATGATGATGGGGACAGGCATTAAGGTCAGGATGAGGAACCATTAGGCAGAGGAGTGAAATAAACAGAAGTCATGCTTTAGGTAAATGATTGTCAAGTTTTGCAAAATGGATTAGAAAGGAGAGATGCTGGAAGAGGAAAAATCTGTTAGGCTCAGAAGTACAACTATTGATAGGAGGAAAATATATGAGAAACTGACATATATGACATAAATTAAGAATATGACAAACACAAGTCTAAGGGAAGTCAAGGGAACATTTTTATGCAGACTGTAGATATCAATAAATACAACACACCTCTTCTGTAAAAGTCAGCTTTTTAGCTGAAACACCAAAGTCATTCTTACCCTCAAGACATTGGTCATTAAAATTATCCACACAATAAAACATAGTACAGAGAAGCTACAACTACACTATGCTGTTTAACTCTCACATTTACCATAGAAGTGTTCTAAAACACGAACAAGCTAAATGATTCCAGTTGTCTTTAAGACAAATGCATGCAATCACACTTTTAGCTTAAACCTACAAAAACATTCATTCCCTAACAAGTTGGCAGATTATGAATGAACAAAATGACAATCTACATGCCACTAAACTCTCCAGATCTGTTGTTACATTTAGGGAAACCATCCACCATCAGAGTTAGGCATTATCTTATTATCAGCTCATCAAAAAAAGTTATCATCTGTGCAGATTTACAAGTTAACATTAATATCAAGTATTTATTGAGTGCTCATAATGTGTCGGGCACTATGCCACTTGCATGCCTTACAACATTTATTGCTGAGCACAAAGAATTAAATGCATTGCCTAAGTTACACAGCTTTTAAGTAGAAAAGCCAGGATTCAAATCCAGATCTGCAGATCCCAGAGTCAGAGTTCAATGCACTAAGCAACTTTTCTTCACACATTAGCCTCTTTAATTTAATCCTCCTAACAGTCATTGTTTGAGATAGTCATTGTTATCACCATTTTACAAGTGAGGAACATGAGACACGAAGAAGTTAGGTGCCAGGTTAGCCCACTGGGAAGATCTGATCTGAGTTGTCTAAGTTCCCAGGGCAGGGCTGCCCCACTATCTGATATGGGGGATACTAGCATTGGAGGCATCCTCAATATTTCCAAAACACATCAATAGTTTCTGAGAAAGAAAACAGAACACTTGAAACATAGCCCAGCTTGTGCACATGCACACACACACTCACACACACACACATAATGTGGCAGCTTAGTAAAGGAGGTAGATGGTGTGGAAAGTGTCTACATTGTTAGCTTTTTACTATCAGTTAATGATTATCAGTCTATGTGTAGAGGGTGGACATATATTGATATAGATAAATACATAAATATCTATATTTAGAAAGAAATCACATGGATTAGCTGTGATTTCTGTAAATCCATGGAGAAATTCTCATATATTATTATAAAAAATAAAAAAAATTATCTCGATGGAGAAAACATGCAAGTGCAATGGCATTGACCAAGGGTTACATCATTCGAGGTCAATTTTCCATGTCTATTCTGTATGATACAACTCTCAAAGACAACATCAATCCAGAGATCATATACATTTTCCTAACTAAAGACCCTTTGC
Organism: Gorilla gorilla gorilla; assembly: GCF_029281585.2. Taxonomy (NCBI): domain Eukaryota; kingdom Metazoa; phylum Chordata; class Mammalia; order Primates; family Hominidae; genus Gorilla; species Gorilla gorilla. Next base: position 50,612,856 of record NC_073230.2, read on the forward strand.
ATTATCTGAATGTTATTTTCTGAAAGAATAACCCTTAGTTAATTCCTAGCAGTTCCCTAATTTGCACCCATACCTCAAATTCATCTCATTCTTTCTTTAATGCATCAGTTTTCATTTTGAAGAGAGAACGTATACAGCATGACAAAAGTAAACTCAGAAACACTGCAAGGTATTTTGTTTTTGAATGGGGGAACACAAGTCCAAAAGTAATTATTACCTGCCCAAATATTTCCATAAACTATTGTTACCATTTTGAACACTTTTTATCAGTGTTATTTTAATTCTGCAAGTAAATATCTTCTGCTCAACAGACATGTAAAGATCATTTACTCCCATTCTTTAGGAGAATGGCCAGAAGCATCTCAAACTCTGAATAGGGAATGAAAGATGCAAGCTCAGCCAGGTACAAGGTCTGCAATCACAGCCACAGCTTCATATAAACAGAAATCAGGATTTCCCCAATCCTGTGATTATGTCAGGAAATCTCAAATCCCTGAACCAATTGATTAATACAACTATGATGGGTTCAGGAAACAAAGCTGGGTGGTGGGGGTGGGGATGGGGGGGCTGGAAGGGGCTGGGCAAGAAAGGCTATACTTAAAACATAATTTGCCCTTTTCCTTCCATGCCTGTGGGGAAAGTGTGATGGAAGATGTCACCCAGATTGCAGCCTATGTGTTTGGGCAAAGTTCTAGGTTATCATTTATGTATCCTACTTGCACTTTGATCTTTGTCATGCTGACAAAGGAAATGAGTGGAACAAGCCAGGCAAACCCCCAACGCATGGTAATCATGACAGATGAGTGGGGGAGTTGAGCCATTCCAGCTGTCCTCGCAGGCCATCACCATGCCCTGGGTGATCTATTAGTAGGGTGAGCCCAGGTGCAGGGACTCCGCTCCAGGCTCAGAGTGCAGCCCCAGCCATTAACTGATGTAAGCCATGGAGTAACTTATGAAAAAAGCATGCAATAGGAACAGCAGTCAGGAAATGGTTACAAATTAGAAAAAGAGGTATGGAGGGCAGAGGGGCCTCTCATGCCACAGTAATAAAAGCAACTTCCTCTTTTTCCTAATTTCAGAACCACAGAGTAGAATTCTCTCCATATGAAATTCCTCACAAGTCGCAGGCTGCACTAAACCACCGCCTGTCCCTTTCAATGTATCACAGTGTAGTCACATGGAAACAGATGTTGCCGCCTTCCTGTCACACTGTTAAGGGAAAGTGTGCTGTGACGTGGGGAATGGTGACCTATGAACTCTCAAGACAATTCTCTAGCACTTCACAGATGCTTTTGTTTTCTAGAAAATCGGGATCCTTAAAGTTTGATAAAGCGTTCCAAGATGGTGTAGCTCAAGTTTGATGAGTCTGATAGGCTCTGCTATTGAGCTGAAGGGAGCCTCTCATAGCTTGCAAGTCAAGTACAATGCTGACCTGTGAAAGCTCCTTGATTTCACTCTGACTGTCTTCCTCAGGCTGGCTGACTCAGCACCCTTGCCTCAGACCAGCTTCCTGTACTGGTCAGAATAATTCACTCTCTTATCTGTGTCTTCAAGATTATTTTTACATGGCTGTATTGTGACACTTATCCTACCACATTGTAATCAGTCATCATGTTTATGTTTGTCTCTCCAACTGAACGGTCTCTTCTTGTGGACAAGATGTATGCCTTCTACTGCCTTCCATCCATAGGAGTGATCACTTATGGTGCCCATGGGTGTATGTGGAGTGAATGATGGATACACTTCAGCCTGAACCGTCAATGTTTATTATGACCGAGCACAACATATATATTTATTTCTCTTTCTGTCTGTTTTAGATTGTATACTTCCCTGTGATTTAACTAAGTCATTTCTCTGTTTACAAACTTTGAAAGACAGCTTAAAGATGTTTTAAAGTTATATGTGAGTATAGGTTGAGTATGTTTACAGAGGATAGTATTCCTGGTAGCATTCAGCCTGGAAGTCAATTCTCTCCCTCAAAAGACACATAATATCCCTAAGGAAAATAAATAGAACGTTATATTCAGCAGAAACGTACTTAAACCTCTTATTCCAGAAATCAACTTTTCAATGCAAAGGCCAAAACCGTCACTAAGGATTTCACCAAAGGGTTTAGTGGGAACTAGGAGAACAAGAAGTTTGTAATCCATAAAATCACAAGTGTTCCAAGAGGAGGATGTCCTAGGAGAACCTGCTGGGCAAAGAGCATGCCCACTTGAATACAGAGGGCCTGAGAAAAGAGCTCAGTGAGGGCCTCCGAGCAACAAGGCATTGCAGAGACATGGCACACTGCTGCCTGAGGGAAGGCAGGGAGAAGACTGCCACAGGGGCCTGACAAGACAAGAGAAAAGAAAAGAAAACAGGTAAAATGGGTAAAACAGAAGGCAAGAATAAGGGAAAGTGCTGCAGTAAGATTTTGTAGCCAGAAGAGGAGAGCTGTAGTACTATAGTAAATGGATCCTGAAGAACAAAGATGAAATGTATGTGAACTCTGAAAAACATCTAGAGCCCCTTGCGACACCTCAAAAGACACAATGAGAGTAAAATGGAAAAAGAACAGAACAATGGCTATTCTGGCTAGGGAGAACCTGCTAAGTGAATTGAAACTGGTGGACAAAGGGAAGTATATTCATATTTGATTTAAATGTTCAAATAATTATTTAGTACATTTAATTAATGCTTTTGCCATAGCATATGATTACATGGTTCTGAAATAAATGCTTTTGGTTATAAGTCTCAGGATAAGAGCCCTGAAAGGATATTGTATGTATAACAAATGCTTCAATGTGTGGTTGCTCTCCTCTACCCAAGCAGGCATAAACAGTTCTTGATGGAATCTGCCTCTACTCCTGCTTTCTTGTACAAGAAGAGAAAAGGTACGATAGAGCAGAACTGGTGTCAGAAAGCAAACGCAACTTCATGAAAGACTAGGTATTCCAGGGAAGAACAATTCTGGATTGTTAGGTAGCAGGAATACTTAGTAACACTAGCAACACTGAACACAATACAAATAGTCCTTCCCTATACGAAGAGATACAACCAATAGCAGAGGAGAAGGCATTCATATCCCATAAAAGAAAGAGGACCAGAGTCACAGACAAGACCAAAGAGGCTTTAAATTTGATTAAATTTCTTAATCAGGTAGTAGAGCCACCAGCATAGATAACAATTTATGACTGTTTAGAGTCTCTTCATCAGGTGGTAGAGCCACCAGCATAGACAGCATCTGATGATTGTTCATATCCTAAACCACTGATTGTAAAGTCTCCCAACCCTTCTCTCAGCTTCCAGTGTCTAGCCCTTGCAATCTATCTTTTGTGACAAGATCAAAGTAATCATCCTGAAATAAACCCAAACATGCTATCTCCTCCTTACAATCCTCTCCTAGTTGCATTCCACTGCCTATGAAATGAATTCTCAATTGTTCTAGGACAGTACTGTATATTCCTCAGAATCTGACCCCGAGCTACCCTGCCAGTTTTATCTTCCACTGTCCACTCCCCTCATCTTTTTCTTCTGCTACACAAGACTCTTCAACAACTCAGAAACATTTATGTATATTCAAATGTCTATACTGCCTCCTCATGCTATTTCCACACTTATAACCTGCTTTCCACAACTCACACACCTAAATCATATTTATCATTCAAGGCCCTGCTCAAATGTCTTTTTCTCAATGAATCTTTCCTTGGGCCAATCAATCATAATAACTGTTCTTGCCCTTATGTCCCGACCACATTATGCTAATGTCTGACTGCATCACCACTGAAAACTAACATACTAGAGAGTTGTGTGTGTCCAATGTTCACACTAGATAATAAATTCCTAAGGCAGAGGTACACTGTCTTTTCCATCTTTGGTTTCCTCCTAGACAATTTCAGCCAAATGCTTGCATTTCTTTAAGGCTACCTCTAATTTGACATTCAACTAAATTCAGTCATTATTCCAGGATTTATTGTTTATTCCTAGTCATTACAAAAGAGTTTTATTTTTAATATTTTCTGTTCATAATTCATTAGCTAAGTCTACAGAAAGTGTATTATCAGACCTAATAACACATAAAAGTCTCCCTTGAAAGAGACAGAATTTTATATTGAGCAGAAACATAATGAAGCCTCTTATACCAGAAATCAGCTTTTCAAGGCAAAGGCCAAAACCCTCACTAAGGATTTAACCAAAGAATAGGGTGGGAAATAGGAGAACAAGAAGGTTGTAATCCATACATTCACAAGTGTTCCAAGAGGGCCATCAGAAGGAGATCCAAGGAGAAACTCTTGGGCAAAGAGTATGCCCACTTGAATATAGAGGGCCCAAGGAAAGAGCTCAGTGAGGGCCTCCGGGTAACAAGGTGGTTATTAGGCAGTACACTCAAGTCAATTATTGCATGTTTACTTAAAAACTCAATACAAAAATATAAAATATGATACTTCCCTTCAATAAATAGATAAGAAGACATGGATTGGGTGTCCGAAGATAGGAAAGGATGAATAGGAAGAGCCAGCGGGTTTTTAGGGGAATGAAACTATTTTGTATGATAATACACTGATGGATATGATACATGTCATTATACACTGTTTTAAATCCATAGCATGTACAACACAAAGAGTGAGTTCTAATGTAAACAATGGAGTTTGGGATGATAAGGACGGGTAAATGTAGGTTCACTGATTATTGCAAATGTACAACTCTGGGGGTGGGGGAATGCTGATGACAGGGGACACTATGGATATGTGGGCACAGGGTATATATGAGAAATTCTGTATCTGCTGCTCAATTTTTCTGTGAACCTAAAACTTTTCTAAAAAATAGTCTACTAAAAAAAGAAAAAGTTGGGTGCCATAGTTCATGCATGAAATCCCAGCAATTAAAAAGGCTGAGGCAGGAGGGTTGCTTGAAGACAGGAGGTCAAGATGCACCTAAGCAACAAAGCAAGACCCGTCTTACAAAAACCGTTAACAATTTTAAAAAATTAGCAGTGTGCCATGGGGTGTGCCTGGAAAGCTATTCAGACAGTTTAGCGGGGAGGAGCATTTGAGCCCATGAGTTCGAAGCTGCAGTGAGCTATGATTGTACCACTACACTCCAGCCTGGACAATAAAATGAGACCTAATCACAAAAAAAAAAAAAAAAGAAAAGAAAAAAGAAAGAAGTTTATAGCTTATTTGGAGGATTAAAATTAAAACATGCAAAAAGTAAAGAATGCAAAACAGTATAAAACTGAGGTCACTAAATGAAATACTTGTGTTAAAAAGTTGTAGAAAATATATCTAAGATTATAAGGCTAAAAGGAGACAAAATAGTTAAGAGTTGACATGATAAGGAAAATAAGAATTCCACTTGTAAGAATTTGTTTTAAAAGAGTAATCAGACATGTGCAAAGCTCTATGTATGAAGCTGTATCTCAGCATAAATTACAAACAATCTTGATATTCAACACTGGATTAGTTAAATAAATTATAAAATATCCATAAAGCAAATACACCAAAATGATTAAAAATAATCCTTTCATAGGTATATGTATGTGAATGAAAAATGATAATATATCAGAGTATTATTTCTAATATTTTATAAAACTACACATACACAAAACTTTAAAAAGCTATAAAGAGAAGTAACCTCTGATCCTTGAATTAAGGAAAACATTTATTTCCTTCTTTTGTTTATCTCTATTATCTGCATTTTTATAGTATGCATTTACTTTTTGTAATTAAAATAAGAGCTGAAAGATATCTTAGTATCTCAGAACAATCTGGAACTCAGTGTTGGCATTCCCTCCTTTTCTCTCTGATTTCAAAATTAGATATAATAAGATTAAGTCCATAAAAAAGTTTTGAAATAAATAAAACACTCTACTTAAAGTAATAATAATAAAAAAGACATAGCCATTATAAGTTTTTAAGGAAGGTATGATGGTTATTTTAGGCATAAACTTGACAGGGCCACAGGGTGCCCAGACATTTGGTCAAACATTATTCCAAGTGTGCCTGTGAGTTTGTTGTTGGAAGAGATTAACTTGTGAATCAGCAAACTAAGTACAGTAGCTCTCAACCAATCAACCGAAGACATGAATGGGGACAAAAAGGCTACAAGGGAACTTTGCTTGCCTCGCTGTTTGAGTTGGGACATTGGTCTTCTCTGATCCTCAAAGTGGAACCACATCACCAGCTTTCCTGGCTTTCCTGCTTGTCAACTGCAGATCTTGGGACTGATCACATGATTCAATTACTCATAAGTCATATAGATATGACTAGTCTCTTCTGTAGTTGTCAGGGTTCTCCAGAGAAACAGAAACAGAAGCAATAGGAGATATATCTCTTATTACATTAAGTCTCCTATTGCTTCTGTTTCTCTGGAGAACTCTAATACATAAAAGATTAATGATTAGAATTATGCTTGAAGAAGGTTAATCTTATAATGGCATGCAGAGTGGAGCTGGGGAAGGCCAGAGGCTAAATATCGAGCCACAAAGATACTGCAGAAAGTGAGCAAAAAGAATGAGTGGATGGCCTGGGGTGGAATCCGTGAAAAAGGGCACATTGTCAGTCTCAGGAAATCAATAGGACTGAGTTCTAACTTCAGCTGGGCTACTAAGCCCTGGGGTAAGTCACTGCCCTCACCTAAGCCTCTGATTCTTCATCTATAATGTGAATTTGATAGATCATAAATATTCCAGGGTCTTTTCTATTCTATGAGTCTAAGAGTCTATTGTCAATAGGAAAAAATATTTAGAGGCTTTTATTCAAACTGTGAATATATTGGCTTAATTTTATTGTCTTACACTGAATATTCCATCAGTGCTCAATAAATAATACATTAAGCCAGCTCTTTTGGACTTCAGGCTTTAATTTTAATGCCCTGACTTTTGGCAAACTCTTTACAATATCAATTACTTTATTAACTTTGCAAACATATAATGAAAAAATGGGCACATTACTTTGAAATAGGCCTGTCTTAATCTAATTACCTTTCTTAAGGAAAAAAGCCAATTTATGAGTATAATTATTTCATATCAAATAATTTATTGATAATGAAACATTAAATAACCACAGCACTTGATGTAATTTGAGGACAGCGTACAGGAGTTAAAGTGAGGTTCCAGTATTCCAAAGAGCCATGCCAGTGTGATACATGTGAATCCTTTTCCCATTGGTCTGCTACATGTAATGATGTCCTATGTCTAAGTCTGAGCTAGGGCAGGAGGAAAGAGTGTTGTTAAATTTATTCCAAATAGAAATCCCATGTCAAAGGTGAAAGACATTTGAGTGCTGGGCTTGAGGATTAACTTCCTGGATGTTGAACTTCATGTGATCCATATGATGTATGATTCTGATTTTATAGATACACATGACTGAGCCTATCTGATCAAATTAAGGCAATCTTACAAACAAATCAGTAGGCCACAGATGCAAGAAGCCCACTGAGAGTGCACTGTCTGAATCACATTCATTAATGCCATCTTCATCCCCATCACACAGTTCTCTGGGTATTTCCAAAGTCAAATGTTTAAAAGAACACACCCATGATTCTTCTGTGGCAAGCATACTTAGTTATTCTCTGTATAACTGTAAAAATCAAACAGAAAAAGAAAGGAAGAAAAAAGGATGGCACACCAAATCTCTTTTCAGCCTGTTATCTGATCTCTTAGAACCTGGACACACAAACCAACTCTTACTTTCATAAAATTATTCTCCTTCCTTTGTCTTGGTTTATTTTTACAATGAAAACTGGATCTAACAGCGTTAATGTCCGGAAGCTTTCAGGTAAGGCCATATTTTACATCATATTTTATTGGTCTTGGCAGTAAACTTGGAATTAGCCATTAAGTCAGGATTTCTCATCTCGTCAACTCCAGGAAAAATGCAATAGACAAAGGAGAAACAGCCAGAGACCTTGACCAACAGAACTATGTTAAACCAGTAAAAACAAAAGTATACCATGTGTGCTCCAGTAAGAAAGAAGAAAGGAAGGCTCAACATTTCTATCATGAGGACTTCTTCCAGCAGAGGGGCTCCACAGGAGACCTTTCATTGACCTTCACTGAGGAATACCGAATATGTCATGACTTTCTTCAACTCCACCTCTTCAGTCCATGCTATCAGTTGAGGTTTATGAGAGCTGAGCTATCATTTCTAAAGACAGAGGAATTTGTTCCAAAAATATCTGGCTTTCCACCCCCACCTTCATTTATAAAACAAACCATCTAAGTCTTTCAGGCTATTTTTCCAGCAGCTTGTTTATAATGTGGTAATGATTATGCTAATACCAGTTGGGAATACATTCTATGTGGACATGTTGTGGGAATGTGATTGGAGTGTGTGGGGGAGAGGAGAGGGCTGTATAAGTGTATGAGGAGAGCTATTCTATAAAATTATAGTACATGCCCTCTTTCCATATTTACTAGTTTTTGTAAGCTCCTTCTCAAATGGGAAATAGACCATGCTTCCTTTCCAGAAGGATAGTTATTGAATAACGAACACCATGTGTTCTGCTATGTCTTATTTGTCTGAGCACTCTGCAGCTATTTTCTAAACCAAATTAATAACAGTATACTAAACTGATTTCCCTAGTGAAAACTGCTGGCTACTACCAATGTCAGTATGTACACCCCACTGCTCCCCAAAGCTTAGGTAATCACTGCATAACCAAAGTCTACAACAGCCCCAGAGTGGGGGCAAGGCAGCTTTCATGGTACACAAGGGAAAATTGACAGCCTCTAATTAAATGAGACTGTTTACACAAGCGATAGAGTATTACAACACTTTCCCTACAAAAAGAAGAGAATGTGAAATTTCAGAAAAGACAGATAGCTATTTAATGTGGAACTTGTCACCACCGTCAGCTTCGGCATGATAAAATGCACATGGAAAGTCCCTTGCAGCAAGCCCGCTGCAAAGAAGATTCTTCCTTCGTCTGGGTCAGAGGGTGTGGATGTCTCTAAAGAAAATGCTACCTCTCCTTTGCTCACACACCCACTTGCGGCACAGTGAGCTTTCCACAGCATATATGGGATCTGTGGGCTGAATGCTGGAGACACAGGGGCCAGAGCCTGGCAGTGAAGCCTCCTGGGTTGCGGAGGAAAAAGGAAGTATCTCCTTTCTACAAATTAAGAAAATGCACATCCACATGACAGCTTAACACAGGACACCGGGTGTGTATAGAAACTGCCCTAAAAAAAAAACAAAAAAACAAAAAAAAAAACCTCCCACCTTCACCCAAGCCAAGTAAGTTGTAAGCAAAGACAACGCAATTCTGGTAGTCATCTGATCTCAAAAGGGATCTCTAATTTTTAATATTACATTATTCCAAACTAGAGTGCCTCCTTACCAAGTATGATTTTTGTCACATCAATATATGGGCATTTTTGTGAAGCCATACCTGAAAACAGGCTTCTGTTCTCTCAGCTAAACTCTCAATAAATGTTGGCAGTGATGGAAGTTTGGAATACTTTCATATTTAAAATGTGGTGCTTTTGTTCCCAACTAAATATATAGGCACATATACTTATTATTAAAACACACTCTACAAATTCCCTACTGGGGGAATTTTAGTTCCATTTGAACATCACGACTAAAACATTCTATTCATTCCACAGCATGTTCACTCTCTCCAAGTAAGAATTTATTTCTGGTGTTTTCTGACATAAACCTAAAAGTTCATTATAATTTGCACATGAAAAATCCTTTTAACAGTTAGAATCAAAAGTAGCATGAGTTAATGGTCCAGTCCACCAGATAAACTTTTGCAGGTTTCCATCTGAAAGTCATAATATAACCTTTTATCCTGTGTGTCATTGGTACAGAAGGTTTTGCAAGGCAGGGTTCTTCAAACTGCAAGATGTTAAACAGATGTACGGCAGAGTCTTCCAATCCTAAACTATGAAGAGCCTGTTTTCAGTCTGTGTGTTGCAGCCTTCATTTTTAAAATTATTTTATCAAGATCTTCAGGTTTGCACATTTCATTTGTGAAAATTTTGTAGTTGTTATCATTTTTTGAGCTGCATATATTTTAGAAGAACTAGACTTTAAAACATACTGTTTTTGAACTAAATAAAGAATATTAATTTAAATGTTAACATGTAAAATCATATTTTCAGCAGGATGATCTCTGCTTCCTATAGCAGGTGCTGGAAGCCCAATCCCAGATGTTTTGAAGTGTAAATAGCAAGGGAAGAATTTGAGAAATGGGTAGAGATGCCAGAAAAAGGAAGGCATAAATTAAAAACAGACGTATTGAAACATTAGTTCACATGGACATTTTGGCTTTTGTTGTTCACTGGTGGGCTTCTATACTTAGCTATTTCTCGTGTCACAAATGTCACTTTCTAAGACACAGCCATAGCAATTGGCCTAAATGTTCACCTAGCCGATGAAGCAAATTCTATTCCTACACTGACCAGAAAGACATGTCTGACATTCCTTTTCAGAATGCTTGAGACTCATAATCCTACCTTATAGATATGTCCATTTCCCCCACGTTTAACTACATAGAAGCTTGGAGTTTAACTATATCGAATCAGTGTCATAAACAGGGTTCCCTAAAGCTTGAGCCTCAGTCTTTGTAGTCAAAAGGCCCATTCTGCCCCTTTTGTTCTTACCCATTTGTTACTTGAAGGGATTTCAGAATACATAGCTCTAACAGAGTTAAAAGGGTGCTTATAAATGTTTTCTCCTTATTTAGCTTGATGTTGGCAGAGCCACTCCATCATTTCAATGAGACACACATGAGCAAAAAGGCCTTTATTATATAGGCAGGCCTTTATAATATGGGCAGCTTCCTTCTCAAATATCCTTTTTTGCTATCAAACTAATCAGTATTATGGGATAATTAAATCCATACCTAGTGTAAGGCTGAGTTTTCTCTACTTTAACCACTTCATCGCCAAGACCCTCTGCATCTACATTGACAGGGATACAGAGAACAGCCCTGTTTTTCAAAAGTGTGAGGTATCCCTGGAGAAAGGGAGTCTTAGTAAAGGAAGAGCTATACCCGGCTGTTCCTCATGACTCTAGGATTTGCAGGACCTGTGGCTGAAAAGTTATTTACCTCTTTGAGACATGGTTTACTCATCTGTGAGGTGGATGATGATGATGATGATGATGACGATGGTTATGATTACATTGTCTATGTCATATGGCCTTTGTGAGGATGAATTAGATACTAATTAAATATCACTGATATCCATAGTTTGATAGCACCTTGGTTACTACTGGTATTTAGTTAGTATTGGAAACAATAACATATTCTTAACATAATTCCAAATATCAAATGCATTTTTGAGCATGGTATGTATTCAGAATTATGTTCAAGTAATTAGTGGCTATTTTGTTAATAAAGATGAAGCTTCAATTGTAGATTTGATAATTTTACCCTAAAATTTTTAAATATATAAAAAATAGCATTTTTTAAAACTATAATGGTAAGGCAAAATGTTCTCATCAGATTCGGTGGGCAGATTGGACAGGGAACACAGCTTTCCTGAACCTGGAACTCACAGTTCTGCCACGCAGCTATAGCAAAAGAGCAAGTTTTACTTCTCAAAGGGGAATGCACAGGCTCATAGGTGTACAATATGAAACTGCTGGAGTATAGAGGATGCTCCTTTCTCATAGTCCTAGAAAGATTGAGACATGTTGATATTATTTAAACCCCTAAATGTAGCCATTTCTGAAACCAAAAGCGATTTCCAGATTGTTGCAATGGTGTGAATCAACAATTTCAATTATTTTTTCCCTCTTTAATTTACTTTGGATCTTTGTCACTAACAACTGAAAGACTCTGCCTAATATTTCGGTGTTCATTATTTTTAGATTTTGTTGTTTAATTTCCTACTGTACTGTTAGATGCCATTCAGTGCATAACTTAGACCTTAAGAATATTCTGCTGTTAACTTGCCTGAAAACAAGATGATTCTGTAGCACATACGAGAGCTTAAGAAGCTCTCCTTCAGGGAAAATGTATCCATTTCTGTCTCCTACCCAAGCTGAGAAAGACTTTCCCCTTCTCAGCTGCCATAGCAGCACTCACAGGGTAACTTGTGATTGACATGTCTGTAAACTCCCAAGGACCAGGACCAGATCTCTCATCTCTGTATTTCCAGAGCCTAGCCAAGTACTTGACATGTAGCAAGAATTCAGGAAATGCTTGTTAAATTATTGGGACTCAACACCACACAGCTAACTACTTGCCTGGCCCTATTTGGCTATCTCACATCCAATTGTAAACAGCCATTCCAAAACTTTCCATTCTCAAACCCCTTGGGGCAAATTACCTTGCCATCTTTTCTTACATTTCACAAATGATCTTGCCTCCCACTTAATTGACAAAATAAACAAAGCATGAACTCATTCTATTTTCTGTCCCCGTACCTTCAGACACCAGCAATCCCTGCCCCCTTCTCCCTGCCAGTCTCAGAGCATAAGGTATCCCTCTCTCTTACATTCAGAATGTATACCTTCCCATTTACACCAAGTTCAAGATCTTATTCCATTTGTTATCTTCCTTCTTTCTCTAGAAAAATGAAATGTCTTCCTCCCTCAAAAGCAATTCTAACAAAACCAGAAACTGATGTGTGGGGTCTAATTAAACTAAAAAGCTTCTGCACACCAAACTAAAACTAACAGCAGTGTAAACAGAACCTACACAATGGAAGAAAATATTTGCAAACCATGCTTTCGACAAAGGTCTAATATCCAGAATCTATATGAAATTTTAATAACTCAACAAGCAAAAAACAAATAACCTCATCAAAAAATGGGCAAAAGTTATGAAGAGACACTTCCCCAAAGAAGACATATAAGCGGCCAACAAACATAAGAAAAAAATTCTCCACATCACTAATCATCAGAGAAATGCCAAATCAAAACCACAATGAGATAACATCTCACACTAGTCAACTGCTATTAATAAAAAGTCAAAAGGCCAGACGCAGTGGCTCATATCTGTAATCCCAGCACTTTGGGAGGTCAAGGCAGGTGGATCACCTGAGGTCAGGAGTTCAAGGCCAGCCTGACCAGGATATGGCCTCCTGTTGTATCCATGTTGCTTCAAAGAACATGATTTCATTCTTTCTTATGGCTGCATAGTATTCCATAGTATATATGTACCACACTTTTAGTCCAACCCTGATTGGCATGTAGGTTGATTCAGTGTCTTTGCTATTGTGAAAAGCCCTGCAATGAACATGTAAGTGCATGTGTCTTCTTGGATATACACTCACTAATAGGATTGCAGGGCTGAATGGCAGTTTTGTGTTCTTTCAGGAATCTCCCAACTCCTTTCCACAGTGGCTGAACTAATTTTCATTCCCATATTCTATGTCAATTAATGAAGGAACAGAAAACCAAATACTGCATGTTCTCTTTATAAGTGGGAGGTAACAATGTCTATACATGGACATAAAGACAGCAGCAATAGAAACTGGGGACTACCGGGGGTAGGGAGGAAGGGGAACAAGGGTTGACCAACTAACTATTGAGTATCATGCTCAGCACCCGGCTGATGGAATCATTTGTAACCCAAACCTCAGCATCACACAATACACCTGGGTAACAAACCAGCACATGTACCCATGGAATCTAAAAGTTGGAGGAAAAAAAATTAAAAATAAGTGATATTATATATACAAACTTATCTGCAAATTATAAAAATTTTAAGATAGACTATGTTTTATTGCATCTTTATATTTATATAATTGATAATGAAGATATTATATTTAATTGAATGCAAATTTGTTCTGCCACGAAAATGTAATCTATAGAGAAGAGTCACTCACCAAACACTAAAAACATTAAAAAATCTTATAAATAAATATATTTGAAATCATTTCAGTTTTGGGGAAAATCTCTTTGTGATCACCTGTCACCAATAAGTTATAAACATATGTTAAGACAAATAGAGTAGGCAAAACTTATAGTTGAAAACATTTTATTTCTTGAAAGCATGTTTACCATTATAATGGCATAAGTAAGTTTTCAAATTTGACTAAAGGTTATTTGGAAATTACTGGAAATCAGAATGAAAGATAAAGAAATTTTAGGCCGGGCACAGTGGCTCACACCTGTAATCTCAGCACTTTGGGAGGCCAAGGTGGGTGGATCACCTAAGGTCAGGAGTTCAAGACCAGTCTGGCCAACATGCTGAAACCCCGTCTCTACTAAAAATACAAAAATCAGCTGGGCACAGTGGCACATGCCTGTAAACCCAGCTACTGGGCATGGCAGCACATGCCTGTAGTCCCAGCTACTCATGAGGCTGAGGAGGAGAATCACTTGAACCTGGGAGGTGGAGGTTGTGGTGAGCCAAGATCGCGCCACTGCACTAAAGTGTAGGCGACAGAGTGAGACTTCGTCTCAAAAAAAAAAAAAATTAAATTAAGAACTAATTATTTGATTCTTACAAATATGTCCTAATTCAATATGAAATCATTGGCATAACAAAAAGCAAATTCTTACTGAACACTATCAATAAGATCAATGTCCTTAGAATTATTAAATTATATTGGATGTGACAACTAATAGCACACCACAAAAACAGAATCTGTGGTAAGTTACAGGCAATAGACAAAAACCATCTCAAAGAGCGTTTCTCTAGTTTCATTAGTCTTAAGAGAACATAGTAAGATCATCACAAATAGGTATAGGGGATTTTTTTAAATGGTACCAATTTAAAGTTATTTTCCTAAAAATTTATGCCAATCCTAAGCTTATGCCATTAACATACACAAACACTTAGCTACAAAATTTAAGTATATACTTTCGAATGTCATATATGTCTTTTGGATGTAGCAGTGATACTTTTCAGAGAAAATGGCAATTAAAGAATTGCAAACTGTTCCCAAACCTGTAAGTTATTTGTGTACATCTGTAAAAAGACTGTCCATTTTGCAATATTTTAACCAATAGGGAGTAATAATGTAAAAGAAGCTGAGTAACTTTTTAAAACATGCGTATTTATATTATGATGCATTATTAGGTGTGACTGAAATGTTCACAAAAGTTATTAAAACACTAGATGTTTTAGAAAGTTGTTATTTAATAGAACATATAGGTGATGGAAAATCAAGTAGGTAATACTATTTTTCAGATCAGAATTTATGTTTTGCCTAAATGTTGGTTATATGCTAAGTTATAAGAATTCTCTTAAATAGGTTAAATGTAGACTTAAAGATAATTTCTTTGCCTTCAAAATTAGAAGTAGTTCTTTAGAAGTGGCTAAATTTCAAAATTTCTTTGCAATTGTGGAAAATATGTCAAAAATATTCTCCAAATGCAAAAAAGCCTACAAAACTGTAAAAACATAAAACAAGATTTTGGATTTATATATTCCTGCATAATTATAGTAAAATATAAATATTAACACTTAATTGATATTCTAAAATATCAATTAGATTGATTAGATACACTATTACTAAGCTTGTTTATATTTTGAGAGCAATAATTTGAGCAAAGTAAAAGAAAGTTTAGAACTACCCTTTAAGAAAATAGACACATATGAAACAATTGAGAATGTGCAAAAATTTTATAGGTGAGGAAAATGTGACTCACAGATTTTTGTTTCATTGGTCAACACATAATTAAATTTTATTTATTATTGTATCACCTTTATACATTTCTGTTTTTAACACAAAATTCAAAATAATGCTACTTGTATTTCATGGCTATTACAGGGCATATTACTTTAGCTTGCACAGTTACTATAGCAACTTGTTATATTCTGCACCATCTGAAAATATTTTGGGGGTAAAAGGAAGGGTTTGTAAAGGGATTTAGTAGCCTATCACAGATTTTACAAAGCAGAAATTGTTAAGCAACTCAATAAAAATTAAAGATCACATTTCTATTTGTTCATGTGAGCTGAGAGACTGATGATGTGGTATTGGTTTAATTTCAACATAATTAAAATATTGTATTCATAATTCGCATATGAAACATTAATTTACAGGTCCTAAAGCTTTACTGTTGTGGAACATAATGTTGATACTATTGTTTGGATGACATAATGGAATCAGTATGTTACTTTATGAACATCCCCTCTTAATATTAAAAAACAAAACAAATGAAAAACCTTCTTTGCCTAATGTTAACCTAAAATGTCTAAAAATTTTTGCTTGCTTACCTAGAATCAACTCTAGAGAACCTCACACTACAGATTAAAAGTAATCCAAGGCTATCCACAAACACAGCAAATACGCAAATACACACACACACACACACACACACACACACACACAGACATACTTGCTCAGTTCAGGGTGTCAGACTTGAAGTGATTCTTAATCCTTCAGAATTTACTGGGTCTTAAGAATCCTACAGATTCTCTCCATTCCAGAAAAATTATACACACACAGATACCTACCTAATGCTTATCATTAGGCCTCTCCTTAGGGGAATTAACCCCACATTAATAAATTTTCACTTAAAAGAATGACTATTTTCTTCCTGATGGTCACTCAAGGAGTATAAGGCATGGCTAAATTTTCATTTGTTTCATTTTAATGGTTCCAAACTAAATACTTAAAATGTTTCTGATACTTTGAGTCACTCTAAGACATCAAATCATTCATGAGCATTGGATCCTTATTTCTGAAGAAGAAATTTCAAAACAATTTTAACCAACCCCAGATGAACATCTGTATGAGACCAACCTTGCAGCTGGCCTCACCCCTTAGGCTAGTTCCCTTACTTCCCAGGCTTCTGAACAAATGGTTACCCAGAAGGACAAAATGAAAGGCTTGCCTATACATGTGGCAGAAACATATTTTTTGAATGAATAAAAATATATGTGGCCGGGTGCGGTGGCTCACACCTGTAATCCCAGCACTTTGGGAGGCCGAGGCAGGCGGATCATGAGGTCAGGAGATCGAGATCATCCTGGCTAACACAGGTGAAACCCCATCTCTACTAAAAATATAAAAAATTAGCCGGGCGTAGTGGCGGGCGCCTGTAGTCCCCGCTACTCGGGAGGCTGAGCAAGGAGAATGGCGGGAACCCGGGGAGCGGAGCTTACAGTGAGCCGAGATCGTGCCACTGCACTCCAGCCTGGGTGACACAGCGAGAATCCCATTTCAAAAAAAAATAAAAATAAAAAATATATATATATACATATTTTAAAATATATTTGTCTCATACTCAATACAAACTTTAAACACATGGCTGTGAAGATAGATAGGAACTTCTTGCTTCTTATAATCTTAAGAGTAAGAGCTATGATTTATTATTACTAATAAATTTTGGAGTAGCATTGTTCTCTACTATTAGGCAATTCCAACTCAAAATTTTATTTCCATTAATGACTGATACTATAGATAGAAATAAAAAGGACCATGAAGAGACAAAAAAAATCCAATAACTCCTCTGTGATAATGAGAGGAGCCCAGGATTTGGGGTCAGAAGACCCACCCTGCCATTTACTGTGTGGCTGTGAGCCAGTTGTTTCAGTGCCCCAAGGCTGTTTCCTCATGGGTAAAATAAGCATAACACTAGTTACTTTACAGAGCTCTTCTGAGGTTTAGATAGTGCATGATCTCCCCTAAATCCTACTTTTCAACCTTTATATCTAGGCACTTTCTCCATGTGCATCTTATGTTCTGTTCAAATCAAACTCCTCAAGGTTCTCAAAAGGTGTTAGCTTCATTCATCCCCTTGGCTTCCGATGCGTTCTTCCTCTATTTACTTGGGTAATAGGGACTAATTCATCGAGACTTAAGGAAATCTTCCATGACCATATGAGAAGATCAGCCCATTCGCTAGGCTCCAAGATAAACTTATACAAATTTTACCCTTATATTTACTTGTTTATTATTCCAACTCCTTGACCACGCTGTGTGTTCTTTGAGACCCTAAACTATGCTTTCTATCTCTTCCATCTCATGTGCACTTAGCACACGCCTAACCCATGATCGAAAAAACAAAAAAAACAGTGTTTAAATGAATGCATGTTATACACAGAGCACTGGGCTTAGTTGTCTGTAATATAGAAGGGATTTAGTTTAGATTAGCTGAATCTAAAATTTAAACCATTAGAGATGGATTCACTGATCACAATGATGTGACTTCATTTGTGTCATTTAAGTTTCAGAACAATAACTGCTAGTGGTCCTGAGATGTGTTTTATAAAGAAAATGAAAAACATCATCAAATGAATCTCACATATGGTCAGCACACTCTGCTAAGAATATTTTATCTTGTTTGTATTAAGTTAGCATCAAGGTCTTTCAGCTTACAAATCCCATGAAACATGCATACTGACACACAAGACTCCAATATACCACAAAGCTAAATTGTAAGCATGCTCTTCTCAAGTTTCAGTGTGGTCACTGAACTCAATTGGTTAGCAGTAGTATTTGAAGGCTTTTATACACTTCCTGCTGTTGGTCAGTTTGAATTTTTATTAAAACTATTATATTGTCATAGTCTAAACTATATATTATGTTTAGAATAACAGTGAAGGCATGGAAAAAATGATTCTAAACAGTCATTTTCTGTCGCTAAAAATTATAGAACAAACTACACTCAACTTGCTATAAGTTATAATTAGAATTGTTCAAAAGGAACAAAAAATAGTAATAAAACAAGGAACAAATCTTAGGAGTGAATTACAGTTCTTCCTGGTATAAAGAAATGCATTACTGAGGTACTTGAGTTAGGGAATTGCGTGACACAGAAAGGCGGACTGCAGGCAGATGACTACATGAGCAGCAAAATGCAGGATAGAATTTAAAGGCAAAAAAATTGGAAAGAGGTGAGCAATTAGGTAAAAAATCTTCAGGTACTGACACTCTAGGGCTTATGGTCCACACTGGGCTAAATAAGCTATGTTTATACTGCCACATTTCTGGCCCTCAGAAAAGTCAACTTTCCTTGTACCTTTGAACATAGAATGAATAGCTTAGCTGGTGGGTGTAAAGTTTATTTTCTACAATTCATTTATTAGGTTGGTGCATAGTAATTGCGGTTTTTATCATTACTTTCAATGGCAAAAACCATAATTCCTTTTGCACCAACCTAATAACTTTACTTTTTATCATTGATATGGTTTTCCATACAGGTCTTCTTATACATGGAAAAAAAAATCCTTTAACTTTACAATTAAAAGGAACATTTTCTTCATACTCCTCCTTCTTCCCAAGAGGGTGTTCCTGAATGAAAAGGAACATCTAGTTCCTCTCTCCTCTGGGTTCTTGGGGCTTTTGCTGAAATGTCCTGCGATCTGCGCAGTCTGCTGGCAATCCTCTCCTGGTAACAGTGATTTGTCTGCCCTGGTTTATTAACGGTACCCACAGCTGATGACCACGGAATTGCCACTGCACCTGGTGGTGAGTTCTCTGCATTCTGCATCCTCCACTACTCAGCTCCTTGGTGCACTGGTCCTCACAGAATGTGAACACTGGAGAGGAGATGGAGAGGAAGCTCTCCACTGTTGACTCTGCAGTGTGCAAGACTCCTTCAAGGTAACCTTAGCCTCTCCCATTAGCCACCCCAATGTCATATTGGACATTTCACTATAAAGAGGGTCTACAACCTCCCCCAGGTTCTGGAATTTGGAAGAATCAATTAAACTTTTACTTGTCCACTCCCAGTTTCAAGATCTCACCTAAGGGTGACAGGATGGAGAAGTAACAGTGTTCTGCCAAATTTCTTGATCTTCTTCCCCTTCAGTGATCTTCCCCAGTACAGGGTAGATTTGCTCCTTCCTATGATGTGGGAATTTCCCATGTGTTCTGTCCATTGTTCCTCTCTGTTTTGTTCTGCTGTAAGATCCCCATATCGAGTTCTAATTTGTAGGAATACCATAATATACATCTCCTCCTTTTTTCTACCTCAAAAAAGCATGGCTTTTGCAAACAAAAGGTGCTTGCTTAAAGACTGCCATCTTGCTACACATGTTTGAAAGATCAAAGCCAAATGATGACTCTATTGTTCATTGTCATCTGGGTCGATCCTGTGCAAGAAGCAATGAATGCTATTGATTTAACGAGTTGGGGGAATCAAGGAACAAGTAGGAACTTGGCATTACCAGGAATCTAGACACATTATTTTAGTATTTCTAAAATATATATCTTGAAATATCCATATCAAATCCAAATATACAGTTCAGAAGAAAAGATTTTCATAAAATTATATTTTACTTGGGTCATTCTTAAGAGTTTCAATATCATTAACAAATTATCCTTTTTGGTACCACCTTTCCATTGCTGCTGAGAAAATCAGACAGAAATAAAGATCATAGAGTCTTTCTCCCTAAATCTACTGGTCTAAAACAGAATTTTCCATTCTTAATGTGTGGAGAAATTACTATAATAAAGAATGATTTCTAATAGTAGAAGTGTATCTCTTTAAACCTATGACCAAAATATCACATATTCAATGTTCATAAAGATGACAGTCTAAAGGTATAATATTTAAGCCATTTTAAGTCAGATCTATTCCCAAAGGGCGTCCTAAACAGCAATCTACATGGAGGTTGTTGTAATCTTTCCTCTCTAGGGAGAACAATAAGTCAAACTAAGTAGTCTAGTCAAAGTAAATAATAAAAGCCAACACTGATTGAGCATCTATTATGTACCAAGAATTGTTCTAAGGGCATTGCAGGTATGATTTCATTCAATCTTCACTGTAGTCTTTCAAGGTAAGTATACTTATTATCTTCATTTTACAAATTAGGAAATGAAGGCACAGAAAGGCTAAGCTGCTTTGTCAACATCACTCCATGCATTAGTAGAGTCAGAATTTGAACCCAGGCAAACTCATCGTGTTGTACTTACATCTATCCACTATGCTGTACTACCTCATAGGTAAAGGAAATGCAAGGGCACTGAGTTTAAAATGTAAAAAGAAAAAAACTAGGCATAAAAGCCTCTGCTATCTTTGTAAGGACAAAAGAATGGACTGAGATTCCATATTTAGAGTTGGCATGCATAATAATTCCCAGAACCATATGTTTCTAATGACCTGATCATTGGGTCTTTCATTTCTGATCATTTGACATTTTTAAGCATGAATCATCTAATGAAAAAATTACAGGGTTTCTTTTGAACACACTGTTTATTTGTCACCAAGAGATCTCAGATATACTTTAAACAAATTTCTTCTATAAAGGAAAGACTACATACCCTCATGAATGGCATAATCCAAAAATAGAAATTATTTAAAACAGCTCTAACACCTTTTCTAAATTTCCTACATTGTGAAATGACAGCAGTGTCTCCCTTTCAACACTGCCTTCTAGTCAATGTAAAAAGAAATAAACCATCCCCACATGCTCATATTTGGTGTTTACTTTTCCATCAGTCATCTAAAATGGGACACAGGAAAAGGGATGTGTCTGTCTCTGTTAGAAAGAGAAGAAAAGTGAAGGAAAAAGAATCTAATGCAACAAGAGAGTTGCCAGATTTGGAACTGATTGAAAGAGTTTTGTGTCACCAAACATTTTTCAAAGACCTATCAATCTGCAACTCTTTTTATAAACCAACCTGTAATGAGTGGTGTTTCCACACATTTTCTTCACACAGTTGCTTCTGAGTTTGGCAGTGCCTTTGATTTGAAAAAGAATTTCAAACTTTAGATGATCACACAGAACCTTTTTGGCATCATGGAAAAGAATATTTAGATCATAAAGACTTAAAGGAATGTAAGCTAGAGTTCCAAGTAGTTTAAACTTTCATTACAAAGATACTGAAAGCCACATTGCTGTGCTTACAATAAGTATGTTTATAAGCGATGCCATTTGTAACTCTAATTAAATGAGAACTGAAAAAAAAGTGAGAAAGAAAAGTATGGCTTAAAAAATTAGTATTAAGTGAAAAATTCCACCGTATATCAAATAGCAAGATAGACCCGAACATCATCATAATGTTTTTATTCACATCTTCTGGCATCAAGGGAAAACCACCTTGGAAAAACCAGCAAATCCTTAAAATAACAGAAAAGTGCCAGCACTAACAGTGGTATACTTAGGACTCTGGGAAAATTCAAAGAAAGTAGAATAATGAAATTTGTCACCTGCTGACTGGTTTCTGCTGCTTCCAAAAACAAAGAGCACAGCAGACTAGGTTCAGAATGTGCAGACAGAAGAGAAGGATTCTTAACTGTAAAGTGATTGACTCCATTATAAACAAAAATTTTCCCCCATCCAATCCCTCCCAAACCACTGGTTCTCAACTTTTGATCCCAAACAGCAGCATCAACGTCACTGGGAACGTTTAGAGATACACATTCTCAGGCCCCAACCAAGACCAACTGAATAAGAAACTCTGGGAGTGAGGCCCAGTAATCTGTGTTTTAATAAACCCTAAAGATTATTTTAATGCATATTAAAGTATGAAGTACATTGCCTTAAATGTCACAGCACGATCGGCAACAAGTAGAGAAGTCCTTGAAACTGTGAATCCTGATGGTGAAAACAGTTAACAGCTATTGAGGGCTAACTGAGCAAAGCATTCTTCATGGCATATTACTTATATTCTCCTACTTAATCCTTATGGCAACCCTATATATACCAAGTCAATGCAACTCATTCATTTGACAGGGCACAATGAAAAGAATTAACAAAGAAAAAACAGTGCTATTATGAGAAGAGTGAGTTTCCTGAATGCACATCTATCAACGGCAACAGAGGCAAAAACCCTAGGAAGCCTCAAAAGAGGATTTTTGCATACCTTTAAAGCAACATTTAACAGTAAAAATCTTCATAAAACTTCTCCTGAAAGACTGACAGGTAACGGTCTAGTATATTCATGAGTCAACTTCTGAATTAGTTCCATTCTTGGGAGCTGGACTGAGTCCAGCGAGGCAGATGCACTTAATAGCCTTGGAGACAAGATGGATGGCAGATAGTGCAGCCAGATTGTCCCCAAGTCTGACCAGCACATAACGCAAACACCGTCTTCTGCACCTCTGCTCCCTTATGTAATTAATGGATATTCTTGATGTCAGTGCACAGAAAGCATAAAAGAGTTCAAGATATAAAACATGATTGTGTCTAAGTATTTAAATGACAGCTAAATGAGAAAATCAGTATCAAGCACTTCTTTTTGATCCCTTTATTTAGTTCTATAACTCTATCACTTCTTTTTCAGTAACCCAGGCTTAAAACCCTTATGCTTGTTAAGTATTCATATTTTCTCTCTCTCTCATCCAAGAAATCACCGGATCGTAAAGTTATTATGTTCAGATTCTTCTAAATGTCACTTTCTTTCCATTCCAACTTCCTTCACACTATCTCAGGCCCTCACCCTCTCATCCTAGATTACTGAACAATCTCTTAATCCTTTTCCTTTATACTTCTCATGACACCACTGTCAAATACAGACACTTTCCTCACAATGTTTTCTTGCACAAAACCCATCAATACTTCATTACTGACAGGGTCCAAACTCCTAAGACATAAATATAAACATCTTCACAGCTTGGCTACAACTTTATCTCCGGCTCTTTCCTTATGTGAACCCTACACTCCAATCACAGTTCTATATTCACTATCTTAAAAACATGTCACGAATGTTCATTCCAGTAACTCTTCTTCATCCCTCTCCAAATCTTTGGACAAACAGTGATTGATGCAAAATGCCAACGTGAGAATAGGCATTAAAGCAGAGAATAAATTAAAGCTTGCTTACTCTCCAGGATTTAATTATAGATCAGTGCCTCTAATTTCATTATTCTGTTATATTGAATTTACAACTGTTAGGACAAAATAATGAATGTTTAACAGTTTAACAAAGGTCTTTGCTTAACCTGTATAGAAGCATTTGAATTAAATATTGAGCTAGTGCTATTCCAGAAGCCAAAGATAAACATATTAATGAAGGAAAAAGACTTCTGCCCCAGAGGCTCACAGTGTAGGGGTGAAGTACACATGCCCCTCCACTCTCTACCACACCACCACCTTGGTCATCCTTCCTGGGACACAGCCACAAATCATTGCTGAAAGAATAGGAATTCCTCTTTGCATTTATGAAACAGCCCTCCAACTACCAAAGCTTCTCAACTGAATCCTTCAAATGTAACTATTAAAAAACTACGGAAGCCAATAATGTGACAATATCCTACAAATAGAACTAATCCCATAGAAATCTGAACTAATCCCTTAAAATTTCTGAAAGAAACAGAAAGAAATTTTAACAGAATTCTTATTATTATAATAAATAAAGCTGAAGAAATACAGCATTCCCTTAAAAACAATGTTCAGAAAAAAGCAAAGAAGAAGAGGAGGAAGAACAGAAAGAATTGGAGAGAGACAAATAATTAACATTTCTGGAAATTAAAAGCATTGTGGTCAAATGTTTTTAAAAATAAATACACGAGCAAACTAGCAAGATGGATATGAATAAAGATTCAATTAATGATTTGGAAGATCATAAGAAATCACTTAGGACTAAAAGTAGGTCCTAGCAAACACAAGATGTCCTAGCAAAAAGACATCATAAATATGGCATATTTAAAAAACAGGCATTCTTTGCCAACAATCTGATGTCCAGCAAAACATTTGGGAAATTATTAAAATAAATATGAGTTTACTAAGCCAGTTGGAAACTATATCAACATATAAAATCAGTAGCTAGCAATCACAAATTAGAAAATGAAACTCTTAAAGATCTCATTCGGAAAACAAATAATACTAATAAACTAACTAAGAACAAGGGTAAAGTAAATGTGCAAAATATTTTTTTTAACTGCCAACCTTACCATGGACATAAGAAGGCTTAAATCCTAGAGAAATACCATGCTACTATAGAAAGATTCAATATTATGAAACTATAAATTTGCCCCCAAATTAATCTATGAATTAGATGAAATCCTCTCATGTGATTCTAAAATCTATATATAATAGATCCATGAAATCAGCAAGAACATTTGTTTTAAAAGAAAAAAAATTGAGAGAAAATTTGCCCTACTACTGTACTATGTAGCCACAGTAGTTAAAAACTAGCAAGAAATTAATCCAGAAATATATAGACTGGTTAGTAAACAGAACAAAAAGTCCAGCAAACAATCCATGCATGCATGGGATTTATCTTGATAATGATTTTCTCCTTTACTAGGATTCTCAGAGCTCTTCTTCAACTAGGCCATAAGCCAAGGAATGTGGGCAGTTTTTAGAAGGTGGAAAAGGCAAAGAAGTAGATCCTCCCCTAGAACCTTCAATGAGACCTTAACATTGTCAACATCATGATTTTAGCCCGGTGAGACCTATTTTAGACTTCAGATATCCAGAACTAGAATAAATTCGTGTTAGTTTAAGCCACTATTTGGAAGTTTTTTCTAGCAATCATAGAAAACTAATATAATCAGACACTCATCAGGTTATAAAAATACTAAGATATCCTCTTGCCTTTGACATCATAGTCTTTTCCATGGAGAAAACAGGTACATTTACACATTAAAATTCTTAAGATAGATATTAAATGTCAAGCCATAAGACTTTCTAATTATTTGAATTATACATAATTTCATTATATCTGCTGATAGTCTGGCTTCATAAATCTTTAGATATCATAAATGCCTGCATGTTAGATAAAATTCATTTGGGGGATTTTGATATAAGAAATAATAATATCCACTAATATCCAATAATATCATATAAAAAAGAATAATATCCATCAATATTATTGGTTGAAAGGGACTTACCACTTTTCCCTAAATATCTCAGTCTTTGCTATAAGGACTTTCTTCATGTCTTTCTTAATTCCATTGACACTATCGTAAAATTACCTGTTAATAATATATGAATCAAAAGGGATATTCACTTCCTATATTTTGTCAGCTTCGTTCAATAATTTGGCAAACATTAATTACATATTATAAAGCTTTTATGCATAAAATGTATTTTTTGTAACAGACTGAATACTAAATTTTTGGCAAGTTAGCAAAATATTTGTCAGTTGAAATTTCTTAAGAGCCTCACCTATAATAGCAGCGTGAAACCCTCAACAAGAGGCAGAAAATGACTTGTCAATATGCACATGGGACAAACATTTTGTATTATATCTGCAATTTGTGGGTTATTCGTATAGCAACTGCAAACAGGTCTACTCAACAGTTAAAACTAAGAGGAAAAAGAAGAACTCAGTCTAGCTACTGCCTGGATGGAAAATCTAAAATATTTATGAGATGTTTTCCTTTATTGTACATTACATATTTCCTACAAAATTTTTTCTCCAAATTAACATTTTTTTCTTGCACATTCAATATCAGGATGGGTCAAGTGAGGAGACAGAAAACACATCGTTTCTCTTTTCAGGGATAGTATGATAGAATAATTTAGTAAAAAAATTAAGTTGTTAACCAGGTAACTGTAAGGATAAAAAGAGAACTCTAAGATATTACAATGGTAGCAACTAGTGTAAGTAGTTATCAACCCTATGGCTGGGGATAAACAATGGAAAACATTAGAATTAATAACTTAGAAACTTAGAGAAAGGGCTTTTGAAGCTAAAACTCAGACCTCTCTAAGGAGGACGGGCTGCCCAGTTAGAGTTGGTTTCTCTGAGACAGTACATTTTGAAATTAATTTGCAAGTGTTAGAGAAACTACAAGTTTGAATTAGTTGCTGGTACATGAAAGAACTGCTGCTGCCAAGGTGAACAAGTGTTACTAGGGTGATGACTATTGGA
Organism: Gorilla gorilla gorilla; assembly: GCF_029281585.2. Lineage (NCBI taxonomy): Eukaryota > Metazoa > Chordata > Mammalia > Primates > Hominidae > Gorilla > Gorilla gorilla. Next base: position 50,639,467 of record NC_073230.2, read on the forward strand.
ACCATAGACAAAATGAAGTCCATGAGCAGAAAGCAGAAAAACAGAAAAGGGGAAGTCTTTTCATCCTCTTCCTACCTTGCCAATTCCCTCTCATGTCTCTTCTCTGTAAAATTCAAACATGAAGTCAGGTTGCAAAGCAGAAATGTGGTTTATAGAATCCCAGGTCCAACATCACAAAACAGAATATAGAAGGGTAAATATCCAGCCGAGAAACAACTTAGTAGTTGGTATAGCTTTGGTGAACTCACATCTAAATATATTCTTTCATATAATACCAGCACCACCAATCTATGTTTCCACTTAACAAAGATGCAACTATTATTAGCGCAAATGAAGACACTATGTCTTCAAAGTGAGTAGACACAAAATCCCAGCAATCATAGTATTCATCCCTATACTACATTATTCCCCAATTTCAGACACTGTCACATTTGAATTTTCTTACCTAGTACTACATGAAAAGTTAATCTCTAAAAAAATTAAAATGAGAAAAAAACGAAGAGATATAAAAGAATAAAATAGGCATAGCTGCTACAGTCTTTATTTATGCAACCGTTCATGAGGCTGTCACTACTATTTATAACTTCCTTCTTTCACTATTCCCTGTTTCTCCTAACATCAGCCAAGACTTCACTGGTCAGTAACCTATGCCTTCTTTCTTGAAGTGTCTGAATCCTTACTACTATTTAACACGGAAGTACTAAGAGACTTCCAAGAGAATGCCCTGCCTCCATTGTGTAGCCCAATTTTCCATCAGAAAGGGAAAATTATAATCATGTGGAAAGGTGAAGACAGAGCCAGCACTTCACATGACTGGAGCAGGAGCAAGAAAGATAGGCAGGGAAAGCACTGTACTACACATTTAAAAAAATAAAACAAAAAACACATCTTGTGAGAACTCACTCACTATCATGAGAACAGCATTACACGGGATGGCACTAAACCATTAATGTGAATCCGCCCCCATGAGCCAATCACCTCCCACCAGGCCCCATTTACAACACCGGGGATTCAAACTGAACATGAGGTTTAGGTGGGGACACAGATCCAAACCATATCACTGACAATATCTAGTTTTCCTTTTATCATATTTCCTATAATCTAGTGTTTTCACCTGTATTCCCCAGTGTATGAGAATTACAGGTATTTTAAATCCTTTAACCACGCTTGCAATAAAATTATTTACTAGTTTTGAGTTGAAATGTTATTTTAGAAACAATATTAGAAAGTATACCTGACAATCTGAAAGATAAATACAAGAAAATGTGTCCCCTTTAAATAAATATCTCCATTCTTTGTTCTACCACCTAAATTGCAGCAATAAACACGTCCTTCAGACACTCTACAGAGGCACATGGATGTGCTGCCAATTTATTTTTTTTAATTGAAATGCTTATTCAAGTCATTTTACCTGGGTCACTTGTGTCCATGAACCAGAAGTATAACAGAAGTGAGAAGACAGAGTGGCAAATCTCTCACCTCGAATGTGGTTTGTCAAGGCCAAGAATTTGTACTTTTCTTGCTCCTATTGTAGCAAATGCCTTGAAAGAGTGCTAACTGTACAGAGTGCTACAACCTGTGTTGTAGCATTCTGTGGGCTCCTCTGAAGGTAGAAGTTTCCCTTAAAATATAACGACTAATACATTAACAGAGTTCTTTCATATCCATTATTTCTCTTAATGTTAAGATAACCTTGGGAGATAGATATTTGCACCACTTCATAAACCATGAAGCTAAGCTTCACGGGCAGACTTACTCTAGATTACAGTACTAAAAGCCAGATTTTCTGACCAAAACTCTTAGAAAACCACAAAAACCCCTCCAAAGTTTAATAGACACCAGAATTTATTTAACCTGTCCCATTTTTAGCTTTTCTAATAATACTCAATGCTATTTGTTGAAAACTATCAAAATTCTAGTATTGTAAGGATACCATGTGTCCTTTTAGTGTCTTGTTTTTATTCTGTTTGTCTAAGAAACTTGGTATTAGTATGTCCTAAATATGAATTGATCATCAACTCTTAAGTCGGATTTTTCTTTCTGTCTGTAATAAGTAAAGCCAGTTTCCCATTGTCTATTTCCATAGTCTTTCAAACTTTGAATTTAGAAGCTATCTACCTTCTTTTTAAAATAGTCCAAATTCCAAAGCATAATACGGTATAACAGAACCACTTGCTATTGGTAACTCTATCATTTACTCAGTATCTGGAATAAATGAGCAGTTGAAATGAGTGCTTCAACAAATTTGAGTCTGTTGGACACCTTTCTAAATTATCTATTTTATTATCTATCTGAATTATCCTAATTCTCCATTAGAGTTTCACACTGAATCTGTCTTTGCAATATAGGTTTCTCCTACTGGAAGGAAAAGTAATTTTTATTAATTATTAACTTAATATAAGATTTCTTTGTTTGTAATTGTGAGCTAATAAAATATATCAACAGCTTGTCTTATCTTTTATACATTGGCCCATTAAAATGTTTATTATACTTTCTGTTCTCCTGGCAATTTATTTCAGAGATTTAATTCAGACATATAATGTCAACATTTTCTCAATCCTTTCTCTTCTTGGCTCCAAGAATTTTCTGTGTCTACTGAACATACAGCATTTTGTGCCATCTCTTATGCAGTGTTGTTTCACTGAATATTTTATTTATTAAAATTATTTATTTAGAAATAATTGCAGACACACAGAAGAGTTGAAAAAATACTACAAAGGGTTCCTATGTACTCTAGCTAGCTTCCCCTAATGCAAGCATCTCACATAACCATGGTACAATTGCCAAAACTAAAAAACTCATATTGGCAAAATGCTATTAACTAAACTAAAGACTTTATTCAGATTCCGCCCTGTTTTACTAATGTCCTTATCCTGTACCAGGATCTAACTCAGGGTCACACTTGGAATTTAGTTCATTCTAGGACAGTCAGTCAGTCTTTCCTTGTCATTCATGGAGATGGCATTTGTGAACAGATATTTTATGGAATGCACTTCAATTTGTGTTTGTCCGATGTTTCCTCATGATTAGATTGAGATTATGGACTTTTGGAGATATTATCGCAAAAGTGGTGTGCCCTTCGGTGCAAATTATATCCAAGAATACATGATATTGGTGTCTTATTTCTGGAGAAGTTACCAAGCACACAGAGTTAAGGTGCATTTGTTAACTGGAAAACTTTTATAAAGAAAACTTATTATATTCCCTTATTCCCTAATTTATTTATTTAAGCATTTATTATATCATGAATATTTATTTTATTCTTTTGAGTTGTAACTCAAATAATTCTGGTCTATTTATTGTCATTTGGATTATCTTTTGTGAAATTTGATCTAACTTTGGCCATTGGGAGTTCTTTTTGGTTAGCTCCTATATATTTTTGACTTTTCTGGCACCACTAGACTTTCAGACATATTTTAGATGGTTTCCTGTACCCACCCTGGAATCAACCACTACTCTAAGAAGCTCTGATACTTTTAAATAGGAAAAGAATATTTGGAAAGCAAGATCTGGGAGCTAAATAAGTTCCTGACATCTGGGATACAACTGCTTCTAGAATATCATATATATGAATACTAATTAATGCATGCATAACATATCTATATTTATTTCTGCATCTAAGTATCTGTTTGCATTTTAAAAACAACATCTGAGTTGACATTGGTTCATTCTATTATTCCCACTTGGCTTATTAACGACATCCTTCTACAACATAAGTAATCCGGCTTTCATTATCTAAAATATATTTGCTTATGTCTTCAAACCTAGTATACAGATAAAATAGTTTCATAACTGTTAGCCCATACCCATTTGAAAAACAAATTTACCAATTGGAAGACATTGTTTGGATGTAGTAATCATTGTGCTTGGCCTTACAGGCTCTGGTCAAAATAACTGGTTTCAAGGCTACTGCAATCAGCTCTTTCTTCCCTACTCATTTCAGTGTGGTCATTCATTTGTCACATTCTGGATTCCATCTTGGGTTCTCTTGATATCCCGGTTGATTTTTTCTTCATATATATACTATTTATACTGTAGGCTTGAGTGAATTTTGATAAGTGCATAAAGTTCTGTGTCCACCACCACAGTACCATATAGAAGAGTTCAATCTCCCGCCAAATTCTCTTGTGCTACCCTTCTGTAATCACCGCCTACCTCCATTCTCAAGCATCAGCAACCACTATTCTGTTTTCTGACTCCATAGTTTTTCCTTTCAGATAATGGTGTATTAATGGAATTATATAATATGCATCCCTTTGTGGCTGGCTTCTTTCATACAGAAATATAGATTTAAGATCTACCAGGATAGGTAGAAGGGGTGGCAACTTCCAGAATGACAGCATGAGGACCTTCATGGACCAACTACTCTACAGCAAATCAACCATAAGTGGTGAAAATCATTATTAAAAACAACATGTAACACTTCTATAAATCATCCTCAGAGCATACAGCAAAGAAAGACATGCTTAGAGAGGTAAAATCTGCTAAATTTCAATAAGAACATCAATACTAGGCCCAAATATCACACTTAACAGATAAAATCTTCAAAACAGTCATCATAAATATGTTCAGACAACTAAAGGAAACCAACACCCTTTTATGATAAAAACACTCAACAACTCAAAATACAGAGGAACCTTCTAATCCTGATAAAAGGTACCCATGAAAAGAACACAGTAAACTTTATTCTTAATGGTGAAAGATTGAACGCTTTGTTTCTTAAATCAGAAACAAGACAAGGATATTTGCTCTCACCAATGCTATTTAACATTCTACTGGAGGTCCTATCCAGGGAGATCAAGAAAGAAAAAGAAAAGAAAAGAAAAAAAAAAAGGCAAGAAAAGAAAGTCATCCAGATTGGATACGAAGATAACATGAGCTTGCATTTAAAAAATCCTAAGGAATTCACATCGAAAAAAAAATGCTACTGGAACTAATAAGTGAGTTTAGCATGATAGAAAGATACAAGATTAACCTACAAAATTAATTTAATTTCTATGTAACAGCAATTAAAATAAAAAATTCAAAAATGAAATTAAGAAATAAATTTCATTTACAATAGTATCAAAAAGGAAAAATTACTCAGGTATAAATTTAACTAAAGAAGTGAAAGACTTACTAAAAATTGCAAAACATTTTTGGAAGCAATTAAAGAAGACATAAATAAATGGAAAAACATATCACCTTCATCGATCAGAAGACTTAATTAATATTGACGAGACATCAGTATGAACGAAAATTGCATATTCAATGCAATTCCTAACAAAATCCCAGCTGGATTCTTACAAGAAATTGCCAAGGTATTCCAAAAATTCATGTGGAAATGGAAGGGGCCTAGAAAAAAACAAAACAATCTTGAAAAAGAAGAACAAAAATGAGGTACAGACACTTCTTCATCTCAAAACTTAACAACAGAGCTACAGTAATCAAGACAGAGTAGTATGGGCAAAAGGATAGATATGTAAATTAATGAAACAAAATAAACCCTCACATTTATAGTGAACTGATTTTCAACAAGGGTGCCAGAACAATTCAATGGGGAAAGAGCAGTCTTTGTAATAACTGGTGCTGTGCCAACTGGTTACTCACGTGCAAAAGAATGAAATTAGACTCTTATCTCATACCCTATACAAAAAAAAGACTCAAAATGGACTAGAGACTTGACTGTAAATGGTAAAACCATTAAATTATTAGAATAAAACATATTCCTAAATCTTCATGTCCTCAGATTAGGCAATAGTTTCTTGGATATGATACCAAAAGCACAAGTAATAATGTTTTTAAAAATGGGTAATTAGTGCTTCATCAAAACTAAAAACTTTTGTGTGTCAAAGAATACAATCAAGAAAATGAAAAGAAAACTTACAGAATGGAAGATAATATTTGCAAGACATTTTCCCAGATGCTCTCAAGAACTCTTATAACTCAATAATAATAGACAAATAACCAAATTTTTAAAAGGACAAAAGATTTGAATAGACTTTTTTTCAAAGCAGACAAAGAGTCAATAATACCTTAAAAGATTTTCAACATCATTGTCATTAGTGTAATGCAAATAAAAACTACAATGAGATACAACTTCATATACACCAGTATGGCTATGTTAAAAAAAATGAAAAGAAGAAAGAAGAAAGGGAAGAAGGAAGAGAGGGATGGAAAAAAATAAAGAAGTGTTGGCAAAGTTATGAAGAAATTCAAAGCCTCACACATTGCTGGTGGATTTGGAAAATGGCACAGCCACTTTGGAAAATATTTTGGCCATTGTTTAAAATGTTCAACATAGAGTTATCATATGCCCCAGTAATTCCACTCTTAGGTACATACTCAGAACATTGGAAAACCATATGCTCATACAAAAGACTACATGAATTTACATAGACATACTATTCATAGTAGCCCAAATTTGGATACAATACAAATGCCTATAACAGATAAATGGCTGAGTAAAATGTGGTATACCCACACAACAGAATATTATTCAGCCATATAAAGGAATGAAGTACTGATACATGCTACAACATGGAAGAACACTGAAAACATTGTTCTAAGTCAAAGAAGACACTCATAAAAGTACATATTTTCAATAATTCTGTTTACATAAAATGTTCAGAATAGGCAAATTCATAAAAACAGAAAGTAGATTAGGTTACCAGGGATAAGGGGAGGGAAGAAGGGTGCGACTGCCAATGGTGTTTCTTTTAGCAGTTATGAAAATGTCCTGAAATTAGATGGTGGTGATGGTTACACAGTTCTGTGAATGTGCTAAAATCCGTGGATTATATACTTTAATAAAAAGGTAATTTTACAGTATGTGAATATCCCAATAAAGCTGTTTTTGTAAAAAGGTCACATAGTGTATGATTCCATTCATATAACATCCTTGAATTGATAAAATTATAAAGCTGGAAGACAAATTAATGATGGCCATGGATCAGGAATGAGGGCGGGTGTGGGTGTGACTCTCAAGGGGTAGCATGAAGGAGATATTTGCCCTGATGGAACAGCTCCGTGTTTTGATTGTGGTCATGGTTACAAAAATCTACACATGTATTAAAATGACATACAACTCTATATACACACACATTGTAACTATGCCAGATTCTTTGTTTTGCTGTTATACTATAATTATATAAGATGTAATTATTGAGGGAAATCAAGTGAGAAGTCCACGAGACCTCTCTAACCACTTTCAGGATATTCTGTGAATCAAATTATTTCATATTTAAAAATAAAAACATGTTTTTAAAAATAACTTCCATGGTCTTTAAATCTCATCTTTATCATCAATATCCTGATTATTAATTTGGCTCTCCATGAGTTCCTTAATACCTGAAAAGTATGCCCTGGTAAAGAGACGTCATGTGTTGCTGGCTTTGAAGCAAATCTCTCATCGCAAATACATAGCTTGCCTTTTTTTTTTTTTTTTTGAGACGGAGTTTCGCTCTTGTTGCCCAGGCCGCAGTGCAATGGCACGATCTCGGCTCACTGCAACCTCCGCCTCCCGGGTTCATGCTATTCTCCTGCCTCAGCCTCCAAAGTAGCTAAGACTACAGGCATGTGCCACCACGCACGGCTAATTTTTTGTCTTTTTGTCTTTTTAATAGACATGGAGTTTCACCATGTTGGTCAGGTTGGTCTTGAACTCCTGACCTCAGATGATCCAGCCTCCTCGGCCTCCCAAAGTGCTGGGATTACAGGCATGAGCCCCCACGCCTGGCCTTAGCTTGGCATTTTTGTTTGTTAATAAATCTCATATTTTTCTGTAAAACAGTAAGTTAAATTGTGATTCTTTTTCCCTGGTGCTTAGCATAATGCCTTGCACAGCTGGCACTCATGAAATATTTGATAATAAATGAAGTCTGAATCTTCAGGTCTCAGAAAACAAACCGAGCTGTGGTGACTCTACATCAGGACTGTGAAGCCCAGCCTAAAGGAAACATCAACGTCAATTTAAGGCATCTTCTTTTCTATGCATAAGTTTCTGAGTCACTGAAAAAAAAAACAGTCCATATTTAATTGTACTTGTACTAAAGTTTGCATAAAAATACTTCCCTGATGCCAGGCACGGTGACTCACGCCTGTAATCCCAGCACTTTGGGAGGCCGAGGCGGGCGGATCACGAGGTCAGGAGATCGAGACCATCCTGGCTAACACAGTGAAATCCTGTCTATACTAAAAATACAAAAAAATTAGCCAGGCATGGTGGCAGGTGACTGTAGTCCCAGCTACTCGGGAGGGTGAGGCAGGAGAATGGCCTAAACCCAGGAGACAGAGTTTGCAGTGAGCCGAGATCGCGCCACCGCACTCCAGCCCGGGCGACAGACCAAGACTCCGTCTCCAAAAAAAAAATACTTCCCTGAGCTTAAAGATCACACAGTCAGCATTATCTCTAGGAGAATCCCCTAATTTAAGTCCTAATTATAGCTCATAAATATCTTCAGGACGAAGGTCACTTTTTCAAAGCCATGATGTCATTGAGTGCCTGTGTAAGAGGATGGTAGAGTATAAAAGAGCATCTTGCCTTACTGTGTTTGCTCCTGTACAAGAGTATCCCTGAGGTTAGGTAGGTCCTGGCTTCCCCCTACTTTAGTGACAATTTGAGAATAAGTGAAATGGAGCTCTCAGGAAATAGGAACTGAATCTTATCACAGAACGCCTATTTAAAACAAGTTTCATGATCCTAAATGGCCAAAAACAGAGCTTAGAGCAGGTTAGCTTAGCCCAGTTGTAGTTCAATATAGCTCCCCAAGATGCCCACACACATCCATATACTGAAGTAGCTGATTTCTGGTAACCTGAAGCACAGTATAGCTTTTACAGTGCTCATTCATTGGTCATCCATAGCTTGATTATTATCAGAATTTGAGTTTACCAGAAGCCGAGGCCCAGAGTTCTGACTAACAGGGTATAAGACAAAGGTTGAACAGTTATGGCGGGCAAGATCCCAAAAAATCACACGATGTATGATTTTTGGTAGGTTGTGCTAAATGTGGCTTGGACCTGAAGACTTCTATCTTCTAAACTAAAGCTCCACCATGGGACTGATCTCCCCTACATTTGTCAACTGTAGATGTATACAGGTGTATCTACATCCCGGATCATGCTGGGCTCCATTGCCCAGAAGGATATTGATACTCAGGATCAGAAGAATCCTCTCCTGCTGGTATGAGTCTATCTGCTCCACTTCCAGTAGCTGGCATCATAGTATATGGCGCTACAATTTGAATATAGATCAAACTCCCCAACATGGCATACAGGCATTCCAAAACTGACTCTTAGATTCCCCATTCTCATCTCACTATCTCTCATCTGCACTCTATCCTCTGGCCATGCATACAACCTGAGTTTCTCATATTTCCCCAGCAGTTTCACACTTACCATTTCTATGCCAGTTACTACTTCTGCCTAAAGTACCTACCCCTTCACCACATTTTCCACATTTTCCAGCAAACATCTTACCATCTTAAAAAAAAAAATTTCCACCATTTTAAAGTTCTTTATGCATGTACTATCTCACTCGTATATTAAATAAATGAAATATAAATCATTAAAATAAATAAGTATTTACAGAAAACTGAGGCATATAGAAGTTGAGTAATGCCCAAAGTCACCCACTGAGTAAATGACAGAGCCCAAAGAAAAAGCCAAGTCTGTCTAACTGTGTAAAACATGTACACAGCCACAGCACTCTATCTAAAGTATTCTATGGTTCTAGAATGGAATCCTTGCACAATCTTTTAAAAATTCAGATATCCATAACTCCATTTTAAACTTGTGTTTCCTCTTGCTGGAGCTCTGGGATCTGTATATTGGGAAAGTTTCCCAGGTGACACTGAGGAACAATGTATTTGAGAACCTCCACCTCATGATATAGAAGGTCTTAGAACAAGTATTGACACTTCAGTGTACCACTAGGAATTGGACAGCATCTGAAACCAATTTTGGTGATACACCATTTTTCAAAAAAGTTAAATGAGACATGTCTATTTTGCAAAACTGAGAATCTGTAGAGAAGTACTTCCAGGAGTAACTGCATTCTGGTAACATTTAATTACATTTTGTAAATTAGCAAAAATCTGTTTTGTAAAGAAAAATGAATTTAAATTATCTTTCATTTAAATTCTTGACAAGGGATCAACTACAATTGTGTGGAGAATAGATTTGATTTGAACATTTGATTGAGTGTGTAGCTGTCTTAGTGGTCCTCAGGCATCAAAAATAAAATCTCAAGTATGATGAAGAAATATTAATAATATTTCAGGCTTTATACTACTCATTCTTTCATGTTTTTGGAACAAGAAAAGGAGGATTATTGTAATCAATAAGTGTGAAATGAGACAAAAATGAAAACCATGGCATATATAGGGCTCCCCCTTTGCCATTATATGCTTTAACATTTTTTAAAAATTCAAGGCTCTTTGTCTTTGCATTTATGTAATGTGAGATATTTGAAATGAAATTTGTTTTGTGTTATTTTTGCTTTTTATTTAAAATAAATTCAGACTTGCAAAAAAGTTGTAAAGTGAAGTTTTCACATACTCCCATCTCAACTTCTACTATTAACATCTTACCTAATCATGGTAAAATTATCAAAACCAAAAAATTAAAATGGATACAGGGCTATTAACTAACCTGCAGACTTTGTTTGAATTTTGTCAAGTGACCCAATAATGCTCTCTTCTCTGGGTTAGGAGGCAATCTAGGATCCCACACAGCATACAAGTGTCACGTCGTTCAGCCTTCTCCAGTCTGAAACTGTTCTTCAGGCTTTGTCTTCCATAACCTTGATGCTTCTGAAGAATACCGGTCAGCTTAGGGACAATGGTCCCTAAGTTTGAGTTGGCCAGATGTTTTCCCACAAGTAGATTGAAGCCATGCATTTCGGGCAGGAAATTGAGATTATACATGATACCAAGGGGTACATGATATGGAAGTTCGCTCTCGGGATGTATGATGACTTGGTTAAGCTGATGTTTATAAGATTCCTCCACAGTAAGGTTATTACTTTTTCCTCTGTAATGACGATGATGGAAAAATACTACGTCTAACTGTGAAAACTATGTACACAGCAACAGCACTCTATCTAAAATATTCTGTAGTTCTAGAATGAAATCCTTGCAGAATCTTTTAAAACTTCAGATATCCCTAACTCCATCCTAAACCTGTGTTTTCTCTTCCTGGAGCTCTGGGATCTGTATATTGGAAAAGTTTCCCAGGTGACTCTGAGGCATCCACCAATGGTCCTTTTTCCCACAACAATTATTACTGTGGTGTTTACCTAAGGGTAACCTTCTATTTCTCTTCTGCCTTCTAAGTTTATTAATTGAAATTCTACATTTCGCATTTATTTATTTATTTATTCAACCATTTACTTATTTTTGTATGACCTCATGAATACTTATTTTATTCCGAAAAGTATAATCCATTAATATAATTTTGTAACAAAAATGGTCCCAAAGTGGCTGTTGAAAACGCTTAATGTTGCCTCTTTGTACTTCTGTCATGTTCCTATCATTTTGTGAAAACTTCCTTACTTAATAGAACCACAAGACGTTCCAGGATTATATTATATTTGAGGTAAAGTATGGGACAGATTATTTAGTACTGCTCAGATACCAAAAAACAAGATTTCTTTTTCCTCCCTCACCGCGACCAATGCAGACTCTGATACTTTATCTCTCTTTCTGAAAATTCTGGTTTCCCTCACACTCCAAAACACTGTGTTTACCAGAGAACACGAAATAAGTGCTAGATAACTATCAAATGCCTTATATAGAAAAATGATATTTAAGGAAAGTAGTTTAAGAACAAGCTAACCATTCATTCCTCTATATCAGATTTTCTCTGTCTTTTCAACAAAATCATTTTATTTTAATAAAAAAACAGAATTATAATATATATGTAATTAAAAAGCAATACAGTATTATTAAATATATGTATATACATTTCCAAAACTATAACATTTGCTTACCTTATAATCAATATAATAATTAATGTTTTATAATTCCAGTTATTTATTATTTTATACAATATATTTCCATAGCTTGAATTATATATACTATGAAAATTCAAATTCCCATGAATAAGTACTTACAAAATATCTAAACTTTTAGAGCACTTCAACTTAACAACTATGTCAGGATTCTCTTCAAGCAAATGATCAAAAAACTTTTTTCAAAAATAGTAAGAAAATGTTGCTTTAAAGTTGGAACATTCAGGTTGCGGGTACGATGGAGCAATAACTCTACACCATCTCTCCCACTGAACACAGCTCTAAATCCTGGACAGACTACAAGGAGCAGCTATTTGAGGATTCAAAAGTAAATAGCAGCAGATGGACTGAGGAAGAAGAACAGAATTCAAATACCAGCAAACAAGTCATAACATGATTAACTTTTTTACTCCTGTATCCCCTGGTCTGAACTCAACACACAACAAACAAAGAAGTGAGCCCTGAAAAGCAGACGGAAAGAAAAAGCCCAGGAGAAGCCTTTTGGTTCTGGCTTATGGGAAAGGGAATGCAAAACACTCAGAGAGAATGTAAAAAAAACCCTCAATTAAAAAAAAAATTATTTTGTTCATTTGCCTACCCGCTGGACTTCAGGCAATCCTCTGCTGACAATGGTAACAGCAGCAGTGACAAAAGAGGGAATGGGAGTGAACAAAAGACAAAACCCTAAGAAAGGAAACATTCCTCTAGGTTTAAAGAAATGACAGTTTCCAAAGGGTACAGCCAAATACCATTGGTCTTTTTCCCTTTGTGATCTCCTGCCACATAGGCCCAAAGACAGTGTGGCTGCGGAAGTGCACAGTAGATTAGGGTAATGAAAGTCATAGTATTTTGGCCAAAGGACCAAAAAAAAGGTATCCCTAAAAACTGGAAATAACCAGGGAGATCATGAGAGAAAAACTTGAGAATATGACTATATAAAGTTGCTTATGAATCACATCGTTTATACCAGAATAATTTCTGGCAATCTACTTATGCCAATTCCTAAGCCCTGTGAAAGATACTAGAAATCACTGGACTTTGTTAGGTCCAGAAACATAAATTTTAACAAAGCTCCAGGATGATTCTGGCCCATGTGTTCTTTCGGAGATTACTCCAAACACACTACTGTAAAACGTCCACACTTGTCTTTCAAAAAAAAAAGCGAGATGGGAGATCACAGCTAGCAAGGTCAGGGCAAGGAGGCTGAACACCACAGCAGGGCACAGTCAGACATTCTTGAGGGTGTAGGAAATAACTGGAAAGAGAATAAGCACCAAGCTCAGAGTAAAATAAATTTAGCACATTTATTCTGATAGGGTAAAGATACATTTGGGTTATCTTGGAAAGAGGCAGGGTAAAGCGTGCAGGACAGGACTTTTGAAATATACCCTCTTCTTGGCAAAACAGCAATTTTTCTGGTGAAAAGTATTTTTTTTAAATTGAAATTCTCTGGAAATTACCGTAGGTCATATAGCAAATGAAAAAACATTCATTCAAGAAAATCAACTAAATCTTAGTAAGAATGGTGAGGGTCCATGGCATTTGAGCCATGGCTTATTCCATTAACCTCCACCGTCACTACCAAGCTCTACACCTCTGCATTACAAAAGCTTTAACCGAGGCAGTCTACTCTAGGCAGGTGCAGCCAAGATAAGGAGGGCTTCCTCTCCACCTACCTTCTACTCTAGGACTATGGCTTTACCCCATGAGGAGCAGGCTGCTGTGTTTTTCACTTCTTATAGCCTGTGCTGCAGAAGCCACATTCTAGGCAGACACAGCAAAAATGACATGGTCTGCCTTCCCCCATCCCATCCCCACACATAGGGTGGAAGCTCTACCTTAGGCACGGCAGGCCAAGGCAACGGGGGTTCTTGTTGCCCCTGTTACAGCTTAATTGTAGGTAAAACGATCCACTGCAGAAGGACCAAGCCAAAAAGACTAAGGGCACTCACCACCACCACTTCTAGTTCTCACTCTTAGAGCAGGAATGTTACTCAGGAAAAGTGGAACTTACCCCAGAAGTCTGGTACAGTGGCAACAAGGTTTTGGCCTGGCACAAAGGTAGGTCATAAGGAGGAAGAGTTCTCCAGCTCTGCCTGAGGAGGCTATCCTTACGTGGAAGAGAGAGTGGAGAGCTCTAAGTCTAAGGGCATTGTTGAAAACAATACAGGTTTTTCTGGGGAGCAATTAAGAGAAAGATGTTAGCTTCATGATACTAGCAAAACAGCAGACAAGCAAGTTTAATAGAATCAAGAAAAGAGACCGTCAAGATGAGCCCTTCTGAGATCACAGGCAACTCTGTATGCAAGAAAGGATGTGCACATATGTTCTGCTTTACCAAGAAGGGGTAATCAAATCACAATTTGGGGCCAGACCTGAAAGTATTCATCAAGTTGCATCCTGACCCACCCAAAACGCAGTAGCCTCACTGGTACGAGGTACTTAAACTCTAACCAAACACTGAGTGAACAGTAAGCTGCTCTGACCCAAGGGCAATGCCTAGAAAGCTAGGCTTCAAAATCACACTCATCCATGGAAGTCTGGGCAACTATGTCCATATTTAAAGGCTGGGTCCTCTCAGAAGCAATGGCAGAGGGAATCTTCACATTACCAGACCCCAGCTGAATGTGGATGGGTAGCAGGGGTAGGGGGGTGAGTAAACTACCTTAACTGTGATAGCAGTCTCTAAGTCAAGCACACACATCCAACTGTAATGGATAAAAAATATAACTGGCTAAGAACAACCTTTGATCAATTAGTAGCTTATAACATATGAAGAGTGACCCCTAGGTCAAGATTAAAATCTCCTACCCCAAGGTGGAAGACAAAAACAATTGGAAAGACTCAGAGCTGGGACCTCAAAACCTATGCACTGTAGAAAAGGTGAGTGGGGAGGAACATTTCGCAGAACTGGTTGGGCAAAGTTAACGTCATTTGAACTAGTGAGCAACAAACAAAACAATCTTAAAGGTCGGGGAGGGGAGATCTAAAGTGTTCAGTTAACAACAAAAATTATGAGACACACAAAGCACAGTAAAGTGTGACCAACATACAGAAAGAAGAAAGCTGGCAACAGAAACTTCCTTTGAAGAGATCCTGATGGTAGACTTAGGAGAAAAAAAAAACTTCAAATCAGCTGTTATAAATATGCTCAAAGAACAAAAGAAAACCATGCCTAAAGAAGTAAAGGAAGGTATGTTGACACTGTCTCCTAAAGGAGATAATATCAATAAGGAGGTAGAAATTATTCAAGTTATTAAAATGAACCAAATAGAAATTCTGGAGTCCAAAAGTACAATAACTGAAATTAAAAACTTACTTGAGGGGTTCAGCCATAAATTTGAACTGGCAATAGGAAGAATCAGCAAACTTATAAGATAGATTAATAGAGATAAGCAATCTGCAGAACACAGACAAAAAAGATTGGAGAAAAATAAACAGAGCCTTAGAGAAATATGAAACATAATAAAATAGAAGAACATAAGTAAAATGGAAGTACTAGAAGAAAGAAGAATTTTTAAAAATCAAAGAAAAAAATGGCTGAAAACTATTCAGATTTTATGAAAAACATCCAAGAACCTCAATGAACTCAAATACATCAATTGTATAATCAATACATCCAAGAAGCTGAATGAACTCAAAGTAGATTAACTGTTAATAGAACCACAAACATCCAGACATATCATACCAAAAATGTTCAAAGACAGAGGAAATCTTTCGTCCTTGAACAGAGGAGCAAAATAAAAATGATACATTACACTCAAGGGAATCTAGTAAGATTAACACATTACTTATTATCAAACACAATGGAAGTCAGAAGGCAGTGGAATGACATATTCAAAGTGTTCAGAGGAAGAAACTGTCTAACAAGAATCATACCCGCAAAATATTTTTCAAAAAAGATGGCAAACTAAAGGCAATCTCAGATCAAAAATACGTGGAAAAAAATTCACATTGCTAATAGACTTAAATTAAAATGAACACCAAAGAAAATCTTTTAGGGTGAAAGTAACTAATATCATCAACACACTGAATCCATGCACACATAAAAAAGAGAGCACCAGTAAAAGTAATCATGTATGCAATTTCACAAAACAATACAGTTGAATATTTCTTCTCTTGATTGATTTAAAAAGCAATTTCAATAAACAATATGTATATAAGTGTATTGTTAGGCCTTTAACATATATAAATGTAACATATTTGACAATAATTACACAATCATTGTGAGTAAGAGCAAAAAGCTATATGGAAATAAGAAAAAGATACCATTTAATAACTCAAATCAATAGCAAGAAACTAAGAATAAGATAGGGTTAACAAAAAGATTACTATAACAAATATTATCAATACAGACTTGCTCTTATTTCTTTCACCAGCTTCCATAAAAGATTTAACATTATATAAGACATAATATTAAATAAATCTAATACTATAAGAGTATATTGTTGAGTTTTTAATATACATAGATGTGTTTCATATGTATATATGCACACACATACAAAAAGGAAGTGTGTAACAGAAAACATTGTTTTGTTGTAATTAAATCAGTACAAAACTGAAGTCAATTTCAATAAATTGAGATGCATATTACAAGGCTTAGATAAAACAATAAGAAAACTCAAAGATATTACTTTAAAAATTCTTAAGGGAATTAAAATGGTATGCTAGAAAATACCCGCTTAGTACAAAAGAAGGCAATAAAGTGGCAGCAGAGGGGTAAAAAAGACGTAAGACACATAGAAAACATAAAGCAAAATGGCAGATGTAAATCCAACCTATCAATCAAAACATTATGAATGGCTTGAATAACCTAATCAAAAGGTAGATATTTTCAGATTGAACTAAAGAAAAAAAACAGGATCCACCTATCTACCATCTACATGAGACATACTTTAGAATCAAAGTTACAAACAGGTTGAAAATAAAACGATGTATAATATAATCAACCACCATGAAAGAGAACAGAGTGGCTACACTAATATCAGAAAATAGATATTAAAACAAAAATGTTACTAGAATTAGAGATACCTTCATACTGGTAAGACAGACAAAGGGACCTAACAGACATCTACAAAATATTCCAACAGAATACAAATTCTTCCAAAAATACATGAAATATTCTACAAAATGGATTATATGCTAGGACATAACAAGACTCAGTGAATATAAAAGAGCTGAAATCACACAAAGTATGTTTTCAAACACAATGAGTGATATTAGAAATTAACATTAGAAAGTTTGGGAAATACGTAACAGTGGATACTAAATAAGACATTCCTAAATAATCAAGAATTTATAAATAATCTCTTTATATTAATGGTGAATTGATTTTGAGCAAGATTAATTGACATGAAAATTCACTAGAAAATAAAAGTCTTTTCAACAATGGTACCAAGACAACTGGATCTAGGCCGGGCACGGTGGCTCACACCTGTTACCCCAGCACTCTGGGAGGCTAAGGTGTGCGGATCACTTGAGGCCAGGAGTTCGAGACCAGCCTGGCCAACATGGTGAAACCCTGTCTCTGCTAAAAACACAAAAATTAGCGGGTGTGGTGGCACGCCCTTCTAATCCTAGCTACTGGGGAGGCTGAGGCATGAGAGTTGCTTGAGCCTGAGAGGCAGAGGTTGCAGTGAGCCGAGATTTTGTCAGTGCACTCCAGCCAGGACAACAGACCAAGGCACTGCTCAAAGAAAAAAAAAATCTATTCTTGGCCAGGTACATAATCCCAGCACTTTGGAAGGCTGAGGCAGGAGCATAGGCAGAGGCCAGAGGCTGAGACCAGCCTGGGCAACATAGTGAGATCTCATTTCTACAAAAAATAAACAAAATTATCCAGGCAGTACAGCCTGGGAAACAGAGCAAAACCTTGTTTGTTTGTTTGTCTGTTTGTTTGTTTGTTTTTTTGTCTGTTTGTTTGTTTTTTAAAAAAGAAGATCTATTCTCCCAACAAATATGAAGTAGAAAATACATTTTCCTTAACTATAGTCACTATACTGTACTTTAAGTCTCCAGAACTTACTCATGTTATAAGTACCTTTATAAATGAAAAGTTTTATATTTGAAAGTTTGTACTCTTTGACGAACGTATCTTTCCATTTACGGTTAGCAAAGCTGACCTTCATTTTATGTTTATTGATTCTTTGGATTTTCTGAGTTTGTACAAAGTGGCATCTTATGTCTTCTGCCCATTATTCTCTTGGAAATTTTAGTGTTTTCTATTGTTTCTAAGAGCTCTTAAGATATTTCGGTTATAACAGCATTCAGTCATATTCATTGCAATAACTTAATATTGCTCTGTAACTAAACTTTGTATTTTTATCATACCGATATGTACTTTACAGGTTTTCACTTTTACTAACCAAATTTATCGATTTCTTTTCTTTCTGACATCTGCTATTGCATTGATGCTTAGAAAACCTTTCCTTTTCTTAAAATCTAACTGATTTTCATGAATACTTTCTTTTAATTAAAAATAGTCTACAGTAAACTCTGAAACCTCTATTATCTGGGCATAAAGCATAGATATAATCTTAAGAGAAAAGTAACAGTTAATTTCCTTTATTTCAAACAGAAAATGTCTCCCTTTCTCCTCTTATTTGTCATGCTATTTTTATCACATACCAAATCTCTATGCATGTTTTAAAGTTTTTCTTTATGTTTCATTGATCTATCTCTTTATTTTTTGCTAGCCCCATTATTGTGGTTTTGGAATATATTTAATTATGTATGATAATGCTTGCTTCCTTCTCATTACTTATATTTAAACATACGAAATATTTGCTATTCTCGTCCACATGGTTTTTATGGTAGACTTGAAAAACCACTTGCTAAAAAATTTCAGAAAAATATTCTACCAGGACTTTGATTGCAATTATATTAAAGCGATAAGTAATCTGGGAATAATTGATACCTTAACAATATTCAGTGTTTGCAGCCATGAATGACTACGTCTCTACATATATTCAAACCTTTTATGTCTCTCAATCAAGGTTAATATTGATAGTTTTCTGTATCTAGGCCTCGGATTTTTCTTTTCAACTCCCTCAAAAAAACCAAGCCTGAAAGCCCTAAAATCTGACATTATTTGTATGAGAAAAGATAGTTGCTAACTTATTACATGTTTTCATTTTGTTACTATAGAAATCATTTGTTTGAGTAAAAGCTTTTCCTTCCAATACAAATTTAGGAGGTTGCCAAAAAGAAATGCATGCTAATTACGTACTCCATATAGGACTTTTAAAATACGAAATTCTTATGACTTCAAAGCAAATACTATGATGATATTAAGTCTAAAATTATATGTTAAATTTAGTTGGAGGCTAACAAATGAAAATTAAAATAACTAAAAAGTGAGCAAAGCTGGAGAATAAAGTGAAGAACAAACTCCCACATATTTTTATAATTGGCTAGCTTGATCCCGCCAACATTGCAGCCACTAGCCACATGTGGCTACTGAGTACATGAAATGAGACTAGTCTGCAACAAGTGCTATAAGCATGAAATGCACAATGGATTTCAAAGACTTAGCACAACATTTAAAATGTTTCATTAATGTTCTCCTTTAATTTTAATTGCATTTATATTTTGAATATTTTAAGTTAAATAAAATATATAATTAAAATTATACATTTTGCTATTAATTTAATATTGAATTAATTTTGCTATTTTATTTTTAAAATTTGCCCATTACACAATTTAAATTATAAATATGGCTTGCATTAGATTTTTATTGTAAAGCACTGTGCTAAACTGCTTTCAAAAATTAGCTGGTACTAATTACTCTTTATTCTGGGTTGCAAAATGCCCCCAAACAGTATAATTCAGTTTTCTTGATTTTAATTTTTTACACATTAAAACAATTATGTCTTTGACTGGCAAGTTCAAAGTTTAGTAAAAGTCAATGATTGTATTATATATTTCACTCTGAAATATTATAGAAGTGTTCAGAAAACATAAAGTACATATGTGGAGCTTGATGAATGAACTATAGCACATGCTAGAGAAAGAGAGCGAGAAACAGAAAGAATAATGTTATAAGACATCAAAATATATTTTATGTATCAAGGTCACAAATAATTTCAAAATTACTAAATAGTAAAAGCTGAAACCCTCCATTATCTTCTTCTTAGTCATTGAGAAGAAATTTGTTAATAATAGAATAAACTAATTACAAAAGGCATTTGAAAGGATAAAGAGTTCTGGGGCAAATATGCTTAAGACATTTTAAATTTTTTTTGTCAGATTTTAAACTTTTGTTACATCATTAAACAAGAAAACCCCAAGTTTTATGCCTGTTATTTCTTGTTATTAGAAATGCTCAGAGCATTTATGTGTAACCCTTCTGTGACACTGAACACTTTCTACCTTAACCTAAACTGCAAAGTCCTTGAAATTTTCACAGCTTTGTCCTCTTGATTCACTTTCTACCATCGTACCATTCCTTGCCAAATACCAAACACAAGACCATACACATAGTGGATGTCAATGATGATTTACTGAATGAAGGAAGGGATGATTGAATGAAGGAAGGGATGACTGAATGAAGAAATGATTATGATCTCCTTTACCCCTGTGTGTTATAGCTTAAAGACATTGTGTCCATAAAAAATGTGTCCAAATTTTGTAGGTATATAGAAGAAAAAGAACATAAAATGCCAGTAATGCTATACTAAGTCCTTGATTCTTATTCGACATTTTAACATTTCCTCTTAAATAATAACACAGGAAGTTTTTTGCAATACGATAATTTTCTCAACTCAAGATAAAACTGTACACTACTGCCTCATACTTTATATATTAATAAAAAACTGGGACCTTAAACTCTCCATTTTTATTTTATTTAATCACCTACATCAAAAATACATTATTTCTTCAAATACTTAAAATATTACACCCAGGGATGATAAAACAAATACACAAATAATATGATGTATCTAAATTTGTACATCAGTTGAATGTGTCATGTATATTCAGAGACACACATAAAATTTATGTTTTTATCTCCTTGCCTGCTAGGAATTATTTCCAGACCTACTATTTTACATCAGATCTTTACCAACAGTTTTCCAGTTGCAAAGACCACTGTATATATGTATTTCCCAGCAGTATTAGAAACAAGAATATAATTTTGCTTGACTTGTATAACCCTCTGAGGGCTATGAAACTGTATTTCAAGAAATATTAACTAATGTCATTTGAAAGGTGATCTTTAAAATGCATCAGAAGTGAGTGTGGGTGTGTTTGTGTGTATATGTATGTGTGTGTGTGTGTGTGTGTGTCTGTGTGTGTGTGTGATAGAAAGGTCTTGAAAAATAACTGTATTTTGGGGGTGCTTCTGATGTTTGCTATATGAACATTGGCCTTTTTAAAAAAATAAGATGCTCAGATATTTTGCCAAAATGTGCTAAAACAAAATCACTCAGATAATATGAGCTAGTCTAGAGATTAATAAACTCTCCAATTTCAAAAGCTTATACAAATAATGAGATGAAAACAGATAATTTTCAGCCATCAAATATTTCAAGACTTCACTCTGTTTCTATGACATATTCATCCCATACAAAAGATTTGCTAAAGGGGTTGTAACAGCCTTCTGGGACAGGAAGAATAAGGTTTCTGGAGAAAATGTTAAATTAATTTTGATGGTGATGCAAAGTTAAGAAAGGGTTGTTAAGGGATGGCTTGCTGCCACGGGGTGGGGTTTTGTTTTGGTATTCTTTTAGAGCCTGCAGGTGTTTGGCACTAGTTAAAATCAGGGCCAGCTGTGATATTTCAATAGTTCTGATATTTTCCTCCCAATAGTTCTCAGAAGTGATGCTTCAGGGTGATGTCTTACACCTGATATATTCGACTTGTGTGGTACAAATGTGAAGACTCTATTAAATAACACCAGGTTTGTGACACCCTGTGCCCTCTCTTCCCTACCCTCAGGTCATGGCATCCATGACAAACAAAAACACTAATCAGAGGCTTCAATCACTCATAGTTTTTAATTGAGCAGTTTAATCAAAGATGGTGATATGCTGGAATCACCAAGTAAAAAGTCTTAAGCAAAGCCTGAAAGCAGAATGGCACATTCCCTTTTCATTCTCAACGTAGACAATGATGCTTTTAATCCCTCTCAGTGGTGAGATATATACCTATGTTTGCAGGAATTTGAATAGTTTCTATTAAAAGCTGTATTTTCTTTTAAGTGTGTTTCGGTTGGAAACCCTCAAACCACAATGTATTTCATGCACATGTTCCCAAGGGTATGTTAAATAGGACCATACTGAGGTCATCTAGTAAGTTTTTGAAACTTTTTAAGAATTCCTTTAATGTACTGCACAATCTCGGCTTGATTAAAAGAAGATATTTTAAGAAAGCACTTGGAAAAATGACTGGCTATTAAAATCTATATGCAGATAATCTATATTATACATCTATAATGCACAGAGCTTTCCACAGATAATTTGTCATTGAGAAAGACAATAAAACTCCCACTCTAAGGGTTTTGAATAAAAACTCCTCAGAACTTTCAGTAAATGCAGACCAATCCCCCTCCAACCAGCCTGCAGTATTCTTGATTGACTTAACAGTGGATGCCTGCAGGATCACTTTAACTGTGCAAAGGTCTGTCACATATAATCAGAGGATAAAAGGTAGACAATCTCTCATTTATCCATGAAAAAAAAATATCATCTGTTGTTTTGGTTGAATCGAAAAATCAAGTTACCTCAATCCATGAGACTATGATGAAATTGTTAGACTAGAAATAGTTTCTACTGTCAAGTAAATTTTTGTTGTCTCCAAGTTCAAACCACAAATGAAATGCTGTAAATGGTCTACTTGAGAAGTAGGCACTCAAATTTTTCTGCCATTACTGAGTCTCCCAATCCTGGCTTTTGTTGTTGTTGTTAGACATACCCATTTTCACTTTATCAAAGTCTCCATTCCTACGCCATGTTCCAGGCCTTGTACTTCACCCAAAGCAATTTTCAGTTGAACTAGCAGCTGTGCTGGCACAGCGCACATGGAGAGTGGGCCACATGCGCCAGCGGTGCGTTCCCACATCTGAACAGAAGTGGCCGTTTCCATGCACCCAGGGCCAAGAAACTCTGCAGCTCATCAGAGGCAAAACAAGGGAGGATACCTTAAACGGAAATCATACTTAGAAAAAACTTCTATGGAAAATGAAAAATAAAAGGATTTTCAATCATCAGAAATGAGGAAGGGAACTTCTCTTCTTGGCATAGATTTTGCAGATATATTTTTATAAAAGGATAGTAGAGTGCAAGCTTAACTTAATGATCCCCATCCCCAAAGCTACACTGGATTTTCCTCTATCCACTACACAAAGGTAAGTAAAAGAAGTTAAACAAGAATATAACCTTAAAGGGCACCATCATAACCACAGCTACTACTAGGCATTGGCTGTTTACCATCCTGCAATCCTTGTGCTGTTCCCTTCATAAACAGTATCTCAGATGTTATTTCACCATTTTACACTTAAGGAAACTAAAGTCTAGAAGTTTATAATAAACTGCCCACCAATTTTGACTCCATGGTCTTAACCATTATGTTACACTGAGTTCCCTCAGATCACCAAGGGTTTTACAACCAGCCCTGAAGATAGAGCTTGTCAGCCTCACTCAGGAGTACACAGGATGATAGTTCTGGTGGGGAGGATTTTAAAAAGTGGAGGGGGGACTGCAGAGGAGCAACTTGATTATTTGGAAAACTTGCACATTCCAGAGTTAAACAACTCATTAACCCCTACCTTTCTAATAAATAAATTCAAAATGGACTTAAATAGCAGGTACACATTGTGTACTGAGCTTCTGCTAAGTCACAAGCACTGGATATATCATAAGTTTGTTGAATAAATGAATGAACTAAGTCATCACAGTTAGATGTCATCTTGAGGGTTTCCAAAAATAATCTGTTTTACAAAATTTACACACAGGACAGTTTGTAGAGACATTTGTAATAGTATGAAAAGCTTGTACGTTGACTTACGTAATATAAATTTTCTCCATTTTGGAAACTGGCTAATGACTGAAAATATGCCATAGACCAATAACAAAAACTTTTGTAGTTCCAGAAGAATTGAGATGCAAAGATTAAAGTAATTACATTGAACCACAAGAGAAAATTAGTTATAAAAATCCTAATTATCCTATATTCACTTTGAGCTAGCCAATAAAGTGAATTATTTTAAGATAGTGGGTGGGATTATAAATCTTTGTTTATCAAAGCCTAAAAAATAGGTAGTGTTAGAATATACTTAATATATTTTTAAATAATATAATTATTTAAAAATAACTCTTTGCTTTGGTGCCTTCATCTCTAATAAAACACAGATGGAGCAATAGAAATGCTGATGGAAAAACTCTTAGGAAATATCTCCAGAAAAATGTACCCTCAAACTGAGGTAAACATGAAGTTCTACGTACACCTCAATACACGACAGCTTCAAATGATGGCTTGGCCTCACTCAAAGTTATAAAGTGAGAAAAACAGTCCCCTGGTCTACTATATTCAGAGTATGCACAATGCTACCTCCTTGTAAAGAATCGCCAGGCATTAATCCACTGATGGTGTGGGGTCCCTTTCAGATGAATTCACATAGTACACACCAAATGGGCCCCTTTATCTCAAATACTTATTGACCGTTATTGACCAATGTTTTAACATGAACAAAGCCTTGAGATATTCACAATCTTGGCCGAAAAAATAGCACAAGCAGAATTCCTGAATTCATTCACTTTTGTTCTCCAGTAAATGTAGTAACCATTAAATTTAAAATATTTCAATTTTCTTTTAAGCAGATATTCATGTAAGATAAAAGGCACCAAAGGTTTTCCAACAAAGGTCTCCTCCCTCAAAAGGTGTATTCTATGCTCAGTAATTTATTTCTAAGAAAAACTTGCCACGATATAAATATAAAGAACCCAAGAAAATATACCCCATAGTTTTGAATGTTGGAAACTGACAAGACAGTTGAATAATCATAGTGAAAGCTTTAAAATGGAGTCCCTCTACTTTTGGGGATCAATGGATGAATTTGAGAAATGGTAAATTGCTTGTAGTTATATTGATTGAAGTAATAAAATCAAAACATTATTTTCACATAATCTAAAAATAATCACTTGAACAATGTTATAAAGTAAATATATTTTCAGGTGACCCTGTTCCTGGAGCCCAAAAAGGAGCCTGATAAGCAATGTAGAGCACAAATATCTATCTGTGTAAAATTTATGCCTTACAAATAACACATATTCATCAAAGTAAACAAAGTCCTCTCATCTGCAGAATTAAATATGACTTGCTCTGTACATTTTAAGATAATCATATGATCAGAGAGATAATCATATGATCAGAAGTTTATATATATAATCATATGATCAGAGGTTTAAGATAATCATATGATCAGAGGCATGAAAGTTCTCATATTTCTTCCTACAAAGAATAGTCTCTGAGTACCCAACCCCAATATCTCAATTGTGTATATTTCTGTTTTTCAGGAAAATTAAATACCCTGGCCACAGAAACTTCATGTAGTGGCTGATGAAGAAATACAATATATTAAATCTAACAGAGACATAAGTATGCTTATGGACAGGCACTTCTAAGTTCTGGTTCTTTTTATCTCAGACCCACAAACAATTTTAATATGATGGTGAAAATTCACATCATGTGACTTAAGCTTGCGATCAATGGCAAAGGTACCTTGATATCAGTCAATCTGGACAGAAAACAGAGGAGTTGTTAAACTTCAAAAACAAACCTGAGGTTCTGCAAATACATTCTTCATGTTGTTGATTGGGCCATACGGGACTCCACTGCCTTCAAAAAGATGTAACCACTTGCTGGTCAGTTCTTCTTCAAACCTAAGAAGACAAACAAGGATAAATTTTTTACACAGGAAGGAATGTAACACAGCCTCTTCTATCATGTGGCCCTCTTTGAAAGCAAGCAATAGTCATAAAACTATGTTTCCTAGTCTTTCTTTACACCTCATTTGAGAGAAGGTTGTCTGTATGAAATGACTTGAGTGGCCCTGTAGTGGATAAGAGTAGCCACCCAGGTGCTAGTGTTTAAAAATCCATCATTTAGAGATGTAATTCTTCCTATTTCTATTGCTATGAACTCTCTGAGCAATTTATGAATTTAATAATAATAATATCATTGTACTTTGAGCATGAAGTCATTGGGCAATATGTCTTTTAGGTCTCAGGTAGTGGAAATCGGGTTAGGATAGGCACTGATATATTATTCTTCAAAACAAAAAAAATACTAATATAGCTGTTTTAAGAAAGCTTTGGGAAAAGTACACAAAAATTAATGGTCACAACCATTGGCCTACAAACAACCTTTGCACTGTGATTTACTAACCAGCACAACTCAAGACATGCAAAGAGTGATATTTCAGTTTAACCAACAAAACTCAAATTCATCCAAATCCTTTGTCTGTTTTATTTCTACTATAATTTAAAATTGGACTTCATAGACAGAAAAGCACATGGATTTTCTTTATTTTCTCTAATAGGTCTTAAGGAAGGGAAGCTAACACATTTATGAGATTTATTGTTTTATATTTCTTCTCTGTAAAAACAGTGAACACAGAAATAAAATCTTGGATCTATAGGGACACCACAACACAATTAGTTTCTAAGGTATGAAGAATTTCAGAATTATTGATTATTAAAATATCAAACCTGTTTTAATTAATTAAGTAATAATCTAGGTAACCA
This sequence comes from Gorilla gorilla gorilla, assembly GCF_029281585.2. NCBI lineage: Eukaryota > Metazoa > Chordata > Mammalia > Primates > Hominidae > Gorilla > Gorilla gorilla. Next base: position 50,666,200 of record NC_073230.2, read on the forward strand.
AAGAGACATTTTTAAAATATTAGCCAAAGTAGACTAAAATGTTTTACTAATATGAAAGGGCTAGTGAAACAATAGTAGAGTATTCATGGACTTCCCTTCAGTTCTCCTGTACATAGCTAGAATTAGCTTCAAATCTGCAGACTCCAGAGGAAAATGTATTAAATTTACTTCTTTCACCATTAAAAAAAAAAAAAATGCATAGAAATAGTTTCGGCCGGGCGTGGTGGCTCACACCTGTAATCTCAGCACTTTGGGAGGCCAAGGTGGGTGGATCACCTGAGGTCAGGGGTTCGAGACCAGCCTGACCAAAATGGTGAAACCCTGTCTCTACTAAAAATACAAAAATTTAGCCAGGCATGGTGGCGGGTGCCTGTAATCCCAGCTACTTAGGAGGCTGAGGCAAGAGAATCCCTTGAACCCAGGAGACAGACGTTGCAGTGAGTGAGGTCGCACCATCGGACTCCAGGCCTGGACAACAAGAGCAAAACTCCATCTCAAAAAAACAAACAAACAAACAAGAAGAATAATTTCAATACTGAAGGACACTTCATTGATTGCTATGTAAGAGAAGAAATGAAAAACGAGAAATAAAAAGAAAAAAATGGAATAAATGTACGTTCCAAAATAAGGCTACTATATGAACAATGATGTTCAATCATATAAGTTTTTACTTAAGGATATAATAAATATTTTTTATAAAGGTAGTATTACATTTCACTAGGAATCTAATCAATCCTATCCACACATTCATTTACTGATTGCCCACTATACACCAAGTATTGATTTTTGTTTTTAAGCATATGCCTTCCATTTTCTCTCCAATTTGATGGATAAGGATTTTTTATTATACATTTTAATTTCAGCCCACTAATGTTAACTACCCCTATTTGGTATACAATAAAATACTTCACTTCTAAATATAGTTTTAAAAAATCTTTCATAAGAATAACAATGCAAGGTTAAATGTTTGGGTTCTAATCAATTCTTTACATTCTTACTTTCTTTTCAATGACTGTTCCAGTCATCTCCTGGCCAAGGCCTCCTAAAATATATATAGATAAATATCATCAGAATGATATATGCTGAAAGAATAAAACAGATACTTTGAACCTGCAGCCTTTTCGAATAGGGTGTCAATTACTTAAGTTTTCATAAATGGAGTGTTAAAACAGTTAGCCTGATAAATTTTCAAGACAACAGAATTTATCACCACTGGGCTCACCAAAGTGGCCTGAAAGATCTACACAGAAAATGCATGTCAATATCCAAACAACCCATGGCTGCAGGTTAGCCAACAGAAAACTCAGGGGAATAGTTGAAGTTTTAGTATTTATATAAGCTTTTCACCACTGGGCAAAAGAAAGGGATTTATTTCATGTTATGGAAAACAATGGATGCACTCTGGAAATGAGACTGCGGGCGCTGCAGTTGTGACCACTGTTTGCGTCTTTGCGTGGGTGTGGGTGTGGAAGGGTTCTGAAATGCCATGAACTCAATCAGAGAGAGACAGAACATCGTTGCATTCCACTGCTCTCAGAGGACATATCCATCATTTTTTTTCTAAAAATCTATCTCTTGATCTAAATCGGATGTGGAATCCTTTATGCAAAAAGCTGTAAGCACATGTTTTTATTAACCACAAAAATTCTGCTAAAAAAAATTTAAAAAGCTGATCTAAATCACTCAGGGCAATAGATTTCAGAAGATAAAACAAAGAGTGTCCTCAGATCCAGCTTAGCAAGTGAAGCTAGGGCCTTCACTGGGAAATTATTTGGAGACTCACAAACAATTCAAATTTAATTGGCAACTTACTAAATCGACACATATATTTCATTCTAGATTTTTGTAAATTCACTTAACACTGGGAATGAGTATTATGAATCAAATGGTATCATTTAGATAGGTGAAGCACAGCTGATGTTAAATTTCCTAACATCAACATTCCACTTAAGAAATGAAACATTCTTCTCTTTATAAAATGAATTAAAGTTGCAAATGAGACAAATACAAGACCAGAGAGAAACTAACAAGAGATCTCAGTCATGAAGGTGAGAGCTGGAAGTAATTGTGACATTAGTGAGAACGAAATGCTGGTTATTAAATTGTTTAGTCTATATTTTGTCAATTTTATCTTCACAACCACACTATACAGTATTATCCTCATTTGACCAATAGGAAACTCAGGTTCAGAGAAATTAACTTGTTCAAATTCATACAGCTTTTACAGTCAGATGTCATGTTTAAAGCTGAGACTGCTTAACTCCAAAACCACGTTCTAACACATAATGACTGTAGCAGAATACATTCAGAATGCATAGCTTCACATATTTTATTCATTATATATGGTCACAGCTAAAAAATGAAGGAGCAGAGGTGAAACTGTTCATTTTTTGCACTAATAATATGCTTCTTCACTTCTGTCGTATATACCTCAGTATATATTATTACACTGATACACATTCATTCCCAATGCTTTTAGCAAGAGTTTGTTTTGCATCTGCCATGGAGATTGTAATAAAAAAGACCGTCCCTGTGTTAAGAGTTCATATAGTCTAATGGAGAACACAGCTATGAAAATAGATGAATTACAATGCAGGATGCTGAAACAAAGATACGAAGAAACAACTTATGGTTGAAGCAACAAAGAGGGAGACTTGCACTGGACCCATGGAGGCAGGAAAGGGTTCAAAAACAACGCGATATTTGAGCCAAGTGTTGAAAGACAAGTTAGAATTAGACATATGAAAGATGAGAGAAAGGCTCTTCCAGGTAGAGAGAGCAATATATACAAAGATCTAACTTGGAAAGAATCTGAAATCTCCCGTGCCCCAAGTGGCAGAAGATGAAATGTGACAGAGAGTTTAGAACCAGAATGCAAAGCAACTTGTCTGCTGTGCTAAGAATATTGGATTTCTTCTTGCAACAAGGAACCCAGAGAGGTCTTTAGGCAGGGGACTGACCTACTCAGCACTGATGCAGACAATGGGCTGATGTAGGTGAGACTAGAGATGTATGGCTGATGTAGATGAGAAACTTGACAGGAGGCAACATACGCTTTGCCTCTGATGCATCCAAAATCTGCTGATTAGTAGTATCTTCCATATTATTATCAATAACAAAAACAAGTTCCCATTTGAAAAAAAAAATTGTTTTCTAGACATTCCCAACCGTTTTAATTACTCATATCTGTTTTCAATCCACCATCACTCCCGAGCCTCTGAAATCTGGTGTGGTCATGAATGCCTTTTCTTACCCAGTCTCTAAAGGTCTCCAGTGATCATTTGTCAAATCCAATATTCTTTTCATGGTTGTCATACTACATCACTATGTAGTATTTGATGATGTTAACTATTCTACCTGGAGGTCTTGTGACACCATTCTCCCTTGGTTTCCTAGATTTTTATTTATTTATTTATTTATTTATTTATTTATTTATTTATTTATTTATTTATTTTTGGAAACAGAGTTTTGCTCTATCGCCCAGGCTGGAGTTCAGTGGTGCAATCTCGGCTCACTGCAACCTCGACCTCCCAGGTTCAAGCGATTCTCCAGCCTCAGCCTCCCAGATAGCTGGGATTACAGGTGCCCACCACCATGCCTGGCTAATTTTTGTATTTTTAGTAGAGACAGGTTTCACCATGTTTGCCAGACTGGTCTCAAACTCCTGACCTCAGGTGATCCTCCTGCCTTGGCCTCCCAAAGTGCTGGAATTACAGGCATGAGCCACCACACCCGGCCCTCCCTTGGTTCTCTAAATACTGCTTTGGACATTTGCGCTTTTTTTTTTGACACTCCCAATATTCTTTGTTCTCTTTTACTCACCTAAGCCATCTTGTCATCTCTATGCAGATGACACCCAAATCCATATTACCAGCCCAGACCTTTCTTTCCCTAGTTCCCTTTTTCTAAGTATCATAGGATAATTCCATTCAGATGCATTAGCATCCCCATGATATCATGACCATGGAAGATTTTATGATTTCCATTTCCTTCATAAACCTAGGATTCCTCACTTGCCAGAACTCACACCCTTGGCTAAACCTGGAACTCCTTCCTTTTCATCATTTCTTACAACTTAGATACAATTGCCTTATAGAATCAACTACTCTTCCATTCACACTGTAACTATCACAGTCCTGGCCCTTGATTCCGCACACCCAGACTATAGCAATATCTGGTTAAAAACATATTGCCTCCAATATTCCTCCTTCCAAAAAGTCACCAATGCTAGGTGTATCTCAAGTCTGTTTGACTGTCTCCTTCCCCAGTACCACCATCTTCTCTCACAATAAAAACAGACTGTTACTCGACTGCCATTTACACAGTAATTAGAAGATAATTGGCACTCAATATTTGCTGAATGAGTGAATATATGATGATTTGGAAAGAATAAGAGTCTCTCAGTGACATTAGTTTGAATTAATGTGGTACATAATTGTCTCCTAAAACCTTGGAAAGACTATGTTTAATCAGACCCAGACACTGAGAGAAGGATGACAATTTGAGACCCTTAGATTAAAATGGAATAGCACAGCATCTCCTCTTAATTTTTCTTTGAGACCAGTCCCTAAATTCTGTATGTCTTGCAGAAAATCTTGCAGTATGTCTTAGGGAAAAAAAAATTCACATTTCAAAAACTGACTAACATAAAAATGCTTAAAACATCATGTTTCAATTTAGGGACTTCCTATACTTTCCAGAGTCATAAGATCTCAGGAGTTCAAATGACCTTAAAAATCCATTCTTTTAGAGTGACAGCAGCAAGATGAAGGAATAGGCATTGTATAGCTGAACTCCTCCACAAATAAATCCAACTAGTAACTAACATCAGGCAAAAGTACCAGTCTGAATATTCAAGGACTTGAGAGGCCGAGACATCCTATTGCACCAAAAAACTGAGAAAAACTGTAATGAAATGGTAAGAAGAACAATTCTCTGGCCATGTCACTTCTCTCCCAAGCCAAAACAGTACCACACACTGTGAATTGCCCTACATTCACAATTTCTGCAGTGGGAAAAGTGGAACTCAAAGCAGACATTCAGGTTCCCCACCATTCCGAGATCTCATGAGAAATTTTGAGAGTACCAGCAGGGCTAGACCACCTAGGCTCAGTTAGAAACAAAGCACACGGTTGGAGCTCATAGTAACAAATATACAAACCTTGGTGGTTGCTCTGCATTCTGGCCAGTGAAGGTACCACACAAGAGAAACTAGCCAACAACATTATGCTGCAGGAAACACAGACCACAGGTCTTCCAGGCTTGAACCCACGAACAGCCTCCACACAAAGCTGGTGCTCTCATTGAGTCTTCCTCAGATTGATTCCAGACAGCTTCTGTACCAGCTGTATAAGTCAAGGAACTCAAGCCTGGGTGGCACTGGCCATGGTTGTCCTGGGCTTAGAGCACCTTCTAGTGCTGCAATAGCTATAGTGATCATAGGCTTTGGGACCACTACAGAGGGTCTGCTCAAGATTTCTGGACAGGTTTACTGTTGAGGAACATTACTAGGCATAACCAGATGGTGAGGACTGTAACAAATATCTCCTTCAATTCACAGGCATCAAAACACAACCACAAGGATCAGGAACAATCAAGGAAACATGACATCACCAAACGGACAAAATAATGTGCTGGGGACTGACCTTGAAGAGATAGAGATCAGTGAAGTGCATGACAAAGTATTCAAAATAGCAGTTTGTGTGTGTGTGTGTTTTGTTTTGTTCTGTTGTTTGTTTTTGTTTTTTGTTTTTTGTTTTGTTTTTTGAGACAGAGTCTCGCTCTGTCACCAGGCTGGAGTGCAGTGGTGTGATCTTGGCTCACTGCAACCTCGACCTCCTGGGTTCAAATGATTCTCCTGCCTCAACCTCCTGAGCAGCTGGGACTACAGGCATGCACCACCACATCCAGCTAATTTTTGTATTTTTAGTAGAGACGGGATTTCACCATATTGTCCAGGATGGTCTCTATCTCTTGACCTCAGGTGATCCTCCTGCCTCGGCCTCCCAAAGTGCTGGGATTAAAGGCGTGAGCCACCATGCCTGGCCCAAAATAGCAGTTTTAAGGAAGCTCAGTGAACTTAAAGAAAATACAGAGAAACAAATATCAGAGAAATGTAACAGAGAAATTAAAATAATTTTTAAAAATCCCAAATCCTGGAGCTCAAAATGAAGTGAACCCCACCCCCCAAAAAAAAAAAAAACTGCAATAGAGAACATTAAAAAAAGAATTAACCAAGTAGAAGAAACATCTGTGAATTCAAAGTCAGATTATTTGAAAATATACGGGCAGTGGAGAAAAAGAAAAAAAAATGAAGAATGCTTAATGGAGGTATGAGACCACATTAAAATAGCAGTTGTTGGCATTCAAGAGAGTGGAGAAAGGTAAAGGGGTACAACCACATTTAAAGAAATAACAGCAGGAAACCTCCCAAGCCTGGAGAAAGATATAAATATTTGTTCATGGAAAAATCAAAGATCTCCAAACAGATTTCATCAAAATCAGGCTAACCAAATATATATTATAATCAAACTGTCAAATATCAAAACCATAGAGAGGATACTGAAAGCAACAAGAGAAAAGAAGCAATTAACATATAAGCAACTTTCAATACACCTGGCAGAAGATTTCTCAACAGAAACATTTACAGGTCAGGAGAGAGTGAGATGATATATTTAACACATTGAAGGAAAATAACCGTCAACCAGGAATACTGTACCCAGCATGTTATCCTTCAGAAATAAAGGAGAAATAAAGACTTTTCTAGACACATAAAAGCTAAGGAAATCCGTCCTGCTTTAACAGAAATGCTAAAGATCGTTCTTCAAGCTGAAAGAAAAGGACATGAGTGAGTAATATGAAAAATCTGAAGTATAAAACTCACTGATAAAAGTAAGTACACAATCAAATTCAGAATATACTCATATGGTAATGATGGTGTGTAAATTACTTATATCTTTAGAATGAAGGTTAAAAGATGAAACTATTAAAAACAGTAACAACTATGATAATTCGTTAAAGAATATGGAATGTAATGTGATGAATGTTGTGACATCAAAAATTCAACATGTGGAGAAGAGGGAGTGAAGTGAAAATGTAGAGTTTTTTGTTGTTGCAATCAAAAATTGTTATTAACTACAATAATGTGCTATAACTATTGTTACGTGCTATAACTATTACAAAAATCATAAGTTCTTGTAAACTTCATGGTATTCACAAAGAAAAAATACACAAAAAGTAAAAAACAAGAAATTAAAACATACTACTAGAAAAAAATTCAAATAACCACAAAGGAAGACAGCAAGAGAGAAAGAAAAGAAAAAGTATCTACAAAACAACTACAAAACAATGACTGAAATGGCAGTATTAACTCCATACCTATCTGTAAGTACATCGAATTTGTTGGATTAAATTCTTCAAAAAAAAAAAAAAGAGCAGAGTAGTTGAATGAATTAAAAATAAATAAATAAATAAAAGTAAAAGGAAAGAAAAACCAGTTGGTTTTCTTTTCTTTCTCTTGTAGTATGCTGACTACAAGAGACTCCCTTCATCTTTAAGGATACCCACAAACTAAAAGTGAAGGAATCGAAAAATATATTGCACACAACTGAAAACCAAAAGAAAGCAAGAGTTCCTAGACTCAGAAAAAATAGGCTTTAATGCAAAAATTGTAAAGACAATAGAGAAGGACCTTATATAATAATAATGGAGTCACTTCAGCAAGAGGACATAACAATTGTAAATACATATGTACCCAAATCAGAACACCTAAATACATAAAGTAAATATGAATAGTTCTAAAAGGAGAGATTAACGGCAATACAATAGTAGTAAAAGACTTTAATATGACATTTTAAAAAAATAAACATATCATCTAGACAGAAAATCAACAAGGAAACATTAGACTTAATAATGATCTAGGCCAAATGGAAATATATATATGTAGAACATTCCATCCAACACATTCTTCTCTACTACATGTAAAATATTCTCCAGGACAGATCATATATTAGCCTACAAAACAAGTCTTAAAAAATTTAAGATTCAGCCAGGCATGGTGGCTCACGCCTGTAATCCCAGCACTTTGGGAGGCTGAGGCAGGTGGATCTCATGTGGTCAGGAGTTCAAGACCAGCCTGGCCAACATGGTGAAATCCCTTCTCTACTAAAAATACAAAAAAAAAAAAACAAAAAAACAGCTGGGTGTGGTGGCACATGCCTGTAATCCCGGCTACCTGGAAGGCTGTGGTAGAAGAATCACTTGAACCCGGGTGGTGGAGATTGCAGTGAGCCGAGATCGTGCCATTGCACTCCAGCCTGGGCAACAACAGCGAAACTCTGTGTCAAAAAAAAAAGAAAAGATTGAAATCATATGAACTATCTTTTCTGACCAAAATAGTATAAAAATAGATATCAGTAATAGCAGAAACTTTAGAAAATTCACAAACGAAAATAAAACAACATGCTCCTGAACATGCTCCTTAACAAGAGTTAAGAGCAGCCTGGGAAACACAGTGAGACCCTATTTCTACAGAAAAAAAAGTTAGCCAGGTGTGGTAGAATTTGTAGAATTTGCTTATAGTACAAGGAGGCTGGGGCAGGAGGAGCGCTTTAGCCCAGGAGTTTGAGGTTATAGTAAGCTGTGATTATACCACAGCATTCTAGCCTGGACAACAGTGCAAGACTTCACTTCAATTGAAAAAAAAAAAAAGGAAGGAAGAAAAATGAAAGAAAAATTATAAAATTTCTTGACGTGAATATAAATGGATACACAACATACCAAAACCTATGAAACACAGCAAAAGCAGTACTAAGAGGGAAGTTTATAGCAGTAAGTGTCTACATCAAAAAGTAAAAAGATTAACAATAAACAATCTAATCATGCACCTCATGGAACTAAAAAAGCAAAAACAGACCAACCCCAAAATTATAAATCAATGGAAATATTAAAAATCAGAGCAGAAACAAATGAATAGGAACTACAAAAAATAAAAATAAAAAAGCAACAAAACAAAGAATTGGCTTTTGAAAAGATAAACTCAACAAATCATTGAGGGGTCCAAGTTCTTTAAAGAAGAAGACTCAAATAAATAAAATCCAAAAACATTTAAAAAGACATTGCAACTGACATCACAAAATACAAATGATCATGAGAGATTATTACGAATAATCATGTGCCAGCATATTGGATAACCTAGAAGAAACAGATACATTCCTAAATATACTCAACCTACCATAATTGAATTATAATGAAACAATATCAGTAATAAAAAGTCTGCCATCAAAGAAGAGCCTAGGACCTGATGGTTTCACAGCTGAATTCTACAAAACGGTTAAAGAACAAACACCAATTATTCTCAAACTCTTCCAAAAACTGAAGAGGAAAGAATACTTTCAAACTCATTTTACAAGGCCAGCATTACTCTGATACCAATACCAGACAAAAACACAAAAATAAAAGAAAATTACAGGCCAATATCCCTGATGACCATAGATGCAAAAGTCCTCAACAAAATACTAGCAAATGGAGTTCAACAGCATATTAAAACGATTATCCCAGGGATACAAAGATGGTTCAACCTAATGTATGTCAATAAACCTGATACATCACACTAACAGAATAATCATTTCACTTGATGCAGAAAAAGCATTTGACTAAATTTGACAAAACTCAACATCCCTTCATGATAAAAACCCTCCACAAATTAGGTACACATGAGACCAGGCACAGTGGCTCATGCCTGTAATTCTGGCACTTTGGGAGGCCAAGGCAGGAGGATCCCTTGAGCTTAGGAGTTTGAGGCTAGCCTGGCAAAATCCATTCTCTACAAAAAATACAAAAATTAGCTAGGCATGGTGCTGCCTGTAGGTCCAGCTACTTGGGAGGCTGAGGTGAGAGCATCACTTGAGCTTGGGAAGCTGAGGCTACAATGAGCCATGATCATGCCACTACATTCCAGCCTGGGTGAAAGAGCAAGACCGTGTCTCCAAAAAGAAAAAAAAAAGAATGTATATAGATATACATATACCTATATTATCTAGATATATAGACAGACACATATATTTGAAAAAAAAATAAAATTCCATTGTTTTCTACATTCCTTCAAAGTCATTGTCTGATGTATATTAAAAATATTACTAATAATAGGAAATTCACAGGCAGTCAGGTTACTGGAAGTCTTCAAACAAACACAGGAAGTGTGCTACAATACACATGAGCTTTGAATAGATTTGGGTTAGAGTCACAAGCCCAATTATCAATAGGATCTTCATTAAAATCTTAACTAATTAAGATTAACTTTTTAAAAATGAACCGTTTATTAAGCATTTAGTAAGTGCAAGGCTCTGTGCTAAGCTACTAGTACATATTATTTCACTTAATTCTTCCAGCATCCTGTGGGGTAAGTATTAATACCATCATTATGTTCACTTTAAAGATAAGCAAATCAAGGTTTAGAAAATTTAAATTACCTTTTAAATTCACGTAAACATTATGCACCAAGCAGAAATTCTATCTTGGGTCCAATGCTCATGTGTTAATCACCACTTTCTACTGCTTGACTTCTGGTGGTGAAGTTCATGAAAGTAGACCACACAAAGCTCTGTAAGTGATGTGGTGCTAAAGACCAATCCCACAGAGGGCTTAAAAAGGCAGTAGGTTTTTAAAATACAGTATCTTAGTGCTACATTAACTGAAGCCTTTTATGTACCAGGCACCATAAGAAATACTATTTCTAGTCCTCCTATGACATGAGTTTTATGATCTTCATGATTTAGGAAACTGAGGCTTAGAGAAGTAGATAGGGCAATGTCTGGATCTGAAGGCTCAAATCTCTTAGCTGGAGGAGATCTTGAATTGGTATTTCTCTAGGTTCATTCAGTAGGGTAGACTCATTAGATATTAATAAAAATGCAAACAAACTCTAAGATATAGGACCACCCTTAGGCCACTGGCAATTGAGCTACTGTCTGCCCCCAAGGCCACTTGGGAGCACTGGGAGTGTTGCCTGGGCTCTACCCATTCCTGACTTCTTTCCAACTAACCACTGATCAACCCAATGGTTCCAAAATGTCTCATAATATTGGCAACGATTTGATGAACTGATTCTTTCAAGAATGCTGTGAGAAAAGACAAATGCTTCCTATTTGGAATATGAAAAATTGAAGGACTAAGATACTCACATTCAAGTCTTTACATTCCAGGCCCATAGCCCATCTCACTACACACTGCTGCCTTATATAGAAGATAATCAATAAATCAATAAATAAAATTCATTGAGAAGATAAGTCTGACATTTAATCTTAATCTACTTTTGTGACCATGGGCAAGTTGCTTAATTTCTCTGAGCTCCAATTTTCTCATTTGTTCTAAGGAAATTATAGTAGTTGTAAATTGCTTAGCACACTGCATAGTAACAGTAAATATCATTTACTTATCAGTGATTTCCTAAGGGTAGACAGAGAAAGAAGCAGAGCCTCTCAGTCAGAAACTAGACACATTTTCAGCTGTATTAGATTTTGCCCAATTGCACTTTAAAGTAATTGATGCCATTCACTACTTCCACCATGCTCAATATTCTCACCAACTTTTGCTATTGTCCGATAGAGGGAGCATGGTATATCTCATGGTTATTTATAGTTCCCACAGTTGGAGAAATTAAGCATCTTTTCATGGGACTAAGGGTCATCAGATGTTGAGGGTTGTCCTGTTTTTTTCTTTTTTTTTTCTTTTTTTTTTTCAGTGAAACTGTCTTCTTATGGACTTATAGGAATTTTGTACTAGTCTAGAAATAAATCCTTTATCAGTTACACAAATTACAAATTTCTTCTCCTGGACTATAGCTTCTCTTTTAATTACCTTTTTCATATAGGAGCTACTTTAATTCCACAAATTATTACTCTTGTCCTTCAAGGTTTTTGCTTTTGTGTTGGTTTAAAAAATAGTGCCTATCTCATAAGCTTATTATGATAAGTTAAATGAATTAACACTTTGAAAGTATTCAGAACAGTGCACAGTACAAGTAAGTCCTATATAAGTGTTAAATAAACAAAACTACACTAACATTTGTGGGGAGGCAAACTGTTGGCAGGGAAGCGGAAGACACTAGAGAAGAAGTTTTTAGGAACAAAAACTTGGTACAGGGGTGCATTCCATACATGCATTACCTATACGAAATGTCCTTTTGGACAAATCTGAGTAAATCCAAATCAAACCAACATGGCTCTGTAAGATCCAGCCTCGAGTCTACAATTCAGTAACTATAAACAGGCCTGTGACACTTCTGTAACCCACAGAGAAACAGCTGGAATTTGTTGGTCGGCATTTCTACCGTAAACAGAATCACAGATTTAATATTTCCTGTAATTTCCTCAGATCTTATTTCCTCTTAGGAATTATCTCTACATATTACTGATAAATTATGGTTAAAGTTATCTTTTCTCCCCCTAGCATTTATGAGCTCTCCATTGTCTGCATGTCAATTTGCAGGCCACACAAAAGATGGAGTAAGAGTCCAACAAGGAATCTAGGCACTGCTTTCAATCTCAAGATGGCTCAGTACACTCCATATAACTTGCTTTTAAAAACAACACTTATGTAGGTTGATGTATTAAGATTCACAGTTATTATGAACACAGTAACAATTCTCGTCCATACTAATCATTCACAGTTCAGACGTAAACTGTTTTTGTAAAGATTCTGAATAAAATGTGGATCACATATTACAATGGTTTGGCCTGACCAGAATTGCTATGACCGTCCACACAACCTAAGCTGTGTCAATGGAAACATAATATAGGAAAGTTACCCACATTACCGATGTCTGGTCACACCTCACACCAGAGGCTGCTTATACTAAAAAATAAGTGTTTTTAATTAGGACCTCTTTGTGAAGAACTACTGGTAAAGTAATACCAAATTATTAAAGAAAAAATATTTAAATATCGACAGGGAGAAAAGAAGAAATAAAATCAACTATAACCTTACCACATAGAAATAATTTTGGTTTATGCATAATTTTAGCATTTTTGTATAAATGTGGATGTTTACTTTTTATTCTTTTCTCCATACCATGACTCTGTAACAAATGCATATTTATAAAATTAAAAAATGATCATAATGTTTTGTAACCATTTTAAACTTACCAGTCATATGTTCTGGTCCAGAAATAGTTACCTACTATGGCTGAAGAATATTCACTATAAGGGTCTATCATAAGTTACTTGAGCTAACCTGTGATATTTACATTTTATTTTCTTAAAATTTCTGAGTACTTCTTCAATAAACATCATTGCAGATAAAGCTCTATACATGATCTTATTTCACTACAATCCATTCTTGGAAAGGGAAATCTTTTAAATATGTATCATTTTAAAACATTTTAATATTTATTCACGGAACAAGTTTCATTGAATTCCTAGTAAATACAAGGCATTGTGTAGGGTTACAGCAGTGAACAAAATAGACAAAAGTCCTCATCTCCAAGATTGCCAAAAAGAGAGATAAATGAATAAAATCTGTATTATCTGTGGAACTGCTATGGAAAAAAGTTAAGCAGAAAAATAAAGCCCTTTGTGAAGAGTTGCACTTTTTAACAGGGTAACTTAAGGTCTCAATGAGAAGAGTAAGTGTCAAATGCATTATATAAGCAGTTTCTCTCACCAAAACTCAGTATTATAATTTTTATCATTGATTTGATTATTTTCCAAGTGTTAAAGGGAAAAAGGGGGCATCTCGCTGATTACTAATGCTTACAGTTATTTACACATCTTATTTTACAAAATCCCTGGTTATATCTTTTTGATGATTTTCTATTGGGTTATTATTTTCTTATAAATGTGTAGATGATTTTTATATTAAATGTTAGACCAGCTTTGTATTTACCTTAAGTTTTTATTGATGGTGGTTTTTAATGTGCAGAACTTCTAGAATACTTCTGGCTCTCAAGGACATAGGTAATGATAAAATTAGAATATCCCACAATTTCTCATTTGCTTTATTCTACATCATATACATAATAATCTCATAATAAATATCTTAATCCTACCACATATAGGAAATATTATATATATATAATAAATATATCTTTTCTTGAGGTAGGGTCTCACTCTGTCACCTAGGCTGCAGTGCAATTGTGCAATCATAGCTCACTGCAGCCTGAAACACCTGGGATCAAGTGATCCTCAGGGCTCAGCCTCTCGAACAGGTGGGACTACAGGTGCACGCCACCATGCCTAGTTAATTTTTATATTTTTTGTAAAGACAGAGTTTTGTCATGTTGCCTAGGCTGGTCTCGAACTCCTTCCTGGCTTCAAGCAATCCTCCTGGCTTCAAGCAATCCTCCCACCTCAACCTCCCAAAGTGCTGGTATTACAGGCATGGGCCACTGCACCAGACTTGATTTTTTAAAAAATGTTGATTATGCTGCCCCCATGTTTAATGGTCATATTATATCTATGTGTCTACATGAAGTATATGCTCATTGCATATTCTGTTCTTGCTCTTTGACTCTTATTTAGCCATTCTTGAGTGTGTGTCTCTGGGTGTATGTATGTGTGTATAAATTAAACACACCACCAATCTATAGATCACTATCTCTCCGGGCACTTTTGTGGTCTGAAGCTTATTCTCCAATACTTTACTCAGTTATATGAACAGTAGTAACAAAAAATAAAATTAAACAATTGGGAAAAAAATCAACCAGAAAATTAAAAGACGTGTACACTAAAAATTATACAACATTAATGTAGAATATTAAAGAAGATACAGAAATACACCCTATGTTCATGGATTAGAAGAAATAATATCAATAAAATGAGTATTTTATCCAAAGTAATCTACAGATTTAATATAAACCCTATCAAAATGTCAACGGCATTCTTTACAGAAATAGAAAAAGAAATCCAAGTATTTATATGGAACTATGAAAGACTATAGCCAAAGCAATCTTGAGCAGGAAAAGCAAAACTGGAGGCATCTCACTTCCCAATTTCAAAATAGATCATAAAACTACAAAAAATCAAAACAATGTGGTAATGGCATAAAAATAGACACATAAATCAATGGAACAGAATAGAGAGTCTAGAAATAAATCCATGCATCTACAGTGAAGTGATCATCACAGGGAAGCCATGAACATAGAATAGGGAAGAGATAATCTCTTCAAAAAATGGTGGTGAGAAGACTATATATCCACAGGCAGAAGAAAGAAATTTGACCTGTATCTGACACTGTATACAAAAATCAACTCACAATGGATTAAAGACTAAAACATAAGACATAAAACCATATAACTAATAGAAGAAGATGGGGGGAAAGTTTCTTAATATTGGCCTGAGAAACAATTTTTTAGATTATGGCCATAAAAGCACTAGCAACAAAAGCAAAAATAGACAAATGAGATTACATCAAACTAAAAAGTCTCTGTACAGCAAAGAAAATAATCAATTGAGTGAAGAGATGATGTACAGAATGAGAGAAAATATTTACAAACCATATATTTAAGGGATAATCTTCTAAAATATATAAGGAACTAATACATCTCCACAGCAAATATAAATAAATAACCCAATGTAAAAACAAGCAAAGGACTTAAATAGGCATTTCATAAAAGAAGACGTACAAACAACCAACAGGTATATAAAAAGGTGCTCAACTTCGCTATGTCAGGGAAATATTAATCATAGTCACAGGGAGATATCACCTCAAATCTGTTATAATGACTGCTATCAGAAAAAAATAACAAGTGTGGCAGGGACATAGAGAAAAGGGAACTCTTCTCACTGTTGGTGGGAATGTAAATTGGTACAGCCATTTTGACAAACAGGGAAGCTCTCAAAAATTAGAAATAGAACTACTTTGTAATTCAGCCATCTCACTTCTAGGTATACAGTCATACATCACTTAATACAGAAATGCATTGCTAAGTAATTCATCAAATAAGAACACGTACATGGAGTGTACTTACACAAACCTAGATGGAACAGCCTACCACACACCTAGGCTATAAGCTATAGTCTATTGCTGCTAGGCTACAAACCTGTACAGCATGTTATTGTATGAATATTGTGTGTCTAAACATATCTAAACAAAGAAAAGGAACAATGAAAATTCATTATTATAATCTTATGGGACCGCTATGCTACATTCAGACTGTCATTGATTGAAACACTGTTATGTGGTACACGATTATATACCCAAAAGATATGAACCGGTATCTCAAAGAGATATCTTCACTCTCATGTTCATTTCAGCATGCTTAACAAAATCCAAGATATGAAAACAACCTAAGCAATTGTCCACCAGTGGATAAATGGATAAAGAAAATAAGGTGGACAAACATATATATGTGTGTGTGTATATATAGGTACACATACACACACACAGTGGACTATCATTCAGTCATAAAAAATAAAGAAATTCTGTCATTTGCTGAAACATAGATGAACCCAGAGGACAATATATAAAGTTAAATAAGTCAGACACAGAAAGACAAATACTATATGACCTCATATATATGTGGAATTCCATATATATATCGAATCGATTTGATTTGACATTATATGGTATATTAACATGGATTAGATTAATATTAGATTTGATTATGGGAGAGGGATATGTTGCTCAAGGGGTACAAAGTTTCTGTTATAAGGACAAATACGTTCTGGAGATAGAGTAAACAACGTGACTGCAGTTAACGATACTTTATTCTGTACTTGAAATTTGCCAAAAGCTTAGATCTTCAGTTACTACACACACAAAAACAGTGCTAACCAGCTGCAGTGAAAAATGTGTATATTAGCTTGATTGTGGTGATTACTTCAAAATGCATATGTATATCAAATCACAACACTGCACCCGTTAAATATATACAATATTTATTTGTTAAATACACCTTTAAAAAACCCAGCAATACATCTTTAAATAGGCGAGCCAGGATTTGTCTCCATCATGACCTTACAGTATCTTAAGTCTTTAAGCCTTAGTTTCATCATCAATAAAAGCACATAATGATGATTCCTACCTCGTGCAAGTTTCGTGAAGGTTAAATAAAGTATATGTGATGTAAATTAAAGTCTTATTTTTGTGCCTGGCACAGGTAGTAAGTACTAGATAGAAATTAGGAGGCCAGACGTGGTGGCTCATGCCCATAATTCCAGTGCTTTGGGAGGCTGAGGAGGGAAGATCACTTGAGGCCAGGAGTTCAAGACAAAGCTAGGCAACAAAGCAAGACCCTGTCTCTGGAAAAAAAATTTTAAAAATTAGCCAGGCATGGTGGCGTATGCCTGTAATGCCTGTAGTCCCAATGACTCAGGAGGCTTAGGCAGGAGGATCCCTTGAGCCCAAGAGTTTGAGGCTGCAGTGAGCTATGACTGCACCTCTGCCCTCCAGCCTGGGCAACACAGCAAGAACCTCTCTCCTAAAGGTGGGGGAAAAAAAGCCCAAACAATAATTTGTTGGGGATGCTGTTGTCAGACTTCTTGCCCTAAAATCTATTTGTTCTCTATTGACATACTGGAAAGATTAATAATCAAGCTAAAGTCACTTCAACTGCACATTCAGACTCTAAGCAACATATCAAACATAATCTAAATTCAAGTATATGGTAATGGAAAGCAACACGCCAGAATATACAAGCCTACAATTTCTCTTTGATTTTTCTGTTTCGAAACCCTATTTTTAATATGTCCCCACTGAATTTAATTTAAACTTATTAAAATAAATTTTCAAGTGAAGCATAAAAATTTACTATTTTACATTTACCCATTTTCTCATTTGCTGCCTTCCATGCATAAATTAGTCTTAGGAATGGGAACATTATTTTCTTACTGTACATAATACACCAACATGAAAATGGTATACAGAAGAGAGGCATAGGATAGAAAATGTTATTTTTTATTCCAAAAGATTCCAAAGGTAGAATAAATTTTGCCGACAATGTCATTCCACCCAAGGAACCCTGAAGAGAGGTAATCCAACCCGCTTTTGCATGTATACAGTCCAGGAAGTGCTCTTCCAGGAAATACTACTACATTCAGAAGGAAGTCACTTTTGGAAATCTCTAAATAAGACTCCAACTCCCCGGTCTTGCTGCTCTCTGTCCACCCTCCCTAACTCCACCCAGACTAGTCTTGTTTCCCTTAAATTACTCATTTCCTTTAAATGACTCCTAAAGATGATATCTCTATTTACAGAACTATCACTCAAATAATTCAAATATTTTATAAATATGAATGTATAATATAATAAAATCCAATAAAATTGGCCTTGAGGATGTTATCTTTCCTATACATATAGCATTATTATGAGAAACGTGGAAGTAATTTATCTCAAATACTGTTTCTCTATATTAATTGAAGAATAAACACATTAAAGCTAAGATGAGTGCTCTCATTTGCAAAAACTAGTTTAAGTGTTGTTTGTGATATTAAAAACCGACATTTGGCTGGGCGCAGTGGCTCACACCTGTCCCAGGAGGACTCCAAGTACAGGGACTACTGACGAGGCTGAGGCAGGAGAATCGCTTGAACCTGACAGGCAGAGGTTGCAGTAGGCAAGATTGTGCCATTGCACTCCAGCCTTGGCAACAGAGTGAGACTGTCTCAAAAAAAAAAAAAAAAAAAAAAAGAATGAGAACTATAAATCTTTTCATTCAGTTTGATTGAATCATTCCATTTGTACAGTAATATTCAATATAATAATATTCTCATGACAATAAAATTCTAATAACAATACAAATTTTAAATGCCCTAAATGCCAAAAAAAATATCAAAATCCCTTAGTATACTATGAAATATTTATACAACAGGGTAGTATATGAGCCAATTGAAGTAAAAAATACAACCAATGTACACAAAATACTTGATACCATATACACAAAGAACGTTAAGCAAATGCAAAAAAAGAACTCACAATTGTTATGTGCATATGATTACATCTAACTATGCATATAAATTAAGAGAACTCCAAAAACAATTTGTAAAGAAATTTTTTCCCTCATCATCATATTTTTTTTTCCTCAACAGTTTCCAAATCTTTTTAAAAAAATGGCAGATGATTAAAGCAGTCTCATGGCTTAATAGAGAGTATGTGGTGCTCCACTAACTGTAAGCACTGTGGGGCAGGAAACAGCCTCACTTGTTCCCTGTTCCACATAGCCTTGACACAGAGCCTGACATTTGACAGCTGATATTGTTATAGCATATACTATGTGTCAGGCACTGTTTTAAGTACTTTACATAGACATAGACATAGACACTGACATATACATAGACATAGACATTTAATCCCTATAACATAAGTACTACTATCATCCCCATTTTATATATGAGGGGCCTGAAGCATAGAGACATTTAAATGATTTACCAACATGACAGAGTTAGCAAGAGCCAGGATTAGAACTGAGACAGTACGAGCCCCAGAATCCATGCTCTTACCACCCCATCCCACCCCCCTGCTATACCACCTCAGTAAAAGAGGAGGTGAGCAATAAAGGGTGGATGAATTTTAGGATGGATGGATGAATGAAACAATCAATTGATGGATTGATAGATAATTTGATAGACTTATTTATAGATCAATTATTTGGGTTCGCTCTCTCTGAACATGGGAAAGGAAACTGACTTAGTAGTGAGCACCTCTCTGCTCTGACACTGTTAGGTGCTTTCACATATTTCTTACTGAATCATAGTAACAATCCTGTAATATGCCTCATATTGCCTCGTTTTGAAGATGTGGAAACTGGATTTTGTAAATTTGATGTTAATTCTTGGAAAAATCCTGGGATTTGAAATGATGCTTCACAGAGTTCAAGCTCAATACATACTCATTGAATGAAAGATTGTAAAGTACTCTTTTGAAGTTTAGAAAAGGAAATAGTAAGAATTAGTCACCAATATGGTTTCCTTAAAGCAAATAATGCCAAGCCAATCTCATTTTCTATTTTGCTTGGTTTTAAACAGGTATATGAGGGACATACTATGGACAAAGTATTCCTGGATTTCACCGAAGGTACTAACAAGGTCATTCAAAATATCTTCGTGAATAAGACGGAGAAATGCAGTTTGCATAATGACACAAATGAGTGAATTTGAAGGCAGTCAAATAATACAACCAGAGCTTTCAGTTTCAACCTCAGGTAGTGAAGATGGTGTCTATTGCTGAACCCAAACAAGGACTTGGATGATGTCATGTTGGTCAGATTCGTGAAAAACAAGAAGCTAGCGGAGACAGCAATCATGTTGGTTTAAACAAAGATGATTTTATTTTAAACAGAGTGAATAAAAAATGTACTTTACAATGAAGGCACAGGAGAAATAAGGTTTAGGAACTGCTAAGGTTTTGTTTAAAAGGTGATTTAGTAGTGGGCACCCAATGCAAGTCAACGTGGCACATAGCTTCCAAAAAGAGTGAAAACTTAGACTTCATTAAGTGAACTCTGTTACTCAAGACAAGTTAACTACCATCACACTATGCTGCTGCCCTGGCAGACCCCTACAATATGCAGTACTTATCAAGTGCTTGCCATGTGCTAGGCCCTCTACTGTATTCACACATTTAATTCTCTCGACAATTTTAAAGGTAGGAATTACTATTACAAGCTCATTATCCCCAATTTATAGATGAAAAAAATCTGAGACACAGAAGTCACATAACTAATGTCTTAATAGGACAGGGCAAGTATTGAAAGCTGAGCAGTTTGATTCAAGCTTCAATGCTACCATGATTGCATTTAGCCTTTCTTGTCTTCTGACACTCAGAGCTGTAGAGGCTACAGATGCCCCATCCCACATCCCTTGACCAACCTGAGCTGGTCTGGATTGTCTATTGTTTACTGGAAGTATAAACAGTTCCATGCTGCTGACAGCTTTCCTTTCCAAATGCCTGCACCTCTTCTTTGCATGTGGCTTTTCCCAAAACTATGCGAGTGTGCTGGATGGCACCTCCAGGGGAAACCATCAAACACTGGAGGATAGTAGTTGGGGGATAAATGCCCTAACATCCACACCCTCTGGTTACATGATTCCAAAGTATGTACACACAGTTTTTAGACTGTTCCCAACATGACTGAGCCCCAGCTACCCAAAATGGCAAACTGTTTATCTGCCTCACTTCCCTGCCCCTCTGCCCCCCACACTCAATACCATTTCTTGGAATCCTCTCCCTAAAAAATTAATGGTACCCAAGACCCCAGATTTGTTTTGCTTCTAGGCAAACCCTAACATACTACTCTATGCTGTTTCTGAATCTTCTCAAATCTTCTATTAACTGTGTCATTTAGTAATTAAGTAAACTACTTTAAATAATTTATATTTTTCAGCATAACATGGGTATCCCTGACATTAATTAAACATTCTTTGATTGTTTTATGTTACCAGCTAAACTACAGCTTGACATAGGGAAAGGGGGAGAAGCGGGCATGATTTTCCTCCAGGTGGCCTACCAAACATAATAGTAGCTGAGAGAGAGAGAGAGAGAAGGGGAAATGGTAAAAGAATGGGGGAGAAATATGAGACAGAAATTTTACATTTAATCACTATAACTCAAGTAAAAGTTAGGTTTTTACCCACCCTGTCAGCCACCCAAGGACTCTTACTTACCTGATCGGCCACCCTTGGACTCCATGCACCAAATTATAAAACTAGACCATTTGCAATAATATCTCTGAGTGAGTTCCTAAATTAATTTCTTTTTGGATATGCCCCAAGGGGGTTATTTGCATTCAAACATGTAACTCAAACTGAGCTGGCAAATTAGAAAACAATTACTTGTCCCTGGTTAAATCATGCCACCATTTTTTTTTTTTTTTTCTGCTCCTCCTAGTGCATTTGTGGATCACAGCCACACTCTTCTAACTTTAAGAGGACTTTTGGGAGGGGGTCAAAAGTACTATCAAAAACTCAGTCCCTGCTGCTAACCGATAGAAGGAACATTTCAGACTCAGAAACACCTTAGGCTTAGAAACATGGAGTGGGAAAAATAAAGGCTACTTAAGAGAGTATACTAAATGCAATCTTAACTTTTAACTTTAATGCACTGAAAAATAATATTTCAATCAAATATCACATCCAACTACTATTGCTATTGGGATAAAGTGATATATTTAGTAAAAATGACGTAACCAACTATCAGAAAATGATTGACATTTCTCAAATGTACAGCTTTTGCATGTGCATGTTGCTTTAAGATGCTTCATATGATTACTGTTAAAATAAGTATGTAAGATTTATTGAACAATAGAGTAAACAACCACAAAAAGCATGCATAAATTGTTAGTGGATTCGGCTACTTATGGCAGAAGTCATTGGTGGACTGTGTTTCATCAGAACATTCACTCTCCCACTGAAAAATGAAACATTTTGTAATACACAAACAAGAAACACGGTTCTTTTCCCTCTTGCTGAGTTTATACTTTCCTTCCCATAGAAAAATCAAAGAAAGAAAAATATACAACTTTCTCAATGCATTTGTAAGGAAGAAAACTACAACTGAAAAGAAGTCAATTGTATAACACATTATTATAAGAATTTAGTCATTTCTCCTGAGTAGCATAAAGCTAGAAAATACTCAAAGATACGTGTGACATTGATATTCACGCAAAGTGAAAGTCAAGAACATGAATTAATAACAGAAGGCATTTCCATAAATTAATAACAGAAGGCATTCCTTACCTATATTTTGACCTCCATGTTCTGTGCCATTATGGGCTCTCAACGACAAAAGGCTACAAATAAAACTGCTGATAGTGCTCATCAGCTATGTCAGATCCCTGAGGTTTTTATTATTATTATTATTATTGGCATTATGTGATTTGCTCTCTTAAAAATGGATGTATATTCCAAAGCTATTTGTTAGCTTCATCAATTCATTGATTACTGAGATGTTCACATTAAAAACGTGGAAAACAGCGGGAAATATAAAGATGTGAAACAATTACCTATAATTCTATGGAGAGACAACCACGGTTAATATTAGCTTTACTTCCTTCTTTGGTGCTATTCCTTTATGCCGTTGCTAGCATAGTTTATAATTATGCCTTTAAATTAGTCTGATGTAATAAGCATTTCCCATGCAGTAAAAAAAATCTGTGGCAAATTTAATTTTTAGTGAATACAGAATATTCCAAAGTAAGCTTTTATTTGTTTCTCTAATGCCAGATGTGTATGTGCTTTGCACTATTTCATGATTGTGAACAACTCTGCAATTGTGTACTTATCATTGTCTTTATCCTGATTCCTCTAAAGACATTTACGTAGGACTCCAAGAATGAATATTTCAAAATAGAATTATCGAGTCACTAAGAATGACCCTTTAAGGCTCTATATGCCTATTGAACAGTTGCTTTTTGCACAGCAGGGAATGAACCTGTATGTCTTACTATGCCTTACGCTACACTAATTATTATTCATTTTTATAAGCATGTGAATGATTAAAAAGAGAAAAACATGTTTCAGCCATTTTATTTGGTTATATTTAATTTCTAGTAAGACAATACTTTTCATACATGAATTTGACCTTATGTTTTCAGTTTTTGTGAAGTATTTCAAGTTAATACATTGAGGTTGTTATAATTGTTTACTGACCTATTTTAATAGTCTCTTTGTAAAATAACTACTATTATCTGCAGTTATTCTTGGAAATATATTTCCCACCTTATATTTTCAATTTATTTATGTTGCTTTAACATTAGAATTGTTCTATCATATAGCAGGGATTGTTATCTCCAGTACTTAAAAAACAATTTCATGTATACTTGAAGTTAAACTTTAGAATTTGTTAAATTCTGAAGATAATCCTCTTGAAATGGTGTTTTGAATTTTGTGAAAGTTAATATGAGAAAATTTTACATCTTCACTATAATATTTAGTCTTCCTAGCCAAGAAAGTTGTATAGGTTTTTTGTATGTAAGCCCCATACACATCTTGTTACTGTTATCCCTAGATATGTTGTATTTCATTGCTGCTGTTAACCATGCATATAATCTCTTCTTCATTACATTTTGGATTATATAGGCAAGTACATTGATTTCATATTTGGTCAGATGCTTAACTCTATAACTTATATAGAGTTTAAAATTTTTATTTTAAATATTATTATTTTAATTTTATATTTAGTATTTTAGTACTTTTTTTAGTCTAAGAAATGTAACCATTTAAGTAAACAACCTGTGCTTGTTAGTGTGCATTCAGAGACCCATTTTATCCTCTATTTTAGATGACAGAATGTTAAATTATATACAATTATGTTTTTCACAATTTCTCTCACTTTCTCATAATTCCAAATTTCTGTGTTTTAGAATATATTGGTATATTTTGATGTGTTTAAAAAGTAAGTTGAAACCAACAATTACTCCTATTTTTCAAATACATTATCTATCAATGGCCACCAAAAAGGGCCAATCCTGGAGCCACAAAGATCCAGGCCAGCATTTTGATGTTCCTTTTTTGTTTCCGTTCATTAAATTGAACAGAGTACTGAGACTTAAATAAACTCAGACATTCCAATGTCTGGATTTTTTCTCTTTCCAAAGTTAGCAAATGAGAAAAGAAAAACAATTCACAATAGAGGAAAGAAAAATCATTTAAAAAGGAAAATGTAAATTTATAAATTTAGAGATTTAAGTTGTGTACATATGATTCTGTGTATGTGTGACAGAGAGAGAAAGACAGAGAGAGAGAGAGAGAGACTGTTCACTTAGTTTCTTTTCCTAGCCAGGAATATTGTAAACATAATATGTGTAGTTAGAGAAAAGGAGAATAAGCAATTATTCCGTGAGTGCTATGGAAAAGACATTGATAATCAGAAGATAGCAATCTGAGCCTCATCAATAAGCTGTGTGAACTGGGGAAAACATGATAAACTAGAACTAAGGTAGGTACCGTCAGCCAATGGAAGCAGTGAGCAACATGCCAAAACTACTGCAGATTGTCCAGGTGAGGATGGCCAGAAGCAGCTGGTCAACAGGGAATGATCCAGAACGCTAAACAGCTGGTGGAAATCAGGACTCAGCAGGGATGTCATCTGTCAGCACTGGGAGAGAGGTGGTGTCGGCCCTTACTAGAAACATCAGTTGATGCAAGATCAAAGACTCAAGGAAAGTCCATGCTGGAGAGCCAAAGCTAAGAGGAGATAAGAATAGAACCCAAGTGGGCAAAGTACAGAGCAGAACTCAGTCTGACCCAAAGGCAAGCAGGAAATTGGGCAGGACAGGGATGAGTCAGGGAGTCCGAGGAGCAAACCAGATTTGACTGAGTCAAACTCCAGATTCTCCATCCATTTCCAAAGTCAAGAGCGAAATAAGGTCAGCCAGAAAAGTCTGGAGAGCTGTACCTTCCCCCTCCCAAAAAAGAAGGCCTTTAGCATTGACTTGTGGAGTCTTCCACCATGTTTCAAGGGATCTTTGGCCCGTGATACTATTAATTCTAAGTTCTCACATTTAGGAAGGGGTTAAATTTGATGATATCCAAACTTCTATCCAGTTCCCCAAGTGTTTAGGACTCTAACATTCTATAAATCTAAAAATACACATTGAGTTCCAAAGGAGAAACGAGGGTATTAAATGTCTTATCCAGGGAAATAGAGTTTACTGGACTCCCTCCCGTCACCATCATCCCCTCCGTATACAAACATATAAATATCCCACAACCACCACCTAATTCTTCCTCCTAAAAGGTAGTGTGGAATGGTTTATAGCCCTCTTGGAAAAAAAAAACTGAGATGACATTCCTTTCCATCCTGACTCACTTTTAAGTCTTTAGACATCATTTGATTCTCAGTCACAAAGAATTCTCCTAACAGGGTGGAAAAAGCCTTGGTCACGAGGAGATTGCCTGGAGTTGCAGTGGTTCCCTTTGCATTCTCTAAGCCAAAGGGATGCTTTCCAGAGCTGTGTTTCTTTCTTTCTTTTACCCTCCAGGCTGATTTTATAGTAACAAAACACAGCCACTTAAATCTATCTCCAAATAACCAACATTCAGAAAATGTACCACATAAAATATAGACATTTTACAAGGGACCATCTATTAGCTGATAATGGCAGCACTGCCAAGGAATGCATAAGAAAACAAATGTGACCCTCACCAAACACCAGATCCATTTATCCAAATTAGCCCCTCTACAGTGAATGCCATGATATGATTCAAAGAATTATGAGGGGTTGGGAGGAGGTTACAATAAACTAAATATGTAGGTTGAGGATACATATAAAGCTTATGAAATGCAGCCTCATAAGACATTAATAGAAGTCAGAAAAAAAAGTTGGCAGAAGCGATTTTAAAATGTGATCATATGGAAAAAAGAATATTAAACCAACTCAAAAAGTTTCAGAGGGTGAAAACAATAAGTTTCTCTATGTATATTAAAAACATGTAGATATGGGAGAGTGGATGGTTGCCAGGTTGAGGGAAAGGTGGAATTCATCGGATTTAAAAGACACTTCATAACCTCTCAGCCCTTGGCAAGTGTGTCAGGAAGGGGATCTTCATCTCTGGGGCTCCTAACTGCTCTCAGCTTCTCATTTTGTCCCTCTTCACTTACCTTAGGCAGCCAGTGTTTGGAAGATTCCTCTGTTTTCTCCACATTAAAATCTAAACTGAGGCAAAGATCTGGGAAAATGTATTTACACTAAGGAATCAGAGTTCAAGCTTTAACCCTCCCTGCGCTGTTTGAAACTTAAGAGTATACAGACTTTTAACCCACCCCACTCCCCCACAAAATCTTTAACTGTAAAACCTCTGAAATCAGCAAACTATGTGTAAGGAAGAATTATCTTTCATGGAATAAAGTTTCCTTCCATGCCTTCTAAACTGTATTACATAGGTAACCACTGATAAAAATCCTCCCTGTTCTCTAAGAAAACTTGTGCTCAATAAAGCCTTCATGCAAATAAGTGAAATCCAATTAAGACTGTAATACATAATACCCATTTATTGTTTAATTTTAAAACAGTTCAAAGTGTGAAAAGCAGAGTAGGGGCAGAAAGATGGGGTAGGCCAAAAAAGGAAGGAGGGAGGAATAAAATTGAGGATTTAGGAAAGGGGGAAAGGCCAAGGAAGGTGACACAGATGTTAGAAATTAAACATGAGAAAATAAAAAATAAGGAAATTACAGATATTACTTAACTGAAAAGTCAACAGTTTTCAGGAAGGCTACAGATACCAAATAAAACAGTGAAAAACGTACACATAAAAATGGCACAGGAGAAGTCATGGGTGTATTTTACTAAAGTGCTTAAAGATATGGGCTGAAGCTTTTCGTGGAGGCTATTAACACAGGGTAGCAATTAAGGAACACGCAAAAAGTGTTTCATTCTTTATGAAAGTACAGACACAAGTGCAAGAAATAACTCAAGTGGAGTGTTCACAAATTCTAAGTTCATTACCCACAACGCAGAACAAGTGTCTCTTGAAAGGGAATAGAATAGGGGCTATTAAGGTACTCTTTTAGTTAAAAAAAAAAAAAAAGAAAGAAAATGAGTACCATTAATAGTCTTAATTAGGAAATTAGTACAAAGTAAAATGTATTCCTAAGTCCTATGAGCTATTTTTATTT
This sequence comes from Gorilla gorilla gorilla, assembly GCF_029281585.2. Taxonomy (NCBI): domain Eukaryota; kingdom Metazoa; phylum Chordata; class Mammalia; order Primates; family Hominidae; genus Gorilla; species Gorilla gorilla. The sequence continues at coordinate 50,693,746 of NC_073230.2, forward strand.
TTTCAAAAAGTTGAACAAATTATTTATCCACCTACAAAAAGGCCATGGAGGCTAATGAAAATGTCATGCTTTGCTTTTGGTAGAAGTAAATTACTACTATAATACTAGTTACATCATCCTTCTTAGGATGTCTGATTGGCAGTTAAAAATAACTTTGTAAACACAAATTGTGAAAGTTGAGTCTTATAAGAATTACAGTTTGGCAGAAAAAAAATCTTAGAAATGAGGTTCATGAATTTAAAACTAATATAGAACTTGCTAAAGCAAACAATTGGGGAAGTAAAGTTTATGATTTTCCAGGATTAAGATCTTCCTCAGATAGGTCTCAAAAATAGAATGAATAAGACCTAGTATTTGCTAGCACAACAGAGTAGCTACAGTAAAATATAATTTCATTGTACATTTTTAAATAACTAAAAGAGTATAACTAGATTGTTGAGACACAAAGGATAAATGTGTGGGCTGATGGATACCCCCATTATAATGATGTGATTATTACACATTGCATGCCTGTATCAAAATATCTCATGCTACCCATAAATTTATAGACGTACACTAGGTACTCCAAAAATTAAAACTTTTTTAAAAAAGATTTTCCTCAAATAGGCTGAGTACTGCTGCACGCTCAAACTGTGCTGGCTGTTTTCACGCTTTTTTTTTTTTTTTTTCTTAGAGTCTTGCTCTGTCGCTAGGCTGGAGTGCAGTGGCACGATCTTGGCTCACTGCAACCTCCGCCTCCCAGGTTCAAGCGATTCCCCTGCCTCAGTCTCCCAAGTTGCTGGGACTACAGGCGTGCACCACCATGCCCAGCTAGTTTTTTGTATTTTAGTAGAGGTGGGGTTTCACCATGTTAGTCAGCATGGTCTCGATCTCCTGACTTCGTGATCCACCTGCCTCTGTCTCCCAAAGTGCTGGGATTACAGGCGTAAGCCACCATGCCTGGCCCGTCTGTTCTGGTTTTTAATCCTCTTTGTGATGTAGGTATTTTTACATGTATGATATATGAGAACCTGAAGCTCAAGGCTGATCACTGAAAGACTAGGATCTCAAATTCAGATCTTCTTATATTGTATGACCACGATACAGGTTCTCTAGTTCATTCAAAGTCCTCACTTCCAGCTACCACTGCTCTTTTCTGTTTTGTAGAACCTGACATCGTGGATCCTTGCTTTTTCCCTTTGGTCAGTTCTGCCATACTTGGATACCTTGCCCATCATTGCTTCACATGTTCACTAACTGAGAGAACATTTACTGAGTGCCAAATAGGCGCTAGAAATAAAAATCCAAAAGATATATTCTCTGCCGTAAGAAATTCACTGTCTTGTCAAGGAGGAAGAGAAGTAAATGACTGATGACAGTTGAGTGGGGTAGATGCTGTGATGCAGCGGCACAGGAGGGGCCCCTTGGAACAGACTAGCGAGGCCAAAAAAGCTCCTAAAACTTGTGCTTATTTTAAAGGACTGATAGCGGGTAGTGAGATGAAGAAGCTCCATCATTTGAGTGTCAAGTAATGAGCATATGGGGAAACATGGAGGACTGAAAGATTAGGCCACATTAAAAGTAGTAGCACTGGGCTGTGCGTGACCCAGGCAAGGCTGACAAGGTGGGAGGTGCATGTGCTCAGGTAAAATGGTTTGAACTTTATCCTTCAAGCTATAGAAGCCAGGCATAGTGACTCAGCGCTATAATCCCAGCACTTCGGGAGGTTGGAGCAGGAGAATTATCTGAGGCCAGGAGTTCAAGAACAGCCAAAGCAACATAAGGAAACCCCACTCCCCCACCCACCAACCATCTTTTTTAAAAAAATTATATTTTAAATTAAGCAGGCATGGTGGCTTGCACCTGTAGTCTTAGCTACTTGGGAGACTGAAGCAGGAGGATTACGTGAGCCTAGGAATTCAAGGCTAAAGTGAACTATGATCACACTATCGCACGCTAGCCTGGGTGACAGAGTGAGACCTTGTCTCAAAAAAAAAGTATTTATTTCTTTTTTTGAAAAGTGTAGAGAGCCCCAGAAAGACCTAGCCAGGGCAGTGAAATGGTCATATTGGCTTAATAGTGCCAAGATGTCAGTTTTTTACATTGACATTCAGTATAGGGACCTTTGAAGTTACAATTGCTCCATCAAGAGCCAAGAAATGTTCCAGGTCCAATTCTCCAGTATTTTGTATAAATCTATTCAAAATAATTTGATATCAAATTTTAAAAATGATCAACTTAGAGGAATGTAACTAATAAACTTTTTTTTTTTCTTTTTGAGACAGAGTCTTGCTCTGTCACCTAGGCTGGAGTGTGGTGGCATGATCTCGGCTCACTGCAACCTCCACCTCCCGGGTTCAAGCAATTCTCCTTCCTCGGCTTCTCGAGTAGCTGGGATTACAGGCGTGTGCCACCACACCCAGCTAATTTTTGTATTTTTAGTAGAGACAGGGTTTCACCATGTTGGCCAGGCTGGTCTCGAACTCCTGACCTCAGGTGATCTGCCTGCGTCAGCCTCCCAGAGCACTAGGATTACAGGCGTGAACCACTGTATCCGGCCAGCCACCGCACCCAGCCTAAATGCTTGATTCATTTCAACAAATACTTGTTTGGCACCTCTGTTAAAAGGCCCTGATATAGGACATTTAACTCCACAATGCAGTAAACTCTGAAAATAAGTAAATAGACAATTAAAAATCAAAAACTTAAGAAAAAACCAAATCATTCAAAACCAAAACTATTTATTTTACTAAAGGAATTGCCACAGTATTTTAAAAGGCGAACTTATCTAATGCTGTTAGTTTTATTTATGATGACATAATGTAAACAACTTTTTACAAATGCCTTCACTAGGACTACATTGACATATACTTGCTTTACATATGTAACATTTTTCCAAAAGCAGTTTGAAAATTGTCATCTGCATCTCTCCAAACTACAGATAATCCTTAACTTATGAAGGTATTATGTCCCAATAAAACTATCATTAAATTGTAAATATCATAAGTCAACAATGCATTTAATACACCTAACCTACCAAACTGACTGAGAGCTGCAGCTCACTACTGCCGCACAACATCACAACAGAGTATTTTGCTGCGTATATGGCTACCCTGGAAAAAGATCCAAATTCACAGGATGGTTTCTTTCCCAAAGTAGCTGGGACTATAGGCACATGCCACCAGGGCCAGTTAAATTTTTAATTTTAATTTTTGTAGCAACATAGGGTCTTGCTATGTTGTCCAGGCTCACAGTACAGTTTCTAATGAATGTGTACCACTTTACCACATGGTAAATTTAAAAAATTGTAAGTTGGGGACCATCTGTACTTTTTTTCTGCTGCCATGATTTTATTTTCATGCTACAAAAGTACATTCACATCAATATTTCCTTCTTTGAACTTTTTTCTTTACCTGCCTAATTCTGTTTGTCCCTCAAGATTTATCTTAGATGGCACCATCTCCAGGAAGCCTTCCCTGATTTCCCAGATTAAAGGAGTTGCTCCTTCTCTGAGCTCCCCAATCCACTGTGCATATGATTACCCAGGTAATTCCCACACTCTACTTAAATCAGTGCTTTCTGTGTTTATTTTCCTAATTAGACCATGAACTCCTTAAAAGCCCAGGCTTCATCTTTCAGCTCTGTATCTGCAGGACAAGGGTACACAGTCAATGGCCAATAAATGTTGGTGAAGAGAGGAAGAGAGAGGGAATAAAATAAACTTTATGTCTATTTTCTCCATCAATTCTCTTCTCCTTCATCCTCATTTCATGTCTTCCTATTATTTCTCCCCAAACACTAATACATCATCTTTAGCCCTCTCTTCCTAGTTTCAATTCACAACTTGCAATATCTCTCTTGGGGTCCTAACTATTGCAAAAATGCTGATCTGGTGTGCGAGTAGCACAGGTTTAAGAGTTTGTTGCTCCTTAGCACTGCAAAGAAGGGGATTGTTTTATCTGGCGCTGGATTAGTCTCCATTATATCTCCTCTTCTGTTTTAGCTAGGGATTTTTAACATGATTGAGTTTTACCTAGTTTTCAATGTTAGCAGCTGGGTAAACATACTTTCTGCAACACCCTGGATAAAATGGCAAACTCCAGGGGAAAGTCTTCTACCTTTAGATTAATAAAAAAGACTTGCTCACAGCCCTGGTTGGGGAATAGTAACACCTGAGAGCATTTGAGGGGAATCATGTGTGCTGGCTGTGGAAAACGCAGCTGATGACCAAAACAGGCAGCTGCCGTCCTGAGTGAGGCTGATCGCCCTCAGAGAGTAGCTTCAAACTGTACTTAGCAAGAATAACAGAGAACTGAGGTAAGTGACTGACAACTCTGGTAGGTACTTCCAAAAAAGCCTGGACTTTTCATAGGAGAATCACCTGATTCTAAAAAATATAAATGAAGGCTTACAAGGGACAGGGAGGGGAGTACTCAAAAATCGCTCAAGGAAAATACTTTGGAAGGAAGATTTTGAAACACAATAGGAAATTCACGTGTATATTTACAAGAGCCAACTTTGTAAAAATCCATAAATGCTTCTGTTTTCACTGTCTTCAAATTGGGTGTAAAGGATGAGAAACCTTTTTAAAATAAACACAGTGAGTTCATCATTCCTAGAGTTTGTTTTTAAAGTTATCTGCTGTGCAAATTCACTCTCATGAATCCCTCCACATTTTCACGTTTTAAAGATTTTCTAAAATAAAAATATCAGGCAAGGAAAGTGTCTATAAGTATTAAAGGAAAGTGCTTGCGATGTAAGGTTTAACAGAAGACAACAGGCAAAAACACGATAGACTCACATGGTAAAGTCGATTATTTGTGAGTGGCTACTGTTACTAAAAATATGTTTTTACTATGGAAATGGCTGGCAAACCACATTTTAAAAATTGGAGCATGTATATCAACATGTTGAAAAAGTACAATAAATGAGTAACAGGCACAGCCTATAACTGCAATACTCTTGCAAGAGAAAAAAATTTTTTAAGTGGTTATTATGAAAAATATGGAAAACTAACTTCTTAGGCTCACCGAAACAAATGTGTTAAGTAATACTTCAAAAACAACCACTACCAAAAAGAAGTATGTCTTCTAGAAAGTCTGCAATGGTTACCAAATGAAAATTCAGGAGGGCAGGAATTCTTGACTGTATTTTACTGCTATATCCCAAGTGCTCAGAACAGTTCATGGCACATAGTAGGTGTTCGACAAATGCTTGTTGAATATGTGAGAGACTGAATAGATGGAAGAGAAGCATAGACCACTTCAACCTGGCCCTCTGGTCTCCCTAGGTGAGAAACGGGGTCTTCCTGACTCCACGTTGCTGAAATGCTTTGACCTCTTCTCTACTAGGTAGAGCACTCCCTCCCTTGACGCTCTCTCTTCAAGTCAGAGAGAAAAAAGTTGCAATAAGCAAATCCATTTTATGGCCAGAAAAAAAAATATCCTTTATTTCGCAAGTTTAAGAAACTACTTTGTCATAAAGGCTTTCATGATTTCACGACATGATCTGCCTGCCATGGGCTCCCACGCTCTCTGAACCAACCTGACACCCCTTTTCTCTTGCTCCCTCAGATCCAAGCACACTGTCCTCTGACTTACTCCATAAACTCTGCCTGGAATTCATCTCCCAGATGCCTGCCAGCCTCCCTCAGACATTTTCTCTCATTTCTTGCAAGCTTCTGCTCAAATGTCACTTTCACAGAGAAGCCCTCTGTGACCAGACTAAATGAAAAACCCAGCTTCACACTTAACTTCTGGCATTCTTCCTTGTCCTGGCCTGTATTATTTTTCTTGGATACACTTTGTTTCATTCACTTCTCTATCCCCAACACTTGCAACAGTGCCTACTACACAGTTAGTGCTCAATAAATATTTCTTGAGCGCATAAACAAACAAGGACACAGTCATATTTCATGTGCCACTTCAGGGAGGCAATATGAGAGATGAAAAAGGTGTAGCCTTTTGAATCCCATTTCTAACTATTCACTATGTGCCTGACCTGGAGACCACCTCCCTAAATGTCAGAATTTTCATATCAAGTGGGAATAATAACACTTATCTGGCATGTACTTGGCAGCCACCAAAGGCTGGTTCCACTCCTTCCTTTCTCCCTGGCTCCTTTTTTGTGGCTGTGAGCTAATGTAACACTTTTGTTAGGAAATAAAATGCCTGCAAGTTCTAAGGTGGCTGTGTAATGCATGTGCTGAGCAAGACGAGAATGTTGAGAAGGCCCTAGAGCAACATCATTCATAATGACAACTAACGTTGATTGTACTTCTGTTTGGCAATGGCAACGGACAAGGCACGAAAAGGACAACGTTCTTTCCTAAAGGTGCCAACATCCGACTGGGAACAGAGGCTTCTAGAACTGGCCTTGAAGCATGACTAAGTTTCAGAATAGTGGTAATTCTGAGAAGCATTTCAGAGAGGAAACTAAACCAATTGGGAGGGTGACCATAGCAGGGCCGTCCTTTGGAAACATGTAAGAAGAAGAGTGGACAGGAAAGGTGATGTCAGATTATGGAAGACACCGCATGCCAGGCTGGAGGCTACGTCTAATCATGTAACTTATGAAGCACCACTAATATTTTTGAATACTGGAAAAACACAGAATCATATAATGAAAATGACAAATTTTAAGAGACTTCCCAAAGCCAAGCACTAAGCAGTACTAATGATTCCAGTGATATTTGTTCAGAAAAATAAATGATAAGCTTATAAACTGGAATGAATCAATATTCTAATTCTAATCTTCCCAGGTCGTCACTATTTGAACTACCGTGGAGGAAGAGAGACGTGCTAGAAGAGACTTGGAGAACTGCAACTCATAAGAAGGTACCAAAAAATGTCAGCACACTAGCAGAAGAGAGCACAAAAGCTAGCCTGCAAGCAGCCAAGGGCTCTATCTGTGGTCTGTGTTTTAACAGCAGTACCAATGATGATGTGACCTCCTTATGAAATTTCCTCTCCTAGGACTACCCCCCCCACCCACCCCGTCTCTTCCTTGCAGGTCGATTCCTTACTTATTGTTAAGTCTGAATAAAAATATAACAAACTTATAGATACCAAAATGCTGAAACTTCTACTTCTGTGTATAAAAGAACAGAAAGAAGAAGGTTGCAGATTATATAATTCACCCCAAAGAGGGAAAATGGCAATGAGTATGTTACAGATGCTACTAAAAGTCATCCCACAGTTGAACTCTATAACAGAATTTAGGAAGGAATAAAAGTTTTAAAACACAGGAAACCAATCTAGGTATCATATTTTTCTTGGGATCTATTCTTCTCGCAGCATGGTCATGATTATTCAGTTTATCAAAGAGCTTCTGATAAGGTTCTCACAAGTGGCTATTACCGAAACTTGGTAACCATCGTGTGAAAGGAAAAAGCTTTATCAATTAATTATATGAATTACAAATGCTTGAGAGGCATAGAGGCAAAAAGAAGAAATAAATGGGCAGTTCTCATGTGGAGAAAAGTTAATCATTGAGGGCTCTGGGGCTTCGCGGTAGCATCAGAGTTATATTTAACTAGGAACCAGAAAAGGGCACCCAGTTCTCCATCCCCCATTCTGTGTCTATCAGTCCCACAACACACAGTCCCTATTGATATGAACAGCATTTGGCACACGGAAAAGATACAGGCAGTGTTTAAAATTACAAAAGTGTTTAAAGTTACAAAAGTATTTCAAATCCAGGAAAAACAGATAGATGAATGTTGATTCAGATATTCCTGCAGACATCCCCAAATACAAAGACAACAAAAATAAAAACAGCAGAATTTTAGTTCTTATAACTTTGATGTATACTACATAGAAACACATGAGCCTTTTCAAAAGGCTAAATATGGTATTTAAACAAAATTACCTAATTTATTGGCATGATGAGAGCAAATTTTCAATATAAAAGAAAAGTTCATGTGGACATTTAGATCCACAAAAGCCACAAAGCCCATTTGTACAGATTCAGAAGACATGTAAAGGCAAACAAAAAGTGAAACTGACATGAAACAGTAAGAATAATTATTTTCTTCAGACAAACTTGAAAAATTGGTACAGGTATTACAAAAAATAACCTGACATTAATGGAAAAAATTGAAAATAAAATATTCCACTTAATTAACATTAACATTTTATGACCCATAACTCAATGTGGCATCTGCAATGATCCAGAAATAACATCAAGATTCACAGGAGTGGCTCAGAAATGCAAACCAACTCTTGATTTCACCTCTCTTTACCTTGCTTTCCTTACATGTAAAATGGAAATAACAGAACTTACCTCACAGGATGATTATGAGGATTAAACGAGACAATGTATCTAAAGCATTTAACAAAGTGAAAGTATGAAATAATGTTAAATTATTATTGTTGTTGTTGTTGTATTTATGATAAACTAAACCCAAACAGGTACAGGACACAGAGAAACAACCAAATTCAAGTCATGGTGACTTTCTTATTTATATCATTGTTATGACTCAGTACTTAACAAAACATAAAATGTGTTCAAGTGCTTCTAAACAAACAAACAAAAAAACCCCACAGCTTTAAAATCTCTCCACCAGCCAGTTTTGTAAAATGAAAGAGAATTACAAATTGATCTCAAATAAGCCAAGAAAAAACACATAAAACACCAGATAAATGCTTATCACATAATTCTTAAATGGATGAATACAAGATCCAAACTTACCGCTCAGATAATATTTTAATAAGCTCTTTTCTATTGTGTACCCGAAGGTGGTTAGTTTTATACTTGGAATTATCAATCAACTCAGGCAAATCCAAGATCTAAAAGAAAAAAATAATTTTCAAGTATAAGAAATAGGTTGTTCTTGTACCTGCCTGTGGGTGCTAGTGTTCAGGTCCTATCTCTCCCTTCTCAAGAACATTCCTTGCTGGTCTTTATGCCCCTCAACAAGGACATATGGAGGGAACAAGCACACGATTAGGATGGAACATGCTAGTGAAAGGGTTTGTCATTCATAAGAGGCTTTTACTACATTTAAGCAAATATTCTTACATATAGGAGACCAGCAAAAGATGCCCATAAGTCTTATACCAAATATGAGAATATAGGAAACATGTTATCAGATCCCCACAGAAAAAAATCTTGTTTAGAGGAAATAGGGAGAGAGATGCTAAACTGGGTAAAACGGACCAAATTTTAAAAACCAATATCATAAGTGCATATCTACATGTATCTTGTATACAGTCAACATGTACCTTGTAGATATATTCACTTATTTATACCACATGTAAATAAAATACTGTGATCTTCCCAGGTTGTCCTACGCAGAATGTTCTAAAAGCTGCTAAAATAAAGTAAAAGCAAATACATTTACCCAAATTCTCACCATTTAAACAATAGCAAATTAAAAGATCTTCTTCCTATAGAAGTATCACTATGTTTTATTAATATATCTCCCTGAAGTAATACCAACTAGAAATGCTTTTATAGATTTCCTCTTGTGCTCCTCCTCAATAAGGGGAAAATCTATCTTGCAAGTCCCTTTGGACAACATTCAACGTTAACAAGACCATAATGAAAGTACCAAGTGGATTTGGAATGGAAAAGTTTTACAAAGACTGTGTAGAGGCAGTGCTTGGCAGTTGTATTGGAAAGTCACAAGGAGTATTTACAGCCTGGGGGCAGGCCACACGGCCTACAGAAAGCTTCATTGCCTTTATTAATATATTTACTTTCAATATAAATATTTAATGGTTTCATTTATTTTCCACAGTTTAAATAAAATCTATCTATTAATCATCTTACAAAGGACAGAGAAGTGAAGAAGATTCCCTTGAGTAAAGAGACCATCTCAGTGGTGTAATTTTTCTTTCACATGTTTCACTTATTTCCTTTAGGAATAATAAAGACAGCATTATTCTCCCTGATTTTAAAAACCAACACCACATACAGCACCCTTTCTAGAAACCTCCCTGTCACAACACCTGATCCAAGAATTGGCCTCAAGACTTGTCTAGCAGTTAGACACCCTCCCTCCGTAAGAGTGAATAAGTCATTCCAAGAAAAAAGCAAGTGTCTTCACTAAGTCACAGGTTAAATTTATAAACCTGGCCTCACCCAAAAAGCACCAACAGCAACAAAAAATTACACAGTGACCACACTTAAGGGTAACTGGAATGCCCATGTGTCCTCTGTATTTGACTTACTGGAACTCTTTTCTGTTTCAAAGATGGTGTGAAATTGTTGGCCAAAGTAATAATCCTTCCATCTTCACCTATGCCAGCTAACATTCAAAATGTTTCGAGAGACAACTTCAATGACTGTGATCATAACTATTATTTTGGAGCTTAAATTAAAAGAGTGCTGCCTGGGATAAAATAAAACAATGTACATGAAAATGCTTGACATATTAAGCACTAAATAAATGTGAAATATTCCAACGAGGTACTGTTTCCCCCAAAAGATATTTTTTTTTTTTTTTGAGACAGTCTCACACTGTTGCGTAGGCTGGAGTGCAGGGGCACGATCTCAGCTCACTGCAACCTCCACCTCCTGGGTTCAAGGGATTCTCCTGCCTCAGCTTCCTGAGTAGCTGCAATTACAGGCATGCGCGCCATCATGCCCGGCTAATTTTTCTGTATTTTTAGTAGAGATGAGGTTTTACCATGTTGGTCAGGCTTGTCTCGAACTCCTGACCTCAAATGATCCACCCACTTCGGCCTCCCAAAGTGCTTGGATTACAGGCATGAGCCACAGAGTCTGGCCAGAAAAATTTAAAAAGCATATATTGGTACAAAAAAGAAAGGAGGGAGGGCTCTGCAAAAAAATGAAGAGACATTGGCAAAAACAAAAAAAAAGAAAATAACAAAACACCATAAACTGAGTAGCAAACAAAAGGAGAAGAGAAAAAATAATGAAGACCCATGATAATAAAAACTGCAAGTGTTTTAACATGCCTATCATCTAATGTTCCCCTTAAAGCAAAAACCAAAATCCTTAAGATAGTCTGGAAGGTTCTACACAATATGGTGCTATTACCTCTCTAACATCACCTGTTACCATGCTCTCCTCCCTTGCTCATTGCTGCAGCCATTTCATCTTCTTGCTGGACCAGAAACATGTCTATTCCACTTCAGCCTCAGTAGTTTTAAAATAGCTATTCCTTTACTTGGAACATCTTCCACCAGACATCTAGTTAGCTAGCTCCTCCTTTCCTTGGTTGAGTAGGCTCAAATTCAACTTCTTAATGCAACTACCCTGATTACCCTACCCCCATCACAGGCCACCCCACCCCACTCAACACTGACTCCCCTGATTCCCTCTTCCCTTGACCACTTTTTCCCATAATATTTATCACCTAACATATTTATTATGTTTATTACTCCCTATCTGTCTGCCCTGCTAAAATATAAGCTTCACAAAGTCAAAGTATTTTAAATGTTTTGTTCACTGGTATAGCCCAAATGCTGACAACACATTCTTCAGCTGACAAGCTCATAGATAAACAATGTGAACAATTTCAGGTGTATGATATTGCAGACATTATTCTATGCATATATCTTATTCAATTATGTATAAAATCACTTTTTAGTTGCAGCCAGGGGCGGTGGCTCATGCCTATAATCCCAGCACTTTTGGGAGGCCAAGGCAGGTGGATCACCTGAGGTCAAGAGTTGGAGACCAACCTGGCCAACATGGTGAAACCCCATCTCTACTAAAAATACAAAAATTAGTCGGGCATGATGGTGGGTGCCTGTAATCCCAGCTACTCAGGAGGCTGAGGCACAAGAATCACTTGAACCCAGGAGGCGGAGGTTGCAGTGAGCCGAGATCATGCCATTACACTCCATCCTGGGCAATAGAGCAAGACTCCATCTCATAAATAAAAATAAATAAATAAAAAAATATAAATATAGTTGCTTCTTAAAAGCTATATGGCCTCTTGAAAGAGCTGTTTGTCAGGAGAAAATTATGAAGAGTTGTCATTGCCTGTAAGTCATAATGTTCATATACACCGCCATCACTTTATGTGCATTACTGACACAACACATGTTAAGTTTAATTGCCATTTAAAATGGCATCCAGTATGATAGAAAATATGATAACTCAGTACTGAAATAAAATATCTTTGCATATGCAGGAAGGTGCAGAAACAGAGAATCACTTGTAGCATAAGAACTACTGGAATCTAGCTTTTAGATAAAGGAAAAGGCAACATCTCTTGTGAAATGTGAGGTTTCACAATTTCTCAACAAATTCAGATCATCTGATCTTCCCTCTGCCAGCACAAATGTTAAATAAGTATTTGCACAAGAATTTGTTGCAAACAAGTTTTCTGAGGTGACAAAAACTGGTCCATAGTTAATATAGCCCCACTCCAGTTTTCTTTTCATTAGTGTTTGCCTCTTTTGTTTGTGTTTGTATATTTTTCCATCTTCTTACTTTAACTTAACAGTATCATTATATTTGAAGTGAATTTCAAATATGAATTGGACAGCATAGAGTTGGGTCATTTTTTTCTGACAACTTCTGTTAATTCATATATTTAGACCATTCACATGCAATGTTATTGATATTTTTGAATGACTTAGATCTATCAGTTTATTCTTTTTTCTGTTTATCCCAGTTTTGCTTTCTGGTATTCTTTAGAGTCGTTACTATTACACTTACCTATTTTGATTTTGGCTATATTTTTGCATAGATGTTTAATGATAGATGTTTAATGACTGCTTAGGGGATCATAATGCATATACTTTTCGCATTGTAGTTAGAATCAAAATTTTACCACTTCAAGTGGAATATAGCAAACTTACTACAATATAGTCCCTTTACTCTCCCCATTTTATGTTGTGTTTATCTGTATGTTAGATCTACATACACTGAAAATCCCATCAGACAGTATCTTAATGTTTGCTTTCACCCATCAAATATTTCAAAGAATTCACCAGGAAAAGAATAGACCACTATATTCACCCAGATATTTACTATTTACGTTACTTTTCCTTCATTTCTGATGTTTCCAGTTCACTTCTGACAACATTTACCTTCTGTAAGTGAAAAATTCCTGGAAAAATTATTTTAGAGCAAGTCAGCTGGCTACAAATTCCCTCAGTTTTCCTTTAAACAGAACATCTTTATTTAACCTTCATTTCTTAAGGATATTTCTACTGGATATTGAAATCTAGGTTGGCATTTCTTTCCATTCAGCCTTTTAAACATGTTGTGCCACTTCTTCCCTAGCATTAATTTCTGACCAAAAAAAACGCAGTTAATTAAATCACTGTTCCCCCATGGATAATACATTTTTTTTCCCTCTGGGTGTTTTTCTGGATGATTTTTGTGTATCCACTGTGTTACAATTGCCTATAGTATTGAGTGCAGTAACATGTACATGCTGTACAGATTTATAGCCTAGGAGGAATAGGCTATCCCATATAGCCTATGTGTGTAGCAGGCTATACCATCTAGGTTTGTGTAAGTACACTCTATGATATTCACACACCACCACCAACTGACACATTTCTCAGGACATACACCTGTTGTTAAAGGACACATTATGTATTCACGCATAGATTTTTTTCAGTTTATCCCATTTATGGTTTGCTGAAATTATTAAATCTACGGGCATTTAACTTTTACCAAATTTGGTATATATAAAATTGTTATTTCTGCAAATATTTTTTCAGCATGTACAGTTTCTCCCCTCATTCTGGGACTACAATGACATAAATATTGGACTTTTTGTTATTGTTGAATAGGTTCCTGAGGATCTGTTATTTCTTGTTTTGAGCAGGAAGGAGCTATCTTTTGTTCTCTCTATTGTTCAGATTGAATAATTTCTGTTGATCTATCTTTAAGTTCCTTGTCATCTTCATTGCACTATTGAGCTCAACCAGTGAGGTGTAATTTTTTTCTTGGTTATTATACTTTTAAGTTTTTAATTTTCCTTTTGGTTCTTCTTCATATCTTATATTTCTTTGCTAAATATTTCTATATCCCATTTATTTAAACAGTGTTTGTGATGCTTGTTAGAGCGTTGTTATAACAGCTATGTAAACATCTTTGTAAGTTAATTCCAACATCTGTGTCATCTTCACATTGGCATTGATGGCCTGTTCTCATGCAAGTTCTGGTTCTTCATACGCTCAGTAATAATGGATTGTATCCTGGACATTTTGAACATTATATTATGAGCCACTGGCTCTTGTTTAAATTCTAAGGAGAATTTTTACTCTTGCTGGTTTAGCAGACAATTGACCTGGTTACATCCAGGCTGCCAGTTCTTACCCACCTTCTGTGGGCTTTGATTCTCATGTTGATTAAGGTTTCAAAGCCTTTGCAGTGTTATTTGAATCTGACTAGTAAGTGCCAAACCTAATGGTCATATGACAACCTGGGCAGTTGTCTATTTATTAATTCAGTTCCTATCATCTTTGGTATGCTGATTAGGATCAAATTAGTGCATATGCAAGTAAGGGGTGATCCCAACAGTTCATAAACAACATCAAGGATTGCTTTGTCAAGATCTTCACTCTGCAATCTCTCTAGCATTTTCCAGTTGCCTGGGGCTCCTGCTTTAGTTATCCCACTCCCCAGCATGGTTCCAGGGCAGAGGCCATGCAACAGGAGGATGGAGGGGGAAAAAGAAAGGAGATTCACTCCTTTCTTTGGGAACACAGCTCAGCAATGAAGAAAGTTCTTCCTTCTCAGAGTTGGCTCCTGCTCATCTGCTGTTTCCAATACAGGATTACTTGGGGTCTGGGGCATAAGAAAATGGAAAGGAGGGGAAAACAAACTATTTCCACACTCTCTCTGACATTACAGGTCACTTTTTCATGTTCTTTGCACTGGGAATAAAGAGCATTTCCTGGATATCTGCTGCGTTGCCTGGTGCTCACTTCCAGGTTTCAGGTTCAACTATACTCAAGTGAAGGAATAACTAGAGGGAAAAGCTGGTTAAGTTGACTGCCAGTTAGAGGTACTTCAAATTCAGGTGTTCTCCCCTAAATCTCTTACTATTTACTTTTCAAAGTCTTTTAATACATGCTTCATGGATTCATGCAATTCTGTCCAGGTATGATCACCATGATCGGGGTAAGTGGGAAAAGTGTATTTACTCTCTCCTCCTCAGAACCAGAATCTTCATATCTAATTTTCATAGATGTCATTTATTAAGTGCATATGAGCAAGGCCTATTCTAAGTGCTTCACTTCTCTAACACTTTCCAAACCCCTAAGTTGTATACAAGTATAATTACGTATTATAATCTTCATTTTTTACATAGGAAAACAGATGCTTAGAAAAGATTAAGGACCGTGACAGAGTTCACCTACCTACTAATAAGACTTACAGTAGGCCTTAAACATTATACCTTGGATATATTATATTTTGGAGCAGGCGGTCTAAAAACTTGCTCCAAAATCACCTACAGTCCTTCTTAAAACTGAAGTTTCCTCTACCTCACCCCAGACATACTAAAGTAAAATGTTCGGGAATGGGGCTAAAGGACATTCCTATGCATACTACATTGAGAACCAATGTATAGTCTCTCCAGTAAAAGAAGCCTTCAGTCTACATTACTTTCAAAAGGATGTCAATATTCAATATTTCATATAGGAATACCCATTTGGGTGGCATCCATCAGCTTAAAATAGCTTACATATGCTCACTTTCATACTTTGCTGTATCATGGTAAGGAACATTAAGTAGGACTTGTTATGAACAAGGTTCACTTTATACACAACAAGATTTTCTGGAACCTCAGACTTGAACCCAATATTCTTGCTCCCACTCCAACTCCTTACAATGAAAGCTCACTAATATAGCTCCTCCCCAAGAATTATCAATCAACCACTATATCAATTCTATTTTGGAAAGAGACTAGGCATAAGTCAATTCCATTCATTTGTCACAGACAGTGCTGCCACATTTCTCACCAGGAACTAAAGCTGTCCCATCTTTCCTGATGGAGTGTACTTGACAAAAGAACAGTTTTGAGGGGCTCACTGTGAAGAACTGGGAACCCCATCTTCTATAAGCCCAGTTTGAATAACAAGGCTCTCAGTAATAAATAAATATGAGTAAAAAAAATGCTTAGAAGAAATCCACACACTACACATAACTGGGAAGGGAAGAAAACCTTGCATCAGAATGGAGGAACAGATGATTTTTCTTAGGTAAGAAGGTGTTTAGGACAAGTTTACATGTGCGGGCATAATTACAAAGATTTGAAAAAGTCAATCAGATTGCAGCATTCACGCAGGATGCCTAGCTAATAATGTAAATAACTCAAGAATCCCGTACACATAAATCTTCTGAGAATCTCAAAGAGTTTTACAGACATTGGATTAATGGCTCATAACAGGGATTATCATTCCTAACTCTCATATGGGAAAATCAAGGTCAAGTGTGCCATTCCTAAGGCCCTCTGATAGTCTCCTTTATAAGCAATGTGTTATAACACACCATAACAATAAGTCATATTTCAGTACTAAAACTTCTGGCAAATATTCTGCTTTGAAATAAGAACCTTTGTTGAAAACTGTTCTTATGGATATTTATGAGGAAGTTCAAAAGTGTTAACTTGATCAGCAGTAATGAATCAAAAATACGAAGAATTCAGTACAGTTATTTTCAAAACTAAAGAGTATGTCAAACAGTAATTTTCACTGCCAGGTCCTCCCACCCCCAACCCCACGACTTTCTGGAGAAAGAAAACTCCAAAACATATGGCCCAGGAAGAAAATCTGTACTCGTTTATAGCAATGAACTGGCTTATACATCTCTGCAGTTAGAGTACGCAAATGACTTCACAGGCAACAGCTTCCGTATGTTTCATATTTTTAACATTGACCGTTCATAATAAAGATTCTTTGATCCCAGATCAAATGTTTGAATTGATTTTCCCTACACTTACTCAGAGTCACCATTTAAAAGGCTCCCCTCTTTCCCACCTCAGATGTTTCAGCCCTTCCTGCAGTCAGAACTATCTCCATTTGTCACCTTCTCCCTGGTCCTTCCCATCCCTTTGCTGTGGTTTTTAGCTCTGCTCCCTACCTTCTCATACAAAAGACGCACAGTAATAAGTAATTTCTATACATAATAAGTTAACTACAGTAAATGAGATTCAGGATTTCATAGGCATCTCTTTTTTTTTTGAGACAGAGTCTCCCTCTGTCGCCTAGGCTTGAGTGCAGTGGCGCGATCTCGGCTCGCTGCAACCTCCGCCTCCCGGGTTCAAGCAATTCTCCTGCCTCAGCCGAGTAGCTGGGACTACAGGCACATGGCCGCCACACCTGGCTAATTGTTTGTATTTATTAGTAGAGACAGGGTTTCACCATGTTGCTCAGGCTGGTCGAGAACTCCTGAGCTCAGGCAATCTGCCCACCTCGGCCTCTCAAAGTGCTGGGATTTCAGGCATGAGCCACTGCGCCTGGCCCTCATAGTCATCTTTAATAACACTGAAAGCTCATGGTAAAATTTAGTATAAAAGCTGATTGTCTCTCAAAAAAAAAAACAGAAAAAAATCCTTAACAGGTAAGGCCTTTGGATATATTTAAGAAAAATAAAAATAAAAATGAAATTCTATTCCTTGGATTAAAACTAGAAAAAATGAACAGATACCTAAGTTCTAAAATTAAAACAAAACACCGAAGTCTTGATAACTAATATAAACATCAAATAAGGAAAAAAAAAAAGTCTAGTAGGCCGGGTGCAGTGGTTCATGCCTGTAATCCTAGAACTTTGGGAGGCTGAGGTGGGCAGATCGCTTGAGGTCAGGAGTTCGAGACCACCCTGGCCAGCATAGTGAAACCACATCTCTACTAAAAATACAAAAATAGCCAGGCATGGTGGCATGCACCTGTAATCCCAGCTCCTCTGGAGGCTGAGGCAGGAGAATCACTTGAAGCAAGGAGGCAGAGGTTGCAGTGATCTGAGATGGCGAAGTTTAGTAAATGCTACAAGTTTAGAATATCCCTAAGAATAAATTATTTTAAATGATTCCAAGGTCTTTACTTTAAGGCCTTGTTGAGAAGGAACAATTTAATATAATCTTAATTCCTAAAACCTTGAAACATAAATTCTTCAGAAAGGTACTCATTAAATAAAGGTTAAGTTGAAAAAAAGTTTTAAAATTTCCAGTAGTAAATAAAATAAATATGGGAGTAGCTTAACTATATTTGGTTCCAATTAACCTGATATAGTAAAAGAGAAGGAGGGAGAGAACGAAAGGAAGAAAGGAAGGCAGGAAGGGAAGGAGGGAGGTGAAAAAAAGAAAAAAATACCAGTGTTAAAGGTCCCTTTAAAGATGATTCCCCCATTTTGTTTGGAATGGTAGGCAGGTCAAGTTTTAGGACGATTTAAGCTACTACGATTCTTCACTTTAAAATACAGCCAAATACCACAAAAAACACAGAATGCTAATTTGGACTCTGCCTTATCCTTTATACGCATGAATATCCTATACTTTTAGTTGCTAACACAGGGGGCCTAAGTTGGTTGTGACCTGGGCAAAACTGAACTTTCCCTGGTTTTGTACAAGATCATCGACCAATCCCAATAATTATAGATTACCTTGCACACGGTGGCAAACTGCTGGTTATTTCCTGCTCCAACTACAATATAGCCATCCTTGGTTTTAAAAGCCTAAAAGAAATAAATACACAGGTAAATATTATTTATATGTTGACAAGACCACAAAAATTTAATTTCTAAAATATCTATATAGAAAGCTTGTTCTAAAGCAATGTTATTAATTCAATATCGATTAATTTGTATCTTTTTCATATATGTATACATATATATCTTCCACAAAAGATATTATATATATATATATATACACACTAACTAAATGTCAAACAGTCAATAGCCACATGTGGCTAGTGGCTATTGTATTAGCCAGCACAGACGGAATATTTCCATCATCACAGAATAGATCTCTCTCTCTCTCTCTCTCTCTATATATATATATATATACACACACACACATATATGTCTATGTATGTATGTATGTATATATGAGTGTGTGTGTGTGTGTGTGTGTGTATGTATTTGGTGACACCATCTGTCTCTGTCACCCAGGCTCCCAGGATGGAGTGCAATGGCACGATCTCAGCTTACTGCTCCACCTCCCAGGTTTAAGCAATCCTCCTGCCTCAGCCTCCTGTGTATCTGGGACTACAGGTGCATGGCGCCATGCCCAGCTAATTTTGTACTTTTTGTAGAAATGGGGTCTCACTATGTTGCCCAGGCAGGTCTTAAACCCCTGGGCTCAAGATCTGCTTACCTCAGCCTCCCAAAGTGCCGGGATTACAGGCATGAGCCACCATGCCTGGCCCTTTTTCTTTTATATTTGGATAGTTGGTTTCATTTAGATGGTTCTAAGCATTTCCTAACTCTTCCACTGTTACAACATTTGTCAAAAAAACAAAAAAGAGTGATTCAAAAAAATAAAGGAAATCCATTATAATGTACAAAATAAAATACTCTATTCATTATGGTTTGGAACAATTAAGAATTTTTTTGTTTTATTTTCATTTTTTCCCTGTAGGGCAAAAAGCATTATAAGGCAAAAAGCATTATGTTTCTACAAAGTGTAAGAAGCATAGATAGAAAGAAGGGAGAAGCAAAGGAAGGAGAAGGAAGGAAGGAAGGGAGGGAGGGAGGGAGGGAGGGAGGGAACTGGGAGAGGGAAGGAAAGTGACCTCATGGAGCTACATTGCTTCTTTCAAGAACTCAAATGTAATCTTTTGGGCACTCTTTAATTTTAGTGGCAAAAATGGACACATCAGTATCTCTCTGGACCTCATGTGGCTTTATGTACCTAAAAATGCCTGTCCTTTTTTGGTGACAGGTTCCTGTGGACAGCGATGGACACTCTAACCACCCACAGTCCTAGCCCATTGGAGAATGTTTTAGCACTTCTTTCTCCACATATGATCACAGTGAAATTGCAGGAACCAAATTTTACCCACAGAAGGCCTCATTCCTACTTCCCCAAAGTAAATTAGCTATTTGAATTTTCATCCTTTCTACATAAAAACTGTGCTGTATCTCCACCTACTTTTTCTTCACTTCCTCCTCCCTTTGAGAAAAAAGACTGTTTTCCTTGACTGGACTTACTCCTGGGCTGATCACCTCCACCTGCATCCTCCAGAACTTGCTTAATCATCTGTAAGTTCTTCATTTCCACTGAATCCTTCTCTTCTGCCTATATATAGGCTCAGTTCTCCATAAAAATACCATTAACAACAACTGAAGAGAATTTTGATCAATCCCAACACCCCTTTCAAGGTATCTTGAATGTTCCTTTGTTCCCTTCTTCTATAATGACATAAGAGCGCCACCTGCCCTCACTTCCCCACCAAGACCACATTCTAGTGACCTCTGTCATCGGGATACTATCACACTGAACTATACTTTTTGAACCCTCTGTATTATTTGGTACTGTTAACCATTCCCTCCTCCATGAAGGTCTCTTATCTTCAGGCTCTGTCCAAGTTCATCTCCTACCTCTCTGTTTTACACATACCCTTTCTGCAGGATTTTCTTCTCCTGAGCCTTCAGCATTCCTTAAGCATCTGTCTTTGGTCTTTCACTTCACTTGCTTCTTACATTAGCCACTAGCCACATGTGATCATTAAATTTAAATAAACTGAAATTAGCCAGTCACTAAAGGCCAAATATTGTGATTCTATTTATAAGAAATGTCTAAAATAGGCAAATCCATCAAGACAGAAAAAAACACTAGTGGCTGCATAAAGCAGTGGAAGCTGGGGGAAGATGGGGAGTGATTGTTAATGAATACTGGGTTTCTTGTCAGGGTAATGAAAATGTTCCAAAATTGACTGACGGT
This sequence comes from Gorilla gorilla gorilla, assembly GCF_029281585.2. Taxonomy (NCBI): domain Eukaryota; kingdom Metazoa; phylum Chordata; class Mammalia; order Primates; family Hominidae; genus Gorilla; species Gorilla gorilla. Next base: position 50,714,549 of record NC_073230.2, read on the forward strand.
TGCACAACTCTGAATACACTAAAAATCACTGAATTGTGCGCTATAAATGGGTGAATTATATGGTACATGAATTACATTCAAATAAACCTGTTATTAACAATTAACAATTTAGATCCATAGTCACACTAGCTAAATGTCAAGCATTCAATAGCCACGTGTGGCTAGTGGCTACTGTATTAGCCAGCACAGACACAGAGTACTTCCATCATCACATAAAGTTATTTTATACAGTGCTGGTAGAGTGGAACGGGGAGATTGTATTGGTCATGTCTTAATTTCAGTCTTCATCATCCTAACATGATATCTGAAGAATGTTAGGCAATTAATAAATAGTTGGTAAATGCTAATGAATCAACCAAATGATTGCTTCCAGATAGCACAATGGTAACTAAAATAGATCCCAAGAAATACATTATAAAAAGGTTTTATTCTATTTACATTGTTGCTTGATTTGGTAAGGAATGCTATTAAGGAGATATCACATAAACTCTTTCAAACATTCTCCCTTGTCCATGAGGGCAAAAGTAAAGTTAGTGTCATAGACAATGCATTAGTGTTTCTCAACTACAGAAAGAAAATCTGCAACAAAGCTGTGGGTGAGGTACAAAGGATTTTGAGCTGAAGTATTGCAAGGAACCATTGACAACTGTGAAGTTACACAGGTTGTTTGCTTGCTTTTTTGTGGAGAAGGGTGAGATGGGGGGCGAATAAGTAAATGTGAAGTAACAATCTGTGTTGGAATATATAATGTGAAGAAAGGCTTGCCAAGTTTTGGATCAGTGATATGTCCAATAAGTTTATATTTTCTGGGCTGTTCATTTCCTTTTAATAAGTAAAGAAATGCATATTTTTCCCTGCAGCCGCCAACACATATTTAAATATATCTTTTATCAATATAAAAGTTTAAAATTTTTAAGAAGATTCTAGATAGCTGAACATGCAGAGGTTCCTGAAGGATGGCATGCCCTGGGAGGAAATGGAAGCTCCATACCCCTCTCTATACCTTACAATACACATCTCTTCATCTGTACCCTTGTTAACATCCTTTATAACAAACCAGCAAACATAACAATTTTATGCAAAGCTAACTAGTCAATGATCATTGAAAAGTGAAGAACTCATGGCAACTGAGCGTCCGAATATAATCAGCCTAAAGATTATCAAATAGATTTTATAAAGATTCAGGTAAGATTAGGAGTTCTTTTTAATAATTATTTGTTCCCTGTTACTGCTACAGTATTTATTTAATAAACATCTTAAATAAGAACTTTAAAAAATAATATGTTATTGAGGATTTTTGCATAGATGTTCATCATGGATATTGGTCTAAAATTCTCTTTTTTTGTTGTGTCTCTGCCAAGCTTTGGTATCAGGATGATGCTGGCCTCATAAAATGAGTTAGGGAGGATTCCCTCTTTTTCAATTGTTTGGAATACTTTCAGAAGGAATGGTACCAGTTCCTCTTTGTACCTGTGGTAGAATTTGGCTGTGAATCCGCCTGATCCTAGACTTTTTTGGTTGGTAGACTATTAATTATTGCCTCAATTTCGGAGCCTGATATTGGTCTATTCAGGGATTCAACTTCTTCCTGGTTTAGTCTTGGGAGGGTGTATGTGTCCAGGAATTTATCCATTTACACTAGATTTTCTAGTTTATTTGCATACAGGTGTTTATAGTATTCCCTGATGGTAGTTTGTATTTCTGCAGGATCAGTGGTGATATCCCCTTTATCATTTTTTATTGTGTCTATTTGATTCTTCTCTCTTTTCTTCTTTATTAGTCTTGCTAGCAGTCTATCAATTTTGTTGATCTTTTCAAAAAGCTAGCTCCTGAATTCATTGATTTTTTAAGGGTTTTTTGTGTCTCTATCTCCTTCAGTTCTGCTCTGATCTTAGTTATTTCTTGCCTTCTGCACCAAATCAAGCAGCACTTCAAAAGGCTTATCCACCATGATCAAGTTGGCTTCATCCCCGGGATGCAAGGCTGGTTCAACATATGCAAATCAATAAACATAATCCATCACATAAAGAGAAGCAAAGACAAAAACCACATGATTATCTCCATAGATGCAGAAAAGGCTTTCGACAAAATTCAACAGCGCTTCATGCTAAAAACTCTCAATAAACTAGGTATTGATGGGACGTATCTCAAAATAATAAGAGCTATCTATGACAAACCCACAGCCAATGTCATATTGAATGGGTAAAAACTGGAAGCATTCCCTTTGAAAACCGGCACAAGACAGGGATGCCCTCTCTCACCACTCCTATTCAACATAGTGTTGGAAGTTCTGGCCAGGGCAATCAGGCAGGAGAAAGAAATAAAGCACATTCAATTAGGAAAAGAGGAAGTCAAATTGTCCCTGTTTGCAGATGACATGACTGTATATTTAGAAAACCCCATCGTCTCAGCCCAAAATCTCCTTAAGCTGATAAGAAACTTCAGTAAAGTTTCAGGATACAAAATCAATGTGCAAAAATTACAAGCATTCTTATACACCAGTAACAGACAAACAGAGAGCCAAATCACGAGTGAACACCCATTCACAATTGCTTCAAAGAGAATAAAATACCTAGGAATCCAACTTACAAGGGATGTGAAGGACTTCTTCAAGGAGAACTACAAACCACTGCTCAACGAAATAAAAGAGAACACAAACAAATGGAAGAACATTCCATGCTCATGGATAGGAAGAATCAATATCATGAAAATGGCAATACTGCCCAAGGTAATTTACAAATTCAATGCCATCCCCATCAAGCTAACAATGACTTTCTTCACAGAATTGGAAAAAACTACTTTAAAGTTCATATGGAACCAAAAAAGAGTCCGCATTGCCAAGATAATCCTAAGCCAAAAGAACAAAGCTGGAGGCATCACGCTACCTGACTTCAAACTACAATACAAGGCTACAGTAACCAAAACAGCATGGTACTGGTACCAAGACAGAGATATAGACCAATGGAACAGAACAGAGCCCTCAGAAATAATACCACACATCTACAACCATCTGATCTTTGACAAACCTGACAAAAACAAGAAATGGGGAAAGGATTCCCTATTTAATAAATGGTGCTGGGAAAACTGGCTAGCCATATGTAGAAAGCTGAAACTGGGTCCCTTCCTTACACCTTATACAAAAATTAATTCAAGATGGATTAAAGACTTAAATGTTAGACCTAAAACCATAAAAACCCTAGAAGAAAACGTAGGCAATACCATTCAGGACATAGGCAAGGGCAAGGACTTCATGACTAAAACACTAAAAGCAATGGCAACAAAAACCAAAATTGACAAATGGGATCTAATTAAACTAAAGAGCTTCTGCACAGCAAAAGAAACTACCATCAGAGTGAACAGGCAACCTACAGAATGGGAGAAAATTTTTGCAATCTACCCATCGCACAAAGGGCTAATATCCAGAATCTACAAAGAACTTAAACAAATTTACAAGAAAAAATCAAACACCCCATCAAAAAGTGGGCAAAGGATATGAACAGACACTTCTCAAAAGAAGATATTTATGCAGCCAACAGACACATGAAAAAATGCTCAGCATCACTGTCCATCAGAGAAATGCAAATCAAAACCACAATGAGATACCATCTCACACCAGTTAGAATGGTGATCATTAAAAAGTCAGGAAACAACAGGTGCTGGAGTGGATGTGGAGAAATAGGAACACTTTTATACTGTTGGTGGGACTGTAAACTAGTTCAACCATTGTGGAAGACAGGGTGGTGATTCCTCAGGGATCTCAAACTAGAAATACCATTTGACCCAGCCATCCCATTACTGGGTATATACCCAAAGGATTATAAATCATGCTGCTATAAAGACACGTGCACATGTATGTTTACTGCGGCACTATTCACAATAGCAAAGACTTGGAACCAACCCAAATGTCCATCAATGATAGACTGGATTAAGAAAATGTGGCACATATACACCATGGAATACTATGCAGCCATAAAAAAGGATGAGTTCATGTCCTTTGTAGGGACATGGATGAAGCTGGAAACCATCATTCTGAGCAAACTATCACAAGGACAGAAAACCAAACACTGCATGTTCTCACTCATAGGTGGGAATTGAACAATGAGAACACTTGGACATTGGATGGAGAGCATCACACACTGGGGCCTGTCATGGCGTGGGGGGAAGGGGGAGGGATAGCATTAGGAGATATACCTAATGTAAATGACGAGTTAATGGGTGCAGCACACCAACATGGCACATGTATACATATGCAACAAACCTGCACGTTGTAAACATGTACCCTGGAACTTAAAGTATAATTTTTTAAAATGAGCTTTTTATAAGAATTTGGGACTTTTTAAGCTTTTCAACAAGGTTTGGAAACTACCAAATTAAGCCATTTTGCAAGTCCCAACTCCCAGGTAAAGTATATGAGCTAGATTACCATCAACAACTTTTCTAGTAAAGAAGGCATTAAATGGTCCTATGTAAAGACAAAAATAAATAAATAAAACATAATATGTTATCACTGTAGAAAACTGGGGAAGTACAGAAAAATATAAGATGGAAAAAAAAAACGCATGATATCATCACCCAGAAGAAGCAACTATTAAGTAGCATTCTTCTTTCTAGTTTCTTTGTATGTGTTTTTACATTATTAAGGAAACTACCTTTGAGAGAAATATGACAGAAAAATTATTGGTGAGTGAAATCTAACCTAACTGACTCCATCTTGTTTCTAATTTCACAAGCTAACTGACTTCTTTAACTTTACAGTCCCTTCCAGGAGCCCTCCTTGCTCAGGGATCAAAACTGCCTTTTAAGAGTAATGAAAGAATACAAGATTAGCATTAGAGAAGGGACTTGAATTCTGCTAAGATATGGCTTAATGAAATGATAACCAGCATAGTTCCCTGGCTTACCTTTCTATAAGGATTTACTATTTCAGAAGTCAAAAGATGTGTGACTTCCTAAGTGCTCCTATAGATAACATCACTATCGTCAAAACCTCCTAAGATTGGTCTTTGAAATATTTTTCAGACTTTGACATTCTGGTGAATGACTTAACTCTACCCAGACCCATGAGTCATACGAAGGAAGTAATACAACCAGTCCTGAGACCCCCACCCAGAAATTCAGAGTACTAAGATAATTTGGACACTGCTAAGATTTCATCCCCAACCAATCAGCAGCACCCAATCCCTCTCCCTCAGCCTGCCAAATTACTCTTTAAATCACTAAACTCCAAGCTGTTTGGGAGGCTGACTTGAGAAATGTCTCCCATACTTCCAAACTCCCATACTCCCATACTTCCCACACTTTGCTGGCCCTGTGATTATTAAAGTCTTTCTCTACTGTAACACTGCTGTTTCAGCAAATTGGCTCCATCTCTGCAACAGAAGAAGAACTGGTCAGGCAGTTACAGGAATATCTTACTATACATGAATTTCTGGACTGCATTTTTTTAACATCCTATCACAAGCATTTTTAAATAGCATTGTTTTTAATGACACAAAATATCTTTTTCAAAATTTGCTTCAACATTCTAAGTTCATTTAAGCTGGAGGGGTTTTTTTAGTTTGTTTTGTATTCAAATCAAGCCCTATTTCATATGTTAATATCACAAATAAAAAATTATTAAATTTCATACTGAAACTCTGAAGAAAATGTCTGGTCCAACTAAGATCCTTAAAAAGCCAACCTTACCCCAGTAAGGCCTGGAGGATAAAATAGCAAAATGAATCCCACCTAAGACATTTATTAATAATTAACCTGTGTGATATTAGACAATTTACATAATTTAAGAGCCTCAGTTTTGACATCTCTAAAATAGGAATGATCAGTACTTACCTTTAAAATTATTTTGACTAAGTTCATAAAGTACATTGATTCATGTACTTGGCAAATATTTGTTGATATAACTTACTATGTGCTAGGCTCTGGGTACAATGGGTAGAAAATGACAAGACAAATGAGACATACATTCTAATAAAGTAGCAGACACTAATCAAACATTCACATAAGTAATTACAAACAGTGACAGCCACTGGAAAAGAAAAGTACAAAACCCAGTGAGATCTTTTTTTTTTTTTTTTTGTATTTTTTTTTTAAATTTATTTATTTATTTATTTATTTTTATTGATCATTCTTGGGTGTTTCTCGCAGAGGGGGATTTGGCAGGGTTACAGGACAATAGTGGAGGGAAGGTCAGCAGATAAACAAGTGAACAAAGTTCTCTGGTTTTCCTAGGCAGAGGACCCTGCGGCCTTCCGCAGTCTTTGTGCCCCTGGGTACTTGAGATTAGGGAGTGGTGATGACTCTTAACGAGCAGGCTGCCTTCAAGCATCGGTTTAACAAAGCACATCTTGCACCGCCCTTAATCCATTCAACCCTGAGTGGATACAGCACATGTTTCAGAGAGCACAGGGTTGGGGGTAAGGTCACAGATCAACAGGATCCCAAGGCAGAAGAATTTTTCTTAGTACAGAACAAAATGAAAAGTCTCCCATGTCTACCTCTTTCTACACAGACACGGCAACCATCCGACCTCTCAATCCTTTCCCCACCTTTCCCCCCTTTCTATTCCACAAAACCGCCACTGTCTTCATGGCCCGTTCTCAATGAGCTGTTGGGCACACCTCCCAGATGGGGTGGTGGCCGGGCAGAGGGACTCCTCACTTCCCAGTAGGGGCGGCCGGGCAGAGGCGCCCCTCACCTCCCGGACGGGGCGGCTGGCCAGGCGGGGGGCTGACCCCCCACCTCCCTCCCGGATGGGGCAGCTGGCCGGGCGGGGGGCTGACCCCCCCACCTCCCTCCCGGACGGGGCGGCTGGCCGGGCAGAGGGACTCCTCACTTCCCAGCAGGGGCGGCCGGGCAGAGGCGCCCCTCACCTCCCGGACGGGGCGGCTGGCCGGGCGGGGGGCTGACCCCCCCACCTCCCTCCCGGACGAGGTGGCTGCCGGGCGGAGACGCTCCTCACTTCCCAGACGGGGTGGCTACTGGGCAGAGGGGCTCCTCACTTCTCAGACGGGGCGGTTGCCAGGCAGAGGGTCTCCTCACTTCTCAGACGGGGCGGCCGGGCAGAGACGCTCCTCACATCCCGGATGGGGCGGCAGGGCAGAGGTGCTCCCCACATCTCAGACGATGGGTGGCCGGGCAGAGATGCTCCTCACTTCCCAGATGTGATGGCGGCCGGGAAGACGTGCTCCTCACTTCCTAGATGGGATGGCGGCCGGGCAGAGACGCTCCTCACTTTCCAGACTGGGCAGCCAGGCAGAGGGGCTCCTCACATCCCAGACGATGGGCGGCCAGGCGGAGACGCTCCTCACTTCCCAGACGGGGTGGCGGCCGGGCAGAGGCTGCAATCTCGGCACTTTGGGAGGCCAAGCCAGGCAGCTGGGAGGTGGTTGTAGCGAGCCGAGATCACGCCACTGCACTCCAGCCTGGGCGCCATTGAGCACTGAGTTAACGAGACTCCGTCTGCAAACCCGGCACCTCGGGAGGCCGAGGCTGGCAGATCACTCGCGGTTAGGAGCTGGAGACCAGCCCGGCCGACACCGCGAAACCCCGTCTCCACCAAAAAAATACGAAAACCAGTCAGGCATGGCGGCGCGTGCCTGCAATCGCAGGCACTCGGCAGGCTGAGGCAGGAGAATCAGGCAGGGAGGTTGCAGTGAGCTGAGATGGCAGCAGTACCGTCCAGCTTTGGCTCGGCATCAGAGGGAGACTGTGCAAAGAGAGGGAGAGGGAGACCGTGGGAGAGGGAGAGGGAGAGGGAGACCGTGGGAGAGGGAGAGGGAGAGGGAGAGGGAGAGGGAGAGGGAGAGGGAGAGCCTTTTTTTTTTTTTTAAAGACAGCATCTCTCTCTGTCACCCAGGCTGGAGTAAACTGGCATAATCCTAGCTCACTGCAGTCTCAAACTGCTAGGTTTAAGAGATCCTCCTCACATAGCCTCCTGAGTAGCTGGGACTACTCAGATGGAGTCTCACTGTGTTGCACAGGCTGGTCTCAAAATCCTGGCTTCAAGCAATCCTCCAACCTCAGCCCCCCAAACAATGAGATCGTAGGATAGGTGGACCTAATGTTGTCTTGGTTGGGAGCGCTGAAGCCAGGAAAGAGTCCCTAGAAAAATGATCCTAGAAAAGTCCCTAGAAATAGATTGAGATGGTAAAATTTACTGACTTGGTAAATATCATGAATATCATGGTTCAGAGTTGAAATCTAAGGGAGAAAAAGGTGTCATGATGATGCTTAAGTTTCTAAGGAGCTTTTGAGATAGTCCAGTGACAAGTTCACATGAGTAAGACTTGGGTACCAGGTGAAAGTCTGAACTGTGGATAAAAACTTGGCTGGGTGCAATGGCTCATTCCTGTAATCCTGGCACTTTGGGAGGCGAAGGCAGGTGGATCACTTAAGTCCAGGAGTTTGAGACCAGCCTGGCCAACATTAGCGAAACCCCGTCTCTACTAAAAATACAAAAATTAGCCAGGCGTAGTGGTCCATGCCTGTAGTCCCAGCTACTTGGGAGGCTGAGGCAGAAGAATCGCTTCAACCCGGGAGGCAGAGGTTGCAGTGAACTGAGATCAGGCCACTGCACTCCAGCCTGGGCAACAGAGCAGGAATCAGTCTTAAAAAAAAAAAAAAATAGACAAAAAACTTGACTCATTTGCTTATTATCTATAATTGAAGTCATCACATGGACCAAATCATGTAGGAAGAAAGTTCACACTGCAGAGTAGGAAAAAAAGGGAGTTAAGTGAGAAGTCTGAAGGCCTCTCCCATTTGAAATCCAGGCAGAGGTACTCAGAGCGTAAGATGAGGACTGAAGAATGCCTACAAAGTAGACTTCCATTACATCAGCAAGAGCTGTCTGGTGTCATCATGCGAACAGAATGCAGTTTGACATGAATCATGGACTCCATAACTGTTAAGGAAAGGGAGCGAGCACACACAGACATCTGTTTGAGCAGTCTGGCTGTGAAGCGCAGGGATGAGCACGGACTGAAAGCACAGCATGAGCATGGCTGCAGACGGAGTTCCCATGTCGAGGAGGACCCAGGAAGTTCCCACTGGATGCTTGTACCTTCTTATTAACTGAGAGAAGATTGGGGAGATATGAGAATGAAAGACTAAAAAAGAGTAGAGAAGTTCTGACATATCACTGAAGACAGTGGTGTAGCACCGGGACCAGTTAACACAACTGGAATACTGACATGTTGAGAGCCCAACTGAGTGACTTTCTCTATCATCTCTCAGCTATCCAGACATAGACTAAAGTATATTTACATTCACTAGCTTTAGGGTGTTGCCAGATGGATATGACAAAAAGATATATGTGTAGGAAAATCAGCCAGAATGTTACTGAGCAATGAGCCACAGACTAGCTGCATAAGAAAGAAAGTGGTAAAGATAGGAGATTATGGCTAGGCATGGGGAGGTGTCTCAGTGGGTCAGAAGTCCTGATGAGGTCTAGGAGTAGTCATGACGGGAGCAGCTGAATAAGTAAGGTGAAAGAACAAGAGACGATGGATGGTTAGAATGTAGAATGCTTCAATCAGTGATTAAAGGAGTGAGGCAGGTTCGGGTTATGCCTAGAGATCCACAGTGTGAAGTACATAAAATAGTTGCTGCTATGAGACAGCAGCAACTCTCTCTCTCTCTCTCTCTCCATATATATATATATATATATACACACACACACAATTTCTATATATATACTTTCTATATATACAGTAGTATATTATAGTTATTATATAATTACTACTGTACTTGGTCCCACAAGAAAGGAACTCCTCAGTGAATTCTAAGCCCTTAGGTCTTGACTCCCAGGCCTTCACTGGCCCTGCAAATCACTCCTCCTTCTCTTCTCCTCATTCTGTTGGTTACCTCACTCTAACAGAAAGCAAACCAAGTGATAACATGCCGTGCACACACATCACTACCAGATTCTTTATCACAGGGAGAGCTCAAATCATACGCAGCGAATTGGGCTGTAAACAGTCAGGACTGGAGTGTGTCTCCTGTAAGAAATTCAAGAAGCAATTGCTTCTGAATGAAATGATGTGGGGAGACAGCAGCAAGGGCAAGTGTCTAGAATTTTTAAAGGACAAGGTCAAAACCAAGCATTGCCTCACAGGAGACCAGATTGTATTACTCCCGAAGAAAGACATCCTTCTCACTAGAAGCTGTGCACATTCTGGCACAACAAAATTCACTGATAGGGAAACCAAACACAAATGCACATTTTCATCATATGCTCATCGTGAGAAACCTCCTCTCCTGGAGAGGGAGATCTTTTACAATACTGAGAAAATAATGATGGGTCAAGGAATTTGATGACACGACAAAACTAAAGAACTTCATGATCAAACTAGGAGACACAAAAGGAGAGGGAATAGAGGTTCAGTGTTTAGTTTCTCTATTTAGAGCAGCTCCACACAGGAAAGATGTGACCACCCCTGAGATATAAGATACAGAAGTGCAGACTGTGGAGCAGATGTGAAGGCGGGGAATTGAGCAGGTCAATTGAGAATTTCTGCTGCTCCTGGAAGTTTCTACTCCTTTCCAGGGACTTTGCTTTCTGGGCTTCCAGGCATGTTAGCTTCATTTGATGACATCCTAATTATAAAGCTGACTAAAGATGAAAACATAGGGGTTTCAGAAGTCCATGTCAACACAATATATCATATAATCAAGTGGGAAAAGAAAAAAATGTGCAACTGGAAGTTCCTATGTTATCTTCTTAAGTTACTTCATCAGTGCATCTAGTATTTTCCCTGGCTTAAATAAAATACAAAAAATTTGTAGTATGTCTACTTCAAAACAAGAGCATAAACTTCAAGGCTTCCCAGGGCTACTTACTTTTTAACAAGATTTTCTTCCACAAAAGGTAACCATTGCTAAATGACTTCATCACCCACTGGAAAAAGACATTCCATGAAGTTTAACTCACTGCCATGAGAATGTTTTCTGGAATGCCAAGCAGTTATTGACTTCTGGGTCTGTGCTAGCACATCATGACAAACATAGAGCACTATTTCCTACCACTGACAGTTCAGTTCACCTTATGGCACTGGAACTGGGCTGAGTCAGATGGCAATGAGGCACAGACTGCTTACAAATTAAGAACAGTGTCATCTATGGATGGAACAATGCCACAAATGGTAGATGAGCCCTGGAGTCTCCAACTTCACCTACTACCAATTTGGCATTGGCAGGACATTTTTTACATGGAACAAACCATGTTGAGAGCTCATTGCTAAATATAAGCCCTTGCTTTGAATTAGGTAATTCTACAGTAACCTTGAAAGCAACATTATATACTGATTTCCTGCCCCAGATCCAGGCTAGGTTTTGCTAATTCCATAATAGGAAATTGGAATGCTCACATATATCCTTGAGGTTCCTCAAATAAATTAAATTTTACTTCCAATCCAACATATCTAGGATTTTCAATCACTCCATTTCTGATACTGGGTGTGGAGGTAATGACAAGGAGGGAAATGGGCAACTGCCTCATATATTTTCTATTCTTTACGTGTTGTCAATGGATATTATTTTTCTTATAAAGAAAACTTTGTGTGAAGAAAGCCTGCTGTTATTCAAGAAGGCAGTTATCATGTATCTTGGGCACAAGGTAAAATGACACATAGAGTTTTTCTTCCTGAGGAATATGGGCCAAAACTGGTTTTAAGAAACCTGAACTAACTGTATTATAAAGAATGCTAAGCCAGATTATTTTGAATAGCCTGCCAAAAGCAGCTACTGCTTCACAGAAACTATGCAAAAAAATGCTAGACAAGAGACCATATTGATTTTTCAGGAACACCCCAAGGTAAAAATTCCAAAAGAATGCTAAGCCAGATTATTTTGAATAGCCTACCAAAAGCAGCTACTACTTTATAGAAACTACACAAAAAATGCTAGACAAGGGACCATATTGATTTTTCAGGAACAACCCAAGGTAAAAATTCCTTGAGCATATGAAATATTTTTAAGTACTCTTTGTTGTATCTCAAACATGTTACAATAATCACAGTTCTGTACCATCTATGTACCATATATGAAAATATCATTTCTGACAAAGCCTACATTTACCTCAGACTAAAGGCATTTATAGAACAGAGCTTTAGTCAAGCTGTCACCACATTTCACTACCTACAAGCAAAGAATCAAGCTAGAAAAAAATAGTAACTATAGTTACAATAAAAATATTCTAAATTGGCTTATATAGTGTATTGCCAATAATGTTTCCCAAGCATATCTGTTCATCATATTTCTGGATTTATCAATGACAAAACACAGAGTATACATAGTGAGACAGAGATTCGGGGAGGCCCTGAAATTAGGCCTGCCCACTAGACCTAAAGTGGCGTTAGAGTACAGGCCCAGGTGACAGCAGAGTTTCATCCCAGAGTATGGAAAATTTGAGTAAGTGCAGTACTAGGAAGCAGTCATGGCCAGGTATGGTGGCTCAAGCCTGTAATCCCAGCACTTTGGGAGGCAGAGGTGGGAGGATCACCTGAGGTCAGGAGTTTGAGACCAGCCTGGCCAACATGATGAAACCCTGTCTCTACTAAAAATACAAAAATTAGCTGGGTGTGGTGGCATGCACTTGTAGTCTGGCTACTCAGGCGGCTGAGGCAGGAGAATTGCTTGAACCTAGGAGGCAGAGGTTCCAGTGAGCTGAGATTGTGCCACTGTACTCCAGCCTGGGTAACAGAGCAAGACTCCATCTCAAAAAAAAAAAAAGAAAAGAAAAGAAAAGAAAGCAGTCAGCAAGATAAAGCATGGCATATGGGAGATGAAAAATTTTGATAGCAAAAGTCTTGAAACTCACAGTAGTTAAATGGCCCAAGAGATATATAGAGAGTCACAGGCTGCAGGATCCCAGATATGAGGATGAGGCTCAGAAACTCAGCACCAAATTCTCATATAAGGAATTGTGATAGCAAGGCAAAGCGTGGAGGGACAGGAACCACACAGTTAACTCAATGAGAAACTCAGAGAATATAGGCAAAAGCAGAAGCCCAAGCCATTGAACAAAGGTAGAGCAAGCATGGAGAGTGAGCTCTGGGGAGGGTAGGTGGCTGAATATCAGATAAGAGCAACTTAAATGCTAGTTCAAGATGCTAGTTAGTTAAGCGTCTAAGACAGTATCTGGGATATTAGAACCCAATAAACTTTTTAAATCAATGTCAATGTGTCACAGCAACCCAGGCAATTCAGGAAATATGAGACATTATAAGCCTTGGTGGCAAAACTGTAAGCATAAAATAGAGGAGAGTTTCAGAGAATCAAAGATAAGGACCAACTGAAAAAGGCGAGCATGCTAACAATAGATTCCCCAAACTTCCTTCCTCACAGATGATCACCCAAGTTTAAGGGTGAATATTAGATAAAGTGACATGCTGAATATACTTCTATCAGGATTTATAGGTATGTCCTATAGTTGGAACAATGAGGACCTCAGTCCTTCTTATTAGGTACTTCTCATTCTTCTTACCATGGCCAAAAGTTGGCCTTGAAGCATAGAGGGTCAGCCTTTGTACCCTTTCCACATAGCTACTACCAAGTAATAGGATATACACTGATAATAAAATATATTTGCCATCCAAATTTGGGTTCCTGTACAGAGGGTTGAAATCTAAAGTATACAGACTCTCAAAACATCTTTCAACTTGGCAAACTATGGGAAGTGTGAATGGCTACTCAGCTCATTCAGCAGAAAATGAGTCCTTATGGGAGGGTCCTGCTGACCCACAGCAGCAGGTGAAATTCTCATGGAGTAACCAAATATTAAAACAAGTCAACCCCAGCGTCAGAAAAAGCATAGGGGAAGGCTCTATCTGATATATGTATAGACATTTATAACGGAAAAAAATGATGGAAAAGGTAGCAGGCAACAAGCACCTGGCAGGACCTTGAGGAGACTGCCATATTCCACGGTCTGGACTTGTTCTTTATAGGACTCACTTCTTGTACTGGATGATCAGATCTGGAAGTCTAACTCAAGGCATCTAAAATGCATGTGAGATTAAGATAGATACCAGAAGGATAATTACTACTATATGATTAGAAAGAACTATATTATAAGCCACAATACTTAAAGACTATATGACTAATTCTTTTCTTGGGAAACTAATAATTAGAAGGTAAAAGATCACAGACATGAGCATGGTTTAAGTTCTTCCTTCTCAAGTCCCCATGAATCTGGATATGAAGTTCAGCCTGAATCTGCCAATGAAAAAATCATTACACCATTCTGTGTGTGACTATAAGAAGAGAAAAAAAAATGGGACCAGGCTTATTCAACAGAAGGAACCATGATAAACTGCTAGAAGATTAAGGTCTCCAAATGTACCTCAACCATTGAACTCTATGAAATACAAGAAAAAACAAGATACAATCTGAATAGTATTCTGTACATACCTTTCAATCATTAGTTACTCAAAAGAATTGGACTCACATGGGCACATCTACCATGATTAAGGTCATGAGAGTGTTATGTAAGGTTTGCAACAAAATGTAGACCAACTAGGAAGTTATCCCTTCCAAAGTAAGTTAACAGCAGAACAAATGGGAACATTCCTCCAAAACAACACGAAAAAAATTTAGTAAGTCATCCTAGTAGGTAACAAGGTGAAGAAAGCAATAATTATTTCCAGATCTCTAAAACCACTTATAATAACATATGTGGTATGTATATGCCCGCCCCAAAGTTATTATAACAGGTTATATTAGTTAAAAGATCAAGGGTAGCCAAGAAATTCTGTTTGATTTTAGAGTTCATTTATCTGTGTGAGTAATTATTATATTTCAGTTTCTCTGGGATTCCTGTTCTATAAATAAAGGTGGAGAATATGTAAATATTTTTATGCACAATAACAGAATGTGCTGAAAATAATTTATCTTTGCATGCCTCCCCAAATACTATAATTCTTCTTCCCAATTACATTAGATATGTTTAATTTCTATTCCACCCCAAACACCTTAAAGAAGCAGCTCTATACATCATGCAACTGAGCATTCCTCTTCCCTGGTTGAAGAGAATAGCATGAGCACCATTCCCATGCCAGCCAGTAGGTTTACTTGGCACAAATCAACTGCATCAGCTTGAAGATTCAAAAGGAAACAGGAAGGTGGAGATGAGATGGCCATATTTGGCTTAACTAAGTAAGACCAAAAGACTAATAAAGACTAAAACTGAGACCAGACTACAAAATAGAAATAGAGATATGGACTAAGCAACTGCCTCATTCCTAATGGCATCTTACATCTTGTGAATCTCAATTATATGTCACATACTTTTTGAAACATGTGGATATCAACAAGAAGTTATAAGACAAAAAAAAAAAGAAAAAAAGAAAACATGACCCAATCAAAGGACCAGAATAAATAACAAACAAACCTAAAGAAGCAGAGGCATATCAATTACCTGACAAATAATTCAAAATAATCATCACAAGGATGTTCAATGGCCTCAGGAAAACGATACATAAACAAAATGAGAAGCTCCACAAGGAGACAGAACACATAATGAAGAACCAGACATTTTGGACCTGAAGAAAACAATCCCTGAATTGGAAAATTGACTACAGAGATTCAATAGCAGACTTGATCAAGCATAAGAAATATTCAGCAAACTCAAAGATGGGTCATTGTAAATTATCGCATCAAGGGAGCAAAAAGAAAAAAGAATGAAAAAAGAGAATAAAGCCTAGGGACTTACAGAATACCATCAAGCGGATCCATATGCACATTATATAAGTTCACAAAGAAGAAGGAGAGAGAGAGAGAGAAATGATAAAGTACTTATTTGAAGAAATAATGGCTAAAAACTTCCCAAAATCAGGGAAGGAAATAGACATCCAGATTCAAGAAGCCCAAAACTCATGAACTAAAATAAACACAAAGAAATCTACACAGCAATACATTGAAATTAAATTGTCCAAAGACCAAGACAAAAGGAGAATTTTGATTTTTTTTTTTTTTTTTTTTGAGAGTGTGTCTCACTCTGTTGCTCAGGCTGGAGTGCAGTGGCACAATCTTGGTTCACTGCAACATCCACCTCCCGGGTTCAAGCAATTCTCCTGCCTCAGCCTCCCGAGTAGCTGGGATTACAGGTGCCCACCACCATACCCAGCTAACTTTTGTATTTTTAGTAGAGATGGGATTTCACCATGTTGGTCATCCTGGTCTCAAACTCCTGACCTCATGATCTGCCCACCTCAGCCTCCCAAAGTGCTGGGATTACAGGCGTAAGCCACCGCACCTGGCCAAGGAGAATTTTGGAAGCAGCAAGATAAAATTGACTCATTATGTACAAAAGAGTCTCTGTAAGACTATCAGTGGGTTTGTTCAGCAGGAACCTCACTGACCAGAAGGGAATAGGATAATGTATTGAAAGTGCTGAAAGAAAAATTCTAACCAAGAATACTATGTCAGCAAAAATGTCCTTCAAAAATGAGGAAATCTATAGAAGGAAAGTTCCTCAACATAATAAAAGTCACTTCACTTTTGAAAAACTCATAGGTAAAATTATAATCAATTGGGAAAAACTGAATGTTTTACACTAAGATCCAAAACAAAGCAAGGATGCCCAATCTCATCACTTCTATTCAACATAGTACTGAAAGTACTAGAAAAAACAGTCAGACAAGAAAAAGAAATAAAAGACATCCACATCACAACAGAGGAAGTAAAAATATCCCTATCTGCAGATAACATAATCCTATATGGGGGAAAAAACCAACAATGATTCCACCTAAAAGAAACTATTACAACTAATACACAAATTCAGTAAAGTTGCAGGATATAAAATCAACAAACAAAAACTATCAGCATTTTATACACAAATAACAAATTAAAAAGACATTTTTAAAAATCCCATTTATGACAGCATAAAAAATAAAATATCTAAATAGAACCAACACTGAGAATGCCAATAAAATACAAACTGACCTTTAAAGAGTTTACACCATTTACAATAACATGAAAAACAACAAAATACTTAGGAATAAATTTAACAAAGGCAGTGAAAGAACTCTACACTGAAAATTACAAAATACTGCTTAAAGAAACTGAAAACAGAATAAAAGAAAATATAGCCTATGCTCATGGATCAGAAGAATTAATATTGTTAAAATGTACATGCTGCCCAAAGCAATATACAGATTCAACAAAATTCCTATCAAAATCCCAATGGCATTCTTCACAGAAATAGAAAAAAAATACTAAAATTCATATGGAACCATAAAAGACCCCAAATAGCCAAAACAATTCTGAGAAAGAAAACAAAGGTGGAAGCATCACACTTCCTGATTTAAAATTATATTACTAATCTATAGTAGTCAAAACACTAGATACTGCCTTAAAAACAGACACACAGACCAGTGGAAAATACAGACAACCCAGAAATACTGAATAATACCAAACATATGCTGTCAACTAATTTTTCCCAAGGGCACAGAGAAGACAAAATTGGGAAAGGATAGTCTCTTCAATAAATGGTGCCAGGAAATTCAGTATCCACAGGCCATTATCTTTTTTTTTTTTTTTTTTTTTTTTTTGAGACGAAGTCTCACTCTGTTGCCCAGGCTGGAGTGCAGTGCTGTGATCTTGGCTTACTGTAACCTCCGTCTCCTGGGTTCAAGAGATTCTCATGCTTCAGCCTCCTGTGTAGCTGGGATTACGGGCATGTGCCACCACGCCCAGCTAATTTTTGTATTTATTTTAATAGAGATAGGGTTTCACCATGTTGGACAGGGGGGTCTCGAACTTCTGACCTCCAGTGCTGAGGCCCGCCTCAGCCTCCCAAAGTGCTGAGATTACAGGTGTTAGCCACAGTGCCCGGCCCACAGGCCATTATCTTATCCCTGAAAAAAATAAACTAAAAATGGGTCTAAGACCTAAATATAAGATCAGAAACTCTAAAACTCCTAGAAGAGAACATAGGCAGTAATTTGTTTGATATCACACCAAAAACTAAGGAAAAGCAAAAATTAATAAATTAGACTATATCAAACTTAAAAGATTCTGCATAGCAAAGAAAACCATAAACAAAACAGACCAGCAACTTACAGATTGGGAAAACAATCTATGCAAACCATATATCTGATAAGAGGTTAAGATCTAAAATTGATAAAGAGTTCACGCAACTCAATAATGGAAAACAACCTGATTTTTAGAAGGCAAAAAGCTTGAACAGGTATTTCTCTAAAGAAGACATAAAAATAGCCAACATGCACATTAAAAGGTGCTCAAAAACATTAATCATCAGGAAAATGCAAATTGAAACCACTATGAGATACTGCCTTACAACCATTGGGATAGCTACAATCAAAATGTCAAAAGATAACAAATGTTGGTAAGAGTGTGGAAAAGGAGAACTCTTGTATACCACTGGTGAAAATATAGATTGGTACAGCTGTTATGAAAAGCGGTATGGACATTTCTTTAAAAATTAAAAATAGAACTAGCATATGACCCAGTAATCCCTCTTCTGAGCATATACCCAAAGGAAATGAAATCACCATCTTGTGAAGATACCTACACTCCCATGTTCACTGCAGCATTAGTCACAATAGCCAAATATGGAAATAATCTAATGTTCATCGATAAATAAAGAAATGGTAGTACCTACACAAAATATTATATTGTTCAGCTTTTAAAAAAGAACAAGAACTTACGAAATGCCACAACTTAGATGAGCCTGGAGGATATCATGCTAAGTGAAATAAGTCAGACACAGAAAGAAAAATATTGCATAATCTCACTTAATATGTGGAATCTAAATTTTTAAAAATCCAATTATATACAGAGATACAGAACAAAAGAGAGGGTACTGTGTGTGATGGTTAATATTAAGTGTCAACTTGATTAGATTGAATGATGCAAAATATTTTTCCTGGGTGTGTCTGTGAGGATATTGCCAAAGGAGATTAACATTTGAGTCAGTGGGCTAGGAGAGGCAGACCCACCCTCAATCTGGGTGTGCACCATCTAATCAGCTACCAGCGTTGAGGATAAAAGCAGGCAGAAGAATATGGAAGGAATAAACTGACTGAGTCTCCTGGCCTCCATCTTTCTCCCGTGATGGATGCTTCCTGTCGTCGAACATCGGACTCCAAGTTCTTCAGCTTTTGGACTCTTGGACCTTTGACCACAGACTGAAGGCTGCACTGTCAGCTTCCCTACTTTTGAGGTTTTGGGACTTGAACTGGCTTCCTTGCTCCTCAGCTTGCAGACAGCCTATAGTGGGACTTCACCTTGTGATCGTGTGAGTCAATACTCGTTAATAAACTCCCCTTTATATATACATCTATCCTATTAGTTATGTCCCTCTAGAGAACCCTGACTAATACACCATGCATGGGAAGAAGGGAAGACAATACAGAGATGCAGTTCAGAGGATACAAAATAGCAGATATACAGGATTAACAAGTTAAGAGATCTAATGTACAACATAAATACTATAGGTAATAAAATTGTACTGTATATGAGATTCATGCTAAATGTGTAGATTTTAGCTGCTCTTGCCACAATAACAAAAAAACGGTAATTATGTGAGATGATGGATATGTTAACTTGCTTCACTATAGTAACCATTTTATTCTCTATATGTATCCCATAACATCATGCTGCATACCTTAAATATACACAATTAAAATTTTTATTTTAAAAAGAAAAAAAGGAGGAGAAATAAGAACTGTCCCAGATAAAAGCTGAGGGAATTCTTTACTACTAGACCTGCGTTACAAGAGGTATCCTTTTAATATCTGCCTTAAATGGAGTCCACCAAGGTAAAAGGAAAGGACATTAGATAGCAATATGAAACAGTGTGAAAGTTTAAAGCTCACTGACAAACATATAGATAAACAAAGAATACTGTAATACTATAACATTGGTATGTAAACCTTTTAATGCTGGTAAAGAAGTTAAAAGTTGTAAGCATAAAAAACAACCATGACAATAAAATAGATTAATGGATACACAGTATAAAATAGGTGTAATGTGTGACATCAATAACATAAATGGGTGGAGACAATATAGTTTTAGTATGCAATTAAAGTTGTTATCAGCTTAAAATGTATTGCTATGTTTTACATAAGGCCCACAGGACACACACACACACACACACACACACACACACACACAGCAGAGACAGAGAAAGAGAGAGAGAAACTACAAAAATAAATTAAACACAAAGGAATACAACAAGACAGGAAAACACGGGGATAAGCTACAAGCCAGACAGAAAACAATTTAAAAGTGACAAGGTAAGTCCTTCCCTATCGGTAATTACTTTAAATGTCAATGGATTAAACTCCCCAATCAAAAGACTATAAAGTGCCTGAATTCCAAATTTCAAAAATCCAACTATATGCCGTCTACAACAGACTCATTTTAAATTTAAGGACACACATAGGCTGGAAGTGAATGGATGAAAAAAGGAATTTCATGCAAATGTCAACTAAAAGAGGGCAGAGGTAGCCATAATTACATCAGGCAAAATAGATGTTAGGTCAGAAACTGTCACAAGAGACAGAGAAGGACATTAGAAAACAAAAGGGTCAATTTATCAGGAAGATACAGCAATTATGAAAATATATGAAACAAGCACTGATGGAGCAAAAGGAAGATAAAGAGAACACCACAATAATACTAGATTTCAGTAACCCATTTTCAATCTCAAATAGAACATTCAGACAGATAAGAAGAAACAAGACTTGAAGAACACTATGGAATAAATGTACCTCACAGGCATATAGAGAGCCTCCTACCCTGCATCAGAATACGCATTCTTCTCAAGAACCACTGGAATATTCTCCAGAGTATGTTAGGGCATGAAACAAAATATCCAAACCATATCACTCCCCATCTTCCTTCTTTGACTCTCCCTTCCCAGATGTCATATCCTGCATTACAATTGGAAGGCCTCTCTGCCTATTCTTGCTCCATAGGAATTCCTCCCAGTGAGCCCCCGGCATGGGACATTCAGCCTTGTCGTCTTCTGCTTCTCGGAGAACCCAAACCACCACGATGACTGATTATGAGGTTAAAATAAAAACCGAGGTGGAACTAAATACTGAAAAACAACAATATGCAAACTGAGGAATGAGTGGAGTTCAAACATTGCTCATAATGTTTCAAAGGAACATAAAGACAACTATTTAACAATTAAAGTTTTTTAAAGTAATCACTGAAAAATAAACAGAATATACAATGTCCACACTATTTTAAGGGGGAAATGACATTGACTTTGACGCTGGACAGAGCTGAGTCTGAATCCCAGTACTGCCACTGACTTAGCAGTGTGACCCTAGACGAGTCACAGAACTTTAGTTATGTCTTGTATAATATATAAATAATGACCATCTTATAGAACTTTGTGAGAATTATCCATAGAGGATCATAATTATTATCACTTGTTTTCATAAAATAAACCCAAATCCCTTAACTAGACATTTGGAACTCCCCACAGTTTAATCTTGATTAGCCTGTCCAATCTCTCTGCTCAAAATTCCTGGACATATATGTCTCAATGAAAATTTAAAATGTGCTATTCTTAGCTGGGTTGTGTGGCTCATGTCTGTAATCTCAATGCTTTAGGAGGCTGAGGCAGGAGGATCACTTGAGACCAGTAATTCAAGACCATTCTGGGAAATAGGGTGGAGACTTTGTCTCAAAAAATGTTTAAAAATTAGCTGCATGACTGTAATTCTAACAAGTTAACAAGTCAGAAGGATGAGGCAGGAGGATTGCTAGCGTCCAGCAGTTTGAGGTTACAGTGACTTATAATTGCAACACTGCACTACGACTTGGGTGACAGAGCAAGACCCTATCTCTTAAAAAAAATTAAAAATTAAAAAATAATAAATTAAATGTGCCATTCTTAAAATATATATATTCTTTTCTACTTCTGTACCTTCTACTCATACTTTGTCCCCAACTATTTCCATAAACTTTCATTTATCATAAACCCAGAGATTCTGTAATATTATAAAACCTTAAGGGCCTGAAATCTAATTCCAGAATCCCCACAGTGTGGCTGTCTTCCATCTATGGAAACACCTTCAGTGATGTAAAAGTCAATACCATCCAAAGTAACCAAGTTCTTAAACGGATATTTCTGCTCATCTGAAGAGGTGCTTTATTTTAAATTAAAATCAGCCTCTATGTAGCTTCTCTTCCTGGAAGTAGTTTTTAATTACTTGAGGACATAGAGAATAAGTCATCTTTCTAAAAGATTCCAGAATGAAAGCCCACTGGTGAATGTTGAATCTAATCGGATAGGGTCACTGAAATTTGTCTTAGAGCCTGGTAAGTCTGAGATATATCCAGCTGACACGCATATACCGTAAATCATAACAGTCTCTGTGCTATAATCAAACCAATTATCTACCTTGTTGGCTCCTTCATGGAAGAGGTTTCTGCCTCAGTTTCTCCAGTAAGTACCCCCAAGACTTGTTTGGACTAAAATGTTATCCTAAATTGTGGGTGACTGAGCTTGGACTCTGAATACCGAGTAACTTCTCTCAGTCCTTTCTCAAGGAATAGAGCTTATCTCCCTGTAACAAGTCTCTTACTGTGAAGAGACTGATCACCTGGAATTATAGTGGTAGCTTTAAGTTATTAAGTGATTAAGATATGTGCCGGACATTATAATAAATTCATTTTATCAATTACTTTGCATGATCATCAGCACAACCATAAGATATATGTATTATTATAAATTTACTGTTGAGGAAACAGAAGCGCTGAAAGATAAGCAACTTCCCCAAGCATTCATTAACAAGGTTTCCCTGGAACTAAGGTGCAATTGCTTGTCTGACTTTGAATCTGCTATCTCACTACTTGGAACCCCACCAGATGCTGCCTTTCTGGTTTAACCTGATATCCTTGGATAATTGTTATGTGAACATACCTGAGATCACAATATCCATTATCAATGGTGTATGGCTCCATCTAGGTAATTCCACAAGGGCAGTCTCTGCTACCAGGTAAGGATCCCCACAACTAAGGCTCCCCACCAATCTTTCCTTTCAGCAGAAAGCTGAGAGTCACTTTGTAGGACCCCAGCACCGCCTCTCATAAGTTTTAAAAAAACAAAAAAGCTTAATTGTGTCTGAAACAGGTTTTCATTTCTCTTCCCAAAATGTTATGGACTTGAAGACAAGAGATCAGGATTCCGACACTAACTTACTATATGGCCTTGAGCAAATCACTTAAATTGGTCAGGTGGCAGTTTTTTTACCTATAAATTTAGGGTGTTAGACAAGTCCCTTCCAGCTATAAAATTCTGTGATTTCACGATCAAACATGAGATCCTGATAGGAGGATTGTAATAAAACAGTAAAAAAATAAAGAAAATGGCCTGGAATAGAAGATCTTGCTTATTTTATTATGAGTGTTTGGAGCCATGTTTACATGCACTTAGAGACATTTAAAATGAGGACATTTTATAAGGTAAGAAACAAGAAGGCCCTCACACACACATGATATTTAAACTGTGGCTCCATAGTTCACAACACCTTCATCATGTATAAATAGAACATAGCATTTACAACCACTTACACTGTAATATATTTCTTTTGGCTGAGAGAAATGTTCAACTACATGAGTTTCTGAGAACACTGACTTTTTTCTTTATGTTGTTGGGTAAAGTAATGCTATTTTATAAAGACATGGGGTCCTTACGTACCCACTCTATTACTGTGTTTTTTGTAAATAATTACAATAGCTCCCATTCATTGAGTACCTACCATTGGGTCTGACTCTATGCTTGGCAATTTACATACATAATCTTATTCTTCAATAAGTCTACAAAATATGTATAATTATCACACTTTCCTCATAAAAAAACCAATCCTCAGAAAGAATGGTAGCTTAGTTGAACAACTGTTAAATAAGAAACCAGGATGAGAACCTAAGTCTGTCAAACTCTGCTCTGCCATTTTGCCTCCAAAACAATTTAAAATAAATCTACTCACTATTTAAATAATAATAGTAGTGAAATTTATTAAATCATTATTACCTGATAACCCATTCGAGCCTTGTGGCAACTTCATCGGCTACGAATTATTATAGGTATGGAAACTGAAACATATAGAAGTAAAGTGACTTGTCCAGAGTTACACAGCTTAAAAAGATTAATGCTCACAAACCCCTACCTCCAAATCACCTAAAATCTGATAGAACCTCAAGATCCAGAAGAAAAGTACTCATTTATTCTCATGTTTCACAAATAGATACCTAGGATTCTTAGATTATTCAGGCAGTGCTTATAGAATTTCAAATAAATCATGAAATTCTTCTACTGCTCTCCACACACCTACACACATATCAAGTATGTGCAAAAAGAAATGGCCTTCCAGGCGCTGACATACTCCAATACTTTTGTCATCATCTCAATTCTTCATTCTATACCTTGCTCCCTTTCTTTATGAAAACTACATAAGTCTCTGTGCTGAAAACAGTGAGGCTAGTAATAACAATAGTGCTTATTTAAATGATTTTAACTGATTATCTTGGACTAAACTGTTTTTAACATTTGAGGAACTATCCAACCACGGCAGAGTATGCCTTAAAATGTAAATGCCAAAAAATAATTTACAGGGGAAAGTATGATAGATTGACCACTTTAAGATCCTAAAACTTTTTTTTCTTATTGAAAATGATTATCAGTTGTCTGTTACCAGTCCAAAGAGAGACACATAACAAATATTTTGTCAAAAAAATTAGAAAAACTTGAAAACAGGGACCTGAAATAATATATGGCCAGTTGTAATGTGTTTTAAATATCATAAAGTTTATGATAAACCTTAATTCCAAATAAACCCCTTGATCTTGTAAACATACACTGTGTTGGTGTGTTTAAAAAATTTATACACAGAATCAAATTCTCCATTGCAACATTAATTTTCCATTACCTTTTCAATAGTATCCTGTGAAAACATACACATATAGAAGATGGATAGTTTATGATAGCAACACATTGGAGCCAGTGTAATGAGGTTTATGTCAATGTTTCCATTTAAGCTACTTTTTTTTCAGTAGGTTAATGACTGGACCATAAAAATGCAATTAAGTGAAATCTGGCAAGTGTGTTCTTAGTAAAAATTTTTTTTAAGTGAAAAGAAATGGAAAGCAACGGCTGACCATTTGGAAAAAGATTTTTAAAAATTATGTTGAGGAACAGGTACTGTAAAGCCAAGTTATATAATAGCTTTTGGTTACTTAAATTGATAAATATATTCTGGGAATTTGTTGCCAAATAAATTTAGTCACATCTCTTACTATAAAATAGCCTATGATTTCAGACAGTTTGACATGTACTTTCTTAGTGAATATGACACGCATCAGCAGTAACATTAATATCTTTCCACAGACACTAATCACAGTATTTGGAAGTCCAGCTATTCCTAAAAGGGTGGGTTCCTAAGAGTAATAATGAAATTAAATAAGAAATGAGACTCCATTTAAAATTATACCTCTGATAACTGTTAGCAGAGATGGGAATATAGGCCAGAAGTTGAAGCCACATAGGTAAAGGTGTCAGTTCTGCCAACTGATAGTTTCTGTGACCCAGGCAAGCTATTTAACCTCTCTGTGCCTCAGGCATCTCATTTTGAAACTGATAATAAAATTATGTAGAACCTATCTCATAGGATCCATTCATTCATAACATTCAGCATCTATGAGCAAGTAGCACTTAAATTAGTTTTTCTGAAACTTGCTTTATTTCAAGATAATATAAGTATTATTAAATCATGGAACATTTCTCAAAATGAAGAATGAAGTAGTAGAGATTCTTAGTGATTATATGTTTTAGGGAGATGGTGTTTTTTTTTTTTTTTTTGGACAACTGGTTAATTCTCTAAAATGGCAAGGATAAAGAGTAGCAAATCATCTCAAATCACAGTAATTACATGGCTATTACAAAACATCTGCTTAGTTTAAATGTGATAAATTAGCAAATCTACCCAAGACACCTGGTGTTTAATTCAACAAATATTCATTGAGTGCCTACTTTATTTAAGGACAACACCAAAGGTTACATTGTATACAGATTGACTGAAATGTCCTGGAAAGAGTAAAAACTACAAGTTTAGGATTATGATGTGAAGAGAAAAGAATGCATTCTAAGTAAAGAAAAAAGACATTTGCAAATGTGGCATATACAATACCAGACAAAAGGATGAAAGATAGTGGGAAATGAGGCTGGATGAGAAGGCATTGGCCAAATTGTAAAACGACCAAGAAAATTTTTATACAAGATTCCATGGAAGACATGTTGAGATTTTCCACAGGATTAAATGAAATAATATGTATGGTAACTTTTAGCAGTGATTGCCTCAATACCAACAACTCAAAAATGCTAGTCAATAAATAATTGCTTTATTAAAAATTTAATTACACCCTATTTTAAATACTGACAAAATACTGCCAACATATAAACACAGGACCACACTACAGAATTCCACCCCACCCCCACCACATTGCAGTTAGCTTATATTACAAATTTAAGACTGATTTAGAAGCCTTTAAATCCACCTTAATTGTGTTCCACGAGATTTTGCAGATTAAAAAAAAAAAAAGGTACAAACAGTCCCGTGAAACATGTAGGCCTGGACTTGATCTGAGGACAAATGACATTAAGTGGTAGACATTAGAGGGAAAATGTTAGACACCGGATCACCAAAACATCACTAATGTCTTAACACCTAAGGGAAAGAGTTGGGGCAAGGTAAATGGCCCAAAGCTAGAAGGTCGGAGATCTCTGAGAACTGTTCAGAAGGACCTGCTGTGGATGAACCACAACTCAAAGTTAGTGCACAGTCTTACTAGGTGACAAGTATCAGTGAGTACACAGTCCTAAGAGTGATTACAAGTATCAGCGCTGGAGACTTCTCAAGGAAGCATTTTTTTACCACTTAGTTAGGTCCCATCTCCCACTGGTAAGCAGTCATGGCATCATACACTCTCTACCAGTCTTACATTTATTTAGATGGTTGTAAATTGCTCTCTTTCCGTAGATATGTTTAACAAAAAGCAGGGGCCATGCCCACTGTATGACTCACCACTATGCCTCCAGAGTCTGACACAAAGTAGGTAATTAATAAACATTCGTTGAAGGGATAAATGGCAAAATAAATCAAGAAGCTCATGGAATTCAGACCAATCATCCTTGAAAATTGGAAGTCAAAAGGGATGCTGAGCTTGGATTATGATAAAGTATCCAGGAGCCTGTCCAGGACGCAGGAGTCAGGAGCCACTGGTCCTGAGGCCTCTCAGTGCAAATGCTAATGAGGCAAGAGGTGGGGTATTGAGGAGAAAACAACGCAAACCCCAGCAACAGATCTCCAGGAACTTGACAACAACATGGAGACTTGGAAAACTAGATGAGTAAAAGTGGAAAGTAGAAGGTAGAGGCTAGAAAAGTCCCCAGAATTGAAAAAGCAGTAGCTCAAGACCTCTGAAGGGTGCCAACGGTCTCACTAGTGGGTT
This sequence comes from Gorilla gorilla gorilla, assembly GCF_029281585.2. NCBI lineage: Eukaryota > Metazoa > Chordata > Mammalia > Primates > Hominidae > Gorilla > Gorilla gorilla. The sequence goes on from NC_073230.2 coordinate 50,742,038, forward strand.
AAGAAGCAGCCGTCACAGTTCTCACTAGGCCTGACAAGGTAGACTTTGCAGATCCAAATATGTGGCAAGGTAAAGAACCCCAGGAATTCCATGAGAGAACTATGTAAATAAAGGCACAGGATGGGAACAGGAACAAGTGGATTGGATAAAAATACAGGGTAGGTTGAGGGAAATATTGGAAACACAGTTGGAAAAGTGGGGTGGAACCTTAATAGCTTCCATGATAAAGAAAGTGGGCTTTAATCAATAAACCATAGAAAGGCTCTACAAACTTGGTGAACAGAGAAGTGACCTTATCAATGCTCTGCTTCCAGCTTCAAGAGAGTATATATATAGTGTGTGGGTGTGTGCGTGTGTGTGTGTGTCTGTGTGTGTATCCTGGGGTACAGCTTATACAGTAGTCCAGGCAAGTGAAAATAAGGTAGGATCATGTGTCCATGGAAATGGAGATATAAACCACAGCAGCACAAAGAGCCAGCAAGACGATCTGCCGCAGCACTTAGTCTTCCTTAAAACACACACTCTTCCTGGCCAGGCACGGTGGCTCATGCCTGTAATCCCAGCACTTTGGGAGGCCGAAGCAGGTGGATCACCTGAGGTCAGGAGTTTGAGGCCAGCCTGGCCAACATGGTGAAACGTTGTCTCTACTAAAAATAAAAAAATTAGCTGGGCATGGTGGCGGGCACTTGTAATCCCAGCTACTCGGGAGGCTGAAACAGGAGGATCACTTGAACCCAGGAGATGGAGATTGCAGTGAGCCCAAATCACACCAATGTGCTCTAGCCTGGGAAACAGAGTAAGATTCTGTCTCAAAAAACAAAAACAAAAACAAAAAACAAAAAAAAAACTACATACTCTTCCTTAAAAGCAACTTGCATAATATGATCTGACTATTTCACATACCTTCCTTTCCCACTGCCACTCTCAAGACACTTTCACTGCAGCTAGTAACAGCAACATACCCCAACGTGCCTTTGACACTTTCTTCCTTTATCAACTCATTCTCACACTTCAAAAGTCACCCAGCTGCTGATACTCCTAAGGTTCTCCTCTTCTCTCTCACCCAGGTACTCACACAGCAGCCTGCAGTATCTCAGCTACAACACTTACCACACAGTAAGTGCTGATTCAGATTTTCTGTTTTCCCTCCTGAAACTATAACCAGTCACAGGGAGAAAAAGCACATGGTTTGGAGCCCAGGTTCCTGTTTCTGTAACTTGCCAGCTACATATCATCCATGGTACCTCACAGTACTTCCGCAAAATGTATAGGAGACAATACATGCAAGCTGCTTAGCACAGTGCTTCACATGACAGAAGCACTGAATAATAAAGTTTTTTTCTTTTTATTAACCATTCTTGTGATACTGCAGACAAAACAAAGAAGCAGGTTAGGCTACGTGTCAGAGATAACACTCCAAGTCGATGAATAGAACCAGGTTTTCCCCCGCTATCTCTGGGATCTCATCCCCTCTTCCCTCCAAACAATGCCTCTTAGCAGTGGACCTCAACAGTGGACCTGAGCTACAACTTCACAAAGAGATGAGCACGCTCTTGAACGGATTCATCATTTCCTCCCACAGATACCAAAGAAGAAGAAAATATGGAGAGGGAGCTACCCAAAGTGCAGACTGAACTTTGTATAGCTTTGTAGCCAGAAATAATAAAGAAATAAACAAATGAGGAAAGTAGCTTTTTACTGAGTAATAATTAGAACTCTCTTTCATTTCCTTCTAATTCAAGCCAAAATTATTTTTTCCCTTTTCAGTAATGAATCAAGTGATTCATGAGTATATTGGGGATTTTGTCTAGGCTTAGAGTTGGCCAGTAATATATAGAAGTGGATGTGGTTAATTAAGAACAAGAAAAAAATTGAATTCCTGGTATCAGATCTCTCATTGCACTAGTTTTTGGTACCTCTGTCATCAGCCAAGGAAATTCAATCAATGAAACCCATGAAGAACTATCCATTTACAAGATCCATTTACAATATGTAAACATGAACTTTGCCTTTTGTTCCATGCAACAGGAATTCACCGCCCCATAAATAAGCACATATTTTTATGATTCTGCTGCATCTCATTAAGACAAAAAACTCATTTAACATACTTCATAGCGAATTTCTTCTTTAAAGCTATATTTAATGCCATCACAATTTCCAAATACATGTACAGCACTCTACTGTAGGCAGAGAGTAAAGAAAAGAAGAACACATCATTTCAAGACCTTGATGAATATTAAAATGCTGGTTACAAGTACGTTACAGTTTATGAATTATGGTGCTTAATATGGCATTTTTAATTATTTTCACTATCCTAGAATTAAGCTGCCCAACACTGACAGGGCAGAGCAAAAATGTCATTTCCTCTGTTTTGAAACCTGAAAAGATGATTCTCTTCATTTAAAGACCTTCATGGTAACCAGTGGATTACAGGGGAGAAGGTGTCACTGCCTGTCCAGGCCACACCCCACTTGTAATGGGCCTGCTGAGAACCCCTGCAGCCCAAGTGGCCTACTCCTCTATCACATGACTCCCTCTTGTTGCAGCCAGTAGGGGCTAAGACAGAGGGACCTGATCAATGTCTGCTCATCTGCAGGCCAGCCAGTTAGCCTGTGCCTGACTAAAATTTGAGCTGGTACAAACTCATTATTCTCCCAAATACTTGGTATTGGGAAAAGGAAAGACTCAGCCATTTAAATGTAAAGCTGGTAATAAAAATGTGCAGTGAGGGTGAATCAGGAACATGGCAAGGCAACAATCCATGCAACCCAAAATAATGAAGGGGCAAAAACTCCACTGAGTAGCTGCAAGGGCAGATTATATCACCCAACCAAGGAGAAGCAGAGGGCAGGTAGACCCATTCCTAGAAAAGACATCATTCCTGAGATTTCCCATCTGAATCCTTACAGTAAATCTCTTTTTACTGAGGGACTCCTTGCAATCAAACAATCAGAAACACAATGACTGCTGACATAGTGTCTATTGAACAATTAGTGCAGCTCTTTCAAAGCTAAGAAAAAGAAACTATTTCACAGAGATGTAATATTCAAAAACCTAACAAAAAAAGAATTTATCCTGTTTAAATATCAAAAGATGTATAAAAAGTTAGGGCTGTGTTCAAAAAACCATACACATCTGTCTGAAGGCAGTTGACATCACATGAAGCTTTGACTCGTGTGAAATATATAATATTTATCACATGTATTGTTTTTCTATGCTGCATAACATATAATATAAAAGTTAAATAATGTTAAATAAAGCAAAATAACAGAAATTAAATGTAAGTGTAATAAATAAAGCAAAAACTAATAAAAATGTAATGAGAAATTAACAAATAAAACAATCATCGACAAAGAGATTCATACCCATGTTTCAAAATACCATACAGCTAGTACATTAAAAATATGTAAGCACATGAAAAAATTTAACAATATAATTAATAGAAAACATGAATAATACAGTCAAACAAGATTTTATATAGATACATAAATATAATTATACATATTATGAAATGAGAACAAATATTTTATTCAGGCCCATAGAACATTTTTTAATTAAATCATGCACTTGAACAAAAAATATGCTTAAATTCAACACATGGAAAATCATATGGATCACATCTTCTGATAAACCCATAAATTTTAAAAGCACAATAAAATATTCACAAAAATGAAGCTATTTGGGAATTGCTAAATGTTTTCCTAAATAATCCTTAGGTCTGAAAATAAAAGAAAACTGCTATTACTAAGGATTTACAAGACAATAAAAAAGAGACTACTTCACACCCCAAACATTAGGATATAGATAAAGTCTTGCTTATAGAAAAATGTATGCCCTGAAAAATCATTACTAAAAAAGAAAAACTGAATGGAACCAAGTAAACGTTTTTAAAATGTTAAAGGTAAGATACAAAATAAACCAAAAGAAAACAGAATGTAGAAATAAACAAAGAAAAAAGCTGAAATGTATGATCTAAGAATTCAAAAATTCACGCTGCCAGGGTGAATAAAATGCAAAAATTCTCACAAGTCTGATAAGGAGAAAAGAGAAATAATAAGAAAGGCGAGCAGAAAATAAAAACAGATATACCAGATAAAGAGTTAGAAAATTTTATGAAAATATTATATGCAACCCTATGATGACATATTCGAAAGCCTAGCATTAGTGGATAATTCTCTAGAAAAATACAAATTACCAAAACTGATAAAAATAGACCAAATGAATATACAAACCACTAATAATGCATATTATCAAGGCAACTAAAGCCTTGTTTTTTAAAGGCACTAGTTCCAGACAGACTTACAGCTGAATTATCCAACTTTTGAAAGATGCATAATTTCAGTGAAATTTAAATTATTCCAGACTATAGTTAAAAATAGAAAGCCTTCTAATTTGTTTTTTAAATTTTAAACTAGCCAGATGTAATAAAGCTCAAAAACAGAAAATCACAGTCCAATTTCACTGGTAAATATATGTGCAGATGATGTCAATAAAATACCATCAAATTAAATCAATATTTGCAAGATTTCTAAAGAGTAATGCACTGTCATCAGGTACAGTTTATTTCAGAAAGCCCAAGATGACTAATAAACATAATGACAAATTCATTACATTGAAACCTTAAAGAAACATCTCTATATATCTATGATTTCATAAATGGTACTAAACATAATTTGATAAAATGCAGGCATATTTTCTAATAAGAATTCCAAGTCAGATTGGAAGAAAATAAATATAGTATTTATATATAAAGAAAAACATCATTAAAATCAGAATGACCCTTTATTACCACTATTATTTGGGCTCTGAGATTCTAGTAAATAAGGATAAGAAAATAAAATAATTGGCTTAATAATTATAGTAATAAAGCTACTAAAGTTCATAAGGGAACTGTACAAGGTGATTACATACACTATATGCAAAACCAATATTTTTATATCTAACAAAAACAAGAAATTAAAACAGAAAATTGCTATTCACGATAGTTCAACAAAAAAAACCCTCTATTTTGTTGTAAAATTTTATTGTTAAATACAAAATAAGATTTGAACAAGTACATAGGCAAACAATGTCCTTAGAAAAGAAGACTTCACGCCAAAGTATTATAAACAAAAATCCTCCAAAAAGTATATGCTTCAAAGTATACTTATAAGCAATCCAGTTAGAATCACAACCATTTTGAAATCAGTTAAAATGATGTTAACATTCATATGGAAGTATAAATAGCTAAGAAGATTAAAAAATATAAAAACAATAGTAAGTTGAAGACTCCCATCTATTAAAACTCACTATAACAGAATCTTAAACAAATAAGAAATAAGCAAATAATTGAGTGGTTGGAATAGTGTCCAGTAGTAGGTCCCAATATATACATGTAATTAATATATTCCATGTAGAATTCTATTTTAGTAAGAAAAAAAGTATTTATTCAAAACACTGTCAAAACTAGTTATCCATCTGTAAGTAAATTAAGTCATTATTTCACATCATGTTTCATATGAGTGGAGTAAAGACACAAATGTGAAAATAAGTAAAAATAGAATAAAATTTAGGAGAATAAATTTTGGGGGAGACTTTTTACTCAAGGTTTTTATAACCAAAGGTAGAAAACCCAAAAATTCTAGAAGAAAAATCAGAAATATTTGATTAGATAAAAAATAAAAACAGAGTCAAAGATGAATAGAGGATTGGGAAAAAAAATATTAACATTTTAAAAAGAGTTTCTACATATTAGTAAAAAAAAAAGTACAAGCAACCAAAAAAGAATAGGAAATGCAAATATCCAATAAACATAAACAGAGTCAAACTCAATCTGAATCAGAGAAGACAATACTAAAATAGCATTGCTATGCATTTTTTTTACACATTATGTGGCCAAATTTTTTTTTTTTTTTTTTTTTTTTTTTGAGATGGAGTCTCATTCTGTCTCCACGCTGGAGTGCAGTGGCACCATTGAGGCTCATTGCAACCTCTGCCTCCCGGGCTCAAGTGATTCTCCTGCCTCAGCCTCTGAGTAGCTGGGATTACAGGGGCCTGCCACCACGCCCCGCTAATTATATATATATATATATATTTTTGTGTGTGTGTGTGTGTGTGTGACAGAGTGTGGCTCTGTCACCCAGGTTGGAGTGCAGTGGCGTGACCTCGGCTCAGTGCAACATCCGCCCCCAGAGTTCTAGCAATTCTCCTACCTCAGCCTCCCGAGTAGCTGGGATTATGAGCTCCTGCCACCACTCCTGGCTAAATTTTTTGTATTTGTAGTAGAGACGGGATTTCACCATGTTGGCCAGGCTGGTCTCCAACTCTTGACCTCAGGTGATTCACCCACCTCAGCTTCCCAAAGTGCTGGAATTACAGGCATGAGCCACCGCGCCCAGCCAATTTTTATACTTTTTGGTAGAGATGAGGTTTCACCATGTTGACAAGGCTGGTCTCGAACTCCTGATCTCAAGTGGTCCGCCTGCCCTGGCCTCCCAAAGTGCTGGGATCACAGGCATGAACCACCACACCCAGCCAACATGGCCGAATTTTTTTTTAATGTAACAATACCCATTATTATAGAAAATTAGATGTAGGGCAGGGGCACTTTGATACATTGTTGTTAAAAATGTGAATGACTGCTATTTTTGGAAATAAGTCTAGCAATCAGAGTAGTCCCCCCTTATCTGCTTAGGACATGTTCCAAGACCCCCAGCGAATGCCTGAAACCGCAAACAGCACTGAGCCCTATATATACTACGTTTATTTGACCTGAAAACCTAGATGGCTATGGCAATTGGGTAGCATATACAGCATGGATATGTCCGACAAAGGAATAATTCACATCCTGGGTGGGAAAAAGGAGAATATCACAAGATTTGCTACTCACAGAAACATGCAATTTAAATCTAATGAATTTTCCATTTAGTATATTCAGACCACATTTGCTTATGGGTATGTAAAACCATAGAAAGCAAAACTGCAGATAAGTGGGGACTAGTGTAGTTCTTTCTTTCCTTAGTGATAGCAATCTCATTCCTGATGATCTATTTTGTAGATTTAAAAGCCATATGTTATTCACATATAAAATAATGTTTAGTGCAGTATTTATAGTAATAGCAAATAACAGAGAAATAATATATTGTCCACCAATAGGGAAATTAACCAAGTTACATCCAACCCATGAAATAGTATGCAGCTATAAAAAAAAAGAATGCAGTCGTGGAAAGACACTTTCCCAAGTCCTGAACTAGTATTATTATCTTTTCTTCCCATTTATCAATGTAATAAAGAAAACTGTAATTCATTGCTTTTATTTACATTTATTTGATTGCTAATGAGATCGAAAGTTTTTTTTTATGTTGTCACTAGCCATTTGTGCATTCTTTTTATGGATCATATCAATGTTGCTTGTTTTACAATTAGGATTTTCCTGCTTCCCTTATTAATTTGTAAAAATTCATTACACATAAAGACTCAATCTTTGGCCATCAAATTACATTATAAATATTTCTATTTACTGTATAATACTGTATGTGGAGTGAGCTTTCTCACATACAGATGTTGTGAGAAATAAATAGTTAAACCTATCAGTAATTTAATTTTCCCTTGTATTGCATTTAAAATGTACGTTTCTGCCCAAAGAGTATATAAATGTTTTCCTCTATTTTCTTCAAGTACATGCAAAGTTTGATTTTTTTAACATTTAAATCTTTAATCCATCTGGAGTTTATTTTGGTGGATGAAGTGACTTAGGAATCTGACTTTCCCCAATGAAGTAGGGTTCTTGCCTGAAACAGCAGGCAGGAGCTCCAGGAAGGAGGCCAGACACAGCCAAGCAGTATTCTTGAGGAGATGCCAGGAGGAAAAGAAACTAGCTGTGGAAAGCTGGCCCATGGAACAGCAGTTTCCCCATGTACAGAGAGTAAACCAACCAGAAAGGAAATCTCCCAGCCTAGATGTCCCATGTCTCCACCTTCTCCAAATTGCTTGGTCACTAATATAAATTTACACTAATCAGCCATTCAATGTTAGATGTGAAGGGAGAATACTACTGTACAAGAGAATATTGAGGAGATACAGAAACAAACCATCCATGTTATTTTTGGGCAAATACAAGATCGGAATAAATCTTTTTTCATTTAAGAATGAAAAAGATAAGAAGATACAATAATATCCACGAAGATATTATGCCCTACAAAAGGAAATAAATATAAAATGTAAGAGGTAAAGAGCACACTTTTAACATAAATACGGCAGAAAACAGGTAAATTCTAGAAAGCATTTATTTATCCTCTCATATATTAAAGAAAACTCTCTGGACCCTCCAAACAGAGAAAGTAAAGATGAGCTAAGAAAAAACAAACAAAAAGAAAATTAGCAGAACCATTAAAACAAAGTAAGGAGAGAAGAATGCCTTAATACAGTCTAAAATTACAATAAAACTTGTAAAGGTCAGAACCAACATTGCAGAAAATCAATCCAGGCAAGATTGATGAAAAATGGGATGAACATATCAAAATGGCCCCCAAAACTGATAAGAATTATGGGAGACACAAAATGGAGATTCAATATATAAATAATGTATTTTAATAAAGAAGAAATCTAAACAAATTCGACAAAACACAAAATATTGCGTAAGAAACCTTCCTTAAAGCTATAGCTTGTAGTAGTTGTTGTTTATCTTATCTTGAAAAGATGAAGAAAGGAGAAAAAGCATCAGCTAATTTTACAAACCATAATTCCTCCAAGCAATAACAGGAATTTGTACTGGACAGCACATTTTGGCCACCAAGAAATGTTAGTTCCTAGTTAAAGTTTGTCTTCCTAACAAGTTAAGGAGATGCACCAATAAGAAACAAGCAGTCTATTTGTGAGTGAGAGTTATGAGAAAAGAAGTGCATGAACAGTGAGTGGCTTCTGAAGTGACCACTGTGAGGACTTGTACAAGCAGTGCAGTCTCTGGTCTAATGGACAAGATTTTGTGGATTGGGAACACTACACAAGGCATGATTGAATAGGAAACCACCCTGGCAGCCTCTGACTTCCACCTTTGAACAAGAAGTCATTTACATCATATTTGCCATCAAGAATGCCCAGCCGAAGAAAGAATATTTGAGCGCTTAAACAGGGGTGGGAAAAGTGGATGGCGTGGGCCTAAAGGAGGCAGGAGAAAATGCCCTGCCTCGTTTTTGTCCACCACCATCAAAAAATTATGTTCTTTTCCTTTTTTGAATAATTTACTTTTTTTATTGAGTCATAATAGATGTACATATTTGGGGGCTGCATATGTAAATTTGATACGTTCATGTAATGTATAAAGATCAAATCAGGGCAATTGGGATATCCACCACCTTAAATATGTATCTACTGTATGGTAGGATCATTCAAATTAATCCTTTCTAGCTATTTTGAAATGTACAATAGATTATTGTTAACTATAGTCAACCAATGGATCTGTTGGAAATCAGGTCTTAACTTCTTTCTAACTGTATAGTTGTACCCATTAATAAATCATTGTTTATCCCCCCTCTCCCTGCTACCCTTCCTGGCCTCTGGCAACCACCAATCTACTTCTGTCTTCTTAAGATGCAATTTTTTTAACTTCCGCATGTCAATGAAGACATCCACTACCTGTCTTTCTCTATTTGGCTTATTTCATTTAACATAATGACCTCCAGTTCCACCTATCCTGCAGCAAACAACAGGACTTTTTAATTTGTTCTTTCCTCAAATGTATAATTCATTGGCTTTTTGTTTGTTTGTTTTGAGACACAGTCTCATTCTATCGCCCAAGCTGGAGCATAGTGGCATGATCTCGGCTCACTGCAGCCTCCGCTGCCCAGGCTCAAGTGATGCTCTTGCCTCAGCCTCCTGAGTAGCTGGGATTACAGGTATGTGCCACCATGCTCAACTAATTTTTGGATTTTTAGTAGGGATGGGGTTTCACCATGTTGGCCAGGTTGGTCTTGAACTCCTGACCTCAAGTGATCCTCCTGCCTCAGCCTCCTAAAGTGCTGGGATTACAGGCATGAGCCACCACGCCCAGCCAATTCATAGGCTTATGACAGTGTGTTAGAGAAAAGTGAGAAGAGCCATTTTTCCCACTCTATATTTTTTTAGCTTAATCAGACTTTTTCTGTAACAAAATTACCAAGATGAATAAAAATCTAACTAAATCTAACCTTTTTTGTGCTGACCAAAAAGATTCACCTTATATAAGGTGTAATTCATTAAACCTAGACAATCCTGATGAATATTTTTTTTGTAGATAAACACATAGTCCTTAAAAAAGACTTAAAAGTCAGATTGGCCTAGATCACTTCACAATATTGTGTATGGAATAAAATTTTCAATGGGGAAAGATACTTACCAAGCTTTTGAATGGGGAAAGATGCTTACCAAGAATTCTATATCCAGACAAATTTTCATTCACTTGTAAACACAACAGAATGATATCTTCAGATACATAAGGACTTACAAAATAGGCCACCTATGCCTCCTAGAGAAATAATAAAAGGTTGGAGGCATATTCCTACCACAAAGAAGTTAGGTAAGACAAAAAAACTCATGAATATGCAAGTGCTATGAAAGAAATGGGAATAAATATTGCCACTACTCGATCTCAGAATTATATCCAAAATAGCTGCTAAAATAAAATAATATAAAATGGTATAATAATTATTGAAAGAAAAGATATATGAGTTAAAAATAGTGGCTGAGGTAGTAACTGAGATAAAAACATCAAATATACAACAAATCTGGAAGCTGAAGGAAGAAAAAAGTAGAAGGGAGCAAATAGTGTCTCCCTATTGCCTTCATTTATGGTCAAAGTTGTACAAAGAACTAAAGTAATATCAAATAAACAAATAAATATTGTAGTATTCAAGACAAAAAGTATTAACTGGATTTAAAGTAATAATTGAAAAAACTAAATAAAATTAAAGAAGGTTATATAATACAGCAGCTCAAGACATGTGAATTTGAACCACCCAGAAGTAACAAATGATTTTGGTGATGTGGCCAGTTATGACATATATATAATACAAGCATAGTAATACAATATAAGCATGGTAATTGCATATCTAATATAAGCAGTTACCATGCTTAGATTATATACGCTCATGCCTCACAAGGGGCAAAGATTCTACCCACTACAGCACCCAAAAGATGTAAAATATCTAGACACAGACACCAAGACAGGTATACAAATGTATATGAAGAAAGCTACAAAACTTGCTATTACGAGGGTTGACTAGTGCTATGCTCCTGGAAGGGAAGACTCAACTATGATGAACAGATCAACTCTAATCAATTTAATTTTTATATTTAAATCAATATCTGATAAACTGTTGTTAACTTGACATTTTCCCTAAAAATTTTCTCCAAAAGTTGCAGTGAGCTGAGATTATGCCACTGCACTCCAGCCTGGGCAACAAGAGCAAAACTCTGTCTCAAAAAAAAAAAAAATTATCCAAACTAATACACAGAAAACAATGAGCAAAAAAAAATTGAAAATGAAGAATACTATAGGGTTTATGAAAATAGATGTCTAAATTTGCTATGAAGCCAAAACAATGACAATAGAATTGAACTGAGGTAGTAAGAAACAACAGGGGCCAGGTATGGTGGCTCATACCTGTAATCCCAGCACTTCGGAAGGCCAAGGCAAGAGGGTTGTTTGAGCTCAGGAGTTCAGGATCAGACTGGACAGCAGAGTGAGACCCCAACTCTACAAAAAATAAAAAATTTAGCCAAGTGTGGTGGTGCACACCTGTAGTCCCTACTAGGAGGCTGAGGTGGGAGGATCACTTGAGCCCAGGAAGTCAAGGCTGCTGTGAGCCATGATCGCACCATTGCAATACAGCCTGGGCAACAGAGCAAGACCCTGTCTCAAAAAATAAAAATAAAAAAGAGAGACAGCTCAGCATGATGGCTCACACCTGTAATCCCAGCACTTTGGAGAGGCCAAGGTGGGCAGATAGCTTGAGTTCATAAGTTTGAGACCAGCCTGGGCATCATGGTAAAACCCCAGCTCAACAAAAAATACAAAACTTGGCCAGGTGCAGTGGCTTGCGCCTACAGTTCCAGCTACTCAGGAGGCTGGGGTGGGAGGATCACTTGAGCCTGGGAGGTAGAAGCTGCAAGTGAGCCATGACTGCACCACAGCTTCCAGCCTAGGTGACACAGTAAGATGCTGTCTCAAAAAAACAAACAAAAGAAACAAAAAGCAGAGAGAGAGAGAACAGAATATAAAGGCCAAAACCATGTAGGCCTTTGTGTATCTGTTCATAAAATAAGTTCAAATCACTGAGGTATTATTAACATAAATGGTTAAAGGTGAATGGAATAACTATTTGAAGGGCCCACACTACTTATCTTTGGGCAAATGACTTCATTTTGCTTCTGTTTGTTTTGTGTTTCCCTGTCATTTTGGTATTTTCCTGAGCTCTCCAAATTTCCAACAATGAGAATGCTTCCATTTCATAATTAGAAAAAGCTCATAAATGTTATTTTAATAGTATGGGTTCAATGGAAGTTGTAATTAGAAAAGAAAAAAAGTTTTTAAAAATTCTATAAATCTGAGATTCCCTCCACAATGATGCAACTGTGGGAAAAATTGCTTTGGTAATAAACTATAACCCAGGTAAACTGTGAAAAAGAAAATGGCTGAAAAATATTCTTAGACAGTTGGGTATTGACTTGGAAAATTAGGACTTCATGAGGAGTTCCACGAGGTCACCATCTAAGTAAGTAGAAAGCGGGAGGCATACTAGGATGGGATAAAAATAATCAAGTCAATCCTTCGGTTTGCAGAAGTCAGTTTTTAACATGGTTTAAGGAACAGAAGTGTTCACATGATAAGGACTAGGTTTCCTAAATTACTAGTAATATAGATGAGTATCTCTAGAAAAGTAACTAAAGAATATTTTCTCAATAGTAGCTCCAATATATATGATAAATAGAATATGCAAGTATATGCATTATACATTAACCAAGAGCATCTGTCATTTAAACAAAAGGAGGTAACTGTAATTAATGTTGCTTTCAAGTTTAAGAAATGCTCTAGCAATACTGTCTTTTAAATAAAAAAGGTGTCATCTTCAATTTGCCTTCCAACTTTTTTTACATAATGACTACCAGAAGACTACAGAAAAGTACATTTAATCTGAATGACTTGGAGAAGCTTGGTGGCATCGAAATCAATAAACCATTAATATCCTTTCAAAGAAAACAGGTAAAACAGAACTAAAGAAAACATCTGAACTCAGGGGTAAGATAGTTTACGGTAATAGAAAACTATTCCAGCATCACTAGGGAATGAATTGGATGGCTCTTATTTCAGAGAATATGTCCTGTTTTAAGCTAAGATAGTCTCGTTTAGAGGAAATATAAATGAAAATTTTCTTCTAGTCTATGTTGCCAATTCGTAAATTGGGGGAGGGGGGGACTCTTAATTCATTCCTAAGAAAAGCTTTCTAAAAGCTCAGATCTGCCAAATCCTTTTGCAGAGGATTGCCAAAATAGAATGAGGGAAGATCAAAAACAAAGTTATTGTCAATGCTGTTCGTTCTTCAATACTTAACACTGAACAGAACAATACTCTTTTTTTTGGCATGATCTTCTTCTTAGTACTGAAGCTTACTATTTCTATCTTCTTAAGACTTAAAGAGGACCATAAATGATGACGTACTTCTTTTTTTTAATTTTTGCCAGTTTTAATATAATATTTTATATTTTCATCAACTTTAAAGATATTTAAATAATTGAATATTTACATTAATTTCAGATAATATCCTGACAAATTCTAACTTTCACTGTTTTATTAAAACAAAATATCTGGAATTATGCTTAAATACTAAAAGCCATTTCATCCAGCTTTTGGAATATCACACGGCTACATTTATTATATTTCTATTCATAGAGCCAATCGGGGTAAAATTTTCCTTGAATCAACAAAGACACGTGAACGGCAAAATTTATCTGATGACAATAAGGTGAATTGCAAGCCTTTTTGTGTACGTTTGTGCATTTGAATTCTTATATTCATTCACATTTTGTTTTCTTTGTTGTAGTCTTCAAAGAAGGCCTTCAAGCTCTTTGTTCTTTTTTTTATCCTTTTTGACAAAAAAATGTATTTAAGTTTTTATTTTTGTAAGGTAGACTTTATTTCAAAACTTGTGTTCAACCGAGAACCTAGACTATCATCATATTTCCCAGTTTTCTGTCCATATGTATAATTTAAAGCTTAGCAAAAATAGCTGAGGGATCCTTTGTTTCTAGTCCCATGCCAAATGATCATTGTAAAAATTCAGAATTCTCTCAGCTGTCATTGAATATGAATGAGCACCTAAAAAACCAGTATACTTTGCAATATTATTTACTCTTTTAAAAACTTCTCAAAAGTCTAGGACAGATTTTTGGAATACTTATCCCTGAGATACATTCTTATGATTAAATTACAACTTTTTGAATAAAGAGAATAGTGTACATTAACTCACAATTGAACAAACCCTAATCAGGTTAACTCTCTAGTTAACCTAAATAAATCAATTTCCTTGCCTAATGAAAAGACCTTTGAAAAAATTATGACAGTGAGAAAACTCTGAAAGTGAAAGAAATCTGACCTGTCTCCATCTTGCTTCTAACCTCCAAGTTGCCCTCGTTCATTCCTGTGTAGGCCAAACTTGAGAGGAATTTACTTTATAGTTTAACTTTGAAACAAAGATGATAACAGTCCCTCCGCAAAATGAACCCATCCATGCTTGGGGACCAGACTGCATTTGTGAAACTAACAAATCAGCCACAACATTAGAAATTATGGCTCACAAGTCACACAGCCAAAGGCCACAAGATTCCTAACCTCCCCAGTTACTCCTGTATATAATATTACTATTGTCAAACCTAAGATTGGTATTGAAGGTATTTCTCAGACCCTGCATTCTGATGAACCAGCTGGCGCCATCCAGACTAGTACATTGTATCATCTCATCTATAAGAACTGACTCAGCAAGAAGACAGCTTCAGCTCCCTATGATTTTATCCCCCACTCAACCAATCAGCATCCCCCATTCCCTAGCCACCAGCCTATCAAACTACCTTCGAAAAACCCTATGCTCCAAATTTTCAGGGAGGCTGATTTAAGGAATGATAAAACTCCTGTCTCCCATTTAGCTAGCTCTATGAGTATTAAACTCTATTGCAATTCCCATGTTGATAAATTGGCTCTATCTGGGCAGCAGACAAGAAGAACGCGCTGTGTGGTCACACCAATGGCATCACCATGAAAATCTGCATTATAGGATTTCATAAATTGAAACTAACATTTCCTCATTGGTTTTTCTTTTTCTTTTTTTTTTTTTTTTAGACAGAGTCTTGCTCTGTCACCCAAGGTGGAGTACAGTGGCGCGATCTCCGCTCACTGCAACTTCTGCCTCCCAGGTTCAAGCAATTCTCCTGCCTCAGCCTCCCGAGTAGCTGGGACTACAGGCACCTACCACCACGCCTGGCTAATTTTTGTATTTTTAGTAGAGACAGGGTTTTACCATATTGGCCAGGCTGGTCTTGAACACCTGGCCTCAAGTGATCCACCTGCCTTGGCCTCCCAAAGTGCTGGGATAAAGGCATAAGCCACCACGCCCAGCTCCTCATTGTTAAAAACATTAATTTTGTAAAATATTTTCTATACTAAGTAGCTGATGTTATAAGAAGCAAAGTAAATGTGCTTTGTAATAATTAAAACATGTTCAAATGCTAATTTTAAAGAAGGAAACGTTATCTTAGCAGTAAAGAAAAAGAAAAAGAAAAGACATTATCCCCATTATACAAATGGAGAAACTGTGGTCGATATTTATATAACATATCCTATAATACGCATATTACATCACTTTAAAAGAGCATAAAACACTGAATTTCTTAGGGCTAAGGTCACTGTATACATGTGATTGGGTCTCTCTTACTTCTTCCAGCCATGAGTAAACTGACACCTTAGCCTTGCCAAAACAGCTCAGGAGAAGGCCTGGCTATTTAAACACTTCTGCTGTTGAGGGGGATCTGCCAGGTGAGGCTCTCATCTCTTTGATTTGCTATGCAGCTTACAGAATAGTCATAAGGTGTAGGTTTGGGTTTCAGGTAATAAAGAGGCCTAGAAATTGAAAAACATTCACTGGCTCAGCATACCAGAGAGCTTTGGTATTGTGTTTCAACCTAAAGCCCAGCTAATTCTATAAAGATACCAGAATTAGGAATAGAAACCACTATTCCCAGCACTGCTAGGGCACATCTCTCTGTAAACATTAAGAACCTGTCAGAGAATGGAATCATACTGAACAGCCTTTGTTGACCTGAGAAGCACTTTTCTCTACGAGAAGTTATGCTATCAAAATATGGATCAAAATCTCCTCTAGGGGCAAAGAGATAGCAACAAATTCAAGTGGAGTCTGGGCATGGTGGCTCATGCCTGTAAACCCAGCACTTTGGGAGACCATGGCGGGCAGATCACTTGAGGTCAGGGGTTCGAGACCAGCCTGGCCAACATGGTAAAACCCTATCTCTACTAAAAATACAAAAATCACCTGGGTGTGGTGGCACATGCCTGCAATCCCAGCTACTAGGGAGGCTGAGGCAGGAGAATCGCTTAACCCAGGAGGCAGAGGTTGCAGTGAGCCGAGATCGTGCCACTGCACTCCAGCCTGGGTGACAGAGTGAGACTCCACCTCAAAAAAAAAAAAATCAAGTGGATCCTTCTCTGAAAGTATGTCTTCCTCAGACCAAGGAAGACAAATAAAGACTAGAGAATGTCATTGTCTCGGTACCAACACCTACAAGATGTCAGGAGCCTTGCCTAACAAGTAAAACCAATATCATCTTCCATCTTTTGCTTAGAATTGTGCAATAGCAACTGTAAGAAACTTCATTGGCTCTAATTTTTTTTCTCTCTGATGAGGAAACTGAAGCCCAGCAAAATTGGGCAACTTGCTCAAAGTCACCCAGAAGTGGAGTTTCCTGAGGTCCTGGCAGAGGCCGTTTTCCTGCACATCGCAGTGCTCATCCATCTCCTTCCATTCCTAAGTGACCTGTACCAGTCATCTTCGCATTCAGTGCCTTAATGTAGCCAGTATGTTCCTTTTCCTGATCCCTTCCTTATCTCCTTTTCCTATGTGGCTACAGCGTGGAAAAGGAAACCCACCAAAGAATACAAGTGCCCAAGAATGTAATGCACAATTTCATCTAGATTGATTACATTGCATCAGCCAGCAAGGCAGTCAAAAAGAATCCCAGAAGCAGATGCTGCTTCCAAAACTAATCCTCAAAGAGATTAAAAGGGCATGTTTGCACTGTAAACTCAACCTGTTTGCCATATAGACAAAGAAAACACGAAAACATGCTTGCCATCAAACTGCATGAAATTAGTTCCATCCTACTATGAAGAAATTGAGTAGACAGAAGTTGTGAATCATCTAATCACATGGAAAGCAGAGATATGGCAGCCTCAGAAACTCAAAGTTTTAATTACTCTGTCCTGTGTTCAAGTCACATTGACAGGTTTGGATTATGTGAACATTCTCCTGAATTTTCAAATGGCCCCTCCCATTTTATGTCTGTTGTAACTTTTCTCTTTTTACCCAACATACTGACAGTTAAAAAGATAGTTCTTATTCCCGTTATTCCCGTTTTACAAATGTTCCTCCCCTGCCCCTTTAGGCTTACAGTCCCTCTAGCAAATTCAGTGTCCCTGCAAGTGTTACCACTGTTTTTAATACAGTGAGATAAAGAAATTGTACCCTAATCAAATGTGTTTTGGATAAAATACTACTCAGCTTTCATTCTTCATGACAAGTCTTATGTTATGTATCTGTGAATAAAGCTTGCATGGAACTCTCTATTTATTGACAGATTGTAATGTTGCTAAGCTTACCTACTTCTTTATTTTTGTGCCATGTAAGCAACAAAAGCACTTGCATTTTTGTACAAAACCTAATAAAATCATGGAAAATGACAGCAAAAATGTGTTTAACATATAGTTTACAGTCATCTACTCCCTAAAGGCAAACCAAGGAAAATGGAAAAATAAATATAAGAATAAAGATAGGACATGAGGAATAAGGGTACAGTTTAAAATGAAGTAAGTAACACAGATATTGAGACCAGACAATGCCCCTGTGCACATAATCATGCCGTGGGCTGCCTCTAACCTATTGGAAATTAAGTGAAGTGCAACGCGAGGTTTCCAGTAAAAAGTCTCTTGTGTTCTCACCTAAATCCATGGAAGACAGTAGTCCTCATCACTAAAACCACACATAAATCAGAAAGTTGGCAGTGCTTGCTCTGGAGAGTCCAGAAACTTAAGCTTTTTGGAGATTGAACTTCCTCTCACCCTAAAAAGGATGAATCCTACCCGATCAGGATGAAGCAATGAGAGCGGACTTTCTAAAAGCTGAGAGAGGGACAGACATTTGATTTCCAGAACCATTTAATATAGTTCTTATTAAAATACATACATGGATTCCCATTCCAACACATTTAAGCCAAAAAGAGAAAACCTAGATGTATTTTTAAAAGTGGATTTTTAAGAAAGAACAGAAAAAAAAAAAAACAGGTACCAATAAACAGTATCTGGAAATTTCACTGACTTTGTATTGCATATTGTTAAGGGGATTTATTTTTCTAACTAATCATAAATTTTCCCCCATAGAAGTTTATGAAAAGAAAAAGAAAATCTTTTCCTCTTATAAGATAAGTTGACTTTCTTAATTGAGGCAGTTGTTTTCCAGGCCATAGGATGTCAGATAGCACAGTAAGACAAGACGGCTTGATTTTTATGTCAGCCATAAACTAAGTTTGGATAACTTTCCCTGTTCACTCATCTTGACAATGAAAATAGATTCTATCAAATCATCTTTAATGTCTCCAGCAACTCAAAAGAAAGACGGGGACAGAATTACAGAATGCTTAATAGCACACGTTCTAGAACGGCCTTTCCTAATTGTGTTACCTTTGGTAAGATATCTAGTTTCCATGTGTCTCATTCATTTGAAAAAAAAAAGGGATAAAAATACCTATTTTACCAAGTGTATATAAGGGGTAAAGACATTTAGAATACTACCTGGCACATAAACGCTCAATAAATATTGGCTATTATTGTTATGCGTGTTTAATAAATGTGTTTTAATGAAACAATCTGGAATGTTTGGTGCAAAAAAACAAAAAAGTTGTTGAAACCCAAAATATTAAGAGAGAAATTTGGAGCATTTTGAAAAGTATCAGAAAGAAAGAAACAGAGTCATGGTCAAGAGGAGAGGACCCTATCTAAACAAGACTATCCAAAAATTGGAAAAGGCTTTTCCTTGGGGATCCTTCTTTGTTCAAATAGTAAATATTCACCAAGTTGTTTTCTTGTCTTGATTTATAGCTCTTGTTATTTCTGGTCTTATGTAAACTTCCCTTCTAGGAAGAGGTATTTCCTATTTTAGATTATTAAACTAGTTTCTAACTAAAACCAGAATTTGGTCATTGTGAGTGCATTTTCCCTAGGGCTTAATCACTCTTCAGATTAAATGAATGGTCAGTTCCCAGACTGCAAAGTTGGAAGTGCAAACCTCAGAGAATACAGAGTCCTTAACCTACCTTTCCTGAATGCTCACTAACAGAGTATTCTCTGCTTGGGCCCTAACAGTGTCTTGCCTACGTAAATAAATTAGTAGCCTCTTAACATGCTATTCCACTTCCATGTTTCCTTGTCCAGTCCACAGAGCCTGACACTTCTACTTAACAGAGTTGTAGAGCACACAGAGGGCAGAGCCCTTCTCTGAATCATTTCAAGATCTAGCCCTATTGGACCTAGTGTATAGCAGACCTCTTAAAGTCTAAGGTAATTGCACAAGGTACTACTGTAACTTATATTGTCATACAATTATTTCTTAGGTTTGGTGTAATAAGAGCCCAAGGAAATTTTTGGTCAGCTTGTAATGACAGTAAATATTCCTTCTTAAGGCCAGACACTGTAATTTTTATAAATATATCTGAGGCTTTATGAGATACAGGCTATTCCACAAGAAAAAAAGAATCAAACCAGTTATCCTTCCTTAATCTCAAAAGTTAAGAACAATTCATGATTGACAAAAAAGGAGTAAATTACAGCTAAAGAGTAACATGAAGATGAAAGGATATAAAACAAAAGCATTTTAGCAACTTCCAAGGTTGTATCGGGATGCCTTCTTGATGATTATACGGATTGGAAAGTTCCATCTGGCCTTGTTCAAAACCATTCAAGTAAGCGTGCAAAAATCTTTTCCCCACCTACATCTCCATCACTCCTTTAGGGTACAGGCTCATATTCTTTATCTCTGGCGACTGGCCTGAGATGAGCTATGACTATCGAAGGACCCTGAAAGTAGGTTCTCATTACTTAAGTAAGGTACAAAGTAAGCAAAATGCATAAGCACAGAAATCCAACACAACAGCAAAAAGTCAATAGAAATACTCTGGTAGGTGGTTAGATTCTCACCAAATGCCAGTTAGAGGAGCAGTTTATGCACTGCTCCTGTCACAGAAGTCCTCGTCACAGGAGACACATTAATAAATGATGCCGAGATGGAGATAGAAGTTGGCTCTCATGAAGATATATGCTTCATGAAGAGTATATCTCCTCTTAACTAAAAATAGAACTGTCACTCAATCCAGCAAAGCCATTAATGAGTATCTACCCCAAGGGAAAGAAATCATTATATTAAAAGGATACATGCACTTCTATGTTCTCGCCATGTGACCTGCCTGCTCCTCCTTTGCCTTCAGCCAGGACTGTAAGCTTCCCTCACCAGAAGCAGATGCTGTTGCCATGCTTCTTGTACAGCTTGGAGAACCATAATCCAAATAAACCTCTTTTCTTTATATAATATCTAGCCTCACTTATTCCTTTATAGCAATGGAAAATAGACTAATAAATTCACCATACTAACAGGAAGAAAGAAGAAAATCCATATTATCATCTCAATTGATAAGAAAAAGCATTTAACAAAATTCAACCCAATTTATGAATTAAGAAAAAAAAACTTAGCAAACTGGAAATAGAAGACTTTCTCAGTCTGATAGATAAAATCTATTTATTTTTATTTTTGTTCTTATTATTTTTTGAAATGGAGTCTTGCTCTGTCACCAGACTGGAGTGCAGTGGCACAATCTTGGCTCACTGCAACCTCTGCCTCCTGGGTTCAAGCAATTCTCATGCCTCAGCCTCCCAAGTAGCTGGGATTACAGCCACACACCACCACACCCAGCTAATTTTTGTATAAAAATCTATTTTTTTAAAAAAACCCTACAACTACCATTATAATGGTGAAACACTAAACCATTTTTCTCTAATATCAGGAGTAAAGTAGTGATGTGCTCTTACCCTTTCTGTTCAGCATTGTACTAGGGGTACTAGCCAGTGCAATGAAGCCAGAAAAAGAAATTAATGACATACAGATTGGAAAGCAAAAAGCAAAATAAGCTAATATGCTCATTTCATTATCCAGTCCTTTGTTTGGAGACAGACACATGAACCAAATCAGGCTAATAAGACCCAAGGAGAAACAATTCCTAAATTTTGGTACGAATTATCTTTCCTGTTGTATCTTTTATTGTGGTGAGGAAACTCTCAATCTCCTGGTGACCACCCTACCCTATTAGAAGCTGGGTCTGAAAATGATCCTAGTGACATTGAACCATGAATCAAGCTGGTTTGAGAGTAGTTCTATGCCTGGACCTCCTAGTTACATAAAACAATAAATTCTCTTTTTGGCTGAAGCCAATTTGGGTTAGGTTTTTTGTCACTTATCACCTAAGAGTCTTAATTTCTTCCTCATATATTTTTTAATACCTTAAATCCTCTCAGGGTTTAGATTTTTTAATTTCTTTCCTTCCGACATTTTTTTTCCTTGGCTTTTCTTCCCTTAGGGTTAAATCAAAATCTACCTTCAAATGGTAAAATAATTATTTTCTAATAAGAAATTAGTATAAATACCATCCTGCCACACGTTAAATTTTGTTTTTTAAAAAAATTTCCTGACTGATGCATCAAAATCAGTCCTTTGTAAACCTCTTCACTAATGCAGCAGGGTGATAATGTATATTCATCTATTACACTCCTTCTAGATTCACTTTCCACATTGCAGTGGCAGTGAAACAGCAATCAGACATGTTAGATGTGTGCAGTGGAGTTATAAAACATGTTGATTTTATTTATACTGATTATGGACAAAGTCAACAGGAGATATGAGAAGTATGTAGTACACATTCAATTTTCAAGCATGAAGGCTCAATACAATCACTTTTATCTATGCCCCAAGGTCATCCTTCTTATAATTCAATCCTTTGTTCACTGCACAAATCCCCTCCAGACCCCTCCAAAAATTCTTCTCCAAAATCATGCTAAATAAATTATATCTTTCTCACTCTCATTACTCTGTGGTTATTTTACCT
The DNA here is from genome assembly GCF_029281585.2 of Gorilla gorilla gorilla. Lineage (NCBI taxonomy): Eukaryota > Metazoa > Chordata > Mammalia > Primates > Hominidae > Gorilla > Gorilla gorilla. The sequence continues at coordinate 50,764,478 of NC_073230.2, forward strand.
ATAGCTGTTGTGATTATGATATCACTAATAAAAAGATTGGGCCTTATAACAGGACTAATTTATTCTTTGCCAAGTCTTCAGCTACACTTGATTAGAATGTACTAGGATGAGATGATCCAAAACAAGACCCTATTTGATACATGATCCCGGGAAGCATAATTTAGGGAGATATAACAAGAAAATTAGAAAAAAAAAATCCAGTAAAGTGTTACTGCTCTGGCAGTAAATCCAGTAAAGTAACCTTACTGCTCTGGCCAACCGAGATGCAATCCTACTGGGGCTTTCTGATTAATGACATATGATATACCTCAGAATTGTCTTATCAAGAAATAGAGAATGTGGGGCCAGGCATGGTGGCTCACACCTGTAATCCCAGCACTTTGGGAGGCCCAGGCAGGTGGATCACTTGAGGTCAGGAGTTCAAGACCAGCCCGGCCAACATGGCAAAACCCCATCTCTACTAAAAATACAAAAATTAGCTGGTCATGGTGGCATGTGCCTGTAATCCCAGCTACTCAAGAGGCTGAGGCAGGAGAATTGCTTGAACCTGGGAGGCGGAGGTTGCAGTGTGCTGAGATCGTGCCACTGCACTCCAGCTTGATGGCAGAGCCAGACCCTGTCTCAAAAAAAGAAAAGAAAAGAAAAAAGAAATAGAGAACGTGGAATATTCAACCCTCTGACCCCCACACCTCACTGGTTGAGGGTTGTCCATGGAGACATAAAATCTCTGGCGTTTCTGAACTTCCCTGTGTTAGGTAAGCTAGAACCTGTGATTTGAAAGCAAGACCTCAGTCAGAGATTGAGGAGAGACAGATATTTGAGGTAGGCAGCCATCAGTGAGTGCAGGGCTATCTCAGAAGGAAAGAAGGAAAACACAGAGTGGACAGAAGGGATATGGAATGGACCATCAATAGCATCAGTTACACTGTCCAAAACAGCTTGCAAGTCACCTCATCTTCATGATCACAAGAATACCAGCAAGCTCTTTCTCCTCCTCATTACCTCATGGATTTCTCTGCAGTCTCTATATACATTTTCATTCACCTACTTAACATATTTTATTTTGTATTCAAACATAGGTACAATCCCCTTATTAAATATAGTAGATTCCCCTTTGATGAATACTATCCAAAAGACAAAAGCAACTTAGACTGGATATAATGTCCCTTTTCTAACCAGTCTGTCTTTACTCTCCTCCACAATGATCTTTGTGAGGAAATAGGAGCATTAACTTTCAAGAGTTTCAAGAATAAACTCCCTGCTGTCCAGAAGTCGAAGTCACAAATAACTAAAACATAAGGCAAAATAAGCTAAGTGCCATAAGAGAGGTAAATACAAAGTGCTTTGAGGGCTCAAAGGAGATAAATATCACATCCAGTTGGCAGGATCAGGAAGGATATGTGAATGAAGAGGCTTGAGAGCTGAGCTTTGAAGGATGGATGGAATTTTGTCAGTAAAAGGTGGCTAGAGGGCTTTCTAAATATAGAGAATATTATAAGCAAAGTTCCAACCACAGAAAAATGCATGCTCCTTTGAGATACAGTCTGCTTTGGCTGGAGCATAATGTACACATCACAGAAGTGTCCTGGGAGATATCGCTGGAAAGGACCACTCTGCATGCATTTTTAACCATTTCAGTAATCTATCATCAGAGTTTTCAACTCTTAAAAGTGGCATGACATTAATGCCTCTGGTGGTAAGGTCTATCCAATATATATTATTTTTAAAGACCAGTATAGTATTCATATTTTACATTTTCTATAAAATCAAACTTGTTGAAATGGAATGTAGGAATTCAGAAGGGGGTCATTCCCTCACGGTCATATAAGATAGCATAAAAGTTTAAGAGCCCATGATCTTTTTTGTCTTGCTTTGTCCAGTTACTGCTTAAAGAAAGAAGTGATGGTTTGCATTTTACAAAAGAGGGAGAATGAGGTAATAAAAAAAAGATGAATAAACAAAATAAGTAAATGCTTAATACTCTCTTCAACAGGTGCCTGAATCCACACATATATGTGAATTTAAAGGAAATTAGCCAAAATAAATAACATGGGAAATCAATGTTAAACACATTTGTATGCATGTGGTTTCCTCCACATCCTGGGGGATTAACATTTTACTCTTGCTGCAGTCCCATTATTAATCTTACTCTTACCAGAGTCAAATGGGAAGTAAATCGGCAAAAATGTAATAAGTGAAGCTAGAAGGAAATTGTTTTTTTCTTACAGGATAAGTACTTTTAGTTCAACCTGAGGACTGTTTTAGACAGTCCTAAAGGTTGTTTTGTCAGCCTACAAATGCACAGTCTTAGTCAAGCTCTTTTAAACACACAGAAGCACGGCTTATTCTACTTCTGAACATCAATGAGTACTTTTCAGGGCAAATTATCATACATTTAATATTCATAATAATTCTCAGAAAAATTGGTACAAAAACATTATCTGCATTTTATAGATGATAAAACTAAGGTTCAGAAAAAATTTGACTTCCCCATGTCAGAGCTGTATTAAGGCATTTCAAATTCCACTTTCTTCCAATTTATCTAATGGAAGTCATCTTATTTCCTAAATAATTCACTTTTTGAACCTCAAAAATGCAAAAAATGGGGGACACTTCTTTCACTAACAGTCTCACTCTGAGTGTCCATGCTAGTTGTTATATATTTAATATTCTTCTATGGTATCCTATCAGAGAGCAAAGCTAAAACTATCTCTTACATTCTCTTGGCTTTAGTTCTCAGAAGTCTCAAAAAAGTCCTTATAGAGGCTGTTGAATAAATTCAAGGTGTCTCTTAAAGGAAAGTTTGGTTCTCCCTGTAAGAACCTTAGTATGCCCATTCTGTAAAAATAACAGTCTATAGTTGCTAGAATATAAATTAAACTCTTCATTTTTTTAGGAGAATGATAACTTCCCACTTGGATTTCTAGAACTAAAAGCAAGACTACCCAAATTGTTAAGCAACTCAGAACACCTGGATGACAGCCTGTTGCCATAGTTTTCCTTCAATGCTCTCATGCTTCCATTAAAAGGTCCCTGAGACAACAGAAGAAATGATGAGGCTCCCACATTTTCTGAGCTGAGTGGGAATGGGGGGATATGGCTTAAAGCAGATAAGTAGTTCTCAAACTTGAATCTGCATACAAATCACTTTGATCTTGTTAAAATGTAGATTCTGACTCAGTACAGCAGAGGTGAGGCTCAAAATTGAATTTTTTTTTCTTTTTTCTTTTTTTTTTTTTTTTTGAGACAGAGTTTCTCTCTTGTAGCCCAAGCTGGAGTGCAATGGCAGGATCTCGGCTCACTGCAACTTCTGCCTCCTGGGTTCAAGTGATTCTCGTGCCTCAGCCTCCCAAGTAGCTGGAATTACAGACACCAGCCACCATAACCAGCTAATTTTTGTATTTTTAGTAGAGACAAGGTTTCACCATGTTGACCAGGCTAGTCTCAAACTCCTGACCTCAGGCGATCCGCCTGCCTCAGCCTCCCAAAATGCTGGGATTGCAGGCGTGAGCCACCTCACCTGGCCTCAAAATTGAATTTCTAATTAGCTCCCAGGTCATGCCTATCCTGCGAGTTCAGGACCACGCTGGGTAGCAGCAAGGATCCAGAGCAAACTGCACCCTGTGCCTACCTGGCCTATGAGATAAAAATGGTTTGTGCATTTTCTAATGGTTGGGAGTAAAATTAAAACAATAATAATATTTCACAACATTTAAAAATTATAAGGAATTCAAATTTGTGTCCAAAAATAAAAGCTTTCTTACATTATTCAAAATAGCCAAGATATGGAATCAACTTAAGTGTCCATAAAGAAAATGGGTTGTATGTATAAACAATGGAATATTATTCAGCCTTAAAAAGAAGGAACTCCTGTTATGTGCAATAGCAAGGATGAATCTGGAGGACAGTGTGTTAAGTAAAATAAGCCAGGCATAAAAAATAAAATAGAAATTACTGCATCACCTCACTTATATATAAATGTGAAAAAGTCAAACTCATAGAAGCACAGGATAGAATGGTGGTTACCAGGGACTGGTGGAGGAAGCAGAGGAAGCACTGGGGAGATGTTGGTCAAAAGACACAAAATTTTAGTTAGAAGGAATAAGATCAAGAGATCTATTGCACAACATGGTGACGATAGTTAACACTGCATATGAGGTAATGCATAGGTTAATTAACTTGACTTGGCCATTCTACAATGTATACATATTTCATAACATCATGTTGCACAGTATAAATCTATATAATTTATATTTGTCAATTAAGTCATAATAAAATTTCAAAGAAAAATTTTATTGGAAGACGGGCATATTTATTTATCTATTATCTATGTTCCTTTTGCAGTGTGAATTAAGTAGTTGCAACAGGGACTGTATAGACCACAAAGCCTAAAATATTTACTATCTGGTCTTCTATTAAAAAAACCCATTTGCTAACCACTGGTCTGCAGCAGTGGTTCTTAATCATGGCTACATAGTCAAATCACCTGGGGAGATTTTAAAAATATTGATGATGCAGAATTTCTGAGAGTGACTTTGGCATCATTATTTTTTTTTAAGTTCGACAAACAACACCTGTGAGCAGTCAAGTCTCAAAACCACTGCTATAAAGAAAATATTCTCATCCTGCCTGTGTCTCAGCAACTATAGACAAAGTCACCAAAGTCAAAGAATAAAGTTCAGGTCTTTGACAATTCATAGATTATTTCTGCACAACCTCCATATTTTTGTCACTGCAGACTAAGACACAATGCCTAGAACAATTCTTTGGTTGCTTTTGTTGCTGTTGTTTTTAATTCTAGCAATTCAGAAACCAGTATAATCTCTTACTACTCTCTTTGTGTCTCACCACATTCATTTTCAAGAGTTATCACTGCTTCCTTCTTCCTCCAGATGGCTGAAACCAGCTGTGTAATCACTGGACTGTCTAACACATATGACCCACACATGCTCTAAAAGTACAACCATCTTCATTCCTTTCCTTCAGGAAAGAAATGGGTCTGTAGACCCGTGCAAGGTCCATCCTCTACTTATCTCTTTATTCCAGACTTCGGACTCACTGGGGACCTATGCATTGGTCATACTCCCTCTTCTATCTTCAACACCTCCCTCTCAATAGCCTCCTCTCCCACAACCTAGAAACCTGCTAAATTCTACCATCTCGACCCCCCAAAAAACTCCATCTGTAGCTACCTCTTAATCTTCTCCCTTTATCATCCACAATACATGAAAGAGGATTCCCTACTTGCTGCCTCAAGTCCCAATCCAACATTTACTTCTACACCCAATGTGTCATGGCTTCTGTCAAGATCATTCTATCAAATCGCTTCTTGCAGAAGTCACCAGTTGTCTCCATTCCCTAATTTAGTGGACATTTTTCAACCCTTATCTCATAAGACCTCTACACAGCACTGCACAATGTTTAACATTTTTCTGAAATTGTGCCTGTTTCTCTGATACCACATACCATTGGTTCTCATTATACATCTGATTATTCCTGTTCTGTGTCTTCTGTGGGTTTCCCATTCTTCAATGAACCTAGGTACCCCAGTAATCCATCTACAACCCATTATTCCCCCATGCACCATGACTCAGTCACTATTATAATAGCACCTACCACAGATGATAATAATTCCTCAACTGTTTCCACCCCAAATCTCTGCCGACAAGATCAGACTCATATGGTCAATTTCTGTTGACTATCACCATTTGACTATACCAAAGACAATGTGCCCCAAACCAAACTCACTGTATCTTCTGCCTGACCCTCTTCCTGCATTTCACTGTCTTAACTGGTGACTCTACAATCCACCCAGTTTTACAGGCTTAAGCCTGGCACTTTTTGTTTAACTCCTCTCTGCTTCATCACCCAAAGCTAAGCATCACTAGCTCCTGTAAATTTATTTTTCAAACTTACATCTCAAATAGATCCCTTGCTACCACTGATTTAATCCAAAGTCTTACTCATCTTTCACATGGAAGATTAAATCTGGCTTCCCTTCCTCCAGTTCTGTCTCTCCTAAAACCATCTCCTCACCCATTCAAGAGTAATTTACCTAAAACACAAATATTACAATGTCATTGATATGGGTGAAGCCTGTCAGTATCTCTCTATCATACAAGATAATGCCCAAGCTTTTTAACACAGATTCTCAAAAATTTGGACCTCACTTTTGCTGCATCATGCAAACCTCACTTGATATTCGTAGTAACAAGTAACAATAATAAGATGTGCTTTCTGAACCCTCTACCTGGAATTCATTTCTTCCCCCCACCCATTACCCTCTACCCGCCTCTATAGCTTTAGCTAACCCATATACTTTAAGATTCATGAATCCTAGGCTTGCTTACCTGTCCACCTCTCTAACTCCATGATAGCCTGTGCATTTCTTTTTCATCTCTATATCTAATTTGTATTATGACTATTCTTTATTTATTTATTTTTATTATTATTATACTTTAAGTTCTAGGGTATGTGTGCACAACGTGCAGGTTTGTTACATATGTATACATGTGCCATGTTGGTGTGCTGCACCCATTAACTTGTCATTTACATTAGGTATATCTCCTAATGCTATCCCTCCCCCATCTCCCCACTCCACGACAGGCCCCGGTGTGTGACGTTCTCCACCCTGTGTCCAAGTATTCTCACTGTTCAATTCCCACCTATGAGTGATAACATGCAGTCTTTGGTTTTCTGTCCTTGCAATAGTTTGCTCAGAATGATGGTTTCTAGCTTCATCCATGTCCCTACAAAGGAAATGAACTCATCCTTGTTTATGCCTGCACAGTATTCCATGGTGTGTATGTGCCACATTTTCTTAATCCAGTCTATCATTGATGGACATTTGGGTTGGTTCCAAGTCTTTGCTATTGTGAATAGTGCCGCAACAAACACACACGTGTGCATGTGTCTTTACAGCAGCATGACTTATAATCCTTTGGGTATATGACCAGTAATGGGATGGCTGGGTCAAATGGTATTTCTAGTTTGAGATCCTTGAGGAATCACCACACTGTCTTCCATAGTGGTTGAACTAGTTTACAGTCCCACCAACAGTGTAAAAGTGTTCCTATTTCTCCACATCCTCTCCAGCACCTGTTGTTTCCTGACTTTTTAATGATCACTATTCGAACTGGTGTGAGATGGTATCTCACTGTGGTTTTGATTTGCATTTCTCTGATGACCAGTGATGCTGAGCATTTTTTCATGTGTCTGTTGGCTGCATAAATGTCTTCTTTTGAGAAGTGTCTGTTTATATACTTAGCCCACTTTTTGATGGGGTTGTTTGATTTTTTCTTGTAAATTTGTTTAACTTCTTTGTAGATTCTGGATATTAGCCCTTTGTCAGATGGGTAGATTGTAAAAACTTTCTCCCATTCTGTAGGTTGCCTGTTCACTCTGATGGCAGTTTCTTTTGCTGTGCAGAAGCTCTTTAGTTTAATTAGATCCCATTTGTCAATTTTGGCTTCTGTTGCCATTGCTTTTGGTGTTTTAGTCATGAAGTCCTTGCCCTTGCCTATGTCCTGAATGGTATTGCCTACGTTTTCTTCTAGGGTTTTTATGGTTTTAGGTCTAACATTTAAGTCTTTAATCCATCTTGAATTAATTTTTGTATAAGGTGTAAGGAAGGGATCCAGTTTCAGCTTTCTACATATGGCTAGCCAGTTTTCCCAGCACCATTTATTAAATAGGGAATCCTTTCCCAAAGCTTGTTTTTCTCAGGTTTGTCAAAGATCGGATGGTTGTAGATGTGTGGTATTATTTCTGAAGGCTCTGTTCTGTTCCATTGGTCTATATCTCTGTTTTGGTACCAGTACCATGCTGTTTTGGTTACTGTAGCCTTGTAGTATAGTTTGAAGTCAGGTAGCTTGATGCCTCCAGCTTTGTTCTTTTGGCTTAGGATTATCTTGGCAATGTGGGCTCTTTTTTGGTTCCATATGAACTTTAAAGTAGTTTTTCCCAATTCTGTGAAGAAAGTCATTGGTAGCTTGATGGGGATGGCACTGAATCTGTAAATTACCTTGGGCAGTATCGCCATTTTCATGATATTGATTCTTCCTATCCATGAGGATGGAAAGTTCTTCCATTTGTTTGTATCATTTTATTTTGTTGAGGAGTGGTTTGTAGTTCTCCTTGAAGAGGTCCTTCACATCCCTTGTAATTTGGATTCCTAGGTATTTTATTCTCTTTGAAGCAATTGTGAATGGGAGTTCACTCATGATTTGGCTCTCTGTTTGTCTGTTATCAGTGTATAGGAATGCCTGTAATTTTTGCACATTGATTTTGTATCCTGAGACTTTGCTGAAGTTGCTTATGAGCTTAAGGAGATTTTGGGCTGAGACCATGGGGTTTTCTAAATATACAGTCATGTCATCTGCAAACAGGGACAATTTGACTTCCTCTTTTCCTAATTGAATACCCTGTATTTCTTTCTCTTGCCTGATTGCCCTGGCCAGAACTTCCAACAGTATGTTGAATAGGAGTGGTGAGAGAGGGCATCCCTGCCTTGTGCCAGTTTTCAAAGGGAATGCTTCCAGTTTATGCCCATTCAGTATGATATTGGCTGTGGGTTTGTCATAAATAGTTCATATTATTTTGAGATATGTCCCATCAATATCTACTTTATTGAGAGTTTTTAGCATGAAGGGCTGTTGAATTTTTGTCGAAGGCCTTTTCTGCATCTATTGAGATAATCATGTGGTTTTTGTCTTTGGTTCTGTTTATATGATGGATTACTTTTATTGATTTGCGTATGTTGAACCAGCCTTGCATCCCAGGGATGAAGCCCACTTGATCATGGTGGATAAACTTTTTGATGTGCTGCTGGATTTGGTTTGCCAGTATTTTATTGAGCATTTTTGCACTGATGTTCATCAGAGATATTGGTCTAAAATTCTCTTTTTTTGTTGTGTCTCTGCCATAGCCTGTGCATTTCTATATTATCCATATCAGAGTGCAGTAGTTAGGAGTAGTGCATAATCACAAAGAACTGGATTGAAATTACTTTGCCACTATTTATCGACTCTCTTAATTGGGAAAATCATATAACTTCTCTAATTCCTCAGTCCCTTCATATGTGAAGTAGAAATAATATTTACCTTATTGCTTTGTCATTGACAATGAGATAAAGTGCTTAGGATATAAACTGACACAGGGTAAGACCCCAATAAGTTAGAATTGTAGTTATTATTGTTTGTTGCTGACTTTGAAGTCAGAACACAAAACAGGTATATGTTTGGTAACTCTTCTTTTTGCTTGTTTTTTTGTTTGTTTGTTTGTTTTGAGATAGGTGCGCCCGGGCTAGAGTACAGTGGCATAGTCACGACTCACTGCAACCTCTGCCTCCTGGGCTCAATTGATTCTCCCACCTCAGCCTCCCGAGTAGCTGGGACTACAACACGTGTGTGCCACCATGCCCAGCTCATTTTTGTATTCTTGTAGAGATGGGGTTTCTCCAGATTGCCCAGGTGGTCTCAAACTCTTGAACTTAAGCAATCCACCTGCCTCGGCCTCCCAAAATGCTAGGATTACAGTCATAAGCCATCCCATTAGGCCTCAGTAACTTTTCTTTAAATGCCTTACTTTGGCAAAGAAATCTTTGTAAAACATTCTTATATTTTATCTAAGTTAGTCTTTTTAGTGCTTACAAACAAATACTCTTTCTTACAAAGAGAAATAATCTTGATACATATTAAAACAATAACAAGCATATTTTGACAATGACTTGCCAATGAAAAGCTAGAAGAGCAGCAGGTTTTCTCACAATAAATGAATATCTCAAACATATTTTTTTTAAGTTCTTAAGTGGTAAAACATGAATATTATGAACCATGGATGACTCTTTCCGAGAAAAAACAAGATCCCTTATATCTAAATTATTATGAATTATCCAAATCCAAAATAATAGGAGACTATGCTTTTATTTTACTTCAGAGCATGATGATGTGAAAATATAAAACACTAAGTTCACAGGAACATCTGCTAACATTTTAAATGTTAAAATGTTCTGCCCCGGTGCAGTGGCTCATGCCTGTAATTCTGGCACTTTGAGAGGCCACGGCAGGCACATCACTTTAAGTCAGGAGTTCAAGAACAGACTGAGCAACATGGTGAAACCCCATCTCTACTAAAAATGCACAAATGAGCCATGCATATTGGCACACACCTGTAATCCCAGCTACTTGGGAGGCTGAGGCAGTAGAATCGCTTGAATCTGGGTGGTGGAGGTTGCAGTGAGCCAAGATCGCGCCACTGCACTCCAGCCTGGACGACAAAGCGAGACTGTCTCCAAAAATAAATAAATAAATAAAATGCTCTGATTTCTGTTGCTTTCAACGACTTGTATTAAAACTAAGTTAAGGTGAGGACGTCAAAATTTCCTCATTATATTATAAGCCTGTTCATTATCCTAAGGAAAAGAAAATGCAACCTATTACAAAAGTGCCCAGTAGCTTGCTTCATTAAATGCCTGTAATTACAGCATATTTTTTAGCAGTTTATGAAGGGGATCAAAGAAATATGTTCCAGGTGTAGGCTCTGTACTCAACAGATTTAGACAAAGATTCATTTTTTCAGTCTTAACATTGTGGTAATGTTTATTAGATCTCTATTTCATTTTTCTACTTTCAATTGAAAGTAACGTGCAGACATGTAAGGGACAAATTCAGCATAACACTGACTGAGGCTTTAACAATTAGGTGAGCCCAAGCGTCTCTCTGCCCCACATTTGGGGAGAGGATACTTCCTTCCAAACTTGCATCCGATTCCAACTCATCCGCTTACAGGCTGTGTTTCCTCAGGGAAGTAACAAACTCTCTTCCTCATCTGTGAAATGGGAATAACAGTATCTATCTCAGGAACAGTTACAGGACGATGAAATGAGAAAGCACCAAGATGTAAAGTCCTTAGCATAGTGGCTGGACCCACTAACATTATTCCCTTACATAGCACTCACTGAGGGCCAGGCAGTGTACTAAGCACTTTATAGACATTATTAATCCCTTTCGATAGTACTTACATCGTAGGTATTATTATCATCCTCCTTTAACAGAGGAGAACTCATTTGTACACCACAATTCTGATTATTTCACAGGACAACAGGACCAGAAAAACAAGGATTAGCACTAATCACTCCAAAGGGTTCAGCAAGAAAAATAAACCCGAATGCCCTGAGATAACCATTCCATATAACAATCTAACTTCTTTCCTATTAAACTAGAAAGTAGCATCCACAAGAGAAATGAGAAAAATAGTGACTCAGGTAGTTTCCTGTGTTCTGTTGTTCAGTTCAAAAACCCAAATAGAAAGTAAGTATAGCCCTGAACCCTGTCCATAGATTTCCTGCCTTTGTGTCAGTCTTACATGTGGGCCATGTATCCGATCTGCCCAAGTTACAGAGCTCTAGTTCCCCATGGTAAAGAAATCAGACCATACAGGAAGGGCAAGATCACTCATTTTTGAAGGGAGATGAATAATACCTACGTTTGGGTGCAAGGTAAGTTACTAAGATGTTAATGAGCTTCGTAGTTTTATTGCTATCGAATAACCCAAAAGATTGAAATCACATTTAGTAATTTGCATTCCCTATTTTGCCTTTTGATACCTCATCCTACCTCCTGAGAAGAGAGCCAGGTCTTGCATGCTTCCTCACCACAGGGTAGCCCAGCTACCACAGAAGTGGCCTAAGAGAATTTCCTTTACTGGCTATTGTTTTCCAAAAGCTTAGTACTATGGACACAAAAAGAAGCCACTGCATTGGTGTGAGAGTGAGGGATGATGGTGGGGACAGGTCTGGCACAAGCAGCAAGAGAAAGAAAAAGATTGATTGCCCCAAGCTTGAGGAAGGGCTGGTCTGTGGCACCTACAAGTAAACGCACCCAAAAGTTTCCTCTTGCAGAGCTCCAGGAAAGAGGTTGGATCTCCATGGGAAATAAAAACAAAGTGGCCACACGAGGCTCCATTAAGAGCGCCTGGGCCCGCTACTTTCTCACACCCCTGGGACAACAGTCCCAACCCCATCACAGTCCAAGGGATCTGCCGGGGGGATAAAAGTAGGTGTATTGTGGGACTCAACTAAGGAGCTTTGGAAAGGTAGAAAAGGCTTTTTCTCAGTTGTCACAATGAATCAAAGTCATGGATGCTAAAAACATCCTGCAACGTATAGAACATTCCCACACCACAAGAACTATCCCACCAAAACTCCAGCATGCCTCTGTTGAGAGAAACTAATTAGCTAACAAATTAGGAAATTAGCAAACTAATTTGAACTAAAAACTCAAGGGTCTCACCTGAATACTTGGTTCTATGCACCATCACAGGACCTCAGCCCCACAACTTTGTGAGTGAGGGAGCCCCATTATAACTGAGATTCCCGTCAAGATGGTGGGATGAGGGCTCAGTGTTGGATTTAGTTGATTTAAAAGAATTACGGCTCGAGACATTCCTTGCACAACAAGGTTTATTGAGAAGATGTGCTTTCTAGATATTTCAGATTAACAGCTGAGTGTCAGGGGCTTTCTGAAAGCATGCAAAGCTCTTGTCCTATCTTCTGTGCACTCCTGGGAAAGCACCAGCCTCTTCTACAGTAACAGTTCTAAGATGGCTTTCCAGATTGCATCTGTGTCCTAGTACAGTGAAGACGAAACCAGGCCATCCTTCTGTCCCCAAGACAACATCACATATTTCTTTACTTTTACTTCTTTGTGTGTAAAAATGGCAGCAGTAATTACATTTTTAAAGCTTTATTTTTAAGCTATTTTATTTATAATCAATAAAATCTGCTTAAGCATCTGGATATGCATCCAACCCCCTTACAATTGTTACATGTCACAACAAAATTGGCAAGAAAGGACTTTAGCAATGCTATATAAAGTGACACAAATTATTGGTTTTATAAGAAACGTCCACACGTCACCTTAAAAGCTAACTAAACAGCAATATGCATTTAAAAAATAGAAAGAGACTTGAAGCATTCTCAACTTTAGTACAAAAACAGATTTGAAGAAAGGAATGAAACACATCTATGTATCACCTTTCCCTAAAAATGAAAAGACCATTGTATGATGTAATTAATCTTTATACTTCTTTTCTAAAAAGAAAAAAGGAGAAACATAGTCCTTTTTGCATATGGGGGAAGCAGCACAAGGAATTCAGATTTCTTGCCTGAGGACAGGGATCAGTGAAGATCATGTCAAAATCCTACAGAAAGACTAGGACACTAAATGCCATTCTCTTACAAGCAATTATATCTTTTTTAGAAGACAGCATTCATTGGACACTTACTATATACCAGGCACTATACTTAAAGTACTCATCTCACCTAAATCTTACTACAACCCTGATACGAAATGTAATTTTCCCCATTTTACAGCCGAAGAAGCCAAGAACAGTGACATTAAGTTGCTTATACAAGATCACCTAGCCAATACGTACTGATAGAATTTCAGCCAGAACTGTCCCTGACTCCAACCATGAACTCCAAAGCCCATGATCCTAACCCACGAATCCTCCTTTTCTCTTCACCCCTCACATGGTATGATTTTATTAATTTTAGAATTCATATGAATCTTTCCCAGTGGCCATCATGGATTCTAGCAGTGCCAAATTAAAATATGAACGAATAAGACTATTTTCAATTTCCTAGAATGTTATGATCATTGACAATCGTCTTGCCTTTATCTTCCATACTACTCTATCATTAATACTAATCACATTTTATTTTAATTACTTGTTTAATGTGTCTTGCCTCCCAGACCCTTGAGGACAAGAAAAGGCCCTTGAGGACAAGAAAAGAGCCTATCTTTGTTTACCACAAGACTCAGAACCTAGCACAGTGACTGATGCATAGTAGGCTCTCAATACGCCTTTGTAGAATGAATGACTGAGGGAGCCAGGCACAGTGGCTCATGCCTGTAATCTTAGCACCTTGGGAGGCCGAGGCAGGCGGATCACTTGAGGTCAGGCATTCAAAACCAGCCTGGCCAACATGCTGAAACCCCGTCTCTACCAAAAATACAAAAAAAAAAGCCAGGCGTGGTAGCAGGCACCTGTAATCCCAGCTGCTTGGGAGGCTAAGGCAGGAGAATTGCTTGAAGGCAGAGGTTGCAGTGAGCCAAGATCATGCTACTGCACTCCAGCCCGGGCAACAGAGCAAGACTCTGTCTCAAAAAAAAAAAAATTACTGACTATGGGAGCCAGGGTATGTGTTGGCACCTAGCAGTAAGACCACCTTGTCAACTACTGGATGATAACAAACCACAGGGAACCTGTGATCTAAGAAGACAAAACATAAAGGTATTAAAAGCAACTAAAAGCCCACATATCCATGAAGCCTTTCAAAACTCTTCACAGGAGAACCAATAGCTTCACTTTCTTACACGTTGGGCATGATTTGTCTTACACCAGGCTTTCGTCATGTTTTGAGCATCATACTTACTCCCTGAAGTACACATATTTATCTTTGTATCCCCAGCACCCCACAGAGCAGCTTCACATTCAACCTTTCTTTATCCTCCACCCAATGCACTTACCATTGAACAACAACTGCCAGTAGTTTGTTCTCCTTTTTATAAGAAAATTAAGGGCTACCCCTTATCTATAGTATTTACCCACAATCATGTGTCAATATATATTTCAAATCTATTTCCCACTATCTCTCCCTCTGCTGAGGGATAATTAAGGAATCAGAGACACCGAGGGGTTGAGGAGGAATTAATTATTTAGGTACACCATCCCAGTTGGATTAACATCCAAAGGACTGAGCCTCGAACAAAGAGTCAAGCTACCTTTCAAGCATTTCGTGGGGCAGGGGGAGATCTGTGCAGGGGGAAGCATATTACAGAAGGGAGAAACAAAGACAGTTATTTAATTAAGACATGCATTACAACTTCACACATTTTAGTGCCATCTAAGAGAACTACCTGCTGATGCCCTGACGAACTTCTTGCTTTCATCACGCAGTCCATTCTGTACCAAATGCCTTTCATTTTCACGTTTAAGACCAGCTCAATTATCATTTCCTCCAGGAAGCCACCCCAAACTTAGTCCCAATGGACACAATCTCTTCCTTATCAGAATTCCTACATTTTATCTATATTTTTCTATTGACATCTATCATGTTACTCTCTAAATTCAGATTATGCTTTGTATTTCCCAATAGATGGGAAGTTCTCTGAAAGCAAATGCCACATATCATTTACCTCCTCATCTTTCACCTCAAGTAGCACAGTCCTTTCTATATAGTAGGTACTTTGTAATTTAAGATGAAAAAATAAATAACTGAATAAAGAGTTAAGTCCATTTTTGTTCTGATGTTCCTATGTCTTGAACCCGTCCTAATAGAAATGGGATGAATCATAAAACATAGTGCTACTTCAATTTTAATCACAGGCTAGCTATGAATTAGGCAAGTTACTTAAAATCGACGGATTCTAGTTTCTTCATCTGAAAAGGAACATGAATTAGAGCAAATCTCTCAGGCCATTACTAATACATAGATGTAGTGTGTAGCATAAAATATGTATATAATTTCAAACAGAGGAAACACAAGTCCCCATACCCCTTGCTCAGTAACTCTTAGTCTATCTTCAGAGCTCAACTCTTCATCACTTTCACAGAGAACTTTCCCAGAGGGCCATGACTACATCAAATCCCTCCACGTAATGCTCTTATAGCACCATAAATCTCCACTTTGCAGGGGGTGTCATACTTATAATTTCTATTTTTTTCTGACAATTTAATTAATGTCTATCCATGCTTCTTCTTGTACATTCAATAAAAATAAATTAATGAATGTAATCTGTGTTAAATATGAAATCTTACAAAGCAGACACATTTTTATTAGTTCTCTGTGTAATAGTATCACGTTTCCGCACTAAATACTTTCCAAAGATAATGGATATGAGTACGTCATCTCACAACTTCAAAGAGCTTACAAAGTTTTCAAAGCATCTAAATTGTCATTTCATTGTATATATTCAAGAATATTATCTCAAATAGACTTATTTATAAGTATGCAATACAAATTAAGTTTTCTCTTTTGTTTTAGGTCAGTTCCTTGCTATTTAACACAAATACATTTGCCTTAATAAGCTGTTCCATTTTATTCATCTCCAACTCCTTCCTAAACATAAGACATTCTAGTTAGCACTATAATTATGAGTTAAAAGTAAGAGCTTAGACCACAAAGCGAAATACTTCGATCTTCTTTCACGTCCTCCTTTCTGTGCCCTTGCAGAGTATTTCCTTTCATAAAAAGGAGATATTGACTAAGACTAGTGACCCATTACCTCTTCCTATCCAATAAAGTGGAGTGGAAGTGCCAAATCCTGAGACTCATGTGCCCTCAAGGGACTACATAATATGAGCTAAGCTCACTTCAAATTTAAAATAGCTTTTCCCTTTTTTAGTCACATGTATAAATGTGTGAAAAGTAAACCTACAAGCAATAAAATTCTATTCCTGACAACATAATTATGACAGTCACTAGATTATGCAAGATTTTGAAAAACCTATTCAGTCTATCAGAAAAGCCACATGCCCATAAAAACTCTTAAAAGAGGCTACACAGGGACATATGAAAATGAATGTACTAAAGAGCAATGACTATATTTTTAAATATTATAGGTGTTTTTTGAAAAATAAAAACAGCGCTGTTTAGTAAAAATCCATATACTGCACTCAAGAAATTCCTAGAGTTACACACACACACACACACACGTCCCTTGATGGTAGGAATCACATTTACTCCAGATCTGTGTCATCAGCACTGGCATGGTGTACTGAATGAAGTGAAATTTATCAACTCCACCTGAAATAATTGTCCAGCAGAAAAAACATATATGAAATAAACCGAAAACGATTAACATAAAAAAATACTAATCATTTGCTCATGTATCCCAAACTAACACTTTTCCAAATAGCATATAGTTATTTGGTTTCATGGGGTTTGTAGGTGTGCGTTTGTGATTCTTTTAATGCCTAGGATTCTGGTACAATGAGAGAGATAAGGAGGAGTTAGGAAATGATATGATATGAACTGCCAACATATTCCTTAGTAATGTGGTAAGTTTCATTACATCCACACTACCACAACATGATTGAATCTAGGTTGTCTCCTGAGACAAGGAAAAACTCTTTTCACTACAATTAGGAAACTACTGAATTTTATAGTTTTTTTGGAACCACGAGTCAACAGATTTAGGGTTTTTTTTTGTTGTTACGAAAACAAAAACAGTAATGCTCTGAAGACAGTTTTAAGATTGGAGTTTTAAAGAAAATAAAATTATAAAAGTTTCATAATAATACTTTATCCATGTGAACAAAAGAACAACGTACTGTGAGACATGGGCAAAGAAAATCTAAAAAAGCCAATGTCTTATAATATTCCTGTAAAAGTGAGCTAAAAATACAATTTTCTTATTAAAAATTTATTATTGCTACTACTCTTATCACTACTGCTATTACTACTACTACTAATTTTTCTATTACTTATATATTATATAGCCAGCCATATTCAGGGTAATACTTATCTATACCGTAACACTACTATGAGAATCAACTTGAGTCTTAAAGAATCAAATCACTACTGATTTGAGATCTAAAGAGATAAAACAAAATGGACCCTCTTATTCTTCTCAACACATTCTACTGCCCTCCACCTATTGAGAATAGATATTAATAATATGACAAATGATGGTATTATTTCAGTATCACAAACTAGGTATGGTCACAGACAGAAACTAGCCTTACTAATTATAGCCAGAAAGAAAAAGCTATGCATTTCATTTTTTAAATCAAAGTTTTCATTTGATTTCACAGTGAATAATCCTGTATGATTTCAAAAAAAGACAGTAAACAGAAAATACATAATTATGCAAGCTCTAACCCCCAAAACCTAACAAAATAAATACAGAAAGGAAAATATACAGGCAGCAATCAAATTAAGAAAGTAAGCAAACTATACCACAAATTTTGACAAAATGCCATTCAGAGAAAAGAGAGTAAATATTTCCGACCTCAACTTTCAGTTCCTTTCATGACTATCAACACGCATTATAGAGACGGAAGAAACTGAATCCAGAAAATTCTGATAATTCTCAGTGAAATCCCCCAATTCGGACGGAAGTAGAATCTAGGGGATGCGATGCAACTCAAAAGAAAAGTCAAAGAAGTCTTCTTCAAAGCAGAATAAGCCATAAAAACAATAAACAGCAACTCGGAGGAGGCAAGCTGCACAGAGTTCAAAAGCCATATGCGGAAGTGACATCAGCACGAATGGCAGGGTAAAGACCTCCGAAAATCCTCTCCTCCACAAAACAATGACAAGATTGGCAAAAATAGTCAATAACAACTTTTTCAGAACTATGGAAATTGAGTAATGGCTTGTAGCAATCCAGGGAGCATGTGTTTAAAAAACAGTTGAATCACAGTAAAAACAGTTGAGCTTATGGCATTTTAACTTGCCCTATTCCCATCTCTGCATCCCCAGCTACGCACTAGCCTTGAAAAACAGTAAGTTGCAATCACAGTGAAAACCAGCAGACTACCAGCCACTAGAAGACACTGAACTGGGTTGGAACTCCTTGGAATCCCCATTAGCACAGAATTGTCATTATTTGACCTATGGAAAATACCTCATTTTCAAGGCTTTCCTTTATTTGACCTGCCTCAGGGTTCTCCCACTGTTAACAACCATCTCTTTGTGGGCATTTGCCAATTGTCTAACATCTCAGCTGCCTGAAACAGTGGATAATAGTTGGGGTAAACAATAGACTAAGCAAAAAAACTTATCAAGGGAGATTTGAGTAATGAACATTCATAAGGAGCTTTGAGAAGCCACCACCATATTCCTGTTAACCTATGAGACCCATGAACACATGAAACGTTTGCATGCCCAGGGCTGTGCACAGCTCAGGAATAACTTGAGAAGGGCCTACAATTTCACTTCTTACTAACCTTGAGGCTCTGTGCAATAAAGAGGTAAAGACTAAGGCAGAAGAGTCAATGGACTGGCTGAGCATGGAAGGCAAGCCTCAGCACAGACAGAGCCCTTCAGCAAATACTTGAAGACAGGAAATCTCTGTCAAATTATTAGTTGACTACTAAGCTAATTGAGAAGACACTCAGTGGTCACATACAACAAAGAATATAAACTTTACAGATTTAGTTCAGAAAACCAACCAGGAAAGCAACAACAAATCCTAAAAAAAGAGCCAGCATATAATTTCCAGAATTGTCACTAATTTTATTTAAAATGTTTAATATTCAGCAACAACAAAAATACAAGGCATGCGAGAATATTAAAAACTTATAGGCCTCAAAAAAATAAGAAGTAGTCAATAGAAATTGTCCTTGAGGAGTGCCAGATGTTAGACTTAACTAGACAAAGACTAGACTAGACTGCATTAGTTTCGTAAGGTTGCCATAACAAATTATCACAGACTAACTAGGTGGCTTACAACAATAGGAATTTATTCTCTGGTAGTTTTGGAGACCAGAAGTTTAAACTCAAGGTGTGGGCAGCACTGTGTATCCCTCTAAAAGCTATAGGACAGATTCAGTTCCTTGCTCTTTCTACCTTCTGGTAGCTGCCAGCATTCCTTGCTTTGAGGCTTCATTACTCCAATCTTTCTGCACAATGCCTTCTCCTTACCTGTGTGTCTCAAGACATCTTCTGCCTCTCTCTGATAAGGATGTATGTAATTATATTCAGGGCCCGCCAAGATAATCCAGGATAACTTCCACCCCTCAAGATCCTTAACTTAATCACATCTTAATATATGTGATAATAGTCACACTTTCTCATATAAGCCAGGCTCCAATGATAAGGACATGGACATATCTCAGGGGCCACCTTTCAGCCCAATACAAAAGCGTTTCAATCAGCTGTGTAAAATATGTTCGGAGAATTAAAGAAAAGCATGTCCTAAAGAACTAAAGAAAGTATGAGAAAGGCCAGGCATGGTGGTTCATGCCTGTAATCCCAGCACTTTAGGAGGCCAAGGCAGGCAGATCACCTGAGGTCAGGAGTTCCAGAACAGCCTGGCCAATGTTGCAAAACCCCATCTCTGCTAAAAATAGAAAAATTAGCCAGGCATGATGGCACATGCCTGTAGTCCCAGCTACTCAGGAGGCTGAGGTGGAAGGATCTCTTGAACCTGGGAGGCAGGGATTGCAGTGAGCTGGGACAGTGCCACTGCACTCCAGCCTAGGTGACAGAGCAAGACTCCATCTCAAAAGAAAAAAAAAGTATGAGAAAGGTGCCTCACTGAACAGAGTATCTGGAGTTGAAAAGTACAATAACAGAAATGTTAAAATCACCAGGACTCAGTAGCAGATTTGCAGTGGCAGAAGAATCAGTAACTTTGAAGGTAGGTCAACTGGGACTATCCAGGCTGAATAGTAGAAAGAAAAAAGGATGAAGAAAAACTGACAGATCCTCAGAGAGCTGTGGAACGTAATCAAGAATACTAACAGGTGCACAACAGGAGTCCCAAAAAAAAGAGGAGAAGAGAGAAGGAGGAGAAGAGGAGGACAGGGGATTAAGAAGTGGGGCCTAAAAGAATATTTAAGGTAACAGCCAAATGTACCATCTTTTTTGGAAAAAAAAATATCCTACACATCAAAGAAGCTCAATTAACTCCAAGGTGGATCCATACTACACAAACATCTAAACCAAACAATCAAAAGCCAAAGGCAAAGAGAGAATCCTGAAAGCAGCAGGAGAGAAGCAATTCATTATGTACAACAGACCATCAATAAGGTTAACCAATGATTTCTGATTAGAAACCATGGAGGCCAGAAGACAGTAGAATGGCATATTATATCTAAAGTGCTGAAACAGAGAACACAAACAAAAACATATACCAAGAATTCTACATTGACAAAACTATTCTTCCTATATAAAGGACAAATTAAAATTATAAAATAATTAATTGCAAGCAAACCTGCGCTACAAGTAACACTAAACAGAATCCCTAAAACTGAAATGAAAGGACACTATATAGTAACTCAAATCCACATAAATAAAGAATACTTGTAGGATAACTACATAGGTAAATATAAAAGACAACCAAAATGTATTTCAGTTTGTAACTCTTTTGTCCTCCAATCTCATTTTAACAATAACTGCATACTTGCACACAGGGTGGGGAACATCACTTTCTAAAGAATAATGGCTGAAGGCCGGGCGTGGTAGCTCATGTCTGTAATTCCAGCACTTTGGGAGGCCGAGGCAGGTGGATCACCTGAGATGAGAAGATCGAGACCAGCCTGGCCAGCATGGTGAAACCCCATCTCTACTAAAAATACAAAAATTAGCTGGGTGTGGTGGCTCACGCCTGTCATCCCAGCTACCCAGGAGGCTGAGGCACAAGAATCGCTTGAACCCAGGAGGCGGAGGTTGCAGTGAGCAGAGATCATGCCACTGCACTCCAGCCTGGGCAACAGAGTGAGACTAGGTCTCAAAAAAAAAGAAAAGAAAGAAAGAAAAGAAAGAAAGAAAGAAGAAAGAAAGAAAGAAAGAAAGAAGGAAAGAAAGAAAGAAAGAAAGAAAGAAAGAAAGAAAGAAAGAAAGAAAGAAAGAAAGAAAGAAAGAAAGAAAGAAAGGCTGAAAATTTCCTTTCCAAGTTTGGTAAAAGACATAAACACAGATTGAAAAATGTGAGTGAATACCAAAGGATAATCACCTATATGGGAACTATAGCTCAAATGACTATGGATTTCCTATCAAAAACCATGAAGACCATTAGAAATTGGCACAAAATTTTTAACACACTGGAAGAAAAAATATATAAACTGGAGTTCTACATGCAGTGAAAATACCCTTCAGAAATGCAAATAAAATAATGACATTTTCAGATGAATGAAAACTAAGAATTTGTAGCAGCAGACCTGTTCTAAAAGAATGGAAGTTTTCATACAGAAGGAAAATGATAACAGAAGGAAACTTCAATAGAGTAGTATGCAACTGTTAAAAAAAAAAAAAGAGTGATTATATCTTTATGTGTTGACACGAGAAGACATTCAAGATATATTAGATAGGCCAGGCACAGTAGCTCACGCCTGTAATCCCAGCACTTTGGGAGGCCGAGGCAGGTGGATCACCTGACGTCAAGAGTTTGAAACCAGTCTGGCCAACATGGTGAAACCCCATCTCTACTAAAAATACAAAAATTAGCCGGGCATGGTGGTGCCCACCTGTAGTCCCAGCTACTCAGGAGGCTGAGGCAGGAGAATCGCTTAAACCCGGAAGGCAGAGGTTGCAGTGAGTGGAGATCACGTGCCACTGCATTCCAGCCTGGGTGGCAGAGCAAGACTCCAGCTCAAAAAAAAAAAAGAAAAAAAAAGATACATTAGATAAAAATTACAAATAGAAAAACTATATTAATGTTGTGATCACAACGGTTTAAATAATAAGTAGGCAACTAATTATCTACAGAAAGATAAATACATTAATGCTATATACATATATACATACATAAAATTTGCAAAAAGACATGTAAGAATGCATTAATAGTGATTAGTGAAAGGAATTGAAAAAGGACAGATTTTCCTTCCCTTCATAGCTTTTTCTGTCATTTAAACTTTTACATCCAGAATATACTAATCCTATAACTTTTTAAAAGAATTAATCAATGTTCTAATTTAGCAATATGAAATTTTCATGAGATATCTATACATATAAGGTCCCCTGTTGCTATTACATACGAATTTCTGTTATAACACACATTAGAAAAGCATATGCTACATCCTCCATCTGACACGAGAATCTGTGGTACACCTTCTCATGAATACCCATGGTATTTTTCTTCTCAGCTATATTCTAACCATTCCTCCATTCATTCACAAACACAGAGCATCCATTCTGGCATGGTACTAGACTCTGAATTCAAACTCCCTGCCCTATGAAATGCACATTCCCTGAGGGTACTATGGGGCACAGTATTATGAGGGTACGTTACTGTAAGCATAATTTATATGTCTATTTATATGTCTATAATTTATTTAAGACAAAACAATTATAAATTGAGAAATACTGTGGTGAAAATTAATACAGGACTAAAGAACAGAATAAAGGTAGAAGGAACTTCTTTTTAGATAGGGTTGTCTGGGACAATCTCTCAAATGAGGGATAGTTGTGCTAATAGGTAAAGAGTCTAAAGGATAAGAAAGAATCAGTTCCACTGACAGTTGGGGAAGAACATTCCATGAAGGAAATAAAGCATGTGCCAAGGCCATGAGATGGGGAATAGGAGAGAAACTCCTAATTTCAAATCTTGATATGATAATTTTTTTATAACCTTATTTCTCCTCCAAATCATCCGAAGACTCAAAGGTCCACTGGACTCAGACAAGTCTTCCCACTCAAAGTTTCCAATCAAAGGGACTTGCCTTAATTAGATGTCTCACAAAATAATCTTCTACATACACAAAGAAACTTGATTGCATCTTTTTAAACTTGCCTCACCCTTAAAATTGTGTTACTGATAAAACACCATTCTCCCACTGACCCTCAAAAGTGTACTACTAACATCAGCCAGTATTCACAGCAACACTCAGGACATTTCCTCACTTACCCGCAACTGCACCGTGATTCCTTCTCCCAGCTCAGAACACGTAGCTTTGTGACGCTGTCTGTACTAATGGTTTACCACAGAATTGGGCCTATATCATTTATAGTCAAAGTTTCAGGACCTCCCTTCTGAAGACTGAGCCCACACATGACAATCTTTATTCCTACTCACTTGTATGTTGGCCAACCCAACTAACATAGAGTTCGTGGAAGAGGTAGTGGAGTTGGGGGACAAAGAGGGCCAGATAGCATCCATAATCTGGTCCCTAACAACTTTCCACCAGAGTCCCCTGCATGAAAACCTAGGCTCAAGCCAGATAAAATTGCTCTCTGCACTCACGCCCACATATGTCTCACCATGTTCTTGTTTGTGTGATTCAATCAGCCCAGGATTACATGTTCATACAACATCAGAATACAAGAAGGTGATATAAGTGAGTCAGCTGAGAAAAGCAGAGTGGTGGACACTGAGAAATCAAGAAAAACCTTTTTAGACCTAAGGCAGTCAAATTCACACCCTTTGGAAAATGCAGAGCTAGTTATACCTAACTCATATTCAGGATGAATTCAGTCCATGAACCGTTCAATTTGAGACAACGCTAGTTCCATATATGTCTAGATTTTACCTTTCCTCTGTCTTGCAAGAACAATTCCTCCCAGAAAATTTGTGCTGATACCCTTTATTTGGATTAATATCTTGACTGTGTCCCCACTTGATGGAAAGGGAAAACATGGAAAGTGGAGCTTGAACGCTCAGGTTAAATCCACTTATTTACTTGTGACTTAAGGGAATTAATATTTCTGAACCTTAGCTTCCTCATCTGTAAAATGAGGATGACACCACCTACCACCGCACAGGGTCATTTTGAAGATCAAAACAGAAAGCACGTGCAAAAAGCAACATACAAATATTAACTCAAACTGTAATTGTGGATTTTTTTCATCTTCATTCCAGAAATAGCTATTGCTCAAGGCTACATTAATAATCCTCCTTCTTCAACCCTATATATGCATGTGCCCAGCAAAGTTCCTGAAACATGTTGTTGATATTTTGCCTCATGGGTTCATATAGTTAGTATTGTGCATCTCTAAGTAAGGTGCCATGTAACTCAGTAGATTCACTGAAAACTTCAAGTCTTGTTTCACAGCCAAACAACAACAAAAACTAACCAGAATATTTTTCCACTTAACCAGACATGATAGGGGTTCTAGTAATTGACGCCAAAGTAAATTGGGGACAAAAGAAAATTAATATAGGCATTATGTACCTCTTTATGATAATGAATTCAACTTGCACTTTTTTACTATAA
Organism: Gorilla gorilla gorilla; assembly: GCF_029281585.2. NCBI lineage: Eukaryota > Metazoa > Chordata > Mammalia > Primates > Hominidae > Gorilla > Gorilla gorilla. Next base: position 50,789,363 of record NC_073230.2, read on the forward strand.
AGCATTTGAAACATTCTTACAGATTTCTATCACTCCTGTTATTGACTCATTTTTATTAAAACAGTTATCTTGTCAAAACTCCTGAAAGTACAGTCCAAAATAAATTTGGCACAAACATAATGAGTCAATCATACATAAGTCACCTGTTTATCTTGTTGTTTCTTACCAAAATAAACTTGCATGTGACTTCCAGTAATATCAAGGACAATCAAAAATATGCATTTGGGAACAGAATGAAGTCCACAGACACTTAGCATTGTCCTAATTTGATTTTGAGGACTTCTTTGAACTATATTCCTTCTTCAGCAGTATATACTCTCAGATTGAAAATACTCACATGTCAAATAAGTACCTCCAAATTATGAGGGAACTATTAATTTGGAATTCATTTTTCTAAATCTTAAAATGCTGTTCAAAAATAAAATTTATAAAGTTTTAGGATACTTTTCATTGATCTAAATTCTATATATTAATCATAGATTCTAAATATTCTAGAATCTATAGATTCTAAATATTCTAGAATCTATAGATTCTAAATATTCTAGAATCTATAGATTCTAAATATTCTAGAATCTATAGATTCTAAATATTCTAGAATCTATAGATTCTAAATATTCTAGAATCTATAGATTCTGAATTCTATATATTAATTATTATAGCTAAGTGGAAAACCCAGAGAATTAAATAGGCATTATTTCTAGAATCACTTAACTTCTTCAAAGTAAAAGGAGAAGAGAAATTTAACTTTCTAACTTGAACTTTAAATCACATATTCTAGGAATTTGTAGTACAATAGTGTTACTTCTTCTGACTTCGCTAGCAACAATTTTCACCTATGAATTCCCCAAAATTGTTTAGTAATAATTACTACTATGATACACAATTAAGCCATATGATATAATTTTTACATACAGCACAAATCTTAATTCTTAGAGTTGGCTCTTGCAACCTAATAATCCTCTGTCTGTATATATTTGTCTTACAATTTCCTTTTCATGACAAATCAATATGGATTTGAATTATAAATTATTGGAGGACAAAATGCATGGTTACTTGCATTGAATCTTTTCCGTTATTTGAGCAAGAATGCACCTGCTCCTCAGTCATATTTGTTTTAGATAAAAATTATCTTTGCTTGTTAGAAAGCATTATCCTGGAATATTCCATTCTGTTAGAGAACATTCTCTGTGATCTTTATGTTCCTCTTTTCAAAGTTTCTATAAATGTATGATTTACTTGCCTGCATAATTTTAGACATTTTTACACTGACATAAAAGATTAATCCTATTAATAATTAACACAACATTGGGATGGTGTTTTTCAGTTGAAAAATAAATCTATAGCCTACAGGAGTATCTATTTCCCAGTAAAATCAAAGGCAAAACTACAGAAGATATTTCTCTGCCAACTTTATGTAAATAACATAAACAGCTCAAAAGAAAAAAGTATTTAGGAGTATCCACAGCACAATTTTTAAAAATCAAATTAAGGTATTTGGTGTGGAAATAGAAAAATAAAAGAAAGCAAACCATTCAGTACATTTTTACAATTAGTTTCATTCGTCGATTGCAAAGTGCTTTGCTAACATTAATTAATTAAAGATGTAGGGTCTAAGATCTGCAGTACATTTTGTAATGGCCTCAATCAGTCTTCAAAATTCCAGATGACTAATAAAGACACAGACACCTGACAGATGAAGTCACAGAGGTCATCTCCATGTGAATCTTTCAGCTCTTCAACTCTTATTCCATTACTGGACTTGGAAGAATACAGGAAGAGCGTCAAAAAAATATAATCCAAAAACAAACCTAAAAAAAAAAACCTCAAACCAGTAAAACCATGTCAAAAACACACAGACAACCCTGGCTCTCATTTGCAGTATGTGTTTCATAATCCTGATTTTTTTAAAAAAACACACTGTCCTCCTCAACCTAGACTATTTTTACACAGATGTGTGTGTGTGTGTGTGTGTGTGTGTGTGTGTGTGTGTGTGTGTTCGAGATGTATATACATACATCCAAAGCAATAATTATACTTTTTGTTTACTTAAAAGGATTAGGAAGAATTTCCAGTGAACATGATTTTTAAATTAGATGGAAGAAAATCAGAAGATTCTCTTCTTCCTATATCAGGAAATGAAGTGAAAGTTTTTCTGTAATCTTTTCAAAGATCAGAACAATATTGATGTTAATTCTAATTGAACAGTGACAATTAAGACAATAAGGAAACAATACCAAAAGTCTTTAATGACTGAAAATATCTTCTAAAAATGCTAAATTTAATGAATCTCTTGTGCAAAGCTAAGATTTCTTTGTAATATTTTTAAACAATGTATAATATTTTTGAAAGCTCCCAAATCTTGCTCAGTTAGCAGCAGTAGAAAAACCACGATGTAATGAATTTGTTTTCTCTGTTATTTAAAAATGCTTTTAGGAACTTGAAGTGCACAAAAAAGCATGTGTTGCCTTAACCGGACTCCACAGCTGCATTCCTGATGGTTAGTAGCCAATTTTCTATTACACAGTCAATCTTTTCAACTCTTCCCTCAACTGACACCACCAATTACCATGGGTTCACCAGCTATAGGAGAAATAAAAATGACAAATCAAACAAACAAACAAAACACAAATGCAAAACTTTTTTATTATTATTTTAGTTTCTGGCTCATCCTGTGCGCTATTTAACTTTTGTAGTCACTGAAAGCAACCAATCTGGGTACTTACACAGCAAAAAACTCTTTTCAAGTAACTAAGAAAAAAGAGAGAAAGTGAGGGAAAATTGGGTAAGAAACAGATGACAACTGGTCAAAATGGACTCTTCCCTTCTGGCATTTTTTTCTGAATGCTCATATGAGTAAAAACATTTAGCATGAAAGAAACACTCATGGTCTTTGGAAGTGGGACTATCTAGCTCTGGGCCATTAGTTACATGAGTCTGGCCAGGTCGTGTAATATCTCTGAGCATTAGTTCCTCCAACTATATATCCTGTACAACAGTACTGAGAGTTAACTAAGATGAAGGGCTTGAGACACCATAGGTACTCAATAAATGAACACTAAGCCTATTGTTATTAGTTTAAAGCACATAGCACTTACATTTTCCCACAAATGGAAACAGCAGTTACAGCACTTTATAAAAATACTTTTTTCTTACTAAGAAGTAATATATAAAAATTATAGAAATATTTAGAAAGCCCTGAAAAGCAAAAAAAAAAGAAAAAGGAAATCCTCCCAAATCTTAAAACCAAGAGATACCACATTTAATATTTAAATGTCTCTCTGTCTCCATCTCTCTCTCTGTCCCCCATCTCTCTCTCTCTTCTCTCTCTCTCTCCCCCATCTCTCTCTCTCTTCTCTCTCTCTCTCCTTTGCCCTCCAAATCCATCCTAAGCATCATGAAAAGAATCTCTGCAAGTGAGGATCTCTAGGTATGTTTTTTCCTTCCATAGCCTCAATTACATACAAAGCAACCAACTTCATATGGGGGGATCAGCAATTACACATTTTGAGGGAAATAACTCCTGATCATCCAGGTTCGGCAGAGTTAAGAGAATACATGTGTAGAGAGGAGCAGCTACAGTGCAGGGCCCTACAGATCTCCCCTGAAGACTCATTCTCCCTCAAAACCGATCCTTCCCTGGCTTTTGCAGAACTTATTTTTGTTGTCTTCCTTCTTTTTTGCCTATCTTTTCTAGGCGTTCTTTACTAATTAAGCTGAGAGGAAAGGGACGCTGATGTGATGAGACAACTTTAGTAGAAAGTTATGCTTCAGTAATGGATTGCCAGTGAGAACTGACCCTGGCAGTAGATCAAAATACACATTCCCACTAGTGGGTAAACTTGGATATTTACATACTGCCCTAAACCAAGGATCCAACACACCCAGAGTGTCTCATTTTTCTCTAATACAAAGTAGCTGCAATATCATGTATTGCATGAACCATGAGTCCTCGAACTGGAAGTCTCTTGAGTATCATACTCCCATTCCCCACGAGCACTAGAGCCTGACCATAAACCTCACTAATCTTGCCAGAGCCCTGAAATGCTGCTAGATGCTAGCAGTTTCTTTCCTCCTTTCCATGACCTATCAAAACACTCACACAATCAGCAGGAGCCTAGGATTTATTGCAACTGAATAAACTTTGCTTGGACTCCTAATCCACAGGCCCACTTTATTCTCTGTGGCTTCCATCCAATAATTCTACTGCCATTTCCCACCCATGTCAGCTGGAATCTCTGATATTAATCCTAATCCAGATTGGATTCAACCTTTACATGCCTCTTAAATGGTATAATTGGGACTGATGCCTGCACCCTCCCCCTTCTTAGGGGCCAGAGCTGGAGCAGAATCATTGTTTTACTCAACTTCCTTCCTTCTTGCAACAGCCCATTATAATATTCCATAAGGGGCCAGACACAAATGTATATGTTTTAAGCGTTATACATCAAGCTCCTGCAATCATGGGTGTGGGAAGTCAGAAGCAGAATAGAATATTTGATGTGTGAAAAGGAAAAAATGATAGAAAAAAATGGTAGACATAACTAGGAGTCAGTTTCTTCAAGAAAAACTCAATTTAAAAGTCATCTTCTTCCCACAAAAGCCAGAGAAATCTCTAATAATATTCTACTTCATTGCCATCTTCCACTCCACTTCCAAAGCAGAAGGAAGACAATTACAACAAGAATTTAGCTAAATGTGTTGAAGTATTAGTTCCCAAATGCCTCTCTGCCATCTAGTGCTAATCTCACTGCATGTGAATCACCCGGAAAACTAATTAAAAAAACACTCAATCCCCACTCAAAAGTTATAATTTTTTTTTTTTTTTTTTTTTTAGATAGAGTCTCGCTCTGTTACCCAGGCTGGAGTACAATGGCGTGATCTCAGCTCACTGCAACCTCCTCCTCCTGTGTTCAAGCTATTCTTCCGCCTCAGCCTCCCAAGTAGCTGGGATTACAGGTACCCGCCACCATGCCTAGCTAATTTTTGTATTTTTAGTAGAGATGCAGTTTTGCCATGTTGGCCAGGCTGGTCTCGAACTCCTGACCTCAGGTGATTCACCCTCCTCAGCCTCCCAAAGTACTGGAATTACAGGTGTCAGCCACCACACCCAGCCAAAAGTTGTAGTTGAATGAGCCTAAAGCCCAGGAACTTGCATGTTCAAAAGGCCTCCATGTGACTCTGAAAATCAGCCAAATTTGCAAATCAGTACATTATAGGAAAATGAACTTCCTTTCATTTCATGAGGTTTCATGCCTAGTTCAGAGTAGTGGTAAATTAGAGTCAAAACTAGTTTCAGACCTAGGTATACGTTCAATGAAGACGCTTTGTACTTGAAGTCTGAGCTTGAGGCAACTGCAGACAGAAGATTCCAAGTCTATGCCGTGATCATATCAGCTTCTGTCTAAGTAAGAACTTTCAGATATTAATAATGAACAATAGTCCGGGTGCGGTGGCTCACACCTATAATCCCAGCACTTTGGGAGGGCAAGGAGGAGGGATCACAAGGTCAAAAGTTCGAGACCAGTCTGGCCACCACAGTGAAACCACATCTCTACTAAAAATACAAAAAATTAGCTGGGTGTGGTGGTATGCACCTGTAATCCTAGCTACTCAGGACGTTGAAGCAGGAGAATCACGTGAACCTGGGAGGCAGAGGTTGCAGTGAGCAGAGATCAGCCATTGTACTCCAGCCCAGGCGACAGTGCAACACTCCATCTAAAAATAAATAAATAAATAATCACAAAATAAAAAAGTATAGACTAAAATGTTATAATGTGAGATCTGACTTAGGAGGGAAAAGCAGGAAGTAAGAGGTCAAGGAAGACTTTCAGAGATGACAATAGAGACAAAATCTGGAGGATAAGTAGGCTTTTCCTAGTAAAGGGGTGCTGGAAGTGCTCTAGGGAGATGGAAACATGGCAGGAGCAAAGGCTTAGAGGCTAGAAGAGGAGTGACTCATCTAGGAAATGAAAGCAGGTGGTTTGCCTGGAGTACCATGAAGGAGGAGGAGAATGGTGGGAGGCAGGGATGGAGAGGCTGTGAGGACAGATGGCAAGGGTCAGGAAGGCCAGGTTAAGGGCTGGGTCTTCATCCTTGAATCAGTTGGGTGACATGACGCTTGGGAGGCAAAAGTGGAAGCAGAGAGACAAGAATGAGAGTCTGCAATATTCTAAGGGAGAGATAACAGACCACGGTCGGGCAGCAGAGGTGGAAAGAAGAGGAAATAAGAAGAGAGATTTGATAGATGAGGACAGATGTGTTTGCCTTAGTTAAATATTGCATTAATTTCTATTATATTTCTTTTTGCTCTTACCTACTATTTCTGGCAAGTGGTGCTGGTTTTCCTTTTATGGAAGTAAAATAACATTTCTTTTCTCAGAAAAAAAAATTAAGTGTTTTTTGAGGGGCACAGGTGTTGTTTAGTAAGTTCATATACTTTTAGCGAATATCTCAGTGCCAGCCATTTTATTTTATTTTTTTTCTGGGTAATTTATTTATTTATTTACTTTATTATTATTATACTTTAAGTTTTAGGGTATAGGTGCACAATGTGCAGGTTAGTTACATATGTATACATGTGCCATGCTGGTGTCCTGCACCCATTAACTCGTCATTTAGCATTAGGTATATCTCCTAATGCTATTCCTCCCCCCTCCCCCAACCCCACAACAGTCCGCGGAGTGTGATGTTCCCCTTCCTGTGTCCATGTGTTCTCATTGTTCAATTCCCACCTATGAGTGAGAACACACGATGTTTGGTTTTTTGTCCTTGTGATAGTTTACTGAGAATGATGATTTCCAATTTCATCCATGTCCCTACAAAGGACATGAACTCATCATTTTTTATGGTTGCATAGTATTCCATGGTGTATATGTGCCACATTTTCTTAATTCAGTCTATCATTGTTGGACATTTGGGTTGGTTCCAAGCCTTTGCTATTGTGAATAGTGCTGCAATAAACATACGTGTGCATGTGTCTTTATAGCAGCATGATTTATAGTCCTTTGGGTATATACCCAGTAATGGGATGTCTGGGTCAAATGGTATTTCTAGTTCTAGATCCCTGAGGAATCGCCACACTGACTTCCACAATGGTTGAACTAGTTTACAGTCCCACCAACAGTGTAAAAGTGTTCCTATTTCTCCACATCCTCTCCACCACCTGTTGTTTCCTGACTTTTAATGACTGCCATTCTAACTGGTGGGAGATGGTATCTCATTGTGGTTTTGATTTGCATTTCTCTGATGGCCAGTGATGATGAGCATTTTTTCACGTGTCTTTTGGCTGCATAAATGTCTTCTTTTGAGAAGTGTCTGTTCATATCCTTCGCCCACTTTTTGATGGGGTTGTTTGTTTTTTTCTTGTAAATTTGTTTGAGTTTATTGTAGATTCTGGATATTAGCCCTTTGTCAGATGAGCAGGTTGCGAAAATTTTCTCCCATTTTGTAGGTTGCCTGCTCACTCTGATGGTAGTTTCTTTTGCTGTGCAGAAGCTCTTTAGTTTAATTAGATCCCATTTGTAATTTTGGCTTTTGTTGCCATTGCTTTTGGTGTTTTAGACATGAAGTCCTCACCCACGCCTATGTCCTGAATGGTAATGCCTAGGTTTTCTTCTAAGGTTTTTACGGTTTTAGGTCTAATGTTTAAGTCTTTAATCCATCTTGAATTAATTTTTGTATAAGGTGTAAGGAAGGGATCCAGTTTCAGCTTTCTACATATGGCTAGCCAGTTTTCCCAGCACCATTTATTAAATAGGGAATCCTTTCCCCATTGCTTGTTTTTCTCAGGTTTGTCAAAGATCGGATAGTTGTAGATATGTGGCGTTATTTCTGAGGGCTCTGTTCTGTTCCATTGATCTATATCTCTGTTTTGGTACCAGTACCATGCTGTTTTGGTTACTGTAGCCTTGTAGTAAAGTTTGAAGTCAGGTAGCGTCATGCCTCCAGTTTTGTTCTTTTGGCTTAGGATTGACTTGGCAATGTGAGCTCTTTTTTGGTTCCATATGAACTTTAAAGTAGTTTTTTCCAATTCTGTGAAGAAAGTCATTGGTAGCTTGATGGGGATGGCATTGAATCTATAAATTACCTTGGGCAGTATGGCCATTTTCACGATATTGATTCTTCCTACCCATGAGCATGGAATGTTCTTCCATTTGTTTGTGTCCTCTTTTATTTCATTGAGCAGTGGTTTGTAGTTCTCCTTGAAGAGGTCCTTCATATCCCTTGTAAGTTGGATTCCTAGGTATTTTATTCTCTTTGAAGCAATTGTGAATGGGAGTTCACTCATGATTTGGCTGTCTGTTTGTCTGTTATTGGTGTATAAGAATGCTTGTGATTTTTGTACATTGATTTTGTATCCTGAGACTTTGCTGAAGTAGCTTATCAGCTTAAGGAGATTTTAGGCTGAGACAAAGGGGTTTTCTAGATATACAATCACGTCATCTGCAAACAGGGACAATTTGACTTCCTCTTTTCCTAATTGAATACCCTTTATTTCTTTCTCCTGCCTAACTGCCCTGGCCAGAACTTCCAACACTATGTTGAATAGGAGTGGTGAGAGAGGACATCCCTGTCTTGTGCCAGTTTTCAAAGGGAATGCTTCCAGTTTTTGCCCATTCGGTATGATATTGGCTGTGGGTTTGTCATAGATAGCTCTTATTATTTTGAGATATGTCCCATCAATACCTAATTTATTGAGAGTTTTTAGCATGAAGAGTTGTTAAATTTTGTCAAAGGCCTTTTCTGCATCTATTGAGATAATCATGTGGTTTTTGTCTTTGGTTCTGTTTATATGCCGGATTACATTTATTGATTTGCGTATACTGAACCAGCCTTGCATCCCACGGATGAAGCCCACTTGATCATGGTGGATAAGCTTTTTGATGTGCTGCTGGATTCGGTTTGCCAGTATTTTATTGAGGATTTTTGCATCAATGTTCATCAAGGATATTGGTCTAAAATTCTCTTTTTTGGTTGTGTCTCTGCCCGGCTTTGGTATCAGGATGATGCTGGCCTCATAAAATGAATTAGGGAGGATTCCCTCTTTTTCTATTGATTGGAATAGTTTCAGAAGGAATGGTACCAGTTCCTCCTTGTACCTGTGGTAGAATTCGGCTGTGAATCCATCTGGTCCTGGACTCTTTTTGGTTGGTAAGCTATTGATTATTGCCACAATTTCAGAGCCTGTTATTGGTCTGTTTTAAAGGTCGGGTTACCCACAAACGGAAGCCCATCAGACTAACAGCGGATCTACTGGCAGAAACTCCACAAGCCAGAAGAGAGTGGGAGCCAATATTCAACATTCTTAAAGAAAAGAATTTCAACCCAGAATTTCATATCCACCCAAACTAAGCTTCGTAAGAGAAGGAGAAACAAAATACTTTACAGACAAGCAAATGCTGAGAGATTTTGTCACCACCAGGCCTGCCCTAAAAGAGCTCCTGAAGGAAGCACTAAACATGGAAAGGAACAACCGGTACCAGCCACTGCAAAATCATGCCAAAATGTAAAGACCATTGAGACTAGGAAGAAACTGCGTCAACTAACGAGCAAAATAACCAGCTAACATCATAATGACAGGATCAAATTCACACATAACAATATTAACTTTAAATGTAAATGGACTAAATGTTCCAATTAAAAGACACAGACTGGCAAATTGGATAAAGAGTCAAGACCCATCAGTGTGTTGTATTCAGAAAACCCATCTCACGTGCAGAGACACACATAGGCTCAAAATAAAAGGATGGAGGAAGATCTACCAAGCAAATGGAAAACAAAAAAAGGCAGGGGTTGCAATCCTAGTCTCGGATAAAACAGACTTTAAACCAACAAAGATCAAAAGAGACAAAGAAGGCCATTACATAATGGTAAAGGGATCAATTCAACAAGAAGAGCTAACTATCCTAAATATATATGCACCCAATACAGGAGCACCCAGATTCATAAAGCAAGTCCTGAGTGACCTACAAAGAGACTTAGACTCCAACACAATAATAATGGGAGACTTTAACACCCCATTGTCAACATTAGACAGATCAACGAGACAGAAAGTTCACAAGGATACCCAGGAATTGAGCTCAGCTCTGCACCAAGTGGACCTAATAGACATCTACAGAACTCTCCACCCCAAATCAACAGAATATACACTTTTTTCAGCACCACACCACACCTATTCCAAAATTGACCACATACTTGGAAGTAAAGCTCTCCTCAGCAAATGTAAAAGAACAGAAATTATAACAAACTGTCTCTCAGACCACAGTGCAATCAAACTAGAATTCAGGATTAAGAAACTCATTCAAAATCGCTCAACTACATGGAAACTGAACAACCTGCTCCTGAATGACTGCTGGGTACATAACAAAATGAAGGCAGAAATAAAGATGTTCTTTGAAACCAGCGAGAACAAAGACACAACATACCAGAATCTCTGGGACACATTCAAAGCAGTGTGTAGAGGGAAATTTATAGCACTAAATGCCCACAAGAGAAAGCAGGAAAGATCCAAAATTGACACCGTAACATCACAATTTAAAGAACTAGAAAAGCAAGAGCAAACACATTCAAAAGCTAGCAGAAGGCAGGAAATAACTAAAATCAGAGCAGAACTGAAGGAAATAGAGACACAAAAAACCCTTCAAAAAATTAATGAATCCAGGAGCTGGTTTTTTGAAAGGATCATCAAAATTGATAGACCGCTAGCAAGACTAATAAAGAAAAAAAGAGAGAAGAATCAAATAGATGCAATAAAAAATGATAAAGGGGATATCACCACCGATCCCACAGAAATACAAACTACCATCAGAGAATACTACAAACCTCTATGCAAATAAACTAGAAAATCTAGAAGAAATGGATAAATTCCTCGACACATACACCCTCCCAAGACTAAACCAGGAAGAAGTTGAATCTCTGAATAGACCAATAACAGCCATTTTAAAAATGGGTTGTTATTTGGGGTTTTGGTATTGAGGGATTTTTTTGTTTGCATTTTTCCTTCTGATTTTTAAAATTAGATCTATTTCATATACTATAAGACAAAATTGCACTTTACAAATAGAATGGCTAAAAGCCACATTCTAATCACACCATGTAGATCAAGACTACATTTTTTTCCAAAATTAGATCATAGAGATAGCTGTACAAACTTGTGAATATACAAAAAAACCACTGAGTTGTACATTTCAAAGGACTGATTTTATAATATATAAATTATATCATTATATCTCAATTTTTAAAATTATATTGTTTCCAAACTTACGCTTCCACTTTCAACTTTCCTTCTATGTTGGATATAATCATTATTAATACTTACAGCTATATAGTACTGTCAAAGAGAAAAATAACTATGTATACCTATATCTTTACCCAAGCTTCCTTCTCTAGCATGCAGACTTACACCAGAAGCTTTAATCACAGCAGGTTGATGGTGCTGGAGACACTGAAGGATTACATTGATTGGTTGGTTGGCTGAACTACCTTTTTTTTTTGAGGGGGGAGCGGCGGGGATGGACTCTCGCTCTGTCACCCAGGCTGGAGTGCAGTGGCGCCATCTTGGCTCACTGCAACTTCTGCCTCCTGGGTTCAAGTGATTCTCCTACCTCAGCCTCCTGAGTAGCTAGGACTAGAGAAATGCGCCACCACACCCAGCTAATTTTTGTATTTTTAGTAGAGACAGGGATTTGCCATGTTGGTCAGGCTGGTCTCAAACTCCTGACCTCAGGTCATCTGCCCACCTCGGCCTCCCAAAGTGCTGGGATTACAGGCGATAGCCACTGCGCCGGGCATGGTTGAACTTCTTAATCATCTGAATCAAGAACATGTGATGCAGCTACACCTGATGTTCTAAAGAGTTTTCTTTCCTTGAACTCCTTGGCGGCCTACTTGTATTACAGTCCTCTCTGGATTGACATTTAAATATTGTGATCCCCTCACATTCTTTCCTGTAATTTCTTCTCACTCTAAGCCAGTGCTTCTCAAACTTTGGCCCAGGCCAGCTTAAAGCAATTAAATCAGAATCTCTGGCGATGGGTCTCAGGCATCAGGATATTTCTTAAGATCCCCATGTGATTCCAATGTGCCCTCAGAAAAAAAAAACCATGACTGCTCTTTGATCCCTCCCTGAGATCTCACTCAATCACTTCAATTGTTATCTTTATGCCAGTGACTCCCAAGTCTGTATCTCCAGTTACCACTGCCTTTATCATTCAAAAAACGAAATACCAAAACACTACAGTAAGCCACAAAATAAAATGTTGCTTGCTTTTTAAATTAAAACAAAACTGAAAATTTTGTTGAAATTTAAATCACTTCTTCCTAGAGTGTTTGAATTTTCTTTTTTTTTTTTTTCTTTTTGAGATGGAGTCGCTGTGTCGCCCAGGCTGGAGTGCAGTGGCACAATCTCAGTTCACTGCAAGCTCCGCCTCCTGCGTTCACACCATTCTCCTGCCTCAGCCTCCCGAGTAGCTGGGACTACAGGTGCCCGTCACCGCACCTGGCTAATTTTTTGTATTTTTAGTAGAGACAGGAGTTCACCATGTTAGCCAGGATGGTCTCAATCTCCTGACCTCATGATCCACCCACCTCAGCCTCCCAAAGTGCTGGGATTACCAGCGTGAGCCACCGCGCCTGACCGAATTTTCTCTCTTTTTGAGGGCTGAGCTGCCTGTGCTTTGTTGGTATCCTAAAGGGCAGATTAGACTGCTGACTGGGAAACTGAACTCATACAGAAGGATCTCCATTTGAAGCACCCATAGCACTAGAAAAATCAGTCTACAGGTAAAGTCATTACTCCCTCATTTCTCCAGACACAACCTACTCCTCCTCTCATCTTTCCTAATAACATCCTCCCAGCAGCTGAAGTAAAACACCTGAGAATCATCATCTACTCCTTCAACATTCACACTAATAATTATTGATCAAGCAATATCAATTATAACTCCTTAATAGATCTTGAACCTGTTTGCTGTCTCTTCATCCCCATAGCCACCATTTCCTTGCACCTGGAGTACTGTAACAGCCCCTTAACTGGTCTCCTGGCCCACAATCTTTGCTTGTTCCACACTATTGTCAAAATTTTATTAATATTTCTAAACACAAATGTCTTTGAGTACCTAAAACATTTCAGAGGCTCTCTCCTGCCCTTAGGATAGTGTTTGAATTTCATAACATGGTTTACAAAGCCCTTAGAAACCTCTCCAGTTACATTCACTGCTCCCTCTCATGCTAGTCCAATCCCTTCATCTCTGCCTCACCTGCCTTCAACAGAGATTTTACTTGTTCTAAGAAATCTCAAGTCTCCCACAACGGGGTTAGGAGTGCCTTCCACGCATGGCCATATCACAGCGCACTTACTCTGTTACTGCATCCATCACCACCTTCACTTTCTCTCTAGGTGCAAGTGAACTGCTTAGGGGCAGAGGCAATTGCTTGTTCTTCACTGTAGACCCAGCGCTTGGCACACTGTTGGTGCTCAGCATTTGTTGAAATCATGAATTAATAAATCAATGAATGAATTGTATTCGTTCTTCACAAATCTCAATGAAATTTGCATTAACCCTCTTCAAACAAAGGTAGAATAGAAGAAAAACGGTACTTTAAAAAAAATCTTAGGCTGGGTGCAGTGGCTCATGCCTTTATCCCAACACTTTGGGAGGCCAAGGCGGGCGGGTCACTTGAAATCAGGAGTTCTAGACCAGCCTGGGCAACATGGTGAAACCCTGCCTCTACTAAAAATACAAAAATTAGCCGGGTGTGGTGGCGGGTGCCTGTAATCCCAGCTACTTGGGAGGCTGAGGCAGGAGAATCACTTGAACCTGGCAGGCGGAGGTTGCAGTGAGCCGAGATCATGCCACTGCACTCCAGCCTGGGCGACAGAGTGAGACTCTGTCTCAAAAATAAAATCGTGCACACACATGCACAGCAGACTCATGGGCTATGCAGTGGGTAATAAAAGGCTGCAGGTTATTTCTCTAACATTTGTAAGTAGTTACCAATGAAATTGTCCATAATGAGCTTGTATTATGCAGAGACAACAGTCATCTAGTCATTTTAAGTTTTAAAATATTAAAGTATAAAATCTGTCATTTTAATGTAAATAATAGCTACCATTTCCACTCTCCAACACTGTGCTAAGCAGTTGACACATGTTGTCTCATTTAATCTCCACAATCTAGCTCTAAAGTAGATCATATTACAACTTCTCAGGCGAAGAAATGAAGGTTCAGAAGGGTAAACACCTTACCTACAACAACACAGTTAGGACGTGAGAAAGGCAGTTTGACAATCATTCTCTTTATACCCTTCCTTTGGGTGGGTGTTTCTCTACTCTTATATCATGGGGGTAAACAAGAGTTGCCATGAAACTTGTACTGATATTGCCATGTCAGGTCCAATCTTACCGTACTAAATGACAGAACAGGCCAGGCACAGTGGATCACGCCTGTAATCCCAGCATTTTGGGAGGCCGAGATGAGCAGATTACCTGAGGTCAGGAGTTCGAGACCAGCCTGACCAACATGATGAAACCCTGTCTGTACTAAAAATATAAAAATCAGCCAGGTGTGGTGGCGCATGTCTGTAATCCCAATACTCAGGAGGCTTAGACAGGAGAATGGCTTGAACCCAGGAGGCAGAGGTTGCAGTGAGCTGAGATAGCACTATTGCACTCCAGCCTAGGCAACAAGAGCAAAACTCTGTCTCAAAAATATACATACAACTCTGTCTCAAAAATATACATACATACATACATGTACATACATACATACATACATGTACATACATACATACATACATGACAGAACATAAAGCTAATGCTACTGGAATAAGAAATGCCTCTGAGTTGATAAAACAGTGCATATCCAGGGAACAGCCCCATGCCAAAAGTGATGACTAAAAACTTGCCAAATTCTTTATTTGCATGCAATGTAAGTGAGTTTGTAAACATAGTGTAAAATGTATCTTTGGCTAACAATCATATTTCCCACAGTTACCTATACCTGAGAGATATAACACATGCCTGGAAGTATACATAACTTGGGGGAATGTTGTATAAATAGTCTAGCCTATTAAATAGTTAAAATACCCTAACATGGAGCTCATCCTCCTGGAAAATGCAATTGGCTACTAGCTTCTTTGGTTTTAAGTTCTTTCTTTGTCGAAAATTCTGTCAGTTTCTATGAATAGTGTTGTTGTTGTTGTCGTTGTTGTTGTTATTGTTGTTGTTGTTGTTTTTGAGATGGAGTTTTGCTCTTGTTGCCCAGGCTGGAGTGCAGTGGCACAATTTCGGCTCACTACAACCTCTGCCTCACGGGTTCAAGCGATTCTCCTGCCTCAACCTCCCGAGTAGCTGGGATTACAGGCGTGCACCACCACACCTGGCTAATTTTTTGTATTTTTAGTAGAGACGGGGTTTCACCATGTTGGCCAGGCTAGGCTCAAACTCCTGACCTCAGGTGATCCACTCATCTCGGCCTCCCAAAGTGTTGGCATTACAGGCGTGAGCCACTGCGCCCGGCCCTCTGAATAACTTTTTAAAGCAATTTAATTATAAAGAGCCTCATAGAAATAGCCTATAGAGAGTTGTGTTTGTCTACTATATTCCTCTGACATCTTAGTTACGCAAAATAATATGCTCTCCAGCTATTATTACTTAATAACCTGGCCATAATGATTCCCAGCTACTAAACACTTCATGCTTTTCAGGGATAACCTCTCCCTATTTTTGAACTCCCTCAGATTAAACAATTTATTTTTAACCCATCATCTTTAAGCTCCCACATATTGTGTAAGATAGACAGCAAATCATTCGTTCATTTCATTCATGGAACAGATCTTTTAGGTTTATTATGTGCCAGAAGTTTTCTATAATTGCCTTATTCAAAACTACTTATTGGGCATCTATGTGCTAAGGATTTAATGGGAAACGAAATAGCCAAGTCTCCTATTCTTATGTGCCAAGTCTTAAAGCAGGACCTATTTTTTGGTGTCTTTGACATTCTACTCATCATAGATCAACGATTCTCAACAGTAGGGGTCAGCAAACAATGCCATACTGGCCAAATTCAGCCTGCTGTCCATTTTTGGATGACCCACAAGCTAAGAATGTTCTTTACATGTTTAAATGGTTAAAAAAATCATTTTTAAATGGTTAAAAAAATCAAAAGAAGATTAAAAAAGAAACAAAGATTTTAAAAAGAAGACAAAAAGAAAAGGAAAAAAGAAAAAAAAATTTTTTTAATCAAAAGAAAAATATCTCATGATACATGAAAATTACATGCAATTGAAATGTCAGTGTTCATAACTGAAGTTTTATTGAAACACAGCCACATTCCTCTGTTTACATCTATGGCTACTTTTGCCCTACATCAGCAGAAGTGAGTAGTTGTGACCGAGACCACATGTCGCATTCTCACGCTTATTGCTTTGCACATCTTTTTGGTGCACCACAAATCACAGCGACACAATCATAACTCAACAAAATCGACACTGTCACGCACGTGGTAGGGTCACATTTTTTTAATCTTCCCAATGTATACCAATCATGTCAAAAGAAGAAAAGAGAAGACAAATGGACTTCATCATGCTAGATGTTGGCATACATTGGAAGATGAATTTTTTTAATTAAATTAGGTGACAAAGCATTTTGGTTATTATGTAATGACATTATAGCTGTGCTAAAGGGAGACAATAACTGCCAAATTGGGTACTGATCAAAATATTCCCAACTCATAGGAAAGCAATAGTCAGAAAAATTATAAAATTTAAAACACACCATCTTAAAACAGCAGAATTTCATCACAAAAATTAAAAAATAAAAATGAGACTGCAACCAAAGTGAGTTTCTGAGTGGTTCATTTTTGAGCCAAGCAAAGAAAACCATTTACCAGCGATGAGTTATTTTAAATTGTGTCTGATTACAGCAGCTAAAGAAATGTGTCCAGAGAAAATAAATTTGTTTAGAAATATTAATCTTTCAGTAAAAACAGTTGTTCAAAGAGTTGAAGACATTGGGAGCAATATCAATAGTCAATTTGAAAATAAGGCAAATTATTTTGTGTGGTTTTCCTCAGCTTTTGATAAGCTAACAGATGTGATGGATACTGTTCAGTTGTTCTTTCAAGGAGTCAGTACCGATTTTGAAGAGGCTGAAGAATTAGTTTCTATGAATAGACTGCACAGAACAACTACAAACAAGCATTTTCAAAGAAACTAAAAAAACACTAATTCAAAACGACTTAAGTGGAATCTGCTAAAATGTGTTACAATTTAGAGTGGCAAAAAGTTATGTATGGAGCAGAGGGTGACTTGGACAAATTTACAGAGGAAGGTGTTCAAAGCCTATGGTTATTCATCGTATTATTCACCAGCAAGTACTTTTCAGAAAATACATTTTGCTCTGATAGGCTTAGCCAGTTAGTCCTAGAAGTTTTCTCAGAAATAGAAGTTTAATATTCTGACTCACTCCACCACACAGCACTTCCATGCCTGTAATAGGGATAAACTTAGGTGTGGTGTTTGAGCTCAGGATCATGAATGAAATTTTTCTGAGTAAGAAAATCCATCCTCAACCACTATCATTGAGCACTAAATAGCTTTGGAAATTGGCTTTTCCTGCGGATTTGACAATATGTTTAATGAATTCAATCTAAAATTTCAAGGCAAAACAGCATTTGCATGCAAAACTTTTATGACGGTAAAGTCATTTCGATGACAACTAATGTTGTTTGAATCACAAGTTATGCCAAGCTGTTTTATATACTTCCTGCGCTGTCAGAAGATAAAACAAAAAGTGAGATTTCCATTCCCACATGAATCTGGAGCAGATATATTTTCTGAACTCAAGCTACAACAGTGTTCTTCAGACCTTGACGCAAGTGCAAAGGAAATTTCCATATTTCAAAATCCATTTAACGGAGCAACTGAGGAATTTCCACCTAACTTTCAATTGGAAGTGATTAATCTGCAATGTAATGACATGTAAAAGGAAAATATCAAGAGAAAAGTCTAATAAATTCTAGAAATGCCTTCCAGGCAATGAATATGCTCAATTTAAATCATATGCTGTGGATTGATATTACTACTTGGCAGCACCTTTCTGCGTGAAAAGACATTTTCAAAGATGAAATATGTAAATTCTTATTACAGATCAGCATTAAGAGATAAACATTTGAAATCAATTCTAATGATAGGGAACACTAATTTTACACCTGAATGAAGTGAAATATAATCCTCCCAAAAAAAGAATTCCATTCTTCTCATTAGTAAATCTGTCTTATAAATAATACTAAATTATTTTATATTCTTTAATTTAATCACTTAAAATTTCGTGAGATGTTTTCCTCTCTTATTGCATAAATATTTGCATAATATCCGCAGTTTTGCCTCTTGGCCTGCAAAGCCTAAATTCTTGACTATATGGCTGCTTACCAAAAAAGTCTGCCAACTCCTGCTCAAAAGGGTTGGTTGTAAAAGGGAACATCTCACAGTCTCTAAGGAGCATACATGGTTAATATTGCCCAAAAGGTTACAAAGGTTACCTACAGGTTACAAAACATAATAGTAAGAAATTGTCATAGGTTTTCATTGACATAAATGTCTGAAAGATGAATGAGATATGATGAACCTCCTAAGTCAATTATACAAAGATTCTGACAAGTTTATGACATTAGGAATGATAAACCAAAACATACAAAGGGAGTGGACACCTAACCCACTGGGGCTCACAGCCTTCGAAAACACTCCAGTGTCCTTCCCATGGCTCAAGAATCCATGAATTTCAAGTGACCACTATCAGTAACGAAGAGGAGGTTGGCAGAATCTGGTGGCCTAGAGATTAGAGTCCTTCCCTGTTTATAAGGTCACCCTGCAAATCTCCTGGAGTTTTATGGAACTCTATGGAGAAGGCAGGAGCCAAACTAATGACTGAGGTATGATTTCCCAATACGAGGTAAAGGCTCAGAATGAAATCTGAGTCAATGTAAGAAAAAAAAAATTGCATATGCATTTGTGGACAAGAGTCATAATTGCTACATGATAGGGTCAACCTCATAATAATGTGTAGACTGAAATTATGTAAACTATTTAGCCAAGTGCTTGGCACCAAAAGTATTAACTATTATTATTGTTATGTATCCAGCCTCATCTCCTGCTACTACTTTGCTTTCACATTTCCTGCTTCCTATACTCCTCATTATTCCCACAGTTGCCAATCTTTGGCATTTCTGTGCATTAGCACATAATATTCATTCTCTCTGGAATTGCATTCCACTCTGATCTCCTGGTTATTTCATTTTATATCCCTAAACTCCATCTATCCTCAGCCTTCTCTACTGTATTCAGTGCTCTTGACAGTGACCGCACAAACTGCAATACCCAGCCAACTTTTCATTAGATTTCACCTCTGGGAAGAAAAAGAGATAGAAGAATTTCTTTGTGGCTCCCTCTCATGTGGGCACTGTATCTCAAGAAGCAGCCAGGTAGGTCCTTCCATGACCACAGCTTTAACCAGGTGGCCTCTCCTCCACAGTTCCCTTACTGGCTCCAGGAAGTACATTTCCTTCTTGTCCCTTTGGCTGTATGGCGAGGTGACAGATCCCTGCTTTTCCCACCTCTCCGTCCATCCCTTCTTTGCCCTCTGCCCACACTGTTGTATGTAATACCTCAACCTGAACTATCAGCACTGAATTCTGTATTCTACTGCCCCGCAACCAATAAATCCACCTCACAAATTCTTATTTAGCCTTCTGCATGTCTTTGAAGCCTTATTTAACAATACTCTTCCCCTGGTTAAGCCAGAAACTCCCTTCCACCTTACACAGTGTGCAAAGAAGGGAGGGAAGAAGAAAAATAATTATAAATGTGTTCATTTATTACTTGCTGCAGGGGGAGGCAAAACAGAATTGGAAAATAGCCTAAACTAATACATCTATCTATTAAAAAGGCTACTTCCCGGTCTCTTGTCTGTTTTTCTCAATGTTGCACTTTTTCTTTAAAATTCTTTCTCAGACTCTCAAACCAAATGCCATAAAAATGAAAGCAGAAAATAATGATAGTTACCAAATGAACTGCTACAGGAGCCTGAAACAAACCCAGTATATCCAATTTTATCAGAAGTAAGTGACAAGTGAAAAAAAAAGTTGATGAAAAAATTCAGACACATTTAAGTTTGATGTTGATGAAACTGATGATACTTGTCATATTTTCGGTACTTAAGATGGTGTAATATTAAGACTAATTGATAGAAAATCTCAACTTGCATATCTATATGGTTTTGTTAAGAACTCAACTCCATCAGCAAAAAATAACAGCATAATGACCCTAAAATGAGATGTAAAGCACAGAAAATGGTATTAGTTTTGCTTCAACACTAAAATTATCTTTATTAAAAGACAAATTATCTTCAACGTGAAAGGTATTTACTGTGAGAATAAATATTTAAACCCAATTTCGGAAAACTGATTTAGTTGTTTTTGTTTGTTTGCATATTTTAACCCCTTAATCAGGTACCCTTCAACTTCAATATGTACACACATTATCTGAGGATCCTGTTAAAATGTGAACTCTGATTCATTAGGTCCAAGATGGGACCTAAGATTCTACGGTAATATGAAGCTCCTGGGTGAGATCTATGCTGCTGGTCTATGAGTACCCTTTGCGTATTTAGACTAATCCTTTTGGGGAAAAAAAGTCTGTTCCTGCTCTTCTAGTCTTATTTTTTAAATAGTTCTCAAACCTTAGCAGTACCAGTCACCCGAAAACTTGGTGAAACACAGATTGTTGTTGTATCCTGTATCTTGACTTTAGTGATAGTTGACATCTGAAAACAACCCCATTAAAAAGTGGGCAAAGGACACAGACACTTTTCAAAAGAAGACACATGTGTGGCCAACAAGCATATGAAAAAGTGCTAAACATCACTAATCATTAGAGAAATGTAAATCAAAACCACAATGAGTTACCATCTCACACCAGTCAGAATGCCTATTATTAAAAAGTCAAAAAATAACAGATGTTGACAAAGTTGTAGAGAAAAGGGAACACTTATACACTGTTGATGAGAATGCAAATTAGTTCAGATTGGGTGGAAAGCAGTTTGGCAATTTCTCAAAGAACACAAAACAGAAATACCATTCCACCCAGCAATCACACTATTAAGTGTACACCCAAAGGAATACATATGTCATTCTACCACAAAGACACACGCACGCGTATGTTCATCGCATTACTCACAATAACAAAAACATGGGATCAACCTAAATGCCCATCAATGGTAGACTGGATAAAGCATGGAATATTTCACAGCCATAAAAAAGAATGAATCATGTATTTATGGAACTGCAGACCATTATCTGAAGCAAACTAACACAGAAAGAGAAAACCAAACACCACCATGTTCTTACTTACATGTGGGAGCTAAACACTGAGTACATATGGATACAAGAAAGGCAACAACAGACACCAGGGCCTACTTGAGAGTAGAGGGAAGG
Organism: Gorilla gorilla gorilla; assembly: GCF_029281585.2. NCBI lineage: Eukaryota > Metazoa > Chordata > Mammalia > Primates > Hominidae > Gorilla > Gorilla gorilla. The sequence goes on from NC_073230.2 coordinate 50,810,851, forward strand.
AGGAGGGAGAGGATTGAAAAAATACCTATTGGGTACCGGGGTGGCGAAATACTCTGCACTCCAAACTCCAGTGACACACAACTTACCTATATAACAAACCTGCACATGTACCACTGAATCTAAAATAAAACATTAAAAAAAATAGATTGTAGTGCTCACCTTGGCAGCACATATAGTAAAAAAAAATTGTATAGAAGTAAATATACACACACAAATGCACAAATGCATGCAAAACTGGTGAAAATGGATCTCTATTATTTCTTCCAATTACATGTGAATCTATAATTATCTCAGAACAAAAAATTCTTTTGAAAAAAAGCAGACAGATCGAGATGTGGTCTGATAATTTACATTTCATTACATCTCAAGTTCTCACGTGATGCAGCAAATCTGGGGATCACATTTTGAAAACCACTGATGCAAAATAATAGCTTTCTACCATGGGTGCATAATAGAAGCTTCTTCAAAACTCTTAATGCCCAGCGACACCAAAGAACAATTAAATATTAATTTCTGGAGGTGAAACTTGGACATTAACTTTGCATTAAAAGCTTCTCAGGTAATTCTAATGTGCAGCTAGGGTTGAGAACCACTAATCTAAAATTTAAACTCTTCTCTGTTTCTTCAACAATAATCCACATATATCATTTGAGAAAGCCATACAAGAGTAGCAAATTTTCCACAGATTAAAAAATGAAGACAAAAACATAGATAAGTTGGCAAAGTTGCCATTAAATACAACAGTTTTTAACCAAACTCTAAATGTGATGTCAGCTAGTCATTGAAGAGTGTTTATAAATGTTTTATTGACAAAATTAAGCTTTACTCATTCTAGAGATTTTCTAAAAACATTATGTGGAACTCTGATCACAGTTATTACCTAACCCAAAAAGGTATTATGTGAATTAATGGGATAATGCTTATAAAGGCCTTGAAAATCTTATAAGAGTAGTGAAAACAATACAATCACACTACTGTAAGTACATTTTGCTAAATTCCTAAATAAATAATCCACTCAAGGAATTAGGAAGATAGTTTGTTTTATTAAAAAGAGAAAAAATAAAAATATAAAATAATTTAATGTGAAATCATAAAAATTCATCCAGAAGAGATCCATTTTTAGATTTTAAGATGGTAAATACTTTTAAAGCAGAAACACAATAAAAGAGGTCATGAAAGAAAAATTATTAACTTTGATACTTAAACATAATATTAGACACAGTGAAAACATAAAAAAAATTAAAACACAAACTGAGAAAGACTAGTCAAAACAAATATGAGTTGGGCATAATGTTATCAACCTACAGAGTTCTTAAGAAGGCTTACACAGCAATAAAGAACATATACACAACTCACTATATATAAATATTTAAGAAATTAGAAAAAACATTCAAAATCATTAAGAACCAACCCAAATGCCCATCAATGATAGACAGAATAAAGAAAATATGGCACATATACACCATGGAATACTTTGCAGCCATAAAAAAGGATGAGTTCATGTCCTTTGCTGGGACATGGGTGAAACTGGAACCCATCATTCTCCGCAAACTAACACAAGAACAGAAAAACAAACACCGCATGTTCTCACTCATAAGTGGGAGTTGAACAATGAAAACACATGGACACAGGGAGGGGAACATCACATGCTGGGGCCTGTCGCGGGGGTTGCGGGGGAGGGAAAGCATTAGAAGAAATACCTAATGTAGATGACGGGTTGATGGGTGCAGCAAACCACCACGGCACCTGTATACCTATGTAACTAACCTACACATTCTACATATGTACCTCAGAACTTAAAGTATAATTTTTAAAAAAATCTAAATATAATAGGCCAGGCACGGTGGCTCATGCCTCTAATCCCAACATTTTGGGGGGCCAAGGTGGGTGGATCACTTAAAGTCAAGAGTTCGAGACCAGCCTGACCAACATGGTGAAACCCTGACTCTACTAAGAAAAAAAAAGAAGAAGAAAAAAAAAAATTAGCCAGGTGTGGCGGTGGGCACCTGTAGTTCCAGCTACTTGGGAGGCTGAGGCAGAAAAATGCTTGAACCTGGGAGGCAGAGGCTGCAGTGAACTGAGATCGTGCCACCGCACTCCTGTCTGGGCAACAGAGTGAGACTCTCTTAAAAATAAATAAATAAATAAATAAATAAATAAATAAATAAATAAATAAATAAGATATAGTAACGAGTATGATTCACTTACAAAACAGGAAAAGTTTTAAAAATCAAATTGTAATAAGTACAAAGATGACATAAAAAGTATTATCTTTAATATTATTAAAATTGACATATCAATTATATGAAATTATTTTAAAAAGAAGAACAATGTTAGAATAAAGGATATTATAGCAGAAATGCTACAGATTTTCTGCTAGGTATATTCTAAATGAACCAAAATAAATGAAATCACCAGAGGTCCATTGATAACTCGTACAGGTAAAAAATCTATGTTGACAAAAATATAGGAAAAGCTGGGTGCAGTGGCTCACACCTATAATCCCAGCACTTTGGGAAGCCAAGGCAGGAGGATTGTTTGAGCTCAGAAGTTCAAGACCAGACTGAACAATGTAGCATTAGTAGAGCACCCTCATCTCTACTAAAAATATTAATAAAAACCAATCACCTGGGTGTGGTGGTATGCCTTTAGTCCTGGCTACTCAGGAGGCTGAAGTAAAAGGGTCACTTAAGCCCGAGAGATAGAGACTGCTGTGAGCCATGATCGTGCCACTGCACTACAGCCTGGGCAACAGAGTGAAACCCTGCCTCCAAAAAAAACCATATAAGAAGAACTTCTTAGAGGAATGAGTGATGGTATACCAGGTAAGCAGCAAGCGGCAAAACCTCTATTTTGTAACTGAGAATGAGTAGTTGAACGCAGGGATCTTAGAGAGGGCCCCAGAATTTGTGCACTGACAACACCAAGTAGGAAACAGAATGACAAAGACTAGACTCAACTATCCAGACAAAAGACCAGTTTGTACTAGGAAATAAGGACTATTATAGTGTCAAGTATAAAAAGTTAGTCACTGAAGTTGAGCTGAGATTGTGCCACTGCACTCCAGCCTGGGCAACAGAGCCAAGACTCTGTTACAAAAAAAGACAAAAAGGAAAGTAAGTTAGTCACTGAAGCAATGGCCAAATCAAATGTATCAAAAGGGAAGGAAAAATCAAGAGACATAGTTCCCCTGATGAGCCTGCACACTTCTGTAAAGCTTTCTGAATCTAAATTTGTATCAATGAGTATTTCACATTAAGATTTAAGAGAAGCACTTTGAACAGCAACCAAATAGTGATGAGTATCAAAGACAAGCAAAGCTATTATTACTTACCATTGTTTGCCAGCAAACATCAGCCAATATATGTGAGAACTCATTCAGTGAGGATATACAGAAGGAGGGTAGAAAAGACCTACAGAAATATCCCACAATATAAAAGAAAGAGAACAGAGTCCTCCAGGTGCAGCAAAAAAACAAGAATTTCAAAACCATCTACGTAGGGAAAGAAGCAAATTATAAAAAGTGTCTGCTTATCCACTCAAAACAACTAAGGGAAATATGGTCTTCCTTAAATATGAAATCAAACATGAGATTATGAAACAACAGCACTAACTGAGAAGTCAAAAGAAATTACAATAGAGATAGACAAGAATACTATGGATTTCAAGGGTAAAAGAGCAAAATTCAGCATTACAGAAAATGGGGTAAGTTATATGCAGGACAAATATAAAAACTTCTTCCAGAATGAAGAAGAAGAAAAGGAGCAAAAATAACATTGATGAGGCATAATAAATATGAAAGGATGAAAGGACAGACAGAGACCTAAAATAAAGATGCCTAACTCAAACTAACCCAAACAAAAAAGGTGGGGGAGTGGAGAGGCTTGTGAGTCAAGTGCATTGGCTCACAGACTTGATGAGTTCAAAGGTACTCCAGCAACTGTCATGGATGGATCCAGAAAATCAGCTGAGATCATATGCCTATGCCCACACCAATCATCTGACCCTAGGAAGGACTGGATTCTAACGGGACTCATTCACAAGACCTGCTTGGCATAGACGGTCAGAGGTGTTAGCCCAAGCTGCACCATTTTATAAACCCTTACCGTTTCACAGACCCTGGTCAGAGCAGAAAATTCCACTAGAGCTCCAGCCATGAGAAATATCCTGCCGGACAAGTGCCAGGTCTAACCACCTGACTGCAAGAAATTTCTCCTTTATCAGCAGCTAACCACACCGCCCACCCCAGTTTGCAACAAGCCCAGACCTCTCCCGCCTGGACCTATAATTACCCCAGTCTGTAAGTGGGGGTGGGCTCCAGTGCTAGCTGCTGTCTCCCCGCAACCCCCCTGCAGGACTTCGTTCAATAAACCTGTGTTGCTGTTGAGCCACCAGCTCTCTCTTTTACCCTTGCCTTCCCCTCAAAACCTTACAAGGGGTACGGTCATCCCCATCCCTTGAAACACATGTACCAAGTGATATGCTTATAAAATGGAGGAGGGAAAAGTACCTCCCAAGAAAAGAATGCTAGGCAGACATAATTTTTACATTCACTCTAGTAAATTACATACTAATTTATGGAATGCAAGTAACAACATGAGTAACTAGAACAACGAAATATCATAAATGATCTGAACAGATTTTCAAGAGGTGTTTGTATATGTCTATCACAATATCCTGCAGTGCAATATATATGGTGTGTAAGTTGATTAATAAAGCTAGCAAATGGATTCACAGTGGGATCAACAGCTATAACTAAACTATGTTGATTAATGGAAAGATGGCACATAAACTAGAGGTTGGAAATAAGTCACAATAACACTGGCCTCTTCTGAACATGCTTTCTCATTTTTTGATTAGGGACACAATGAGAATTTTTCAAATCTCTAACTCTAGTATCTTTGTGCTTAACAATTTTTCTTCAATTCATCTATCTTATCTCCCATTTTACTATAAGCATTCAGGAGGACATGGGCCACACTTTGAACATTTTGTTTCGACATCTCTCGAGCTAAATAACCAGTTTCGTGTCTTGCAAGTTCTGTCTTAAAAACAAACAAACAAACAAAAACACTAGAAGACAACTCAGCCAAGTTATCTGCCACTTTATAACAAGGGTTGCCTTTTCTCCATTTGCCAATAACCTGTTCCTCATTTCCTTGTGAGGCCTCACCACAATGGATTTTACATTCCACCAACATTCAGTTCGAGATTATCTATGTATTCTCTAAGAAAATGAAGGCATAATCTCCAGCTCTCCTCATTCTTTCTGAGCCTTCAGCAGAAGTGCCTTTAATGTCCATACTTCTACCAACAATTGCTTCACGGCAATCTTGGCTTTCTCTGTCATGCACCTCAAACTCTTCCAGCCTCTACCCATCAACCAGTTCCAAAGCCACTTCCAGATATTTAGGTATTTGTTACGGCAACACTCTGCTTCTCAGTACCATAATCTGTGTTAGTGTACTTGGGCTGCTGTAACAAAATACCATAGACTGGGTGCTTTTGAAAACAGAAATTTATTTCTCATAGTTCTGAAGGTTCAAGTCCAAGAATCGCGTTCCAGCTGATTGGCAAATGGTGAGGGCATTTTTCCAGGTTGCCATCTCACTGTCCCTAAATGGCCTTTCCTCAGTAAATGTACAAGGAGAAAGAGAGAACTCTCTAGTGTCTCTTCTTGGAAGAACACTAATCCTATCAGATTAGGGCTCCACCCTTATGACGTCATTTAACCATAATTACTTCCTTAGAAACCCATCTCCAAATACAGGCTACAGTATGTGAATTTTGGGGGACACATATAGCTCGTAACAACAGTGTGTGTGTATGTCTGCAAACATATATTTATGTTTATAAAATTCTAAGTTCAGCCAATAAGGTAGATGTTATTTTATTGTCGTTTTAACAATTGAGAACCTAAGGCACAGAAAAGTTATATAACTTTCTTAAGATCACACAACCAGAAAACTGTGAAGGCTAGATTCAAACCCAGATAATGTGGCTACAGAGTCTGTACCTATATTCCCTATCCTGTTGTAATTTTCTCTCTGTTAGGAATGAAAAGAAAATAATAATGAATATAATAGATTTTTTTAGTTATGGAAGAACACTTAACTTTATGAAAAAGAAAAAACTGTGAAAAATGTAAATACATAGATTAAATACATTCATAGATTAAGTGGGAAAATTTCTAGAAAAACACAGTCAATAAAATTGACTTAGAAATGGAAAGCCTGTATAATTTTTAAACTTGAAAATAAATAGACCTATAATTTAAAATCTATCCATTCAAAACCCACTAGGCCTATACAGTTTAACAGATTATCTCTACCAAGCTTTTAATATACAGATAATTTCAATCGTCTAGAGAATAGAAAAGGGATGGTTATTCTCCATCTCATTTTATAAAACTAAACTAACATGAAAACCAGAGTTTAAGTCTTTGGTGCACCAAACTCTCAGAAACCACCACTAAAGAACTTTACACGTACAAAAAATTAATTTAAAAAAAAAAACAAACAAGAACAATATAGGAAAAGAAAGATCTGAGCCAGTTTCTTTTTCAAAATAGATGTAAAAGTCCTATATAAAATGACAGGAAAAAATGAATCTACAAACATGTAAAAACAATACATTATAACTAATAGGTAATCCTTGGAATGGAAAGACAATGTAATATTAGAAAATCTAGTGATATAATTTACTTTCTATCAATATCAGGCAAAATTGAATATATACATACCTATGATGCAGCAATTCTACTCTCAGATATAGATTTCAGATCATTTAAGACAAATGAATTAAAAAAACACATACAAGAATGTGCATAGCAACCTTACAAAAATAAAAATTGCGAAACAACCTAAAAATCATTCAACAGGTGAATGGCAAACAAATGGTGCCATACTGAATGAATGGAATAATGTGAAGCATAACAAAGAATGTATTAGAACTACACATATGAACATACATAAAAGTCATAAAAATGAAATTCATAAAAACTCAAAAAATTGAAAGAAATAAAAGCATTTTTCAGACTGATGTTTCAGTATGGTACTATATAGTCAAGTTTAAAAACATACAAAATGATACCATGTATTCTTTAAAGGTATACATATATGTAATACAAGAATAAAAATATTTGTGATATTGACAACACCAGATTTAGGACAGTGTTTATCCCTCCGTAGGGGAGGAAAGGGACTGAGAGGTCATCTGGATACATTCTTCCCTCCATACCTTATACACTCAAACCCTCTTTGACTGGAATGCTCAAGCCCTCTTTCCCTTTTCCCTTTTTTCCTCTCAAACTTCTATTCTCCCTTCAAGATTTAGATCAAATTTTACTTCTTATGCTCATCTGGGCTCCCAGAGTTCTCTGTACAAACCTCAATTAAAGCTTCTAATTATTTGTATATGGTAATATTCTGTTCTTGATTGTGGCTCCTTATATGAACTCTGGGGGACCCCACATAAAGGAATTCCATTAAATTTAGCAAGTACCTACAGAGAATCGAATACTATGTGCCTAATCCTTGGCTGAATGCTGAGTTGCTAAACACTTTATACGGTTCCTGCTTTCAAAAATGTTACATTTTTTTAAAAATCACAAAATTTAATATACATAAAACTACTGAAGAACTATACAATCAATCAAATGCTAGTATGTGTTACATAAAGAGGAAAGGGAAATTTTTCAAAATCATAAAAGTAGAATTCAAGCAAAACCTCTGAGGAGGAAAAAGCCCAAGAAGGGATACAGAGTGACGTTTTTTGGGTCTTTGAAGATACTCTAAAGCATGGGTCAGCAAACTTTTTCTGTAAATGGTTCATGATAAATATGTTCAGCTTTGCAGGTCATACAATCTCTGTTGCAACGGCTCAACTCCGTTATTTTAGCACAAAAGCAGCTAGACAATATATAATCAAGTGAGTATGGCTGTGGTTAAATAAAACTTTATTTATGGACTTTTAAATTTGAATTTCACGTGTCAAAAACTTTTATTCTTCATTTGATTTTTTTCAGCCATTTAAAAGTGAGAAAACTATTCTTAGCTCATGGGTCACATAAAATCAGCACAGATCCATGGGCCCTAGTTTGCCCACCCCTGCAATATCGAAAATGAAATAAATAAGCCCAAGGATAGGATCGGTACTAAAAGCTGATAATGAAGCTACACAATGCAAGGTCAAGATGGGTCTGGATGTTAAGAGTCTTAAAAATACCAAGATAAAATAAACATACTAATAAATAATGCTAACAAAAATATTACTAAGGCAGCGTTCTATGAACTCATGTGGTTGGAAACACATCCTAAGCTGCCAATTTAAATCCATAATTTCACAAGTTTCAGCAAGGAAGAAATAGAATAAAATGGCACCATGGAACCCAGCATGTACCTCACCATCTGGAGCCAACACAGTTACCTAGGGGATACAAAAGTATGTTGAATATCCAATACGCAACCTCTTGGGAACAGGTCTAAGGTTTGTATGGAAGGCAGTGAGGAAAAGCAGTTAAGAGTTTCAACTAATATGGTGACTCACGCCTGTAATCCCAGCACTTTGGGAGGCCGAGGCGGGCGGATCACGAGGTCAGGAGATCGAGACCATCCTGGCTAACACAGTGAAACCCTGTCTCTATTAAAAATACAAAAAATTAGCCAGGCTTGGTGGCGGGTGCCTGTAGTCCCAGCTACTCAGGAGGCTGAGGCAGGAGAATGGCGTGAACCCAGGAGGCGGAGCTTGCAATGAGCCGAGATTGCGCCACTGCACTCCAGCCTGGGCGACAGAGCGAGACTCCATCTCAAAAAAATAATAATAATAAAATAAAAATAAAGAGTTTCAACTAATAAAAATGTTCAGAGGAAGAGAAGGGGTACAGGAGTGAGAAAGAAAAAATAATTGTTTTCAAGTTTGGAGATCGGCCAAAGGGATTCTGTTCTTGGTGGAGTTTTGAGGAAATGCCATCTATAAAGATATCTAGGATTCGTTTTTCTTATTTTTTCCTAAAACGGTCCATAACTGAAACACCAGATATAGTTTCAATGGGATTTCTGTTTCCTCAGCCTTAAAAAGACCTGCGTTCAAGTTCCAAGTCTGATTAATTTGTTCTATAAACTTGGCCAGCACATGCTATGAGGTGATATGCTGGTAATTATTTTTAAATACATATCAGAAATTATTAGCATGGCATTAACATTATATAAGTAATCATAATAGTTTTGAGTTAATGAGTTACTAATAATTTCTAATAACTATAACAATAATAACCCCAGGAATAAACAGATAAATTAGGATGACATTTTAAGATAAAGCTATTGGTGGAAGGCTGATAGAGAGGTGTGTATAAGAGTATGACTATGGAACTTCCTCCAGAGCATAGCCTTCAGATTATTTTTTTTAAAGTCATGCAAAGTTCGCCAACAGTCATTACTTCACATAGAAACCTTCTTATATGCCATGTGTCTAAAAACAGAAAAATATTCAAGACCAGATTTATTTCAAGCTGAGGAAGACCAACTTCTAAGATATTGGAGACAAGCCAGATGCAGTGGCCCATGCCTGTAATCCCAGCACTTTGGGAGGCCAAGGCAAGCGGATCACTAGAGGTCAGGAGTTCAAGACCTGCCTGACCAACATGGTGAAACCCTGTCTCTACTAAAAATACAAAAATTAGCCAGGCATGGGGGCAGGCGCCTGTAATCCCAGCTACTTGGGAGGCTGAGGCAGGTTAATATCTTGAACCTGGGAGACAGAGGTTGCAGTGAGTCAAGATCACGCCACTGCACTCCAGCCTAGGCAACAGAGCAAGACTCTGCCTCAAAAAAAAAAAAAAAAGTACACGTTTAGAAATTTGACAGAGTAATTTTAGGATATTGGAGCCTTCAATTAACTTCTAATATGCTGGAAATGGAAAATGTCAATATTGATAACAGATATTTCCTTAAAGACTCAAAAATGAAATACCAAGTATTCTATGCACTTTCCACAGAGCCCCCTACTCTAAATTAATCAACATTTAATCATATGAACTAAACAGGAGTGTGTAGCTTTGCCTGGAGGAAATATTATGGTTGATTACTCTATTGAAAGATCAGAGTTCACAAACTGGTAATTTGTCTCTCATTTGCTTTTCTGAGCTTTGATTTTTCCTATATATTGCTCATACTTATCCATAAGAAAGAGGTTTCTGAGTAATCTCTCAAGTCCCTTTTCGTCCCTGTATTCTGTTGTTCTATGAATTACAGAAAGTTAGCTTTCTACTAGGTCACTAATGACAATTAGAGAGGTTCAAAAATCAAGTTGTCTCGCTTTGTTAGAGGTGAACTCCTTGTAGCTGAGTTGGAGAGAAGATGGATCAGTATCTGCCATAGACTTTCTCAGGGGCTTCCCCTGCCAGATGAGAGATTGATTAATTTCCTCCAACTAGGAGGATGACTTCATCATGGCCATTCTGAGATGCTGTATTCAAGACTTGACATGTACCACTGCACCACATGTGCAGGCACATTCACATGTATTTAATTTGGTCCTCAGAACATCCCTCTAAGGACTGAGTCAGGATCTGAAACCAGGTCCTTATCATACCCCATTCTTTTTTTTTAATATTTGCCCATCAAAACCAAAAGAATGCACAGGCACAATGGTTTTGCTTCAACTGTACTTTTGTTTTCAGAACCTTCCAGCATTCTGCTGGCCAACTCAGAAGGATGCATCTTTAATGCCTCTGAACTCCTTTCCTGGTTCCTAAATGAAACCAGGTTTCTAACTAATTCACAGCCCACAATTTTACAAGTTTAGTGTAGTTTCTTTTTCCCTAAATAGGTAGCACTTCTCACAGTACTGGATCCTCCCTGCCACTTTCTTGTCCACTTATGCCATCTTTCAAAAGCTTATTCCAGTTGATTTATAATTTTACTGGCCAAAAGAGCTTAAATCCTGTATCTTTAGAAACTTCGTTGTGTGCCTGCCCTTTCAGATTATCTATAAACATGTTTAATAAAGAGGCCCAGCAGAAATCCCGAGAGGGACCTCACTGTTTACACGTCGCCCTCAACAGCAGGCGCATACATGCTACATTTTTTTTTCTCTATTAATACCTACTTGTGGTGAAATTTCCCTCCTAATACCATGGTAACACAATTTGGAATAGCACTGTGAAACTTTTTGACTCCTTGAAAGTCTAAACAAATTGTTTCTTGCTTTTTTCCTGGTGCTTGTTTACCCTTTCAAATAGCTCAAGTATATTATAAAAAGCAGGATGCTTTTCTCCATTCATTATACAAAATGGTCAATGATCCTACAATTTCTGCAGTTTACTAATATGAATGAGATTCAACAGTCAATAGATTGTAGGGTCTCCTCAGTAGGTTTCATTAGAACGTAAACAAGAATTCACTAATACTGAAGAGTGAGTGCAATAACTTATTTCACATTTAGATCGATTTATTCCCTTCAGTTTCTTCAGACCCTCATAATGGATGTCATAAAGTTTCAGCAATTTACTTATATCCATCAGGCCAATCAGACAGAACATCCTGTTCCCTTATCACTATTTGATCTAATACTACATATCTCACCTCTTTGCTTCAAAAGACATGATGACAGTGGAAAGTTCTACATTTCAACAAAGACCAAAGTGAAGAATTCATTGAGTTTCCAGATCTCCTTTTTTCCCAGTGAGCACCCTGATCATCAAGCAGTCTCATTGATTCTCCAGTCGACCTTCTATCTTTCATGTATAAAAACGCTTTTATTTCTGAATTGCAGTCCTTTTTGTGCTGTGTCTTGAATTCCTTTATAGCCGGACTGGCTCCTTATTTACACCTGACCTGTCACACTTTGAGGTCTTCCCTGTTCTCACTTGAACAATCTTTTGCCTACTTTTTCCCCCTACTTTTGCTTCTTTTACTTTATGAAATGGATGCAAAAGTCTTTATATGAGCTCCTAATCTTTGATATGACGTATTTCCCTGCCCTTCTATTAATGTATTTAAAGCATTTCCAGATTTCTTACAAGTTACAGACTTTTAAAAATATTACTTTCATTTTTTAACTTAATGCACACATTGATTTGATCATAGTTCCATTCTCTTAAATTGAATAATAATGTGATAGGGTTTTTTTTTTTATTTTTGGCCTTTATTTCCCTTTAGAAGGTTAAGTGTAATTGAGTTGTGAGCATTATTACAATAGTCACAGATTATTTCCTGTACCAATCCCTGCACAGTCCTAGGCCCAAGTCCAGTATAATTCCATTCCTTATGTAATTCTAACACTTCTTGCCCTATGTGGCAGATACTTGTGCACAATCTTTTTTCAGTTGTATAGTGTGATTTCTCTCATACTCCTTACTATTATTTGTTCTAATTTTCCAGTGTTCCCAATGTAATTTCACTATCCTTACCATATTGAGTTGGTCTCTGGCAGATAATCTTAACCTAGGGTCCAGGAATGAGTTCTAGGAAGTCCGAGAAGCTCCTGATATCCCAGGCAAAAATCATGCATGTATATCAATATGTGTACTTTTCTAAGAAAGGCTTTCATAGATTTCATCAGTTCCTCAAAAGAATTACAGGCAACAAGAAAGTTTAAGAGCCACTGGGCAAAAAAGGGCGGTTCCAAGATGGCCAAAGAGCAACAGCTCCAGTCTACAGCTCCCAGCGTAAGTGATGCAGAAGACGGGTGATTTCTGCATTTCCAACTGAGGTACCAGGTTCATCTCACTGGGACTTGTTGGACAGTGAGTGCAGGACAGTGGGTGCAGCCCACCAAGCGTCAGCCGAGGCAAGGTGAAGCATCGCCTCACCCAGGAAGTGCAAGAGGTCAGGGAATACCCTTTCCTAGCCAAGCAAAGCTGTGACAGACGGCACCTGGAAAATCAGGTCACTCCCACCCTAATACTGCCCTTCTCCAATGGTCTTAGCAAACGGCACACCAGGAGATTATATCCCACACATAGCTCAGAGGGTCCCATGCCCATGGAGCCTCGCTCATTGCTAGCACAGCGGTCTGAGATCAAACTGCAAGACGGCAGCAAGGCTAGGGGAGGGGTGCCCACCATTGCTGAGGCTTGAGTAGGTAAACAAAGCGGCCAGGAAGCTTGAACCAGGTGGAGCCCACCGCAGCTCAAGGAGGCGTGCCTGCCTCTGTAGACTCCACCTCTGGGGGCAGGGCATAGCCAAACAAAAGGCAGCAGAAACCCCTGCAGACTTAAATGTCCCTGTCTGACAGCTTTGAAGAGAACAGTGGTTCTCCCAACACGGAGTTTGAGAACTGAGAACGCTAAGACTGCCTCCTCAAGTGTGCCCCTGATCCCTGAGTAGCCTAACTGGGAGGTACCCCCCAGTAGGGGCAGACTGACACCTCACACGGCTGGATACCCCTCTGAGACAAAGCTCCCAGAGGAACAATCAGGCAGTAACATTTGCTGTTCAGCAATGTTCGCTGTTCTGTAGCCTCCACTGCTGATACCCAGGCAAGCAGGGTCTGGAGTGGACCTCTAGCAAACTCCAACAGACCTGCAGCTGAGGATCCTGACTGTTAGAAGGAAAACTAACAAACAGAAAGGACATCCGCACCAAAAACCCATATGTACATCACCATCATCAAAGACCAAAGATAGATAAAACCACAAAGATGGGGAAAAAACAGGGCAGAAAAACTGAAAATTCTAAAACTCCGAGCACCCCTCCTCCTACAAAGGAACACAGCTCCTTGCCAGCAATGGAACAAAGCTGAACGGAGAATGACTTTGACGAGTTGAGAGAAGAAGGCTTCAGACAATCAAACTTCTCCAAGCTAAAGCAGAAAGTTCAAACCCATCGCAAAGAAGCTAAAAACCTTGAAAAAAGATAAGATGAATGGCTAACTAGAATAACCAGTGTAGAGAAGACCTTAAATGACCTGATGGAGCTGAAATCCATGGCATGAGAACTAGGTGATGAATGCACAAGCTTCAGCAGCAGATTCGATCCACTGGAAGAAAGGCTATCAGTGATTGAAGATCAAATGAATGAAATGAAGCGAGAAGAGAAGTTTAGAGAAAAAAGAATAAAAAGAAATGAACAAAGCCTCCAAGAAATATGGGACTATGCGAAAAGACCAAATCTACGTCTGATTGGTGTACCTGAAAGTGACGGGGAGAATGGAACCAAGTTGGAAAACACTCTGCAGGATATTATACAGGAGAACTTCCCCAACCTAGCAAGGCAGGCCAACATTCAAATTCAGGAAATACAGAGAATGCCACAAAGATACTCCTTGAGAAAAGCACTCCAAGACACATAATTGTCAGATTCACCAAACTTGAAATGAAGGAAAAAATGTTAAGGGCAGCCAGAGAGAAAGGTTGGGTTACCCACAAAGGGAAGCCCATCAGACTAACAGCTGATCTATTGGCAGAAACTCTACAAGCCAGAAGAGAGTGGGGGCCAATATTCAACATTCTTAAAGAAAAGAATTTTCAACCCAGAATTTCATATCCAGCCAAACTAAGCTTCATAAGTGAAGGAGAAATAAAATACTTTACACACAAGCAAATGCTGAGAGATTTTGTCACCACCAGGCCTGTCCTACAAGAGCTCCTGAATGAAGCACTAACCATGGAAAGGAACAAACTGTACCAGCCACTGCAAAAACATGCCAAATTGTAAAGACCACCAAGGCTAGGAAGAAACTGCATCAACTAATGAGCAAAATAACCAGCTAACATCATAATGACAGGATCAAATTCATATATAACAATAGTAACCTTAAATGTAAATGGGCTAAATACTCCAATTAAAAGACACAGACTGGCAAATTGGATAAAGAGTCAAGACCCATCAGTGTGCTGTATTCAGGAGACCCATCTCACGTGCAGAGACACACATAGACTCAAAACAAAGGGATGGAGGATGATCTACCGAGCAAATGGAAAACAAAAAAAGGCAGGGGTTGCAATCCTAGTCTCGGATAAAACAGACTTTAAACCAACAAAGATCAAAAAAGACAAAGAAAGCCATTACATAATTGTAAAGGGATCAATTCAACAAGAAGAGCTAACTATCCTAAATATATATGCATCCAATACAGGAGAACCCAGATTCATAAAACAAGTCCTTAGAGACCTACAAAGAGACTTAGACTCCAACACAATAATAATGGGAGACTTTAACACCCCACTGTCAACATTAGACAGATCAACGAGACAGAAAGTTCACAAGGATATCCAGGAATTGAACTCAGCTCTGCACCAAGCAGACCTAATAGACATCTACAGAACTCTCCATCCCAAATCAGCAGAATATACATTCTTCTCAGCACCACATAGCACTTATTCCAAAATTGACCACATAGTCAAAAGTAAAGCACTCCTCAGCAAATGTAAAAGAACAGAAATTATAACAAACTGTCTCTCAGACCACAGTGCAATCAAACTAGAATGCAGGATTAAGAAACTCACTCAAAATCGCTCAACTACAAGGAAACTGAACAACCTGCTCCTGAATGACTACTGGGTACATAATTAAATGAAGGCAGAAATAAAGATGTTCTTTGAAACCAATGAGAACAAAGACACAACATACCAGGGACGCATTTAAAGCTGTGTGTAGAGGGAAATTTATAGCACTAAATGCCCACAAGACAAAGCAGGAAAGATCTAAAATTGACACCCTAACATCACAATTAAAAGAACTAGAGAAGCAAGAGCAAACACATTCAAAAGCTAGCAGAAGGCAAGAAATAACTAAGATCAGAGCAGAACTGAAGGAGATAGAGACACAAAAAACCCTTCAAAAAATCAATGAATCCAGGAGCTGGTTTTTTGAAAAGATCAACAAAATTGACAGACCACTAGCAAGACTAATAAAGAAGAAAAGAGAGAAGAATTAAATACGTGCAATAAAAAACGATAAAGGGGATATCATGACTGATCCCACAGAAATGCAAACCACCATCAGAGAATACTATGAACACCTCTACACAAATAAACTAGAAAATCTAGAAGAAATGGATGAATTCCTGGACACACACACCCTCCCAAGACTAAACCAGGAAGAAGTTGAATCCCTGAATAGACCAATAACAGGCTCTGAAATTGAGGCAATAATTAATAGCCTATCAACCAAAAAACGTCCAGGACTAGAAGGATTCACAGCCGAATTCTACCAGAGGTACAAGGAGGAGCTGGTACCATTCCTTCTGAAACTATTCCAATCAACAGAAAAAGAAGGAGTCCTCCCTAACTCATTTTATGAGGCCAGCATCATCCTGATATCAAAGCCTGGCAGAGATACAACAAAAAAAAGAGAATCTTAGACCAATATCCCTGATGAACATCAATGCAAAAATCCTCAATAAAATACTGGCAAACCGAATCCAGCAGCACATCAAAAACCTTATCCACCATGATCAAGTGGGCTTCATCCCTGGGATGCAAGGCTGGTTCAACATATGCAAATCAATAAACATAATCCAGCATATAAACAGAACCAAAAACAAAAACCACATGATTATCTCAATAGATGCAAAAAAGGCCTTCGACAAAATTCAACAGCCCTTCGTGTTAAAAACTCTCAATAAATTAGGTATTGATGGGACGTATCTCAAAATAATAAGAGCTATTTATGACAAACCCACAGCCAATATCATACTGAACGGGCAAAAACTGGAAGCATTCCCTTTGAAAACTGGCACAAGACAGGGATGCCCTCTCTCACCACTCCTATTTAACATAGTGTTGGAAGTTCTGGCCAGGGCAATCAGGCAGGAGAAAGAAATAAAGCACATTCAATTAGGAAAAGAGGAAGTCAAATTGTCCCTGTTTGCAGATGACATGATTGTATATCTAGAAAACCCCATTGTCTCAGCCCAAAATCTCCTTAAGCTGATAAGCTACTTCAGCAAAGTCTCAGGATACAAAATCAATCTGCAAAAATTACAAGCATTCTTATACACCAATAACAGACAAACAGACAGCCAAATCATGAGTGAACTCCCATTCACAATTGCTTCAAAGAGAATAAAATACCTAGGAATCCAACTTACAAGGGATGTGAAGGACCTCTTCAAGGAGAACTACAAACCACTGCTCAATGAAATAAAAGAGGACACAAACAAATGGAAGAACATTCCATGCTCATGGATAAGAAGAATCAATATCGTGAAAATGGCCATACTGCCCAAGATAATTTATAGATTCAATGCCATCCCCATCAAGCTAACAATGACTTTCTTCACAGAATTGGAAAAAACTACTTTAAAGTTCATATGGAACCAAAAAAGGGCCCGCATTGCCAAGACAATCCTAAGCCAAAAGAACAAAGCTGGAGGCATCATGCTACCTGACTTCAAACTATACTACAAGGCTACAGTAACCAAAACAGCATGGTACTGGTACCAAAACAGAGATATAGACCAATGGAACAGAACAGAGCCCTCAGAAACAATACCACACATCTACAACCATCTGATCTTTGACAAACCTGACAGAAACAAGAAATGGGGAAAGGATTCCCTATTTAATAAATGGTGCTGGGAAAACCGGCTAGCCATATGCAGAAAGCTGAAACTGGATCACTTCCTTACACCTTATACAAAAATTAATTCCAGATGGATTAAGGACTTAAATGTCAGACCTAAAACCATAAAAACCCTAGAAGAAAACCTAGGCATTATCATTCAGGACATAGGCATGGGCAAGGACTACATGTCTAAAACACCAAAAGCAATGGCAACAAAAGCCAAAATTGACAAATGGGATCTAATTAAACTAAAGAGCTTCTGTGCAGCAAAAGAAACTACCATCAGAGTGAACAGGCAACCTACAGAATGGGAAAATTTTTGCAATCTACTCATCTGACAAAGAGCTAATATCCAGAATCTACAAAGAACTTAAACAAATTTACAAGAAAAAAACAAACAACCCCTTCAAAAAGTGAGCGAAGGATATGAACAGACACTTCTCAAAAGAAGACATTTATGCAGCCAATAGACACATGGAAAAATGCTCAGCATCACTGGCCATCAGAGAAATGCAAATCAAAACCACAATGAGATACCATCTCACACCAGTTAGAATGGCGATCATTAAAATGTCAGGAAACAACAGGTGCTGGGAGAGGATGTGGAGAAATAGGAACGCTTTTACACTGTTGGTGGGATTGTAAACTAGTTGAACCATTGTGGAAGACAGTGTGGCAATTCCTCAAGGATCTAGAACTAGAAATACCATTTGACCCAGACATCCCATTACTGGGTATATACCCAAAGGAATGTAAATCATGCTGCTATAAAGACACATGCACACGATGTTCATGGCGGCACTGTTCACAATAGCAAAGACTTGGAACCAACCCAAATGTCCATCAATGATAGACTGGATTAAGAAAATGTGGTACATATACACCATGAATACTATGCATCCATAAAAAAGGATGAGTTCATGTCCTTTGTAGGGACATGGATGAAGCTGGAAACCATCATTCTCAGCAAACTATCGCAAGGACAAAAAACCAGACACTGCATGTTCTCACTCATAGGTGGGAACTGAACAATGAGAACACTTGGACACAGGAGGGGGACTATCACACACCGAGGCCTGTCGTGGGGTGCAGGGAGTGGGGAGGGATAGCATTAGGAGATATACCTAATGTAAATGACGAGTTAATGGGTGCAGCACACCACCATGGCACATGTATACATATGTAACAAACCTGCACATTGTGCACATGTACCCTAGAACTTAAATTTTAAAAAAAAAGAGCCACTGGTCGATGCTGTCACTAAATTATATATATGTGTGTATTTTATAAATATTTATATATATATATATATATATATATATATATTTTTTTTTTTTTTTTTTTTTTTGAGACAGAGTCTCGCCCTGTCACCCAGGCTGGAGGGCAGTGGTGTGATCTTGGCTCACTACAACCTCCACCTCCCGGGATCAAGCAATTCTCCTGCCTCACCCTCCCAAGTAACTGGGGTTACAGGTCCATGCCCCCACACTGGGCTAATTTTCATATTTTTCGTAGAGATGTGGTTTCGCCATGTTGGCCAGGCTGGTCTCAAACTCCTGACCTCAAGTGATCCACCTGCCTCAGCCTCCCAAAGTGCTGGGATTATAGGTGTGAGCCACCACGCCCAGCCACTAAATATACTATTATTATTACATACTGACCATGTGTTTCCTCATTCACAGAGAATATATTTGTCCAGCATTATTTTATACATTTTCTTTACTGTTTTCATTATATTCAATCTGTTTTCATCATTCTGTATATAAAATGTTATAATTCCACCATTTCATCCAACCCTGATGCTCCTAAAGATTTCCTAACCCAGCAGTAGTAGTTTCCATTAGTTTCTACTAATTTACTCCTTCTACCAAGATTATGAAAGGAAAATGGAATCAGGATACTTACTTGCCACCAATCATTCTATCCATTCCTTTTTTATGCTTTTAGCATTTATATATCTAATATGCATATAAATACTTGGGGACTATACTTTTCTACAAAACTGTTAATTTGCTGTCTAGATGAATGGATGATTTTGCCATGCCCAACACACCACCTTCATCCAATACACCACTAAATCCTCTTCTCCTGTCACTACTCCCTCCACTGCCTGCCACCATAACCCTAGCAAGGTCTGTGTCAAATTGGGTCTCATGCTTCCTCTGCACTTATCAACTTTCTCCCAGTTTTTAGGTTAAACCCTAAACTGCCACTTAACAGATTCACTACACACAGAGCTCATTTTCTGGCCCCCCACATTAATGCAACACCTCAATGCACCATTATGTTTGCTGAACAAACCTCAGATTCTTTTGCAGTCTACACAGTAACACTATTATAAGTTTTGTTCCCTGCCTCCCAGCTTCTTTGAACTAGGACTGAACTTACTGATTTGATTCCTACAATGGAAACAGGAATGACATAGTAGGCAAAAAAGAACAATCCACACCCCTTCTAAAGTTTTTTGAGATGCATTTTAAACAATGACTAGAAATATATCTTAAATTTAACTATGTAAAAACAAAACAAAACAAAAAAAATCCAATGCAGATTCCAAAAGTCTAACAAGAAAGATGAGTTTATTTTTAAGATACATAATGCTCTTAATTCTTTAATATTTTATTCTTCTTCTATTTGAGACAGCACACTACTAATACAGGTGATGTCACATCAGAATCTCCATCATTCTTCATCAGTGGCATATTATCAAGCGAAACCATGGGGCTGTTTATGATGGAAGTGCAAAGATTCTTACTAGGATGTTTTCAGGATGAGAGATCTCTTCAGACTTCCTTGACGTTGTTTTCCAAGACTGCTGCTAACCAAGTAATGTTCTGGTGACCCCAAGGTGTCAGTCATAGCTATTCAAAGCCTAGAGGTCCTCTCTGAACCAAAAATGGTCATTCCAAGCCAATAAAGATAATAAAGAACAGACAATCTGGAATTTATGTGGCAAACATTCAATAAGAATTTGGCAGTTTGCTTCTAAGAGTTTGTTTCTCTTTAGAAATAAAGCTTAAATCAGTGACTATGCCATTTGCAGTTTAAATGGCCCAGCCTGTAAGATGGCTATACTAACAACACTAACAGTGCTAACAATTCTACTGAGCTTGATCACCATGAGGGAAATTTTCATTGAGAATCTCAGTGTGGAACTTCTCTCCCAGTTACTGTTCTAGGATTCACATGTTTCCCTGCCCCTCTACCAGACTACCAATCTGCTCCCCACTGACCCACACCATTGTCATGAACACATTGGCCAGGCAGAGGAAAAGGAAGACTTCTCCATGACCTGGAGCTCCACTCTGGTGGACAAAACCTATAGGAACAAGGACTCCTGGCAGTTGATGAACTGGGTTATCAGCTGGGAGATAAAGATAACAGCAGCAGGCCTGCGGTCTCTGAGCTCGTGTAGTACTGGCAGTCACAGCTACCGGCTACTGAACATATGCTATGTGCCAGACCCTATGCCACATATTTTAAATGCACTGTCCTGTGACTTGTCACCAGGTAGTAATATACCTATTTTATACATGAAGAAATTAAGGATCAGTGAAATGAAGCAATGTGCCAAGGTCTGTCTGACTCCAAAGCTCATGCATGCTTTTAAACACTACACCTAAATGTGCTGCTATCTCTAGCAAGTTGAGTCTCAGCAGCAACAAGTGAAAAGAAAAAGGGAAAAAAAATTCAGCAGTAAAGAGGATGGGTGTGTAAAATACTATCACTGAAGAAGTAGATGTTTAGACTGTGCCTAAGAATAGGAATGGGCATTTTAGGCTTGTTTTCCATGATTTAGATCAAGCTTGTCCAACCCGCAGCCCCCAAGCCGCATGCGGCCCAGGACGCTTTGAATGCCCAATATAAATTCATGAATTTTCTTACAATATTATGAGATTTTTTTTGTGATTTTCTTGTTTAGCTCATCAGCTATCTTTGGTGTTGCTGTATTTTATGTGTGGCCCAAGACAATTCTTCTTCTTTCAATGTGGCGCAGGGAAGTCAAAAAATTATCTAAATTTCAGATAATGTTTTAGAAAAATAAAATTGATTTTCACTAAAATGCTTCAAAATTAATTCTGGTTCTGGTCATAAGGAATCACATCAGAATAAATGATGTTAGAAAAGACCCTAAAGCTTAGAAGTAATTACTATGGTGACCTTAATTATTTGAACAAAAGAAAATTATATGTAAGCTAAAACTGTATTGTTTTTACATCAATAAAACCATTTTCTTGGCTGAAATTACCCAAACCAAGTATTTGCCACGCATTTAGTGATATAAAGTAAATGCCCCCCCATCCAGAAGAGGAAATACACACACTCACAAAACACACTCAAGCACACACAAACACTTGCTACTTTATGACTTGTTTGCTACCCTTGTTAACTGAAACAGAGGAAAAACCATGCCGGACTTAGAGGGAGGAGTGTTTGCCAGCAGGTAATTTCTTTCAAGAACTAACTTTTCTCAAGCTAGGCATCCGGCAAAAAAAAAAAAAATCGAATCTTCTAAAGCATAGTCCTTACCCTCTTCACCCTTCTTTCCTAATATGCAGACCTAACCAGTTATTAACAGGACCTTTCCTAGGAACCTCATACATCTCTAAATGCATATCTTCTCCCTCAGGATATTACTTTACCTGTAAATGTCCCTATATTCATCTTCATGGCTGAAACTAACTCCCTACAAGATTACATTTGGGACATTATTTCCTAAGCAGACTCAATCTTCTTTATAAAACTTCCCTTGAGACATCTCACACACTCAGAAAGGTCAGCACTTCCTCCAACAATCACATCTTAGAGGCTGATGCTAATTTCAGGATACAGCCTTGCTTCCTTTCTGTTCTCAATAATGTCTATGGAGATCAAATCTGTATGTTTATTCTGTGTTGCTGTGCTCAGAAGCCCAGGATGCTGTTCTCTCAGTGAGCCTGTCACAGCATCTGCAGCGTATTCTCTGCTGAGGTTATATAATGACAGACTAACCCATGCAACAGGGAAGACAGTAGGCAGGAGTGCCAATCCAAAAAAATGGAAATCATTCCCAGGAATCTCTCTCCAGGACTTTGAACCATAGAGAATGATAGTTTTACCTTAAATAATCAATGTGTATATCAGTAGCTGTAAGGATGGGGAGGAAATCATCTAATAATAATATGATCATGTTCAGGGATTCTTGCAAATCCCCATTGAAAAATCCTGTCCCATTACCAGGTTACAAGAGTGACATCTAGTGGACTCATATTAGAATGACAACAAGGGTCTAAGGAAAACAAATCACCTGTGCACACATCTTGTTAAAATGCAGATTCTGGTTCATTAGAATGAATCTATTACTTCTAACTTCCAGGTGATGCCAATGCTGCCACTCCATAGACTACTCAGTGTCACTAGGACCCAGAGCATTTCGCACCTGCTTTCACCCTCAGGCGAGAAGGAGGAGGGGACACTTGAGAGTAAATACTTCCCAGGTGAAAAATAGGCCAAATGAATTATTAATATAATTCTGTATAATGTTCCTATTTCACTAGCACCACTCAGCATGCACATGTACCATTTCCTGTCTGGGCAGGGTCCCTGAAGCAGTACTCCTTTTCCTAATGCCAGAAGCAAACTTAAGAAGGAAACAGCCTATTTCACAGCCATACTTATACATGAACATGATTTGTTCAAGTCTCCAGTACAGATTCACTTCGGTACTTAACATCTTACAGGCTTTCTACCATTGTTATATTATTTGCCTAATATTAAACTATAATAGTAATTGGTACCATATCAGAACTCAGTTATTTTCCCCCCAGGCAGCCTGCGCCTGAACTGAGATCTATCAGGGTACTGTGTTGGTGCTAAGCACAGCTATTAAGAATTTCAACAAGATTTGCACTGGACACCCCTAGGAACAAAACAGGACATGTAACTACATGCGAATCCAACTGTTTCTATAAACTAGTCCTGTGTGATTTATTTGAGCTAAAGAGCCCTGACCTCCACACAGAGCCACCAGGCTAGACTCTTAGCTGCGAGGTAATGTGTGTGTCCCTTCAAAGAGGAGCTATGCCAGGCCTCACCCAAACTCCTCCCACCTAGGCCTCCACCTTGGGTAGATTTGAGCCCATTCTTTGGTTTTAGGTCCACAGTTCTAGGAACGACAACAATGATTTCCAGCACTGAAGGAAATCAGTCTCTTTTCTCCAAAACACATACACATACACACACATACACACACACATACACACACACACACACACATACACATGTACAAAACCCACTTTCTTGTTCAATAAAGTCCTTCAGTACAAGATGATCGATCTAGGACAAGTAATGAGTTTTAAGCAGTGGAATCCCTGTTTCAAAAAACTACCAGAAGGTGGAATTGTCCTGGTTGAAATGGGGTGGGAATACTTAGAAAACTGTCTACTTGGTTTCTACCCAGGCTATCCCCCTCCTTAGGCCCTGGAATACTCCTCCTCATGTCCCAAATATTCCTTCCCATCCCAGCTCTGTCCCCACACTACCAACCTCCAGAAATACAGTTTGAAAACCAGAAGCGATGAGTCTCACAACAGCTAAAACCATCCCCAACTCCTATATTGCTCAAGGACTGTTCTCATTAAATAGATGGAACTATTAATAGGTAGAGTTGCTTCACTATACCATCACTTAATTATGATCCTAATACCATTTTAGCATATGCGACCAAAGGATTTATTCAAAAGATGTACAACCTGATTTCTGAAGGAAATTTGCTTTTAAGTCATAATTAAGGATCCCTGTGATGAGTAAACAACAGAATTGTTTATACCTCTTGAATTGCTCTTGGCAGTCCTAAAGAGGAAATTATGTAGAGGAAAAGGTCACATAATTATTTCTCAAAAGTAGGATAAAGATAGAAAATGAAACTAAACATGCAGCATTGTATCATCTGCCTATACAGTACAATGAGCTCAAGTCCCCCTGCCTCAGTTAGAATCCCAGTTATACCATGGACTTGTGACCCTGCACAAGTTATCTAAACTCTCTATGCCTCAGTTTCCACATGTGAAAATGGAGATAATAGCAATAACTATTTTAAGGGCTGTGGTAAATATTGATTTAATATATGTAAGATATTTAATAACACAGTAATCATTGATAAATGTTACATCTGATAATTATTATAGTGATTACGATAATATTACTAGAACTAATGACTGAATATTCAAAATGGCCTTTGATTCTTTTAGATAATTTTAGCCAAATATGTTAGGCATAGAAAATATAAAAACACATTAGTTCTGCACATATATTAAGAATACAAGAAAAGCTGAAAAAATCCTAAAGGAACTAGGGATTTACTACTTTTACTTTCCTTGCACCACCTTCTATTTTACCTCTTAGCGAAACACATTTAAAACACTATATGTCAATTAGAGGGAATTCTGAGTTTAAAAAATCATAATAGTCTTTGAACAGTTGTAAGTGCATTTATTCTTTGTGCAATAGTTACCCTTGGACATCATGTTACCTTATTTATGTTAACTTTAGAAATTTTGTTTTAAATCAAAGACAGCCAAATCTTTCCTAAGAAGTAGCCCAGAGGGTGGCAGCTATTATGCCAGCAGCTGGCACATCTGCCTTAATTTTACCTGCTCCTGGACTGCCCAGTGACCTATATTCTTCAGACTGTGGCAACCTCCTGGCCAACTGGTTCCAAAGTAACCAGGATCTTCAAACAAAAGATTTTGTCTTGCTTTAACAAGAATCCCAAATCCGTAAGGATCAAGGCATACACAAAGGCAAATATTCAAAAGCTACCTGGCCAAAAACTTTAGAACTAAAGGGGCTGGGGGTTCATACAATCCATGCCTTAATTTACCAGAAAACCAACTTTTGAATATTCTAACTCGTCAGTGCTAATTAATCAAAAGTTTGTAGAAGCCTCTGAAATGTAATCTAATGTCTTTGCTATCACCTACTCTTTCGTTCCCAATAAATCTCCAAATATTTTTTAATGGGTAAGCATTATCGACATTCTTTGCAATTTTAAGGGTATAAAAACAAGTGTTTAAAATATTCTATTTCCTTCACTTTTTAAAACCAAAAGAGAAATCTCCACAATTTTTTACTCTTACAAAGGTGAGTATATATTTTTTATAAAGGTAGGTTCCCATCTTGTGGGCTTCTCAGAGATTACTCCTGAAAATCATTTTTGTCATGGTTCCTTTTGTTAAGTATGAATCTATACCCAATCTCAATTAATTAAACCATTCAATAAACTAGAAGCCTTACTCCCTGTAACAACTGAGTGATGCTGCCATATATGATTCTCCTCAAACTCTATTAATTTTAATAATGCTATATTTGGACAATGAGCTGAAGGCTACAATTTCCAAAAAAGTTCTACAAAGAGTTTTTTTAAAACAAAATTACCACAGTGTGTTGCCCTCTTTTCCTCTCTAAAAAATGAAAAGAAATTAAGCTAAAAATCCCATAAAGTTTAAGAAAGAAATTCAGCTCTGTTTATTTATTTACTCTGCCCCTAAGCTTCTATGGGTAGTTTTCATAGAGACTATTTCATATTTTCATAGAAACTATTATTCACAAAAGCTATAATTATTAGTTCAACACACCAGTAACAGGAGCCACATTTTATTGAGGGCTTACTAGAGTCAGATGCTGCACAAAACACGTAGTACAATGATCTCTTTTAATTCTCCAGGCCTGTCTGACCCCAAAGCTCAAGTTCTCCCAACTTTCCCTGCTATATTGCCTTTGAGTCCCTTGAAATCAAGGGCCCAGTTCTTCCTCATTTGGAGGCTTTCAGGACTAAAACACTGCCTACCCCACAGGGGACTCAAGAAATTATGTTTTAATTGGTTTGTCAAGAGTCATTTGAAAGCAATGTACCGAAACCATGGTAGGGGGAAACCTACACTTGCCCTATAGCTCATAATTCAAAGATACTTCTGTAGCAAGGCCAGCTATTAGGTTTGGTACCCACTAGAATCATAATAAACTTGACATTTGTTAAAGAGATAATGGAAACAGATTAGAAGAATTCTAGAATCTGCCAAAAAAAAAAAGACACACATCCGTGATGCATCCAGCTTAGTTTGGATACAGTCAGAAAAGAAATTTGTTTTTGCTTTGTTGTTGTTGTTGTTTGTTTTGTTTTGTTTTGAGACGGAGTTTTGCTCGTCGCCCAGGCTGGAGGGCAATTGTACAATCTCAGCTCACTGCAACCACCACCTCCTGGTTTCAAGCGATTCTCCTGCCTCAGCCTCCTGAGTAGCTGGGATTACCGGCACGCACCACCACGCCCAGCTAATTTTTGTATTTTTTAGTAGAGACGGGGTTTCCCCAGGTTGGCCAGGCTGGTCACAAACATAAACAAGTTTTAAAACCTTAAATCCATGGTTCCTATTTATTCTAGAACATAACTGCTTAATGTCTCTAGGCTTCCCTTTCATCAAACTAAAAGAAGAATAAGCAAAAATTTTATAAATACATACATACATTTTTGTATGTATACATATATCTCCCAGCTACATAGTACATGTCCGTTGGTAACCATCATGATTATTGTTACTGTTATTACTAATACAACAATTATTTTAAACATGTGATAGAATCATATGCCTGTTTATACCTTCAAATTTTAGTGCCTTAGTGTGACTATGGTAAAATAAATAAATAGAAAGTCACACAAGAAGAGACAGATGTATATCATTTATATTTTGACTTTTTAAAAAAAAATCCTTAACATATGTTTAAGAAAAAAAAAGAAAAAGATTCCCAATGTTACCTAATCTGCCATGATTTAACAGCACTTTGACATTTTTCTAAGGAATGATAGCAAAGTACTGCATATCTTCAAACTTGGAATTTACTGCCTGTCTGAGTCTCTGCTTCTGCCAAATTAAATATACAGTATAATGTCCCCACCAGAAATAACATAGCACAGCTTCCTGCTCTACTCCTTGGTTGAATAAGCTCAAACTGGAACAAGGAAGATGTTATTTTATTTAATCATGTAAATAATTGTTTTCTTAAACCTCTTGAGTTAGAAGCTACTTCAGAAGAAAACTTTAGAAGAAATTACCATGTGAATTATCAGGCCATTTAAAGGAAAATTCCCATTGAAAGGCTCATGAAAGAGCATAAAAAAAGAATTCTCACTAATGAACTACTCAGAAAGTCAACTACCCTTAGCTATTGCATACCACCTGAACTCCTGGGGTCTCCCATTGGTCTGCAAAGCACAGACCACATCATAGAATAGACAATAGAGGGCTTCCATCCAGCAATCACCCAAAATTTTTTGGAAGAGTCCTGTATAGTAGCACATACAGAAATAGGATAGGATTTGAAAAAGACATTGCTTGGGAATCAAAGAAAGGTTGGTGGGCTTTTTAAGGTCAAAACTATGATCTGGCTGGGCGCGGTGGCTCATGCCTGTAATCCCAGCACTTTGGGAGGCCGAGGCAGTTGGATCACCTGAGGTCGGGAGTTCAAGACCAGTCTGGCAAACATGGTGAAACCCCATCTCTATTAAAAATACAAAAATTAGTCTGGCGTGGTGACGTACATCTGTAATCCCAGCTACTTGGGAGGCTGAGGCACAAGAATTGCTTGAACTTGGGAGGTGGAGGTTGAAGTGAGCCGAGATTGTGCCACTGCACTCCAACCTGGGCAACAGAGCAAGACTCTGTCTCAAAAAATAAATAAATATATATATATATATATATATATATATATATATATATATATATTTATTTATTTATATGATCATCTGCTTATCCTATGAAGTATAATACAGGTGATAGAGGACATAAAATGCAGATGCAATGCCCTTAGGCAAAATATGGAAAGGGACACTTCCTCTCTTGTGACAGGAAGGAATGCAGTGATCTATATATAGGTTCAAATGCAAGCGTTTGGGAGGTAAAGTAGAGAAAAGATAAGGTAGTTCTCTTTTGATTGCATTAATTTTAAGCGGAATAAGAGACAAAGTCTTTAAGGATGAGGAGAGATGGAAAGATCTTAGAGAAGAGAAGATGTGAGGTAGTCATCTCAGAGGGGGAGAAAATAAATTACCTAGGTAAAGGTGGCAGGATTTCTGGGTAAGCCTGAGGGGCCACTTGAGAGAGATGGCCATGGATTGGGAGGGAGATCATCAGCAAAGTAGCATATTTTCTTCTGGCCATATCCACCACTTGACTGCAGGCCAGGAATAGATGAACTATTAAGTCTATCCGCACTGGGATTTTGCCAGTTGAGTATAAAGGCAAAGCTGTAGTCATTGATAATAACAGTCTAAGGCCGCGAGCAATGGCTCACAGCTGTAATCTTAGCACTCTGGGAGGTGAAGGTGGGAAGATCACTTGAGTCCAGGAGTTCAAGACCAGCCTGGGCAAGATGATGAGACCCTGTCTCTAAAAAAGACTTTTTAAATAGCTGGGCATGGTGGTGTGTGCCTGTGGTCCCAGCTATTACTCGGGAGGCTGAGGTGGGAGGTTTGCTTGAGTTTGAGGCTACAATGTGCTATGATCACACCACTACTCCAGCCTGGACAACAGAGAGAGACTCTGTCTCTAAAAAAATAATGATAATAATGCATTTTAGATCTGGAAACTGAGTGCTACTACTAACAGCATCAACATCACCTTGAAACAGAATCTGCATCTTAACAAGACATCCAAATGATTCACATGCACTTTAAACTTTGAGAAACACCAAGTGAATGGGAGTGGGAGCCAAGTGAGAACAGAAAAGGATCACTGCAAGAGAGGAGAGGTTAAAGAAAGGAGAGGGTGGACTGTTGCAAGGGTCCTTTATGTGGATTTTACAGCCACCAAGACTGATGACAGGAGAAATGACTGGGTCAAAAGAAGAGAGATTAACAGAGCCATATGGGAAAATTGTCCAGGTGATAACAGATGGCCAAAAGGTTTGGAGTTCTGGTTGTAATTGAGGCAAATGGGTATAAGGAGTGATGGGACTCATTCTGGTAGTAGTTTATTTTATTTTATTTTATTTTATTTTATTTTATTTTATTTTATTTTATTTTATTTTATTTGAGACAGGGTCTCGCTCTGTCACTCAGACTAGAGTACAGTGGTGCAATCACAGCTCACTGTAGCCTCAACCTTCCAAGTCAGGTGGGAGGCTCAAGCAATCCTCCCACCTCAGCCTCCAGAGTAGCTGGGACCACAGGCTTGTGCCATCATGCCTAGTTTCTTCTTCTTTTTTATTTGAGAGACAGGTCTCACTATGTTGCCCAAGCTGGTCTCAAACTCCTGAGTTCAAACAATCCTCCCGCATCAGTAGTGCTGGGATTACAGGCGTGAGCCACCATGACTGGCTCTGGCAGTCTTTTTAAGGAAAGGTTACAGCCTTATTCTCAAGACTGGCCTCTTGGGCAATTTACCCTGTCATGAGGGCAACACTATAGCTGAAGGAGTTGTGGTTTTACCAGGAGCACAATAAACTGTGAGCTCCCTCAATTCCTGCTGCCAAAGGAATGAGCTGGGGGGACAGATGGTCTCATCAGAAACACAGTCTGGTGGGCTTCTATTAGATCCTCACATCAGCTTGCCCCTTGGGAAGGGATTCACTATATATCAAAACTAAATCATTAAGCACTTAGTATAGTGGTAGCTACCCAAAGATCTGTGGGCACAAAGACTGTGCCTGCACTAGAGAGCATAAAAACTCATAGAAGACTAGAGAAATTCATTGCTCTTGAAAAGGAGAAGAGAGACAAGGGACCTCTGAAGCCAGAAAGGAGAAGGGAGAGAGAGAGAGAGATAGAAGATGGGGAGATTCTTATGCTATTCAGGACAGTGAAACTCCCTGGTAACAATCAAAGGATATGGTTAGAAAGGTGAGGCCTCCTGTTGTAAGACTGGATACACTTCATCTATTAAAAAACACTGCTCTTAAAATGTAAGAACAGATGGTAAGGACATGGAGAAAAGAGAATGCTTATACCCTGTTGGTGTGAATGTAAATTAGTACAACTTCTATGGAGAACAGTATAGAGATTTCTCAAAGAACTAAAAAATACAACTACCATTCAATCCAGCAATCCCACTACTGGATACCTGCCCAAAGGAAAAAAAATCAAGATCTCAAAAAGATACTTGCATTCATATGTTTATCGCAGCACTATTCACAATAACAAAACCATGGAATAAACCTAAGTGCCTGTCAACAATGGACTGGATAAAGAAAATGTGGTATATCTATACCATGGAATACTACTCAGACATAAAACAAGAGTAAAATCATATCGTTTGCAGCAACATGGATGGAATTGGAGGCCATGATCTTAATGTAAAATAACTCAGAAACATCAAGTCAGGCTGGGCACGGCGGCTCTCGCCTGGAATCTCAGCACTTTGGGAGGCCAAGGTGGGTGGATCACCTGAGGTCAGGCATTCGAGACCAGCCCGGCCAACATGGTGAAACACCGTCTCTACTAAAAATACAAAAATTATCCAGGCATGGTGGCACAGGCCTATAGTCCCAGCTACTCGGGAGGCTGAGTCAGGACAATCACTTGTACTCGGTAGGCAGAGGTTGCAGTGAGCTGAGACAGCACCATTACACTCCAGCCTCGGCAACAGAGCAAGACTCTGTCAAAATAAAACAAAGCAAAACAAAAATGGCTGGGCACGGTGGCTCATGCCCATAATCCCAGCACTTCGGGAGGCCGAGGTGGGCAGATTACTTGAGGTCAGGAGTCTGAGACCAGCCTGGCCAGCATGGCAAAACCCTGTCTCTACTAAAAGTACAAAAAATTAGCCACGCGTGATGGCGTTTGCATGTAATCCCAGCTACTCAGGAGGCCGAGGTGGGAGAATCACTTGAACCAAGGAGGCAGAGGTTGCAGTGAGCCGAGATCGCACCACTACACTCCAGCCTGGGTGACAGAGTGAGACGCCACTTCAAAAAAAAAAAAGAGAAAGAAAGAAAGAAAGAAAAAAGAAAAGAAAAAGAAACAGCAAGTCAAATGCTGCATGTTCTCACTTATAAGTGGGAGCTAAATAACATGTACCCATGGACATAGAGAGTGGAATAATAGACACTGGAGACTCAAAAACATGGGAGGTGGAAGGGGAGTGAGGGAGGAGAAAGTACCTATTGGATATGACATACACTATTTGGGTGATGACTTCACTAAAAGCCCAGGCTTCACCACTACATAATATTTGCATGTAACAAACCTGCACTTGTATGCTCTAAAATCTAATTTTAAAATGGGTAAATGAAAACTCCATTTTTTTCCCACTATATTCAGTATCACCTGTCCTTGTGAGTGTATTTGTGAATGGATCTTCTATGATATTGGAGACAGTAGAGGTCAGTGTGGGTCAAAAACAAAGGAGGACATGGAAATGAAGGTTCCTAGAAGGTTGAAGAAATTTGGGCAAGAGTTTTAGATAGATGCAGGCTATGAAATTAAAAGAATTACCATGTTGGCCATGTATGTAAAGGGCAGTGGCCCCACTGACAACTATGTTACATAATAAAATATATTCTTTTTGAAGACCAGCTATCTGCTTTCTCTGCACCCTCCTCTCCCATCTCTAAAAGCCTACTGTCTTTAAGTATAATTGTTTAAGGGCTGGGAAACATATCTATGAATTAAAAATATTACAGGCTCACGCCTGTAATCCCAGCACTTTGGGAGGCCGAGGCAGCCAGATCACTTGAGGTCAGGCATTCGAGACCATCCTGGCCGACATGGAGAAACCCCATCTCTACTAAAAATACAAAAACTAGCCAGGCGTTTTTGCTTATGCCTGTAATCCCAGCTACTCAGGAGGCTGAGGCAGGAGCATAGCTTGAACCTGGGAGGTGGAGGTTGCAGTAAGCCAAGATCGCGCCACTGCACTCCAGCCTGGGTGACAGAGCGAGACTCTATCTCAAAAAAAAAAAAAAATTAACAAATATTATGTAATTATTAATCCCTTAGGCTAAGTGCGTCTCTGTGGCAGGGTCCACTAGAAATGGGAACAAAAGAAGCAGTGAAATCTAAAACTTTTTTTAAAAATCTGAAACCTGCCAGACACTGTGGCTCATATCTGTAGTCTCCGCTACTCGGTATCCCAGCTACTAGGAACACTTGAGCCCAGCAGGTCGAGGCTGCAGTAAGCTATGATCACACCACTGCACTCCAGCCTGGACAACAAACTGAGAACCAGTCTCATAAATAATAAATAAATACATAAATATCTGAATCCTCAGAAAAGCATCCACCAACATGTTCATCAAGTAGCAAAATTATGTCAGCTCTGTCTACGTTTGTCTAACTTACTTAATCTTAAAAA
The DNA here is from genome assembly GCF_029281585.2 of Gorilla gorilla gorilla. Classification (NCBI taxonomy): domain Eukaryota; kingdom Metazoa; phylum Chordata; class Mammalia; order Primates; family Hominidae; genus Gorilla; species Gorilla gorilla. Next base: position 50,843,684 of record NC_073230.2, read on the forward strand.
GCTGGTAGCCAAAGAATAGGGAAGAAAAGGGCATGAGTGGATAATAAATCTGAGAAGTTAAGAACTGCATGCTTATAAAATAACACACAAAACAAGAATCACTACTTTTCTGAAATTTACATGCCATGCATTTGAGGTATACAATCTTTCAGATAGGGTTCAACAAGAATGGAGGAGAGTGAGCTAGGCACCTCAAGTAACTCCTGTTATCATCAGAGTCTTCCATTATAGACAGCCCAAAACTCAGACAACTCAACTTAGATGCAAAGTTTTCTGTAATTATTACAGAAAACTGAATTATAATTATCCTGGCATTCACCCACAAAAATATTCCCCCAATCTATTTTTAAAATTGAAAACAGACCGGGGTCTCTAAGCATATCTAGGACCCATCTTGGTATGCTAGTTTCATTTCAGCTAAATTTGCATTTATTCCTTAATCACAGTGCTGAACTAGTTCTTGGGAAGAGGAAACAAAGTAATTCTGGGCTCTTGAGGAAATAACCTGGTAGATTTCTTATTTCTTACAGATAATAAAGCTGCAATCAACTAAAATCAAATAAGTATACTATCCATTTTATGTGAATGGCACAATTCAACAGGAAAAGTACATTTCTATCATTGAAGAACAGACAAACACAGACACAGATACACACACAGAGAGAAAGAGAAAAAAAATCCCATGTCTTTTACTTTCCAAAATAAAAGCCAAGATTCTGAATTTCTTTTCACCACATAGTGAAATAATTGAGGGCATACCCAGGGTGCCAGAACTCTAGGTGCACATGCCCAGAAGGAATAGCTGAGGTCTATATAAAGCTTTTTAAAATGACATTCCATCTTTTAAATGAGCAAAAAATAAACTATAAACTTTATGCTTGAACGCAGTGAACACCTACCTATGTGATGGGATTTGGAATTACACTAGAGAATCTTCCAACTCAGGAATGCTTTCTTCACGTACATAAAAGGCTGAAGGCCAGGCCAGGCATGGTGGCTCATGCCTGTAATCCCAGTACTTTGGGAGGACGAGGCAGGCGGATCACTTGAGGTCAGGAGGTCGAGGCCAGTCTGGCCAACATGGTGAAACTCTGTCTCTACTAAAAATACAAAAATTAGCCAGGCATGGTGGCACATGCCAGTAGTCCCAGCTACTCAGGAGGCTGAGGCAGAAGAATCGCTTGAACCTGGGAGGTGGAGGTTGCAGGGAGCTGAGATCGTGCCACTGCACACCCACGTAGGCAACAGAGCAAGACTCTGTCTCTAAATAAATAAATAAATAAATAAATAAAGACTGAAAGCCAGACTTCCATTATTTGAGATGATTTCCCATAGATTCCAACATTGTTCTCTGTTAAAACACCCTTGAGAAAGACCTCCATTATCAATGATGAGTATAAATTTAGTTGATCAGACCCTTGACCTAGGAGCAAGTTTGATGGAGACCCTTGATAGGGGTAGAGTTGATGAAGGGAACTGAAATCACCTTTTCTTATCAAAGGTAGCAGAATCTGAAAGAATACTCAACAAGGAGGCAGGGCACCACAGTTGGAGTTCATCTGCCCAATCTAGGTATCAGATTTCTTATCTGAAAAACAAAAAGACTAAATCTGATGATCTCTAACCAATTCAACAATGTAATGACTTCTGTAAAATGAAGCAGGTCTAGTTAGAAGTATAGGGTCAGTCACAAAGGGCTAGGAAGTGGAGAAGCAAAATGTCATTAATGGTGGTCATAAAACGAACGGTGCAGACAAAGGGGAAGAACTGGAGAAAACACCTCCACAACTGTAATTACACCTAAAGATCAACTCAATGTGTTGAAAAGCAGTGCTACGGTGAAATCACAGTAATGCCTCAGGTAAAGGGCTATGAATATAAACAGAGAGGGAAGAATCCCAGGTTCATATTGGGTCAGTGCTTTCCTCAAATTCTGATTTTAAAAAATGGAAAAGAAACTAATTTTGCCCAAGGAAATAATGTCTTAAAGCTAAAAGGATGATTAGCAGGGTTGATGAATTTCCTGACAAATGAAAAATGCTGACTTTTTTGTTTTCTCCCAAGAGCACTAACATTGAAATGACTCCAGTAAAATTCACTCATTCATTCCACAGATATGTATATAGTACCTAACATGTGCTTCCATTGATTGTGAGAAGATATACAATGATGAAAAAGTCACCTCTACTCTTAAGAGTTTGCAATAGAGTACAGAAGATATGCAGATACATTAATAAATACAACAACATACAGTGCAACTGGACCAAGCAAAGGTTAGAGATTGGAAGAAGAGCTAGGTTTTGTTTTAAATTTTATTTTTGAAAGATCACAGTTACTTCACATATTCATTTACACTAGCCAAAGTCAAGAATTTCTAAGGACAAGTTTAGACACTTAATAAAGAACAGCAGCTCCTGAGCCATCTGCTTTGTTCCAAAAATGAAGAACCATCACACGCAAATTTTCATTTTACTTCAATCCTGTGAGAATATTATTGTCAGATGGGGTAGGTAACATTTGTTTTATAACCGACATGGTTAACAAATCATGCTTTATAAAATGGCTACAGACAGTGCCTCTTTTAGGTGGAAAAAAAAAAAAAGAAAACCATCATATGAGCCCAAAAGGCACTTACTTTCAGCGAGTTCCTTTGATCTGTTTAAGGGTCTTGTTACTAATCTCTTTCTCATGAAGAAATACGCAAAACAGAACTTAAAGTGAACAACAGAACCTTGTTATAGCCAGACACAGATACATTACAAAAAAAAAAAAAAAAACAGCTGAAGGATTTGTGTATAAAAAGAAATCATTTTCCAAAAACACATCATATAAAACTGCAAATTACAACAGCCCAACCCTAGACTGCTGTAGTCTTACCTGGTAAGGAACGATACTGCCATGAGCTGTACCCCAACGTTTTGCTTCCTTTTGACCAATAAGATAATTTGCAGCTATGTGAGACAAACACGCCACCTACCAGGAAAAAAAGTAAATAAATAAAATAGAACAGCTAGTTTATCTATACTCATAAAGAGAATGTTATATTATGAAAGTAATTTCACTTCATCTCATTGTAGAAGAAAAAAACCTGTCCATCAAATTAGAAAATATACAGGCATTGTACTTTTATCACACAAATGAAGAATGGTATTACACTATTGCATGAGACTAAGTAATAGTCAATTGAGAAATATAAATACACAAACGTTCAACCCCTAAAAAGATTATCTGAAAGCAGAGGTTGACCAAGCACATGGAACCGTGGTCCGGCCTTTATCCTCAAACCCATGGCAATATACATCAGCAACTCGTGCATTTTTTTCCCCTCTGCATGTATCTCCTTTTATTTTGCACCAAGATAACACAAAGAGAGCCTGTGTCATCACTGAGTAGATGAACCAAAGCCAGGAACCACATTCCTCTAAATTTCTGATGACACAGAAAAGTAATAAAAATAAACCTCCATTTTATTTAAGTCAGTTTAGCCAGGTTTTCTGTTACTTTCTGCCCAAAGCATTCTGACAGAAAAGATCAAGATTATTTGAGTTTTTAAAATTAATTAGTGGATCATCCTCATTTAAAGAAACATTACTGTACTTCTCTCAATCTGTTCCTAGCCCCATGTGCTCACTGTCATACTCAATTCAATTTTTGAGAACTGCAGATCTATTAAAGGGGTCATCCAAAACCTTAGAGTCAATTTCTGACTACTGTAGTATTTCATGGACAGATCTTGACAAATCTACAATAGTTCAACTCAATATGACGATAATATGAAGATAATGAATTGATTGTTGGTGATCTGCCACAAGGATCTTATGTTCCAATGAATATTTATGGCTCCACCACCACAAAACTATGGAAAGGAGGTGATCAAATGATTTTCCATGGATTCCAGAAAAGAATAAAAAGTGGTTCAGGCCACATGACATAATCATGATATAGCATCGGCTTGCTTTTCCCTTTCTAGATCGTCAGATGCGATTGGAAAACCTACCAAGCCAGTCATTAAAACATACCCCAAATTGAGATTGGCTCCTGGAACAACTCAAGGCATGATTTTTCAGGCCTTTTCTTGCCCCCTACCTAGCACAGCAGCTGTGCTTCCTACAAGAAATATCAATAGGACTCAGCTTGGATGAATCACCTTGCTGCTGCAGCCATTCTCCTTTACTTTATTCTTGGGATTTAAACTCACTTTTATGTTCATTTACCGCTCTGTCAAAATTGGAACTGCCTGTGGCAGCTGGTTTGGCTGTACAGCCCAGGTGGCAAAACTAATAAACTTTGAGTCATCCACTTCTAGACTTCCATCTGGTCTTGGGCATTTGAACCATGGAGCATTCCAGGGCTGCCTGGGGCCGCCTAGTGCTAATCACCATTTCACAGATCACTTCTGTGTCTTTCAAAATGGAAAATCAAATCAACATTTTGTAGCAAAAATGCCCTGGATAGGAAGTCCAGACATGGATGGTTGAAACCTGGATGGTTTCTAATCTCTGTTGACCTCTAAATAGTTCCATGACTGTGGGTATGTAATTTACCTTCTTTGATCTTCTGATACATTCTCTATAAAGTCTTGGGCATTTCAGCTAAACCAAAGGTTTTCAAATTTTTTTAAAAAAAGCAGAACCCTCGTATTCAACCAAATAATACATGAAACCCTAATATACAAATATGTAAGCAGATAATATTTCAAGTGCTCTGGATGAAGCAGAAGCAGTCCTGCAACACCACCCAGGCAGCATGAACACAAAACACAATTTGCAAAATAACAAGTAATCTTCAATGTGCTTACAAGGCAAATGTGGTGGTATACACTTCAGGCTCTATTATTCCTCTTAACAATCTGGCAGATAAAAAGACACGAGGGGCCGGGAGCAGTGGCTCACACCTGTAATCCCAGCACTTTGGGAGGCCGAGGCAGGTGGATCACCTAAGGATGGGAGTTCGAGACCAGCCTGACCAACATGGAGAAACTCCATCTCTACTAAAAATACAAAATTAGCCAGGCATGGTGGCACATGCCTGTAATCCCAGCTACTTGGGAGGCTGAGGCGGGAGAATCGCTTGAACCCAGGAGGCAGAGGGTGCAGTGAGCTGAGATCGCGCCACTGCACTCCAGCCTGGGCAACGAGAGCGAAACTCTGTCTTAAAAAAAAAAAAAAAAAAAAAAAAAAAAGACACAAGGGATGCAATAGGAGTTATTTCCCTTGACACCCCTTCCTGAAATTGGAGACATTTTCTGACTTCTCAGGTCTCTTTTCAGATCTAGCTATGTTGTTATTCTTTTTATTTATTTTTTCATTCAAATAAATCATGGCGAATGTCACTCTCTAAGGGGCTCTGTTGCTACTGAAGGCCAAGAATTCAAATTAGTAAAGGTTATTCTGTGCAAGTAGTCAATCACAAAAGGCTTGTTATTTCTACTTCTCTAATTTCAAAGTCAATAGACCAACATCATCAAGGGCTACATGAGGTGGTGAGGTGGCTGGATGATCACAGGCCAACTTATAAATCCTAAATTGATCTAAGATAGTTGCCAGGGATAGGGAAGAACTGGATTCCTGGCTGGATATCAGCTTGGCTGCCTCATTCCTTACTCACTATCTTATTCTTTCTTTTCAATTTTTGACTTCTGTGTTTCTGACCCTGCCCCATTTAGAATGAGTTTGAATGAAGAATCAGAATTCATCTCTCAAACTGTTTGCAAGTAGAATACTATACACATTTCCTCCTCCATACAGTGGTAGTTAATGAAAACAAAAAGCATTTCAGAATTAGCAGGCTCACATTGGGCAGAAGGATTAAATAAAATTTTAAGCCAATTGCCATGAAAAAACAAAGTGTGGGCCGGGCGCAGTGGCTCATGCCTGTAATCCTAGCAGTTTGGGAGGCTGAGGCAGGTGGATCGCTTGAGCCCAGGAGTTCGAGACCCACCTGGGCAACATAGCAAAACCTTGTCTCTACTAAAAATACAAAACAAAACAAAAAAAAAACAGATGGGGGGATCACCTGAGCCTGGGGAGGTCAAGGCTGCAGTGAGCGGTGATCACGCCACGGCACTCCAGCCTCAGCAACAGAGTCTCAAAAAAAACAAAAACAAAAAACAAACAAAAAAAAACCCAAAGTGTGATTTGTCAGTAACAACTCAAAGGCAAAGTTGGGGAAAAAAGAATTCTATTTTTTAAGAAAGAGAGCAACATGGCTAAACTTAGCAACTCAATGTTTAAAGCGGGTATTACCAATCTGAAAGTAATCTACTATTTACAGGGATGTATTTTAAGGCAGGAGAAGGGAGAGAAAGTCAATAGCTATGATGTGATTATGTATGAAAAAAATCAGAGGTTTCCTGGGCAATTAATGACAAATTTTGCACAAATTAAAAGAATGCAGGATGTGACTTTTTGGTTAATAACTATATACTGTATATGCATTCTAAATACTGCATTAGATCATTACTTTCATTCCCTAAACTTAGGCTTATTATTTCATCAAGCGGACGCTATATAATTTACTCAGAATGTTGCCTTTTTATGGTTTCATCTAAACAAAAAAGCCAACTTTGGTTTAATAATAATCATTCTGACAGCAAACTATTATTTTAGATAACAGAGTGGGTCCTGATATTCTTTGTTTCTAACCAGAAAACCAATGGGGTGGTCAAAATGGATCTCAAAGAGCAAAGCCCCAAAAGGCTTGAGGAAGAACATGCCCAATTATCTCTCAAAGCAGTCCCATGGTGTCTGTCACCACATGCTCCACTTCCACCGAATGAGGATCAAGCTGCAATAATACAATCTTTCATCTCCAAAAGGACAACCAAGTGTGACAGGTAAAATGAAAAAAACAAGACTAGAACCATGGTTCACTGCATCAAAATGGGTCATTTTCCCCCCCTTCCCTTGCATGTTTTCTGGCCTACAGCTAAGGTGAACTGAACACCAACCATGCAATCACCCACCTGCCCACATTTCCACCTATTCTTCAAAGTCTATTTCAACATCATCTTTTCCATTAAGCCCCAATCCCAGCCAGCAAGCAAGAGATTATATTTCCTGCCCCCGAATGAATACAACACTTAATTTATCTGATTTCTACTGCACTTTCACAGTCTTCCTTGTACTACAATTAGAATTGTAAGATGTCAAAGCTAGAACGAGCTAGGTCACTACTTCCTTAACCTACCCATGCATCCCCCCAGTCACCTATGGAATTCATAGAACCCACCCCATACCAAATGAATCAGGTTTTTCAGGGATGGAAACTTGGAAAAAAATAATTTCACCAGCGTAGTATTAATGGCACACCAGAGTTGAGAAGCAAAGCCTTACAAGAGTCTAGTCAAACTCCTTAATATCCAAATGGATACAAAAAGGAACACAGAATAAAAATAACTTGGCCTGGCATGGTGGCTCACGCCTGTAATCCCAACACTTTGGGAGGCTGAGGCAGGTGGATCACCTGAGGTCGGGAGTTCGAGACCAGCCTAACCAACATGGAGAAACTCCGTTTCTACTAAACATACAAAAAATTAGCCAGGCGTGGTGGAGCATGCCTGCAATCCCAGCTACTCGGGAGGCTGAGGCACGAGAATCGCTTGAACCCGGGAAGCAGAGGTTGTGGTGAGCCGAGATCGCGCCATTGCACTCCAGCCTGGGCAACAAGAGCAACTCAAAAAAAAAAAAAAACTTATGTGAGGACATACAGGTGGTTAATAACAGAACTTTACTCCAACAACATTGCCTTCCTCCATGCTACAATATTATTTATATGTTCTTCTATCCCTCCTTTTAAATAAAGAGCTATTTCAAGGTAAGACTTATTTATTTTAAAACCTTTGTGTGTTTCCATAGCACTTAACACAGATCCTGAACACTATTTTTTAACAAATGAATGAAAATGGTAATTACTACTTGTTTAATTATTCAGCAACTACTGAGTGTTGCTAATGTGTAAGGCTTTACTCTAGGTACTAAGTATACATAAGGAAATAAAAAAGATATAGTCTTGCCTTCCTTGGAATAGTAAAGAAAATAACTAAACAAAGAATTATAGGACCTGCCATGGGGAAAGAAGATGGAAGATAAAACTGGAAAACAAAGAGTAACATGTGCGAAAGCTCAAAGGCAGGAAAGGGGTTGGCATAGAGAAAGAACAAAACTGAAAGAAGACAAATATAACTAAACCATGGTGAGAAAGAGACTGAAATGAAATGAAAGAGAAAGGTAGACAGAGGCCACAGCATGCCAGTCATTGTAGTAATGGTAAGGAGCCATTCTTTGCACATCTTGCAGAATGATCATTTCAGAACAATCACAAATTGTATCGTCATTCTTCTATTTAAAACCCATAGGGATCCCCCACATTTGTAATTATATTCAAAGAATGAACTAAGAAGAGGCAAGAGAGAAAGGGGACTGTTAGGGATATTGTAAAGGTCCAGGCATAATTTGATGATAGACAGATAGGGTAAAGAGCAAATATTTATTTCAGTGTCAGTCAGCACCTTATTCATTCCATACTTTATTTAAAAGCTGATATAGGCCAGGTGCAGTGGCTCATGCCTGTAATTCCAGCACTTTTGGAGGCCAAGGCAGGTGGATCACTTGAGGTCAGGAATTCAAGACCAGCCTGACCAACATGATGAAACCCCATCTCTACTAAAAATACAAAAATTAGCTGGGCATGGTGGTGAGTGCCTATAATCCCAGCTACACGGAAGGCTGAGGCAGGAGAATCGCTTGAGGCGGAGGTTGCCGTGAGCAGAGATAGAGCCATTGCACTATAGCCTGGGCAACAGAATGACACTCCATCTCAAAAACAAACAAACAAAAAAAACACTGATATCACACTTATTATGTGCCAGGAATTGCTCTAGATACTGGGGATACAGCAGGGAAGGAGAAAGACATAGTCCTACTCTCATGAAGCTTACATTCTAGGGTAAGCTACATTCAGACATATACAGGAAAATATCAAGAAATGATTCGTGCTATGAAGAAAATGCAACAGAATCACAGAGAGTGCTCTTTTAAACTAATGGGCTTAGTAGAGGCCTCTTTGAAGATGTTATATTTAACTTAAGAACTGGAGAAGTCCTGTGAAAATCTAGGAGAAATTTTCCTTTTGTTTGAGACAGAGTCTAACTCTGTTGCCCAGGCTGGAGTGCAGTGGCACAATCTCTCATTGCAACCTCCGCCTACCAAGTTCAAGCAATTCTTCTGACTCAGCCTCCCCAGTAGCTGGGATTACAGGTACACAACACCATGCCCAGCTAATTTTTGTATTTTTAGTAGAGGCAGGGTTTCACCAGGTTGGCCAGGCTGGTCTCGAACTCCTGACCTCAAGTGATCCACCTGTCTGGGCCTCCCAAATGCTAGAATTACAGGCACGAGTCACTGTGCCCGGCCTAGAAGAAATCTTTCTAGGCAGTGAGATCAACCAGTTAGAAGACTTTAATACGCTAAAAAGCTTACATACAGTGAAGAACAGAAAGAGAGCCATTGGAGTTGGAACCTAGTAAGTAAAAGAGACAGTAGTACAAGACGAGGTCAGGAAAGTGTAAAAGGGCCATATCATATGGGTCCTTGCAGGCCTGGGTAAGGATCTGAGATATTATTCTTTTTTTTTTTTTTTTTTTTTTTTTTTTTGAGACAGAGTCTCGCTCTGTCACCCAGCCTGGAGTGCAGTGGCACGATCTCCGCTCACTGCAAGCTCCGCCTCCCGGGTTCACGCCATTCTCCTGCCTCAGCCTCCTGAGTAGCTGGGACTACAGGCGCCCGCCACCACGCCCGGCTAATTTTTTTGTATTTTTAGTAGAGACGGGGTTTCACCATGTTAGCCAGGATGGTCTCGATCTCCTGACCTCGTGATCCGCCCGCCTCGGCCTCCCAAAGTGCTGGGATTACAGGCGTGAGCCACCGCGCCCGGCCCTGAGATATTATTCTAAGTGTCATAGGAAGGCATTGATTTCTATAATTAAATCACCTGGTCATTATGGCGTATGAACAGGCAATGAATGAAAGCAAATAAAGTCACATTGCAACTCCCATTTTATAAGAAAAAACTAAAGACCAAGGAGATTAAGTATGTTAATACTTAATTCGTCAACTAGGTCTCATAGTTGACGAATGGAAAAATCCTGACCCAAACCCAGGTCACTGTACTCTCTACACCATCCCTAAGCCACTAACTCCTCTCTGTTCAGCCTTTCTGCTCCCTGCCCCTTTCACCCGAGTAGAGAGTAGCTTCACATTTGTATCTTTGGCTGTATCCTTGGCTTCACATTTTATATTCCAGGCAAGTCCCCCTACATCAATGGAATGGACTAGAAGTCCTCTACTATCCCCTGTACTTACTTAGAAAACACACTGTTAACTAAATCAATAAATTCTCACATCCTTCTGCTCAACCTCACTCATTTACTAACTACAAAATATCTTATGGGGACAAAATGCTAAAAGAGAAATGAAGGGGCTAGCATTCGTAGAAAACACAACTTTCAAGAAGAAAAATTTGACCTTGCCTCAGGAAGAGATTTTGAGTTTCTGGCATCTCTCTTTTTAACCTAATACTGTTACTTTACATGTCAAACTCCCTTTGCAATTTAACTTGCTTCACTTTCTCCCTCACACCATAAGGTGAACAGATTTTTTCAGAATAACTAGGGTCGAGGAGGAAAAAAGACTCCAGAGTACATAAGGTATATTGTCCATGCCATGTTAAAACGAGAATCAGTATTCTACCCATCTGCACCACATTTATCAGTTTCTAGTATTTACGACTGATCAAAGCTAACACTTACTGCACACTGTTCTAAGCATTGTACATGAATTATCTCATTTACATGAACTACCTCATCATAATTTTATGGGAGAGGTACTATGATGACCCCATTTTAGAGATGAGAAAACTGAAGCACTGAGTAGTCTGATAATCTGCCCAAGGTTATACGCCTAGTAAGTGGACAAGCCAGGGTCTGAACTCACCTAGCCTGGTTTCTGGCATTCTACACTAGATACAGAATCAGACTTCTCTCAAAATTTCTGAGTGGCCCTGAACCTGGAAAAATTTAGTTGGAACTTACTACTTGGTAAAGAAAAAATAGTGATTGAGCATCCTTTCCAATTAGGTGAACCTCTACATATAAATTTGACCTTAATTATTACATAATACATAATGCAGTACTTATTCAAAGTTTTCTGCTTTGCTGCAAATATGGTTTGGCTTCACTGCAATGTAATTAGAAATAAACTTCAACCCATAAATATTTTACCTGTAAACATTGAAAACCAGTAGAGTTGTTAAATAGTTTTAAAATCTCTACTTTTATTTCCTTACCAAAGAAAAAACATAATGGAATTATTCTCTTCATAGTCATTTTTTAACTTAATGAAAGGAACATTCCTCTGAATTATCATTAACAACAGTCAAATCATACTGATGTTTATTTTATTTATGAACTCAAAAGAAAAACAGATCCACATTATACTGAGAATAATTTTCCCAATCCATATGAATCAAAATCAGACATATGAGGAAACTGGATATCAAATGCCAGAGGTAAGACCAGACAGCAAAGAGAGACAGAATTTCAAAAGCATGTTGAGAATAATACATCAAACATATTTCTTACCATGAACGACTGACCCAGTCAATCACGTGACTCAAAGAGTGGTTATGAACAACTAAACAAAATGTGATGAGTAAGTGGAAATGTAGAAAAACAACATTTAATGACAGGGTGTGCTTATTTATTCCTGTGATAGCAAGTCTTCAGTTTCAAGTGTCTTCTTCAAATACTTTTTTACATTTTAGATAACAGATATTCAAAATATTTCTGCTTGTAGAATAAAATATTACATTATTCTACAATTCTAGTTTTGAAAAGTTCTAAAAATGACATGAAACTTATTTGTGTTTATTACTTTCTTCATGCATTTAACAGATATTTAATAAGTAATTATTATATGCAAGGCAATCTGTTAAGTGCAGTGGGAGATCCCAAAATCAATAAAACAGTTTCATCTCTCAGAAAGGTTAATTTATTATTTATAATTCAGAATAGAAATGATCAATGCTACAAGAGACATTTTTAAAAAATCAAGAAGGCATAAAAAGTGGCATTCGAGCTAATATTTTTTGATAAAGAGAATTTAGTCATGCAAAAACAAAGGAAAGGGCCTTCCCAGTAGGAAAATATTATGGTCACAGTCACATGTTTGGAAAAGTATTGAGAATAAAAACTGAGACAAGCTATTAAATTTAATGACCAGGAGATCACACATGATTCTTAAAATGCAGTGTCAACAAAGCAGCAAGGACAAAATCCAGATTAACGGGGGCAAAGGAATGAATGAAAACAATGTGAGAGCCACAGGGGTATCTCAGAGCTTGTGTAAAAAGGAGAGGAGAGATACCAGACCATAGCTTAAGCTGGTGAGCAGAAAGAATAAAGGTTTTCTTTTTGAGGATGTAAAAAAATAAAATAAAATAACTGGCCAGGCACAGTGGCTCATGCCTATAATCCCATCACTTTGGGAGGCCAAGACAGGAGGACTGCTTGAACTAACGAGTTCAAGATCAGCCTGGGCAATATAGTAAGACCTCTTCTCAGCTAAGAATAAAAAAAAAATTAACTGGGCGTGGTGGTGTGCACCTGTAGAACCAGCTACTTAGGAGACTGAGAAGGGAGGATTGTTTGAGCCCAGAATATTGAGGCTGCAGAGAACTATGATCATGCCACTGCACTCCAGCCTAGGACACACAGCAAGACCCTGTCTCAAAAAAATAAAAATAAAAATATAACTGGAGTTCATTTACATATACAAGAGAAAAGAATAATTGAAGATGTGGAGTTCTAAGCAAGATGGAGACAATGAGAAAAAAAGTAGAAGTGGAGGGATTATGGTTTGAAATGTCATCTCTCAGTCAACTCTTCCCTCATTCACTCAGATGGGTCATTTTGTCTTCTGGATCTCTGTCTGCTAGAATGCAAGCTTCAGGAAGCAAAGGATTTGTCTGATTTGTTTCCTGCTCTCTCTCCACAACAGGAACACTCCCAAGACACACCGTAGGCAATCAGTAACTATTAGTTAAACTCAAAAAGGAATGAATAACACCGCTTTCCTCTAATTTGAAGAATTTAAAGAAGAAATGCTCAAGAGAAAAGGAGGAAAGTTAGGTACAATTCCCACAGAAAGCTACAATAGTAGAAAAGCATCTCCACAGAATGAGAAGGTCAGGCTGAAATTTGCCTTGTTCAGTGGCTCTGCCCACTGAAGTGACAAAGCCCAAGCCCACTTGTTCCTTCCCCACATACCAGATGGATAAACATAGAGGCTGAGTTAGGAAGCAATGTCAGGGACTGAGGCCCCATATTCAGGATGAAGAAAGGAGGAAAGGTGGCTTAAGGAACAATGAGGGAATCTTCAGGGAGAAAGACCCTGTGGGGCTAAAATTGAGTGCATGATGATGCTAAAGACCCACAGATGGGTAGAGAAAAGAAATAGCAAACCTTCCCTGAAGTCAGAACTGGCTTGGGGTTTTAATCATAATTATAAAGGGATGCTGGATTTTGTCAAATGCTTTTTCTGTGTCTATTGAGACAATCATGTGGTTTTTGTTTTTAATTCTGTTTCTGTGGTGTACTACTCAGCCATAAAAAGGAATGAAATAATGACATTAACAGCAACCTGGATTATTATTATTATTATTATTCTAAGTGAAGTAACTCAGGAATGGAAAACCAAATATCCAATGTTCTCACTCATATGTGGGAGTTAAGCTATGAGGATGCAAAGACATAAGAATGATATGCTGGACTTTGGGGACTTGCAGGAAAGGGTGGGGGATGGTGAGGGATAAAATATTACATGTTGGTACAGTGTACACTGCTCAGGTGATGGGTGCACCAAAATCTCAGAAATCACTACTAACGAACTTATTCAAACAACCAAACACACCTGTTCCCCCAAAACCTAGTGAAATAAAAAAATAAAAAATTTAAATATGAAAAAATTTAAATTTAAATTAAAAAAAAAAAGAATTGGCCTAGGAATAGGGAGTGGGGTGAGTCTGTTGTAAATGGGGTGACCAATGGGTTCCATGAGATAGCACTAGGCATATCAAAAGCAAACAAGTTGAATAAAGGCTACTTCCTTCTAACTTCTACAGATTTCTTTCATTATTTCGTGGAGCCCAAGGGGCTGTTCCTTCCATAGGAGTGATTCATTCTGGGAAGGGCTTCACATCCTTTGTCTGGTTATTCTAGGACCCTCTCCAATTCTCTATTTGTCACATTTTCCTCTAGTTCTGATTACCATTGCCTTTATGTCCTGGTGCTCTTTTGTTACTGTTTCTTCAACATCATTCTTTTTTTTTTTTTGAGATGGAGTCTCACTCTGTTGCCTAAGCTAGAGTGCAATGCCACGATCTCAGCTTACTGCAACCACCGCCTCCCGAGTTCAATTAGCCAACTTCTGGCTAATTTTTTTATTTTTAGTAGAGATGGGGTTTTGCCATGTTGGCCAGGCTGGTCTCAAACTCCTGACCTCAAGCGATCCACCCGCGTCAGCCTCCCATAGTGCTAGGATTACAGGCATGAGCCAACACCATTCAATAATGTATTATCCCCTCCAAAACGGGGAGAGAGGTGGCACAAAACGATGGAAGTATGGAATATAATGCATGTAGGCATTCCTTAGACTGTTCCCCTTTCTCACAAGGCAGTAAGCTAACTTGCACAGGTCTTTGTAAGGTATGGACAGTGTGAAAGAAAAGAAATGGGCCAGGCGCGGTGGCTGACGCTTGTAATCCCATCTACTCAGGAGGCTGAGGCAGGAGGATCCCTTGAACCTGGGAGGCGAAGGTTGCAGTGAGTCAAGATCGCGCCACTGTACTCCAGCCTGGGCGACAGAGCAAGACTCCGTCTCAAAAAAAAAGAGAAGAAATGGCAAATCTGAGAGACGTTTAAAGGATGGAATCGCAAGTCCTGGGAACAGACTGTAGGGAATAAACAAGAAGTTACAAAGAGAGTTCCAATGTTTTTAGCCTAGAACTTACAAGAAATGTGAATTTACTTTATAGAAACAGCTTTCTTGGCCGGGCGAGGTGGCTCACGCCTGCAATCCTAGCACTTTGGGAGGCCGAGGCGGGCGGATCACCTGAGGTCAGGAGTCCAAGACCAGCCTGGTCAACATGGTGAAACCCTGTCTCTACTAAAAACACAAAAATTAGCCTGGCGAGGTGGCAGGCGCCTGTAATCCCAGCTACTCGGGAGGCTGAAACAAGAGAATCACTTGAACTTGGGAGGCGGAGGTTGCAGTGAGCCGAGACTGCACCACTGCACTCCAGCCTGGGTGACAGGGCAAGACTCCATCTCAAAAAAAAGAAAAAGAAAAAAAATGGCTTTCTTGGTGAAGAAATATGCTAGAATAGAGTGGGATTGTTTGTTTGGGGAAGGGGTATTTATTTAAAGGTGTCGATAGGATGTCCAGGTGGAGATGCCTATGAGTGGTTGTCATCCAGCCACTGGAGCCCTGAATAATGATGAGAGACAGTCATGAATACTTAGTGGTCATCTACACTGAGGCTTGGGGTAGGCAGGATTCTAAGATGGCCACTAAGAGTCCCATCCTCTGGCATATACACCCTGTACAATGCAATGTCACTCTCATAATTAGGTCTGTAATCAGTTAATAATGAATTCATCAAAAAAG
Source organism: Gorilla gorilla gorilla (assembly GCF_029281585.2). Taxonomy (NCBI): domain Eukaryota; kingdom Metazoa; phylum Chordata; class Mammalia; order Primates; family Hominidae; genus Gorilla; species Gorilla gorilla. Next base: position 50,859,406 of record NC_073230.2, read on the forward strand.
AGATTATCTTGAGTGGGCCTGGTCTAACTTTTAAAGCAAGGTGAAGCTCAGAGAGTCATGCTCCTGTTGGCCTTGAAACCCACAACCTCCATGAGCTCTAGAAACTGTATTCTGCCAACAATCTAAATGAGCTTGGAAAAGACCTCTGAGGTCCTGCTGAGAAATTCAGTCCAGCAGATACCTGAATGGCAGCCTTTTAAGACCTGAGCAGAGACTCCATCTAAGCCATTACCAGACAACAGACATATAGAAACTATAAAATCATAGTTTGTGTTGTTGGAAGGCACCTTTCATATTGCATTTCTGATAATCTGTTATGCAGCAACAGAAAACTAATACAAGGGTAAAGCCACTGAAGTGGATGACTAGACTGGATAATTGGAGGGAAAGCAGAGGACAAGGGCAGACCACTGGAGTCAACCAAGGAGGGGACAAAAAAAAACATGTGGGAAGAATAACAGGTGGTGTGGTGTCTAAAGGCCAAAGGAGGAGAGTGTTAGAAGGAAGAGTGTTGAATGTATATCAAAGGCATTATCAGTAGCAGGATGGGAGTGTACAGTCTAATGCAAAGCATTAAGAAAATAATTAGTGGGTAGGAAGCAGAAACCTCAAATACTAATAACATATGAAGTTTGGCACTGAAAGAGGAAAGAAATAGAACAACAGTGGAAATGCACAGCCACATCACCAAAAATGGAATCAAGTAAAGGTTATTCATGATGTTACCCTTTCCAGGGCTACACAGACTTTAATAAAAAATTAATAAAGATTCAAAAGCTTTCTCTACAACTAAAGGAATGAAGCTCTCTTAGTGGAATTTCAGGCATTTTCTTAGAACTATTAAGTAACAGAGCTACCCCACATATCACAAGCTCATGAACCAAGCCCCAGCATGAAATCAAAATAAATGAACTTAGACACTCTCCCTACATCTGATCATTCTGATCAACCAAAATCCCAGAATGTAATGGTGAATCTGACGATTACTTGTATGATCCACTGCACAGCTGGCACAGTCCTTCTCTGGCCATGTCACACTGCACTGCTCTCTTGAGCTTCTGTGGAATGGTTCCCAAAATAACTGGGGAGACTCACTAGACTACACAGTACATGATGAAGTTCTTTACTGATGACTCTTCTTAAAGTGATCTATCTCATGGGAGTTCCAGGGAAAGGTGCAAAGCCAGGTGTGGAATAGGACAAGAAATGCATGATTTCAGTGACCAAATGATCCAGCAGGTAAAATACTTGTTACGTGTTTACGCTTCAAGCAAAAATTCATGTAAAGAATACAGGTACATAATGCCAAGGACTGCTGTATTAATTAAACAAACTCAGTGATTTAAAAAACAATCTGAAGAATAGTAAGTGAGAGAAAACACATTTTATATTCTCCTATATTAATGCTGTTTTATTTGAAAGTTTTAAAAATCTGGTATGCACATTTCATTGTTTTCATTCAGCAAATACTTATTACCTTATTCAGGCACCGTGCTAGGTACTGAGACAGAATGGTGAAAAGAGATGAATTTTCTGTCCTCATGGAAAAACAGTCTAGTGTAAGAGACACACACTAAACACTATAAAACCCAGTGACTTAGAGGGACGATATGCTGAGATTATAATAATAATAATACCCAGTGACATGAGGAGTTGAGGGACACAGTCTGATTGAAAACAGGCCTAGAAGACTTACTTCAAACATGAGTTTGCATGACAACTGTGTTATTTTCACACCTCCTTGCCTCCTCCCCAAACTCATACAAAATGCTTTTGTTAAATATAACTGCCATTTTATGGCCATCACTTCACAGGAACAGGAACACTGAGAATATCCCACTGCACACACAAACACCTGGATAATCGTTCCTCTGTTCTTACTAATGCATCTCACCAGAGAATAAAATCAAGGAAACTGATTTCGGAAATTCACTAACTTACATTACAGTCAGAATTCCTCATCAACAGACCACATGGCACAAACTGGATGGCTTTTAAGATCTAAGCTGCAAGCTATAGACATGTTTGGGATTTCAACATCACCCCTAAGAGACCTCAAAGGTACACTAACACAATCAGCCTTTGATGACATACTATATCATATATCCATATACTCATATGTCCCTAATTCAGCACATTTGCATATGATCTGCATTCTAACATACCCACAACTATGTTTTATATGTGAGAAGACTGTAATATGATAAAACCCTTAAGGAGGCACTCTGCTTTGTTGTGTCAATTCTTATATTCATCCAACAATGATCGTTATCTTAGCCATATCCTCCATTCACCCTTTAACCACAATTGGAGGGCTAGACAGTTCTGAAGAGGGCAGAATTTTTTAATCTTTTTTACATCCTCAGCAGTCTGGCGAAAAGGAATTTGGACCCTGATTCAACAGGCCTGAGACCCAGTCTCAGCTCAGCCCTCATTACACTCCCTTGGACAGCAAAGTCCTGTATCTTGAGTCAAGTTTACAAAATAGCACTAACCTCCTCACAGCCCTGTCTGTATGACTTCAGGGTAACATCATAAAAAGTGCTTCAGAAATACTCAAAAGTAAGAAGAATTGTAAAATATAATTTAAAAAATATCATCCAAGGGAATACACACAAAACAGCTTACTTAGGGTTTTGCTATACAACAATTTTGTAATTTCAATAAATTAGACTGACATTTTCCATCTTTCACTAACACAAATAATACATCCAGGAAAAACAACCACCCCAGACGGCAAGCCAGGTTTAGTCAGTTTTAGAAATTCCAAGTATACTGGCTGTTCTAATTAATCAAAGAATAATTTCTGAACTGCTAATTTTTACCTTATACCAATATTAAACATACATTAAAACACTGTTGATAGCAGTACATTTTCAGTGTAAAAAAATAAAAATAAAAAAATTGTTGATTCCAAAAAATACCAGTGAAACCATTGATTAGACATCTGCATGATTTAGATCATTAATTTTTTTTGGGGGGGGGCTACATAGTATTTTAAAACCCAAGAGATTGTATATAAAAAAATCAGTTTTCTTCAAAAATTGCAAACCTGGCTACGCTGGGACTAGTGGTGTGCTGCAGCTAGCTTGTACTTGCTCATTGAGCCAATTATTAGTATCTCTTCTAAACATGTGCAGTGACAATCATAGTAGAGGCTTGAAATTAGCTATGTGGGAGTGTTTACACCATAAGAATTGGCAAATGCAACCTGTGACAGTTTGTTGTTGTTGTTTTTCTTGTTTTAATGAGCCAGTTGTTAAACATTTACCAGCACACCACTGCACTGGGACCACAATGTCACATGGTAGCACATGCTGGAGAGAGTAATGACTCTCTCCTCAGACAGGATGTGGGCTCTTTAGTCCATATCCATCACCATTTCCTATTGTTTTTCGTCTGACTCAGTTCACTTATTTTAATTACCCGTCTGGCATAGTTAAGCATTTGACTTTGCAACTCCTGGTTTACGGTCAAAATACACATTCAAAACACACTCTTAGATGATAACATGGGGGAAAAAATCAAGTCACTGTGCTTGTTTGAAAGTTTAAAATACAAAGGTCTTAAATTGAACACTGTTGGACAAATTGAAATACCATTTTTAGATTCCTTTTTGTTCCTTTTCAAACCATTGTTATTCAAGCACAAAAGAAGACTGTAACATACATTTCAAGTCACAAAGAAGTCAGCAAAAAAAATTTTTTTTTAAGAGAAGATAATTATTTAATCATATATTTTTAAGAAACAAACTACAAAACCTGGAACTTTTTATTTCTAGTGAAAAAGCCATCATTGCTTCTCAAAAGCAGGTTTTCTTCATTTGTCTAAAAACCTTATTACGGATATTTGACGGAACTCTTGAAAACCTGGACCCAAAAAAAAAAAAAAATTCCTTCACAAGAGAAACCTCTGATTAAATGAGTATTTCAGTAAGAATGTCTGAACATGAAGCCAGACATGATAGTGGTCAGGAAAATTCCCTTTCAAGTCACATTAAGTGGATTCCTACACAAATGACTGCAGTGTATCCTGTTCTAATATATAGGTCTGTGTTTCCCACGACAATAATGATTGCACATATCAGTCTCTTCCCCTGGGGCATGAACTTCATAGTCCTACCCACTAAAAGAAAATTATTGTTCAAAAACCACTTCCAAGGTCCTAAGAACAAATACAGATGACAAAATTGAGGGAAGAACAAAGACCAATGGAAGTTCCTAAAACAGTTCCCATCAATGGGTTTTGTATTTCTTGACACTGTCCTAACAGTAATCACTTCCACCATTAAAACTATGCAATATGAGCAACTATGAGAAGTCTCTATCCCAATGCACCGCTTTAAAAAATCTGTCTTCCTTCCTCTTCCCCTCACTAACCTCACTTTCAGCCTCAGGCCTACTTTAGCATGGTGACTGATCTTTTTTTTTTTTTTAAATCAATATACTCAAAAATAACAAGTATTTGGAATTCTATCCTAGTCCCCAAATTATAAGGTCAACATTACTTAGCCATGCATGGCTTGTAGCTAACTTCAAGAAAAAAAGGTTAAGGAAACACAAAGGAGGCAAGGAAGAGAGGGAGGATGGTAAGGGAAGGAAGGGAAAGGAAAGGAAAGGAAGGACATGAACATGTTTTGAGGTTACATGCGGCAAAAAAAAAAGGCTATGTTTAAAAAACAGAAGGAGGAAAACAATATCATGCGTCTTCTTAGATTCTTAATATAAATTTTGGGCAGGGACAAAATTCAAATACAATTGTTATGAATCATCTTGAAAAAAATTTCGTCTCTGAGTTTTGACATCCTTCATGTATATAGGACATGCTCGAGAATACATTAGAAAGTTCAGGAAATGATGTAGTTTAGAGTCAAGAGGAGTTTGTGGATAGAACCCAAAACAAAACAAGACCCAAAAAAAGAGAATAACAATTTTATCTGTAGTGGGTAATATGTGCTGGCTGTACTAATTCATGTTGAGCTTTGTTTCAGTGTACTGATTTTCACCAATTTAATGCTAAAGGTCTGGATGTCAGTTACCTCAAGATCTCTTTTAGCGAAAGAGGTCAATGTGCACTGGAGTACTTTTCCTCAAAATGATCAGATTTGCATCACAGCTCACTACCAAAGAGGTCTTTCCTGAACATTCATGTTATCTCAGTTCTCTGCCTACTCTACGAATCAGCCAGAATCCATAAGCTTCACATGGATGTTTACAATAAGAAATACGCCATCAGCATGTTTCATTTAATTTTGGTTGAAGTATTTTAACATGTACATTACCCTAATTGAAATTAAAAAAAAAAAAGTAGTAGCAAAGTAAGACTCTTACTTCATAATGGAAGACATCATAATTGCAAGACTATCAAAAAGTAAACGCTTTAGGTAAAAATCAGGCTTTGCTGCAACCAATGGGCTCCTAGGGCAGGACATGCATGGCTAAGGAATGTAGTAATAAGGTGAAAATGGACAGAAGAGGGATTGAAGGAAAGAGAAGAAAAGGGAGAAACTAAGGTAGTGGTAATAATAATATAGTCATAAAGCTAACACTTATTTGGTGCTTACTATGTAATGGGCACTGCCATAAGAACTTAACAAAAATTAATTCATTTTAATCCTCAGCAATCCTTGGAGGCAAACACTATTATTATTCCCATTTAGTGAATGAGGAAACTAAAGCATAGAGCATTTCATGACTTGCTTGAGGGTCATAGCTACTTAGTAGTATATTGAGGATTTAAATCAATGTAGTTTGGCTCCAGAGTCCATGCTCCTAACCACTACTCTAGAGGCCTATATAGGATGGTTACCAAATGGAAAGAAGTGGGTTCAACAATAAGCTCGAAATCAATTACACACACACAAACTCACACACACACGAGAGAGAGACTAAGGTTTTCCTAACCACTACCCTAGAGGCCTATACAGGAAGGTTACCAAATGGAGAGAGAAGTTAATTCAACAATAAGCTTAAAATTAATTACACACACACACACACACACACACACACACACACGAGTCACTCACTCTGTCTCTCTCCCTTCCCCCTCTCTCTGAGATTTTGCCTTATAAGGGAAAAAAAATTTGCATTGCATTGAAATTAAAATATTCTCCTACTAATAACTACAATATAAAATGTAATATGTACTTGACAACAAGTAACACGTGCTATTACAAACATTAGAAAAGAACACAAAAAGCCTTCTCCAGAAACATGGGTACACAACATTTTGACCACCAAAGAGATCCCATTTGTAGGGCAGCCCAAGAGCACACAGTGCCATCCAGCGATAAAGTAGGTGAAGCACGTGTTCATCCTCTTCTGCAAGGGAATCGAATATTTAACTTTAGTCTTTTCAATAAGCAATTCAGAATTTTCACATAAAAAAAAGGAAACTAGCATAAGTAATAACCTATCTTTTATTTTCCTATGACTTGCACAAAATTACCTTACATTTAAATTCTCCACTATTTCTTAATTAAGTATATAAATTCAGACAAGACCAACCCAAACTACTAACTTAAGGCATCCAAACTATTAACAGCATCTCAGTCGCCCAACAAGGATATATTATCATCATATAGGGTACTTTTGTGCTGCCTAATATGACTTTTCAATTAGTGTGTTTTGCAGAGTTCAGAAACAGTCAGTGATTAAGGCTGAAAGCACCTGCCCTACACATGGCAAAGTAAATCATGACTAGTTCTGCCATCAGCAGCACCTACACTACAGAACCTCCAAAAAGAAACTGATGCAGCAATTAAGCATATGGTAGAGGAGAGATAAGGGGGTGTAAGGAGAAGAACTGGGCAGGCATTAAAAAATGCAAAATTTATCTATGCACCTAAATAGGCAATTATTTTTACAAAATTCTCATACAGACAATGTTTACATTATGACATAACTAAATTCTAAAGTTTAGTTTTCATCCGAAGCCACAACATTATGGCCAATTATACCACTAAAAGAAAATATTTATTTATGTCCCTGGAAGAAATTCAAGAAACATTCATTAGTGATTTTTTTCTTTTATTTATTTGTTTGTTTGTTTATTTTTGGAGACAGAGTCTTCCTTTATCACCCAGGCTGGAGTGCAGTGGCACAATCTCAGGTCACTACAAACTCCATCTCCCAGGTTCAAGTGATTCGCCTGCCTCAGCTACCCCAGTAGCTAGGATTACAGGCATGCGCCACCATGCCCAGCTAATTTTTGTATTTTTAGTAGAGATGGGGTTTCACCATGCCGGTCAGGCTGGTCTCGAACTCCTGACCTCAGGTGATCCGCCTGCCTTGACCTCCCAAAGTGTTGTGATTACAGGCGCGAGCCACCACACCCAGCCTGTGAGTTCTTTAAATATAATTTTTTTTTCTAAAACACTTACCAAACTTTTCATAGTAGTTATCACTAAGCAGTGGAAACGCAAAAAAAAAATTACTTATTAAATTATACATTTGTATCATTTTGGCTTTTTTTCTAATATGAATTTCTTTTGTTAAAGATGTGAAAAAGTACTATGCTCCATACTTTTACAGTCATAATGAAGAAACACTGAAAGATAAGACTTTGTCTCTATTTTCTGTATATCTGTTACACATTTCAATCATTTGTGTAAATGATTTGCACATACACTAATAAAACACAGTTTCTGGTTAATTTAACTATGCCCTTCACCACAGAACTACTTCAGAATGTAAGCATTTTGCGCAGCATATTTTCCAACTGACAGCTAAGCTAGCTTTTAAATTTTCATTTTTCAAAGTGCCGAGATTAATAATGCATCAACAGGGCCAGGCACAGTGGCTCACGCCTGTAATCCCAGCACTTTGGGAGGCTGAGGTGTGCGGACCACTTGAGGTCAGGAGGCCAAGACCAGCCTGACCAACATGGTGAAACCCCATCTCTACTAAAAATACAAAAACTAGCCGGGCATGGTGGTGGGCACCTGTAATCCCAGCTACTTGGGAGGCAGAGGCAGGAGAATCACTTGAACCTGGGAAGCGGAGGTTGCAGTGAGCCGAGATCACAATGCCACTGCACTCCAGCCTGGGTGACAGAGTGAAACTCCATCTCAAATCATCATCATCATCATCATAACACATCTATGGGAAGTGAATATGATTTAAAAGACTGGTATGTAAACTCTGGAACCAATATGTGACCAGCGGAATCTAACTTGAGGTTCATGTCTATGGCCATTGGAATGTCCCTCTCTGCTGCTGCTTCCTTTCAGGACAAGGGCTTCAGATGAAGAGCTCCTAAACACCCCTAAAGACTACCAGTTACACAGGTAAGCTGCTGTTATTCACTTAGTCCATATCTTCGTTGCCTCAGTTGTGTTCATTGTATCCACACAGTCATCAAGCCTTAAAGTTCTGTCTAGGCCAGACGCGGTGGCTCAAGCCTGTAATCCCAGCACTTTGGGAGGCTGAGGCAGGCGGATCACCTGAGGTCAGGAGTAGGCAAGACCAGCCTGGCCAGCATGGTGAAACCCCGTCTCTACTAAAAATACAAAAAATAGCGGGGCGCCATAGTGCGTGCCTGTAATCCCAGCTACTAGGGAAGCTGAGGCAGGTGAATCGCTTGAATCTGGGAGGCGGAGGTTGCAGTGAACCAAGATTGTGCCACTGCACTCCAGTCTGAGCGACAGAGAGAGACTCCATCTCAAAAAAACAAAAAAAAAAAGCTCTTTCTAAATCACTGTATGTTCTTTTAGTCCCGTCCTGAGGTAGCCTGTAGAGCAAAGACGTTAAGTACAGAACTATCCCCCAGACAAGCCAAGAAAGTTGCTACAATTACAACTTCAGTTTTGATTAAAAATTATTTGGAGGAACATCAATGCCATTTAATTTTAGGAGTATCAAATGATAGTATTAGTGGAACCATCCAAGAAGCCTCTCTATATAAGAGACACACCTTGCAGGTTTACCCTAAAACACACTTTCTTTTTAAATTGTAACCCCTGGGTCTACTGCATCAGAGTTATCTGGGGTGCTGCTCCAAAATGCAGATTCCTGAATCCTGCCCCAGACTGAGTGTATCTCAATGCTTGCATGTGAGGCCCAGGAATCATTTTTTCAAAAAGCTCACTGGTACTTTTATACATCATAAGTTCATGAATTATTCTGTGGGACAGCAGTTTTCAAACTTTGCTGCACATCAGAATCATCCGGAGAGATTTTTAAAACCTCAGTACACAGACCATGCCCTATACCAGTTAAATTAGAATCTCTGGGGATGGGAAAGAGACATCAGAAATTCTGAAAACTCCACAGGTGATTCCAATGGGCAGCCAACGTTGAGCACTGGTGTTGTGAAGGACCAAGGTACAGCTTAGAGACCAAGTTGAGTCCTTCTGAGTGTCAAAGCACACTCAACTTGAGACTTTTAACAGTAGCAACAACAACAAAATGGTTAATACTCACTTTTTCATAGTGACAATAAGACCTAAAAAGCTGCCATAAAAATCTTAAGTATGGTATAAACACAGAAAAATTCTCATTACCAAATATGACTACATACAATTAAAAAAAGTTTTCAACACTTTTAAACAAACAAAAATGCAAATCGTTAATTCCAGCCTCCATTGACAGAAAACTTATGCTGTAAATACAGCTCTGAACCTGTCTTCTAAATCAGTTTCATTAAATAATATGATGAAGTGACCAATATGGTTTTTTTCATGGCATTACATACAAATCTGCAACAGCTTGGGGATAGTTAGAAAATACAGAAGTAGAATGTGTATCAGAATAAACTAAATTTCAGATTCATTGAGCTGACATCTCAAGTCAAGAGCTTCTGTAGTTAAAAGACTGAAAGATGGATGCACCTGATTTTCCCTCAGGGGCTTACAAGATAAGATAGTGCATTATTAAACCTGACAAAACATATCTGACTATACCGCACCGGAAACTACAGTCACAGAATTTTAAAAGTATGTCTTTACTTAATGAAGTACAAATTTCAAACTCAAACTGGGCCTACAGACTTAGCAGAAGGCAAAAGGAGAATGTATTCATTTTACTATTGTGACCTGGCTTGAGTTCAATAGAATCAAAGATATAAAAGAATTACAGAGCTGTCTGGTGGAAAGGAAATCATCATTTCATAAAAGACTCAATGACTTACATGATTTCAAATCATGCTTTAAGTGTCTGCAGCTTCCTTTAAAGAAAACCTCAAAATGCATCTGAATTGTCGTCTATCCTGTAAGTGTGGTTCAGTTTCAGGAAGAACTGATTGAACTGAAAATAACTATCCCACCAAGAAGACAGTGTTTCTGGAACTTTAAAAAATACAGACTCTAGAGCAAGGCTGAAATTTCTTACAATTGTCTCTCAACAATGTGTTAATCCCCTGTCCCTATGAAAATCCACCTAAAATATAAAATTGCTGAAATTAAAAATGAGTACAACTCCACCAGCAATGTAACGCTTGAATCAGAACTGACATAGACCTTCATTTGTACAGAATGTATGTATATACATATGGTATATAAAACCAAAACTGTCTGTAGCCACCTCCACCTGCTAAGGTGGTGAATTGGTTTCCCGTTACTGCTGTAACAAATTGCCCCTAAACTTAGTGGCTTCTAACAAGACAAATTTATTATTTTATAATCCTGGAGGTCAGAAGTGTGAAATCACTCCGCATGGGCTAATGTCAAGGTGTCGACAAAGCTGGTTCCTTCTGGAAGCTCTCAAGTGAGAATCTGTTCCCTTGCCTCTTTAAGCTTCTAGAGGCTGAGTGCATTTGTTAGATGTGTGACCTCATTCCTCCAATCACTTCAACTTCTTGCTACCATTATCACATCGCAAACTATAGGACTCCCCTCTAATCTGTGGTTTCACTTTCCACTTTCAACTGCAATCTAGAAATAGGTGAGTATAGTACATATTGTAATGATATACTGAGACAGACCACATTCACATAACTTTTATTACTATATATATATTTTTTTATTTTATTATTATTATACTTTAAGTTTTAGGGTACATGTGCACAATGTGCAGGTTTGTTACATATGTATACATGTGCCATGTTGGTGTGCTGCACCCATTAACTCACCATTTAACATTAGATATATCTCCTAATGCTATCCCTCCCCCCTCCCCCCACCCCACAACAGTCCCTGGAGTGTGATGTTCCCCTTCCTGTGTCCATGTGTTCTCATTGTTCAATTCCCACCTATGAGTGAGAACATGTGGTGTCTGGTTTTTTGTCCTTGCGATAGTTTGCTCAGAATGATGGTTTCCAGTTTCATCCACGTCCCTACAAAGAACATGAACTCATCACTTTTTATGGCTGCATAGTATTCCATGGTGTATATGTGCCACATTTTCTTAATCCAGTCTATCATTGATGGACATTTGGGTTGGTTCCAAGTCTTTGCTATTGTGAACAGTGCCGCAATAAACACACGTGTGCATGTGTCTTTATAGCAGCATGATTTATACTCCTTTGGGTATATACCCAGTAATGGGATGGCTGGGTCAAATGGTATTTCTAGTTCGAGATCCCTGAGGAATCACCACACTGACTTCCACAATGGTTGAACTAGTTTACAGTCCCACCAACAGTGTAAAAGTGTTCCTATTTCTCCACATCCTCTCCAGCACCTGTTGTTTCCTGACTTTTTAATGATCGCCATTCTAACTGGTGTGAGATGGTATCTCATTGTGGTTTTGATTTGCATTTCTCTGATGGCCAGTAATGACAAGCATTTTTTCATGTGTTTTTTGGCTGCATAAATGTCTTCTTTTGAGAAGTGTCTGTTCATAACCTTCACCCACTTTTTGATGGGGTTGTTTGTTTTTTTCTTGTAGATTTGTTTGAGTTCATTGTAGATTCTGGATATTAGCCCTTTGTCAGATGAGTAGGTTGAGAAAATTTTCTCCCATTTTGTAGGTTGCCTGTTCACTCTGATGGTAGTTTCTTTTGCTGTGCAGAAGCTCTTTAGTTTAATTAGATCCCATTTGTCAATTTTGGCTTTTGTTGCCATTGCTTTTGGTGTTTTAGCCATGTAGTCCTTGCCCATGCCTATGTCCTGAATAGTACTGCCTAGGTTTTCTTCTAGGGTTTTTATGGTTTTAGGTCTAACATGTAAGTCTTTAATCCATCTTGAATTAATTTTTGTATAAGGTGTAAGGAAGGGATCCAGTTTCAGCTTTCTACATATGGCTAGCCAGTTTTCCCAGCACCATTTATTAAATAGGGAATCCTTTCCCAAAGCTTGTTTTTCTCAGGTTTGTCAAAGATCAGATGGTTGTAGATATGCGGCATTATTTCTGAGGGCTCTGTTCTGTTCCATTGGTCTATATCTCTGTTTTGGTACCAGTACCATGCTGTTTTGGTTACTGTAGCCTTGTAATATAGTTTGAAGTCAGGTAGCATGCTGCCTCCAGCTTTGTTCTTTTGGCTTAGGATTGACTTGGTGATGCGGGCTCTTTTTTGGTTCCATATGAACTTTAAAGTAGTTTTTTCCAATTCTGTGAAGAAAGTCATTGGTAGCTTGATGGGGATGGCATTGAATCTATAAATTACCTTGGGCAGTATGGCCATTTTCACGATATTGATTCTTCCTATCCATGAGCATGGAATGTTCTTCCATTTGTTTGTATCCTCTTTTATTTCATTGAGCAGTGGTTTGTAGTTCTCCTTGAAGAGGTCTTTCGCATCCCTTGTAAGTTGGATTCCTAGGTATTTTATTCTCTTTGAAGCAATTGTGAATGGGAGTTCACTCATGATTTGGCTCTCTGTTTGTCTGTTATTGGTGTATAAGAATGCTTGTGATTTTTTTACATTGATTTTGTATCCTGAGACTTTGCTGAAGTTGCCTATCAGCTTAAGGAGATTTCGGGCTGAGATGATGGGGTTTTCTAGATATACAATCATGTCATCTGCAAACAGGGACAATTTGACTTCCTCTTTTCCTAATTGAATACCCTTTATTTCCTTCTCCTGCCTGATTGCCCTGGCCAGAACTTCCAACACTATGTTGAATAGTAGTGGTGAGAGAGGGCATCCCTGTCTTGTGCCAGTTTTCAAAGGGAATGCTTCCAGTTTTTGCCCATTCAGTATGATATTGGCTGTGGGTTTGTCATAGATAGCTCTTATTATTTTGAGATACGTCCCATCAATACCTAATTTGTTGAGAGATATTACAATATATTGTTACAATTGCTCTATTTTACCATTGTTCAAATTAGGCCATATTCAAATATTTTACCATATTGTTCAAATCCTATACATGCATACCTAGGAAAAAAACACAGTATGTATAGGGTTTGGTACTAACCATGGTTTCAAGCATCCACTGGGGATCTTAAAATGTATCCCCCACAGGTAAGGAGAGACTATTGTAATGATTCTGATACTCTCGCCTCTCTCTTACAAGAACCCTTTTTTTTTAGTTTCATTAGGCCCACATGGATAATCCAGGATAATCTCCCACCTCAAGATCTTTAATTTAATCACATCTATGATGTTCCCTTTACCATGTAAGGTGGCATATTCATAGGTTCTGGGGATAAGGACGTTGACATCTTTGGAGACTATTTTCAGCCTACCACAGGTGATAATACGGAAGAAGGAAAGAGACATAGTAGTGGTTAAACATTATTTTTCACTTTCAACATGAGTAGGGAAGGAAGAAAGAAAAGACTGAAATTTCAAAGCATCAGCCCATTCTTCTGTGTTCTAAGACTATTCTAGTCATTACAATAGCCACTGCCCACATGTGGCTATTGAGACTTTGATGGCAATATTCCAAATTAAGATGGGCTGTAAATGTACAACTACATATAAAACTTGAAGGACATCATATAAGAAAAAAGTAAAATAATTATTAATTTTATACAAATTTTACATTTTGAAAGGAAAATATTTTGGATATATTTGGTTGAATAAAATATATAATCAAAATTAATCTCATCTGTTCCTCTTTATTTTTTTAATGGGGCTCATAGGGAATTTTAAATTATAGGTGTCGGTAATAAGCACACTCAAAAAAGATGAAATAAAGCCTTCTGCCATAAAAGCAACAAGAACACTGGCAAAAATTCTCAAAATCAAATTTTTGAAAACTCTGGAAATTAACTAAAGCCTTGCAATAACTGATGAGTTTTTATCCAAGAAAAAAAAAAAACCCTGAATTTTAATAAGACCGGCAAGCTTTGTGACATCTTAACTTGCTATGTTAACATCCACTTCTACCAGGCTCGAGAACCAACAGCCTCATTAGTAACTAAATACTAGCAGCCTGGCAACCACAAAATTCAGCAGAATGAGTTTAAAGTTTAGTGGGAGAACAACCCAGGCTTTGTTTTCTTTTTTTTTAAGCTTCATTATGAATTCTACCAAACAATAAAAGAAAAATTAGTACTAATTCTTCACAAACTCTTCCAAAAGCAAGGAGAGGAGGGAATACTTTTCAACTCTTTCTATGAGGCAAATGTTACTCAGACACCAAAAACATCATAAGAAAACTACAGACCGTAAAGACCAATATCCCTTATGAATATAAACCTAAGAATCCTCAGCAACATACTAGCATACTGAGTACAGCAATATATACAAAGATCGTACAACTTGACCAACTGAAATTTTTCCAAGGGTTGAAAAATTGGTTCAATATACAAAAATCAATGTCAATTGTTAATCAATCAATAACCAAATAACATATAAATGGGATAAGTGACACAAAACAAATCATCATGTCAATAGTCAGAGAAATAGCATTTGCCAAAATTCAACACTCTTTCATGATAAAAACAGTCAGTAAACTAGGAACGGAGGGTACTTCCTTGACCTGTTAAAGAGTATCAAGGAAAGCCAGGCACTATGGCTCATGCTTGTAATCCCAGCACTTTGGGAGGCCAAGACAGGAGGATCACTTGAGCTCAGGAGTTTGAGACCAGCATGGGCAACATACTGAGACCCCATCTCTATTAAAATTCAAAAAAATTTAGCTGAGCATGATGGCATATGCGTGTAGTCCAAGCCACTCAGGGGGCTGAGGTGGGGGATTGCTTGAGACTGGGAGTTCAAGGCTGCAGTGAGCCATGATCATGCCACTGCATTACAGCCTGCATGACAGAGAGAGACCTTGACTTTAAAAAAAAAAAAAAGAGTATCAAGGAAAAAAACACAGTTAACATCATACATAATGGTGAAAAACTGAAATGTTTTGCCTTGAGATCAGGAACAAGAAAAGGATGCCTGCTCTTGCCACTTCCATTCAACATTGTACCGGATTTCTGCCCAGGGCAATTAGGCAAGAAAAAGAAATACAATGCATTCATATTGGAGAGGAAAAAAGTAAAACTATCTTATTTTACAGATGATGTAATCTCACACAGGAAAAATCCTACAGAATCCACTAAAATACTCTTAGAGCTAAATAATGAGTCCAGCAAGGTTGTAAGATTAAAAAAAAATGAATATATGATCATCACATTAAGTTCTATCGCTCAATGCGGATCACAATAATTCAGCTTTAGAGAATATAAACAGCCTATGTAATGCAGCACCTATGCCAAGATCAGCAAACTTATAGCACCCTCCCAGTGTTGCACCTCAGCAGGCAAGGATAATAATCACGGCACTCTTTTCCAGAAGCCATGTCAACCTTCTCAATACCACCCTCCAGTCAGGGTCCAAGTGACAGAAAGATTAAAGCTGTCTGCAGTCTTGTGTTGCTTCTACTACCATTCCACCAAAACAACACTAGTAGTCAACTCTGGCTCTACAGGCTTGGCCCAATGTCCTGCCAAGAAAGTCCCTCTTTCCCAGCCAAACAAACAAACAAACAAAAAACAGCCTGTTACTGATTCCTTACTTTGAATGGACCTACTAACTATAGGACATAGGGTTATTATTTGAAATGCCACACCCATTGTTTATTCTTCACATGAGTATGAAGAAATGGCCAGATTTAGTACCAATCACAACTGCTAGGAGAAGGCTTTCAGTCAGTCACACCAAACAATAAATGCAAAGGCCTGAAGCAGAAGAAAGTTTGACATGTTCTACAATGTTTAACCACTACTATGTCTACCCTTTTCTCCTTCCGTATTACCACCTGTGGTAGGCTGAAAATAGTCTCCAAAGATGTCGATGTCCTTATCCCCAGAACCTATGAATATGCCACCTTACATGGTAAGGGGAACATCACAGATGTGATAACATTAAAGATCTTGAGATGGGAGATTATCCTGGATTATCCATGTGGGCCTAATGAAACTTGAAAAAAGGGGTTCTCCTAAGAGAGAGGTGAGAGTATCTTGACTTGGCTAGTCCTGTGGCAGGCTCCTTCTCATCCCCGCAATTTTAACTCCTTAAAGTAATCTTTCCTACCCAGCCTAACACAAGTGCCCCTGTTATCTTTAGCAAACCCTGTGTTTCCTAATGTACATTTATTACTAACTACTTGTTTGTTGTCTATATCCCCAACTACAATAAAAGTTCCATGAGGCAAGAAACTTGCTGGCTTATCTATCATTCATTGTATACTCTGGCATATAATAGATGAGGAGCAGGGATGGATGGTTGGATTCTGTTTGTACAGATGCAACTTAATTTCTTACTTCCTAAATGAATATCAATATGTAAAAGGAATTAGATCAGAATAATACCCTTGGAGGTGAAAATATATTTAGCATATGGAATGGATCACAATAGAAAAGTAAATTAAAGCATTTTAGAAGAATTTCTCTGACAAGGGTTTAAACTAAAGCAGCTACCTTTTAACTATTATTCATCTAGAAAATGAAATCAACCATAATGTTAGATTGCTAAGCTCTCCAGTTAACTAAGGTCTGATTATCATTGCTGGTATATAATGACTCTAGGCTACAAACCAATTATAAACATTAAAAAAGTACTCACTGTTACACCTCATACCCATTCTGTGAAGAACTAAAGTAATTTTCCTAGAATTACACCTCGCCACAATGCTTGATGCAGGTGGTTTCTTTATCATTTAGCTACAATGATGGCATAATAGTTGGGACCAAAGAGACATGATCTAGTTTACAGACATGGTCCATAAATTAAGATGGGTAAATAGTCACCACTGATTGATTAGCCAATACACAAGGACACAATGGCAACATTTTATTCTAAATAAAATTCCTGCCCCCCCCAAAAAAAGAAAAAAACAAGAATAAATAAATAAATAAATAAAATTAAAAATTCCCTGACCTGAGAAAGCACAAAGATAAAGGTGAAATTAATTAACTTAGTAACAAAAACAAATTGTTCTAACTCTGAAAGTAGACAATATATATGATTCTGATATCATTAAACATAGCTTTAGGAATAGTCCATTAAATTCATGATTCTACTAGGTTCTCCAAGGACAAAATCTAAATTCAGGAAATACATGTTAACATCAATAGATCTTTCCATTTCTATTTCTTTTATATCTTCAACTTAATTATTTTTCTATTGTTTCAGAACATTTGAAAGCTCCAGTGTTTTGAAGTATCTAATAAGAAAATTAAGTTACATCACCATAAAATATTTCTCCCCATTTTATTCTTTTTCCCTTTGGGATATTCTCCCACTAGTAATTATCAATTATCACAAGTTGAAGACCTGATTTTCCTCATTTGTAGTTCATATCATATAAAAATATGCAATGCCCATGAATATAACTAATGACTTCAGTTATACAGAACCAGAGCATGTTCCCAATTCACTTATATTTCGCTCAGTTTTCCTCAAGAAGACAACAAACCATATTTTGTATTGAAGTCAATTTGCATTTAACATAACCAATAGCATTACTTCTTTGGAAGTAATCTGATTTTTCCTTTTTTGGTTTGTCTTTAACTTCTTAATTATTCATCTTAACAACAGATCCTTTTTTTTCCCAATGTTTTAAATTGATGATTTTTTATTTAATTGAAAATAAAATTACAAATGTTGATAGTACATATAATGTTTTGATCTATGACTACACTGTGAGATGATTAAATCAAGCTAGTTAACATACACATCACCTCATTTTTTTTTTTTTTTTTTTTTGGAAATGGAATCTTGCTCTGTCATCCAGGCTGGAGTGCAGTGGTGCAATCTCAGCTCACTGCAACTGCTGTCTCCCGGGTTCAAGCAATTCTCCTGCCTCAGCCTCCAGAGTAGCTGGGATTACAGGTGCCCACCACCACACCTGGCTAATTTTTGTATTTTTAGTAGAGATGGGGTTTCACTAGGTTGGCCAGGCTGGTCTCGATCTCCTGACCTCAAGTGATCCATCTGCCTCAGCCTCCCAAAGCACTAGGATTACAGGCATAAGCCACCATGCCTGTCCTTCATCACCTCATATACTTGTGTTTTGATGATAAGAACATTTAAGATCTAATGTCTTATGAAATTTAAAGTATACATTAACTCTAGTCACCTTGCTGTACAATAGATCTCCAGAACTTATTCATCCCATCTAACTGAAACTTTGCCCCCTTTGGCCATCATCTCCCCCTGCCCCCACCTCCAACCCCCAGCCCCTGGCAACCACCATTCTAGTCTCTGCCTCTATGAGTTCAACTTTTTCAGATTCCACATATATAGGAGACCATGTGATATTTTTCTTTCTGTGCCTGACTTATATCACTTAGTCCTGCAGGTTCATATGTCTTGTTGCAAATGACAGGATTTTCTTCATTTTTAAGGCTAAACCAAATTACATTGCGTATATATAACACATTTCTTTATCTATTCATCTGATTATTTACATTTAGATTGATTCCAATGCTGCAGCAAACATGAGAATGCATATATTTATTCAACATACTGATTTCCTCACCTTTGATATATTCTCAGAAGTGGGGTTGTTAGATCATATGGTAGTTCTACTTTTAATTCTTTTGAGGAACCCCCATACTGTTTTCCATAACGGCTATATACTAATGTACATTCCCACTAATAGTGTGTAAGGGTTCCTTTTTCTCCACACCCTCACCAACACTTGTTATTATCTGTCTTGCTGATAATAGCAATTCTAACAAGTTCGAGGTTGTGGTTTTAATTTGCATTTTCCCTGATGATTCATGGTGTTGGACATTTTCTCAATTACTTGTTGGCCACTTGTATGTCTTGTTTTAAGAAACGTCTGGCCAGGCGCGGTGGCTCATGCATGTAATCCTAGCATTTTGGGAGGCCAAGGTGGGTAGATCACCTGAGGTCAGGAGTTTAAGACCAGCCTGGTCAACATGGTGGAACCCCGTCGCTACCAAAAATACAAAAATTAGCTGGGCATGGTGGCCCGCAGCTGTAATCCTGGCTACTTTGGAGGCTGAGGCAGAAGAATGTCTTGAACCTGGGAGGCAGAGGTTGCAGTGAGCTGAGATGGCACCACTGCACACCAGCCTGGGTGACAGAGAAAGACTCCGTCTCAAAAAAAAAAAAAGAAAAAGAAAAAGAAAGAAATGTATATTCAGGTCGTTTGTCCAATTTTTAATGGGGTGAACTGTTTGGGTTCCTTATATATTTTGGATAATAACCCCTTATCAGATATATGCTTTGCAAATATTTTCTCCCATTCTGTAAGTTGTCTCTTCACTCTGTTGATTGTTCCCTTTGCTGTGCAGAAACTGTTTAGTTTGATGCAATCTTGTTTGTCTAGTTTTGCTTTCATTGCCTGTGCTTTTTGGGCTCATATCCAAATATCTTCACCAAAAAAAAATGTCAAGAAGCTATTTCCCTATGTTTTATTCTCATAGTCTAACAGTTTAGATCTTATGTTTCAGTCTCTAATCCATATTATTTATTTATTTACATTTAGAGATAGGGTCTTGCTCTGTCACCCAGGCTGGAGTTCAGTGGCATGCTCATAATTCTATGTAACCTCTAATTTCTGGGCTCAAGCAATTCTCCTACCTCAGCCTCACATGGTTGTGACAGGTGCTCACAACCATGCCCGGGTAATTTTTGTATTTTTTTGTATAGACAGGGTCTCATTATATTGGCCAGGCTGGTCCCAAACTCCTGGCCTCAAGTGATACTCCTGCATGCTGGGATTACAGGCCACTGCACTGGCCCCTTTAATCCATTTTAACTTGATTTTTGTATATAGTGTAAGATAAGGGTCCAACCTCATTCTTCTGCATCTGAATATCCAGTTTGGTTTTTTTGTTTGTTTGTTTTTGTTTTTTCAGTATTTTTGAGACAGCGTCTAGCTCTGTCACCCAGGCTAGAGTGCACTGGCACAACCTCAGCTCACTGCAACCTCCACCTCCCGGGTTCAAGCAATTCTTGTGCCTCAGCCTCCCAAGTAGCTGAGACTACAGGTGCATGCCACCATGCCCGGCTAATTTTTTTATTTTTAGTAGAGATGGAGTTTCACTACATTGGCCAGGCTGGTCTCAAACTTCTGACCTCAAATGATTCACCCACCTTAGCCTCCCAAAGTGCTGGGATTACATGCATGAGCCACTGCACCTGGCCAGTCAATTGATCTTTGACAAAGGTGCCACAATACACAATAGGGAAAGTACAGTCTCTCCAATAAATTGTATTGGTAAAACTGGATATTCAGGCTGGGTGCAGTGGCTCATGCCTGTAATCCCAGCACTCTTGAGGTCAGGAGTTCGAGAACAGCCTGGCCAGCATGGTGAAACCCTGTCTCTACTAAAAATACAAAAAGTAGCTGGGTGTGGTGGTTTGTGCCTATAATCCCAGCTACTTGGGAGGCTGAGGCAGGAGAGTCATTTGAACCTGGGAGGCAGAGGTTGCAGTGAGTGAGACTATGCTTCTAAACTGGACAGCCTGGGTGACAGATTGAGACCCTGTCTCCAAAAAAACATCAAAAACAAACAAACAAAAAATCAATTGCCTGTAACTGTGTGTATTTATTTCTGAGCTTACTATGCTGCTCCTTTGGTCTACATGTCTGTCTTCATGCCAATGCCATGCTGTTTTGATTACAATAGCTTTGTCTTATATTTTGAAATCAAGAAGTATAATGCCTCCAGCTTTGTGTTTTTCACCTGAGACTGCTTTGTATTCATTAACAGAATGAAGGATAAAAATTATATGATTGTCTCAGTGAATACAGAAAAAGCATTTAGCAATATTCAACATCTTCTCATGATAAAAACTTACAATAAATTAGTTATAGAAGGAATGTACCTCAACACAATAAAAGCTACATATTACAAGCCCATAGCTAGTATCATACCCAACTTTCTGCTATAACCTTCTATTTTTCCTTCTCCCTTAAAGAAAGAAAAAACAAAACTCCCTTTGAGGAGTTATCTTAATTTCCTTAGTCATAGAATGTGCTGCCTCTCTACTCTTTCATCCTATACTCATGCTTTAACACAATCTCAGCTTTCAGCTCTACTTCCTTCCAGGATACACAACTGCTTTCCTCACAGATTTGTACATTCACGGGCTTTTCTCAAGGTAATTCTTCTAGAGCTGATCTATCAATTATGCATAGTAGGCACAATGCTTAAGACCCACAATACTTTAGGGGTACACAAAAATGTTTCAATTTTCATTTCATTTCAAATCAGAAAAAAAGAGTGTAATAATAATAAATGCAGAATAATGAATTATCTTCATCTTTATACCAATGCAGTTATAGAATGTAATTTTTAATATTTTTATGAAGGAAAGAACCCACAAAGGCAAAAGTTCCCAGGGCCCACAGAAGTCATAATGGGCCCCTTCTTTTAAGTCAGCCTAGTCCCAGATCTCTCCCCACTCAAAACTCGTCCATTCTAGCTTCATCGGCAAGACCCGCACCAGAAGTAACAATACGGGTACTCATCAAAACCTGATTAATACTGATGGTTACATAACCCACTAAACTTACTAAAATCATTAAGTTGTCATTTTTATGATATGTAATATATACCTCAATAAAATTGTTTAAAAAAATGAGATAGAGTTGCTTAAAAAAGCAGAAACACAGGTATATCTAAGGACACAAAACAATGAATTTTAGATTACTATACTTGCTTGAGATTCAAAACTTTATCAGTCAAAATGATAAGAATTAAAATTGTTTCTACTTGAATATGTTCATGTAATATGATCAATTGTACATGTGTGAGTAAAGGATGGTCACATCAAAAGTGACAATATTTTCTATATGTGCAAATAATTATGATGCTAAAAAAACTAACTCATTGTAGTAGTAATTAAGGGAGCCTGGTTGTAATTATGTACAGTAAGGACATTAAAACTTCCAAAAGATATTTCTGTAGGCCACAACAGAAGAATAGAGCAACAGAATAAGTAGAACCACATCCAAACCCGCTTCCTTGTTATTTACCAATATCATCTAAAGAACACTGTTTAGATGCTGATGTTAGTTGTCTTGACTGGACAAATTTAAATCATATTCAGACAAAAAAAATCAAAAGAATTTTTGACAAGGGTTAAAAGTTTATAGCCTTAAAACTATAAAAACTGTGGTGCCCACTACAAACCACATCCTGGCAATTGTCATGTCTCTCCAAGGAACTACTTGAAATGGTTTTGTTGTGGCTGAGGCAATCATTTCTGAGTTAATAATTAGCTACTATTCCAATCAGATGTAAATTGTCTTTTTTACACTAGATCACTTTTAAGAGGAATATAACAATTTCATTTTTAGCAACTAACATTCAATGTTATAATCATTCATCATTCTATGTAATATAATCAAAATGAGTAGGAAAATGTGTTTTTTACTACTGCATGAAATTGTATTCATTCTCACGCAGCTGAAATTAAATTCAAATGTTACCTGCTTAATGCAGGTGAACATTTATATTTAAAAAAATACTTTTTTTAATTTAAAAAAAGGTGAAGTTTCCTGTTACACTTTTTTGAAAAGCACCTACAAATAGCACTCCTTATTTACATAAAGCAGATTTTAATCATGTTGTGGTTGGTTTTTAGATCTAGAATTTATAAGTGTTATCTTAAATTGAAAGATAAATTGAAGTCAGTCAAGGTTTATCTATTATGAAAAGTTATCATAATTATGATAAAATAATTATGTTATTAGCCAACTTTTTAATCTAACATTACTAACACTGAAGTATTTTTTCAATAACCTAATAAAATTAATGCTTGTCATCATCATACTTTCTGATTTACAAAGTATTTTTCACATCCTTCATTGCATTAGATCCTAAAAAACAACCCTCTACATTAGCATAGTAAATATTTGTAGATTGCTTCCCCAACATCCATTTCCCTCTCTTCTGGCCAAAAAATAACCATGCCATTCTTTGGAGGAATCACCTGTCCCCCAGTCTCAGCCACACAGTTTGGGTGGAGTTAACCCCATCGCTAGTACCAGGAATTGCTTATGCCACTCAGTGTATTCTATCTTTCAGGCCCCATTTATCAGTTTAGGAATGGTCCCTTAAACCAGTGAAATTATGTTCTTGTTTTCTGGGACTTCCAGGAAAGGGAACTTCCTTTATCTCTCATAGGAACTACTGTAAGATTCTGAAACTTTTTGGAATAATACGGTATAAGAATGTAAGATCTGGTAAGATCTGGCTGGATGCAGTGGCTCACACCTGTAATACCAACATGTTGGCAGGCCAAGGCAGGAAGATCCCTTAAGGCCAAGAGTTCAAGACCAGCCTGGACAACACAGTCGGAACCCCCCATCTCTAAAAAAAAAAAAAAAAATACAAAAATTAGCCAGGCATAATGCCATACGCCTGTAGTCCGAACCACTAGGGAGGCTGAGGAAGGAGGATTGTTTGAGCCCAGGAGTTCAAGGTTTCAGTGAGCTATCATTGCACCACTGCATTCCAATCTGGACAAAAGCACGAGACCATATCTCTTTAAAAAAAAAAAAAATGTAAGATCTGAAACCAAAACTGCTAAAACCTTAGTTCCACATAAGGAAGGATGGATAAAAGGGAGGGAGAGGGAAGAAGGTCAAGAGCATAGAGGAGAAAGGAAAACAGGAAAGTAAAGAAAGATGAGAGAGAAAAAGAGGAGAAAAGAGATGTCCAGGCTAGAGAAGGGCACATGAGAAGAAAGGGAGGACAGAGACAAGGAATAAAGCAGAGGCAAACAGAAAAAAACAGAGCTCAGGATGCAGCAAATCCAGAGAGTGAAAAAGTTCTTACCAGGCATTGCCTTGCACTTCAGGTAAGCTGCAGAATAAATTATCTGCTATTGTGAATAGTATCGCAATAAACATATGTGTGCATGTGTCTTTATAGTAGCATGATTTATAGTCCTTTGGGTATATACCCAGTAATGGGATGGCTGGGTCAAATGGTATTTCTAGTCCTAGATCCCTGAGGAATCGCCACACTGACTTCCACAATGTTTGAACTAGTTTACAGTCCCACCAACAGTGTAAAAGTGTTCCTATTTCTCCACATCCTCTCCAGCACCTGTTGTTTCCTGACTTTTTAATGATTGCCATTCTAATTGGTGTGAGATGGTATCTCACTGTGGTTTTGATTTGCATTTCTCTGATGGCCAGTGATGACGAGCATTTTTTCACGTGTCTTTTGGCTGCATAAATGTCTTCTTTTGAGAAGTGTCTGTTCATATCCTTTGCCCGAACCAACCCAAATGTCCAACAATGATAGACTGGATTAAGAAAATGTGGCACATATACACCATGGAATATTATGCAGCCATAAAAAATGATGAGTTCATGTCCTTTGTAGGGACATGGATGAAACTGGAAATCATCATTCTCAGTAAACTATCACAAGGATAAAAAACCAAACACCGCATGTTCTCACTCATAGATGGGAATTGAACAATGAGAACACATGGACACAGGAAGGGGAACATCACACTCTGGGGACTGTTGTGGGGTGGGGGGAGGGGGGAGGGATAGCATTAGGAGATATACCTAGTGCTAAATGACGAGTTAATGGGTGCAACACACCAGCGTGGCACATGTATACATGTGTGGCTAACCTGCACATTGTGCACATGTACCCTAAAACTTAAAGTATAATAATAATAATAATAATAAAAAGAACAAATTATCTGTTAAATTGCCTTTTGAAGTTCTCTAACCACTACTCACAGCCCAGAAGCTATTCTGAATGGGGCAGCTGTAGCAAGTCTATGAAGAGACATATTCTTTGCCTTAAAAGACCACCACCTAATAGAATTTATGAATAAAGAAACAGAACTCTTGCTCAGCACAGTGGCTCTGGCTGGGTGCAGTGGCTCACACCTATAATCCCAGCACTTTGGGAGGCTGAGGCAGGTGGATCACTCAAGGTCAGGAGTTCAAGACCAGCCTGGCCAACATGGCGAAACCCCGTCTCTACCAAAACATACAAAAAAAAAAAAAAATTAGCCAGGAGTTTTGACACATGCCTGTAGTCCCAGTTACTCGGGAGGCTGAGGCACAAGAATTGCCTCAACCTGGGAGTCGGAAGTTGCAGTGAGCTGAGATCGCATCACTGCACTCCAGCCTGGGCGACAGAAAAAGAAAAAAAGAAAGATAGTTAATGAGACTGAAATACACTAATTTTAGCAATCTGAGTTAACTGTAGTACAATAGGCCAAATCACTGCTACTTTTTTTGCCAAAAGCAAATAATCTCATCATTAGCTGTTTATCGAGTACTTATCATAATTCTAATGGTTTACTATCTTTTCACATCTTCCTTGGCAAACCTAAGGGTTACGAGACATTCCCACTGGTAACAGTAGTTCTCACATTGATCTCAAAGGATTGGAAAAGCCAATCTTTGACAAAGGCTGGGCTGGGAATTGAGGATACCATGGTAAGCAAAAACACTGTGCCAGCAGTCATAGAATTTAGTCTCAGGGAGAAACAGGTACAATAAAAATAGACACAGACACAGACACACACGCACACCCCCCCCCCAGAAATGATTGACTATATACCTGTGTGTATATGCATGAGTTTGCCCTCACTGTGCCCTCACTTTGAAGCAGCCCTATGGTGATTCCACCTTCCCCACCCTTACTCCCAGGGAAATACACACCTTCACATGGTGAACCACTAGTTAGATGCTAGAAGTGAATTAAACTCTATGATACTCATCTAAATAATACAATACTCTTTATACATTAGAGTAAAGCAGCCTAGGTAAAAATCAGGAGACTTAAGTAGAGTCTCAGCTCCACGACCTGCTACATAATCTGTGAGTACTGGTGTAAATAAAAACTATAGGGCCTCCTGTGGATGTTATTAACAAATTCAAGACAGTGACAGCAGAACATTTAACTAAGCCCAGGGCTACCCATGACTGCACAGATTACACACCCATGAAACCTTCATGGCTTCCAAACTTATTGGATGTGCAACTTTTATGCAGTTGCTTACCCTACCTCAGGTTCCTTACAGCTTAAAATTGCAGCTTAAAAAAGACCTTCTGCACCCTCCCATAACTAACATCTGTAGTTCTCTATTAAGGAGTGAAACCATTCATTTGAACAGAGTTCTTTTACCTTTTTATAGAAACATTAAAATTCTGACCATGACTCGAAGCTACTGTTATGTAAAAACCCATACATAGTATTTCATTTTCAACCATATTGATGTTTTTTATTTCTATATACCTCCTTAATTTTGCCTAAGAGGAAAAAATATCCAAAGCAGTGTTCCAAGTTTACTATTTTCCCATGTATGCCTTTTAAATCTGAAATTCCCAACTGGGGTCTCTATGTCTAGAAAGTAGTTTTTCCCACAGTAAAATGTCTCCTTGCACAAATCAGATATTTTCTTTTTCTATCACGGAAAAATTATCTATTCAGAATCAACTTCCACATATGGTACAGCATCTGGGTCTGATCCAGTGAAAAGAAGGCAAAATGTCATTTTGACAGTGAGTTAACCGTTTTATTCCCCCAGTTTAGTATTTAGCACAACATAACTGATAACTACGGAAACCAGGAATTCTTTATCTGGGGTCTATAAACAGATTTCTGGGAGTTAATCAACTCAAGTGAAAAAAAAAGTGTATCTTTATTTTCATCAACCTCTAAAATTTAGCATTTTATTCTATTATAAATGTAGGTGACAAACCACAAGAATATTAGTGGTACCTATGACTTGATCACGAATAAATATTATGCATATCTTTGTATCATATTACAATTACTACAGATACCATGAAATACCATTTATGCTCAACATGACTTCAAAATTGTAATAGTGTTACACCCACTATTAGATATTGTGGTTTAATGTGTTAGTAAAAATTATATACTTTTAATAATGCAAAATTGATTTTTCCATTGAATATATTTCAGTATAACCAGCTTCCTTTGTAATCCTAAGTACCTTATTTTATGTGTTCAAAAACACAATTGCAAGGAAAAGTCCAGACTTCTCCAGACTACCAAAGGGGTTCATGGCACATAAAAGGTGAAGAAACAAGTCAAAGTAAGTTACAGAGTACATGTGAAGCAGCTATATCTCTTGTCTTACAAGAAGCAACAGACACATTCTAGTAAAAACAGCCTGGAAAATTCGGGTTCAACAATGATGTCTACATTACAACAAAATCTTCATGGTCATGTATTTTAATATGAAAACAAGTACATGGGCCATTCGTGGTGGCTCATGCCTGTAATCCCAGCACTTTGGGAGGCCGAGGTGGGCAAATCACCTGAGGTCGGGAGTTCGAGACCAGCCTGACCGACATGGAGAAACCCCATCTCTACTAAAAATACAAAATTAGCCGGGCGTCGTGGCACATGCCTGTAACCCCAGCTACTCAGGAGGCTGAGGCAGAAGAATCGCTTGAACCCAGGAGGTGGAGGTTGCAGTGAGCCAAGACTGCACCATTGCACTCCAGCCTGGGCAACAAGAGCAAAATTCCATCTCAAAAAAGAAAAGAAACAAGTACATCAAAATGAAACAGTTTTCATTGTTGTTGTGTTAGTTTTTGTACTGTTTTTGTACATGTGACCATAGAATTTGATCTGAAAAGGTATAACCCAGACACAGTTTTTATAACATTATCTGAAATGTTAGTTGGATTGTTACCTGGGATGATAGTAGGTTACAATCAATGAACAGTCCTTTCCCAGTTTTGTATTTTTGTATCAATCCAGCCATAATAGCTCCATATGCATACAGGCCAGTGGCAAGATCAGTCATAGCTACTCCTGGGCGAACTGGATCTCCATTCTGATTTGAAGGTTGGGTTGAGAAAGAAGAAATAATTAAACATTAAAAGAATCATATGATTTCTCAAATCTTCTAATGTGAAATAGAAAAAAGAATTGTCTATTAACTGTGCAGACACATACACACAAGAAAGTTAATAAAATAAATTGCGATTGTGAGTATCTGTTGGTAATAGGAAAATATTTATATTTACTATATACTTCTCAGTGCATTTCTCTCCCCAATGCCTACTAACCAAACTAAAAATAAAAGATTTTTTAGAAACTGATCTGATGTTTCAATGTTTTAAATTCCTTCTTATTTTATCTTGTTTATGCTAAAAAAATTAATAGAATTTAAATGAGTTAATTTGTTGGGGAGAAAGAGTTAAAGCAGTGTTTTTCTCCTATTGGGTGAGAGGCTCTCTCACAAAAAAAAAAAAAAAAAAAAAAAAAAAAAGAAGGTTAAAAAATCTGGTCAAACCTCCTTGTAAGCATGCCAATAGCTGGCAAAAATACTAACAGTGTCTGCTTAATAATTTAAAAAAAGACTATTTACCCATAAAAAGCTGTTAGCAGACTGCCCCTGAATTAGGATTACTATGATAAACAAACTGAGAATCTCAAGATTTATGGGACATGGAGCACTGGGCACAGGGCATGAGCTTTGCAACTAACTATCTGGGTATAAAATGGAGATGTTTCACAGCCTGTAACACTCCCTGCTAATAACTCATATATTTCATTAAGGACCTCATCTACTGCTTTGGGCCACAGAGTTTTGTCTATTGCAGTAAGAAAGGATCCAGGGGCCTCTCTCAATGTCCCGGACATGTCTCTGCTTTTTCTGAGCCTTTTGATTGCCTGTATTCTTGAAATTATAAGGAAAGCTTAATATTGATTAACATCTCCACTTCATGTCAGTCTGACTTGACAATCCAATCCTTGGCCCATATGTAAAGATGTTAGAACAGTACTTGACACAAAATAAAAATCACCTATCAAAATTATCAACATTGTTATTAGTCATTGATATATCAGATAGTTTCTACTTGTCACTACCTTTAATTCTGCTAAGCCTTAAATCGCACAGAATACCTAAAAAAACTCACATTTCATATTTCACCTGGTTGATGCAGTGATTCAATTACCTCCTTATTAAGTCTAGCTTCTGTTGAATCATTTTCAGAAGTTAATTTGTCCTTTTTTTGTAGCCCATCATAAACCATGTTAATTGTTTTGCAAAAGTACTGTTTTGCAAAATAATGTTTAAAGCAAGTAACTGAGACTGTATA
Organism: Gorilla gorilla gorilla; assembly: GCF_029281585.2. Taxonomy (NCBI): domain Eukaryota; kingdom Metazoa; phylum Chordata; class Mammalia; order Primates; family Hominidae; genus Gorilla; species Gorilla gorilla. Next base: position 50,888,783 of record NC_073230.2, read on the forward strand.
GTAGCTAAACTTATTTTTCCCTGCTTTTCAATACAATTTCAAGGATGATATTGCCATGAAACTTGGAAATGTCTGGCAGTTTACTATTATTATTGTCAAAAGTTGTAATGTAATGCCTTAAATCAATACACTTAAAATTAAATTTGTCATTAGAATTTAAAATTATTTAATGTCTTAAAAGTGAGAGACAAGTTCAAAGTTACATTGACCCTTGAACAACAAAGTTCTGAACTGCATGGATCCACTTATACATGGAATTTTTTTTCAATAAAAGTTACACTAAAGGCTGGGCACGGTGGCTCACACCCGTAATCTCAGCACTTTGGGAGGCCAAGGTGGGTAGATCACCTGAAGTCAGGAGTTCGAGACCAGCCTGGCCAACATGGTGAAACCCCGTCTCTACTGAAAATACAAAAATTAGCCAGGTGTGGTGGCACATATATGTAATCCTGGCTACTCAGGAGACTGAGGCAGGAGAACTGCTTGAACCCAGGAGGCGGAGGCTGCAGTGAGCTGAGATCGTGCCACTGCACTCCAGCATGGGTAACAGAGCAAGACTCCATCTCAAAAAATAATAATAATAATAATACCATATGATCCAGCAATTCCACAACTGGGTAGATATCCAAGAAAGAAGAAAATCAATCACGAAGAGATATGTGCACTCCCATGGTTATTGCAGCACTACTGACAACAGCGGAAATATGGAATAAACCCAAGTGTCCATCAATGGATGAATGGATAAAGAAAATGTGTTCACACACAGTGGCTCATGCCTATAAATCCCAACACTTTGGAGGCCAAGCAGGAGGATCACTTGAGGCCACGAGTTCAAGAACAGCCTGGGTGACAGAGTAAGACCCTGTCTCTACCAAAAAATACAAAAATTAGCTGGGCATGGTGACACACACCCCTAGTACCAGCTACTTGGGAGTCTGAGGTGCAAAGATCACTTCAGTGCAGGAGTTCCAGGCTGGAATGAGCTATGATCATGCCATTGCACTCCAATGTAGGCAAAAGACTGAGACCCTGTATATATATGTCACATTGCAGTTGTTTTTGAAACATATATATATATAGAGAGAGAGAGAGAGAGAGAGGAATATTATTCAGCCATAAAAAATTAGCTGGGCAAAGAATAAATTCCTGTCATTTGCAACAATATGGATGTCACTGGAGGACATTATGTTAAGTGAAAGAAGCCAAGCACAGAAAGACAAATATCACATATTCTGACTCAGATGTGGAAGCTAACAAAGTAGATCTCATGAAGATAGAGAGCAGACTGCTGGTTACCAGAGGCTGGGAAGGGTAGGGGGAGGAGAGATGAAGAGAGGTTGATTAGTGGGTACAAACATACACTTAGATGGAAGAAATAAGAATTATTGTTCAGTAGATCAGTACGGTGACTGTAGCTAACATCAAAAGGCTGTACATTTCAAAATAGTTAGCAGGGAATAATTTGAATGTTCCTAGAACAGAGAAATGGTAAATATTTAAGGTGATGATGGGTATATCAACAGCCCTGATCTGATTATATTAATGTATGGAATGATCACATGAACCCTGAAAACATGTACACCTATTATGTATCGATTTTTAAAAAGCTAAAAAAAAAATGAAACTTCTCAACCTAATAAAGGGTATCTATTAAAAATCATAACCCAGATCACACTTAAAGGTAAAGAACTGAATGTTTTCCCCTAAAATGAAGAACAAGACAAGAGGCCAGGCACGAAGGCTCATTCCTATAATCCCACACTTTGGGAGATTGAAGGGAGGGTCACTTAAGCTCAGGAGTTGGAGCCCAGACTGCACAACATAGTGAGACCCCGGCCTATATATTTTACAAAAGAAAAAAAATTTAACTAATTATTTTGTAAAAGAATGAGACAAGGATGTCCACTCTAACCACTTCAATTCAACATTACACTGGAGGTTTTAGCCAGTGCAGTTAGGGTACAAAAAGAAATAAAATGAATTTAGATTGCAAAGAAAGAAGTAAAACTATCTCAATTTGCAGATGACCCAGTCTTATATATCAAAAGTCCTAAGGAATCCACTAAAAAACTCTTAGAACTAGTAATCGAGTTAAGCAAGATTGCAAGATAAAAGCCAATATACAAACATCAGTTGTATTCTACACACTAGCAATAAACAAAAAATGAAATAAAGAAAGCAATTCAATTTATAATAGAATAAAAAAGAATGAAATACTTAGAAATAAATTTAACAAAAGAAGTACAAACTTATACTCTTAAAATAATAAAATATTGTTGAAAGAAATTAAGACAAAAATAAACCAAAAGACATCTCACAGTCATGGAGCAGAAGACTTAATATCGTTAATATGGCAATGCTTCCCACACTCCTCTGCATATTCAAGGCAATTCTACCTACCAAAATCCTAGATACCTTTTTTGCAGAAATAAAACCTGATCCTAAAAATTCATATGGAAATACCATAAACAAAGAATAACCAATCTAGAAAAAGACAAAGTTAGAGGACTCACAACTTCTGATTTCAAAACTTACTACAAAGCTACTGTAATAAAGGCAGCATGGTACTGGTGGAAGGCAGACATATAAACAATAAAAATTCTCACATTTACATCCAATTACTTTTTGACAAATATGCCAACACAATTCAATTAGAAGAGTCTTTACAAAAAATGGTGAAAATAATAAAGTTGGATCCCCTCCTTGTAGTACATACAAAAATTGACTCTAAATGGATGAAAAATCTAAACTTAAGAGCTACAACTATATAACAAAAGAAAATATAGGAGTAAATCTTTACGATATTGGATTTGGCAATAATTTCTTTGATATGACATCAAAAGCACTAGCAACAAAAGAAAAAATAAATTGGACATAATTGAAATCAAAAATATGTGTTTCAAAGGACACCACCAAGAAAGTGAAAGGACAACCCGAAGAATAAAAGAAAGTTTAGTAAATCATGTACTTGATAAGAAATTTGTACAGAATTTCTTTTTTTTTTTTTTTTTTTTTTGAGAAAGGGTCTTGCTCCATCACCCAGGCTGAAATCCAATGGCGTAATCTCGGCTCACTGCAACCTCCACCTCCTGGGTTCATGCAATTCTCTTATCTCAGCCTCCCATGTAGCTGGGACCACAGGCGCACACCACCATGCCCAGCTAATTTTTGTATTTTTGTAGAGACAGGGTCTCCCCACGTTGCCCAGGCTGGTCTTGAACTCCTGGGCTCAAGCGATCCACTGGCCTGGGCCTCCCAAAGTGCTGGGATTAAAGGCATGAGCGATCACACCCAGCCCAGAATTTTTTTTTTTTTTAAACATTTTATTTATTTATTTATTTTTTTTTCTTCTCCAACTTTTTTTTTTTTTATTATACTTTAAGTTTTAGGGTACATGTGCACATTGTGCAGGTTAGTTACATATGTATACATGTGCCATGCTGGTGCGCTGCACCCACTAACTCGTCATCTAGCATTAGGTATATCTCCCAATGCTATCCCTCCCAGCCCAGAATTTTTAAAGAACACTTACAACGCAAAAATAACAAGAAAAATGACCTAATTTGAATATGGGCAAAAGATCTCAATAGACATTTCTCCAAAGAAAATATACAAATGGTCATTAAACACATGTAAAGATGCTTAATATCATTAGCCATCAGAGAAATGCAAATGAAAACCACAGTGAGTCTACAACTCAACAATAAAAAGACAAATAATCCCATTTTTTAAAAATGGGTAGGTCAGGCGCAGTGGCTCATACCTGTGATCCCAGCACTTTGGGAGGCTGAAGCCAGAGGACTCCTTGAGCTCAGGAGTTTGAAACAAGCCTAGGCAAAAAAGCAAGTCCACATCTCTACGATAAATACAAAAATTAGCCAGACATAGTGGTGCACACCTGTGGTCCCAGCTACTAGGGACACTGAGGCGAAAGGATTGCTTGAACCCAGGAGGTGGATGTTGCAGTGAGCTGAGATTCCACCACTGCACTCTAGCCTGGGTAACAGAGCAAGACTCTGTCTCAAAAAAATATATATAATAAATAAAATAAAAAATTAAAAAAGTAAAAATTGAAGTTAAGTGGGCAGAGGTTTTAAAGACACATTTCTCCAAAGAACTAGATACAAATGACCAACAGGCACATGAAAAGATATTCAACATCATTAGTTGTCAGAGAAATGTAAATTAAAACCACAGTGAAATACTACTTCACACTCACAAGGATGACTATCATAAAAAAAGAGAGATAATAACAAGTGTCAAGAAGGATGTGAAGAAATGGAGCCTTCATGTACTATTGGTGGGACTGTGAAATGCGGTAGTCACTGTGATAAACAGTCTGGCAGTTCCTCAAAAAGTTAAATATAGAGTTACCATATGACCCAGCAATTTCACTACTAGGTATATACCCAAGAAAATGAAAGCATGGGCTGGGTGCATTGGCTCATGTCTGTAATCCCAGCACTTTGGGAGCCTGAGGCGGGCGGATCACGAGGTCAGGAGTTCGAGACTAGTCTGGCCAACATGGTGAAACCCCATCTCCCCTAAAAATACAAAAATTAGCCGGGCACGGTGGTGCACGCCTGTAATCCCAACTACTCAGGAGTCTGAGGCTTGAACCCGGGAGGCAGAAGTTGCAGTGGGCCAAGATTGCACCACTGCACTCCAACCTAGGGGACAGAGCAAGACTCCAACTCGGAAAAAAAAAAAAAAATTAAAAACAAGAAAATGAAAGCATGTGTCCTCACAAAAAGCTTAGACACAAATTTTTATAGCAGCATTATTCATAATAGCCTAAGAGTAGAAATAACCCAAATGTCCATCGAATGATAACAGATAACGTGGGGACTAGCCATATGGTAGGATATTTTAGGCAACAAAAAAGAAACTATTCTACTAATACAATATGGTGGGATATTTTAGGCAACAAAAAAGAAACAAACTATTCTACTAATACATGGAAGCACTTTAACAAATATTATGCTAAGTGAGAGAAGGCAGTCACAAAAGGCTGCATATTATATAATTCCATTTACATGAACTGTCCAGAACAGGCAAATCCATAGAGACAGAAGGTAGATTAGCCAGGGGCTGGGAGGAGGCAGGAATAGGGAATGACCACAAATAGGTAAGAGGTTTCTTTATGGGGTGATGAAAATGTTCTAAAATTGACTGTTGTAAGGTTGCAAAACCTGTGAAGTATACTAAAAGCCACTGAATTGTACGCTGTAAATGGGTGAGTTGTACAGTATATGAATTATATCCATAAAGCTGTTGTATTTTTAAACTCCATAATTCTGATAATTAAATGAAGCAGGAAAAATAAAGTTTAAAAGAAATCTTTAAAGACCTGCTTAAAATCATGTATTTAGTAAAAATTCTAGAAGTTTTCTTTCATTCAAGGCTATTGTTTTATTTCATTTACTTATTTCAATGAAGTTTTATTTCAGTCAAGGGTAACAATAACTAAAGAAGGGGTACCATTCACTCCTTAGTACAATTCTGAGGTGGCTATGCTCATACTGTGAAAATGTCTTATAAATATATTCCTATCATTGAAAAGTTGTCAGAATGCCAGAGAAATAAGGAAGCAAAAATAAATTACCATTTAGTGAGTAGAAACTCCCACAGAGAACAACACTGTGGCTGTAAAGTGCCTAAGTATTCCCAGGTGCAATAAGACAAAATCAGAGAAGGGGCTGTGTATCTACAAGGTACAACCCCCTTCCACATCTGGAACTCCACAGAGCCCTGCTGCTATGGCAGTACAAAACAATGTCTCCCTTCTCCTTAACTCTGGGATGAATGGGGTGGTATTGTCTCTATCATGGGTAAAGGGATTAATTACTCAAAATCTTTAGTAAAAATACATTGAAAAAAATGGGTAATTCACAAACCTTGTTAAGCAATATGCCTGAGAATCTCACCATAATTTATTAGAAGTGGACTTAAACTCATATACAGACTTTTAAACATCAAGTAATATTTTATTTTATTAAATTATAGCTCTAGAAATTGATAGTACAATTTTTATTTTGTTCATGGTCACTTAGAAACGGTTTTAAATGTATTTAGCTCTTTTAATGAATTAATGTAACCCTTTTGTCAGAGAGATTTATGATAATTTTGCTGTAAAAGTAACAGATATGACTGTCATCAATAAAGACAAGAAAGGGAAGAGTCTCTAGTTAACACTTAAGACATACAACTATAGTGTGAGAACAAAGTATTAAATAAAAATACTAAAAGTCTTCTGATTATTCACTTCCCATATGTATTCATGTATTTCTCTATTTTCACCATTCCCAATGTTATTTTCTTTTCTTTTCTTCCTTTTTTTTTTTGTTTTTGTTTGTTTGTTTGTTTTTGTTTTTTTTAGATGGAGTCTTGCTCTGTCTCCCAGGCTGCAGTGCAGTGGCATGACCTCAGCTCTCTGCAACCTCCACCTCCTGGCTTCAAGTGATTCTTCTGCCTCAGCCTCCCGAGTAGCTTGGGACTACAAATGCATGTCACCATGCCTGGCTAATTTTTTTATTTTTAGTAGAGATGGGGTTTCACCATATCGGCCAAGTTGATCTCAGACTCCTGACCTCGTGATGTGCCCACCTTGGCCTCCCAAAGTGCTGGGATTATAGGCGTGAGCCATCATGCCCAGCTCCCAGTGGGTTATTTTCTTATACTCTGTCATCCCCCATTCATTCACGTATTCAAAAACTCACTAAAAGTAAAAGCTGACCATTAGTGGAAAAACCACTCAAATCTGAATAAGGTACAGTTTAGATAAAAGAATTGTATCAATGACTATTAAAAGAAATTATCAATGATAATTTCTTAGTTTTGATCATAGCTCTACTTGAAAATGTTAACATTAAAGGAAATGGGGTGAAGAGTATAGGCACTCTACTACTTATGCAACTTTTTTGATAGGTATAAAACTATTTCAGGCCAGGCGCAGTGGCTCACACCTGTAATCCCAGCACTTTGGGAGGCCGAGGCGGGCAGATCACCTGAGGTCAGGAGTTTGAGACCAGCCTGACCAACATGGAGAAACTCCCTCTCTACTAAAAATACAAAATTAGCCAGGCATGGTGGCAAGCACCTGTAATCCCAGCTACTCAGGAGGCTGAGGTAGGAGAATCACTTGAATCCGTTGCACTCCAGCCTTGGCAACAAGAGCAAAACTCCATCTCAAAAAAAAAAAGGAAAGGAAAGAAAAGAAAAGAAAAAGAAAAAAAACTATTTCAAAATTAAAAAGTTAAAAAGTAAAACCTGAAATTCCTTCTTTAAAAATTGATAATTTTGAAATGGCAGAAATGGTTTAGTGGTTTTTCTTTATTTTTTTGATTATGCAATCTAGAGATGAAGGGGAAAAACCACACCACTACCTGTGAAGGTTTTTGTTTTTTGCTTTTGTGTGTGTGGGGGGGGGGGGTTTGTTTTTTTTTTTTTTTTTTTTTTGAGACAGAGTTTTGCTCTGTTGCCCAGGCTGCAGTGCAGGGGCATGATCTCAGCTCACTGTAGCCTCTGCCTCCTAGGTTCAAGCGATTCTCCTGCCTCATTCCCCCAAGTATCTGGGATTACAGGCACATGCCATCATGCCCTGCTAATTTTTGTACTTTTAGTAGAGACGGGGTTTCCTCATGTTGGCCTGGTCTCGATCTCATGGCTTAAAGTGATCTGCCTGTCTCAACATCCGAAAGTGCTGGCATTACAGGCCTGAGCCACTGCACCCAGCCAAAGGTGTTTTTTTTTGTTTCCTTTACATCCCGATCTCTTAAATCACAAAATTAAATATTTTAAAAGATTACTTACATACACAATTTAAGAATTTTTAACATTTTTATTCATTTCTCTATGCTCTTCCCACTACATTCAGAGCTTGCCAAATGAAATAGGGAAAGAAAAAAGAAAGAAATGAGGGAAGGAAGAAAAGAAGGAGGGGGGAGAGAGGGACAGCGTGAAAAAAAATCATGTGTTTTTCTAAGTTTCTAAAATCTTGTTTTGTTAAAAAGTGCATCGAAGCTGTAAATCAATTTGGGCATATGTTCAATAAAGAAGCATGAATTTGAAAAGTCGCCAAGCATTTTTCTCTTGTTACATTACTCAACCTAATTACTTCATAAAACAACAAAAGTGTTAAAACTTTTTTTAAGTAGTTGGCTTCATTTCTAAAATAAAAAATCATTCTTAAATGTATGTGTCCCTATGTTGTATCTTTATTTCATACTGAGTCATTCATTATACTAATGTAATCTACAGAAATTTTTTTTGTATCCTGGGGCACACAAATTTTTTAATAAACCACTTTCCGAAATATAAATTTTTCTAGCATTTAACAACCACACAACCTTTGGAGAAGTTCTTGGCCTTTCTTAGTTTTTTTCTCAGTTGTCAAATATGGGTAATGATAAAATCTACTTCAGCATTTGGTATGAGAATTAAGTAAGAAAAGGTGTATAAAAGCACTTTATGAAGGTAAAAGGCTGCACAAATGAGACTTTTTATAAACTACTTGGTGTGATGATGGGACACCTGTCAGAATGACTTCGCAACAGTGCAAGGCAGAGAGACGAGATGAGAATCTCAATCAAGGACAAGTGGAGGCCATGGATTCAAGAGATAGTCAGAAACTTGAATTCAGAGACTTTGATTATTGATCAGTTGGGGAGAGTAAAAAATGAAATAAATTTGGGGAAACAATCAACAGGAAATTAAGTTTCTTAATATGAAGGTAGTATTTTCATTGTTAAAACCACTATCCTTATGACTTGTAGCCCTAACTAGCAGGAAAACTGTCTTCAGTGGAATTGCAAGCATAGAGAACAAAGAATGGAATATTCAGATCAAATGAGGGTTTCCGTGCACACAGAACACGAGTCCTTACAGTCACTGCATTCACACTTCATGGGCACAGACTCTGCAACTATACAGCATCTGAACCTTCTGTTCCAAACACACACTCTACTTGAACCACTAATTGATACTAAAAATATGCTTACAGACGTTCACATACAAATTTCCACAAACTAACATTCCCCTACTTGAAGGAAATTCCATTTACTAACTCAAAACACTGAACTCCACTCCTTCCACTGCCTCATCTATAAACAGGCATAACAAAGTCTATTACTTATGTACCTCAGTAACACTATGGAGCCCTCCAGTCTAAATCACACCATTTTAGAACTTGAAAGGATCCTGTAGTTCAATCCTCTTATCAGTAAAGGTAAACAAGCAGGAAAGTACACGAGTTGTTTAGAGATCAGTGTCTACTAATTACTGACAAACAGAGCCCTAATAAGACAGAGAAAAGAGTCTTAACACTACAAAGCACTAAATTTAGGCTATAAGTGGTGAACAATCCCAACAAGAGAAAGGTCTTTACATTGCAGACTAGAACAGGAAGATCATTTTTCTTCATTACACCCTGAAAGACTTGAAGCTTTCATCCATACACCTCCAGCTAAACCTCAACAAACCACAAACCAGAAGAAAAAAAAAAATGACGAATTGAGACCCCAGAAGAAAGGAAGAAAAAAGAAAGACTGACAGGAGGGGGGAAAGAAGAAAGCAAAAACTCTCTCTGATCTTCATCGCAGGTGGACTCACCATATTAGCCAGGCAACTCAAGGGAAAATGTAACAAAGTGATTTGTGTCATTCTCCGGATACCTTGTAAGTGCCTGATTACCTAATATTATTAATGTCTTTGTAATACTATACTAAAATGTTCTGCCCTTCCAAACATGAAAAGTATGAACTTATAAATCATAATATCATATAGCCAAATTTTAGCATCCAACTTACTCTACACAAGGCTTATAAGCAAGCAATCCTTGTTACAGAAGAGGAGCTAAGGAAGAGTCAATTTAAATAAATACTGTGAGATGTTAAGTAGCAAAGTCAAGATGAGACCCCAAATCAATTTATCCAAAAACTGCTGCCTATACCACATTGCTGGATTCAAATGCCTTCCTCACGGCTTCATGATCAGGTTTGGATTAAATATTTTGCACTTAATAAACTAATAAGCTGTATTCAGATCTCTTTCACTTCTGTAACATGTATGCTTCCAACATCATGTTTTTCAAAATGCTTTAACACATGTCAGATTTAACACTAAAAGATAATTTTATAAGTGCCAATATTATCACTATTTTACAATTCATGAGAGAAATATTTAGGCTGGGCACCGTGGCTCATGCCTGTAATCCCAACATTTTGGGAGGCCAAGGTGGGCAGATCACTTAAAGTCAGGAGTTCAAGACCAGCCTGGCCAACATGGTGAAACCCATCTCTTCTAAAAATACAAAAATTAGCCAGATATGGTGGCACGCACCTGTGATCTCAGATACTGGGGAGGCTGAGGCAGCAGAATCGCCTGAAAACAGGAGGCAGAGTTTGCAATGAGCTGAGATGGCACCACTACACTTCAGCCTGATGACAGAGCAAGACTCTGTCTCAAAACAAAGAAATATTTAGACAATAAATTAACTTGTCAGAGTCACAGAGAGTAAATGATAGAACTAGAACTCAGGAATTCTGATCCAAAAGCTTCTGTTCTTTTTGGTACCATCTTTTCTCCATATATTGTTTTATTATACATCAATATTCCTCATCTTTCCTTTTCAGACAATCACTAAAGAGCAAAAATTTTAAATGTGTGAGTTAATTTGTCATTTCTACAACTGCAGTCAAGAAATGATAGGCCCTAATGTGGTATGGCTTGTTCTTTTTTTTTTTTTGAGAGGGAGTCTTGCTCTGTCGCCCAGGCTGGAGTGCAGTGGCACGATCTCAGCTCACTGCAAGCTCTGCCTCCAGAGTTCACACCATTCTTCTGCCTCAGCCTCCCGAGTAGCTGGGACTACAAAGGCCCACCCACTACCACGCCCGGCTAATTTTTTTTTTTTTTTTTTTTTTTTGTATTTTCAGTAGAGACGGGGGTTTCACCATGTTAGCTAGGATGGTCTCGATCTCCTGACCTCGTGATTTGCCCACCTCGGCCTCCCAAAGTGCTGAGACTACAGGCATGAGCCACCGCGCCCAGCCGGTATGGCTTGTTCTTTGCAACTCAAGTGAACTGCAAACAATCTAATGTACCTACAGAGAAACATGCTTTTACCACTCAGAGATCAGGCAGGATGGGCATGTTCAGGGAGGTATGGCCATAGATGCTTTTACCATCTGAACAATGTAAACCAAAACTTTTTTCAGAAAATAATTGAAAGAATCAATTCATTGGCAGCCTACATTGAAAAATACACAAAACCACAAATTTCCAAAAATGCCTTAATACTTCGATCACACTATTTTCTTGTCTACTGACTGAAAACCATCTCAATCATTTTTACTAAGCTCCCACAGTGAGATTCCCAAAATATCATCTAGCCTGTCTGTCCTCATGAGTTTAAATAGAGTAAGACTGGGAGAAAATGAAATGGAAGGTTGGGGAATTGTGATATTTTAAGGAATAGACTAAGAAATAATTTCAAAAATTATTTTACATCTTTCCATGCTGCTCTTCAAGAAAAAGTTTCTTAGTTACAGTTTCTGTGCTACAGTTTTCTGCACTGATGGATCAGAGGGTAGAAAGAACAAATGTAAAAGTCAATGGCTCCAACTTCTGAAACAAAACAACATTTATATCCATGAAGATCTGCATATAAACAATCTTGCATTTAATAGGCATCCTCTGAACTCATTCTGTAAAAAACTTTTAAAGAGACATTTGGTCTAACTCCCTGCCTTTAGGTAGGTAAATTTCCAAGTCATCTAGGAGAGATGCTCATACCTCTCTTTAAGTATCTCCAGAGGACCGAGAAGAGTTACTGAGTGTCTATTACATGCCAGGCAAGCACTACAATGGAGAAAGGAGCTAGCATTGTTTCCTCCGTGTTCGTCTACACATTATCTCATTGAATCTTAGTACATATGTCGGGATACATGTTAGTATTCTCACTTTTACAAACGAAAAAATAATGAGGCTGAGAGATGTTAACTGGGACTAAGATTCCAAGCCAGGACTGTCTGAAGGCCCAAGATCTTTCTACTCTATCATGCTAATAGAAACTGCGTGATCTGGACCTATTTCTTTATCTATTGGAAGATTTCATTGCCCTAGTGGTCAAAGAGCTCTTCATTAGGTAACTAAAACCTCTTCTCTGATATGAGCTAATATTCTCTTATTCATTGTTCTATGAATAATAACAATAACTGCTCTACATCTTACCCATAAAAATAGATTAAAACAGACATCAAATCATTTATTTGCCTTATCCAAGGCAAAAATTCCGGTCCCTATAGACTTTCACTGGAGAAAGTCTATTTTATATCCCTGAAATCATTTTGGCCATTTTTCTTCTCCAATTATAACAACTTTTTCAAAGCATTATGACCCAAATGAACACAACACTCTGAAAAGTAACTGAGATAGAAAAAAAAAGTGGGGGTGGGGTTCCTTTCTTTAATAAAATTCAGAAAGTAAAAATAGGCCAGGCATGGTGGCTCACACCTGTAATCCCAGCACTTTGGGAGACCAAGGTGGGTGGATCACCTGAGGTCAGGAGTTCAAGACCAGCCTGGCCAACTGAAAATACAAAAATTAGCCAGGCATGGTGGCGCACACCTGTAGTCCCAGCTACTCGGGAGGCTGAGGCATGAGAATCCCTTGAACCCAGAAGGCAGAGGTTGCAGTAAGCCGAGATCACTCCATTGCACTCCAGTCTGGGCAACAGAGTGAGACACCATCTCAAAACAAAACAAAACAAAACAAAACAAAAGCTTTTTAATCCCTACCTCAAAGCCGAATATTTTTTCCAAACTTTTGTACCATATTTTTTCCAAATATTCACAACCCAGAAATTCCCAGTTCACATTATCTGAGTACAGGGTTTTACCTAATAAGAAAGGCTCTCCTTTTAAGCGTGTAGCTTAAAGAACTCTAGAAGGAATCAAGTGCCATAGCTATGGCTACCATGTAGCAGCTTCTGATTATCAAACTGAAGCTGAATCTTTCCTAGAACAATTAAAGATTCCAAATTCATATACAGCAAATAATCAATAAGCACCAACTCTATGGTGGGTCTATGTTATATTCTAGATATACAAAAGGGATGTCCCAAAGATTCTCTCTCAATTCAGCCACTAATATTCTAAACAGGAAGACAAACAGATATATATTAGCAGCATAAGTAAAAACATACAGAAGCACAGAGGGAAAAAATGGCAAAACAAATCTAATAGAGTTAAGAACCATGTCATAAAGGAGGGATAGAAGTCCTGCACACCTAGTAGTGCTCTCAATGGAAGCACTATCGGCATTTTGCAAGAAAAATTCAGATTCAGGGGCCTGTCCCATACATTAAGGATGTTTAATCCATACCCCAAGCACTAATGTCAATAACAAATGAAATATCCCACATATCATTTTAAAATTTCCCTAGAGTTTTACTATCTCCAGATGAAGGATACTTCAAGCTCAGAACTGACATAGTGAACAGATCCACCATCCTATTGCTTCTTAATTATGAACAGTAGCAGGGAAAGTGAAGCTAGGAGTTCAATGACTAAATAAATGAGTGAAAGTGTTTAAAATATTAAAAGATCTAATAAGGTCAAGAAATTTGTGATACAAAAGATGCAATTAGAGAATAAAACCAAAAATAGAATCTTCACAAATAACACAAAATACAAAATGTGGATATATGAGTGGGTTGAGCAAATGAATGTCGGTAAGTAAAGATAACCATACAACTGGCATCTAAATAAGACTACAAATTACAGCATGGTTTCACATATACCTCGTGTGATGCTGCACCATCACTTTACAACCATGTATTTGTTCTTTTATTGTATATATGTACTGTGTACAACATATTTTGAAACATATGCACATTGTAGAATGGCTCCACCAAGCTAATTAACAAATGCATTACTTCATATACTTATATTTTATTATGATAACGCTTAAAAAATCTACTGTCTTAGAGATTTTCAGGAACACAATACAGTCGCGTAGCCACAGTTGGCCCTGCAGAACACAAATATATGCAAATTGACCCTCGGTATATATGTATCCCTCAAGCTGCATTTGACTGAAAAAACTCCACATGTAAGTGGGCCCGCACAGTTCAAATTCATGTTATTCAGGGGTCAACTGTACATTAAGTATATTAACTATGTTGTACAATAGATCTCTTGAACTTATTCCTCCTAGCTAAATTTTTATATCCTTTGACCAACATCTCCCTAACCTGCCCTCCTCCCCAGGCCTCTGGTAACCACCATTCTACTCTCTACATCTATGAGTTAGACATTTTCGGATTCCATATATAAGTGAGGTCATGTGGTGTTCATCTTCTGTGCCTGGCTTATTTCACTTAGAATAATGTCCTTCAGGTTCACTTATGTTGTAACACGTGACAAGAATTCCTTGTTTTTTCTAAGGCTGAATAGTATTCCATTACATATATATACCATGTTTCTTTATCCATTTATTCATTCATTCATGGACACTGAAGTTGATGCTGCAATGAACATAGGAGTGCACATATCTCTTCCACATTACTGATTTCATTTCGCTTGAGTATATGCCCATTGGTGGGGTTGCTGGATCATATAGTTGTTCTACTTTTAATTTTTTGAAGAACCTCCATACTGCTTTCCATAACGGCCACATTAATTTACATAGCCACTAACAGCCATCACTTTACAACTTTACAATTACCAGTGAAAAAACATATTTTCCAGGCCGGGCGTGGTGGCTCACACCTATAATCCCAGCACTTTGGGAGGCCAAGGCAGGTGGATCACGAGGTCAGGAGTTCGAGACCAGCCTGACCACCATGGTGAAACTCTGTCTCTACTAAAACCACAAAAATTAGCTGGAGATGGTTGCACACTCCTGTAATCCCAGCTACTCAGGAGGCTGTGGCAGGATAATCACTTGAACCTGGGAGGTGGAGGTTGCAGTGAGCCAAGATCGTGCCATTGCACTCCAGCCTGGGCAACAGAGTAAGACTCCGTCTCAAAAAGAAAAAAAATTAAAAACATATTTTCCCTATTTTACAGACGGAAAAACTGAAGTTAGAGAATCTGTCTAACGTTACACCAAATGACAGAACGAAAATTCAAACCCAGATTTTCTGATTCCCATGACTGTTCAATAAAGGTGTTAAATAGGTCTTCAATGGCTGCTCAAAGTAATGACAGGACATGAACTTAAGAAGAAAACTGTAAGAGTCAAGGTTTTCAGATTACATGGCAGAGGAGAGAAAAGGCCAGGATGTTTGTTACCTATGATGGTGGGAAAGAGAGTATGTGCATAGATTTTAGAAGTGGAGTGGATGTTGGCATAGGTTATAGAACCACGACTAGATGTCAAGGTAGACAGCAAGAAGCCTGGGACACCATCCCTGGTTCAGTGTTTGCAGAAAGTGGAGAAGCCAGGAACAAGCATTCTCCAATTGAAAGTAATTTAAAACCATTATCCCAATCTATACTCCTGCTATATTGTTCATGATACTTAAATTTTATTCTTTTTTTTTTTTTTTTTCTGAGACGTAGTCTTGCCCTGTCACCCAGGCTAGAGTACAGTGGCATGATCTCGGCTCACTACAACCTCCACCTCCCGGGTTCAAGTGATTCTCCCACCTCAGCCTCCCGAGTAGCAGGATTACAAGCATCCACCATCATGCCCGGCTAATTTTTGTATTTTTGTAGAGACGGGGTTTATGCATGTTGGCCAGGCTCGTCTTGAACTCCTGGCCTCAGGTGATCCGCCCGCCTCAGCCTCCCAAAGCGCTGGGATTACAGGCATAAGCCACCACACCCAGTCTTAAATTTTCTTTTTAACCTACAACATTGAAACAAACCATTTATATTAACATTTACTTTAGTCTTTCCTCCTGGTTTACTTTTTAAAAAGAACCTTTCTCTTTTTTTTTTTAACATTTCTTTGAAATGTTTTCAGTTTGTTGATGTTTCTCTGGGATTTCTGGTGCTTATAAACCAACTCAGTATTACAGATTCCAGCGTACCAGTGCCATATATAGATAAACTATGATGATCTTATTCCTCTGTAACGTGAAACAAAAATGAACACAGCTCAAAATGATATTGACAATATCAAGGGAATCGACATCAAGAAATAATTGTTACATAGAATGCTCAATGAAAATAATGTATTCTATCTTAGAAAATTAAAAAATAAAATACAAAAATTTGCCAAGCGTGGTGGCACATGCCTGTAATTCAGCTACTCGGGAGGCTGAGGGAGGAGAATCGCTTAAACCCATGAGGCGGAGGTTGCAGTGAACCAAGATCGCACCACTGCACTCCAGCCTGGACGACAGAGAGAGACTCCATCTAAAAAATAAAAATAAAAATAGGCTGGGCGCAGTGGCTCATTCCTATAATCCCAGCACTTTAGGAGGCCAAGGTGGGTGAATCACTGGAGGTCAGGAGTTTGAGACCAGCCCGGCCAAGATGGTGAAACCCCACCTCTGTTAAAAATACGAAAATTAGCTGGGTGTGGTAGTGGGCGCCTGTAGTCCCAGCTACTCAGGAGGCCAGAGCAAGAGTATCACTTGAACCCGGGAGGTGGAGGATTGCAATAAGCCGAGATGGCACCACTGCCCTTCAGCCTGGGTGACATAGTGAGACTCTGTCTCAGACAAAAAAGTAAAAAATAAAAATAAAAAATTATGTATTCCAAATGTGATTACATTTGCTAGACTCTTTAGAAAGATGCCAACAAATAACTGTTTCCGTAACAAGGACTACTGACCATTGAGAATCCTCATTCCCAGTCCAAACAAAGGGCTTGAATCTTTCTCTCCCCAAAAAAGGAAATACACCAGCATCCTCATTCCTCACCCTATGTAACTCCAATGTAAAATTATTTAGATGAGAAAATTTTTAAGCATTTTCCTCAAATAATGTCTCTGATCTCATTTATTTATTCTGCTTCGACCAGCAACAGCACTATTTATAAGTAACCAAAAGATACCTATAAATCAGCTGTAGCTGACCTGGGTTGGCTTCATTGCTATGGCTCTTACTATGGAATCTTCATTGTATAGAGAAGGCCAAAAACTACTAAGATTGGCTAAACCAATCTTCTTAGCCATAAGGAACTGAAAACAAGGAACAGGCTGAAATTTCATCTGTATCTGGTCCCAGAAAGGACCTTAATCCACAACCCAAAAATGTCAGGGGAAAGGAAATTCTAAATATAAATCCCATTGACTCTTGAGACATGCAAATCATCTCTTCCTCTCTATTTTTCTCTCAGAAACAACTATGCAATTATACTTTTCTTAAATAAATTCCAATGGGATCATAAAATTTAAAGAAATTTAGATTTCATGAGATGACAATAAATTGAACCCTGATCCAACTCTGTCCAGGAGAGTGGTGGAGCAAGATGGCGGAATAAAAAGCTCCACCGACCATCCCCCAACACGCACACACAAGGAGTTAACAACTATCTACACCTTCATAAGGACCAAAAATCAGGTGAGCATTCATAGTACCTGGTATTAACTCTGTCCATTATATTTACCAAATGAATAGAGAATTTCAAAGATCTACATACAAGATGGCAGTAGATCAAGACCAAGGTCCAATCTCTCCTTCTTAGACTGTGATGGTGAAAATAAAATATCAAGGAGCAATGAGATTACAAATAAAGGAAAATATGCAAAGCTACAGATCATAAACAAACAATGCAGACAGCTATTTTCTTTTTTTTGATACAGAGTCTCACTCAGACGCCCAGGCTGGAGTGCAGTGGCGTGATCTCGGCTCACTGCAACCACCCTCTCCCGGGTTCAAGCAATTCTACCGTCTCAGCCTCCTGAATAGCTGGGATTACAGGCATCCACCATCATGCCCAGCTAATTTTTGTATTTTAGCAGAGCCGAGGTTTCCTCATGTTGGCCAGGCTGGTCTTGAACTCCTGACCTCAGGTGAACAGCCGGCCCCGGCCTCCCAAGGTGCTAGGATTACAGGCATGAGCCACTGTGCCCAGCCTCAGCCTGTTATTTTCAACACTTTCATTAAGTCAGGCAAAAATAAACCGTCTCTTGCCTAATCCTTCTACCAGTGTTCTTTTCTCTTGCAATTTATGGACAAGTTCAAACTGAAGACATATCCTTTCCAGGATTCTTTTTTTTTTTTTTTTTTGAGATGAAGTTTCACTCTTGTTGCCCAGGCTGGAGTGCAATGGTGAGATCTCAGCTCACTGCAACCTCTGCCTCCCGGGTTCAAGTGGTTCTCCTGTCTCAGCCTCCTGAGTAGCTGGGATTACAGGTGACTGCCACCACGCACGGCTAATTTTCTGTTTTTAGTAGAGATGGGGGTTTCTCCATGTTGGCCAGGCTGGTCTCGAACTCCCAACCTCAGATGATGCCCCCCCCCCCGCCCCACCTTGGCCTCCCAAAGTGCTGGGATTACAGGTGTGAGCCACCACGCCCAGCCAACATATCCTTTCATTACTATTGTTTTTCAAACTTTAAAGCAAATATTTTATTTGGATCACATAAAAACTAAAGGATCATTACCATGAATGTGCTAAATTATTGAAAAATAAATTTTTTTCTATAAAAAAGGTACATTTTATTTAAAAGGCATTTGAATGATAGAGGAATATAACAGAGGTAAAACCTGACATTTTAAACTACAGAAGATTGCATGATCTTTTACAAAATAAATAAATTGTTGGCTGGGTGCGGTGGCTGACACCTGTAATCCCAGCACCTTGGGAGGCCAAGGCAGGTGGATCACTTTAGGTCAGGAGTTCAAGACCAGTCCGGCCAACATGGTGAAACCCCACCTCTACTAAAAAATACAAAAATTAGCTGGGCGTGGTGGTGAGTACCTGTAATCCCAGCTACTCAGGAGGCTGAGACAGGAGAATTGCTTGAACCCAGGTGGCAGAGGTTGCGGAGAGCCGAGATCACACCACTGCACTCCAGCCTGGGCGACAGAACAAGACTGTTGCAAAAAAATAAATAAGTAAATAAATAAGTAAATTTTTAGCAAGCATTAGATATTTCAGAATAAGACATAATCCTTCCACAATGAAATACTTTCTATGAAAAAAGAAACTTATCTCAAATAGGGGAGTCCCTTTCCCCCAAAAGACATTTCTTGAAAAACCAGGATTCATTGTGTATGTGTGTATGTGTGTGTGAAATCTTTCACTAGCACTCTGTTTTAGAAAAGAGGTTTTAGAGGAATTTGAAGATTTTGCTTTCCAATATAAATTTCACAGACAACTCTTCTTTCGGCTTTCCTTCCATTTAGGGTCAAATATAAGAAAAACAAAGTAGAACCACCTAGTGATATAACTTTTATGAAATAACAAATGAAATATCATATAAGCTTCAATAACAAACATCCGTAGTGTTAATGTCAGTCACTGGGATTGAGTCTATAAATCCAGTTCTAGTTGAACTAACTAAACTAAACTGAGCAGTCAATTCAGTCAACCAACAAGTAAGTTGTGTAAAGGCAGAAAAACATGCTTGTTTATTTTCTCTATATTTATTTGCAGGTTCCCTGAACTAAGAATCTAGTTATTTTAAAACATGTAGGCCGGGTGCAGTGGCTCATGCCTGTAATCCCAGCACTTTTGGAGGCTGAGGCAGGCAGATCACCTGAGGTCAGGAGTTCAAGACCAGCCTGGCCAACATGGCGAAACCCTCTGTCTACTGAAAATAGAAAAATTAGCCATGCGTGGTGGCTCTGTCCAGCCACCGGGAGGCGGAGGTTGCAGTGAGCACAGGTGGAGCCACTGCACTCCAGCCTGGGCAACAGAGCGAGGCTCCGCCTCAAAAAAAAAAAAAGTAAATATATTTACACATTCGATCAAACAATATGTGAATGCCGATTATGTTCCAGGCACTGTTCTAGATTTGGGGGGTACAGTACAGCCAGTCCGTGCCTTCATAAAGCTTACATCTTAAAGGTAGATAAAGAAAGTAACTAATAAGAATGAAATATAATTTCATGCATGAAGATGACTGCTATGAAGAAAACTAAAGGAGGATAAGGAGCTGGAGAGTAACTGGAAACACTGTGAGGGTGGTTGGACAACCTAAAAGGGATGTCACCTTTCAGGACTGAACCTCCAATTAGTAGTACACTAAATCAAATATTCCATTTATTGACCACATACTCTTATTTACGGATGTTAATAGGTACCATCTTCACAACAACCACTAGAAATAGTTATGTTCTCCCCATCTCACAGATGAAAAAAGGGAGGTTCACAGTAGTTTGTCTAAACAGCTTATCTAAATTTGCATAATAAATGGCAGAGCCTGCATTCAAATGCTATGTAACTCCAAACCCCATGTTCTTTGCACTATATTACACAATTGCTGATAAAAAATCAAAATGGCCTCATTATTTCCAAAGTTATATTTCCACGGTTATAATATTCATTAGCTTTAATAAGTTTTAGCCTTGCATGGTGGCTCGCACCTGTAATCCCAGCACTTTAGGAGGCTGAGGTGGGGATCACTTGAGCCCAGGGTTTCAAGACCACTCTGGGCAACATAATAGGTCCCTGTCTCTATAAAAACTGAAAAACATTAGCCAGGCCTGGTGGCATGTGCGTATAGTCCCAGCTAGTTAGGAGACTGAGGTGGGAGGATCCTTTGAGCCTGGGAGTTTGAGGCTGCAGTGAGCCATGACTGCACCACTGCACTCCAGCCTGGGTGACACAGCAAGACCCTATTTCAAAAAATAAAATAAGTTTTAATAAACTAAATTCCTATTATATACCATATTCCTGAGAGTCATTAGAAAATAAAAAGAATGATAAGTTATTAATATTAATTCTTAAAATGTAGTACTTTCAGGATGACTATCATTTCTGAAATAGTTGTATGTGGAAATTCTTAGTAAAATTTGTTCTGTTTCACAAAATATCTTACATTGTTTGAAAGGTACCCCAAACATTTATCACAATAAAAAACACAGTTTTTTGGGCCAGGCACAGTGGCACATGCCTGTAATCCCAGCACTTTGGAAGGCTGAGGCAGGCAGATCGCTTGAGCCCAGGAGTTAGAGACCAGCCTTGGTAACATGGTGAAACTCCTAGCTAACAAAAAATTAGCCAGGCATGATGGTGCATGCCTATACCCCAGCTACCTGGGGGGCTGAGGTGGGAGGATCACTTCAGCTCAGGAGGTCGACGCTGCAGTGACTGTGCCACTGTACTCCAATCTGGGCAACAGAATGAGACCCTGTCTCAAAAAATCTTAAGATTTTTTTATCTTGAAATCTTTATATGATCTATAGAACCATAATTTTAACAACTAAAATGTTAAGTACATCATTTCATTCATAAAGATAGAATATTGAAAATCTCTTCAATTTTCTGGTGGTGAACAAACACATTAAGGCAGAATTCTACCAACACATTTTTTTCTCAAAAACATCTCTACTTATTTCTTTGTTGTTTTTTTTTTTATTTTTCCTAGGTCATACAAATTGGTCCTATTAACAACCGAAGAAAGGAGAACAAACTTAGGTTATGGACTTGAAAGGATAAAGCCAAGCAAAAGATTGAAGTGCTGCCTGTGTGGACAGCACCTCACTGCTCCTTCCTCACCAAGACAATACTGAGGGGAAGAAAGGCCAGTTGACTGAATCTAAATTATGCTACCAAAAATCTCTAAGGGGGGAAAATACAATGAAATAATAAATTAACACTGGGAAAAGTCAACAAAAATACCCTTAAGGAAGAAAGTCTCAGGCCCAGAACCAAGACCAAAGGTGCTGCCAGGATTTGCCACGTACCTTCATGTGGGAGTAGGACGCACCCTTGGCTGGGTGGAGGATGCCTAGCATAGGGAATTGGCTGGGGTCTTGGGAAGAGGGCTGACCCCTGAACCCTATAAGGACAGCACTCAGCCCCGCAAGGCTTGGCCTCCTATGGTACGTTCTCTTCACCCTCATCCCACTTCTATGCCTTATCTCAGTCAACTGCAAATTGGGGGAATTATTGTTGCAGTATAGAATTTAAATGTTATGGAACTTGACTAGAGTTAGGTTATGCAAAGTAAGTAAAAGTACCTGACAGCACTTACTAAGTAAAAGTATTTACATATAAAGGTGAAGTAAACTTTGACTAAGTACAAGTAGTTAATTAGCAGCAATTGGGAAGTGAAGAGAGGGAAGATGAAAGGAACGAATGTTCGAATGCTAATCATTGCTCAGAGCATTAAATCAATACATGATGGAACACGTAGGTAATAGTTAAAGAAGCATGAAATGAGGCAGGACATGGTGGCTCACACCTGTAATCCCAGCACTTTGGGAGGCCGGGGTGGATGGATCACAAGGTCAGGAGTTCGAGACCAGCCTGGTCAAGATGGTGAAACCCCCGTCTCCACTAAAACAAAAATTAGTTAGGCGCAGTGGCAGGGGCCTGTAATCCCAGCTACTCGGGAGGCTGAGACAGGAAAATCGCTTGAACCCGGGAGGCAGAGGTTGCAGTGAGCTGAGATCACACCACTGCACTCCAGCCTGGGCAAAAGGGTGAGACCCCGTCTCAAAAAAAAAAAAAAAAGAAGCATGAAATGACTCCAACATCTTAAGGGTTTTCATAATCTCCTCTCAACCTCCACAGGATCTTTTAGTAATGATTACTTTTGTAAAGAATAAACAGTTAGCCAAACTGGAGCAATACCCTCTATTTCACTTCAATTAATTGTTCCTCTGTTAAATTCAATTAAATTGTATACTTATTTAATTCAAATTAGCAAAAATGTTATTATCTCATCCTTATAAAATAATTTATGTTTGTCATATGCTATGAATATGCCAACGTATAAGCATAAACAGATGTCAACATTGATGCTTACCAACTATTAACACTAGGAACTTCTGACTGATGAGATGAGGATAATTTGTGACTTTCTTCCCCATTATTTTTGACATTGTTTCAGTTTTATAATAAATATGTATTATATATAAGAATAATTACTTTAAAAAAAAAAGACAAGATCTTGCTCTGTTGCCCAGGCTGGAGGGCGGTAGCACTATCTCGGTTCACTGCAACCTCCATCTCCTGGGCTCAAGCAATCCTCCCACCTTAGCCTCCAGAGTAGCTGGAACTACAGGCAGGCACCTCCACGCTCCGCTAATTTTTTTGTATTTTTTGTAGTCATGGGGTTTCGCCATGTTGCCCAGGCTGGTCTCGAACTCCTGAGCTCAAGCGATCCTCCTGCCTCAACCTTCCAAAGTGCCAGGATTACAGGCATGAGCCACCATGTCTGGCCCAAGAATAATTACCTTTAAAAGCCAATTAAGCCAGGCACAGTGGCTCACACCTATAATCCCGGCACTTTGGGAGGCCGAGGCAGGCTGATCACCTGAGGTCAGGAGTTCGAGACCAGCCTAGCCAACATAGTGAAATCCCATCTCTACTAAAAAATACAAAAATTATCCACGCATGGTGGTGCACGCCTGTAGTCCCAGCTACTCAGGAGGCTGAGGCAGGAGAATCTCATGAACCCAGGAGGCAGAGGTTGCGGTGAGCCGAGATCGCGCCACTGCACTCCAGACTAGGCGACAAAGTGAGACTCTGTCACACACACACACAAAAAGTCAATTAAAATAAAGTATAAATAAAACTAGCAGTTAAGTTATTCCACCATTAACTCTGACTCTAACTCTGACTGTAATCAAAGGTCAGATATATTTAAGCAGTGTCATGTTAGAAAGGTGCATGAATTAAGAAAAACTTCATTACCTAACCTAGACTATTTAACCTCTTTTGTTAGTGAACTAATACTTATAATAGTTAAGATTAAAATCAAGGAAATATGTTATCCTAAGTCATAAAATAAGAAATATATTTTATATGTGTAAGAACCCATAATTTCTATAATATTTATTAAGCGTGAAGTTCTTTCCTAGGCACTGAAGATGTAGCAATACATGACACCTTTCTTGTGGAATATATTATATAGTCTTATATTATATATATTATATACTTTATTATATTATATGTAATATTTGTATATAATATATTCTATATAATGTAATCATATATATATATATAGCTTTTTGGTGTTTTTTGTTTTAAGACAAGGTCTCACTCAGTTGTCCAGGCTGGAATGCAGTCGCAAGATCATGGCTCACTGCAGCCTCTATTTCCTGGGCTCAAGTAATCCTCCCACCTCAGTTGCCTGAGTAGCTGGGACTGCAGGTTCATGCCACACCACCTGGCAAATTTTTTAAATTTTTACTAGAGACAGGGCTTTCCTATTTTGGCCAGACTGGTCTCAAACTCCTGGGCTCAAGCAATCCTCCTGACTTGGTCACCCAAAGTGCTAGGATTGCAGGCATAAGCCACCATGTCCAGCCCAGGGAACATGTATTTCAACCCATAGCAAATACAGTTGAATTTTTAAGAGAGAGTGAGAGAGAGAGAGACAGAGAGAGAGGGAGAGTGTGTGTGTGTGTGTGTGTGCGTGCGCTGGAAAGAGCCACATCTCTACTTGTTTATTTGCATAGATATTTCTAACTTAAAACAGGTTTTTATTCTCAAACATTGCTGACAGGAGTATAAAATTGTTCACTCTTATAAAATACAAATACCTATCAAAAATACAAATGAACTAATCTGTTGACACCGCAGCCTCCTTCTAGGGATTTTTCCTACAGATATAATTGTACATGTGGGGCCAGATGTGGTGGCTCACGCCTGAAGCCAAGATCTCACCACTGCACTCCAGCCTGGGCAACAGAGCAAGACTCCATCTCAAAAAAATAATAATAATAACAATAATAATTGCACATGTAGAAAATTACATAGGTGCAAGGATGTTCCCTGTAGTGTTACAGTATTAGTAAAATAATGGAAAGAGACTAAATGCCCAGCAAGAGAAGGTTAAATAAACTATGGTACATCCACAGGTATAGACACAATAAAAGCAAGTGTATTGATATAGGATAATCTCCAGGAAACATGATTTAAAATAAAATACAATGCAAAACATTCAGTTTAGGTAACCCTAAAAGTAAGAATCAAAACTATAGGCCGGGCGTGGTGGCTCATGCCTGTAATTCCGGCACTTTGGGAGGCTCAGATGGGCAGATCACCTGAGGTCAGGAGTTTGAGACCAGCCTGACCAACATGGAGAAACCCTGTCTCTGCTAAAAATACAAAATTAGCCAGGCATGGTGGCGCATGCCTGTAATCCCAGCTACTTGGGAGGCTGAGGCAGAAGAATCGCTTGAACCCAGGAGGCAGAGGTTACAGTGAGCCGAGATCACGCCACTGCACTCCAGCCTGGGCAACAAGAGTGAAACTCCATCTCAAAAAAACAAACAAACAAACAAACAAAAAAACACAAGAATCACAACTATAAACCTTCTAGAAGAATATCTTCAAAACTAAGGGTAAGCAAAGATTTCTTAAAGAGGACATAAAACACACTAACCATAAAGAAAATAAATTAACTAATTTGACTTAAATAAAACTTAAAACTACTTATCAAAAGATAGCATTATGATAATAAAATGGCAAACCACAGGCTGGGAGAAAATATCAGCAATGTATACATCTCAAAAATACTTGTATTTAGAATATACAAAGAAATCCTTTAAATCACTGAGGAAAAGACTAACACTCCAATAAAAACAAAGGAAAGGCCGGAACCTATAGTTCACATAGATATCTAAATGACTACTAAGCATAGAAAACACATCTTAACTCATCAGGGAATTGCAAATTCAAATCACAATGAGCTGCTACTACACACTCACCAAAATGGCTAAAATTTAAAAGACTGGCCGGGCACAGTGACTCACACCTGTAATCCCAGGACTTCGGGAGGTCCAGGCGGGTGCATCACTTGAGGTTAGGAGTTCAAAACCAGCCTGGCCAACATGGTGAAACCCCGTCCCTACTAAAAATACAAAAAAATTAGCCAGTCATGGTGGTGGATGCCTGTGATCCCAGCTACTCGGGAGGCTAAGGCAGGAGAACTGCTTGAACCCAGGATGCGGAGGTTGCAGTGAGCTCAGATCATGCCACTGCACTCCAGCCCGGGCAACAGAGCAAGACTCTGTCTCACACAAAAAAAGACTTGCATTATCAAGAGTTGGTGCAGATAATTAAAACTCTCAAACACTGCTACTACAGTATAATCTGGCAACATTCCAGAAAACCAGCAGCTTACTAAAGCTAAATATACATCTACCCTGTGACCCGTTAGTTTTTCACTTGTAGGTATATACCAAGAGAAATCAATACGCATGTCAAACAAAAGGCATTCAAAAGAGAGTTCAGTTTTATTCACAAAAGGCAAAAACTAAAAACAACTTAAATGTTGATCAATAGCAATGTGAATACTTTGTGGTATATTCATAAAATGTAATACAATATACACAGTAAAAACACATCACTGATACACACAAAATTGAATGAACATTACAAGCCTTCAATTAGTCCAAGCATGGTGGCTCACGTCTGTAATCTCAGCACTTTGGGAGGCCGAGGTGGGCAGATTGCTGGAGACCAGGAGTTCAAGACAAGCCTGGCCAACATGGCAAAACCTTGTCTCTACCAAAAATACAAAAAAAATTGCCAGGCATGGTGGCGCGTGCCTGCAATCCCAGCTACTTGGGAGGCTGAGGCATGAGAATCGCTTGAACCTTGGAGGCAGAGGTTGCAGTGAGCCAAGATCATGCCACTGCACTCCAGTCTGGGCAACAGAGTGAGACTCCTTCTCAAAAAAAAAAAAAAAAAAAAAAAAGCAAGCCTTCAATTAAACAAAAAAGTCAGGCATAAATCAGAACATACTAGGCTGGGTGAGGTGGCTCACATCTGTAATCCCAGCACTTTGGGAGGCCAAGGCAAGCAGATTAACTTGAGCCCAGGAGTTCAAGATCACCCTGGTCAACATGGTGAAACCCAGTCTCTACCAAAAATACAAAAATCAGCCAGGTGTCATGGCAAGCACCTGTAATCCCAGCTACTCAGGAGGCTGAGGCACAAGAATCACCTGAACCCTGGAGACGGACGTTGCAGTGAGCCAAGGTTGCACCACTACACTCTATCCTGGATGACAAAGCAAGACTCCATCTCAAAGAAAAAAAAAAAGAACATGCTATATGGTTCTACTTAAAGAAGTTAAGCTAGCATATAGTATCAGAAGTCAAAAATAGTGGTTATCTCTGGAGGAGGTAGTATTGCTTGGGAATAGAAAAAGAAACTTTCCAGAGTGATGGAAATATGCTGTATCTTAAACTGAGTAGTGTCTATCCAGGTGTATATATTTAAAAAAATTAATAGTAATCGAACCCAGCCTGGGCATCATGGAGAGACCCCATCTCTACAAAAACTACAAAAATTAGCTGAGCGTGATGGCATGTGCTTGTGGTTCCAGCTATTCAGGAGGCTGACATGGGAGGATCGATTCAGCCCAGACTGCAGTGAGCCATAATCGCACCACTGCACTCCAGCCTGGGCAACAGAGCAAGACTTGTAATGTTTGTAATGCAAAGAAATGATAAATGCTTGAGGTGATGGATACCCCATTTATTCTGATGTGATTATTATATACTGTATGCCTCTATCAAAAAATCTTACATACCCCATAAATATATATCTACTATGCCGGGCACAGTCACTCACGCCTGTAATCCCAGCAATTTGGGAGGCCAAGGCAGGCGGATCACGAGGTCAGGAGATCGAGACCATCTGGCTAACACAGTGAAACCCTGTCTCTACTAAAAATACAAAAAATTAGCCGGGCGTGGTGGTGGGCCCCTGTAGTCCCAGCTACTCGGGAGGCTGAGACAGGAGAATGGCGTGAACCCGGGAGGCAGGGCTTGCAGTGAGCCAAGATCACGCCGCTGCACTCCAGCCTGGGTGACAGAACGAGACTCCATCTCAAAAAAAAAAAAAAAAAATATATATATATATATATATATATGTCTACTATGTACCTATAAAAATTTAAAATAAAAAAAAAAGTTCATGGCCAGGCGCGGTGGCTCACACCTGTAATCCTAGCACTTTGAGAGGCCAAAGCAGGCGGATCACTTGAGGTCAGGAGTTTGAAACCAGCCTGGCCAACACGGTGAAACCCCATCTCTACTAAAAATACAAAAAAAAAATTAGCCGGGCATGGTGGCAGGTGCCTGTAATGCCAGCTACTTAGGAGGCTGAGGCAGGAGAATTGCTTGAATCTGGGAGGCGAAGGTTGCAGTGAGCCGAGATCATGCCACTGCACTCCAGCCTGGGCAACAGAGCAAGACTCTGTCTCAACAACAACAACAAAAAAAGTTTAAAGAGGAAGACTATTTTGCTTGGTTTTGAATAGAATATCTCTGGAAAGACACAAAAAAGAACTGGTAAGATGGATTTCATCTGAGGAAGAGAATAAGGTGGGATGGGCACAGAGGAAAGGAGATTTATATTGTGGACCGTTAGACACTCAAGGAAAAAGACCCAGTTTATGTCCCAATGTAATCATACAGAGGACCTTCCTGCTCTCTCTCTCTCTCAAAAGTGTCCTGGTTTGTATGATGAATTATACGGTCCACCTACTTATGTATCTTATGGATTTAGTATTATATGAATGTATTACCTCTTCAAAAAATAAATAAAAACTAAGAATAATACGGTGCCTTTTGACAGCAATGTAAGAGCAATTTCTCCTTGTGTAATTTTGTGTTTTCTTAGTTTTTAAAGGAGGAGATAAATATCTAAGGAACAATGCTTGTAAACTTGATTTAATCCATCCTGCACACTTGGTCCAAACTAATCTTACGAAGCACAGCTTTCATCATATCACTCCCCTTCTGAAACATCTTCTGAACTTCACTTTGAGCAAACAACCTCCCAACTTCTTTACTTGACCTTGAAGACTTGCCAAAGTAAGGCCTAAAGCAACCTTCCCCTTATGTTCTGAAACCTTAACTCTCAGCGCCTCTGTGACTGGCCTATTGTTTTCCCTAAGACCGCCTGATTCCTTCCTGCTTCTCTGCATTTGTTTTCCACTGTGTGATCTCCCCTGGGAATGTCTAGGAATGTCTTAATCCATCCACATTCTATCTATCTTTCCAGGCACCATGCATCTCAAGTCCCACCACTTCCTTAAAGTCCTACCCTGAACCACATTTATACTTTATATATTTTTTTTAATTTTGTTTTGTTTTGAGACAGAGTCTCGCTCAGTCACCCAGGCTGGAGTGTAGTGGCGCAATCTGGGCTCACAGCAACCTCCACCTCCCAGGTTCAAGTGATTCTCTTGCCTCAGCCTCCCAAGTACCTGGGATTACAGGCACCTGCCACCACACCCAGCTAACTTTTGTATTTTTAGTAGAGACAGGGCTTCACCATGTTGGCTAGGCTGGTCTCGAACTCCTAACCTGAAGTGATCCACCCACCTCAGCCTCCCAAAGTGCTGGAATTCCAGGCGTGAGCCACCGCACTCTGCCTATACATCATCAAGTTACAATAAAAACTTCTCTCCAACAGATTCAGTGTAAGCCATAAATAGATTCTGAAGATGTTATTAATTAAGTTTTTTTAAATTGTGAGAAGCATTTATTGCACTGGAAACTGGGACATAGAGTTGAATTCTTGGCTATCCCTACCATGGAAGTTCTCACAGAAACATCTAACAACTGCCACCATATCAACTTGCCCTCATACATCTGCCACTCTCAGCTGCTTGCAAAGAACTGCCTTCGTTGTCAACATCACATATATAGACATACACACACACAATCACACACAGACAGACACACACTCCCAAGCCCCAAGCCTCTAGGATCATCCAACTCATGAGTTTTCCAATGTTGTTAATCCTCAAGAAAAAAATTAAAGATGCTTTATCTTCCAATCTGATGTATTATCTGCAACATAACATACCACTAATTTTATTCAGTTTTCTGTTATTTTTATTTTCTAATTTTTCCATGCATATACATCTAATCTAGGGAAGGAAATAATTCCTTACAGAGTAACTTATTATGGTACCTAATACAACACTACACATATGGTCAATACGTCTTTGTTCATTTGATTGCTCAGTATAATTCTTCTTGATGTTTAAGTGTGCCAAGATTTACAGCTGAATTATTACTCAGAACACATATCACATATGTCTGAGTCATTTACTTTCCAGAATCTCTCATACTTTGATTTCATTCCCAATCTCTTCAAATTCTGTATGCATTAAAAAAAGATGATAGATAGATAAACAGATGATAGAGAGAGAGAGAGATGGATGCAGGCATGGTTGCATGTGCCTTTGGTCCCAGCTACTCAGGAGGCTGAGTGGGGAGGATCACCTGAGCCCCGGGATGTTGAGGCTGCTGTGAGCCATGATTACACCAGCCTGGGCAACAGAGTGAGACCTTGTCTCAAAAAACAAAATATATATATATATATATATATATGCCACATAGCACAGTACCAGATATTCATTTACTCATTTACTCAACATAATTGTTTACTAAGGGCCTGTTCTATGCATAAAGTAGTGACCAAATCAAGGACCATGGTCTTTCCCATGAGGCTTACATCTTACTGAGGCCCATTTTAGGCAGTCAGTCAACAGACAGCAGTGAATTAGAGCCAGAACCCCAAACTCTTTGAGTGCTCTCCCACTCTTTCAAATGGACTATTTACTACATTGTAACAAATATCAAGCAGCATGCAGAAGCAAGGTGCAAATATAACAGACATCAGGATCATTCTGCAGGTATCATGGGGAGTGGAAAGAGTACAGGCTACAGAAGTAAAGAAAACCTGGGTTCAAAGTTGGGCTTTAGTACTTTACATATCAAGTTATGTAAGCCTCTAAGCTTCAGTTATAGAATGTGTCAATACGAGGCTGGGCATGGTGGCTCACACCTGTAATCCCAGCACTTTGGGAGGCCGAAGTGGGCGAATCACTTGAGGTCAGGAGTTCGAGACCACTCAACATGGCGAAACCCGTCTCTACTAAAAATACAAAAAAAATTAGCCAGGTGTGGTGGCACATGCCTATAATCCCAGCTACTGGGGAGGCTAAGGCAGGAGAATCACTTGAACCCAGGAGGTGGAGGCTGCAGTGAGCCGAGATTGTGCCACTGCACTCCAGCCTGGGTGACAAGAGTGAGGACTCTATCTCAAAAAAAAAAAAAAATAGAAAAGAAAGAAAAAGAGTTTATCAAAACATACCTGGAAGTACCAATGTGAGGATCAAGATACATATGTAAAATGTCTATCATCTGTCTGGCATAGTGTAGGAATTCAAAATAGATTCTCTCTTTGTCCGTAGTCAAATATAATCTAATCTGACAACACCACAGCATATGTAAAAGGCTGGATTTTAGATTTAGTAAAGGTCAACAGTAATTAGTTTACCCAAAATCACATGATAAAGATGGTTTTTTTTTTTTTTTGGAGACAGAGTCTTGGTCTGTTGCCAGGCTGGAGTACAGTGGCGTGATCTCAGCTCACTGCAACCTCTGCATCCTGGGTTCAAGCGATTCTCCTGCCTCAGCCTCCCAAGTAGCTGGGACTACAGATGCACACCACCACGCCCAGCTAACTTCTGTATTTTTAGTAGAGATGGGGTTTCAGCATGTTGGCCAGGATGGTCTCGATCTCTTGACCTCATGATCTGCCTGCCTCGGCCTCCCAAAGTGCTGGAATTACAGGCATGAGCCACCACACCAGGCCATAAAGACTTCTTTCATAAAATTTTCCCTACAGTATACTTTTTCCATTTTTTTTTTTTTTTTTTTTGAGGCAGAGTCTCTCTTTCACACCCAGGCTGGAGTGCAGTGGTGCAATCTTGGGCCACTGTAACCTCCACCTCCCGGGTTCAACCAATTCTCTTGCTTCAGCCTTCCGGGTGGCTGGGATTACATGCATGTGCCACGATGCCCAGCTAATTTCTGTATTTTTAGTAGAGACGGGGTTTCACCATGTTGGCCAGGCTGGTCTTGAACTCCTGACCTTAAGTGATCCGCCCGCCTCAGCCTCCCAACGTGCTGGGATTATAGGCGTGAGCCACCATGCCCAGTCCCTATACTATACATTTAGATATGCCCAATTTTGAATAAAAATGACATTATTATAACATTATAGGAAAAAAACTTGCACTTTGAGTTTTTTCATTATAACACTAGTCTATATCTTTGGAATATCACTCGATTTCAAGAGAGAAATATATGAGATTATCACTAAAAATATATTTGCATATAATAATGTATTTTCTCATCAAACTATTAAGTAAGGTAATAAATCCACAAGCAATAAGTTCAGCCGCTGTTCCTTACCTCCCCAACCACATTTGGCCCCACTTCCTTATTAGTTCACAATAATCCAGTGACACTGCCCTTCTTTTGGCTCTTCAAAACTACCAGACTCTCCAGCATCTAGATGACATGCAATACCATGCATTACTCTCTAATGCTAATCGGCTAATGCTTAACAGGATCCCACCCTAAATATATGCCCTCAGAGATGCCTTCCCTGACCGACAACCCTGATAAACTTGGGCTCTACCGCGTAGGGTGATGTGGAGAAGCCTCCTGATGTCAGAGAAGCCTGAGTTCCAATCACTCATCTGACAACATGGAGTTATGCTACAGCACAGATACATGGCTGTGCAGTTACAGAAAAGTTCATATGCAATGGATATAACTGGCAATAGTGTGTGTGCACTGACTGGTTAAAAATATTAGCCAAGGCTTTCAGAAGTGCTTTCCCGTACAATCTCTGCTGAGAGGCTTAGGGAATTGTTAATATATTGCTGATAAGATAAGGGAAAACAACTTTCTTAAGGGGGACTCCCAGCATGGCCTGATTCTTCTGATTCTTTTCTTTTTTTTTTTTTGGAGATGGAGTTTCGCTCTTGTCACCCAGGCTGGAGTGCAATGGCACGATCTCAGCTCACTGCAACCTCTGCCTCCCAGGTTCAAGTGATTCTCCTGCCTCAGCCTCCAGAGTAGCTGGGATTACAGGAATGCAACACCACATCTGGCTAATTTTGTATTTTTAGTACAGATGGGGTTTCTCCGTGTTGATCAGGCTGGTCTCGAACTCCCGAACTCAGGTGACCCGCCCGCCTTGGCCTCCCAAAGTGCTGGGATTACAAGCATGAGCCACTGTGCCAGGCTGGCCTGATTCTTTTCAATCAGCTTTTATCTTTAGCTGTCAAACCACACTTTATGGAGATCTTTAGAAGCATAATAATGGCCTGAGGCACACTGTTAATTATATATGTTCATAGCACCCTGTACTCTTCTTCGCAGTTCTTTTTATTTGCATGTAATAAATATTTTCTGTTAATGTTTGTTTTCCCTACTTAACAGCTATAGGAAGATAAGGACTGTGCCTGTCCTGTTGCCTGCTTAATCTCCAGCGCCTACCACCATTCCCACCGTACAGTAGGAAACAGATGCGGTAACTACTTACTAGTTACCGCATTGATGTGTAACTTAATTAAGGAATGAAAGATGTGTCCATGTGAAAGAAACACAGTGTGAGAGTTAAGCTTACTTAATGTAATACATGGAAAGTATATAAAGCAATGTTTGGCACATACCAAGCACTCAATAAATGTTATTTGCTCACCTAGAACAAAAATCACCTGAGTAGGGTAACACAAGAGATAAAAGCTGTTATTGACTGAGAAATTACAAGGTTGAGCATATACTGTGTGGTTATCCCTGTTAGACCACAGTGTAATGTACTAAAGGAACTACAGTAATTCCCCATCTTAACAGTTTTTCATTTAATTCATTTTACCATTTGAATATAGAAATTTTTATATCCCAGATCTTTTCACATATTCCTAATTGAGTTCAACACCCTTAAATAAAACCATTCACAATAAAGAATGTCTTGGCCATATGAGACCCTATGGAACTGAGCAATGAGAGAAATGTCCATGCTCTATTCTCTCAATGGATGGAAAGAAAACTGGTGCTCTTGAATATTTTAAGGGAAGGCCAGCAGGGTACAGCAGCTCATGCCTGTAATCCCATCACTTTAGGAGGCCAAGATGTCATGAGTCCAGGAGTTCAAGACAAGCCTGGGCAACATAATGGGACAGCATCTCTACAAAAAATTCAAAAATTAGTCAGGTTTGGTGCCACGCACCTGTAGTCCAAGCTATGTCGGAGGCTGAGGTTGGAGAATCTATTGAGCCCAGGAGGCTGCAGTGTGCCACGGAGGCTGCACTCCAGCCTGGAGACCCTGTCTCAAATAAAACAAAACAGGCTAGATGTGGTGGCTCATGCCTGTAATCCTAGCACTGGGATTGGATCACAAAGTAAGGAGTTCAAGACCAGCCTGGTCAAGACGGTGAAACCATGTCTCTACTAAAAATACAAAAATTAGCTGGTCATGGTAGCTGGCACCTGTAATCCCAGCTACTCGGGAGGCTGAGGCAGGAGAATCCTTTGAACTTAGGAGGCAGAGGCTGCAGTGAGCTGAGATCGCGCCACTGCACTCTAGCCTGGGCGACAAAGCAAGACTCTGTCTTAAAAAAAAAAAAAGCAAAGGCCACACACATTTTTTTCTAAGACTTGTGAAAATGAAATGAAGATGAAAGTACAATAACTTTATATTTCAAGAAATTAAAACCCCAACAGTTGCTTTGAAATTAATAAAAAGTAAATCTCATCATGAGAAAATAGAAGCAAAAGGAAATAAGTAATTAATAAGTAAAATTAAATAAAAGGAAGACTGCAAAAGACTTGAGGTCACTCTGTCTCAGTTTATTCCAACACTACAGCAAGCAATATTTCCTGAAGAATTAACTAGAAGAAGTGATTTGGAGAATGAACACCCACTGAAACAAGTTTTTTAAGGCCATCAATCTAGTTTGTTTTGAAATGGGTGTGTTTTAGCATTTTTATTTACTAGGCTTTCACACCTTTTTTTCACTTTGTTTAACGTCATTCATATTGCCTTCCCCGAGAGTCTTTTTTTTAATCTAACCAACCACATTTTGGCCATCTAAATACCTGTTAGGAACTTCTCAACCCACTATCAATGGAGAGGAATTATTATAAAATCAAATAATTATTTCACTGTCAGAATCTAAGGCACATGACAAATTAGATACATTTAAACCTGAGGGAGGCTTTAAGCAACAAATTTTCAAATACATAACTACCTATATTTTTCCAAAAGGAAAAATAGACCCTCTGCTATGTATACATGGCAGATGAAGGCACTGTAGTAGAAATGGACATCCGCGGTCTAGTCTAGTCAACTGTTTTATTTCAAAGAAGGAATATTCCTAAATCACACAAAGGTGCCTATATTAAGCTTGAATAACATAATAAATGTGGAAAGTGTGTTCACCATCTGATCTACGGCTTCTTGCTAAAAACATTGCTCTTTTCCATGTGGCCAAATTGATGTTTAGACTCAATACATTTGTAATGAACACTTCCTGTTTTACTTTCATAAGCATTCACTTTCCCTGGTTTCTTTCTAAAATTATTAATTTCAGTGGCAAAAACAGCAATTACTTTTGCCCCAACCTAACAACTCATTTAATCCTATGGGTTAGTGCAGAGTAAAATCCTTTTGGAATATGTAAGGGAAGAAATTATGAATATTCTAAGGAAGGATACCTACCTCAGGCCCTGTGATGTGCATCAGACCAGAAATAGCCGAGGCAACAGCATCATAACCAGCTCGCTGAGAAATTGGACCTGTCTGACCATACCCTAAAACAACAAAAATAAACATATTCAGCACCACACAGGGTGTGCTAAAACCACTGTACAATATAGTGTGTTAGAAACATTTGTATCCAGAAATCCTGCAGCATTTCGAGACTATTAGATCTATACTATTCCTTGAAGAACGCAGTAAGAATTCATTATAGTGCTCGACCCCGGCTATTCATTTTTTTTTGAGATGGAGTCTCGTTCCCGTAGAGCAGGGTGGAGTGTAGTGGTTCGATCTCGGCTCACTGCAACCTCCACCTCCCAGGTTCAAGTGATTCTCCTTCCCTCAGCCTCCCGAGTAGCTAGGATAACAGGCGTGCACCACCACACCCAGCTAATTTTTGTATTTTCAGTAAAGACAAGGTTTCGCCATGTTGGCCAGACTGGTCTCAAACTCCTGACGTGAAGTGATCCACCTGCCTCAGCCTCCCAAAATGCTAGGATTACAGGCATGAGCCACCGCGCCTGGCCTACCCTGGCTATTCTTAAAAAAAAACTCAGGCCGGGTGCGGTGGCTCACGCCTGTAATCCTAGCACTTTGGGAGGCTGAGGTGGGCGGATCACTTGAGGTCACGAGTTCAAGTCAAGCCCGGCCAACATGGTGAAACCCCATCTCTACTAAAAATACAAAAATTAGCCAGGTATGGTGGTGCATGCCTGTAATCCCAGCCACTGGGAAGGCTGAGGCACAAGAATCACTTGAACCAGGAGGTGGAGGTTGCATTGAGCTGAGATTGCACCACTGCACTCCAGCCTGGACAATGGAGGGAGACTCCCTTTAAAAAAAAAAAAAAAAAAGGAAATAATTCAAAACCAGGCCCACATTCTCACATGCAATAATCAATTAGAGTTGAGTATTGCCTCTCCCCTCTACATAGGGCATAAATCCTCTGATTTGCCACAGGGTCCACCACTCTACTTCCATATGCCTCAGCCGGGTTTCAAGTACTTCCCTGACTCCAACAGGTATTTGCTACCCTTGCTTTGTACACAGTAATATACAAAGTTAAGCTAATATACAAAGTTAAGCAAAACAATATCTCCCTGAGTTCTATTTATGTATTTTCTCAAGTAAACAAAGAAAACCTAAATGATTTTAAGGTTTGGACATAAATAAACAATAACATCAACTAAGTGATTTTTAAGATTACAAAGAGAAGGTAGAGAAGGTGTCAAATTTTTTTCTTTTTTTTCTTTTTTTTTTTTTTTTTGCCATCAGCAAGAATCAACAGAACACAGGAAAGATTTTCTTCTACTCCCCTCAGTCCTGATGCTTATTGCTACATCATAAAAGTTGTATCAGGCCAGGCGTGGTGGCTCACGCCTATAATCCCAGGACTTTGGGAGGCGGGAGGATCACCTGCGGTCAAGAGTTCAAGACCAGCCTGGCCAACACAGTGAAACCCCATCTCTACTAAAAACACAAAAATTAGCTGGGTGTGGTGGTAGGCGCCTGTAATCCCAGCTACTGGGGAGGCTGAGGCAGGAGAACTGCTTGAACCCAGGAGGCAGAGGTTACAGTGAGCCAAGATTGCACCACCGCACTGCAGCCTGGGCAACAGAGAAAGACTCTGCCTCAAAAAATAATAACAAAAATAAAAATAAATAAAGGTTGTATCAGAAGCTACATAAATTTGTCTCCAAATCCTTCATATCAAGCAGAGTGACCCAGTGAAGAGCTTTCCATACACATCAGCTACTTGCTGATATTCCCTGCATATGCTGCTTTAGGAAGGCCATGAAAGGGTTGCCTGCAAGCCTTGTTTCTCCAGCCACCTGGAAGACTCTCCCTCAACCTTTTGTAAAAGAGCACCCTCGTTATATATGTTGCCACAGCACTTATCACAATAGAAACACAATACCATTATTTGTTAGATTTATTTTGTCTCCTCCCTACTAAAGTGTATACTCCAGAATGTTTTTCTGTTTGGTTCACTGCTGTATCCCCAGCCTCTAGAACAGTGTTCAATAACATTTATTGAAGGAATGAATGAGTGCAAAAATATTTTATATAAAAATAATTTTTTGGCTGGATGCGGTGGCTCACGCCTATAATCCCAGCACTTTGAGAGATCAATGCAGGCAGATCACTTGAGGTCAGGAGTTTGAAACCAGCCTGGCCAACATGGTGAAACCCCGTCTCTACTAAAATTACAAAAATTAGCCAGGCGTGGTGGTGCATGCCCGTAGTCCAGCTACTTGGGAGGCTAAGACAGGAGAATCGCTTGAACCCAGGAGGTGGAGGTTGCAGTGAGCCAAGTTCACGCCACTGCACTCCAGCCTGGGCAATAGAGTGAGAGTCTGTCTCAAAAAATAAAAATAACAAAAATTTTTTTCAAAAACAATCTATAAAAAGTAAATAAACAAAACCACAAGAGTGATAATCACCAATTAATCTACCCAGATGCATTCGCCACCAGAAATGATCTTTGTCACAAATAAGAGTATGTAAAACAAACTCCACAGATAAAATTATCACTTAATATGAAGGAATTAAAATAATTCAAGATTATAATTATTGATGATTAAAAAGGGTGTTAAAACATGTCTCTGCTTATGTTTTATCTTGGAAAATTTCAAATAAAAATAGATAGAATATATAATAAACCCATTGGTCAACTTCAATAATTATTCATGGTCAATTTTATTTCCACTATGCCTATCTTTCAATTAGAACTGTTACATGAAGAAAAAATAAAACCATTATCTTTTTCTTTTTTTTTTCTTTTTTCTTTTTTTTGAAACTGGGTCTCACTCTGTCACCCAGACCGGAGCGCAGTGGCACCGTCGGGGCTCACCGCAACCTCGACTGACTGTGTTCCAGCAATTCTCCCCCCTCAGCCTCCCCAGTAGCTGGGACTACAGGCACACACCACTACACCCAGCTAATTTTTGCATTTTGGGTAGGGATGGGATTTCACTATGTTGCCCAGGCTGGTTTTGAACTTCTGAGCTCAAGTGATCCACCAGCCTCAGTCTCCCGAAGTGCTGAGATTGGGCATGAGCTACCACGCCCGGCCATATAAAACCATACTGAAAAACCCAAATGTCTTGATTCAGGTAAATTACAGTTTTATCTCCCAATATCGATAACAAAATGTATAAATTCTTAACTATTACTTTCTCAGTCTTTAGAAGAACAAAAATGGGATATGAAGCAAATAAAGAGAAATAAACTATAAGACAACATTCTCTGTGCAGAAATAACGCCAAGTTTTAGAGAATGAGTTCCAGGGCAGGCAGTGTGCTGCTTTAGAGGGCACCCTGGCCCGGGATTCCAGCCTTCAAAGCAATGGTTTTCAAACCACTGGTAGTCCCCAGCATAAAACAAGTCTCCAGGAACAGAAAGAAGCTGCCACCATCGGCAAGAAGGCCTGTGCACTGTGAACCACCTGTTATCTCAGCAGGAAGTCAACAAAAGAAATTAAGTTTCAGTTAACTCTAGGTTTGGAAAATCAGGTGCTTCTGGACAGGAGCCCAAATCCCTCAAATAGGACAAACCCAGGTCCCTCACCATCAGTGCAACTCTAAAAGGACTCTTCTAAATAAAGACCTGCAGGAAAAATTCTCTTTTTGTTCAGCTTAGAACAAGGGAAAGACACAAATATCCTAATTACTTTAAATTACAACTTCTAAGTATTTCTATTAAAGAGAAAAGGAATAGTTGCTCTCATTGGAAGCAGTAAGGTACAGGGAAAAAGGGGAGTTTTAGGATTAAAAAAAATCTGGATTCAAATTATAGTTCTGCCAACTATTAAATCTTTGACAAATCATTCAATCTTCCTAAGCCTCAATGTCTTCATCCATAAAATGGCAACATTCACGTTTATCTCATAGATTTCTTATGAGGATTTAATTTGATTAGATAACACAAGCAAAATGAATTTTATATCAAGAGCTAAATATACATAATTACTAAAGATGCATTAATCAACGTATAAATAATATATTAGCTTACCTTTTCTACAAAATGTTGAGAATAACAAAAGGAAAACTACCCTGAGGTATGTCAAATGATGACAATAGACATCTAAGCATTTAAATTATGTTGTTTAATAAACCATAAAAATTAAGATATTTTGTACGTGGAATCTTGCACTTGTTCATAATAGCGAAGAAGCTGACAATAATAATAATAAACGTGGCTCTCGCCTGTAATCCCAGCACTTTAGGAGGCCGGGGTGGGTGAATCACTAGGTCAGGAGCTCAAGACAAGCCTGTCCAACATGGTGTAACCCTGTCTCTACTAAAGATACAAAAAATTAGCCAGGCATGGTAGCGCATGCCTGTAATCCCAGCTACTTGGGAGGCTGAGGCAGGAGAATTGCTTGAACCCGGGAGGCAGAGCTTGCAGTGAGCTGAGATTGTGCCATTGCACTCCAGCCTGGACGACAGGGCAAGACTCCATCTCAAAAATAATAATTATAATAATAATAAACATATATATTCCATAATAGGAGTCAAAAATTATTCCACGTTTTCACCTTATACTTATAACTATTTAAATACTGACTACCAGTACTATCAACAAATTTTATAAGAATAAATAAAATTTTAAAGCAGAGAACGAACATCAAAATGGTATTTTACTAAGATTACTCTGTTGGTGATGTGCAGAATGAAATGATTCATTAATAATTTAATGAAGAGGTAGAAAAAATGTTAAGCCTGGGATCCAGATAGTTCCTTTAAATTTTATTTTTAGCTTTACAATTCCAAAAACAACTATGATTAAAATCTAAATTAAAGAGGAAAAATGTATGCATGTCGATTCTACTTTATATTCAAGTAAAGAGCTAAGAAAAATCAGGGAAGTTATGGAAAATCAGAGAGGAATACCCAACACACATTTTCTTTCTTTCTCCCTCTCTTCCACTTAGTAATTCACATTCATTTTAAGGAGCAACCTCGCCATCTTGTGGCATTTATGGACACTGAAAGCAAAACGTGAATTTCCAGACGTTGGTAAAAATGTACAGGGAGGAAGCTAAGGGGAAAAGACTTATTATCTCTTAATATTTTCCCTGAGTGCCATATGATCTGGCCTGCCTACCCCATTTTTCT
This sequence comes from Gorilla gorilla gorilla, assembly GCF_029281585.2. NCBI lineage: Eukaryota > Metazoa > Chordata > Mammalia > Primates > Hominidae > Gorilla > Gorilla gorilla. Next base: position 50,929,573 of record NC_073230.2, read on the forward strand.
TCTTAATTATGTCTGACTTTGTGTTTTCCCTCTCTCCCATCAGTGCTCAACACACTGTCTTGTTAATGGTTATACTTTTGGAGGTCACAGGTCCCTTTGACAAACTGGTAAGAAGCTATGAACTCTCCTCAGAAGAAAGTAATTGAATACATGCTCATACTCTTAGAACCCCACTCATTAGCCCCTGTTGCCCTGGGTTAAGAGTCAGGTTAACGACCTTCAGTAGGTCATCACTGCTCCAGGCCTGGAGAACCTCAATTATCAAAACAACTCTCCCGACAGGGATCTGTTCAAGGACAGCTTTGAGGCTTCCAAGCAACCAAGAGACTCAGGATGAGGCTTTCACTTGATAATAAAAGGAAAAAAGAGAACAAAATAAAGTATCTCTCATCTAGACTATTTGATTAGCCACCTGTTTCTGCTCTTCCCTACCTCATTTTTGACTCTTGTGATCACAGTGATTGACTGAATGATTGATTGAGACAGGATCTTGCTCTATTACCCAGGCTGGAGGGTAGTGGTGTGATCTTAGCTCACTGAAGCCTCAAACTCCTGGGTTGAAGCAATCCACCTGCCTCAGCCTCCCAAGTAACTGTGACCACAGGCATGCACCACCACATCCAGCTAATTTTTAAAATTGTTTGTAGAGATGTGGTGTTGCTTTGTTGTCCAGACTAGTCTTCAACTCCTGGGCTCAAGCAATCCTCCCACCTCAGCTTCCCAAAGTAATAGGATTACAGGCATAAGCCACCACGCTCAACCATACAGTGACCTTTCGAAAAGGTAAATCAGTGCACTACTTTCCTGCCTAAAGCTTTTTAAGGGCTTTCCAAGTCACTTAAAATAAACCTCCACCCTTTATCCTGGCTTAGAGGGCCCCACATGGCTTGGTTACTACCTACTCTTTGGCCTCAGCTCGTCTGTTTTCCCAATGCCCTATCTTGGGCCCTGATGTTGTTTTTAGCGTTCTCCACAGCTTATTCCCAAGGTGGGGCCTTTGCACAACCTAGGATGTATTTCTCTCCAGTCTTCACATGGCTTGCTACTACATCCTCCTCAGAAGCTTTCTCTACCACCCAATCTAACATAGACTCCTAGGAATTCTCTAGCATTTTATGATATTTTCATTCTCTCTAAAGTACTTATCACTAGTGGATACTTTTATATTTTTGATGGATATCTGTCTCCTCTAGAATGTTAGTACCTTGAGGCCTGTGACCAAGGTGACTGTTCTCTGCAATATCTTTAGCACCTAGAATTACATCTACCAGTAACTTAGCAAAAGCATGTTTAATAAATGAGTGAATGTGAATATATAAGTCTGGGAATAAAAACAACACTTGTTACAACCGGCTATAGGACAGAGATAAACCTCTGCTCCCACCAGTGATGTCTGAAATAACCGATTAAGGGTAGAGGACTCCCGGCAACTGAGTTTCTGAGGTTCAACTGTTGGCATTCCCCAACAGTCCATATTTGGTCCTCTCTCTTCTCATTCTCATCTCTCTAATGAATCTCATCCCTTCTAAACAAGATACTGGAAATTCCCGTATCTAGAATAACAATGACAACATTTATCAAGTTACTGTGTATTAGACACTCTGTTAGACTTTTGTCAATTAGATTGTTTAATTCATACAACAACTCTATGAATTATCCCCTTTTTACAACTATAACTGAGACATGGAAAGGTTAACTAACCTACTCAAGGTCACACAAATAGGAAGTAACAGAGCTTGGATTTGAACCCAAGTCTGAGTCCTTAAATAAAAAGATGTTTATATATATTTATGCATGTATGGACATCTCCACCAGAAAGTCCAAGGGAATGCAAGCTGACAACCCCAAAGAAGAAGTTATCCCACTTAAGTCACATTCATATGCCACCAACCCAGACTGCTCCTTCTACATTCACTAATTCAAACTGAAGGAAACCTAAGGGCCATCCTGGACTCTATTCTTTTACTTCCTGCCTATATCCAATAGATCACTAATTCCTAATTATTTGACCTGCCAAGTAATTCCCAAATCCATCCAGCCTCTCATGTCCTGCGATAGCCTGCTTACCACTTCCCCTGTCTCAGTTTATTCTTCATGTGGCTACAAAAGCCTTTCGAATTTGTAATTCTAATCAAGACATTTCCTTATTGAAATTCTTAGGAAATTGCCTGTAGGATAAAAATAACGGTTCCTTAGCATGACATACTGAATTGTTTGTGACCTAGCCCCCATTCACTCCCTATATCTTATCTCTGGCCACCCCGTGACATGCATACTTAGAATAGCCGTTCTTCAGACATGCAAACTCTTTAATTCCTCTGGGCCTCTATACATGCCATTTCACTTGTGATCCTCATCTCCACTGTTTGTCAGTTCAAGGACAGCTCAAACCTAGCACTCTTTAAGATATAGACCTGGTCAATGATAGGTTACTAGAGACAAGAAAGAAGCAGGTTTCAAAGAGGACTAAGACCTATCCTAGTAATGAGTTCAAAAACAGTGTATATTTAAAAGTAATACCATTGTTATTAGCTAGAAGGTTAAGATTAATATTCTAAGCAACTACAGAAACTCCAACAATAGACTGTTTACCTGAAAGGAGAATAAAATGCAATAAAATGTTTCATAGTAAGTAATGTAATTCTTCAAAATGTACACACATATCTGGATTCTGTTTATTTCTCTACTCATTTTCTAGTGTAGGATGTTTCTGAATTAAAATGATATGAGGTATACACTCCTGATGCTTTTTTTTTTTTTTTTTTGAGACAGAGTCTTGATCTGTGACCAGGCTGGAATGCAGTTGCACGATCTCAGCTCACTGCAGCTTCCAACTCCCAGGTTCAAGTAATTCTCCTGCCTCAGCCTCCCAAGTAGCTGGGACTACAGGCACGCACCACCAAGCCCAGCTAATTTTTGTATTTTTAGTAGAGATGAGGTTTCACCATGTTGGCCAGGATGGTCTTGATATCTCCTGACCTCGTGATCCACTTGCCTCAGCCTCCCAAAGTGCTGAGATTACAGGTGTAAGCCACCGCACCAGGACTTTTTTTTTTTGAGACGGAGTCTCACTCTGTTGCCCAGACTGGAGTTCAGTGAAGCAATCTCGGCTCACTGCAACCTCCACCTCCTGGGTTGAAGCCATCCTCCTGCCTCAGTCTCCCGAGTAGCTGGGACTACAGGCGCATGCCACCATGCCCGGTTAATGTTTGTATTTTTAGTAGAGACAGGGTTTCACCATGTTGGCCAGGCTGGTCTTGAATTCCTGACCTCAGGTGATCCACCCGCCTTGGCCTCCCAAACTGCTGGGATTACAGGCGTGAGCCACCACACCCAGCACATATTCTTTTTTAATATTTATTTTCTTATCCATCCACTAAAAAGGCCTAGAATCAAAGACTAACCCAGTATCACTGAGATTCCTACTATCAGACAGTGGTATGTAAATACCACTTCCCACTAAGAGGAACTAACAGTCCTTGAAGAAATGGCTGATTCCAGGATGGGGCAGGAAAGGTACAAAATGTTCCTGGAATATCTTGTTTTACCAGAAATCAAGGAAGTTATCAAAAATTATTGGTCATGTCAAAAAGACGCAGAAGCCAACCCGGAAAGGCCTTTACTGGCCTGAGAATGTGAGCATCAAGAAGGATAATAATTGCAATAAATTGAAGCACATCAAATATGCTCAATATTGTGGGTTCATAATGATATTACAAAAAAAAATAGCCATCACTGGTAAAGCCTAGGGGAAAATTCATTATTATGGCAATTGGTAAATAAAGGGAATGTGCATCTCTCCTGCCTATACCTCAGGGTAATCAAATAACTGATGAGAGAAAGAGTCCCCTTACAAAAGTTTCCCAACTAATATAAGAAGAAGGAATGATACAACTAGAATAGCACATTTTGTAATTCCTAATAAATTCACAGATCTGGGAAATCATCATCAATGCCTGCCAACATCACAGAGAAAGTAATGTCCAGCAATTATATGCCTCTTAGTGGAACTGCACACCACCTTCTATGAAGTATTTTTGGCCAAAAAAACAAAACAACAAAAACACACACACACACACACACACAAACCTGAACAAGTTATAAATCAGTTTATAAAGAACAAAAAAAAAATTAACATCACAGGCATTCAGCAAAATCAAAAAACACAACAGAATAAATTAACTGGTTTTTTAAACAAATTTCAAGAAAAAAGACTGAGAAGGAACTATAAATTTTAAGTCTTAAGAAATATATAACTCAACTACTGTGATTACTTTATTCGGATCCCAATTCAAATTACCAACTAAACAAAAGAGAGAGAGAATTGGGAAAAATCTGAAAAACAACTGTATATTTAATGATATTAAGGAATAATGACAAAAAAAGAAAGAAAGAAAGAAAGACCAGGTGCAGTGGCTCACACCTGTAATCCCAGCACCTTGGGAGGCGGAGGCGGGATGGATCACTTGAGGTCAGGACTTCCAAAACAGACTGACCAACATGGTGAAACCCCATCTCTACTAAAAATACAAAATTAGCCAGGCATGGTAGCGCATGCCTGTAATCCCAGCTATTTGGGAGGCTGAGGCAGGAGAATCGCTTGAACCCAGGAGGCGGAGATTGCAGTGAGCCGAGATGGTGCCATTGCTTGCACTCCAGCCTGGGCAACAAGAGTGAAACTCCATCTCAAAAATAAATAAATAAATAAATATATAAATAAATAAATAAATAACAAATAAAATAAAGGAATTATGATTATTTTTACTTATGTGTGATAATGGCATTGGCCTCCGAAAGTGCTGAGATTACAGATGTAAGCCACAGCACCTGGCCTGGATGTTCATGTGTTAAAAAAAGAGTCCTTTCCTACTAGATATATCCCGAAATATTTAGAAATGAAATGATGAAATCTGAGGTTTGCTTTAAAATAATTGAGGCGTATACAACTATTATATATCAATTAAAAATGTTTTGATAAAATAAAGTTGACATTGGGAAGCCAAGGCAAGAGGATCTCTTGAGCCCAGGACCCTATCTCTACAAAAAAATTTAAAAATTAGCCAGATGTGGTGGCACACACATGTAGTCCTAGCTACTGGGGAGGCTGAAGTCAGGGGATTTCTTGAACCCAAGGGGTCAAGGAGGCTGCAGTGAGATGTGATCCCATCACCAAAGTAAGATTGGCCATGAATTATCATTATTGGGCTGGGATCTTAAGATCTCAAGGTCTATTATACTGGCCAGGTGTGGTGGCTCACATCTGTAATCCCCGCACTTTGGGAGGCCAAGTGGGGGTGGATCACTTGAGGTCAGGAGTTCCAGACCAGCCTGGCCAACATGGTGAAATCCCATCCCTACTGAAAAGACAAAAAAATTAGCCAGGCGTGGTGGCGGGTGCCTGTAGTCTCAGCTACTTGGGAGGCTGAGGCAGGAGAATCACTTGAACCCGGGAGGCGATGGTTGCAGTGAGCCGATACAGTGCCACTGCACTCCAGCCTGGGAGATAGAGCAAGACTCTGTCTCAAAAAAAAAAAAAAAAAAAGATCTATTAAACTATTCTCTCTACGTTAGGTGACTTTAAATTTTTCCACAATAAGATGTTAAAAAAATTATTTAGTTTTTATTTAATTATTAATAATTAACTTTTTATTTAATAAATTTTTTGTTTGTTTGAGACAAAAGTTTTGCTTTTGTTGCCCAGGCTGGAGTGCAATGGCAGGACCTCAGCTCACTGCAAGCGTGAGCCACCACTCTGGGCCAATAAATTTTTAAGTGATATGCAAATTTCATTTTGTATGTCTAAAAGTACACGAAGGAATTTTAGAGCTAAATGGGTCTGGGGCAAAAATTCTTACTTTACAGATGAAAAAAACTGAAGACCAGATAGGTTAAGTGACTTGGCCAAAGTCATGAAGCCAAGCAATAACAAAACTAGAACTAATGCTCACTTCAGTTTTCCACTCTGGATACCCTACACCTGAAAAAAAAAAAAAGAGTTAGTTTTCTATTCTGAAGATTCTTCTTAGCCACTTTTTACTTTTATAGAGTTAATTCAGAAACAAAACCAAGAGCCAGTTCTCTAGTGTTTTTGGTCTTTGTGTTTTTTTGTTTTGCAGACAGTACCCTTGTGAGAACTAAATGAGACGTGGTCAGCAAATGGTCCAAAGTTTTACAGTCTTACAGCATTTCACTTCATTTTTTCTATTGACCTGGTGAAAAACCTTCCCATTACTTGGAAAGAAGTTTTGCCACAACCATACTGTCAATTTAGTAGTTTGTCCTTCTGCCATGTGTATAATAATGTAGATTCACACAGTTGCACCTCATTTTGCTTTATTTCCTTTTCTCTTTTGCCCTTATGGTACAGATACAGCATCTCCAACCTACAGATAGTTACTTTCCTACATGCAAGATTCCAAAACCAACCTCAGCAGGATTCCAATAAGATTTATGTAAATTTCAATACAGCAAGAGACCTCCCAATATACCTGCTAGCCAATCTAAATTAACATATAACCCAAAGACTCCATAAGGTCAACTAATAGCAGTAATTTAGGGTTATAATAATAATAGTCAACATGTACAGAGCACTTCTGTGTTCTAGGGACTGTGTTGGTGCTTCATATGTGTCATCTCATTTAAGTCTCACAAGAACTATACAAAGTAAATTTTATTGTCCTAGTTTAATTATTATTGAGAAAATTGATGTTCTGAAAGACTAAGTGCCTTACCCAAAGATACACAGCTACTTTCTATGATTCTATAATTACTGAACTGTAAACACTCATTACTATGAGTAATATTTTACAAAATATTTCCATGAATATCAACAATTCATCGATCTTAGCCAGGCAGAATGGCTCACACCTGTAATCCCAGCAATTTGGGAGGCTGAGGCAGGCGGATTAATTGAGGTCAGGAGTTCAAGACCAGCCTGGCCAACATGGTGAAACCCCATGTCTACTAAAAATATAAAAACTAGTTGAGCATGGTGGCATGCGCCTGTAATCCCAGCTACTTGGAGGGTGAGGCAGGAGAATCGCTTATACCCGGCAGGCAGAGGTTGCAGTGAACCAAGATCATGCCACTGTACTACAGCCTGGGCGACAGAGTGAGACTCCCCATCTCAAAAAAAAAAAAAAAAAATCATATATTATTCAAAGACCAAAAATCTGATTAATATGGTTTACTACATCAATAACCTTTGAGGTTGGACCCCTCAATCTCTACCACAGAAAGGCAGCAAAACTGGCTGATTAATTACACAGCACCTAAAACTTCTGAAATGTAATACTAAGAAGCATATGTCCCTAGTCACCAAAGGTAAATAAATTGGTAAGTTAGGCAGTATCCTGTGATGCAGCAAAAGCATACTGAACAAAAAAAGAAAAATGTTTACACTGGTATCTGTCTTTATTACAGAATTCCCACTTTGTTTTACTATATCCAACTTGGGAATGCCAATATATAAAGGTATGTTTTGTCTGGCAATTGTTTCATATGCATACATTTCATTTTCCTCAACTAGACAGCACCTTCTACCCCAACAGGCAGGCAGCCTCTGTGATACCGAAAGGTCTTGTTCCCTCATGGTACCCCACTGCAGACACAGCTGGGGCTTCTCCCACGGGAATGTAGCGTGGATGCCCCTATAGACAGCTTTCCTGGAACAATTCAGAATGATTGCGGCCCCACAGGAGGAGCACTCCCCAAATTCAGGCCAACACAAAAGGCAGAGTCACAATTCCTCCCTACTTGGAACATCAACATCCATACAGATGAAAAGAGGTCCGGTCTGATCTGAATAGCTGGAACACTGGGACACAGGAAACAGTAGTATAGCGGAAATTTAATAAACACTTTTCACCTGACTGGTGCATAGTTTTGCCTTTTACAGTATTCCATGCATGCCTATGATGTTTTTCAAATAAACTATCAAAATAAATGTTTTCAGAAGATTGACAGGAGCTAGGTATCAAGATACTATCTTGCCTACAACATACACTGTTTTTTAAGGAAAAAAAGTCTTCAAAACTATTATTCAAATGGAGTCTACAATTTCAAAGACTCTGATGACCATGTCAATGCATCTTGCTAAAAGTGACCTTAACTAAACTCACAATCACATACACACACTTATACACATGCATGCACACACATACACACACGCACAGATTATCCTAAATCCTAGAAGACTTATTCAAATAAGGAGGGAAGAAAAACTATTATGAACCACACAGACTAAATGAAAATAAATCGCAAAATTTGTCTTCATATTAAGAATTTAAATATATTTTCATGGAATCTAAAGAAACTATGTCAGCAATTAGATCTATGTCCCAAAGATCAAACATTTTTTACAAAATGAATGCAGCTCACATTCTGGCAGATGGATCATAGAATCATTAAAGAATGAAGAGAATTACCATTGTTAAATATTTTTCATTGTCAGGAGCAAAATCAAATTTCAAATGACAGGAATATAAAACATAATATTTGAGTAGAAAAGAAAATAAAAACTCAGCCAGACTCTCACATAAAACCAATTCCCTATAGCTGGATTCCCACACTCCAAATAGCAGCACTACGTCAGCCTGTGAAAGGACATTTTAGGCAAAGAACACAGAAATGTTCAGTACAGATCTCTTTACAAACCAAGACTAAACAACATCTCACATCAAATCCAGATAAATGGATAACCCAAATGAGTAACAAATTAACAAGAATCACCTTTTAGCCTTGTTTCATCGCCAAGAGGAAAACACAATTAAGTACAGTCTACATCTTTATTTAATAGAGATAAATGAAAGAACAGAATAAAAGTAACTCAAGTAAGTAAGATAGTAAATAAAATCCAGTAACCTTTGAACTGCCTAAAGTGAGAGCAATTAAAGTCTTTTCAAAAGCGCAGACTTCAGGGCAAGCAATGCTTCCTAAATAGGCAAACATACACAGTGGCTCCAAATCCCAGAGCAGAAAAGAATATGAAATCAGGAGAAAGAGCATGTAATGGCATGTATAACATGTGATGGCCCTGGTGAAAACGATCATTTATAGAATAACTATCTAATGGGTGGTTTTAAAAGTTTGCAGTTATAAGCACATCTAGTTCTCAGATCTTGGTTTTAAATACCCTTCGTCACTCAGTGGAATCAGGGCTTCTTGGATAAACAGTTGATTCCACAACTGGGGCAAGAAATAAAAACAGGCTGGGGGCAGTGGCTTACACCTGTAATCCCAGCACTTTGGGAGGCCAAGGCGGGTGGATCACCTGAGGTCAGGAATTCGAGACCCATCTGACCAATATGGTGAAACCCCATCTCTATTAAAAATACAAAAATTAGCCAGGCATGGTGGTGGGCACCTGTAGCCCCAGCTACTTGGGAGGCTAAGCCAGGAGAATCGCTTGAACACAGGAGGCGGAGGTTGCAGTGAGCCGAGATCACGCCACTGCACTCCAGCCTGTGCAACGGAGAAAGACTACCTCAAAAAGAAAGAAAGAAACGGAAGGATGGGTGGGTGGATGGATGGAAGGAAGGAAGGAAGGAAGGAAGGAAGGAAGGAAGGAAGGAAGGAAGGAAAGAAATGAAAAATAAAATAAAATAAGATGTGTGCTTGTACCAAAAATTAAGAAAGTGCTGGCCAGGCATGGTAGCTTATGCCTGTAATCGCAGCACTTAGGGAGGCTTAGGCAGGTGGATCACAAGGTCAAGAGATCGAGACCATCCTGGTCAACACAGTGAAACCCCATCTCTACTAAAAATACAAAAATTAGCTGGGCATGGAGGAGCCTCCACCTCCTGAATTCAAGCAATTCTCCTGCCTCGGCCTCTCGAGTAGCAGGGACTACAGGCACACACACCACACCCAGCTAATTTTTGTATTTTTAGTAAAGATAGAGTTTCGCCATGTTAGCCAGGCTGGTCTTGAACTCCTGACCTCAGGTTATCTGCCCATCTCAGCCTCTTGAAGTGCTGGGATTACACCGCGCCCAGTCTATTCCACTAATTTTGATTTGACAAATATCTGAGTAGCTACCATGTGCAGACAGTACTTCCAAAAAAATCAGAAGCACTTAAGAAAAACCATCAGTGTTCAATAGTGACAGAAGCAAATCCATGTAGCACCTCATTTTGCAAAACCTAGCTTCTAATGCCTCCATGGCTGGATATAAGGTTGAGGGACTGGAGAACACAGAGAAGAGGTATGGGCAGTAGTGAAGGTCTTATTTAATTGTATTACTCTGGTGACCCAGCATTGCTGCTCCCTGTGATTGACGGGGATTTAAAGCCTACTTATTGTAACACGGGGCATTGTAATAGGTTCTTCCAAGATCTCTTCCACTCCATCACTGGGGATATCTCACCGCCAGAATTTTTTACACTGATGAATCTATCTGTTTTCCACCTGGTCACTTCTAAGTCCCTCCTCAGCCCCAGTCACCATCAGCACACCACCAGCTTCCTTCTGCCTGCTTGCGCAGGCTCTAAAACCAGCACACAATGTTCTTCTCTCTCTTACCCCAATCCACAGGAAATATTTGCAGAACTGCAGTGGCATCCCAAACCACAGCCCTCCAGACATCCTCTTAGTCTCTAAATATCTCAGGCGTGAATCATATATTAATCCACTCATCCACCAAGTTCAGGAAACAAAAATCTTCCAGAGGTCCCAGTGAAGCCCCTTTCTTTTGCCATCAGATTATAAATTTTATAGAACTGTTCCTTCTGAAACTATGAACATTCAATTAACATTTATTAATTAAAAATGATTATGGGGTCAAATGCAGTGGTTCAGGCCTATAATCCCAGCACTTTGGGAGGCTGAGGAGGGCAGATTACCTGAGGTCAGGAGTTCAAGACCAGCCTGGCCAACATAGTGAAACCCCATCTCTACTAAAAATACAAAAATTAGCCAGGCGTGGTGGCACACGCCTGTAATCCCAGCTACTCGGGAGGTTGAGGCACAAGTATCACTTGAACCCAGGAGGCGGAGGTTGCAGTGAGCCAAGTTCATGACACTGTACTCCAGCCTGGGCGACAGAGTGAAACTCTGCCAAAAAAAAAAAAAAAAAAAAAAGAGCAATAACAGCTTTCTAAATTAAAAAATAGATAATGTAAACAAATGATTTATTCTATAATTAGTTTTTTTTTTTTTTTTTAGACAGGGTCTCGCTCTGTCACCCAAGCTGGAGTGCAGTGGCATGACCTCGGCTCACTGCAGCCTCCTCCTCCCAGGTTCAAGCGAGTCTTGTGCCTCACCCTCCCAAGTAGCTGCGATTACAGGAATGCACCACCATGCCCGGCTAATTTTTGTATTTTTAGTAGAGACTGGGTTTCACTATGTTGGCCAGGCTGGTCTTGAACTCCTAACCTCAGGTGATCTGCCTGCCTCGGCCTCCCAAAGTGCTGGGATTACAGGCTATAATTAGATTTCTGATAATAATAATTTAAAAGTGTATTTTCCAAATGAATATAAATGAAAACTGCCTTTTGTTTTTCGGGTTGTTTTTGCTAAGTGCATGACAAATAAGATGGGATCTAACCATATTCATATATTTTGTATCTCCACTGATGATAAAGACACTGACTCTAAAAAGCTAAAACAAAAATTGTCCTGTGAATGCATCTTCAATACAGAAAATGTGGCTTCATATCAATTAACTTAACTTCCTCATTGTTTGAGCTAAGCTAATAGTAAGATAAATTTACATTCTCTTTCAACAATCCAAACAAGGAAGATTATGTCAAAACATTTTGTGTTGGGTGAGTCAGCCCAGGTTCAGAATTTTCCTGTGGCTACTCCAAAAATAAATAATTTAGGATTTGCAATCCTAAAATAAGAAACTTAAGGTGAGGCTGGCATTATTTTCTTGAAAAGGGATATATCTATGTATTTGTGGAATTGTGCCAAGAAGAGAAAATTTCCCACATTTACATGAGAAACTATTGCATAAAGAGTACTTTTCCTTGTAGCCCTAAATTAAATGGGGTGGATGAATCATTAAAAGCTCTCAGATTTTGTCACCTCCACATGCAACTTAGATTAAGTGGTGCTTCCTCCATTGTTACTCAGGGACTATCACTTGGCTTGAAGGCCTAATGGCTTAAAAATACTTGGTAACAGACTTATCAAAAAGTCATGAACCAATAACAACTTTCCTCCTGATATAGTCAAGTTGCAAAGCCAGGTTTATGTTTTTAATTCATAATAACTTTGTATCAGATGCATATAAATATCTGGAACACTCTGGGAATATCATTACAGCCAGATGGAATATCAGGGAATGCAGCAAAAGTAGTTCCTACTTCTGGGTCAGCAGGGCAGCAGACAGCCATACCAGTACGCCTCTCAACATCTCATCAAAACACTTATAGAAAGAGATGATAAACATCAAAACTGGGCAAAGTGGGGAAAAACACTTTAAAGGGAAGATAACATCACATACCATGTTTAGTAGAGAATTTCCACAAAAAGCATCATTGGTGCAAAGGATTAAGAAGCACATTCTTAAATGATAAATCATGTGTCTCCTATTCTCAAATCAAAACAGTACAAACTGCCTTCAAACGAGTTGGGAAAAAAGCTTTATTTCTTCACATACTCCTATACTAAAAAAAAAACCAGCCAGCAATTAGGGTAAACTTCCTTATTTTTACCAGGTTCTAATTAATTGACACTTGTTATAAGGGAGTGAACATAAGATTTAGAATTCTAAGGAAAAAAGTTGGATCAAAAGATTTTTTATTAACAAGTTGCCTTTTAATTTCTTAATTTAAATTTAAGGTATTATTTACACAGGTTTTTTTCTGCCCTTTGGTGATAAGAAGTTTTTTAGTTTTTTTTAATTCGTATTTTATTTTGTCTGTTTAATGTACATTTTAAACATCCAAACAGAAGAGTCACCACCCCTACCCCCGTGATTGGCATACCTGGTGGAGAGAGGCCTATCCTTCAACAATTTCCATTCACATGGCCTGGTCACAACATCCCAAAGAGACAATGTCACCTAACTTTTATAACTGAGATGACTGATCATGACATCCAATTACAACACTTTCTCCCCCCTTCATTTGGAAAAGTGGGAGCCAGGCTTCTACTGTTTAATAAAAATGTTATTACTACAAAGTAGTACATGTGTGTAGTTCTTCTCCAAAGAGCAAATAATAATTTTGAAGAGCACCCCTTGCTTTCACTCCCTTTATTCTACTTACTAATTTGTATTTAAATGTGTCCGGAATTGGTGGGTTCTTGGTCTCACTGATTTCAAGAATTAAGCCGCGGACCCTCGCGGTGAGTGTTACAGTTCTTAAAGATGGTGTGTCTGGAGTTTGTTCCTTCTGATATTCGGACATGTCTGGAGTTTCTTCCTTCTGGTGGGATCCTGGTCTCGCTGACTTCAGGAGTGAAGCTGCAGACCTTGGCCATGAGTGTTATAGCTCTTAAAGGTGGGTGCGTCCAGAGTTGTTCGTTCCTCCAGGTGGGTTCGTGGTCTCGCTGGCTTCAGGAGTGAAGCTGCAGACCTTCATGGTGAGTGTTACAGCTCATAAAGGTAGTGCGGACCCAAAGACTGAGCAGCAGCAAGACTTATTGCAAGGAGCGAAACAATGTAGCTGGCACAACTTGGAAGGGGACCCCAGCGGATTTCCGCCACTGGCTCGGGTGGCCAGCTTTTATTCCCTTATTTGGCCCCACCCACATGCTGCTCATTGGCCCATTTTACAGAGCGCTGATTGGTCCATTTTACAGAGTGCTGACTGGTCCCTTTTTACAGAGTGCTGATTGGTGCGTTTACAAACCTTTGGCTAGACACAGAATGCTGATTGGTGCGTTTTTACAGAGTGCTGATTGGTGCATTTACAAACCTTTAGCTAGACACAGAGCGCTGATTGGTGCATTTACAATCCTTTAGCTAAACCAAAAAGTTCTCCAAGTCCTCACCCAACCCAGAAGCCCAGCTGGCTTCACCGCTCAACAACGTCCCAAAGAGACAATGTCACCTAACTTTTATAATTGAGATGACTGATCATGACATCCAGTTACAACACTTTTCCCCCCACTTCATTTGGAGAAGTGGGAGCCAGGCTTCTATTGTTTAATGAAAATGTTACTACTACAAAGTAGTATATGCATGTATTTCTCCAATGAGCAAATAATAATTTTGAAGAGCACCTCTTGCTTTCACTCCCTTTATTCTACTTACTTTTTTTTTTTTTTTTTTTTGAGACAAAGTCTAGCTCTGTCGCCCAGGCTGGAGCACTGTGGCACAGTGTCAGCTCACTGCAGCCTCCGCCTCCCAGGTTCAAATGATTCTCCTGCCTCAGCCTCCCAAAAACTGGGATTACAGGTGCATACCACCATGCCCAGATAATTTTTGTATTTTTAGTAGAGACAGGGTTTCACCATGTTAGCCAGGATGATCTCAAACTCCTGACCTCAAGGGATCCACCTGCTTTGGCCTCCCAAAGCGCTAGGATTACAGGTGTGAGCCACCACACCTGGCCCCCTTTATTTTAAATTGCGTAAATTATCCTCTTGGAATGGAACTCCCCAACCATGGATGACCACTTCAAGTGACACTAGTGACAGTTTTTCAAGCCCATCTTTTTTCAGGATAACCCCGTGGCAAGTAGCCAAATGTTTCTGCCCACAAATGCAAGATGTTCCAAGGGTAACCTGGTATAGTCATTAATTCTAGACTGCATGTCAAACAACAGATAGCTTTCTGAAACCCAAATTTGGGTTTTCCATCAGTCCCATCCACTTTTCTGTTTCTACAGCCATTCAGAGATTCCGAGTTACCAGTACACAACAGAGGAGAAAGTAGAGGAGGATGGGGAGAAAGGCAGAACATGCTGGGATGCTTTGATACCTGAGGAACAGCACTGTAAGCAGGTGTGGAGACAACAATAATTCAGGAAGTTGGCCAGGCGCGGTGGCTCATTCCTGTAACCCCAGCACTTTGGGAGACCAGAGCCGGCAGATTGCTTGAGGTTTGGAGATCAAGACCATCCTGGGCAACATGGGAAAACCCCTTCTCTACAAAAAAATACAAACATTAGCCTGGTGTAGTGGCACGAGCCTGTAGTCCGAGCCACTTGGGAAGCTGAGGTGGGAGGATCACTTGAGTCCCAGAGGCAGAGGTCGCAGCCAGTCTTAGATGGCGCCATGACACTCCAGCCTGGGTGACAGAGTGAGACCCTGTCTTAAAAAAAAGAAGAATAATTCTGGAATCAATTCAAGATAGGCTGGTGGGCAACGGAGAAGGGTAAACATCAAATGGTATCTGTGGCCCTAGCTTAATCACAGTATCAGGCAGTTAAGACAACAGACTATAAACCTCAGTGCAGCAAACTCTTGCTAAATTCAGATACAGACTCCATAAACAAGTTGCCATTCAATCTAAGACTGAGGGGGGGGAAATGCCAGCATCCAAATGAACAGAGTAAAAAGAACACCACAAAGAAAATACTTACACTTGCCCTGAACATCCTGACTGCCTGTAATGATTTTTATTCTTTCTTATATGGAGAGGGTATTAATAAATTACAACACTTTCCTTTTTTTTTTTTTTTCGAGATGGAATTTCTCACTGTCACCTAGGCTGGAGTGCAATGGCGCACTCTCAGCTCACTGCAACCTCCCCCTCCCAGGTTCAAGCAATTCTCCTGTCTCAGCCCCCAAAGTGAGTAGCTGGGATTATAGGCATGCACCACCACACCTGGCTAATTTTTGTATTTTTAGAAGAGGTGGGGTTTGACCATGTTGGCCAGGCTGATTTGGAACTCCTGACCTCAGGTGATCCACCCACCTTGGCTTCCGAAAGTGCTGAGATTACATGTGTGAGCTACTGCGTCCGGCCAACACTCTTCTTAAGCAAGCTTAAGCAGCCTTGTCCTATCATGCTTTCTTTTTTCTTTTTTTTTTTTGAGACGGAGTCTTGCTCTTTGCCCAGGCCGGAATGTAGTGGCACGATCTTGGCTCACTACAACCTCCTCCTCCCAGGTTCAGGGGATTCTCCCACCTCAGCCTCCCAAGTAGCTAGGATTACAGGCACCTGCCATTATGCCAGCTAATTTTTGTATTTTTGTAGAGACGGGGTTTCACCATGTTGGCCAGGCTGGTCTTGAACTCCTGACCTCAAGTGACCCGCCTGCCTCAGCCTCCCAAAGTGCTGGGATTACAGGCGTGAGCCACCACGCCCAGCCCCATCTTGCTTTCTTGTAAGCTATTTGTGAATCTGCCCCAAGACAAAATGAAGAAAATTCTTTTTAAAGCATCTTTTATTTCCCAAAACAAGTTAAAAAAAAAAAAAAAAGCCTTTCTCTGTGGATGAGAGCTGTAAGTAAATTGCATTTCATATCAATAACTTCTGTTCTATATAAGGTAATAATAGCTCAGATATTTACTAAAAGGTCTGGGCTGCAGGATATATTCATCTACCTCTACTTACCAATAGAGAAACAATTTCGAAATCCCAAACCATTCATGCCATAGAAGTTCCAAACCTTAATCTCTTAATATTAATTAGCTTAATGGCTTAATCTCTTAATTTTTTTTTTTTTTGAGACGGAGTCTTGCTGTGTCGCCCAGGCTGGAGTGCAGTGGTGTGATCTCGGCTCACTGCAAGCTCTGCCTCCCGGGTTCACACCATTCTCCTGCCTCAGCCTCCCGAGTAGCTGGGACTACAGGCACCCGCCACCTCGCCCAGCTAATTTTTTGTATTTTTAGTAGAGACGGGGTTTCACCATGTTAGCCAGGATGGTTTCGATCTCCTGACCTCGTGATCCACCCGCCTCAGCCTCCCAAAGTGCTGGGATTACAGGCATGAGCCACCATGCCCGGCCTAATCTCTTAATATTAAGCTCTTAACATTAATTGTATTTGACAAGAAGTAAATGATATATGAAACTCACTAGCCATTGTTTGCTAGTATCCTCAAAGTTCTGCATTACTGTGATTAAAATGTTCAAGAGGAGAGTGGGTGGTTCACATCTATTAATCCCAGTACTTTGGGAGGCCAAGGTGGGTGGGCCACTTGAGCCCAGGAGTTCAAGACCAGCCTAGGCAACAAGGCAAAATCCTGTCTCTACAAAAAAATAAAATAAAATACAAAAATTATCTGAGCATGGTGGCACGCACCTGTAGTCCCAGCTACTTGGGAGGCCGAGTTGGGAAGATCGTTTGAGCCCAGGAGCTCAAGGCTGCAGTGAGTCATAATCACTCCACTGCACTCCATCCTGAGCAACAGAATGAGACTTTGTCTCAAAAAAAAAAAAAAAAAAGTGTTCAAAGTATAACGTGGCCCAGAAAAAGGGAGACATCTTTAATTTTGATAGACCCTAACGTATCTGCCATGCTATAAACTCTGGGAGTCTTTCTCAGTTATTTCTCTCATTCCCCATAGAGGGAATGCCTATGTGACTGATCTCATGTAGACATATGCATTCTCTCCTCTATACATATACACATACTCTTTCCTCTTTATCCATACTTTTTCTTTTTTTTTTGAGACAGTCTCACTCTGTTGCCCAGGCTGGAGTGCAGTGGCGTGGTCTCGGCTCACTGCAACCTCCGCCTCCCGGGTTCAAGTGATTCTCCTGGCTCAGCCTCCTGAGTAGCTGGGACTACAGGCGCGTGCCACCACACCCGGATAATTTTTGTATTTTTAGTAGAGATGGGGTTTCACCATATTGTCCAGGCTGGTCTCGAACTCCTGACCTCATGACCCCCCCGCCCCCAAGCCTCCCAAAGTGCTGGGATTACAGGCATGAGCCACCATGCCCAGCCCATAATTTCTACTTTCACTGAATCTCAATTTAGACCCACAGTACCACTCATAAAGAACATCACCACAACTACAACTCTCTGCTCCCAGTCCCTAAGTTCTGACACACAAAGAGGTGCAAATCACAACCCTTTCTTAGTTTAGCGGCAGAGTAATCCTGGACAAGTGACATAACCTCTTTGTGCCTCAGTTCTCTCACTTTAAAATGATAATTGAAGCTACCCCATGGGGCTGCTGTAAATATTGTGTAATATATTATAAACATTATGTCAGGTAATACATATAAAGTGATGAACAGTGACTAACATTTAATAAATATTCAGTCATTGCTATCATTATCCAACTACAATAAGGACTCCTTGAGGACAGTAATTTTTTTGTTTTGCTCATTGTTGAATTCTCAGTGACAGAAGAGTCTGGAAGGCAGGGCAACGGTTATAAGAAAATTTTAAACTCTATCAGTAAGAACCTCCTCAACTAACCTCTCTCTTTGAATGCGAACTTGTCAGAAAAAGGAGAGAGTACATAGCTTAGCAGTTGATAATAGTGTGGTTCAAACCGCTGAGTTCATGGTCTGACTATGCCAAGCACTGTGTGACTTCAGTTTCAAAATCTAAAAATGGAGATAATAATATCTATCTACCTTGCAAGGCTATCTTGAGGATTCCATGAGATAATTTATCAAAACAAGCACTGAGTTGTAGGGCTGATGCAAGGAGGAGGAAGAAGAAAAGGAGGAGAGAGAAGAAAAGAAAATCTTGAAAGGATAGAGGCATGTCAGAAAGACACAAAAGTCAACCTGAAAGAGCAACCCTTCGCCAAAGCTGAGAAATTTTAGCAACAAAACAAAAAACAATAATATTGGACTACAACTTGAAGAATAAAACAAATATACATAAGTCAATACTGACATAAACAAATACCTGAATAAACAAACAACTGGGAAAGAAAGAACAAATGTTGCTTTCAGAACAGTTACAAATAATAGAGATACTCCACACCTCCTCAGGAGGTGAGGCTTCATTCCCCTTCAGCAGAGAGGAGGCTGAAGTTGAGTTCCAAGAATATCACATGGAAAAAGAAGGGTAGTAAATTTATAGTGGAGAAACCTGACAGATACCATCCTAACGAAGAGATCAAAGTTAACGTCATCAGTGATGTCATGGTGACATCAGATAGTCCCTGACATGATGCAAAGAGAAGTGTACGTCACCTCTGTAATAGTCTTCCCAAAAGCCATCAACTCAGTTCCTAAGAAAACATCAGACAAACCCAGTTTGAAGGACATCTACAAAATATCTGACAAGTCTCTGACAACTGTCAAGGTCAAAAAAACAAGGAAAGACTGAGAAACTGTTACATGCTGGAGAAATCGAAGGAGGTATAATCATTAAATGCAGTACCACATGCTGGATTGGATCCTGGGACAGAAAACGACATTAAGTGGAAAAGTTGGTCAAATTTGAATAATAAAGATTTTAACGCATCTTTCTCAGTAATTGATAAGATAATTGATAAGACAACATAAAAAAACATTAAAAATATGAAAGACTTGTATAGTATAATTAATAATCTTGACCTATAGAAAGAAAACCTTCAAAAATTTTATTTAGTTTTAAATTTTTTCTAGCTTTGTTGAAGTATAATTGACAAAAATTATTTACATTTATGATATATGATACGATGTTCTCATATACATTGTGAAATAATTACCATCATCAAGTTAATTAATGTACCATCACCTCACAGTTACTATTTTTGTTTCTTATCAATCACTGAGAAAGACGCATTAAAATCTTCAACTATAGGCTGAGTATAGTGGCTCACACCTGTAATCCCAGCACTTTGGGAGGCCAAGGCAGGTGAATCACGAGGTCAAGAGATCTAGACCATCCTGGCCAACATGGTGAAACCCTGTCTGTACTAAAAATACAAAAATTAGCTGGATGCAGTGGCACAAACCTGTAGTCCCAGCTACTCGGGAAGCTGAGGCAGGAGAATCGCTTTAACCCAGGAGGCGGAGGTTGCAGTGAGCTGAGATCGCGCTGCTGCATTCCAGCCTGGCGGACAGAGCAAGACTCCATCTCAAACAAACAAAAAAAAAATATTGAACTATAATTATCAATTTACATGTTCCTCCTTATAGTTTTATCATTTTTTCTCTTATATATAATGTGGCCATACTATTTGGGGCATATATCTTTTTTTTGGTTTTTGAGACAGGGTCTTGCTCTGTCACTCAGGCTGCAGTACAGTGGCTTGATCATAGCTCACTGCAGCCTCAATCTCCTGGCACAAGCAATCCTCTTGCCTCAGCTTCCCAAATAAATAAGACTAAAGGCATGTGCCACTATTCCCAGCTAATTTCTTTTTTTTTTTTTTTTTTTAGATATGGGGTCTCACTATGTTGCCCAGGCTCTTTAGAATTGACAAACTTGGGAGACCGAGGTGGAAGGATCACTTGAGCCCAGAGGATCAAGGCTGCAGTGAGCCGCGATCATGCCACTACACTCCAGCCTGGACAAAAGAGTGAGATCCTGTCTTAAAAAAAAAAAAAAAAAAAACAGAATTACTCTCTGGCACTTTACAGAAAAAGTCTGCAGGCCCCAGATCTAGAGTATCTGGTATTCATGGCCTAAAGGCAGGGATAACACCACAGGATGTAGAGAAAAAAGGTACATTATTTTTTCCCTTTTGAGCTTCAAAAATCTAGGCCCTGAGGATACTTAGGATAGAAAATGCACTATGATGTAAAAGCCAAGAATGTGAGTCTTGTGCCCACATTCCCAAGAATGGAAATAATTCTTCCAGGCCCCTGCTCTAGATAAGTAAATTTGGGAACTGCAAAGAATCCAAAGAAATGCTGGGAATGTGGTGGTGTGAGAGGTGGGGCATGAGAAGAAAACATATTAAGCTCCACTCATGTCACTCACAAGCCCAGATTCCACCTGGGCCTTGTCCCGCTTTCTCTCCATCATCTTCATCTGAGACGTGTCTGGGCCACACGTCCAGTGTTCTGTGCCTTCCACATTAGCTTTTGTTGTCTTAGATACTACAGGTCTCAAGGTGGTAATAATGATGGATCAAAAAGCTTATATCCAATAATCTCCATGCCTCGTGTATGTAATAAATAATTCAAGTCTAAGGCACGCAAGGTGGCTCATGCCTGTAATCCCAGTACTTTGGAGGCCAAGGCAGGGAGATCACTTGAGGCCAGGAGTTCAAGATCAGCCTGGCCAACATAGGGAAACTCTGTCTCTACTAAAAAATACAAAAATTAGCCAGGCATGATGGTGGGCACCTGTAATCCCAGCTACTCAGGAGGCTGAGGCAGGAGAATCATTTGAACCCCAGAGGTGGAGGTCACAGTGAGCCAAGATCGTGCCATTGCCCTCCAGCCTGGGCAACAGAGCAAGACTCAGTCTCAATCAATCAATCAATCAACCAACCAATAAAAGAGTTTGAGATCAGTCTGGGCAATATGGCGAAACCCCATCTCTACTAAAAACACAAAAATTAGCTGGGCTGGTGGCAGGTGCCTGTAATACCAGCTACTCGAGAGACAGGCACAAGAATCGCTTGAACCCGGGAGGTGGAGGTTACAGTGAGCCGAGATCACACCACTGCCCTCCAGCCTGGCTGACAGACTGTTAGATACGAGTTCTAAATTTCTTTCCAAAGAATTAATGTGTCAGTATGTTCAATTCTTTGCCTTCTACTTTTAAACTTCCTCGTAAAGCAACCTTTTTGGATTACCTACACCACCCTGACTCATTCTGATCACCTGCTCCACCCTACCTTCCAATCACCTGCTCCACCCTAACTCATTCCAATTATCTGCTACCTGCTTTGCCCTGACTCCCGCCAAAGCACTCACCCTGTCATTCTCTTTAAATTAGCCAAACGGAATTAGTTTAGCCTGTGTGGTCTAACCCTAGCCAATAGGGGAACAACACAGCAGCAGGGGCCACATGCGTCAGGAATAAGAACCCCTTCCCCTCCCTTATCCAGGTGTGCGCTCACCATCGTTCCATCTGTAAGGGCGCACCCTTCTATATATAAATAACTTGCCTTGCTGAGAATTAAAAAGAAAATTTTATATTTGAGTGCTATTTCTTTTGCAGCACCAAAACTTTATATATAACAAGACTCTGTCTCAAAATATATATATATATATACACGTGTATATATATATATATATACACGTGTATATATATATATATGCACATACAGCTTAATGGAATCATTGTATCAATATGTTGGGTTTGAAACACAACTGAGGGTGTATAGCAGGCAAAAACCGAGGTATGGTAAAGAAAGAAAAGTAGGCCAGGCGTGGTGGCTCACATCTGTAATCCCAGCACTTTGGGAGGCCAAAGTGGGCAGATCACAAGGTCAGGAGTTTGAGACCAGCCTGGCCAATATGGTGAAACTCTGTCTCTACTAAAAATACAAAAAATATAGCTGGGCGTGGTGGCACATGCCTGTAATCCCAGCTACTAGGGAGGCTGAGGCAGAAGAATCGCTTAAACCCGGGAGGCAGAGGTTGCAGTGAGCTGAGAGCATGCCACTGACTCCAGCCTGGGTGACAGAGCAAGACTCTGTCTCAAAAAGTAAATAAATAAAATTAAATTTTTTAAAAAAAAGAAAAATAGAAAATTCAAGGTATGAGGATGATAAGAGAACATGTCAGATTCTGGATGCATCTAACTAAGGTGAAGATTTGTCCCACACTACTATTTGGCTTTCCTTGGAGAGCTGTAAGAAACATGATGGAACTTTCTAGATGAACTATGTAGGGGAAATGTGCCTTCCTAGAAAAACTTGGGCCAAAATATTTCATTTCTTGGATTGAAATTTTAAAAATAATTATAAAATCTTTCTCCTTTGTTTGTTTTGTTTTGAGATAGAGTCTCACTCTGTCACCCAGGCTGGAGTGCAGTGGCACGATCTCGGCTCACTGCAACCTCCGCCTCCTGGGTTCAAGCAATTATCCTGCCTCAGCATCCCACATAGCTAAGATTACAGGCATGCACCACCACACCTGGATAATTTTTTGTATTTAGTAGAGACAGGTTTTCACCATGTTGGTCAGGCTGGTCTCGAACTCCAGACCTCAGGTGATTCAGCCGCCTTGGCCTCCCAAAGTGCTGGGATTACAGGCATGCGCCACCATGCCCGGCATGTTTGTTTTGTTTTGTTTGAGACGTAGTCTCGCTCTGCAGCCCAGGCTGGAGTGCAATGACGAGATCTGGGCTCCTGCAACCTCCACCTCCCCGTTCAAGCAGTTCTCCTGCCTTAGCCTTCTGAGTAGCTGGGACTACAGGCAAGTGCCACCATGCTCGGCTAATTTTTTGTATTTTTAGTAGAGATGGGATTTGGCCAGGCTGATCTCTAATTCCTGACCTCCTGAGGTGATCCTCCCGCCTCGGCCTCCCAAAGTGCTGGGATTACAGGCGTGAGTCACGCCACCGCATCCGGCCCTTTATTCTTATTTTGAAGTAACATCAGCAACTCTCCTAGAACTCTCCTGATTATAACTATTCATTCTATTAGACAAGTCTTCTCTCCAGAAAGCACCGACTGAAACTCCCATCACTCATTCCTCTGAGTATTTCTTAGACAATTTTAGGAATGACAATTTACAATGGAATAACAAAATATGGTGAATAGCAGTAAGAATCTGAAGATGTGTATGGAATAGAATTTTGAGGATAAAAACATGAAATATTGGTCAAAATTTATTATTAAGCAAATGACAAGTATGTGTCCTATACTGTACTAATTGCAGCAGATTGAAAAGAAAAACAAAATCCTTAAAATAAAGGGCTTTTAACTTAAACATGTAAGAATCAGTCGGGCGCAGTGGCTCACGCCTGTAATCCTAGCACTTTGGGAGTCTGAGGCGGGCGGATTGCCTGAGCTCAGGAGTTCGAGGCCAGCCTGGGCAACACGGTGAAACCCCATCTCTACTAAAATACAAAAAAATTAGCCAGACGTGGCGGTGTGCGCCTGTAGTCCCAGCTACTCAGGAGCCTGAGGCAGGAGAATTGCTTGAACCCGGGAGGCGGAGGTTGCAGTGAGCCGAGATCGCACCACTGCACTCCAGCCTGGGCAACAGAGCAAGAAAAAAAAAAAAGAATCAATTTATTCTTGAACAAGAGAATATTTTACATATTCAATACCTAGTTGTCAAATATTTATTTGTATTTGTAGACAATGATCCAAGACATATTAAAACATTTTCTACTACTTGTGACATAGTAATCTGAATTTCTTCCATGGAATACCTTATAGTTTAGACTATTCTTTCCTTTTTTTCTCTACTTTTTAAAATTGTGGCAAAATATACATAACAAAAAATTTACTGTTTTAACCATTTTTAAGTGTACAGTGCACCGGCATTAAATATATTCACACAGTTGTATAACTATCACCACCATCCATCTCCAGAACTTCTTCATCTTGGAAAACTGAAACCCTATACCCATTAAACACTAACTCCCGAGTCCCTCCTTCCTCCCAACCTCTAGCAACTACCATTTTACTTCCTGTCTCTATGAATTTTACTGCTCTAGGAATCTCATATAAGTAGAATCATACAGTACTTGACCTTTTCTGACTAGCTTATTTCACTTAACAAAATGTCTTCAAGGTTCATCCTTGCAGCATGTGTCAGAATTCCCCGCCTTTTTAAGGCTGAATAATATTCCATCATTATTGCTTATTTATTCACCTGTCAATGGATACTTGAGTTGCTTTGATGTTTTAGCTACTGTGAATAATGCTGCTATGAAAATGCATGTACAAATAATCCTTCAAGGTCCTGCTTTCAATTCTTTTGGTATATACCTAGAAATAAAATTGCTGAATCATATGCTAATTCTGTGTATAATTTTTTTTTTTGTTTTGAGATGGTGTCTCGCTCTGGCACAATCTCAGCTCACTGCAGTCTCTGCCTCTGGGTTTCAAGCAATCCTCCTGCCTCAGCCTCCGGAGCAGCTGGGATTACAGGTGCCCGCCACCACGCCTGGCTAATTTTTGTATTTTTGGTAGAGACAGGATTTCACCATGTTGTCCAGGCTGATCTCAAACTTCTGGCCTCGAGTGACCCACCCGCCTTGGCCTCCCAAAGTGCTGGGATTACAGGCGTGAACCACCACGCCCAGCTTCTGTGTTTAATTTTTTTGAGGAATGTCCATACTGTTTTCCATAGTAGCTGAACCATTTTACATTCCCACCAACAGTGCACAAGGGTACCAATTTCTCCATATCCTCACCAATACTTGTTGTTTCCCAGTTTTTTGATAGTATCCATCTTAATGGGGGCAAGATGGTAGGTATCTCATTGTGGTTTTGGTGTGCATCTCCCTAATGGCTAATGATGTGGAGCATTTTTCATGTGCTTATTGGCCATTTGTATTCTTCTTTGAAGCAGTGTGTATTCAAGCCCTTTGCCCATTTCCTAATTGGTGGCTTGCTAGACTAGTCTTTCTTTTTTCTTTTTTGAGCCAGATCTTTGCTCTGTCACCCAAGCTGGAGTGCAGTGGCACAACATAGCTCACTGCAGTCTCAACCTCTCAGGCTCAAGCAATCTTCTATGTCAGCCTCCCAAGGAGATGGGACCACAGGTGCGCACCATCACACTTGGCTAATTTTTTTATTTTTTGTAGAGTCAGAGTCTCACTATGTTGCCCAGGCTGGTCTCTATCCCCTGGGCTCAAGCAATCCTCCTGCCTCAGCCTCCAAAAGTGCTGGGATTACAGCCATGAGCCACTGTGCCTGACCAGACTAGTCTTTCTTATAATCAAATACAATCTGCCTTTTGTATCCATGGGTTCCACATCCATGGATTCAACCAATCCACAAATCGAAAATATTAGGAAAAAACTTGCATCTGTGCTGAAGATGCACATTTTCTTTTCTTGTCATTACTTCCTAAACAATAGGTATAACAACTATTTACACAGCATTTACTTTATATTAGGTATTACAAGTAATCTACAGATGATTTAAAGAATACAAGAGGATGTGCATAAGTTATATGCAAACACTATGCCTATCATATCAGAGATTCGAACATCCACAGAAGGTCCTGGAACTAATCCCTCACATAAACTTAACTGTACGTTTGCCAAATTTCTTAAACTTTGATATTTTTCACTTGAAAAACCTTTGTGCATAATATGTTCTTTACAAGTTGGATTTCACTGATTCCACAATCTGGTATTCCATCAAAATCCCTGATCTTTCCAGGTTCAAACTATTACCTACTCCACATACTTTTAACCTTTGTGATTAAATATACTGAGGTTCAAATAAAAGGCTGAAAGTTGTGGTATTGCACTAATGCTAGCTTGAAGAAACATGCAAAGAATGGAAAAAATAATTAGCGAGATGAATGCTGTCTAAACACTATCTGACATGTATGCTTTTATCCTTTTAAGTATAAAATTTTTTTCTTATCTAACATTGCTTCTTTAAATTTATGGATTTATTTCCCAGGCCTATTACCATAAGGGGAAACAATTCAGTTTTGATGACAGGGTTTTTGGATGGTGGCTAAGTCCTGGCATGTTTATCTGGCACGATCTATAAAACATTCAATTTGTGAAAGTTTTGAAATAACTACTGCTGTGACATTAACTAGTATTGTCATCTTTTTCCTTTTACTGGTCCCTAGTCTCCAAGAGATTCTTTAAATTGGAAACTATTCTAACCATATATCAGAAATTAGAGACCAAAGATGAAATCAACTGATTCTAGTGGGTAATGATCTATACTAAATTTATACCGTATTTCTAGGCCCAGGCGATCTCTTTGCTTCTGGAATTTTAGAATATGTAGAAAAACAGCTCAATCTCCTGTTAAAGTTTTGGGTTTCTCTTTTTTAAATCAGTAGTATCAGAAAAATAAAAATATCTGGGAATTGAAGTAGACCACATACATTTATGTACAAAGCTGTGTCATGAGAGGGTACTTCCATATCTCTAATTACACCCAGCAGAGCTCTTCTAAGATGAACAATTTTGTCACTTTTCTTTTTTTTTTTTTTTTTTTTGAGATGAAGTTTTGCTCTGTCACCCAGGCTGGAGTGCAATGGCATGATCTCAGCTCACTGCAATCTCCGCCTCCAGGGTTCAAGTGATTCTCCTGCCTCAGCCTCCCAAGGAGTTGGCATTACGGGCATGCACCACCACGCCCAGTTAATGTTGTATTTTTAGTAGAGATGGGGTTTCACCATGTTGGCCAGGCTGGTCTCAAACTCCTGACCTCAGATGATCTGCCCGCCTTGGCCTCCCAAAGTGCTGGGATTACAGGCGTGAGCCACCGCGCCCGGCCAATTTTGTCACTTTTAACAGAATGGGAAATCACTTTATCCATGTTCCAATCCAATACATTTTCCTTTTTCCTTTTCTCTTTTTATTTTTGTTTTGTTGTTTTGTTGAGACAGAGTCTTGCTCTGTCGCCCAGGCTGGAGTGCAGTGGTGCAATCTAGGCTCACTGCAACCTCCACCTCCTGGGTTCAAGTGATTCTCCTGCCTAAGCCTCCCCGAGTAGCTAGGAGTACAGGCACACGCCACCACGCCTGGCTAATTTTTGTATTTTTAGTAGAGACGGGGTTTCGCCATGTTGGCCAGGCTGGTCTCGAACTCCTGACCTCAGGTGATCCACCTGCCTCAGCCTCCCAAAGTGCTGGGATTACAGGCATGAGCCATTGCACCGGGCCCTTCTCTTTTTATTTTTAAGAGACAAGTTCTCACTCTGTCACCCAGGTTGGAGTGCAGTGGTGCAATCAGAGCTCACTGCAGCAATCAGAGCTCACTGCAGCCTCAAACTCCTGGGCTCAAATGATCCTCCCACCTCCACCTCCTGAGTAGCTGGAACTACAGGCTTGTGTCATCATGCCTGGCTAATTTTTTTTTTTTTTTCAAATTTTTTCTAGAGACGAGGTCTCACTATGTCACCCCGGCTGGTCTCAAACTACTGACCCTCACGCAATCCTCTTGTCTTGGCCTCCCAAAGTGTTGGGATTACAGGCATGAGTTAATTAATGTGCCTGGCTCCAAGATTTTCTTAATCCCACAGTTTCATAAAGAATTCCCAGGCTGGATGCAGTGGCTCACGCCTGTAATCCCAGCACTTTGGGAGGCCGAGGCGGGCAGATCACGAGGCCAGGAGATCGAGACCATCCTGGCTAACACAGTGAAACCCTGTCTCTACTAAAAATACAAAAAATTAGTCGGGCATGGTGGCGGACACCTGTAGTCCCAGCTACTCGGGAGGCTGAGGCAGGAGAATGGCATGAACCCGGGAGGTGGAGGTTGCAGTGAGCCAAGATCGCGCCACTGCACTCCAGCCTGGGTGACAGAGCAAGATTCCGTATCAAAAAAAAAAAAAAAGTTCCCAAGTAGGCTGGGCACAGTGGCTGGCTCATGCCTGTAATCTCAGTACTTCAGGGGACCAAGGCAGGAGGATCACTTGAGGCCAGGAGTTTGAGACTAGCCTGGGCAACATAGTGAGACCACATCTCTACCAAAAAAATAAAAAAATTAGCCAGGTGTGGTGGTGCATGCCTGTGATCCCAGCTACACGGGAGGCTGAAGTGGGAGGATCACGTGAGCCTGGGAAGTCAAAGCTGTAGTGAGCTATGATCATGCCACTGCACTCCAGCCTGGGTGACTAAGTGAGACTTTGTCTCAAAAAAAAAAAAAATTCACAAGGAAAACTGTCATAATGTTTCTTATACCCAGTAACAATTCAATATCACCTTTCAATTGATTTTTTATAGCAGGAAAATGTATTTTTAAATTATATATACAGAAAAAGTTAACCTTTTCACTTGAGTTTAAATAGTTGAAAATCTACAACATTAGCCAAAATATGTTTATCTTATTAAATAGATAGTCTTTTCTTTCTTTCTTTCTTTTTTTCTGAGATGGAGTCTCACTCTGATGCCCAGGCTGGAGTGCAATGGTGCGATCTCAGCTCACTGCAACTTCCGCCTCCCAGGTTCAAGCGATTCTCATGCCTCAGTCTCCCGAGTAGCTGGGATTACAGGCGTGCACCACCACACCCAGCTAATTTTTGTATTTTTAGTAGAGACGGGGTTTCACCGTGTTAGCCAGGCAGGTCTCAAACTCCTGACCTCAAGCGATCTACCCACTTCGGCCTCCCAAAGTGCTGGGATTACAGGCATGAGCCACTGTGCCCGGCTTAAATAAATATTCTATTTCCATACTTAGAAACTTTGACGACAGCTATCTCATGTTCACTCGACTTAATGTTAATCCTTACTACCTGAAAAACATATTTCTTCAGCAAAATTTGCTTTAAAGAATGTTGCAAAGAGACTCCTTCTCTCAGTTTCATCTGAGGCTTCAAACCCCCAAAAAATGTCCTAGTGCCAGAACACTAGCACAGATAACACTAAAAGATTATGAAACCAGTTTTGCTGCCATTAGCTTATCATCCATTTGAGGATATGTGAGAAAAGGTGAAAAGCTAAATAAAACCTTCAGCTGAATTTCCTTGGAAAGAGTTGTTATTGTATGCTAGGCATCTCATTCTGTCATAAGAGAGGAGCAAGCTGTTTTCCCCTTAACTTAAGCCACACAAGAGAGACTTCCAAAAAAGCATCAGAGACCTTGACACAAGCCAAGGGAATTTGGGAATTCTGGGAATTTGGAATTACCTAAGCACCTGTGGCATGTGTCTGAAAGAATACCAAAGGCAAGGGGTTATGGCTACATCGGCTAAAAGCAACAGAGCTAAGAGTTGGGAATAAACTGTACACCTGCCAACGGCCAAGGAGGAGGGAGGATTTTTCCCCATGGGCCAAGTTCACCATGAGGAAAGCAGAAGGAGTTTATCTGAAAATGAATTCTACCCATGAGGGCTGCCTATAGGACAAGGTGATCATAACAGATAGACTCTGTGTATAGACAACCACAAAAAACAGGGACTGAAGTGGGAGAACTACAGTCTGAGGTCTCTGAGGAGACTACAAAACTCCCCATAAAGAGAGCCACCTACAGAACTTCAGGCACACAGAAGGCTCCACTGCAGGTTACAACTACACCAGTCAAGTCATACCCTTTTTGCACCCTTTAACTTGCTTCCCTTCCCTGGGAAGGCCTGATTCTGAAAAAACCACAAATAGAAGCTAACAATAGGAAAAGATGGATAATGAAGAAACTGACTAGGCTCTTCCGAAACACATAGACATGCAGACACATGCATGCATGTGCATACATAATACAAACACACACACATGCAACATATGTGCACCTGTAATACAAACACACACACATACTCTTCACATTCCCAAGAAAGTAGCCTGAAGTTGGGGAAAAGGAGACGTCATAAACTGGACAAGAGTCTGAGGTTTTGATATTAGACTGGACTGAACATTTTAATACTTTAAACGAAATAACTGCCAGGCATGGTGGCTCACGTCTATAATCCCAACACTTTGGGAGGCCGATGCAGGAAGATCACTTCAGCCCAGGAGTTCAAAACCAGCCTGGGCAACATGGTGAAACCCCATCTCTACCAAAAATACAAAAACTATCCGGGCGTGGTGGCATGCACCTGTAGTCCCAGCTTCTCGAGAGGCTGAGGAGGAGGATGATTTGAGCCTGGGAAGCAGAGGTTGCAGTGAGCCGAGATCGCACCATTGCACTACAGACTGGGCAACAGAGCCAGACCCTGTTTCAAAAGAAAAGAAAAGAAAAGAAATAACTGAGGAGAAAAAAAATCTATAGGACTTGCTTGGGATTTCATCTATGAGCAAAGAGATGCTCATAGATGCAGGTTTGCAGAGGTGGGCTGGGAGAGAAGAAAGCATCTGCTGGTACTCCAGTAAGTCCAACTCATGTAACACATCTGTTATATGTGTATGGGTAAAAAGAAATATTTAAAGATAAAAGGTTATACTGTTGGGGAATAAAATAAAGGCATAAAGTCATTTTCTGGAATCAGTCCATGTCTACAGACAAAATATAATCTCAGTCCTTAGCTCCAAGGGCTGTGTTTTGAAACCCTACATTTATATGCTAAGTTTCTCTTCCCCTGCAGAGATGGTGTCATTATTTCTTTAAATAATGAGTTTAATATGAAATGGTAAATATGTCAAACCACACTTTCACTAAAGATCACTGTCTATAAAGTTGGACAGATGGCCACAATATCCTGAAACTCTGGTGAAAAAATATTTCCTGATATAAGAGGGTGCAACAGAGACAGTCATAATTTAGACCAGTAGTTTTCAATTGTTTTGACTATGAGGGTTCCCTTTAATATCATCTATTAAACTATCATCTCCATATTGATTATTTATTCAGTCTAAAAATGATACTTAATGCAGTGTGAACATCGCCAGATGAACTAGACTACTGTCTTTAGAAATTTTTTAAAAATCTTGCTGATTGTTATCCCATTTTACTCCACTCTGCCTCTCTTATTTTATTCTTCCTTCTCTTCTTCCTTTCTTCATTCCCTCCTTTGTTTTTCCTTCATTCCCTCTTCCTTCCTTCCTTATTTTCCCTCTCTCTAGTCTTAATGTCTTTTCTCACCTTCAAAACATCTATGAATTTGCAGTATGGATTGGCAGATCCTATTCTAATTATTCTATCTTTTTTTAAAGCTATAGTTATGTGGTGAATATGCCGAAAATAAGAACACACACACACAGACTAACTCATGCCATAAGAATCCAACTGCAGCAGTGTTTTGTTTTGTATTCCCGTTGCTGTGATATGAATGTAGAATGCAGTTGCTAAATAATTTGCCTCATCCATTTGGGCTCACCATTCTCTGCTATTGACTCTGAAACACTATGAGGGCCTTTAATAATCTTTAAAAAATTATCTTTATAGCTACTCTGTGAAACCTGAGCCCCATTTCAATCTCCAATGCCTATAATGAAGTCAGTCAACCAGGAATTGAATTCTACCTCTTTTTTTTTAATCTGCACTCTACTGAAAAATCCTACTTCTTTTAAAGATTATGATCCTACCCCTCCACTGCTCAGACCCATCCTAGCATGCCATGGCCCCTGCACACCTCTGCAGTATCTTTTCAAGCATACTGCTCTCAGTTTTTAGTGTTCCAAACACTTCGGCTTTCTCTTAGATCCTTAAAGGTGTCTAGATCTTTCCTACCACGGAGCCTTTGCACATGGTATTCTCTCTGCCTCAATCACTTCTCCCCTTGCTCATTACATGGCTGGCTCCTTGTCATCCTTCAGGTCTCTTAAATGTTATCCCCCGAAAAAAAACCTTCCCTGACAAGCCTATTTACAGCATGCAACACCTCCTCTGTTAATCTCCACCACAGTACTATTTCATTCTTTCATAATAGTATAGTTTGCTAATACATGTTGTATTTATTATATGTTTTAACTTGTTTATAGAATGTCTCTGAGCTAGGCTGTCAGCTCCTTAAAAATGCAAGGACAATGTCTACATTGTTTGCCCTGAACACTCAACACAGCCAGGAATATACAGAAGATCAAGAAATAGTTGTTTGGGGGTAGGAAAGGGAAGAAAGGAAGGAAATAAGGAGGGGAGCTATTTGGGCATTTCTGAATCTTTTATTCTCACTTAAATCATAAAATACAGAATGACGAATACTCATGTACCAGCCAGTCAGTTTATTTTGTGAATATAATTGAAATTCTGTGGGTCTCTCTTCCCTGTCCCATATCCTACCTCCCCACTCCCCAGGGTTAATCATTCTCTTGAATTTTGTACTATTCATTACCTTGTATGTCTTCATATTTTAAACACATATATTTTGTATGATTTTAACTCTATGTAATGCCATATAAATAGAGATTAAGGAAATGTCCCTGAGGAATTCACAAAAATAAAAAAGGCACTTTTCAAACCCTCTTCCTTTAAAAAAAAAAAAAAGAAACTTCATTAAATGACATGTACAGTGTTCCCACTACAAACTCAGTCTAGTCAATAATATAATGAAATGTTTATCCTTCCAGAAAGAAAGAGTAATGAAATTAACAAGAACAGGAGAAATAACATTTTAAAATGTAGTGGAGAGGATTCCTACTGCTAAATTTTTATAATTAATAACATGTTCAGAAGATACAAGGGAAAGAAGGTACAACTTAAAATTAAATTGTTAGGGGAAATACCATTGTACTTCTAAAAGTATAGAGAAATATAGAGTGGTCACTTCACAAATATAAACATGTCCTTCAGAGAATCTTCCTACCCAGTGGTACACAGGAAACACTGCCCTTTTCACAAAAATAATTCCTAGTGAATAATAGCTGTTTAAACACTGCCCCCTAATGTGCATACTCAGCTTCCTCTGAAATGATAAGAGGACCATGCTAATAAAAATAATCAGGTCCTTCCTCCCTTGTGATCACTCTAGCATTTTTGTCCTGCAGACCAGATTTCATAGACTGAGGCAATTTCAACCACAGAACTGTCAGAGTGCATTAAAGTCAACCTCCCAGCCATTCTAAGATTACTCTCATCAGCAATAGGGCCAACATGTGAGTGAGAACAAACTATTTGGGCTTGGACAGCACTGACAAGAGAGCAATACCATTGGGAAATATCAGGAAAGTCTAGGATCTCAATCACAACATGTGCAACTTTAGACTGATGTAATCAGTCTTATTTAAAAACACACACACACAGACAGACACACTGATTACCAAGAAAATCAAGCTTTTTTTTTTTTTTTGAGGTGGAGTCTCACTCTGTCACCCAGGCTGGAATGCAATGGCATGATTTCGGCTCACTGCAACCTCTGCCTCTAGGTTCATGCAATTCTCCTGCCTCATCCTTCCAAGTAGCTGGGATTATAGTCACCCACCATACCCAGCTAATTTTTGTATTTTTAGTAGAGACGGGGTTTCGTCATGTTGGTCAGGCCGGTCTTGAACTCCTGACCTCAGGTGATCCGCCCGCCTCAGCCTCTCAAAGTGCTGGGATTACAGTCACCCACCACCATACCCAGCTAATTTTTGTATTTTTAGTAGAGACGGGGGTTTTGTCATGTTGGTCAGGCTGGTCTCGAACTCCTGACCTCAGGTGATCCGCCCGCCTCGGCCTCTCAAAGTGCTGGGATTACAGGCGTGAGCCACCACGCCCAGCCAAGAAAATCAAATTTTAAAAAAAGAGATGAACCTTGCTTTATATGCACACAAACTCACAACTCATGAATGACTTTGGCTTCCAGAAGAATCTGTTGAAATTTAGACTCCCTGACTAATAAGTTTGTTCATGACTTCCACTATTGCAAATAAAATTAACAAACGAAAGAAAATGGCAAAAATATATTATTCTCAAGTAGCACTGTTCAGTGTCACCTAATTACAAAATCTATGTCATTACTTATTGATATGTCTAAGTATGGAAAGCATAGAGGCATTTACTACTAAGACAAGAAGCCTGAGTTTTAAACCCATCTGCTATTAAATAGCTGTGTGACCTTAGGTCTGGATCTGTTTCATTATCAGGAAATAAAGGAGAACGGAGTATATAGATGTTATTCTAATAACTGTCAGGAGGTGGGAATTAGGAGATTATAGAAAAATGAGAGGTACGTTTTCAGACTACACATATCCGCCTATCACCCTCTCATTCCTCCATTATATCACTAAAAAGCACATGATAGAACCATTCTTCCTTGTCTGAGAACTACTGAATTATATAATCTATCTCCAATGCCATTTCGCCACACTAAAATTTTAATACAGAATTTGAGAACTGTAAGAAAACTTAGAGACTCTCTAATCATTAAGTCAAGGCCCAGAAGAACATTTGACCCTAACCAGTTAGTTATAAATGTGAATCATTAGGAAGTGTGGGCTTCCCAAGTAGACTAACATTTTTTTTGACTCGATGATGTGATAAAATGTATTATTATTCTCAATTGTCATCCTGCTCGAAACCCACACCCTATGCCATGTGACTTTGTAGTTCCTCCCTCTGAAACAGAATGTATTTCACCACCCATTGGTATTGGACTTGGCCATGTGACTTGCTTTGACAAATACTCCATTTGTTAGCAGATGCATTGGGAGCACAGGCTTTAAACACACTGGTGAAAATGGGCTTGTTCTCTTGCACTCCACCTTTCCCTATGAGGGGAGATGCATTTGGTGGCCACTGATCCAAGGAGGATAACAGACATGCAGAGCATACCAATCTCCCAATGCACAACTTGGAGCCAAACCTAACCAGTCTGTATCAACTGAATCCCAGCCAACCACAGACATGGGAAACAGAAATAAATGCTTATTGTCATATAGCATTTTGCATTTGTTGGCTATGCAGCGTTTTTATGGTAATATGATAATTCAGAAGATAATTTACCTATATTAAGATTTTAAACCTCAACATTTCCATTAGATTACAAGATTCTGATGGAAAAAAATGTCTCCCTCACTCTGTCACACATATAAATATTGTTTAGACAGAAAAATGAAAATATGATTATGGATCTATAAAACAGCACATTTTTAAAAGTGAGATCTAGTGGCCAAGAATCATCTACCAAGTACAGAACCTGTCATTCAGTACAGAAGTTAATCATCAGGGCCAGGCACAGTGGCTCACACGTGTAATCCCAACACTTTGGGAGGCTGATGTGGGTGGATCACTTGAGGTCAGGAGTTCAAGACCAGTCTGGCCAACATGGTGAAACCCCATCTCTACTAAAAATACAAAAATTAGCCAGGCAAGGTGGTACATGCCCGTAATCCCATCTACTCGGGTGGCTGAGGCAGGAGACTCACCTGAACCTAGGAGGTGGAGGTTGCAGTGAGCTGAGATTGCACCAAAGCACTTCAACCTGAGGAACAGAGAGATACACTGCCTCCAAAAAAGAAACTGCTGTTGGCTGTAGAACCCCTATCATGTGCTCTGCATTACAGGTGGAACTGGGAATAGAATAACACAATCACATAAGGCAAGGAGTTCAAGACCAGCCTGGCCAACATGGCAAAACCTCATCTCTATGAAAAACACAAAAAAATTACCCGGGTGTGGTGGCTAGTGCACTTGGTGTTGTCCTGCCTAAAACCCTCTTCGCCGGTAGCTATGTGGTTCACTCCTTTACCCCATGCAGGTCTCTACTCAAATGTCACCATATGGGTAGGGCATTCTCTCACCTACCAGTATGAAATAACTTATCCTCACCCCACCCCCTTGCCAACTACCAGACTCAGTTACCAAAAACAAAAACAAAAGTGCTTATTTATTTACTATCTATCACCCTAACCTAGCATATAAATGCTCTAGAGAGCATAGATGGATTTTTATCACTCCTATATTCCAGAATCTGAGTCTATTGCCTGGAAGATCATAGGCTTGTAGTAAATATTTGGTGGATGACTGAGTAAAAACTTAAAATATTATGAATTTTTCTGATGCAAACTATTAATATAACATTTTATGTTATGAGTCACTTTTCTCTATTGCATCCCTAATTAAGAGTTAAGTACTTATATAGAAAACTAAGTAACACCGTGACCTTTTCCCTTTAGCCTAAACATACACATACATGCATATATAAGTGGTTCACTGGCAAGGGCTGAACAATTGGAAGACTTTATGCCACTCTTTTCCTTCCTTTGGCTTAGTGCTTCTGAATATATTGAAGGGATACCTTGGGTTCCTATGTTATTATCTTAAAGCCAATTAACATTTCAACTGTAGGCCAGGAGTGATGGCCCATGCCTGTAATCCCAGCACTTTGGGAGACCAAGGTGGGTGGATCACCTGAGGTCAGGATTTAGAGACCAGCCTCGCCAACATGGTGAAACACTGTCTCTACTAAAAATACAAAAATCAGCCAGGCATGGTGGTAGGCACCTGTAACCCCAGACACTCAGGAGGCTGAGGCAGGAGAATCCTTTGAACTTAGGGGCAGAGGTTGCAGTGAGCCGAGATCATGCCACTAAACTCCAGGCTGGGCGACAGAGTGAGACTCTGTCTCAAAAAAAAAAAAAAAAAAAAGAATTGTTTTCAACTGTAAATTCACCTATGCAAGAGTTAATAACAGTATTTTGTAAACATTTGTAAAACATCAACATAAAAATTAGCAAAACTATAGGCAGACAATTCAAAGAAGAAATACGAATAGCCAATAAATTTATGAAAATATTCATTTAGGTTAATGTTCCTTAATAATGTTCAGCAGCCAAGGCCGGACGTGGTGGCTCACGCCTGTAATCCCAGCACTTTGGGAGACTGAAGAGAGCAGATCACGAGGTCAGGAGATTGAGACCATCCTGGCCAACAGGGTGAAACCCCGTCTCTACTAAAAATACAAAAATTAGCTGGACATGGTGGCGCGTGCCTGGTAATCCCAGCTACTCAGGAGGCTAAGGCAGAAGATCGCTTGAACCAGGGAGTCAGAGGTTGCAGTAAGCCGAGATCGCGCCACTATACTCCAGCCTGGCAACAGAGCAAGACTCTGTCTCAAAAAAAAAAAAAAAAGTAAAAAGAAAAAAGTAAGTTCAGCAACCTAAACGGCCTTGGAAAAAGGAAAACAGAATAACTTCCAAAAAAAAAAAAAGCCAGCAAAGGTTTTCTTATAGCAATAAGAAAACACAGAAACTGGAAAACCTTTTAACTGACAAGGGTGTGGGGTTGAAATACCTGTGATGGAACAATAGATGATGTGAGGAGCAATCTCGTCTATATCTTCATATCCCAGGCCCATTGCAGACAGTTTGCCAGGGACATAGTTTTCCACAAACACATCACAAACAGCTGCAAGCTGATGGAAGAGGTGAACATGAGTCAGACTTCCACTCAACAAATCCCCACATGATAGAATTTTAACTTTACACAATTGATTCTCCCTTTGTAATAGCTCAGAAAAATCACAGGACTGATGAAGCAAATTAGATAAACATAGAAGTTCTGGTCAACTACTTAAAGCATTACTGTCAGTAAAATAATGGCTATTAAAGTTTTTGTAAGTACATGTAAGTACATGCAGAATGGATTCTGCATCCTTCAAATGTAATAAATATCTAGACTACATGGTCTGTCCAAATAGATTCTCAAAAGATTAGGTAGAAAAATTAGAATGTAAGTACACTAAATCAATGAAAAACATTTTTTAAACCTTTACAAGAAAACTAAATAGGCCAGGTGTGGTTGCTCACTCCTCTAATCTCAGCACTTTGGGAGGCCAAGGCAGGTGGACTGCTTGAGCCCAGGAGTTCAAGATCAGGAGTTCAAGACCAGCCTGGGCAACATGGCAAAATCCCATCTCTACAAAAATTAGCCAGACACGGTGGTGCATACCTACGGTCCCGGCTGCTCGGGAGGCTCAGGTGGGAGGATCACTTGAGCCGGTAAATTGAGGCTGCAGTGAGCCGTGATGGCGCCACTGCACTCCAGCCTGGGAGACTGTTAGACTTTGTCTCCAAAAACAGACCTAAACACAATGTCTCTACTACTCAGCATCCCTATTATTATGTAATATTCCTCATTATAACATGCACTTAACGCACTTAAGCAGGATTCTGAAATGTTTTCACACCTTTCAGATGCATTCTTCCCAAAGAGTTTTAAATGTATTTAAGAACCACTGGAGTTTTTTCTTCAGGCTACTAAACTATAGCCCAGTAAACCAGGAACTGTCAGGAACAAAATCCAGATTGTGATGCCCAGACTGCTGTTACGGGAATTACAGGACAATGCAGCATTGTAAACCTTAATTTTACAGAAATTTTACAAATAATTGGGAAATTTTTTTCCCAAAATTTCAATTGTGACTACATACTTTTAAAAATGTTTTTAAAGGGCCAGGTGCAGTGACTCACACCTATAGTCCCAGCACTTTGGGAGGCCGAGGAGGGCAGATCATTTGAGGTCAGGAGTTCAAGACCAGCCTGGCCAACATGGTAAAACCCTGTCTCTACTAAAATTACAAAAAAATGAGCCAGGTGTGGTGGCACATGCCTGTAATCCCAGCTACTCGGGAGGCTGAGACACAAGAATCACTTGAACCTGGGAGACAGAGGTCACAGTGAGCCGAGATCACGCCACTGCACTCCAGCCTGGGTGACAGAGTGAGATCCTGCTTCAAAAAAAAAAAAAATCTTTTTTAAATAAATTGGCTGGGCACAGTGGCTCACACCTGTAAATCCCAGCACTTTGGAGGGCCTAGGTAGGCAGATCACTTAAGGTCAGGAGTTCGAGACCAGCCTGGCCAATATGGCGAAACCCTGTCTCTACAAAAACTACAAAAATTAGCTGGACGTGGTGGCACGTGCCTGTAGTCTCAGCTACTCAGGAGGCTGAGACAGGAGAATCACTTGAACCCAGGAGGTGGAGGTGCAGTGAGCCAAGATCGTGCCACTGCACTCCAGCCTGAGGCAACAGAGTGAGACTCCATCTCAAAAAAAAAAAAAAAACACAGTAATTGGCCAGGCCAAATAGCTCACACCTGTAATCCCAACACTTTGTGAGGCTGAGTAGTGGGGGATAGATCACTTGAGGTCAGGAGTTCAAGACAAGCCTGGGCAACATACCAAGGCTTCGTCTCTACAAAAAATTTAAAAATTAGCCAGGCATGGTGGCACATGCCTGTAGTCCCAGCTACACAGGAGGTTGAAGAAGGAGGATTGCTTGAGCCCAGAAGGTGGAGGCTGCAGTGAGCCAAATTCTCACTACTGCACTCCAGCCTGGGCAACAGAGTGAGACTGTCTCAAAAAAAAAAAAAAAAAAAAAAAAAAAAAAACAAAAAAAAAAAAACACACTTACTACAAGCTCTAAAGAAAATAAACTGCAGGCCTGCAGGCTGGCCAGGCACAGCAGCTCATACCTGCAATCCCAGCTCTTTGGGAGGCTGAGGCAGGTAGATTACCTGAGGTCAGGAGTTCAGGACCAGCCTGACCTACACGGTGAAACCCCGTCTCTACTAAAAAATACAAAAATTAGCCAGGCATGGTGGTGGGCACCTGAAGTCCCAGCTACTCGGGAGGCTGAGACAGGAGAATTGCTTGAACCCAGAAGGCAGAGGTTGGAGTGAGCCGAGATCGCACCATTGTACCCTAGCCTGGGAGACAAGAGCAAAACTCCACCTCAAAAAAAAAAAAAAAGAAAGAAAATAAACTGCATGCTATATAGCAAAATTCTAATATTTTTGTTTCATCTAGGCATAGGATAAATGAGAGTTCATTATTCTTTCAACTTTTCTGAATGTTTTAATTTTTCATAACAAAATGTTATAGGAAAATAAAACTCATGCATTGCTCTGCTGACCATAACACATGCCC
Source organism: Gorilla gorilla gorilla (assembly GCF_029281585.2). Classification (NCBI taxonomy): domain Eukaryota; kingdom Metazoa; phylum Chordata; class Mammalia; order Primates; family Hominidae; genus Gorilla; species Gorilla gorilla. The sequence goes on from NC_073230.2 coordinate 50,969,643, forward strand.
ATAATAATGATATTGTGACTGTCAACTAATTAACATAGAAAATTGTCTGAAATATTGGATAAGACATGATCAGAAGTTATCAAATCATATTGCCACAATAATACTAAGTTTCATATAGGTTTTCTAGGCAGAGTTTCAGTTTTTACACAACCTGTTTTTGGTTAGCCTAGCTGACAAAGGAGTCATACTTTTTGAAGCTCTCATGTATCCAGCTGATTGCCTTGTGTAATACTTTGGAACTGTTTCTATAAACTAGACTCATTGTATTAGCAATCACAGCCACCAAGGCCTAAACGGAGAGGGGTTATTTTTGCTAATCCTTTTTTTTTTTTTTTTTTTTGAGATGGAATCTCACTGTGTCACCCAGGCTGGAGTGCAATGGTGCAATATCGGCTCACTGCAACCTCCGCCTGTCAGGTTCAAGCAATTCTCCTGCCTCAGCCTCCCAAGTAGCTGGGACTACAGGCACGCACCAACACGCCCAGCTAATTTTTGCATTTCTAGTAGAGACAGGGTTTCACCATGTTGGCCAGGCTGGTCTCGAACTCCTAACCTCATGATCCGCCCACCTCGGCCTCCCAAAGTGCTGGGATTACAGGCGTGAGCCACCACGCCTGGCATTTTTTGCTACTCTTAAGGCCAGAAGAGAAATCTGTACCAGAAATATGAAAGACTAGAGAAAAAATAATTTTTCCTTTAGATAGTAAGATACATAACTTATTAATTGTAATAACTACCTAAAAGCAATTGGCTGGCCATGGTGGTTCCCACCTGTAATCCCAGCATTTTGGGTGGCTGAGGCATGCGGATTGCTTGAGGCCAGGAAAACAATTTAGAAAAATCAAACCAAGTTTCAAAAGAAAAACAGAAACAAACCTAAGTTATGCTACAGGAAAGATATGGGAAGAAACAGTGGTAAGATCCGGATGATTTTCAAGTTTTGGGTTCAAAATATATCTAGTTAACAAAAATTCTAAATTGGCTGCATTGATCCAGCAGAACTAAAAAGAATGGTCCCTGATTCTGATCTTAATAATTAAAAATTATCTTTCAATAACTGAGATAGAGAGCCTAAAGCAGCAGCAGAGCAATTGAAGCTAAGTTAATGTTTTGGTAAAAAATAAAGTTTGAGGCCAGGCGCGGTAGCTCACGCCTGTAATCCCAGCACTTTGAGAGGCCGAGGCGGGTGGATCACCTGAGGTTAGGAGTTTGAGACTAGACTGACCAATATGGTGAAACCCCATCTCTGCTAAAAATATAAAAATTAGCCGGGCATGGTGGCACATACCTGTGGACTCAGCTACTCCGCAGGCTCAGACAGGAGAATTGCTTGAAACCAGGAGGCAAAGGTTGCAGTGAGCCGAGATCGCGCCACTGCACTCCAGCCTGGGTGACACGGCAAGACTCTGTCTCTAAATAAATAAGTAAGTTTGAGACTTGGTTCTCTAACCAAATAGCCCTAAGTACAGTTGGCCCTTGAACAACAGGGGTTTGAACTCTGCAAGTCCACCCCTAGGTGGATTCTTTTCAACCAAACGTGGATGGAAAATGCAGTATTCACTGGATGCAAAACCCATGTACCCTGACAGGCAATTTTTTGTATAAGCAGGTTCCACAGGGCCGACTGCAGGACTTGAGTATGCACAGATTTTGGTATATGTGGAGGTTCTAGTAGAACCAATCCCCCGAATGCAGAAGAATACTGTACATCCATTAGATTCAACTTAAACCTTAACAAGGATGGCAAACAAGGTTTATCCCACATGATGAATCCAACATCAGGAACATAGGAAATAATAACAGCTAATACCTCATGAGTGCTGACTATGTGGCAAGCACTCGTCTACACATTTTACACAGACTAACTCAATTCTAACAACAACCCTAGAGAGTAGGTACTATTGGGCTGGGCACGGTGGCTCACACCTGTAAATCCCAGCACTTTGGAGGCCAAGGTAGGCAGATCACTTGAAGTAAGGAGTTCGAACCAGCCTGGCCAACATGGTGAAACCCCATTGCTACTAAAATTACAAAAATTAGCCAGGTGTGCTAGTGCACACCTGTAATCCCAGCTACTCCAGAGGCTGAGGCAAGAGAATTGCTTGAACCCAGGAGGTGGAGGTTGCAGTGAGCTGAGATCATGCCACTGCCCTCCAGCCTGGGTAACAAAGCGAGACTGTTTCTAAAAAAAGAAAGAAAGTAGGTACTATTATTACCTCCAGTTTACTAATGAAGAAACTGAGACACAAAGAAGTTATGTAACCTGTCTGAGGTCATATAGCCAGTAAGCACAGAAGGCAGGATTCAAATCCCATGCAAAGGTATCCACCCTTAATTTAACCACTGTGCCTTCCAGCTCCTCTAAGAAAGATGCTCAGATCAGGTCTGGATATATTGGTCATCTGAGTAAGGGTTAGAGAAAGCTTGGACTTTCCAGTGATGTGACCCAGATCCAAATGTCAGCTTTTCCCCATACTAGCTAGGGAATCTTGGAGCATCACTTAGGCACCAGGAAACTCAATTCCCTTTTATGTAAATGAGATTTCAATACTTCATTTACAAGGTAAAATCTGAGGATTAGAGGAGATAATGTGAGCAAAGTGCCCAAGCCCAGGATTTGCTGCAGAGTTGGTGCTCAGTCAATAGTAGCTAGCACCATAATGATACACAATATACAAAAAATTTAAAGCACATCACACTTACAAAGAAGTATACAAATCAAAGTAAATACTTAAAAGGTATTTGTTGCAAACGTACAGATCACCCATAAAATTGAGTTTTAAAACACTTTTGCTCTGATATTCCAATCCCTAATTATAACCTAGGTGGTAGGATGCTTTCTATACATCATACTGTACCTCTTTGATGATTTTCACCCCTTTTGGATCCTTGATATTAACAGCAATACTCTAAAAATTAAAAATATATATATATATATATTATTTCGATGACCAAAACACAAGAAGCCCAATCCCCACCATTATGCAATATACCCACATAACAAACATGCACATGTATCCCCTGAATCTAAAATAAAAAGTTAAAAAAAGAAATAAAGTATGTATATTAAAATACTATCATAAAAGTTTTTCTTTTTTTCTTTTTTTACTTTTTGAGACGGAGTCTTGCTCTGTCACCCAGGCTGGAGTGCAGGGGCGCGATCTCAGCTCACTGCAACCTCTGCCTCCCGGGTTCAGGCGATTCACATGCCTCAGCCTCCCAAGTAGCTGGGATTACAGGCACACACCACCACGCCCAGCTAATGTTTGTATTTTTAGTAGAGACGGGGTATCGCCATATTGGCCAGGATGGTCTCGATCTCCTGACCTCGTGATCCGCCTGCCTCAGCCTCCCAAAGTGCTGGGATTAAAGGCATGAGCCACTGTGCCCAGCCATGAAAGTTCTTCTTATTGCTGACAAGAAAGCCATTCATATCATAGATCATCCTCTTAAATTTATTTTATGCATGAAGAAATATTTAAATCATCTTTACTGATTCTATTTACCATGAGGATATATTAATATGCTAACAAGGATGATAGGAGATGTTTTTAAAGTATAATACCGAGTGTTAGGCAATTATTCCCTAATAATAACAAATGTAAGGAATCAAATAATTTTTCTATTTCATAAAATTATTTCCATTATAAATTCTTATGAAATGTTCTAAGTTACTTAGTAGGTAAGAAAGAGTAGTAAAAAGCTCCATTGTTTCTACTTAGTGAATGGTAAATGAATAGAAGTTTAATTTATTTGAAATATTAGTTACATCTTAATTTTTTTAAGGAAGAAAAAAACAAGCCACAATGATATCAACAGTTTTGCTATTACAAGAGAATTACACACAAAAAGCAAAAAAGGGATGATATTCTTACTTTTTTATTTCGGTTAACACTGAGATAATATGTACTTTCTGTCCCAACAAAAGGTGGCCCCCAAGTTCGTGTATCATCACCAGATCCTGAAAATAATAACATGAGCTATTAATCTTTGGGGTTTTTTTTTTTTTTTTTTTTGGAGATGGAGTCTTGCTCTGTTGCCCAGGCTGGAGTGCAGAGGAACGATCTCTGCTCACTGCAACCTCTACCTCCTGGGTTCGGGTAATTCTCCTGCCTCAGCCACCTGAGTAGCTGGGATTACAGGTGTGCACCACCATACCTGGCTAATTTTTGTATTTTTAGTAGAGACAGGATTTCACCATGTTGGCCAGGCTGGTCTCGAACTCCTGACCTCAGGTGATCCACCCGCTTCAGCTTCCCAAAGTGCTGGGATTACAGGCGTGAGCCACCGCGCCCATCCATTTAAAGCAGTTTCTAAGCGACCTTGAAAATAAAAATAAAAATAGTACTACCAATTTCTAGAACTATAATTTCATTGTAACATCAATTGCTAAAACTAGCTGGGATTACAGGTACCGCCAACATGCCCGGCTAATTTTTGTATTTTTAGTAGAGACAGGGTTTCACCATATTGGTCAGGCTCATCTCAAACTCCTGACTTCAAATGATCCACCCGCCTCAGCCTCCCAAAGTGCTGGGATTACAGATATGAGCCACCGCACCCAGCCAAGAAGCATTAGTTCTAACTGGAGATAAACCAGTGACATCTCCTGCATCAGCCTCCATAGTAACTGAGATTACAGGCGTGCACCACCATGCCCGACTAATTTTTTATTTTTAGTAGAGACAGGGTTTCACGATATTGGCCGGGCTAGTCCCGAACTCCTGACCTCAATCCTGACCTCAAGTGACCCAGCCGCCTAGGCCTCCCAAAGTGATCCCACTGCACCAGGCCAGTAGTTTATTTTAGATATTTGCACTCATTTCTCAGGTGGAGATAATGTCAGGAGTCTAAACTGGAGGCCTACAGGCTTTCCTGATCTAACTGGGGTTTCAGAAGGCTCTGTGTCCATGGCACATGACAGGAAATATATGGTTAAAGGACATAAACTGGAAAAACCTGCAGCTTGGGAGACATGTTTTATTTGACCCACACAATTCTTTTTTTTTTTTTATTATTATACTTTAAGTTTTAGGGTACATGTGCACAACGTGCAGGTTTGTTACATATGTATACATATGCCATGTTGGTGTGCTGCACCCATTAACTCATCATTTAACATTAGGTATATCTCCTAATGCTATCCCTCCCCCCTCCCCGCACCCCACAACAGGCCCCGGTGTGTGATATTCCCCTTCCTGTGTCCATGTGTTCTCATTGTTCAATTCCCACCTATGAGTGAGAACATGCGGTGTTTGGTTTTTTGTCCTTGTGATAGTTTGCTGAGAATGATGGTTTCCAGCTTCATCCATGTACCTACGAAGGACATGAACTCATCATTTTTTATGGCTGCATAGTATTCCATGGTGTATATGTGCCACATTTTCTTAATCCAGTCTATCATTGTTGGACATTTGGGTTGGTTCCAAGTCTTTGCTATTGTGAATAGTGCCACAATAAACATACGTGACCTGCACAATTCTTAAAGTTTTTAACTAGCTGCCATAATTTCAAAATCTGGAAATCTTTAAAAATTCACACTGCCTTTCTTAGATGACCTTTTGACACACTCATTCATTCAACAAATATTTATTGAGCACCAACTATGTCACAGACACTGCTCTGTGCGGAGCAGACACAGCAGTGAACAAAAGACCAACAGCCCTGGCCTCGTGTCCCCTAGTGGAGACAATGCTGAAATTTCAGCTGCATCCTTGCTCACTTCCCTGCTCACTTTCCTCACTTAGGTTCCCTGCCTGGCCCTGCAGGCACACAGATACACCCACTGACTGGCTAACTCTACAAAAAGAAGAGTATACATAAATGTAATATGCTCTTTGGTTACACAAATAAAAATAATCTCATCTAATAGTAAATCAGAAAACTACAACCAGGCCAGACCCAGTGGCTCATGCTGGTAATCCCAACACTTTGGGAGGCCAAGGTGGGTGGATCACTTGAGGCCAGGAGTTTGAGAACAGCCTAGGCAACATGGTGAAACCCTGTCTCTACAAACAATGAAAAAATTAGCCAGGTGTGGTAGCACACGCCTGTATTCCCAGCTACTTAGGACGCTGAGGTGGGAGGATCACTTGAGCTCAGGAGGTCAATGCTGCACTGAGCCAGGAGTGCGCCACTGCACTCCAGCCTAGGGGACAGAGCAAGATCCTGTGAAAAAAAAAAAGAAAAAGAAGAGAAGAGGAGGAAAGGGGAGAAGGGAGCGGAGGGGAGAGGAGGGAAGAGGAAGGGAGGGGAAGGAATAAAAGAGAAAAGAGAGAAGGAAGAAAGGAAAAGAAGGAGAGAGAGAGAAAGAAAGAAGGAAAGAAAGAAAGAAAGAAAGGAAGGAAGGAAGGAAGGAAGGAAGGAAGAAAAAGAGAGAAAGAAAGAAAGAAAACAACAACCAAATTTTATGTAATTGAGGAACTGTAGAAGTGGATATAAAATGAAACTAGTTTTCTATTGAAATGTGAAAATACCACCAAGTTGCTTTTAATGAAAATCCCTTTTTCTCATATCTGTGTTGAATAACTATCTCAAAAACCCAAAACAATTAAATATATAATATGAATATTAAAATGTATTAATCAGAAGGGTGAAGACAGGGAGTCATAGTAACTGGTCAAAAAAAGGACAATAGGCCAGATGCGGTGGCTCACCCCTGTAATCCCAGCACTTTGGGAGGCCAAGGTGTGTGGATCACCTGAGGTCAGGAGTTTGAGACCAGCCTGGTCAACATGGTGAAACCCCGTCTCTACTAAAAATAAAAAAATTAGCCGGGCGTGATGGCATATGCCTGTAATCCCAACTACTCAGGAAGCTGAGGCAGGAGAATCATTTGAATCTGGGAGGTAGAGGTTGCAGTGAGCCGAGATCGTGCCATTGCACTCCAGCCTGGGCAAGAAGAGCGAAAAGTCTGTCTCAAAAAAAAAAAAGGACAATAAATCCCTGCTAGGAACAAAGCCTGATACCAAGTGTATGGCGATGAGACATAATAAAGGCCTAGACAAAGAAAGATCTGTTGTGGTTTAGTTTCCATGGTGGAAACTAAAAAGTACAAAGGGGAAATAGGCCTTACTATATAGGGAACAACAATTTATAAAATTAATAGAAATACAAATGTTACCCTGGTGGCCAACAGAAATAGCAAGAGAAATTATTAATACATTGAATGTTCTATCTAGGAATGGAAAATGCAAGAAAACCAATGGTTGTAGTGCTGCAGTGTTGAAATCAGATAGCAATATGGAAATTAGAAGCTTTAAAGAAAAAAAACAAATGTTGAGCTAGAAAATAAACATTCTTCCGCATGTATCCAACAATGACTAAAAGCGATGAACATCATTAGCTGAATAAACAAAGCATCATCTCTGGGAGCAGGACTTGCCAGGCACTTCTACTGCCTAAGACTGTCAGGGATAATAAAAAGTAATAAAATATAATATACTAATATATGATATTCCTCATGCTCATCAGAGAATCTTCTGCTAACTGCTTTGGCCTCTTAAGAATATCTACTTAACAAGAAATTGAATCTTCCAGATCAAATATTCTACTTTCTGTAAAGACAAAATAAAATTTAAAATTTTTTAAAAAAGAAGGAAACAAACAAAAAGATATTCTACTTTATATGGCTATCACTTATGGTCAATTACTAAGTTGATGTAATTATAAATCATTCTCTTGTGAGTCTTAGAGATACATACACACTATTCAGCACTATACCAGTCTCACTGATTTGGGGATTCTGTTTAAGACCCATAGGATCAGATCTTGAAACATAAATAATAATGCTAATTTTTGAAAACTTCTAAAACAAGCTGCGTAGGCCATGTGTGGTGGCTTACCCACACCTATAATGTCAGCACTTTGGGAGGCTGAGGTCGAAGGATCGTTTGAGCCCAGGAGTTCAAGACCAGCCTGGGCAACATAGGAAGACCCTGTTTTTACCAAAAAAAAAAAAAAAAATTTAATAAGGCCGGGTGCAGTGGCTCACAGAGTGAGACTCCATCTCAAACAAAACAAAAAAAAATCAGCCAGGCACAGTTGCGCACAACTATGGTTCCAGCTAAGGTAGGAGGATTGCTTGAGCCCGGGAGGTCAAGGCCGCAGTAAGCCATGATCACACGATGGCACTCCAGCCTGGATGACAGAGTGAGACCTGTCTCAAAAAAAAATAAAATAAAACAAGCTGTTTATATGATGATATAGCAGACATTAAAAAACATGGACTGTGCCCTTTAAGTGCTTATTGGAGAGAAAGGGCACAAAACAATGACACGTTCCTTTTTGAGATGGAGTGTGGCTCTTGTTGCCCAGGCTGGGGTGCAATGGCATGGTCTCGACTCACTGCAACCTCCGCCTCCCAGGTTCAAGAGATTCTCCTGCCTCAGCCTCCCAAGTAGTTGAGATTACAGGCATCTGCCACCATGCCCCACTAATTTTTGTACTTTTAGTAGAGAAAGGGGTTTCACCATGTTGGCCAGGCTGGTCTTGAACTCCTGAGCTCAGGTGATCCGCCCACCTCGTCCTCCCAAAATGTTGGGACTACAGGCGTGAACCACCATGCCCGGCCAACAATGATGCTTTTCTAAGCAACTTTATCAATAACAGCTTGAACTAAACACCAAAATGTTAAGATGATACCAAACAAAAGTGAGAAATGTGTACACAGAATATATCTATTTGGTGAACAAAGGAGGAAGAAAGAACAGGAAAGATGTCAGATGAAAAACATAAAAGCAAAAAACTGATCTAAGCTTAGGTGTTTCCTGCTTCAAAACCTTTAAAATTATAAAATGGGTAAATGTTTCTTTTATTGGGAATAGAAAAAAATGGCCAGGAGTAGTAGCTCACACCTGTAATCCCAACATTCTGAAAGGCTGAGACAGGAGTTCAAGACCAGCCCAAGCAACATAGCAAGACCCTGTCTCTACACACACAAAAAAATTTTTATTATTATAGCTGGGCATGGTGGTACATGCCTGTAGTTCCAGCTATTCGGGAGGCTGAGGTAGGAGAACTGCTCGAGCCCAGTAGTTGGAGGCTATGGTGAGCTATGATCACACCACTGTACTCCAGCCTGGATGACAGAGGGGAATGCTGTCTCTAAAAAATAAAAAACAAAAAGGAATAGAAAAGAATGACTTAGGTTGGAGTATTTGAGGTTTTTTGTTTGTTTGTTTGTTTGTTTGTTTGTTTTTGAGACAGGGTCTCACTCTGTCACCCAGGCTGGAGTGCAGTGGCACAACCTCGGCTCACTGAAACCTCCACCTCCCAAGTTCAAGAGATTCTTCTGCCTCAGCCTCCCAAGTAGCTGGAACCACAGGTGTCTGCCACCATGCCTGGCTCATTTTTGTATTTTTAGTGGAGACAGGGTTTCACCATGTTGGCCAGGCTGGTCTCAAACTGCCGAATTCAGGTGATCTGCCTGCCTTGGCCTCCCAAAGTACTGGGATTACAGGCGCAAGCCACCACGCCCAGCCTTAGGTTGTTTTTTGAGGGACTGTGATTCCTTTTCCTTCTCTCCTTCTTCTGTACCCTATTTCTTCACTTTTATCCTCCTTTCTCCTGGCCTTCCCTTGATTCCACGGTGAGGGAGGGTGGCCAGGCCCACTGTAATCTCAGTCTCAATGCTAAAGCTAGGCTGGGGCTAAGGAAGGCCAGAATCATGGCTGAGGGTCTGGATATTCCTTATTACCTGTGTGCCCCTAAATAAGTTGCTTTACTTCTCTGTGCCTCCATTTTCTCCTTTATAAACTATGAATAATAGCATCAGCCCATAGGGTTGTTGTAAAGATTAAATAAGCCCAGGCAAAGCATTGAGAACTTTGCCCCGGCACTGTAGGTGTCATTATCATCGTTGTTATATGCTGCATCTCAGTCCCTTTTTTTTCTTTTTTTTTTTTTTTTTTGAAACGGAGTCTTGCTCTGTTGCCTAGGCTGGAGTGCAGTGGCATGACCTTGGCTCACAGCAACCTCCACCTCCCGGGTTCAAGTGATTCTCCTGTCTCAGCCTCCCAAGTAGCTGCGATTACAGGTCCATGCCTGCCTACTTTTTTTTGTATTTTTAGTAGAGAAGAGGTTTCACCATGTTGGCCAGGCTGGTCTCGAAGTCCTGACCTCAAGTGATCTGCCCTCCTTGGCCTCCCAAAGTGCTGGGATTACAGGCGTCAACCACTGTGCCCAGCCTCAGCTTCTAACAAAAGCCTTCAGGCGCAAAGAAGAAACTGGCTTGAGCCTTAGCACTTAGCACACGTAAGGAGTGAAAAAGATATCATTAGTGTTAGTTCACAGGAAAACAAGAAATGGAGAAGAAAAAGACAATCATTTCATTTTAATTCTCTCCTTATCCTACTTACAGGTACACTAAACATGGGTATTTAGAGAATTATTTAAAAATATTTATTAGCTTGTTTCTATTTTTTAAAGGGAGTAATAGCTTTACCTGGTCTCTCCACTTTTATAACTTCTGCTCCAAGATCTCCTAAATTCATAGTAGCAAAAGGTCCTGCCAGGACTCTACAATGTTAAAAATGATAAATAAATTAATTACCATCTTGAAAATGTTTATATTAATTATTTTCCAACAACCCGTCAACACAGACATGCTCATATAATGCTAGTAAGAATCAAAACAGTTAAAACTGTAATTTGGCCATATGTAATAGGAGCTTTAAAAATATATATCCCCTTTGATCCTATAATTCTTTTTCTTTTTTTTTGTTTTTGGAGATGGAGTCTCGCTCTGTCACCCAGGCTGGAGTGCAGTGGCACTATCTCAGCTCACAGCAAGCTCCACCTCCTGGGTTCATGCCATTCTCCTGCCTCAGCCTCCCTAGTAGCTGGGACTACAGGTGCCCACCACCACGTCTGGCTAATTTTTTTGTATTTTTAGTAGAGACGGGGTTTCACCGTGTTAGCCAGGTTGGTCTCGATCTCCTGACCTCATGATCCGCCTGCCTCAGCCTCCCAAAGTGCTGGGATTACAGGCGTGAGCCACCGCGCCTGGCCCCTGTAATTCTTTTTCTAGAATTTTATCCTGAGGAAGAAATCAAAACTGAGGGAAACATTTGTGTACAAGGAAGCCTAATTTATAATCGTGAAAGATTAGAGGATGATTAAGTAATTATGTGACATCGATATATTAATTACTATTTCACTTTTTTGTTGAATTTTGAATAACATAGGAAAATATTAAAAATATAACATTGTGTTTAAAATATGGGAAAAACTAATTTCAATATGGTTCCAATTTTTGTTTTTTAAGATTATATATAAATACACATTGGGAAAAGGCATAAATACCACACTAATTGTCTCACAGAATGATGATATTACAGCAATTTTTCTTTTCTTATTTTCTTCTCTAAAATTTCAACATAAGCATATAAGTCTCTTCTTATAATTCAAAAAATTAAAAGTTTTTGAGGAAAGGGAAAAACCCAATCACCAAAATGTAGATAAACCAATACAAACCTTGTTAGATCCAGAATTTTTACCCCTTCCAATGGCTTTATATTGTTCATATCTGGCAAAACAGAGAAAACATTTCAAGATAATTCATTACTAATTTTCTTACATTTTCACATACACCATTATAAGCTTGAGACAGATCACAAGGACTACAGTGATTCTTAGCAAGGGAGTCCACAGACCACAAGGCTCTAGTAAAGAATACTGGAAGCTCAGCCAGGCACAGTGGCTCACTCCTGTATCCCAGCACTTTCGGAGGCCGAGGCAGGCGGATCACCTGAGATCAGGAATTCGAGACCAGCCTCGCCAACATAGTGAAACCCCATCTGTACCAAAAATACAAAAATTAGCCAGGCATGGTGGCACATGCCTGTAATCTCAATTACTCGGGAGGCTGAGGCAGGAGAATCACTTGAACCCAGAAGGCAGAGGTTGCAGTGAGTTGAGATCGTGCCGCTGCACTCCAGCCTGGGCGACAGAGCAAGGCTCTGTCTCGAAAAAAAAAAAAAATACTGGAAGCTCATACAGTAGGCATTCTGTCCTTGAAATGAGCCAATTTATTATTTTGTAAGAAATTGCTGTCACAGGCCAGGTATGGTGGCTCACGCCTGTAATCCCACCACTTTGGGAGGCGGAGGCGGGTGGATCACTCGAGGTCAGGCACTTGAGACCAGCCTGGCCAACATGGTAAATCCCATCTCTACTAACAATACAAAAAATAGCCAGGCACTGTGGGATGTGCATGTAATTCTAGCTACTCGCTGAGGCAGGAGGATCCTTTGAACCCGGGAGGCGGAAGCTGTAGCGAGCCGAGATCGAGCCACTGCACTCCACCTGAGCGACACAGCAAGACACCGTCTCAAAAAAAAAAAAAAAAAATTACTATCACAATCACAGCAATAGCAAATATTTGAAGTGCATGTGATTGGTGCATTATTTTCTTGACAGCATACTTACATGGAAAACCAAATTATAATCAGAAGGTAAACTGATAGGCAAAGCATCAGAAAAAGGAAAGTAGCTAAAACCATGTTTAATGTGGTAAATTGTTACAGCTATTTCCCCAAAAATCACACCTCCAGATATCCACAACCTCATACATTCTCCTCCCACGTTGGCACTGGGCTTGGACATCTGCCTTGTTTTCGCCAACAGGATATTAGGAAAGTTGATGCCAGCAGAGGCAGGATAAGTGCTTACACACTGGGGCTTGACTTTTTGGACCACTTCCATCTTCATGTGAAGAAGCACAAGATGAAAGAACACATGGAGAGAACACTGTCATTACAGCAGTCCCAGCTGAGGCCCAGACATCTGGATGAAGCCATCTTGGAACACCCAGGCTGAGCCAACCCACTAGCTATTTGCAGACACATGAATAAACCCAGGTGAATCCAGCAAAAGAACTGCCCAACTGGCCGGGCATGGTGGCTCACGCCTGTAATCCCAGCACTTCGGGAGGCCGAGGTGGGCAGATCACCTGAGGTCAGGAGTTCCAGACCAGCCTGGCCAACCCTGTCTCTACTAAAAATGCAAAATTAGCCAGGTATGGTGGTGCATGCCTGTAATCCCAGCTACTGGGGAGGCTGAGGCAGGAGAATCGCTTGAACCCAGGAGGCAGATGTTGCAGTAATCTGAGATGGCGCCATTGCACTCCAGCCTGGGCAACAAAAGCAAAACTGTCTTAAAAAAAGAAAGAAAGAAAGAAAGAATTGCCCAATCAACCCACAGAACTTTGAGAAAAAAATAAATTCTTGTTTTAACACACTAAGTTTTGGAGTGGTTTGTTATATGGCAATAGATTAATACAATGGCTTACAGCAGAGATAACCTGTTATAGCAGTGAGAATGATCCTTTTTTATGTAAAACATAATATCCTTCCCTGCTCAAAATCCTCTATGGCTTCCTACTAAACTTAGAATGAAATCCAACTTCTTTCCGCAGCTCACAAAATCCTGCTTGTTGTGGCCCTTGACACTTAAAAATATGATAGAAGGAAAAATATTATAGAGAGGCAGAAAGATCGAGATAAGAAAATTACCTACAGGGCACAACAAAAAAAATAAAATAAAAGTGGAAAATGGAGAAAAGGTAAGAAAAATAAAACATCAGTCCAGGAAACCTAATAATATGAGCTTCTTTAGTGAACAGCAAAAACAGAAAAGAGAATATTACCAAAGAAATAATTCAGAAAAAATTGCCTAGAACTGAAAGGCATAAATTTCCAGATTGGAAGGTCCCTCTACTGGCCCAGTATAATGGATTTTAAAAAGACACAGAGCAAGCACACCAAGACATCATTGTGAAAATCTGGAATACTGACTTCTCTGATAAAAGATCTTAAACATTTCTAGGGAGAAAAAAGCAGGTCAGATATAAAGTATTGGTTATCAGGAGGACATTGAATTTCTCAACAATGCTGAAAGACAAAAAACTGGAGCAAAAAAAAAACCCTTAAAATTCTGAGGGGAGAAATTCTCCCTAAAATTCTAAACCCAATTAAAGCACAAGTCAAGTGTGAGGGTAGAAAAAAATATATTTTTAGTCACACAGATTTTCAAAAACTACCTCTCATGCATCCTTTCTTGGAAAAATTACTTTCAAAGGCAATCTAGAAATTTAGAAAATTACTTTATAAGAAAATCATTCCTCCCCACCTGAATATAAGGAAGATTCTAGATCCAACTTACAAATAAGTGACAGGAGCTATAGGAGACAGAGGACTATGTTCAAGGACACCATATGGAAGCAGGCAGAAAAATCCAGAATGCCTGAAACACTGCAGGAAATGGAAATGTTTATTTCTTTAAAAAATAAAAAGGCAAGGAAAATGCAAGATGTAGAAGGAGACCCCAAATTAAATGAGACTTAAGAAAAGTGTCAACCAACCACAATATATGAGCCTCACTTAGAGCCTGATTCAAACAAACTATTAAAAATCAGATAATGGTAGGCAAGGTGGCCCATGCCTGTAATCCCAGCACTTTGTGAGGCCAAGGCAGACCTATCACTTAAGGTCAGGAATTCGAGACCAGCCTGGCCAACATGGTGAAACCCCATCTCTACAAAAATACAAACATTTAGCTGGGTGTGGTGAGGAGCACCAGTTGTCCCAGCTACTCAGGAGGCTGAGACAGGATAATCCCTTGAACCCAGGAGGCAGAGGTTGCAGTGAGCCGAGATTACACCACTGCACTCCAGCCTGGGCAACACAGGGAGACTCCATCTCAAAAATAAAATAAAATACAAAAAGAATAAAATAAAACAAAGCAGAGGGGTGAAGTGAAAGCTCAGGATGACAACAAGGAAGATACCAACACAATAGCTGAGAGGTTTGCACTTGCATTGCGGTATGGGATAAATAGAGGATAGATATTGAGAAGGCAATTAAAGAAACTAGACAAATATTAACAAAGAGAAATAAGAAGGTATACATGAGCAGCAATGTAATCAGAGTATGAATAATAATTGTACTATTTCAAAAAATTTTTTAAACAAACGTAATTTAACAGTTTAATTTAGCAAGGAAAAAATGATTTGTGAAATCGGACAACCCCTCCCCACCCTCCCCCAAGTCACAGCAGATTTAGAGGGCCGCCAGTGCTGCTTGTATAGTGGGCGCAGTGGGAGAGAACTTATGGATAGAAAAAGGAAAGTGACGTGCAGGGAGCAGAAGCAAGGTATAGAAACAGCTAGTGCCTTATCAGAACACGATCTGAATAGCTGGTGGCTGTAAGTCTTTGAGGTCCAGCTGTGGGGACTGGCTGAGAGTCAGCAACTGTTATTGAAGCATACCCCTAAGTTAGGTTTTCAGTTTGCTTACCTACTAAATTAGGTTGTGGGTTGTAAGTAAAAACTCAAGTATGTGAGTATGGAGGCTTTCTTAGGCCAGATTTTAGTTTGATGAAACAATATAATAACAACCTAAATACTGAATAGTGATCTAACAAAATTTATAATTTGGAAGGATGGAAAGGGCATGAATATTTGTTCAAATGGTAGTGAAAGAAAGCTAGTCTTTTTTTTTTTTTTTTTTTGGAGACGGAGTCTCACTCTGTCTCCCAGGCTTGCAATCTTGGCTCACTGCAATCTCCGCTTCCCAGGTTCAAGTGATTCTCCTGCCTCAGCCTCCCAAGTAGCTGGGATTACAGGCACCTGCCACCAGGCCCAGTTAATTTTTGTATTTTTGGTAGAGACGGGGTTTCGCCATGTTGGCCAGGCTGGTCTCAAACTCCTGACCTCAGGTGATCCACCCACCTCGACCTCTCAAAGTGCTGGGATTACAGGCATGAGGCACCGTGCCTGGCCTGAAAGCTAGTCTTTATCTCTACCGATAGTGCCTTAAAAAAAAAAAAACAAAATAATCAATAACATTATAATCAGGTTATTTAGCAATTTGGCAGAAAAAAATGGCAAAAAGAATTGAAATTTGTTGTCTCTGGGCAAAGGGAAGGGGCAGAAAGGCATAAGGGATTACTCTTCTTCACAATTAACACTGCAGAACTTCTGAAGTTTTAAAACCAAGTATACCTAAAACTTTGATTTTAAAAATTAAAAAATAAATTATAAATTATATTACATTTGTGAACAACAGAGTGAAGTATCATTCTGTGTATCTCCTGCTATACAGCCCCCTGCAGTGTTTTGATAAATATTTCCACTCTGAAGCTTTTACTGACTCATTGTACACATGGCAGCAGCACCACAGAGGACTTACAGTTAATACTCAGATTCTGTATTTGGGAATTTGACTACTCACTAAATTTTTTTTTTTTTTCTTTTGAGATGGAGTCTTGCTCTGTCACCCAGGCTGGAGTGATCTCAGCTCACTGCAACCTCCACCTCCCGGGTTCAAGTGATTCTCCTGCCTCAGCCTCCCAAGTAGCTAAGATTACAGGCATGTGCCACCATGTCCCGCTATTTTTTGTACTTTTAGTAGAGACGGGGTTTCGCCATGTTGGCCAGGCTGATCTCAAACGCCTCATCTCAGGTGATCCATCCACCTCAGCCTCCCACAGTGCTGGCATTACGGGCATGAGCCAGCCACCACGCCCAGCCTACTCACTAAAATTTATTTGTAACCCCAAAATCAATACATGTGGAGCTTTCACGGTCATTCCCAAACATGCACAGATGCAGGAAAATTTGAGTAGGTCATTGTACATGTTCCCAGCTGAGGTTGAACAAGGTGATACTTGTTTCACCTCTCATACTATAAACAAGTGTCCTCTTGCAGTATATTTAATGTTACGTTTTTAACATTTTTGTGCTTTTTGTTGGTGATTTCACTGTTTATGGCCCAGAAGCATAGTGCTGTCTAGTGTTCCTAAGCATAAGAAGGCCATGATGTGCCTTATGGAGAAAATACATTGTTAGATAAGCTTCATTCAGGCATGAGTTATAGTGCTGCAGATCATGAGTTCAATGTTATGAATCAACAGGGTGTTAATGAAATCAATGTTGTCTTTAAAAAGAAACACAGTCCAGGTGCGGTGATTCACACCTGTAATCCCAGCACTTTGGGAGGAGGAGGCAGGCGGATCACTTAAGGTCAGGAGTTAGAGACCAGCCTGGCCAGCATGGCGAAACCCTGTCTCTACTGAAAATACAAAAAGCAGCTGGGCATGTTGGTGCATACCTGTAATCCCAGCTACTAGGGGGGCTGAGGCAGGAGAATCGCTTGAACCCGGGAGGCAGAGGCTGCAGTGAGCCAAGATTGCACCACTACACTCCAGCCTGGGAGACAGAGCGAGACTCTGTCTCGAAAAAAAAAAAAATTTAAACGCACTGCAGTGAAAGATACCATGAACACAATTAGAAGATAAATGACAGCCCGAAAGGCTAAAAAATAAAGAAGAAAGGTTTTTAAGTATAAAGAACTCTCACATATCAGTAAGAAAGAAACACAGCCTAATGGAAAAGTGGGAAAAGAACATGAACAACCAACTCACAAATAAATAAAAATCTCCAGTATCATAGCAAAAGATGTTCATAGCAATTCCACTTAAAATAAAAAAGATGAATATTATCACAATAAAATTTTTTTTCTCACCACATTGGAAAACATTTAAAAGATAACTATTCAATACTCGCAAAAGTGGGGTGAAATGGACACTTTCATACACTGTGGAATATCAATCAGTAACAATCTTTTAGGAGAGCAATTGACACTTTCCATAATATTTTAAAATCTTAATAGCCTTTAATTAAGTTTTCCTGTTGGCAGAATTGAATTCACAGGAACATTCTATAAGTATGCTAAGACATAGGTATAAAAATGTTCATGGCAGAAATTTTGTTTTTTCTGCTGTACTTTAGATGTTTTATAATCAACTTTATTCATTTATTTATGTTTTGAGAGACAAGGTCTGGGCTTTGTTGCCCAGGCTAGGGTGCAGTGGCAGGAACATACATAGTTCACTGTAACCTCGACCTTCTGGGCTCAAGCAATCCTTTCACCTGAGCCTGCTAAGTAGCTGAGGCTACAGGCATGAGCCACTGCATCCAGCACCTAATTAACTTTATTGAAGAATGACTTACATATAATAATACTATATATAATAAATTATAATATTCTTAGCCAGGTGTGGTGGCATGGTTGTGGCCCTACCTACTTGAGAAGCTGAGATCGGGAAATAACATGAGCCCAGGAGTTCAAGGTTACAGAGAGCCATGATGGGCCAGGTGTGGTGGCTCACGCCTGTAATCTGAGCACTCTGGGAGGCCGAGGTGAGTGGATCACCTGAGGTCAGGAGTTCAAGACCAGCATGGCCAACATGGCAAAACCCCGTCTCTATTAAAAATACAAAAATTAGCCGGGCATGGTGGCACACACCTGTAATCCCAGCTACTCGGAAGGCTGAGGCAGGAGAATTGCTCCAACTCAGGAAGCAGAGGTTGCAGTGAGCCAAGATCATGCCACTGCACTCCAGCCTGGGGGACAGAGTGAGACTCCATCTCAAAAAACAAAACAAAAAAAATACAGTGAGCCATGGTCACGCCACTGCATTCTAGCCTGAGCAACAGAGCAAGACCCTGTTTCTAAGAAAAATACACACACACACACAGAATATACATTATATAAATAAATTATGTTATACAAATAACTAGATATAATGCATTATAAATAATTTATATGATATACTATATATTATTTCTATAAACATAATAAATTATACAATTAAATAAATTTTGACAGATGTATACACCTGTGAAATTGAGAGACAGGACTAGCTGGATTTCCTAGTCTGACTAAGAATTCCCAAGCCTAGCTGGAAAAGTGACCGCGCCCACCTTTAAACACAGGGCTTTTAACTCAACTCACATCCAACCAATCAGGTAGTAAAGGGGGCTCACTAAAATACAAATTAGGCTAAAAGCAGGAGGTAAAGAAATAGACAAATCATATATCACCTGAGAGCACAGGGTAAGGGACAATGGGATATAAACCCCAGGCATTTGAGCTGGGAGTGGGCAACCCCCTTTGGGTCCCCTCCCATTGTATGGGAGCTCTGTTTTCACTCTATTAAATCTTGCAACTGCACACTCTTCTGGTCTGTGTTTGTTATGGCTCAAGCTGAGCTTTCACTTGCTGTCCACCACTGCTGTTTGCTGCTGTCACAGACCCGCCGCTGACTTCCACCCCTCCGGATCCGGCAGGGTGTACGCTGTGTTTCTGATCCAGTGAGGCACCCATTGCTGCTCTCAATTGGGCTAAAGGCTCGCCATTGTTCCTGCATGGCTAAGTGCCTAGGTTTGTCCTAATCGAGCTGAACACTAGTCACTGGGTTCCACGGTTCTCTTCCGTGACCCACGGCTTCTAACAGAGGTATAACACTCACTGCATGACCCTAGGTTCCATTCCTTGGAATCTGTGAAGCCAAGAACCCCAGGTCAAAGAATAAAAGGCTTGCCGCCATCTTGGGAGCAGCCCGCCACCATATCATGGGAGCTCTAAGAACAAAGACCCACCCGTAACATTTGGTGGCCTCGTCTGGGGATTCTCCAAAGAGGTGAGTAACACTGGACCACTTTCACTTGCTATTCTCTCCTATCCTTCCTTAGAATCAGAGGAAATACCAGGCACCTGTTGGCCAGTTAAAAACGATTAGCATGGCTGCTGGACTTAACACTCAGGTGTGAGGCTTCCTGGGAAAAGGCTTTCTAACAACCCCCAACCCTTCTGGTTGGGAGCGATGGTCTGCCTGGAACCAGCTTCTGCTTTCACAATTTTCCTGGGGAAGCTGAGGGCCGACTAGAGACAGAACGGTGTCATCCCAAACTCCCAGCATTGGCCGGTCGAGATCATGGTGCAGCCAGAAGTCTTTACTCAACAGTTGCCCATGCGTGCGCCCCTACATCTCCTTCTGACCCATACGTCCTGGGTCCTGATCATGACTTTTTTAAAGTGTAGTCTCAAAATTCTCCTTACCTCTGAATCTATTTCCTCTGATCCCTGCCTCCTAGGTACTAATGCTTCAGGCTTTCACTTCCTCTCCCAAGTATTAGAGAAGGTTGTATCTCCAAAGGGATCTAAGGAAGTGCTACGCTGTGTCCTTAGGCATCTAGGCTATGAACCCAGGGAGTCTTGTCCCTGGTGCCCCTCCCAATATATAGCTCTTGACATGGGCAGTTATGTGGGACCCGTTTCCCACCACACTTGCCAGGACCTCAAGTGTGTAAATGGCTAGGATTCCTCTCCCATTGTGTAAGATGCTCTCCTCCCCCAATTTCTACCCAGCTTCCCCCACTGCAATACAATCTCCAAGCCTCGGCTCCTTGGCCAGGGCCTTAGAACTGATGACCCAGTACTTTAACAACTGGAACTGGGTCTATGACAACATAATAGATCAGGATGAAAGCGAACTGAGTAAATTAAAGGGAGGCACATATTCCTATAGTGGCAAATGGGGGCAACAAGCTAACTTCCTTCCACCGTGTTCCCAAAATCCATCTACCAAAAGAGAGGGAAAGAGAGAAAAGGGAAAGAGAGAGAGAGGAAAAGAGAGAAAGAGAGATACACAAGTAGTTAAAGAAAAAACAGTACATACCCTATTCCTTTAAAAGCCAGGGTAAATTTAAAACCTACAATTGATAATTGAAGATCTTCTCCGTGACTCTATAACACTCCAATACTACCTTGTTGTCAGTGTAAACAAGGGCGTAGCCTGAAAACACTGAGACCACTGACAACCCATACCTAGCCTTCCTATCAAAAATTCTTAATCCACTAACCTGCCGATGGCCCAAATGCATTCAATCAGTAACGGCAACTGCTTTGCTTAGCAGCAGTAGAAAAGTAACGTTTAGAGGAAACCTCATTGTGAGCACACCTCACCAGCTCAGAATTATCCTAATTCAAAAAAAGCAAAAACGTAGCTTACTAACTCAAAAATCTAAAAGTATAGAGCTATTCTGTTAGAAAAAGGTGATTTAACACTAACCACTGAAAATTCCCTTAGCCCAGCAGATTTACTAACAGGGGATTTAAATCTTAATTACCATACAAATGTCCAACCAGACCTAGGAGGAACTCCATTCAGGACAAGAAGATAGATGGTTCCTCCAGGGTGACTGAGGGAAAAAACACAATGGGTATTCAGTAATTGATAGGGAAACACTTGTAAAAGCGAGTTAGGAAAATTGGTCTGCTCAAACATGTGAGCTGTTTACACTCAGGCAGGCCTTAAAGTACTTACAAAAAAAGCAAACCCACCTTTTTCTCCTCGCTCTTCTTCTGGTAGGAAAAAGGCACGTAGGATAAATAGGATTCATCTCTCATATTTCTTACCCAAAAGGACTTAATCTGGGGCAACAAAAAGTTTAAGGTCGATAATTAGGGCACATTCCTACAAAGGAAAGAAGGACAAAGGCCCTAGTGGGCAAAAACTCTATCTCAATCCTGACCCAAAAGGTTACCTACACCCTCTCTGAAATAAATTTGCATAAGAACTGTTGCATCTTGATGGGGCAGTGAAAGGAGCCGGGCACATTCCTCAGCCCTGGGCTCAAAACAAACAAGCCCAGTACAAACACATCCCATCTTCCCATCTCACCACATATCACCATATATCTCTCAAACTTCCTGAGCCCAGTACAAACACCACCAAGAAAGTCTCCGATAAAAGGACAGCCGTTCAAAGTTTTACTGAAAAAGCAAGAACCAAAAAAATTCCTTTGTTCTCCTGTAACTCTCAGGCTATAAAAAGCAAACACTCTCATTGTTCAAGGCCCTCTTGTATGCTGTAAAATAGAAGGACCAAGTTCAAACTTGTAGTAAAGATCCTTGCCGCTTGGCTTTAACTCTAGACTCTGGTAGTCTTCTTTAAAGAACTAATAGTCTAGGCATAACATCTGGGGGCTCGTCCGGGATTCCCCAAGCCCACCAGACCCCTAGTCAACGGATCTGCTAAGATCGATCTACTGATAGGTGAGCTGGCTCATCTCCATTTGTCTGTCTGTGTCTGTTCTGAATCCGAATCTGTGACTCGCGAGGTCTGAAACTGGAGCTGGCACAGTCCTGGCGGACGCGCTATAGGACGGCCAGCGGAGACCGGTAGGAGACGTCCCCTGGCTCTCATCTGATCTATATTGCGATCTGAACTGCCCCGGTTTGGCGGGCAGCAGCTGCCTCTCATCTGGGCTGCCTCAGCGCGACCGCGACCCAGGCAGCTAACTCTGACCCGGGCTTCCAGTGCGCGCTTGCGATCTGAACTGCCCCGGTTTGGCGGGCAGCAGCTGCCTCTGATCTGGGCTGCCTCAGCACGACCGCGACCCAGGCAGCTAACTCTGACCCAGGCTTCCGGTGAGCGCTTGTGATCTGAACTGCCCCGGTTTGGCAGGCAGCAGCTGCCTCTGATCTGGGCTGCCTCAGCGCAACCGCGACCCAGGCAGCTAACTCTGACCCAGGCTTCCGGTGCGCACTTGCGATCTGAACTGCCCCGGTTTGGCGGGCAGCAGCTGCCTCTCATCTGGGCTGCCTCAGTGCGACCGTGACCCAGGCAGCTAACTCTGACCCGGGCTTCCGGTGCGTGCTTGCGATCTGAACTGCCCCAGTTTGGCAGGCAGCAGCTGCCTCTGATCTAGGCTGCCTCAGCGCGACCACGACCCAGGCAGCTAACTCTAACCCGGGCTTCCGGTGCGCGCTTGCGATCTGAACTGCCCCAGTTTGGCAGGCAGCAGCTGCCTCTGATCTAGGCTGCCTCAGCACGACTACGATCTAGGCAGCTAACTCTAACCAAGGCTGCCAAAGTGCGCCTGCGATTAGATATCATTAAAAAGTCAAATCAGATTTCCTTTACAAGGATTCAAACCCACATTCCTTTATAAGAAGAGACTACAAATTATTACAGGATAAGTAATACCCAGAGCACTCCCCTATCTCTCCTTACGAGTAATTTCAAAAAAGTTAGAGCAAGAGGCCATGATCTTAATATAAAAATCAGGAAAAAAAAGCTAATTACTCTGTGTCGCTCCGAATGGCCTGCCTTTGATGTAAGGTGGCCACCCGAAAAGACCTTCCGACTTGCTGTCATCACTAGAGTAAAGTCCAAGATTTTCCTACCTAGGCGTGCAGGCCACTTAGATCAAATCCCATATATCCTCATATGGCAGGACCTTGTTAAAAACCCGCCTCCTTAGCTGTCCCCTTTCCAATTAGCCTCTGAACCCTGTAAGGCACTGGTTGCTCGACCACTAAAATCCAAGCAGCCAACTGCCCCCCCCCATCCTGTTCTACCTGACAGCGAGGACCCACTGTTCACAGAACCCCCTCCGTACCCCTCCGGGCCCCAGGCCCCAGCCCCCCTGGCTAAGCTGCAGGAAGGAGCAGGCGGACAGGAGGCGGCCGGCACACACAGGCCCGCTGAAAAGAAAAGTAACTTTGAAAGGCCGGCGGGGCGGACGCGAAGGCGCACTTCGCGGACTAGCCCCCCTCAGCCGCCTGACTCCATGGTGGCTTTACCCCTTCAGAAAATAAGACCCCCAGATGACACAGGAATCCCCAGGCTCCAGTACTGGCCATTCTCCACCAGTGATCTGTATAACTGGAAGACTCAGAGTGCTCAGTTTTCAGACAACCCCAAAGATTTACTGGCTTTACTAGATAGTGTCATGTTCACCCACCAGCCCACTTAAGATGATTGTCAGCAGCTCCTCCGAATCTTGTTCACCACGGAGGAGCGAGAGAGAATACAGATAAAAGCTAACAAGCTAGTCCCGGAGGATGACGGTCAACCGACTGCCAACCCCGACCTCATAAACGCAACCTTTCCTCTGACCAGGCCGGCGTAGAACTACAATACGGCAGAAGGTAGGGGACAGCTACACCTTTATCGCCAGACTCCAATGGCAGGTCTCCAGGCAGCTGCTCGCAAGCCCACTAATTTGGCTAAAGTATATTCTATTCTGCAAAAAAAGACAGAGAGCCCAGCTACCTACTTAAAAAGATTAATAAAAGCTTTTAGACAGTACACCCCCATAGATCCAGAGGCTCCAGGAAGTCAGGCAGCTGTTGTAATGTCTTTCGTAAATCAGGCAGCCGCAAATATTAAGAGAAAACTCCAGAAATTAAAAGACTTAGAAAAGAAGCGGATTCAAGACCTCCTTCAGATAGCCCAGCAAGTTTACAATAACAGAGATACTCCAGAGAAAAAGCAATTTAAGGCCACTAAAAAAATGACCAAGGTCCTGGCAGCATTAGTACAGAAAAAGCATCTACAGCCAGAGTACAGCCAACCTAGGTGGCCCCCCCGGCATGATAATCTGAGCAAAGACCAATGTGCCTATTGTAAGGAGGCTGGCCACTAAGTAAGAGACTGCCCCAAAAAAAAACCACGAGGACAGGGACCCGGACCCCCTAGGTCTACACCCGTACTAGTCACTCAAGACAAAGACTAAAAAAGACAAAGTTCGGACCCCCTCCCCGAACCTAAGGTAACTTTGCCAGTGGAGGGGTCCCCAGTCCAGTTCTTAGTCGATACAGGAGCACAGCACTCAGTCTTAGTTAAAACTAATAAAAAATTATCCTCCAAATCCTCGTAAGTACAAGAGGCCACAGGAGTTAAAAAATACCCATAGACAACACAAAAAACAGTAAACCTCAAAGCCAAGAATGTAACCCATTCTTTCCTAGTCATCCGTGAGAGCCCCTGTCCCCTATTAAAGAAAGACCTGCTAACTAAAATAAGAGCACAGATCCATTTCCTCCCTGAGAGGCCCGTCGTGACCAACTCCCACAATCGACCCGTGTCCGTCCTGACTATAAACCTAAAAGATAAGTACCGGCTCCACCAGGAGAAAGCAGCCCCTGACCAGGACATAGCAACCTGGCTCCAGCAATATCCAGAAGCGTAGGCAGAGACGGGGGGCTTAAGCCTAGCAAAACACCGTCCTGCCTTATTTATTAAACTAAAGCCTAAGACAGACCCCGTGCAAGTACGCCAATACCCGATGCCCCTAGAGGCCAAGAAAAAGATTGCCCCGCATATCCGCCGGCTCCTTGACCAAAAAGTCCTTCGCCCATGTCACTCACCCTAAAATACTCCATTGTTGCCGGTACAAAAACCTAATAGTAAAGAATACAGACCTGTACAAAACTTAAAAAAAATCAACAAAAAAGTTGTAGACATACATCCAACTGTACCTAACCCGTATACCCTCCTAAGTACCTTAAACCCTAAACATCAATAGTACACTGTTTTAAACTTAAAAGATGCTTTCTTCAGTTTGCCTTTAGCCCCTCAGAGCCAAAAGCTCTTCGCCTTCGAGTGAAATGACCCTGATAAAGGCATAAGTGGCCAACTGACATAGACCAGGCTGCCGCAAAGATTCAAAAACTCTCCTACCCTGTTCGATGAGGCCCTCCATAAAAACCTAAGTAAGTACCGACGTAAACACCCTAAAATAATTTTACTACAGTATGTTGATGACCTCCTAATTGCTGCTGAGACCCAAAAAGCTTGCATCCAAAAGACCAAAGGTCTCTTACAAGCTCTAAGAAATCTAGGCTACCGAGCCTCGGCAAAAAAAGCTCAAATCTGTAAGCCAGAGATAACATATCTAAAGTACCTGCTTAAAAGAAGGCAGCGCTGGCTAACAGACGCCCGGAAACAAACTGTTGTGCAGATCCCCAGGCCACAATCCACCCGACAAGTAAGAAAATTCCTGAGGTCGGCAAGATTTTGCAGACTATAGATACCTAGGTTCGCAGAACTGGCTAAACCCTTGTATCAGGCAATACGGAGGCAACAGCCATTTAATTAGACAGACAAAGCCGAGTTGGCCTTCCAACAGATTAAAACCGCCCTACTCTCCACGCCTGCACTAGGACTACCTGATGTTACCAAGCCCTTCCACTTATACGTAGATAAAAATAAAGGTGTCGCCAAGACAGTAATAACTCAAAACTTAGGCCCCTGGCAGAGGCCAGTTGCCTACCTGTCAAAAAAGTTAGACCCAGTAGCTGCCAGGTGGCCCCCTTGTCTCCGAATAATTGCGGCCACGGCTCTGATAGTGCAAGATGCTGATAAACTTGTCATAAGGCAAAAATTGCAAGTCGTTACTCCACATGCCATCAAAGGTGTACTCAAACAGCCACCTAATCAATAAATGAGTAACGCCTGGCTCACCCACTACCAAAGACTACTACTAAATCCTCTCAAGATAATTTTCCTGCCCCCAACGACCTTAAACCCTGCCTCGCTGCTGCCCAACCCGGACCTGGATGCCCCACTCCATGACTGCACCAAGATACTAGCTCAGGTGCACGGAGTTCGAGAAGACCTGCAGGACCGCCCACTTCCTGACGCCGACCTCGTCTAGTTCACTGATAGGAGCAGCTTCATGCATCAAGGCCAGAGGTACGCTAGAGCGGCAATAACTTCAGAGACTGAAGTAATCTAGGCAGAACCCCTGCCCCCAAGGACATCGGCCCAGAAGGCCGAACTGATAGCACTCACCCAAGCTCTTACCTTAAAGGCAAGGAAAAAGCTGACAGTATATACAGACAGCCGATATGCTTTTGCAACGGCACATATACATAAGGCCATTTACAAGGAGCGAAAGTTACTGACGGCTAAAAAAAAAAGAGATAAAAAACAAGCAAGAGATCCTAGCCCTACTAACAGCCCTATAGAGGCAAGAAAAGTTAGCCATTGTACATTGCCCAAGGCATCAGAAACTAACTACTCCAACTGCTCAAGGCAACTTTCTGGCAGACCAAACTACAAAGAATGTGGCGAAGGCTCCCAGCCAACTCCTTGCACTCCAGCTCCCTGACCCAGGCCCCCAGGACTTGCCATATTTCCCTAAATATTCAGAACAAGATCTCCAGTAAATTGACAAACTTCCCCTGAAACAAATCCAGAATAAGTAGTGGACTGATACTAATGACCAAACCATCCTACCAAAAAAATTAAGACAACAGGTGTTAGAACACATCCACCGAACCACCCACCTGGGGGCCCGGCGGATAATAGACCTGATCAGACGCTCCAAGCTCAAAATCAGACATATAGCTGAGATGGCCAGCAGTATCATGACAAGTTGCAAAGTCTGCCAGCTTAACAACGCATACCCCCAATCTCAAGCTGCAGCAGAAACAAGGCTCAGAGGAACCAGGCCCGGTATCTACTAGAAAGTAGATTTTACCAAAATAAAGCCAGGAAAGTACAGGTACCAGTACTTACTTGTCTTTATAAATACTTTTTCAAGGTAGACTAAAGCATTCCCAACCAAAAGAAAAACTGCTCAAGTCGTAACAAAAAAAATTCTAAAAGATATCCTTCCCAAGTATGGCTTCCCCATCCAGATAAGGTCAAATAATAGGCCCGCTTTCGTCGCTAAAGTAAGTCAGGACTTGGCTTCCATTCTTAAGGCAAATTAAAAACTACATTGCGCTTACAGGCCCCAGAGTTCAGGACAGGTAAAAAAGATAAATCGAACCTTAAAAGAGACCTTAACTAAATTGACTATAAAGACTGGCGCTAATTAAATAGTCCTTCTCCCCTATGCTCTGTTCCAGGCCCGTAATACCCCTTACAAACTAGGCCTTACCCCTTACAAAATCATGTATGGCAGACCTCCACCCCTAGTTCCTAGCTTAAAAGATGACCTGCTTAAGTCTGAAACAGAAAATGTCTCTGAATTCTTATTTTCCTTACAAGCCTTACAGAAAATTCACCAAGAAATCTGGCTCAAGCTAAAAAAGCTATATAAGACCAGTCCCCCACCGACACCCCATCCATACCAGCCGGGAGACTGGGTCCTAGTTAAGCGACACCGACAAGAGACCCTAGAGCCCAGGTAAAAAAGACCACTCCAAGTACTCCTGACCACACCCACCGCCCTAAAGGTAAAAGACATTGCGTCGTAGATCGCCCACGTCAAGCCAGTAGACCCAACCTCCGACCTTCTAAGGCCAATCACGGCGGCGGCTAAAGCACCAGACATGTAGACTGTAGACAGAGCTAAAAACAACCCCTTAAAACTCACCCTGCGCCGGCAGCATAGCTCACTGCAAACATGCAGTTAAGTAGTCTAACTCTAACATTAGTCGCCCTAGTGGCCACTAAAAAAAACATAAAGCCAGCTCCTAATCCCTTTGTCTAGAGATTCTGGCTTTATAAAAACCAAACCCACTCTAGGCAACCTCATAAGCCCGAAAAATTAGTGGCCAGTACAGATTGCCCCTCCTCAAGGTGCAATAGCCCAATTTTACTAAATTTTACCAATTTCCCAGTAGCCAAACCAGTGGCACCAATAATATGCTTCAAGTATGATCAGACTAAATACAATTATAAACACTATTAGTGGCACCAAAGTGCCAGCTGCCCTTATAACTATTGTAACATCCATAAATACCAATGGTGGGGTGGAAAAAAACAGATAGATCCCAGATGGCCCTTCCATCACAGACAAGATACAGACCTTTCATATACATAGATAGTTAGAGACCCCTAAAACTCCTGCTAGACCACGCCTCAACACGAGGCTGTATACTACTCCTCCGCCTCCACATAGCCTAGCCGTCACCTCTATCTGTGGCAAGGTCTAGTGCAGGTACGGCCCCTGGTCCATGGAAATATCCAGCGACAAGAAAACCGCCTGACACAAGACTTACGTCCTTTTTCCTAGTTAAAATTATTACAAAAAAGATTAAAACTTGCCAACCTTACAGGACTTCACAGCCTGTCTGGCTGCTTTCTGTGTGCCACTCTAAGGCGTCCACCGCTAACCGCTGTCCCCCTGCCATGAGGATCCTCCACCTCAGCCCAAGCTAACAACCACCAAAACCTCTCATATGCCCCTATCCCTAATGTGCCACTATACCTAAACCCCAGTCAAAAAAAGTTTCCCTACTGTTTCTCAAGAACTAATTCCAGCCTCTGCAACATCACTGCAACGCCCCCTAACATCACCTTAAAGGCTCCATCAGGCATATTCTTCTAGTGTAATAAAACATTATCTAAAAACCTATCAAGCCCCTCTGTTACCAACCTACTGTGTCTTCCTGTCACATTAGTTCCCCGGTTAACTCTGCTTACTGCCGGCGAGTTCCTAAGGTATACCAGTAACTAGACTAGTGCTGTTATTCACCCAGACCCTAGACCGAGACCTGCACAAGCCATATTTCTCCCCCTCATTGCAAGAATCTCCCTCACCGCATCCTTCATGGCGGCCGGACTGGCTGGGGGAGCCCTAAGTCACACCCTTATAAAAAGTAACAAGCTGTACCAACAATTTGCCATTGCTATAGAGGAGTCAGCTAAGTCCCTTGCCTCCCTCCAGCGGCAGCTCACGTCCCTAGCACAGGTAACCTTGCAGAATCGGAAGGCCTTAGACCTACTCACTACTAAAAAAAAAAAAAGTGTATGTTTCTAAAAAAAGACTGTTGTTTCTACATAAATAAATCAAGGCTCATAAAAGACCAAGTCCAACAGTTACGAAAGTTAAGCACAAAAGTAAAAACACGGCAGTTTGCTTCAGCTGCAGACCAATAGTGAAACTCATCTATGTTTTCTCTGTTAGCCCCCTTCCTTAGACCCCTACTAAGTCTACTATTTCTGCTTACCGTAAAACCTTGTGTTGTTAACAGAATTTTGCAGTTCGTTAAAAAAAAGTTTGACACTGTACAACTCATAGTCCTCAGAGCCCAATACCAACCTGTAAACGCTAAAGCAGAATCAGACTTATAAGACCCAAAATTGGCTCTAAAAATACCTAAAAAAAAAAAGGAAGAAATGAAAGGAGCCGGGCACATTCCTCAGCCCTGGGCTCAAAACAAACAAGCCCAGTACAAACACATCCCATCTTCCCATCTCACCACATATCGCCATATATCTCTCAAACTTCCTGAGCCCAGTACAAACACCACCAAGAAAGTCTCCGATAAAAGGACAGCCGTTCAAAGTTTTACTGAAAAAGCAAGAACCAAAAAAATTCCTTTGTTCCCCTGTAACTCTCAGGCTATAAAAAGCAAACACTCGCATTGTTCAAGGCCCTCTTGTATGCTGTAAAATAGAAGAACCAAGTTCAAACTTGTACAAGATCCTTGCCGCTTAGCTTTGACTCTAGACTCTGGTAGTCTTCTTTAAAGAACTAATAGTCTAGGCATAACAGCAGCTGGGTTGTTATGAAATATTCAGGAACCCAGCCCAACTCTAGAACTCACCCCTGAGCACAAAGGCAATGTCGGGTATGCTGGTAAAGGACCACTAGAATCCAGCAGCCCCAACCCTTTCTCTGTGGTCAAGAGAGGCAGGAAAAGAGGTGCAGGACTGCTACATCAGTAAGCATTAACTAATCCGATAAGCAGAGGTCCATGGGTGGTTATGCACCCTGGAAAGGAACTCACCTCTGAGTGCAAAGGCAATGTTGGGCACGCTGTTAAAGGACCACTAGACTCCAGCAACCCATACCCCTTTCTTTGTGGTTAAGAAAGGTGGGAAAACAGGTGCAGGACTGCTACATCGGTGAGCGTAACTAATCCGATAAGCAGAGGTCCATGGGTGGTTATGCACCCTGGAAAGGAATAAGCATTAGGACCATAGAGGACACTCTAGGACTAATGCTCATTGGAAAATGACTAGAGGCACTGGCATCCCTATGTTCTTTTTTCAAATAGAAAATGTTCCCCCTAAGGCAAAAACGCCCCTAAGATGTATTCTGGAGAATTCAGCCCAGTCAGAGTGTATGTAATTTTTTCCCTGTCAGACTTGAAGCAAATTAAAATAGACCTAGGTAAATTCTCAGATAACCCTTATGGCTATATTGATGTTTTATAAGGGTTAGGACAATCCTTTGATCTGACATGGAGAGATATAATGTTATTGCTAGATCAGACATTAACCCCAAATGAGAGAAGTGCCGCCGTAACTGCAGCCCGAGAGTCTGGCGATCTCTGATATCTCAGTCAGATCAATGATAGGATGACAACAGAGGAAAGAGAATCATTCCCCACAGGCCAGCAGGCAGTTCCCAGTGTAGACCCTCATTGGGACACAGAATCAGAACATGGAGATTGGTGCCACAGACATTTGCTAACTTGCATGCCAGAAGGACTAAGGAAAATTAGGAAGAAGCCTATAAATTATTCAATGATGTCCACTATAACACAAGGAAAAGAAGAGAGACTGCCTTTCTGGAGAGACTAAGGGAGGCATTGAGGAAGTATAGCTCTCTGTCACCTGACTCTATTGAAGGCCAACTAATCTTAAAGGATAAGTTTATCACTCAGTCAGTTGCAGACATTAGGAAAAAACTTCAGAAGTCCACCTTAGGCCCGGAGCAAAACTTAGAAACCCTATTGAACTTGGCAACCTCAGTTTTTATAATAGAGATCAGGAGGAGCAGGCAGAATGGGACAAATGGGATAAAAAAAAAAAAGGCCACCACTTAGTTGTGGCCCTCAGGCAAACAGACTTTGGAGGCTTTGGAAAAGCAAAAGGCTGGGCAAATAAAATGCCTAGTAGGGCTTGCTTCCAGTGCAGTCTACAAGGACATTTTAAAAAAGATTGTCCGAACAGAAATAAGCCTCCCCCTCGTCCATGCCTATTATGTCAAGGGAATCACTGGAAGGCCCACTGCCCTAGGGGACAGTCCTGAGTCAGAAGCCACTAACCAGATGATCCAGCAGCAGGAATGAGGGTGCCCAGGGCAAGTGCCAGCCTATGCCATCACCCTCACAGAGCCCCAGGTATGCTTGACCATTAATGGCCAGGAAGTTAACTGTCTCCTGGACACTGGCACATCCTTCTCAGTCTTACTCTCCTGTCCCGGACAACTGTCCACCAGATCTGTCACTATCCTAGGGGTCCTAGGACAGGCAGTCACTAGATACTTCTCTCAGCCACTAAGTTGTGACTGGGGAACTTTACTCTTTTCACATGGCTTTCTAATTATGCCTGAAAGCCCCACTCCTTTGTTAGGGAGGGACATCCTAGCAAAAGCAGGGGCCATTTTACACTATAATTAGGAGAACGAAAAAGGGTAAATATATATACAGACTCTAAGTGTGCTTACCTAGTCCTCCATGCCCACGCAGCAATATGGAGAGAAAGGGAATTCCTAACTTCCGAGGGAACACCTATCAAATATCAGGAAGCCATTAGGAGATTATTATTGGCTGTACAGAAACCTAAAGAGGTGGCAGTCTTACACTGCTGGGGTCATCAGAAAGGAAAGAAAAGGGAAATAGAAGGGAACCACCAAGCAGATATTGAAGCCAAAAGATCCGCAAGGCGGGACCATCCATTAGAAATGCTTATAGAAGGACCCCTAGTATGGGGTAATCCCCTCCAGGAAACCAAGCCCCAGTACTCGGCAGAAGAAATAGAATGGGGAATCTCAAGAGAAAATAGTTTCCTCCCCTCAGGATGGCTAGCCGCCGAAGAAGGAAAAATACTTCTGCCTGCAGCTAACCAATGGAAATTACTTAAATCCCTTCACCAAACCTTTCACTTAGGCATTGATAGCACCCATCAGATGGCCAAATCATTATTTACTGGACCAGGCCTTTTAAAAACTGTCAAGCAGATAGTCAGGGCCTGTGAAGTGTGCTGAAGAAATAATCTCCTGCACTTTGCACTGCAGGCCATACATTTCAATCCCTGTATCTTTAACCTCCTTGTTAAGTTTATCTCTTCCAAATAGAAGCTGTGAAGCTGTAAAACTACAAATTGTTCTTCAAATAGAGCCCCAGATGCAGTTCATGACTAAGATCTACCACGGACCCCTGGACCAGCCTGCTAGCACATGCTATGATGTTGATGACACTGAAGGCACCCCTCCCGAGGAAATCTCAACTGCATGACCCCTACTACGCCCCAATTCAG
Source organism: Gorilla gorilla gorilla (assembly GCF_029281585.2). Taxonomy (NCBI): domain Eukaryota; kingdom Metazoa; phylum Chordata; class Mammalia; order Primates; family Hominidae; genus Gorilla; species Gorilla gorilla. The sequence goes on from NC_073230.2 coordinate 51,002,448, forward strand.
CAGGAAGCAGTTAGAGTGGTCATCGGCCAACCTCCCCTACAGCACTTAGGTTTTCCTGTTGGGGGGTACTGAGAGACAGGACTAGCTGGATTTCCTAGTCCAACTAAGAATTCCTAAGACTAGCTGGGAAGGTGACCACACCCACCTTTAAACACAGGGCTTCTAACTCAGCTCACATCCAACCAATCAGGTAGTAAAGAGGGCTCACTAAAATACAAATTAGGCTAAAAGCAGGAGGTAAAGAAATAGTCAAATCATATATCGCCTGAGAGCACAGGGGAAGGGACAATGATTGGGATATAAACTCCAGGCATTTGAGCCGGGAGTGGGCAACCCCCTTTGGGTCCCCTCCCATTGTATGGGAGCTCTGTTTTCACTCTATTAAATCTTGCAACTGCACACTCTTCTGGTCCGTGTTTGTTATGGCTCAAGCTGAGCTTTGGCTCACTCTCCACCACTGCTGTTTGCTGCTGTCGCAGACCCGCCCCTGACTTCCACCCCTCCAGATCTGGCAGGGTGTCCGCTGTGTTTCTGATCCAGTGAGGCACCCATTGCCGCTCTCGACTGGGCTAAAGGCTCACCATTGTTCCTGCATTGCTAAGTGCCCAGGTTCATCCTAATCGAGCTGAACACTAGTCACTGGGTTCCACAGTTCTCTTCTGTGACCCACAGCTTATAATAGAGGTATAACACTCACTGCATGGCCCTAGGTTCCATTCCTTGGAATCCGTGAGGTCAAGAACCCCAGGTCAGAGAACAAAAGGCTTGCCGCCATCTTGGGAGCAGCCCACCCCATCTTAGGAGCAGCCTGCCACCATCTTGGGAGCTCTAAGAACAAAGACCCATCCGTAACAAAATCACCTCCACAATCAAGAAAGAGAACTTTCTAGCACCTAAAACTTTCCACCTGCCCTTTGCAAACTACCTCTTCCTCAATTTCCAGCTTCAGACATCCACTGATCTGCTTTCTGTCACTATAATTTAATTTTCATTATCTAGAATTTTATATAAATGAAAAACAGTATGTATTTTTGTGTCTGGCTTCTCTCTTTAAGCATAATGATTCTGAGTTTCATCACATTGTTGCATTTTTATGAGTACACTCTACTGTATGGATATACCACATTTGTTTATACATTCAGCTGTTGACGGACACTGAATTGGTTTTTAGGCTACAGTGAATCAAGATGCTATGAACATTTGTGTACAAATCTTTGTGAGAACATGTCTTCATTTCTCTTGTGTAAATACTTAGCGGAATGGCTGAGTTATATGGTAAGTGCATGTATAGCTTTTTAAGAAACTGTCTAAACAGATTTCTAAAATGCTTATACCACACTGTATAAGAGTTCCATATGTTCCATATCTTTGAAAGATAGGAATTGTTCTTTTTTTTTTTTTTTTTTTTTTTGAGGTGGAGTCTCACTCTGTCACCCAGGCTGGAGTGCAGTGGCGCAATCTCGGCTCACTGCAACCTCCACCTCCTGGGTTCAAGCAATTCTTCTGCCTCAGCCTCCCAAGTAGCTGGAATTACAGGCACCCACCACTATGCCTAATTTTTGTATTTTTAGTAGAGACAGGGTTTCATCATGTAGGCTAGGCTGCTCTCAAACTCTTGACCTCAGGTGATCTGCCTGCCTCAGCCTCCCAAAATGCTGGGATTACAGGTGTGAGCCACCATGCCCAGCCATGGAATTGTTTATTTTTTAATGTTAGCTGTTTGAATGGGCGTATAAAGGTTTCTTGTTGGGGTTTTAATTTGCATCTCACTCATGACTAATGATGTTGAATATCGTTTCATGTAAATAGTTGGCCATTTAATGAAACAAAAACTTGTAAATTGAATTCATTTAATATCAGGTAATGGAATTTTATTATCTGATAAGACACTCAGAAAGGACTTCTAGAGCATATTTAAGTCAAAATCAATGAGTGAGTTTTAAATCATTAAAAGTCAGACTGCCTGGATTCAACTCCCTGCTCTACTATGTAAGAGCTCAGTGACATTGCATGAGGTAACTCCACTTCTCAAAGCTTCCCTTTCCTCATCTGAAGCACCTGTCTCATAGAGTTTGCAAGTTTTAAATGAAATGTTGTATATAAAGTGTTTAGTATACCCCCAGCATAAAGTAAATGCCACTAAAACCTGCAACTGTTATTTTTATTTTTTTAAAGATGGAGTCTAGCTCTGTCACCCAGGCTGGAGTGCAGAGGCACAATCTCGGCTCCCTGCAACCTCCGCCTCCCAGGTTCAAGTGATTCTCCTGCCTCAGCCTCCTGAATAGCTGGGATTACAGGCGTGTGCCACCACATCCAGCAAATTTTTATATATTTTTTGTAGAGATGGGGTTTCACCATATTGGCCAGGCTGGTCTTGAATTCCTGATCTTAAGTGATCCACCAGCCTCGGCCTCCCAAAGTTCTGTGGTTATAGGCATGAACCACCCACCACACCTGGCCTGCAATTATTATGATTATCATCATTATCATATATGTATTATACAGTCACATGATCTGTTACAGCAAATAACTTCTTGTTTGAAAACAAGAAAAGATAAACATATGATTATTCTAAGGAACAGGAAAAAAATCACTTCTTAATGCGCTATACTTAAAAAGTATATCTAGAGTCAAATTTTGCATATTTCTGAAAGAACTGATGGGCTGGGTGGGAGTAGGGGATGATTACAAGGCATGAAACAGTTGGAAAAGGCATAAATTGTAATGTAATTTGTTGAAATATATTGAGCAGCTTGTATATCTCTCTGTCTTTTTGGCCTCTAGTATGGAAAGCTATTATGATGATACAGCTGGTCAACCATGCAAAGAAGTATAATTATAATGAAGCTGCCATCAATTCTATGCTTGCCAAAGCTGCTTGGTAGGACTCCCCTGGTACTTGGCCCTGGGGTTTAGACGACACAAATAAACTTGAGCAACACCAGAGCAGGGATAATTGACAGATGCCCACACAAGTGGTTCATCTGTGTGACAGGAATCATGGCATCCCTTCCCACCCATACTAGCCAACTATTGAGATTAAAAAAAAATTCTTAAAGGCCAAGTCACAAAACAAACTGCTCAAATAGCAATATGAAACAGAAACCTGTGATATACACCAAAATAATTTTTTAATTTGATGATTTACAGAGAATTTAACCACCAGACCTTATGCATGAGGAGGCAGAAAATGGGCCTCTCTTCAAAGCATGCTCTCTTAATCTGCTGAAGCTTTATCTATAATAGTTAGCATGATGTTTCCTTTCCAGCATGTGTCTGCAGTCACGGAAGAAGCTCTGTTCCTAACAACCTAGTTTGATAGGAAATTTTAGGAGTGGAGGGTACCTGGAAAATTAGTATCCACTGGAAGACATTCCAGGGAAATAATAATTTGGGAGTCAGCAGGCAATAATTGTTTTCAATTTCTAGGTTCATGGGAAATAAGAAATGAGGTTCGTGGAAAAGGAGAGTAAAAGATCTTCATGGACTCAAGGAGGCTTCAATTCTGTTCATCATGGAAATTCATGAGTATGTATTGATGGATTAATTATTGTCTCATCATCATCCACTTTATTCCTCTTTAACACAATCACTCACAAAAGAATCACATCGAGATGATAATTTTTAATTAGATTTCTTTTTCTGAAATCTCTGGAGGCAGAGGGGACATGAATTTTCAGCATCAAATGTTTATGCATAATAAAAAATAAAATAGAAATTCACCTTCCAATTCAACTAATTAATATTAATTTTCTGAAGCCTCTGTTACATTAATAAAGTAAATAAAGAGACACAACAAAAACAGAAAAAAAAAATCCTCAACTTTTGCAATTAATTTCCATGTTTTCTCTTTACATAAACAATTCAGGCTGGGCGCAGTGGCTCATGCCTGTAATCCCAGCACTTTGGGAGGCCAAGGCAGGCAGATCACAAGGTCAGCAGTTCGAGACCAGCTTGGCCAATATGGTGAAACCTCATCTCTATTAAAAATACAAAAAAATTAGCTGGGCATGGTGGAAGGTGCCTGTAGTCCCTGCTACTTGGGAGGCTGAGGCAGGAGAATCGCTTGAACCCAGGAGGAGAAGGTTGCAGTGAGCAAGCCAATATTGCGCCACTGCACTCCAGTCTGCATGACAGAACAAGACTCCGTCTCAAAAGAAAAAAAAAAATTCAAGGGTCAGGCATGGTGGCTCACGCCTATAATCCCAGGACTTTGGGGGGCCGAGGTGGACAGATCGCCTGAGGCCAGGAGTTCGAGACCATCCTGGCCAACTAGTGAAACCCCATCTCTACTAAAATACAAAAATTAACTGGGTGTGGTGGTGCATGCCTGCAGTCCCAGCTATCTGGGAGACTGAGGCAGGAGAATTGCTCAAACCCAGGACGTGGAGACTGCAGTGAGCTGAGATCACGCCACTGCCCTTCAGTCTGGGTGACAGAGCTAGACTCTGTCTAAAAAAAAAAAAAAAAAAAAAAAAAATTCAATTCAAAAAATTAAGAAAATAGAGCTAAAGAAAATTGACAAAATTGAAATCACTCATTTTTTAATCATTTAAAGGTAATAATTGGTAGTGTTTTGGGTATAAATCCTTTCAGAGATAGACAAGTGGGTGGCTGCATACACAGATGCACCATTTTTGTTCAAAAAAATCTAATCTGTGCTAGATATTATATAATAACCTGCTTTTTTTTTTTTTCCTGAGACAGAGTCTCGCTCTATCACCCAGGCTGGAGTGCAGTGGCGCGATCTCAGCTCACTGCATCCTCCACCTCCACAGTTCAAGTGTTTCTCCTGCCTCAGCCTCCTGAGTAGCTGGGACTACAGGTGCGCGCCACCACGCCCGGCTAATTTTTTGTATTTATAGTAGAGATGGGGTTTCACCGTGTTAGCCAGGATGGTCTTGATCTCCTGACCTTGTGATCTGCCCACCTCGACCTCCCAAAGTGCTGGGATTACAGGTGTGAGCAACTATGCCCAGCCAACACTACTTTTTAAATAAAAGCTTGAGAAATTTGCAGAAAGTATAGTACAAAAAGGCCAGAAAAAGAACTTTTGAATCATGGTTAAAGCATGTCACAACCAAAGTACAACTCAGTGCTAATCCCACATCTCACTGCTCTTCCACATTTTCCAGCTTCTCTTGCAATTATGTTGGAGTCAAATGACTTGGATCTTGCCAGTGAAACACAGGCAAAAATAATAAAAGCCATTTCCAACTCTGACCTTTAAAAACACCCCATGAAATCCTCCAGGCCTCTACTCTCCTTAGAGCCCACAAATTTCAAATAGTGTAGCTACACATGTAAGATGTTTTTATTGTATTGAGCGACTGAGATTGGGCTAATTTGTACTGCAGCACAACCCCGCCAGTCCTGCCCAATAAAGATGCCAGGCATCAGAGGCAGCATGAGTTCTGAATGAGTTCACACCATCAACAACTAGGATGTCTATTTCAGGGTAGACTGTTTCACTGTCCTTTTAGTGGCAATCTTCAAATTGGAATATGTGAAGAATTCCCTAACGGCTGGGCGAGGTGACTCACACCTGTAATCCCAATATTTGGAAGGCCAAGGTGGGAGCATCACTTGAGCCCTGGAGTTTGAGACCAACCAGCACAACATAGCAAGATGCCATCTTTGCCAAATAAAAATAAAAAGTAAAAAAGTCAGCTGGGAATGATGGTGCATGCCTGTGGTCCCAGCTACTCAGGAGGCTGACGTGGAAGGATCACTTGAGCCCAGCAGGTCAAGGCTGCAATGAGCTATGATGGCATCACTGCACTCCAGCCTGGGCAACAGAGGAAGACCCTGTCTAACAAAAAAGGAAAATACTTGCCTAAGGGATGCATGAATCATTTCAGTAAATCAATTTCCAGATCTTCAACTTCCATAGATATTCTTTCCTACAATTGATCAACCTGTAAGTAAGCCTTCTTTCACAATAAGCCTTCTCCTACAAGGCAAAGGAAAGCAGATTCCTAACATATCCCAGATCTTATTCTCACCTTGGTTTACAGTATAAAATTTACATAAGCGATGACAACTTTAAAATATCAACTTAAAATACGCAAATAATTCCTTTTCAAATCATTTAGGATTTGAAAATCACTTCACGGCCGGGCGCGGTAGCTCACGCCTGTAATCCCAGAGCTTTGGGAGGCCGAGGCAGGCGGATCACGAGGTCAGGAGATCGAGACCATCCTGCCCAACATGGTGAAACCCCGTCTCTACTAAAAATACAAAAAATTAGCTGGGCATGGTGGCGGGCGCCTGTAATCCCAGCTACTTGGGAGGCTGAGGCAGGAGAATGGCTTGAACCCGGGAGGCGGAGGTTGCAATGAGCCAAGATCGCGCCACTGCACTCCAGCCTGGTGACAGAGCAAGAGTCTGTCTCAAAAAAATAAAAAAGAAAATCACCTCAAATTGGTACGTGAAAGGGTACAAAATGGTACCAATTTATAGATTTTATAAATCAATCTACAGTTATAGAATGCACAACCAAAAGTCAACAAGTCAAAGGAAAAAACTTAGGTGTTCAGGCTTCTTTAACGGGCCATCCTGAAGTTAGCTGTCCAGAGGATTAGAAGGGATTGAACCAGAAACTGGAGGGGAAATGATCACTGCAAATTACTATTCAACATAAGAATGCTCACAAACCCAAAAGATCCCTGGAATTTCTCAACATTGGTGACGTGATTCTCCTACGGAGAAGACTGACCAAAAGGAAGACTTTAGTGCAAATAAGAAAAATGCATCCCATCCAGGGGAAAACTGGCAAAGTAGTGACCATTCTAGGTTGGTTGATCAAACAACTTCATAGGTACTTAAGGAGAATTACAATTGTCACAGCAAAGAAAATATGCATGGGGTGGATGAAGACAGTGGGGTGTTGCAGTGTTAGAGTGTGAATACGAAGAGCCTCTTGACACAAAAAAATATATAGAGAGCCCATTCCATGGAATATTTTAGATATTTAACACGGAGGAATAGAATGGAAAGGAAGAGGCAGCTTGGAAGAAACGTGGGGGCGATACATATGTGAGAGATTTGTTTTATGATTTGGTTTTGTTTTTAACAGCTTCCAGTGAGCAACTCTGAAGAGCAAGAGAAATGTCTGGAGAGAAGTTTAGAAATTTCTATGTGCTGGACTAAGGAATCTTCCCAGAGACTTCTCTTCAGGTAGTCAAGGTAAAAATTAGTCTTTAGTGCTTTCAGAGTTTTTGGAGATAGAGAAGGGGAAGCAAAGAACTTGCTTCCAATGACAGAGGTAGGCTTTAAAGTGGCCTAGCCATATTCATGTTATGAATTCCTTAATACTCTTAATACATATTATCAAACCATCCACCAAAAAGGGTATATATAATATTATATATATGTGTGTGTGTGTATATATCAGTATGCTATGAAAATCATGTTCTCTATCATCTTCCATAACTCTAAACATAATCTCCTGAGTTTGTGGAGTTTTTGTTTGTTTGCTGCAACCTAACAGTTAAAAATTTGCATGTCACTATTATTTTAATTTGTACTTATTTAATGACTTCTGAAATTGAACATCTTTTAAATCTGCTCTTTTTATATCTTCTCTTTTTTTTTTTTTTTTTTTTTTTTTTTTTTTTTTAAATTTTTTTTTATTGATCATTCTTGGGTGTTTCTCGCAGAGGGGGATTTGGCAGGGTTACAGGACAATAGTGGAGGGAAGGTCGGCAGATAAGCAAGTGAACAAAGTTCTCTGGTTTTCCTAGGCAGAGGACCCTGCGGCCTTCCGCAGTGTTTGTGTCCCTGGGTACTTGAGATTAGGGAGTGGTGATGGCTCTTAACGAGCATGCTGCCTTCAAGCATCTGTTTAACAAAGCACATCTTGCACCGCCCTTAATCCATTCAACCCTGAGTGGATACAGCACATGTTTCAGAGAGCACAGGGTTGGGGGTAGGGTCACAGATCAACAGGATCCCAAGGCAGAAGAATTTTTTCTTAGTACAGAACAAAATGAAAAGTCTCCCATGTCTACCTCTTTCCACACAGACACGGCAACCATCCAATTTCTCAATCTTTTCCCCACCTTTCCCCCCTTTCCATTCCACAAAACCGCCATTGTCATCATGACCCGTTCTCAATGAGCTGTTGGGTACACCTCCAAGACGGGGTGGTGGCCGGGCAGAGGGGCTCCTCACTTCCCAGTAGGGGCGGCCGGGCAGAGGTGCCCCTCACCTCCCGGACGGGGCGGCTGGCCGGGCAGGGAGCTGACCACCCCCACCTCCCTCCTGGACGGGGCGGCTGGCCGGGCAGAGGGGCTCCTCACTTCCCAGTAGGGGCGGCCGGGCAGAGGCGCCCCTCACCTCCCGGATGGGGCGGCTGGCCAGGCGGGGGGCCGAACCCCCACCACCCTCCCGGACAGGGCGGCAGGCTGGGCGGTGGGCTGACCCCCCCACCTCCCTCCCGGACGGGGTGGCTGGCCAGGCGGGGGGCTGACCCCCCACCTCCCTCCCCGACAGGGCGGCAAGCTGGGCGGTGGGCTGACCCCCCCACCTCCCTCCCCGACGGGGCGGCTGGCCGGGCTGAGGGGCTCCTCACTTCCCAGTAGGGGCGGCCGGGCAGAGGCGCCCCTCATCTCCCGGACGGGGCGGCTGGCCGGGTGGGGGGCTGACCCCCCCACCTCCCTCCCGGACGGGGCGGCTGGCCGGGCGGGGGGCTGACCCCCCCCCACCTCCCTCCCGGACAGGGCGGCTGGCCGGGCGGGGGGCTGACCCCCCCACCTCCCTCCCGGACGGAGCGGCTGGCCGGGCAGAGGGGCTCCTCACTTCCCAGTAGGGGCGGCCGGGCAGAGGTGCCCCTCACCTCCCGGACGGGGCGGCTGGCCAGGTGGGGGGCTAACCCCCCCACCTCCCTCCCGGACGGGGCGGCTGGCCGGGCGGGGGGTTGACCCCCCACCTCCGTCCCGGACGGAGCGGCTGGCCGATGAGAGGGGCTCCTCGCTTCCCAGTAGGGGCGGCCGGGCAGAGGCGCCCCTCACCTCTCGGACCGGGTGGCCGGCCAGGCGGGGGGCCGAACCCCCACCTCCCTCCTGGACAGGGCGGCAGGCTGGGCGGTGGGCTAACCCCCCCACCTCCCTCCTGGACGGGGCGGCTGGCCGGGCGGGGGGCTGACCCCCCCACCTCCCTCCCGGACGGGGCGGCTGGCCGGGCGGGGGGCTGACCCCCCCACCTCCCTCCCGGACGGAGCGGCTGGCCGGGCAGAGGGGCTCCTCACTTCCCAGTAGGGGCTGCCGGGCAGAGGCGCCCCTCACCTCCCGGACGGGGCGGCTGGCCAGGTGGGGGGCTAACCCCCCACCTCCCTCCCGGACGGGGCGGCTGGCCGGGCGAGGGGGCTCCTCACTTCCCAGTAGGGGCGGCCGGGCAGAGGTGCCCCTCACCTCCCGGACGGGGCGGCTGGCCAGGTGGGGGGCTAACCCCCCCACCTCCCTCCCGGACGGGGCGGCTGGCGGGGTGGGGGGTTGACCCCCCCACCTCCCTTCCGGACGGGGTGGCTGGCCGGGCGGGGGGCTGACCCCCCCACCTCCCTCCCGGACGGAGCGGCTGGCCGATCAGAGGGGCTCCTCACTTCCCAGTAGGGGCGGCCGGGCAGAGGCGCCCCTCACCTCTCGGACCGGGTGGCCGGCCAGGCGGGGGTCCGAACCCCCACCTCCCTCCTGGACAGGGCGGCAGGCTGGGCGGTGGGCTAACCCCCCCACCTCCCTCCCGGACGGGGCGGCTGGCCGGACGGGGCGGCTTGCCGGGCGGGGGGCTGGCCCCCCCACCTCCCTCCCGGACGGGGCGGCTGGCCGGGCGGCGGGCTGGCCCCCCCACCTCCCTCCCGGACGGGGCGGCTGGCCGGACGGGGCGGCTTGCCGGGCGGGGGGCTGACCCCCCCACCTCCCTCCCGGACGAGGTGGCTGCCGGGCGGAGATGCTCCTCACTTCCCAGACGGGGTGGCTGCCGGGCGGAGGGGCTCCTCACTTCTCAGGCGGGGCGGCTGCCGGGCGGAGGGGCTCCTCACTTCTCGGGCGGGGCGGTTGCCAGGCAGAGGGTCTCCTCACTTCTCAGACGGGGCGGCCGGGCAGAGACGCTCTTCACATCCTGGACGGGGCGGCAGGGCAGAGGTGCTCCCCACATCTCAGATGATGGGTGGCCGGGCAGAGCCGCTCCTCACTTCCCAGATGTGATGGCGGCCGGGAAGAGGCGCTCCTTGTTTCCTAGATGGGATGGCGGCCGGGCAGAGAGGCTCCTCACTTTCCAGACTGGGCAGCCAGGCAGAGGGGCTCCTCACTTTCCAGACTGGGCAGCCAGGCAGAGGGGCTCCTCACATCCCGGACGATGGGCGGCCAGGCGGAGACGCTCCTCACTTCCCAGACGGGGCGGCAGCCGGGCAGAGGCTGCAATCTCGGCACTTTGGGAGGCCAAGGCAGGCGGCTGGGAGGTGGTTGTAGCGGGCCGATATCACGCCACTGCACTCCAGCCTGGGCACCATTGAGCACTGAGTTAACCAGACTCTGTCTGCAGTCCCGGCACCTCGGGAGGCCGAGGCTGGCTGATCACTCGCGGTTAGGAGCTGGAGACCAGCCCGGCCAACGCAGCGAAACCCCGTCTCCACCAAAAAAATACGAAAACCAGTCAGGCGGGGCGGCGCGCGCCTGCAATCGCAGGCACTCGGCAGGCTGAGGCAGGAGAATCAGGCAGGGAGGTTGCAGTGAGCTGAGATGGCAGCAGTACCGTCCAGCTTCGGCTCGGCATCAGAGGGAGACCGTGGAAAGAGGGGAGAGGGAGAGGGAGAGGGAGAGGGAGAGGGAGAGGGAGAGGGAGAGGGAGAGGGAGAGGGAGAGGGAGAGGGAGAGGGAGAGTGAGAGTGAGAGGGAGAGGGAGAGGGAGAGGGAGAGGGAGAGGGAGAGGGAGAGAGCTATATCTTCTCTTATAAATTATTCTTGATGTTGGTCCATATTTCTACATGCACATTTATCTTTTTCTTATAGGTTTATATGAATTATACATACACTAAGAATATTAATCTTTTATCAGTCATATTTAGTAAAGGTAATTTTTCCCTATCTGCTCTTCACTTTTCAAAGGTGTTTTAAGATTTCATATTTTTAAAAAATCATTTCATCTGGGCATGGTGGCTCATGCCTGTAATCCCAGCACTTTAGGAAGCCAAGGAGGGTGGATCACCTGAGGTCAGGAGCTTGAGACCAGCCTGACCAACATGGTGAAACCCCGTCTCTACTAAAAACACAAAAATTAGCCGGGCATGGTGGCGCATGCCTGTAATCCCAGCTACTTGGGAGGCTGAGGCAGAAGAATCGCTTGAACCCGGGAGCAAGAGGTTGCAGTGAGCTGAGATCATACCACTGCACTCCATCCTGGGCGACAAAGCGGGTCTCCATCCCAAAAAAAAAGAAAAAAATTATTTTATGGTTTCTGCCTTTGGAATTGTTTCAGGGTTTCCCAAGACCACACATATTTTCAGTGATTTGCTAGGAGGATCCACAGGACCTAACCATCTGGTTGTATACAGAGCTAAGGTTTACTACAGCAAAATGACATATGACAGGACCAACAAGAGGAAAAGACACAGGTAGAGATGGAAAAAATTCATGCCATGCAGAGGCTGCTTATGTTCTTTTGCTCTCATGGAAGGCCATATCAAGCATGCTTCTTTCTCCAGCAACAACAAAAAATAGATATAGAAACACACAAAGTTTCTGCCCAGGGAAACCCATTAGAGACTCAGAACCTAGGTTTTCACTGAAGACTATTTACATAGGCACTCTCTGCATACCATGTAGCACAATTCCAGACTCCCTCCCAGAAGAAAGGTAGGTGTTTACCATTGTTGAGGCACAGAAACCACACCCAAAAATGTAGGCATCACAGCAGCCTCAGAAGCCAAAGTTTTTCTCTGACCTCCTGCCTTCCTATCTCTCAGTCCCATGCTCCTCTGAGGATAGCTATAAAAACTAGAATCCGGCCAGGCACGGTGGCTCACACCTGTAATTCCAGCACTTTGGGAGGCCGAGGTGGGCAGATAACAAGGTCAGGAGATCGAGACCATCCTGGCCAACATGGTGAATCCTCGTCTCTACTAAAATAAGAAAAATTAGCCAGGGGTGGTGGTGCGTGCCTGTAGTCCCAGCTACTCGGGAGGCTGAGGCAGGGGAATCGCTTGAACCCAGGAGGCAGAGATTGTAGTGAGCCAATATCAAATCACTGCACTCCAGCCTGGCAACAGAGCGAGACTCAGTCTCAAAACAAACAAACAACGACAACAATAAAAAAAAACTAGAATCCCTCTTCCCTAAGAAGGGTCACAGAAACCAGACCTCTTTTCGCCAATGCCAGCCACAAAACCTAAAAATACTACTCCAATTGTCTCTCTGCCATATCTGTGTAAAAACCGGACATAAAGAAATTATCTGGCCAGGCGTGGTGGCTCACACCTATAATCCCAGCACTTTGGGAGGCCAAGGCAGGCGGATCACTTGAGCACAGGAATTGGAGACCAGCCTCAGCAATATGAGGAAACCCTGTCTCTATAAAAAAAATACAAAAAAATTAGTCAAGCCTGGTGGCACATGCCTGTAATCCCAGCTACTCAGCAGGCTGAGGTAGGAGGATCACTTGAGCCAGTGAGGTCAAGGCTGCAATGAGCTGTGATCATGCCACTGCACTTCATCCTAGGCAATAGAGCCAGACCCTGTCTCAAGAAATACAATTTTAAAAAGAGATCTCTATTTTTCCTTGCTTTCTGTTTTCCTAAATATTTCACATTTTTTGCAAAATGTATCCATCATTTTAACAATTGAAAAAATACAAATATGTAAATGCTAGGGACATAAAAATTTTATTTACTCATTTTATTTATTTATTTTACTTATTTATTTATTTGAGACAGACTCTCACTCTGTCACCCAGGCTGGAGTGCAGTGGCACAATCTCAGCTCACTGCAACCTCTGCCCCCCGGGTTCAAGCAATTCTCCTGTCTCAGCCTCCCAAGTAGTTCGGCCTACAGGCACATGCCACCACGCCCGGCTAATTTTTGTATTTTTAGTAGAGATGGGTTTCACTATGTTGGTCAGGCTGGTCTCGAACTTCTGACCTCAGGTGATCTGCCTGCCTCGGCCTCCCAAAGTGCTGGGATTACAGGCGTGAGCCACCACACTCAGCCATATTTACTCATTTTTAAATAAACTTTTAGTCTTTGTATCTGGAAAACAATATTCATACTCTATGTTTCTTCATATAGAAATAATCTGTCAGCAATTTTATTATTTTCGGTGAAAAACTTTTATAAGCATAACTTAATGCATTAATACCTGTGTTACACTTGGGTGAGGAATATTAGTCTACAAAGAAGTAACTATGTATAAAACATTTCTCTTGTGCTTGACTACCTTGCATAATTGGAAATGAAAATATCACATTTTTTTTTTTTTGGATACAGAGTCTTGCTCTGTCACCCAGGCTGGAGTGCAGTGGTACGCTCTCAGCTCACTGCAACCTCCACCTCCCGGGTTCAATCTCCTGCCTCAGCCTCCCGAGTAGCTGGGATTACAGACACGCACAACCATACCTGGCTAATTTTTGTATTTTTAATAAAGTCGGGATTCCACCATGTTGGCCAGGCTGGTCTTGAACTCTTGACCTCGTGATCTGCCTGCCTCGGCCTCCCAAAGTGCTGGCATTACAGGCGTGAGCAACTGTGCCTGGCCCCAAAATACCACATTTTAATGAAGCAGTAGAATTTGACTCTCAGAAACCCTTGAAAACAAACCACTTCTAATTCTCCCTTTATCAATGAGATCATTATTTAAGTGACAGTTAAGCAATCTACTGTGTTCAGTGCAGGTCTAACCCTATCAACGAGTGAGCTAATCATATCCTACAGAAGCACTTATTTTTCCACTATTAGTAGCCTTTAACATGAAACAGCTAACAATAAGCACCTCTATAAGGAAAACTGATATAATCTGAAAAGTTTTAGGAATACTAAGGTAAAGCTTAAACCTGAAGTATACATACAATCATTTCTGTACAGAGAAATTATTAAGTATATTCTCCTAAGAAGTGTTTTACATTAAAAATATTTAAGTTTTTAATCTCTATATTGATTCATTCTTGTAACCTGAAAGTAAACACAAAGTTTCTGGAGCAGAGATCAGAGTTATTATTACTTAAGTCAAGACATACATCATTTTCCCATACCTAATACCCCATAGACAATGCAATGAAAACCCATTGATAGGTAAGGGTTGAACCACAGGAGAAGAATCACAAAATTTTGAATCTGTAAGTTTGTACAGGATAACTGCCCAGCTGCCACCTTCGCCTGAGAAAGTGAAAGAAAGCAATCTACCTATGGTAAGCAAATTCTCCTTGGGAAGAAAAGGGGAAGATCCCTGGGATCTTACCCTTTGGAACATAAATAAATGTCTCCAGGAGAAGGTAAAATAAGCGTTACTGGGTTTACAATCTTGGGAATGCCTCCAACGCTCTGGGTTTTATATCCCTTAAGTCATCTTTTAACTTCCAAGGCTTGTCTTTTAACCCAGGTTCTACTTTTCTATGCTCAGAAAACCCTGACCATGCAGAAACATGAAAATATTTACCCTTTTTTTTTTTTTTTTTGAGACAGTCTTGCTCTGTCACCCAGGCTGAAGTACAGTGGTGCCATCTCGGCTCACTGCAAGCTCTGCCTCCCGAGTTCAAGCGATTCTCGTACCTCAGCCTCTGAGTAGCTGGGTTTACAGATGTGTGCCAACATGCCCGGCTAATTTCTGTATTTTTAGTAGAGATGGGGGTTTCACCACGTTGGCCAGGCTGGTCTCGAACTCCTGACCTCAAGTAAAACACCATGCCCAGCCAATATTTACTTCTTAATAACACATAGTGAAACTAACCAACGATTTCTATTTGTAGCACTGGTTAATACCTGACATCTACCTAAAATAGTGGCTTTCAAACCCTTTCTGCAGAGCCTTGGGAATTCCTCAGAGGTGCCACCAGGAGCAACCACCTCAGAGGTGGTGAAGGGGTAGGAGTGTAGTTAAAATAGGAGTACAGAGTGAGCAGGGCTCTGGGACTCCAATTTCTCCTTTGAATACAGCCCATTTGCTCTTATATATTGGGCTTCCAAGCGTAGTTTTTTAAGACAAGGCACTAAAAATCTTCTATTTTTTTGAGGCAGAGTCTCACTCTGTCGCCCAGGCTGGAGTGCAGTACTGTGATCTCGGTTCACTGCAAGCTCCACCTCCCGGGTTCAAGCCATTCTCCTGCCTCAGCCTCCTGAGTACCTGCGACTACAGGTGCCCTTCACCACGCCGGGCTAATTTTTTGTATTTTTAGTAGAGACAGGGTTTCACTGTGTTAGCCAGGATGCTCTCGATCTCCTGACCTCATGATCCGCCCGCCTTGGCCTTCCAAAGTTCTGGGATTATAGGTGTGAGCCACCACGCCCAGTCAGCACTAAAAATCTTAGGTATCCTAGACAAGGCACAGTGGCTCACACCTGTAATCCCAACACTTTGGTAGGCGGAGGCAGGTGGATCACTTCAGGTCAGGAGTTCGAGACCAGCCTGGCCAACATGGTGAAACCGCGTCCCTACTAAAAACACAAAAATTAGCCGGGCATGGTGGCGCACACCTGTGATCCCAGATACTCAGAAGCTGAGGCAGGAGAATTGCTTGAACCCAGGAGGTGGAGGTTGCAGTGAGCCAGGATTGTGCTGCTGCACTCTAGCCTGGGCTACAGAGGGAGACTCTATCTCAAAAAAAAAAAAAAAAAAAAAAAAAAAAAATCTTAGGTATCCTAAGTAAAAATCCTCAGCCTCACAGAAATAGACAAGGTCCCATTTACATTTATACTTAAATTTTCTTGTCTTGTTACCCTTACTTGCATTAAAGCAGAACTTCTAAACACACACCACCACATCATTAATAACCAATTATTAACAATAATAACCAATTATTTATGGGGCTCCCCAAGAGGCTTGGGTGCTCAAATGTTCCTTGATGGTTTTTTTGTCTGATGATGTCTTCTGTATACAATGTCACTTGAAGATAGCCCCTAGCCACTGGAAGCATATTTCCTAAAAGCACTGCCTTATCCAGGATCTTGTCTTCTAATGTTGGGCCTCCTTCAACAGTGCTACAAGGATATTTTTGTGGGAACCATACCTATGTTGCTCACAAAAACAAGCAGTGTCCTTTTCCCTTAGCTCAGAGGACAGCCACCATAAGCTCACATGCATCATCCCAGTTCTTCATTTGTCCTTTTTTTTTTTTTTTCCACTGGAAGAAAACATTTCCTTTAATTTGCTTTGTGGGTCCCACACCTCAAATACCAATGTGTCTGCTATTTTTCTTTTTTTTTTGAGACGGGGTCTCGCCCTGTTGCCCAGGCTGGAGTGCAGTGGCGCAATCTTGGCTCACTGCAACCTCCGCCTCCCAGGTTCAAGTGATTCTCCTGTCTCAGCCTCCCAAGTAGCTGGAATTACAGGCATGCGCCACTACACCCAGCTAATTTTTTTATTTTTAGTAGAGACGGGGTTTCCCATGTTGGCGAGGCTGGTCTCCAACTCCTGACCTCAGGTGATCACCCACCTCGGCCTCCCAAAGTTATGGGATTACAGGCGTGAGCCACCATGCCCTGCCTCTGCTGTTTACAAATAGTAATGCTCTATGCTACTACTAACAGTATTTTTGCAATCCCTTTGATAAATCCTAGTCCTCTATTTTAGTTCTGAATAACAGATGCATATTAATCTGAATAACAGATGTGCATTTTAATTTTTAAGGCAGATGGTAAACTTTCCTATAGGACTTGTGAGATTTCATCTTATGGGGCAAACATTGTTCACAAAATGCAATACTTCACTTCTAGAGTTAAAGAATTTGAGCAACTGAATAGCACAAATACGTAGGCAATGAAATGTGGCCTAAGATGTAATTATGTTCTCTGCCTTTCCTTTAGGCCAGAGTAGCTTTCCACTTGGCACAATAGAAAACAGGCTGTAAAGCCTGAAAATAGGTCAGGTGTTGTGGCTCACACCTGTAATCCCAAAACTTTGGGAGGATTGCTTGAGCCCAGGAGTTCAAGACCAGCCTGGGCAACATGGTGAGACCACTATCTCTACAAAAAACTATAATATTAAAAAAAATGTTTTAAGCCTGAAAATAAAACGTTCTACACCCAAATCTCAGAGCGTTTTACTAGGCTTTTCACTAGGCATCTTTAAAAGCATTTTAAGCAAAATACTAATTGCCCAAAATACAAAACAGTGCCAAGGAAAAGCTCTGCTTTCTCATGAGACTTTTTCAATCCCATTACATTACATTACATTCACATCTTTTGCCAACTAGAGTGAAGAGCTCTGAACAGGTTTAAAGAGTGCACACTGCACTTTTTTAAATACTATTTTGCTCTCAAAGCAAGTTCTTCATGCTGACATTTCCAGTGTTGGGAAGTACGAGTACTATTAGTTATCTTCAATCTTTGCATTACCAGAGCTCCTGTTTCTCCATCTTGTTCTGAAGGATGAACAAAAGCTTGAGGTGTACATTTCAAAATATAAACTGCAGCACAAAGACCCCCAATGTTCACCCGAACTGTATCCACTTTTCACCATACACATCACATGCCAGATAATGCTTTGGTAAAGCATTTCGCGTCCTGAGTACATCGTACAGCTTGGCCTGTTGTAGGTGTACACAGACACAACTCATCTCCCATAGGCAAGCTGGATGAAGGTTCCAGTTTCTCTTCTTGGATCCCATCCTTTTTCCAAATGGCAAATCTGCCACAGTAATATCCACAGAGCCAGTTCTTAATGGCAGATTGCATTTATCCCATTGAACAGCATCTATGGGCAAGCTTCCGGATGGTTAGCCTTCTTTAATTTGGCTCTTGGTCAATAAAGATGTGATGTTGTTTGCTGCTCTATTCACAACCAGAGGATTATTATCACCAGAATATAACGTGAAAACATTAAGTAGTCCCCTCTATTGGTATTGCCCCTGTTCCACACATTGGATCAACTATTATAACATAAGGTAGCAGACCACAGAGGCTGAGTATCCCAGGGGTAAGAGTTGATAGGTCCAAAATGTGCCCATAGGTCCAAAATGTTGATAGGTACAAAAGAGTCATAGGTCCAAAATGTGTGATACGTCTTCAGTGGAGACTCGCTTTAGTCAATGCCATGCCCACAGTGATTTCATTATCATGGATATTCAAAAGAATTGCAACATCAAATTGGTCATGTCGGCCTTCCACTTAAAATAGCCTTAAACATCACCCCCAGAATCTCTTCCAGCCTCATTTGAGGGAAAGCAGTGTTTCTCTCCTACTCTGTTGCACATGACTCTATACTTTACACTTGAGGCTCAGTTTCTTCTTTTTTGCTTTCATCAGTCTCATCTCTGCAAGATGCCAAATCATCACCTACTAATGTTGCTATCTCCTTTGATGGCTGGAGTTTCACAATAATCTAAGATGTGTGAATCTAAAACATTGTAGTGAATGAACTCTTTTTTTTAACATCTCTTTCATCTGTTTGGACTTCTTGTCATCAGGAACCTTCCTTTTACTTGAATTCTGAATCATCTTTTTGAGCTTTGTTTTTGTTTGTTTGTTTGTTTGTTCCTTAAAATCAACATTAATTGGCTGGGTGCAGTGGCTCACGCCTGTAATCCCAGCAGTTTGGGAGGCCGAGATGGGCAGATCACAAGGTCAGGAGTTCGAGACCAGCCTGGCCAATATGGTGAAAACCCGTCTCTACTAAAAACACAAATACAAAAATTAGCCGGGCATGGTGGTGGGTGCTTGTAGTCCCAGCTACTCAGGAGGCTGAGGCAGGAGAATCACTTGAACCAGGGAGGTGGAGGTTGTGCAGTGAGCCAAGATCACACCACTGCACTACAGCCTGGCCAACACAGCAAGACTCCATCTCAAAAAAAAAAACACCTTAATTTTCCATAAAATTAAAGTGTTTGACCACGGGAGTTTTCCAGCCAAGTCTTCAAAATCCTTTAGAATTTCTTTGTTTTTCTAAACTAGTAATCTTAAAACTCCTGAACAACCACAAATAAGTTATCAACCGATCTCGGACAATAAACCTAAGCCAAATTTTCACTGAAATGACAAAATATATCTTGCCATGGTCTCTGCTGATTGTATGGTGACCCCAATTTGTCTCTCACTTCTTCCACAGCTGTTTGCTCAAAGCTGGCTCCAATAGTTGAAATCACCTTGATGAAAACTAAAACAGTGAGAAAGTTACAACAGAGAAAGGGATCTGACCTAACCGACTCCATCTTGCTTCTAACCTCCAGGCTGCCCTTGTTTATTCCTGGGCATAGGCTGAACTATCTTTGGGTGGAACTTAAAGTTGAACTTTGAAACAAAGTCAGTAAAAGTCCTTTCCCAAAACAAATCTCTTACTTGCCTGGGGACCAGACTGCCTTTGTAAAACTAACAAATTATCCACAAGATTAGAAATTATGGTTTAGGAGTTATGCACCCAGAGGCTGCAAGATTCTGAACCTTCCCAGTTGCTCTTAGGGATAACATCACTATTGTAAAACCTAACACTGGTGCTGAGGATATTTCCTAGACCCTGCGTTCTGATGCACCAGCTGGTGCCACCCAGACCAATAATCTGGCTCAACCTGTTCTGTGATCCCACCCAGAAACAAAAGAAAGCTAGAAAAACCCACTTTGACCCCCGGTGACTTCATCTCTGACCCATCCAATGAGCACTCCCTACCCTCTGGCTCCCAACCTGCCAAGTTATCCTTAGAAAACCTCAGTCTCCAAATTTTAAGGGAGACTGATTGGAGTAATAAATCTCCAGTCTCTTGTACAGCTGGCTATGCATGAATTAAACTGTATCTGGGCCACTGGGCAAAATGAATGCACTGGGCAGTTACATAGTGACTTGAGGAAGCTAAACTCACCTCTGAGGTCACTTTCTGTCACTTGTGCAGACCTCTGGTTCTCATGCAGGTTTACAACTAGGAGCTGTTAGTGGCTTCTTGAATGTCAGACATGTTGGCAGTGCTTCCAAGATCCCTAACACTGTCCCAGGCTCTAGGATCCAAGGATGGCCATGAGGAGAGATTTTGGAAATATCTATACTATCCTCGTGCCAATGCCAGGCATATACAATAGTGTTTAACACTAATTCAATTTCTGTGCCTAAGGAGCTCACAGTCATTGTGAATACAATCTTCATCTAAAAAAGGCAGCTGAAGCCAGTGAAAAGGACATGTCCGGCTGCCACACAGATGCTTTCAGCTCCAGCATTCCACTGGCCTCATGTGCTCAGGTCACACGACTGGAAGCCACCTCCAGTTCTTAACTTTTCTAACTCTAGGTAATCCAAGATAAAACTTTGTTTTTTTATTTTGTTTTGTTTTGTTTTTAGAGACGGAGTCTCACTCTGTCACCTGGCTAGAATGCAGTGGCGTGATCTCGGCTCACTACAACCTCCGCCTCCCGGGTTCAAGCGATTCTCCTGCCTCAGCCTCCCAAGTAGCTGGTACTACAGGTGCACACCACCACGCCTAGCTAATTTTTTTGTGTGTATTTTAGTAGAGACAGGGTTTCACCATGTTGGCCAGGATGGTCTCAATCTCCTGATCTTGCAATCCGCCCGCCTCAGCCTCCCGAAGTGCTGGGATTACAGGCGTAAACCACGGTGCCCAGCCAAGATAAAACTTTCTCCCTTTCTCTTCATCTCTTCTCTCCTGAATTCATCATCATATACATGGTAATTCCCTGGCTAAGGCCTAGGAATGTAACTGCCCAAGGGGTTCACCTTGCCCACTGTCTAGATAGAGCCGATTCATCAAGACAGGGGAATTGCAATCCAGAAAGAGTAATTCACGCAGAGCTGGCTGAACGGAAGACCGGAGTTTTATTATTACTCAAATCAGTCTCCCCAGCATTCAGGGAGCAGAGTTTTGTTTTGTTTTGTTTTGTTTTGTTTTTTTGTGCGTAGTTTCGCTCTTGTTCTCCAGGCTGGAGTGCAATGGCTGATCTCGACTCAATGCAATGTTCCCAACCTGGGTTCAAGTGATTCTCCTGCCTCAGCCTCCCGAGTAGCTGGGATTACAGGTGCCCACCACCTCGCCCAGCTAATGTTTTTTGTATTTTTAGTAGAGATGTGGTTTCACTATGTTGGCCAGGCTGGTCTTAAACTCCTGGCCTCAAGTGATCCGCCTGCCTTAGCCTCCCAAAGTGCTGGGATTACAGGCGTGAGCCACCGTGCCCGGCCCAGCGAGCAGAGGTTTTAAGGATAACTTGGTGAGGACTGGGGGAGCCAGTGAGCCAGGAGTGCTGATTGCTCAGAATGAAGTCATAGGGAGTCAGAGCTGTCTTCTTGATCAGTCAGTTCCTGGGCGGGGGCCACAAGATCAGATGAGCCAGTTTATTGATCTAGGTGGGGCCAGCTGATCCATCAAGTGCAGGGTCTGCAAAATATCTCAAGCACTGATCATAGGAGTAGTTCTGGGAGGGTCAGAATCTTGTAGCCTCCGGCTGCATGACTCCTAAACCATAATTATTTTTTTGAGGCAGGGTCTCACTCTGTTGCCCAGGTTGGAGTGCAGTGGCGTGATCTTGGCTCACTGCAACCTCCGCCTCTTGGGTTCAAGCCATTCTCCCACCTCAACCTCCTGAGTAGCTGGGAGTACAGGGACACACCAGCACACC
Organism: Gorilla gorilla gorilla; assembly: GCF_029281585.2. Taxonomy (NCBI): domain Eukaryota; kingdom Metazoa; phylum Chordata; class Mammalia; order Primates; family Hominidae; genus Gorilla; species Gorilla gorilla. Next base: position 51,024,194 of record NC_073230.2, read on the forward strand.
CTGCTAATTTTTGTAATTTTTTGTTTGTTTTGAGACAGAATTTTGCTCTTGTTGCCCAGGCTGGAGTGCGATGGCGCGATCTCAGCTCACTGCAACCTCCGACTCCCAAGTTCAAGCAATTCTCCTGCCTCAGCCTCCTGAACAGCTGGGATTACAGGCGCCTGCCATCATGCCTGGCTAATTTTTTGTATTTTTAGTAGAGATGGGGTTTCACCATGATGGCCAGGCTGGTCGTGAACTCCTGACCTCAGGTGATCCACCCGCCTCGGCCTCCCAAAGTGCTGAGATTACAGGCGTGAGCTACCACGCCCGGCCGATTTTTATATTTTTAATAGAGACAGGGTTTCATTATGTTGGCCAGGCTGGTCTCGAAATCCTGGCCTCAGTTGATCCACTTGCCTCCCAAAGTGCTGGGATTATGGGCATGAGCCACCGCGCCCAGCCCTAAAGCATAATTTCTAATCTTATGGCTAATGCTAGTCCTACAAAGGAAATCTAGTCCCCAGACAAGAAGGAGGTATGCTTTGGGAAAGGGCTGTTACAGTCTTTGTTTAAACTATGAACTATAAACTAAGTTTCTCCTAAAGTTAGTTCAGCCTACACCCAGGAATGAACAAGGACAGCTTGGAGGTTAGAAGCAAGATGGAGTCAGTTAAGTTAGATCTCTCATTATCTCAGTCATAATTTTGCAAAGGTGGTTTCAGGAAGACCCTAGCTACATTTATAGAAATCCAGTGTTTAAGGTTGTATCTCCAAATCTTTAAATCTAAAATAAGCTACATGCTTATTTTACTTTTCAAAGAATGGACTGTGTTGGGACTCAAAAACTGAGACCCCAAAATATGGCACATTGACATGCTGAATTAAAGGAGAAACCTCAAGGACTCTCCAAGGTTCCCCACCCCTACCATCTCTTCTAAAGAAGTTTAAGATTTTTATCTGCCAAAACTCCAGGGTCACCCACCAAAGAAGAACAACTGTTTTTTCCTCCCCTCCCTGGAAGACCAAGAATGTAATCAGAACTGAACAGGCCCTTTCAGAAGATAAAGCCTGTCTGTCAGACTCATTCAAATTCTAAAGAGAACTATTTACCAGTTAATCTCCATCCGCATCCATTCATTCTCCCTAGCAATCCTTTATTTCCCCCAACAGAGTTCCTCTTCTCTCCCGGTTCCCATAACCTCTTTCATCAGAATCCAATCCCCCATTCTTTCTGTAACTTCAAGATGGTATAGGAGCTCATAAACCTCATCATGGGGTTGGGTCTTCATTCTGTTTTTTTTTGGGGGGGGGAGGTTTCTTTTCTTTTTTTTTTTTTTTTTTTTTGAGATGAAGTTTTGCTCTTGTTGCCCAGGCTGGAGTGCAATGGCGCCATCTCGGCTCACTGCAAACTCTGCCTCCCAGGTTCAAGTGATTCTCCTGCCTCAGCCGCCTGAGTAGCTGGGATTACAGGCATGTGCCAGCAAACCTGGCTAATTTTGTATTTTTAGTAGAGATGAGGTTTCTCCATGTTGGTCAGGCTGGTCTCCAACTCTCGACCTCAGGTGATCCGCCCACCTCAGCCTCCCAAGGTACTGGGATTACAAGCATGAGCCACCGCACCCGGCCAGGTTTTACCTTTCCACAACTGACAGTCCATTCATATTTTTTAGGAAACATAATTGCCTGTGTTAGATAGGAGTTCTAAATTTCTTTTCAAAGAATCAGTATGTCAGTATGTTCAATTCTTTGCCTTCTACTTTTAAACTTAACTTCCTCATAAAGCAACCTTTTTCGATTACCTGCTCCACCCTGACTCATCCCGATTACCTGATTACCTACTCCACCCTGACTCATTCCGATTTCCTGCTCTCTCATAACCATTTTTCCTGCCAAACCACTCACCCTGTCACTCTCTTTAAATTAGCCAGTCAGAGTTAGTTTAGCCTGTGCGGTCTAACCCTAGCCAATAGGGGAACAACACAGCAGCAGGGGCCACATGCATCAGGGATAAGCTCCCCTTCCCCTCCCTTGTCCAAGTGTGTGCTCACCATTGCTCCAACTGTAAGGGCATACCCTTCTACAGAAGTACATTGCCTTGCTGAGAATTAAAAAGAAAATTTTATAGTCGAGTGCTATTTCTTTTGCAGCACAGAAACTTTATTTATAACAATTTGGGGGCTCTCCTGTGATTACATTCCCCTCTGGGGGTGGTCTCTGGTTCTCTCTCATGAGGAGGTCCGCCCCGCCCCCTTGTGGCGGCCTCAGGGGTGAGAACTCAGGACCCACCCAGTGGGAGGAATAACCCGAGCTCTCAGCAACGCGGAGAGAAACTGGCCAGCAACCTAGCTTAAAGAATCCTCACATACTGTGGTGACAACTCTGTGCACAGACCAAGGAAGGAGAAGCCGCAGGAGCGGGTAAAGTATTTCCTTGCTGGTCGGGACTAAGGAAAAAGCTGCGGGGTGGTAAAGCATTCCTTGGTTAGGACATACCAAGGAGAAAGAAACCGCAGGGACAGTAAAGCATTCCTTAGTTGGGACTAGGGAAAGAAAGCCACAGGATGTGGTGAAGTATTCCTTAGTCGGGATGTCTTGGAGGTTAAAAAGAGGTGAGAAATCCCCATTGAAGGGGGGGTTAACCTCAGAAAGAGGTGAGAAATCCCCATGATGGGGGGTTGAACCTCAGAAAGAGGTGAGAAATCCCCATGATGGGGGGTTGAACCTCAGAAAGAGGTGAGAAATCCCCATGTTGTGAGGGTTGAACCTCAAAAAGAGGTGAGAAATCCCCATGGGGAGGGGGTTGAACCTCATACAAACCTCCAGTAGTAAGAAAAATATTCAGAACTCCCCTTTCCTTTCTTCTCTGGGGAAGAAAGAGTAGGTCCACTCCTGCTGGTCCCTCCCCTAGCGGAAGGGGAAGGAGAGGGGAGAACAGCAGCATAAGCGGCTGGCAGAGACAGGGAAAGACCAGCAGAGAGGAAAGAGAGGGAGAGAGAGAGAGAGAGTGAGGAGAGAGAGAGAGAGAAGAAAGAGAGAGAAAGAGAGGCAGAGAGAAAGAGGAAGAGACAGACAAAGAGGGAATCAAAGAGAGAGAAAGAGACAGAAAGTCAAAGAGAGGAAGAAAGAAGGAGAGAGATAGAAGTAGCAAAGAGAAAACAGTGTACCCTATTCCTTTAAAAGCCAAGGTAAATTTAAAACCTATAATTGAAGGTCTTCCCTGTGACCCTATAACACTCCAATACCACCTTGTTGTCTGTTGGGAACAGGCCCCAAAATCTGGCCATAAACTGGCCCCAAAACTGGCCATAAACAAAATCTCTGCAGCACTGTGACATGCTGGTGATGGCCTTGATGCCCACGCTGGAAGGTTTACCGGAATGAGGGCAAGGAACACCTGGCCCACCCAGGGTGGAAAACCGCTTAAGGCATTCTTAAACCACAAACAATAGCATGAGCGATCTGTGCCTTAAGGACATGTTCATGCTGCAGATAACTAGCCAGAGCCCATCCCTTTATTTCCAGCCCAACCCTTTGTTTCCCATAAGGAATACTTTTAGTAAATCTTATGACTGACTTGCTGTCAATAAATATGTGGGTAAATCTCTGTTCAAGGCTCTCAGCGCTGAAGGCTGTGAGACCCCTAATTTCCCACTCCACACTCTATATTTCTGCGTGTGTGTCTTTACTTCCTCTAGCGCCACTGGGTTAGGGTCTCCATGACTGAGCTGGTCTCAGCAGTTGTCACTGTAAACAAGGGCGTAGCCCGAAAGCAGCATTGAGGCCACTGACAACCTGAGGCCACTGATTAGCCTTCCTAATCAAAAATCCTTAACCCAGTAACCTGCGGATGGCCCAAATGCATTCAATCTGTAGCGGCAACTGCTTTGCTAGCAAAAGAAAGTAGAAAAATAACTTTCAGAGGAAACCTCATCATGAGCACAGCTCATCAGGTCAGAACTATACTAAGTCAAAAAAAAAAAGCAAAAAAGGTAGCTTACTGACTCAAGAACCTTAAAGTATGAGGCTATTCTGTTAGAAAAAGATGATTTAACATTAACCACTGAAAATTCTCTTAACCCAGCAGGTTTCCTAACAGGGGATCTAAATCTTAATTACCATACAAAGGTCTGACCAGACCTAGGAGGAACTCCCTTCAGGACAGGAGGATAGATGATTCCTCCCGGGTGATTGAGGGAAAAAGACACAATGGGTATTCAGTAAGGGATAAGGAAACTCTAACAGAAGCCAGTTAGGAAAATTGCCTAATAATTGGTCTGCTCAAACATGCCAGCTGTTTGCACTCAGCCAAGCCTTGAAGTACTTACAGAATCAGGAAGGAGCCATCTATATCTCAATTCTAAGTTAATATGGACTGAACAGGGTCTTATTAATAGCAAAGAATAATTGAAATCCCAAATTCACAAGGTTTTCAACAAAAGTAAAGTTTGCTAAAAGTTAACAGTGTAACATGTATTATCCTAACTTCCAATCTTGTGGCCTTAGACTAGTCCACAGACATGAAGGAAGTTCACTTTGGAAAAGAATGGTTATTATCTTTGAGAAAAAAAAAAAAAGTGGGGAGGAGAATTTATGTAAAAAGGAATGTTATATGGTAAATTCTTGTCCTAAAATAAATTAACTGGTTGTTTAAAGAAAGGGATGTTGCAACAAGTGAGAAAGCTGAGGCATGTCAAAGAATTGTCTGTGAAAGTCGTGAAAAAAAAGTTATAAAAAGGAATTTATGCAAGAAATGTTGTATAATGTACAAGTAATTAGGCCTCTTGAATGTAAAACTATTGAAGAAACAGTTTATGTGCAAGGTGTGTAAGGAAAGTAAATATACTTTTGGTAAAAGGATTATAATGAGGCATAAGAATGTAGATTTTTACCTACATTAAAAGGTTAAAAAAAATTTTTGTTTTAAAGGTTTAAGCAAGTTTTGAAACATTAATTTTAAAGGAAATTCTGTTTGTAAACATATTGGCTAAAGTTAAAGGGGTATCATCCAGCTTTTCTGTAAATTGGACATTAAAATAAAAGCACAACAGGTTTTTCTTAAAGCACTAACCTTCTCTTTAACAAAAATTATACAAGGTCAAAAAGAGTCTATAAAAACCTTACCTTATGGTCAGACATTAAAAATTGGATAAATGTGTCTACAAGGTTTTATTAAAATTAAGTTTATCATTAATAGCACACTAATATAAAGGTGAAATTTAGCTTTTCTGGTATAAAAATCATACAGGAAGCATTGTCAAATATAAAATGGTATTTGGCTTTCTTTGGTCTAAAAACTAATAAAAATAGGTGCTAAAGGAAATTTCTCAGTAAGAAGACACCAAGGACTATAAAGTCCACTGCTGATGTCCCCACATTTAAAACAAAAGATCAACTTCTTAGAAATTATATACTTGGTTTATCTTCCACTTTCCTTTCCCTCAAAACTAAATGTCTTTTAGCACAGGTACCACTCCTAGAATTTCCGGTAAACCAGCACCAGCCTAAGGATCACCTTCTCATCAAAGGGTGGAAAGAAGGAAAACTCCAGCCAGCCTGGGAAGGACCCTACCTTGTGCTACTAACCACCTAGACTGCTGTTCTTACAGTGGGAAAGGGGATAGACTCATCACACCTGAGTCAAGAAAGCGCCACCCCCTCCAGAGTCATGGGCCATAGTCCCAGGGGAAAACCCTACCAAACTAAAGCAAAGAAAAATTTAACTCTCTTTCATCTATTCTATTACTCTTTCTTCTTTCCTCGCTCTATTGCTGACCATCTAGTTATTAACATAACCAAGTCAATTTCTCTTCAAACTATTGCATTTGATGCTTGCCTTGTTATACCCTGTGGGGACTTGCCAAGTCAAAGACAGCTCTCTACTTCAGAAAAGTACCTCTCTCCCTCCTGACTCTCCTGAGACTAGACATTAGTGAATTGGGACCACTTAATCCAGGGAGATTTTGGTAAAGACCCCAGTGTCAACCAGGAGTCTTGCCCCCCAGTGTAGAGCTTTTATGCCGTAGTTTGTCCAACATTCTGTGGACCACTAAAGAGCAAGGATGGACTGCCCCAACCAGCTTTTGTAATTTCCTAAAACCATATATTCATTTTACTAGAGGGACAGCCAACCCCCAACTGGGGGTCAGCTAAACCAGTGCATTCCAATACAGGTTATTATCTCGAACCCTCAAACTTCTTCCCCTTTTCTAAGCTGGTTCCCTTCTTTAAGCCAGTTTTATGGTATGGGGGCTGAGGTTTCAGGGACAGACCCTGTTGGATTCTTTCAAATGTGTTTCTTTGATCCCCCACTGCCTGCACCTTCCTCTAAGCCTTCTTCCAAAACCTCTCACAACTGAACAATTGCCACTCCTCCATCTAATGACAAGACCAAGATAGCTATCATACAAGTTAAAGACTTAAAACAAACTTCGGCAATTAAGACAGCATACCAAGATGCAAATGCCTGGTTGGAATGGATCAAATATTCCGTCTGCACGTTAAACAAAAGCAATTGTTATGCTTGTGCACACGGCAGGCCAGAGGCCCAGACTGTCCCCTTTCCACTAGGGTGGTCATCCAGTCAACCAGGCATGGGCTGCATGGTAGCTCTTTTCCAGGATTCTACAGCCTAGAGTAACAAGTTGTGCCATGCTCTCTCTCTGCTATATCCCAAAGTCCAGCATGCTGCGGGTCAGCCCCCAAGGGCCATCCAGCCTCCATCTTCCAAAACCAATTTTACCTCATGTCTCCAACAACCAAGGGAAAAATTTGGCATTCCTTGGAGACTTAACAGGATGCAGTGAAGTGCGGCACTTCCAAGAGCTGACCCATCAGTCTGCCCTTATTCATCCCTATGCGGATGTATAGTGGGATTATGGAGGACCTTTACTGGACACTCTGCCAAATAATTAGAGCAGTACTTACGCTCTAGTCCAACCGGCTATCCCTTTTACTCTGGCCTTTCATCAAGCAGAGGAAGGAAAAACCAGACATCGTAAAGCAAGAGAAGCCTCTTATGGGTCTTTCGACTCTCACATCTATTTAAATGCAATTGGAGTCCCACAGGGAATACCAGATCAATTTAAACCACAAAATCAAATAGCTACAGAATTTGAGTCAATATTTTGGTGGGTGACAATTAATAAAAATGTAGATTGGATAAACTACATCTATTACAACCAACAGCAATTTATTAACTATACTAGAGATGCTGTTAAAGGAATAGCTGATCAATTAGGGGCTACTAGCCAGATGGCTTGGGAAAATAGGATAGCCTTAGACATGATATTAGCAGAAAGAGGAGGAGTTTGCATCATGATTAAAACACAAATGTTGTACCTTCATCCCAAACAACACTGTCCCTGATGGAATTAAAAAGAAAATTTTATATTCCAGTGCTATTTCTTTTGTGGCACCAAACCTTTATTTATAACATGGGCTACTGGAGTCAGACCCTGTCTCAAAAAAAAAAAAAAAGAATTCCCTCTCCCTCAATCTTCATATATTACCTGTAAATGTGATAAGAAGCACACTTTCTTTTTTTTTTTTTTTTTGAGATGGAGTCTTGCACTGTCTGTCGCCCAGGCTAGAGTGCAATGGCACAATCTCAGCTCACTGAAGCCTCCCACTCCCGGGTTCAAGCAATTCTCCTGCCTCAGCCTCCCAAGTAGCTGGGATTACAGGCGCCCACCACCACGCCTGACTTTTTTTTTGTATTTTTACTAGAGACGGGGTTTCACTATGTTGGCCAGACTGGTCTCGAACTCCTAACCTTGTGATCCATCTGCCTCAGCCTCCCAAAGTGCTGGGAGTACAACCATGAGCCACCGCGCCTGGCCCAAGAAGCACACTTTCATGCATAATCTGTCAAAAATTTATAAACCAGATGGGCACAGTGGCTCATGCCTGTAATCCCAGCACTTTGGGAGGCCTTTGCAGTGAGCCTACATTGCACCATTGTACTCCAGCATGGGTAGTAGAGCAAGACTGTCTCAAAAAAAAAAAGGAAAAGAAATCACTAGCATTTCTGTTCACCAATAATGTTCTACCCGAGGATGAAACCAAGAAAGCAGTCCCATTTATGATAGCCACAAAAAAATAAAACACCTAGGAATATATTTAACCAAGAAGGTGAAAGAAATCTACAAGGAAAACTACAAAACACTGATGAAAGAAACTATAGATGAAACAAACAAATGGAAAAACACCCCATGCACGTAGGCTGAAAGAATTAATGCGGTTAAAATGACCATTGCGCCCAAAGCAATCTGCAGGTTCAATGCAATTTCTATCAACATCATTTTTTCACAGAATTAGAAAAAACAATTCTAAAGTTCATATGGAACTAAAAATGAGCCCGAATAACCAAAAATATCCCAAGTAAAAAGAACAAAGCTGGTGTTATCACATTTTCTGACTTCAAAATATACTACAAGGCTATAGTAGCCAAAACAGCATAATACTCATAGTGTCTATAAAAACAGACACATACGGCCAGGTGCAGTGGCTCATGCCTGTAATCCCAGCACTCTGGGAGGCCAAGACAGGCGGATCATGAGGTCAGGAGTTCAAGACCAGCTTTACCAACATGGTGAAACCCCGTCTCTACTAAAAATACAAAAATTAGCCAGGTGTGGTGGCGTGCGCCTGTAATCCCAGCTACTCAGGAGTCTGAGGCAGGACAATCGCTTGAACCCGGGGGGGCGGAGGTTGCAATGAACCGAGATTGCACAACTGCACTCCAGCCTGGGCAACAGAGCAAGACTCTACCTCAATAAATAAATAAATAGACACATAGATCCATGGAACAGCATACAGAACCCAGAAATAAACCCACATACTTAAAGCCAACTGATTTTTGACAAAGTCGACAACATTTACTGGGGAAAGGATACCCTTTTCAGTAAAAGGTGCTGGGAAAATTGGATTGCCATATGCAGAAGAATGAAACTGGATCCCTGTATCTCACCATATAAAAAAATCAATTTGGCCAGGCACGGTGGCTCACACCTATAATCCCAGCACTTTGGGAGGCCTAGGCGGGCAGATCAACTGAGGTCGAGAGTTTGAGGCCAGCCTGACCAACATGGAGAAACCCTGTCTCTACTAAACACACACAAAATTCACGGGGCATGGTGGCGCATGCCTGTAATCCCAGCTACTTGGGAGGATAAGGTAGGAGAATCGCTTGAACCCAGGAGGCGGAGGCTGCAGTGAGCTGAGATCGCACCATTGCACTCCAGCCTGGACAACAAAAGCGAAACTCCATCTTAAAAAAAAAAGAAAGAAAGAAAAAAATAAATTCAAGATGGATTAAAGACTTGAATGTAAGGATGAAACTCTAAAAATACTGAAGAAAACCTAGGGGAAACTCTTCTAGACATTGATCTAGGCAAAGAATTCATGACTAAGACATCAAAAGCACGGGCAACAGAAACAAAAATAGGCAAATGGAACTTCATTAAACTAAAAAGCTTCTGCATAGCAAAAGAAATGATCAACAGAGTGAACGGATATCCTGAGGAATGGAAGAAAATATCTGCAAACTACATATCCAACAGGGGACAAATATCCAGAATTTGCAAGCAACTCAAACAACTCAACAACAAAAAACAAATAATCCCATTAACAAATGGGCTAAGGACATGAGTAGGCATTTTTCAAAAGACATACAAGCATATCAAAAATGTTCACCATCAGCCGGGCACAGTGGCTCATGCCTGTAATCCCAGCACTTTGGAAGGCTGAGGTGAGTGGATCAGCTGAGGTCAGGAGTTTGAGACAAGCCTGGCCAACATGGTGAAACCCCCGTCTCTGCTAAAAATACAAAAATTAGCCAGGCGTGGTGGCACACACCTGTAGTCCCAGCTACTCTGGAGGCTGATGCAGAACAATCCTTGAACCCAGGAGGTGGAGGTTGCAGTGAGCTGAGATCTTGCCATCGAACTCCAGCCTGGGTGACAGAACAAGACTTTGTCTCAAAAATAAATAAATTAATTGATATTATGAATCCTGGATTTATTTATTTATTTATTTATTTATTTATTTTTGAGCCAGAGTTTTGCTGTTGTTGCCCAGGCTGGAGTACAATGGCGCAATCTCGGCTCACTCCTGACCTCAGGTGATCCACCCACCTCAGCCTCCCAAAGTGGTAGGATTACAGGCATAAGCCACCACACCCAGCCTAATTCCTAAACTTAATCCAATAACAGATTTCTTCTCAAACATTGGCAGTATGCTGTAATCATTTTAAATTCATAACCAGAAAATGAGTTGAACAAAAAATTCAAGACTCTAGGGAAACAAAGTAAAAATAGTTTGTATATTGCTAGAATTGTCTATTAAGAGTCATGTTTTCATGCCTTTTAATCTTCCCTGAAAATTTCTGTGTACTGCCATGAGTAAAATTTTAAAAAAATGTTCAACATCACTAATCATCAGAGAAATACAAATTAAAAACCACAATGAGATATCATCTTACACACATCAGAATGGCTATTAAAAAGACAAAAAAATCACAGGATGTTGGTGAGGAAGCTGAGAAAAGGGAACTCTTCTTACACACTGTTGGTGGGAATGTAAATCAGTGCACCTTCTATGGAAAACAGTATGGAGATTTCTCACAGAACTAAAAATAGAACTACCGGAAGATGCAGCAATCCCACTACTGTGCATCTACCCAAAGGAAAAGAAATCATTATATCAAAAAGACACCTGCACTCATATGTTTATCACAGCACTATTCATAAAAGCAAAGATATGAAATCAACCTAAGTGCCCATCAATGGAGTACTAAATAAACAAAATATGGCATATATACAAAATGGAATACTATTCAGCCATAAAAAAGAATGAAATTATGTCTTTTGCAGCAACATGGATAGAACTGGGGGCCATTATCTTAAGTGAAATCACTCAGGCACAGAAAAACAAATATTGCTGTTCTCCCTTATAAGTTGGTGCTAAATAATGCGTACATATGGAAGCAGAGTGTGGAGTGATGGGCAATGGAGACTTGGAGGGTTGGGGATGTAGAGGGAAGGGGATGGACTACAGGAGGTTGCTTGCTGGGTACAATGTGTGTTGTGCCACTGATGGATGCACTGAAGGCCCTGACTTCACCCCAATACAATATACCAGTGTAGCAAAACTGCACTTGTACCCCCATGAATATACGCCAAAAAAAAATCATAACTGGCTGGGGCACAGGGGGCTCATGCCTGTAATCCCAGCACTTTGAGAGGCCCAGGTGGCTGGATTCTGTGAGCTGAGGAGTTCAAGACCAGTGTGGGCAACATGGCAAAACCCCATGTCTTCAAAAAATACAAAAATTAGCCAGGCATGGTGGCACACACCTCTGGTTTCAGCTACTTGGGAGGCTGAGGTGGAAGGATTGCTTGAGCCCAGAGAGGCAGAGGTTGCAGTGAACTGGGATTGCGCCACTGCACTCCAGCCTGGATGAAAGAGCAAGACATGTCTCAATACTTAAATAAATAAAAAATATATAGACAGGGTATACTGCTATAAGACAGAAAAACACAACTCAAACTTTTTTATTGGTCACTTCTTTCTTGCTACAAAATGTACTACTAGAAGCTTAAAAAGAGCATGGCTTTTGAATTTTAATAAATTTTAGTGAACTTTAGTTAGATTGAAGTTATACAGATAAATGGGTTGATGGAATAAAGATCTATATACTCATTAGGCGTCCATCAATTAAACTGTTTACTATTAAATTAATTTTTTGGTTGGGCATGGTGGCTCACCACACCATTTAATTGCAGAGTTTTGGGAGGCCAAGGCAGGAGAGAGGAACGCTTGAGGTGGGGAGTTCTGGGAAACACAGCAAGACCCTGTCTCTACAAAAAATAAAGAAATAAAAAAATTAGCCAGGCATGGTAGCATGAGCCTGTACTCCCAGCTACTTGGGAGACTGACGTGGGAAGATCACTTGAGCCCAGGAGGTCGAGGATGCAGTGATCTGTGATCTCACCACCGCACTCCAGCCTCGGTGACAGAGTGAGACCACCCATGTCCATAATAATAATAATAAAGTTAATTTTGGTCCCCACCACTCTCACTTTTCTGCCCTCTCCCCTGAGTAGACTGGCTGATGATCTAAAAGGTGAAAATTACCTATGTGATGTATGTGAACCTTTTTTTTTTCCAGCGGGGTTGGGGGGCATGATAGGGTCTCGCTCTGTTACCCAGGCTGGAGTGCAGTGGCACAATAGCGGATCACTGCAGCTTCGACCTCCTAGGACTCAAGCCATCCCACCTCAGCCTCCCAAGCAGCTGGGACTACAGGCGCACGCCACCAAGCCCGGCTAATTTTTTTGTATTTTTGGTAGAAATGGGGCTTCACGATGTTGCCCAGGCTGGTCTTCAACTCCTGGGCTCAAGCAATCGTCCCACCTAGGTTATTTTATTCAATAAATATTCAAATGAGCAATTCCCAAGCATTAAGTTAAACACTAAAGACAATGTCCAGAAAGGTGAATTTTTGGCCAGGACAGAACTACTGTATTTAATAAAGTGGATAGGCTGGAGTCCTCCGACCTTAATTGTATCACTAAGCCTTAATGGCAACATGCTACCTTGATTAACTCTATCACTTGTATCTACAGAAGAAACGAAATGTAGTGAATTGAATTTCCACAGAATAAACAAACAAAAAAACTGTCTGTGTGTGTCTCCATTCATCAAGGAGGATAGAAGCTGAGAAGATACCACACTCGTCAGCTTGGGATGTCACAGAACATGTCAAAGAGACAGCCAGGAGTAGCAGCTACAAGAGGGTGAATGGAAATCACAGGTCCAGGCTACCCGTTAGGCTATGATTTAATGAGTCCTAAAGTTCTTTTAAGATTCTGTATCCTACGCCAGGCGCGGTAGCTCACGCATGAAATCCCAGCAGTTCGGAAGGCAGAGGCAGGCGGATCACTTGAGCCCAGGAATTTGAGACCAGCCTGGCCAACATGGTGAAACCCGTCTTTACTAAAAATACAAAAAAATTAGCCGGGCATGTGGCACATGCGTGTAATCTCGGCTACTCTAGAAAGCTGAGGCAGGAGAATCGCTTGAACCCGCGAGGCAGAGGTTGTGGTGAGCCAAGATCGCGCCACTGCACTCCAGCCTGGGCGACAGAGCGAGACACTGTCTCAAAAAAAAAAAAAAAAAAATCCTGCATCCTGCAACTAATTTCAAGATTCATAGTGGGCCGCGCGCATAATCATAGAGATTACGTCTGTAATCTCAACACTTTGGGAGGCCGAGGCGGGAGGATAACTTGAGATCAGGAATTCGAGACCAGCCTGGCCAATATGGCGAAACCCCGTCTCTACTAAAAATACAAAAATTAGTTGGGCGTGGTGGCGCATGCCTATAATCCCAGCTACTCGGAAGACTGAAGCAGGAAAATCTCCTGAACACGGGAGGAGGAGGTTGCAGTGAGCCGAGATCGCGCCACTGCAGTCCAGCCTGGGCGAGACCGCGAGACTCCGTCTCAAAAAAAAAAGAAAAAAAGAAAAAAGGAAAAAAAAAGATTCATAGTGGATTACCATTCCCAAATTCAGAGGGAGTAAAGAAAGTTCTATAACACTGTAGTAAAGCTAAATTTCATCCTCTAAATAAAATTCTGCAACAGGTAACTGTACAAGGGCATCTTTTATTGTACATGAAGTGTCAAGTTATTCAAAGCAGCGGGCTAAAGTCCTTTCTGAAATGTGGCTTGGTGTGCATTTTCGAAGTTACTTAAACTTGGCGGACGAAAGGACAGGAGTAAAGAGGCCCCAAACGCGAGCCGCGGGACGCGCCGGAGCGGGACCCCACGGCGCACGGAGCCCTCGGTCACAACAACGCACGGGGCAGAGGCGACCCTGGGCGGCCAGAGCGGGGCAGGCCGGCCGCAGGCCCACGGAACGGGGTTGCAGGGAGGCGAGCAAAGCCACTGCTAAGGGGTCAGCAGAGACTTCAGACCCTAATTGCTCTCCTCAGGACTCCCGAGGAGGCAAGCTGGGGCAGGGGTCCCTTTAGCCACCCAGACCGAATCTCGGAGGGTACCTGACTGCGGGCGGCCAGTCCACAGCCCCCTCCCGCCGCCCCGGCCGGAGAAGAGGCAGGTTCTGCGCAGAGCTGCCACCCTCGCCAGCGTCGCCAGCATCGCGTGCGTCTCAGATGGCATCGGTCCCGGTGCAAGCGGCGAACTCCGTGCGGCGCCACCCGCCGCCACTGGGGGGCGCCCACGGACGCCGCAGACCCCGCCCTCGCCGGGCGGGGCTGAGCACTAGTCGCCTGCTGGGCCAGCTTCTCGTCTGTCGGTCAGACCAAGGGCACTCAGACTGGAAAGGTTGTTGCTGGGCTTGGGTGTCCGTCCTTTCCTGTCTCCTTTTTTTCCTCTTTTCACTTAAATCCACTGAGTCTCTCGCCAAGTCAGTAATTTAGGTAATCCCGCCGCCCCTGGAGGAACCTTTGTGACACCGGAACTGATGTGCCGTAGGGTGGCTGCGGTCGGAGGACTGTTTTGGTAAAGGACTAGCAGTTCTCTGCGGAGGGTAGGTTGATACAGTTCCGGTGGGAGAACGCGGCTGCGAGGTTTTCGGCTTTGGCTCCTGATATGCAGCGACAGAATTTTCGGCCCCCAACTCCTCCTTACCCTGGTCCGGGTGGAGGAGGTTGGGGTAGCGGAAGCAGCTTCCGGGGAACCCCGGGCGGGGGCGGACCACGGCCGCCCTCCCCTCGAGACGGGTACGGGAGTCCGCACCACACGCCGCCGTACGGGCCCCGGTCTAGGCCGTACGGGAGCAGTCACTCTCCGCGACACGGCGGCAGCTTCCCGGGGGGCCGGTTCGGGTCTCCGTCCCCTGGCGGCTACCCTGGCTCCTACTCCAGGTCCCCCGCGGGGTCCCAGCAGCAATTCGGCTACTCCCCAGGGCAGCAGCAGACCCACCCCCAGGTAATAATAATAGCCAGCGTTTGCCGCCGAGCTCTTACTGTATGGCAGGCACGGTACTAATATTCCCTTTACTTGGATTATTTTGTCTAATCCTCTCTGAGGTACTATTGTTAGCCCAATTTTGCAGATGAGCGAACTGAGGCTTAGAGAAGTTGAGTGACTTCCGGAAGATGACCCGAAAGAGTGGCAGAGCCGTACGTTCTGTTTTCGAGCCCTCGTGCTTTTAACCAGTACACTGCCACCCGTACACAGATTTTCCTAATTCTCCATTTCCTCCTGTTTGCCAAAGGCCTTGCCAGTTTGTTTCAAGAAATCGTTCTTTTTCTTTTTCTTTTTCTTTTTTTTAATCTTTCTTTCGAGCTACACTGGCTTCTGCTCCAACTTCCCTGAAAAGAAAATCGGTGGTAGTGGAAGTTTTCCATTCCTTTAGTGAGAGTAAATACAAAAGACAGAGAGAGTATCTCTAGCATGTCTGGGATTTCTGTGGTTTACAACTTGCAACTACGTGGTTTTCCAACTTGCTGTATTCTACACCAACCCCCTACCCCTTTTGAGCCTGGAGCTAAGGAGTAAAGAAAATGTTCATGAGCTAGAAAGGTTCTAGAAACTTTATAGTATTGTTTTCTCCTGAAAAAAGTGAAAATTTCGAGGGAAAATTGAATATAATTACTTGATTTCATCACTGCTTGTATTTAATTACTGCAAAGTTACTACATTAGACACAAAAGTATTTGAGATGACAGTGGTCATGGAATTATAAATAAATGAGAATAACAAATTGCTTTAAGTACTTTTTTTAAAAAATAGGAACACTTGATTAAAGGAAGCATGGACTTTGTAATTGAACATATTTAGGTTCAAGTCACAACTTTTAAGCAGCAATGTGATTCCCGCTAACCTTTAGCTAAAGGAAGAAGTACCAATTATCTTTACTAAGTGTTTTTTTAACTGGTTTTTTTTCTAAAGGGTTCTCCAAGGACATCTACACCATTTGGATCAGGGCGTGTTAGAGAAAAAAGAATGTCTAATGAGTTGGAAAATTATTTCAAGCCTTCAATGCTTGAAGATCCTTGGGCTGGCCTAGAACCAGTATCTGTAGTGGATATAAGCCAACAATACAGCAATACTCAAACATTCACAGGCAAAAAAGGAAGATACTTTTGTTAACATTTCTGAAATTCAACTGGAAGCTTCATGTGTCAGGAACATCTTGGACAAAACTTTAAGTTGTGTTGATATAAATTTACCCAAAGATGATGACTTTGATTGGATAATTAGTAAGGTCTTTTTGTTATTTTTCATCGTATCAGGTATTGTTGATATTAGAGAAAAAAGTAGGATAACTTGCAACATTTAGCTCTGGAAGTACCTACCATATTTTAGAGATTTACCGTTTCCATATATTTAACATTCCTGGTTACATAATGGACATTTGTCTTTTAATGTTTTTTCAATGTTTTAAAATAAAACATTTTGTCTTCTAGCTATTGTGGTTTTGTGGTATGATAAAGAAGTAGACTTACTACAGTAATGCTTTGTAGTCCCTTAGAGTTCATAGGTAAATGTTTTGCAAATTATTTTTGAAAATGAAATAGGTAAACCATCCTTTGAGCTGTAGACAGCTCTGTATTTGTTCGTAAATAATGAGGATGAGAATAACAGAGTTCTGTTCATACTCATTTTATCTAATGCTTCTGTAAACATGCATTAAAACTTGAAGCCCCAGAAACCCATTTAAGCATAACTTTATACTCACTTAACTGGAAAAGGCAAGAATAGACCATGCATAGCTAAATCAAAGTGTTCTATCTGAATTTCTCTATACCTCTTAGCATTATGGAGTTAGTTTCTCTTGAGGCCAAAGAAGATAGCTACCAGCAGCCTCAAATCACTTCCATTGCAAAAAGAACATCTCTCATCTCCATCAATCCAAGAGAAGACAAATTTGCCATACTTAGATCATGTTTTTGTATTATTGAACCAATTGACTGTGGCCAAGGCCACAGTGAGACCTAATTAACTTGAATCATGGACACATCACCATAATGAGACAGGATTCTGTGACCTTGAACACCACTGGGCCTACCTGGAGTAGAGAAGTGGTTTTCCAAATTAAGGGATGCTATGGATATATACCTATAGTTGTGGAGAGAAAAATATGGAAGAATTGTTACCCCAACTATTTTTTAAAAATCAAGTGGGTTTTTTTTGTTTGTTTTTTGAGATGGAGTCTCTGTTGCCCAGGCTGGAGTGCAGTGGTGCAATCTTGGCTCACTGCAACCTTCAGCTCCTGAGTAGCTGGGACTACAGGCGCATGTCACCATGCCTGGCTAATTTTTGTATTTTTAGTAGAGACCATGTTTTGTTTTGTTTTGTTTGTTTGTTTTGTTTTGTTTTTGAAATAGGGTCTCACTCTGTTGCCCACGCTGGAGTGCAGTGGCGCAATCTTGGCTCACTGCAACGTCCGCCTCCCAGGTTCATACGAGTCTCCTGCCTCAACCTCCTGAGTAGCTGGGAATACAGGCGCGCGCCTGGCTCATTTTTGTATTTTGAGTAGAGATGGGGTTTCACTGTGTTGGCCAGGCTGGTCTCGATTGAACTCCTGGTCTCAAGTGATACCCTACCTTGGCTTCCCAAAGTGCTGGGATTTCAGGCATGAGCCACCGTGCCCGGCCCAGAACATGTATTTTTAGTATTTTTAGTTTCACCATGTTGACCAGGCTGGTCTCGAACTCATGATCTCAAATGATCCACCTATCTCAGCCTCCCACAGTGCTGAGTTTACAGGCGTGAGCCACCATGCCCGGCCAAAATCAGGTGTTTTAACATGTAACACAGACTCTAGGCATTTTGAAGCTACAAAATACGAAGATAGAGCTAGTAAAACTTTTGTTTCAACATTTCCAGAAAGAAACATGTAAAAACAAAATGGTCACACCTCCTATTTGAACCATACCCACAGAAATTTGTTCATTAGGTATTTTACAGAGACTAGAAAATAAGAATGGAAGGCTTTTAGATTAATAAAAGCTCCATGAAAGCCAGGATTTTTGGAAATGCTGTTTCTACAAGCTACTAGCTGGATGAATTCACTTCTCTATGCCTCAATTTTCTCATATGTAAGATGAGGAAATTAATAGTACCTGTGTCATAGAGGTGTTGTGTTGGAGGATTAAATGAATTTATGTATGAAACTCTTAAGCCAGAGCCTGGCACATAGTAAGCACTCAATAAGTGGTAGCTGTTACTTTCTTTCTCATTTACCCTCATTTCCTTAGTTTTTGGAATAGTGTCTGCAAGATAGTAGGTACTTAAGTGATAAATGGATGTAGAAATTCTGATTGTAACTACTATATTGTTATACCTACACCCTGTATATAAAAGGGATAACTTAGTAATTTTTCCCCAGTATTTTAAAGAAAAAGTCCTTATTCCCAACATTATGTCTTTCCAGATATGTTGAGGTCATGATGTATAATGGAAATTAAAGCAAAGGGAATACTTTTTTAAATACTTTATTGAACTTTATAGGTAAGAAATGTTGTCTTTAAGAAATGACATTTGGAGATAATTTACTGAAGCATCTCTTAGATCATTGGGTTATTAGTAAAGACGAAAACAGAAGTTAGGATTTTGTGCCAGTGTATTTATATCATATTTGGAAGACATTCAAACTGTAACTCTTCTAATGGTCTACGTACATTTTATTTCACTATAAGTGTAACATAAAACAAACGTAAAATTTCTTGCTAATGCTTACCAACATCTACTTCTAGAGACCTGGCCTGAGTTTTTTAAGAAAAATTTTTGTCCTCAGGAAAGATGCATACACTGTAAGTAGTGTATTCAGTTATCAAAATTCTTGTGGCATTGGTCATTTGGTTTGTTACTGTTACTCTATTTTTATTTATCTGAGTAAAAGGAATTGATTATTCTTTAAAATGAAAGGGATTGTTTTTTAATGTTCTAGGATACACATTTTACCTCTATAAAAATGCTGAATAACTTTTTAGAAAAACTTACACTTAAGTATACATCTTAAAAATTCATATGCTTAAAGGATGGAAGTGTAGTCTATAGTAGAGTCTTCAAACAAGGGTCTACATACTCCTGGGAATATTAAACTTTCTAAGGGATATGCAGGCATAAATAGCTTTAAGGGAATGCAAATTCAGATCCCAGTGCCCATGTAAATTCTTTATTAAAATTGACCTACATAAAAACATATCCATATCAAGGGATCATGCCAGTTCTTTTTCCCTGCTGCCTTTTGGTAATCACTGTTCTCCCATTTTACAAAAGAAACCTATGGCAAGTTGTGTTTTGCAGAAATGACCCCAACAATATTTAAAGTCTCATACCCTTCTAGAACCTTGCCACTACCCTTATCAAGATGTGGAGTTACGTCCCTTCCCTTTGAACATTAACAGACTTTTTTTTTTTTTTCAAAGAGTTAGGGGGTCTCCCTATAGGGGCCTCCCTGTATTACCCAGGCTGGTCTCTAACTCTTAGGCTTAAGGGGTCCTCCAGCCTCGGCCTCCCAAATTGCTGGAATTACAGGTGTGAGCCACCATGCTTGGCCCCTTAGCCAACTTCTGACTGCCATAATTAAGAGAATATGATGGAAGTTAATGTATTTTCATTGTGGGTAAAGTGTGGTGTTAAAAAATGAGTTATAGGCCAGGCACTATGGCTCACACCTGTAATCCCAGCACTTTGGGAGCCCAGGTGGGCAGATCACTTGAGGTTCGGAGTTTGAGACCAGCCTGGCCAATATGGTAAAGCCTCGTCTCTACTAAAAATACAAAAATAAGCTGGGCATGGTGGCGTGCGCCTCTAATACCAGCTACTGGGGAGGCTGAGGCAGAAGAATCACTTGAACCCAGGAGGCAGAGGTTGCAGTGAGCCGAGATAGTGCCACTGCACTCCAGCCTGGGTGACAGAGTGATACTCCATCTCAAAAAAAAAAAAAGTTATATTGGCCCGTGTGGAGATGTTCAGAATTCAGATGTATTATCAAGTTGGGAAATAATGATGAAAGTGTTCAGTGACCTTGCCTTTTTGTTTCTGGACTATTCAAAAAATCATTTCCTCTGTGGGTACATTGTGTGAAAGGAAAGCAAAGAGCATGAGTTTAACATGAAGGAAAAGATACCTTATTTTTAGGCAAAAAGCAAATGGTAAGACTCTTTGCCTCATCTACCTAAGAATTAAAATATTCAAGATTAGAAAAAAGCATAATTAGTTTTGGTGAATCTCCTGTGAAGCAAACTCTGTATTTCCACCATTCTTTTTTTTTTTTTTTTTTTTTTTTTTTTTTGAGACGAAGTCTTGTTCTGTCACCCATGCTGGAGTGCAGTGGCACGATCTCAGCTCACTACAACCTCTGCCTCCCAAGTTCAAGCAATTCTCCTGCCTCAGCCTCCCGAGTAGCTGGGACTACAGGCATGTGCCACCACACCCAGCTAATTTTTTGTATTTTTAGTAGAGACAGGGTTTCACCGTGTTAGCCAGGATGGTCTCAATCTCCTGACCTCATGATCTGCCCAGCCTCAGCCTCTCAAAGTGCTGGGATTACAGGCGTGAGCCACCGCGCCCGGCCCTCCACCATTCTTGATAATTATAAAGAGCCTGATGAAGATATCTCAATTCCTGTCTCAGTAGCATAGTTTGCATGATATCAAGGAGGAGGAAGTTAAAAGTTTCATGTTTACTTCTGACATACTAACATTACATCTTCAAGTTAAAAACATTTTAGAAGTAAGTTCATGAATTTATATTTTCTGAAACATTTTCAGATTCTTAAGAGAAACATTTTCATTAACCCTTGCCAGTACATTTATTATTAGGTTCTATAAATTCCATATTAATTGTTTTACATAGGCCAAAGTCTCCTGCTATTGTCACTCAACCATTTCTCTGTTTCATTCATTCCTACCATATACTTAGGTTTAAGTTAACAGAAATATGTTGTAGTTTTTACTGTAAATAAGACACATAATCGCCTGGTTGGAAGGTAGTGAGTTATCTTAATTGATTGTTCACAGTCAGTTACAGATCGAACTCCTTGTTCTATTCTTCCGCCCGCTTCTCACTGCTGCACTTGACTAGTCTGGAAAAAAAAAATACATAGTAGTCATCAGTACACCTTATATAAGCCCTGAACTTCCTAATGACCTCTTTTTTTTTTTTTTGTGACAGAGTCTTGCTGTGTTGCCCAGGCTGGAGTGCAGTGGTGTGATCTCGGCTCACTGCAACCTCCGCCTCCTGGGTTCAAGCAGTTCTCCTGCCTTAGCCTCCTGAGTAGATGGGATTACACGTGCAAGCCACCATGCCTGGCTAATTTTTATATTTTTAGTAGAGATGGAGTTTCGCCATGTTGGCCAGGCTGGTTTTGAACAGCTGACCTCAGGTGATCTGCCCACCTCAGCCTCCCAAAGTGCTGGGCTTACATGGGTGAGCCAGTGCACCCAGCCTGAATTACCTCTTTTATTTTGCTCATAATTTCCATAATTTATCATCTAATTTAAGATGCTTTCAGATTCACTATTATTTTTTATGCCACTTAGTAAAAATACTGCCAGTTAAGCTGTGACATGTCATTGATTATAAGATACATCTTAATTTCAGAGATGTTAAATACATGTCTTAGTTTGATAAAATACCATACAATACTTTTTTTTTTTTTTTTGAGACCGATCCTGCTATGTTGCCCAGGTTGGTCTCCAACTCCTGCCTCAGCCTCCCAAGTAGCTGGGATTACAGGTGTGTGACACTATACCCAGCTCATATACAATACTGTTTTTTGTTTGTTTTTTGAGACAGAGTCTTGCCCTGTCGCGAAGGCTGCAGTGCAGTGGCGTGATCTCGCCTCACTGCAACCTCCACCTCCCGGGTTCAAGCAATTCTTCTGCCTCAGCCTCCCGAGTAACTGGGACAACAGGCACGCACCACCACACCCTGCTAATTTTTTATATTTGGTAGAGATAGGGTTTCACCATATTGGCAAGGCTGGTCTCGAACTCCTGACCTCGTGATCTGCCCACCTCGGCCTCCCAAAGTGCTGAGATTACAGGCGTAAGCCACCATTCCTGGCCTATAGTACTCTTAAAAGCAGAACATATACTTAGATATAAGTAGGTATATAGAAGTAAATGTCTCCAAAAGGTAGTGTAGGACAATACATTTGAAAATTGGCTTTAACCCATCCTGCCTAACACAGTGAAACCCCGTCTGTACTAAAAATAAAAAAAAAAATAGCCAGGCATGGTGGTGGGCACCTGTAGTCCCAGCTAGTCGGGAGGCTGAGGCAGGAGAATGGCATGAACCCGGGAGGCAGAGGTTGCAGTGAGTTAAGATGGCGCCACTGCACTCCAGCCTGGGCGACAGAGCGAGACTCCGTCTCAAAATAAAAAAAAAAAAGAAAATCGGCTTTATTTAATTAGGGTTAACTCTTCTCAGATATTTGTATTTGTTCAAATTCATTAAAAACGATAATTGAGGCTGGGCGCGGTGGCTCACGCCTGTAATCCCAGCACTTTGGGAGGCCGAGGCGGGCAGATCATGAGGTCAGGAGTTCGAGACCAGCCTGCCCAACATGGTGAAACCCCGTCTCTACTAAAAATACAAAAATTAGGCATGGTGGCATGTGCCTGTATCCCAGCTACTTGGGAGGCTGAGGCAGGAGAATTGCTTGAGCCCAGGAAGTGAAGGTTGCAGTGAGCCAAGATCTCACCACTGCACTCCAGCCTGGGCAACACAGGGAGATCCTGTCTCAAAAAAGAAAAAAAGTTTTACAGTTAAAAGATTGGCAACAATCTAAATGACCATAGGAGAAAGGATAAATAAGTTGCATATTTGCACAGTATAACAAGATAGTTGATTAAATTAGAGCCATTTGATACAACATGAATAAATCTAAAATTGTGTACAAACAAAAGCCAAAGCAAAACTTATGTGATATTCTTTACGTCAAATTTAAAAGTCTGCAAAACAATATGCTGTACTCTCTATAAATGGTAAATATAAGGTCATAGTGTAAATACAAATGAAGGTAACATGCTTTAGATACAGTAATTATTTTGGGGTGGGTTCGGGGAGATATAAGCTTCAGATGGACATGGATGTGTGAGTGGGTATGTATTTCAAGTCAACCAAATTTGGAAAATGTTAAAATTTATTAAACCTCACCATGGAATACACGTATATTTACTTTCTCTTCTTTGAAATATTTTATAATAAAAAATTTACTCTGACCTCCTAACTCATACTGTGATGGCAGCATCACCCTAATACCAAAGTCAGACAAAAACATTACAAGAAAGGAAAAATACGTACGAATATCTCATGACCATAGATGCAAAAGTTCTCAATAAAGTGTTACCAAATAGAATCCAGCAATAAATAAAAAGAATTATATTGGCCAGGTACAGTGGCTCACAGCTATAATCCCAGCACTTTGGGAAGCCAAGGTAGGAGAATCAGTTGAGCCCAGGAGATGGAGACCAGCCTGGGCAACAAGGTGAGACCTTGTCTCTACCAAAAAAATCGAAAAATTAACTAGGCATGGTGGTCTGCGCCTGTTGTCCCAGCTGGATAGGACCACATGGGAGGCTGAGGCAGAAGGATAGCTTGAGCCCAGGAGGTCAAGGCTGCAATGAGCAGTGTTCACACCACTGCACTCCACCCTGGGGACAGAGCAAGGCTCTGTCTCAAAAATAAAGTAAGATAAAAATAATTATATACCATGACCAAGTGGTATTTATTCTAGATATTTAAGGCTTAGCATCCAAAAATCAAAGTAATCCATCACGTCAATAGACGAAAAAAGAAAAATCTCATTATCGTATGAATAGATGAAAAAGCTTTTTTTATTTTTATTTTTTATTTTATTTTATTTTATTTTTTCTGAGATGGAGTCTTGCTCTGTCGCCCAGGCTGGAGTGCAGTGGCACGGTCTTGGCTCACTGCAAGCTCCGCCTCCCGGGTTCACGCCATTCTCCTGCCTCAGCCTCCCGAGTAGCTGGGACTACAGGCACCTGCCACCACACCCGGCTAATTTTTTTGTATTTTTAGTAGAGAGGGGGTTTCACTGTGTTAGCCAGGATGGTCTCGATCTCCTGACCTCGTGATCCGCCCGCCTCAGCCTCCCAAAGCCCTGGGATTACAGGCGTGAGCCACCGCGCCTGGCCAAAAAAAGCTTTTTTTAAAGAAAATTTGAGACAAAGTCTGACTCTGTTGCCCAGGCTGGAGTGCAGTGACATGATTTTGGCTCACTGCAATCTCCACCTCCAGGGCTCAAGGCAATCCTCCCACCTCAGCCTCCAGAGCAACTGAGACTATAGTTGCACATCACCATGCCTGGGTAATTTTAGTATTTTTTATAGAGATGGGACTTGGCCATGTCACCCAGGTTTGTCTTGAACTCCTGGACTCAAGTGATCCTCCCACTTCAGCTTCCCAAAGTGCTGATGTTATGGGTGTGAGCCATGGTGCCTAGCCACAAAAAAGCACTTGACAAAATCCAATACCCATTCATGACAAAAACTCTCAGCAAGCTAGGAACAGGAGGGAACTTTCTCAACTTGATTTTTTTTTTAATTTACAAAATTCTACAACTAACATCATACTTAATGGTAAGAAATTAGATTCTTCCCACTAAGATCAGGAAAAAGGTCAGGATGTCCTCTCACCACTCCTATCAATATTGTACTGAGATGCTCGCTATAAGACAAGGAAATAAAGAGTATAGAAATTGGGAAGGAAGAAGTAAAACTGTTCCTCAAAAATGACATGATTATGCAGAAAATCAGAGAACTGAAAACGGAAAAACTTCTGGAACTAATAAGTGATTACAGCAAGGTCGCAGGATACAAGGCTAATACACAAAAATAAATTGCTTTCATACATACCAGTAATAAACAATTGGAATTTGAAATTAACCTAATACCATTTACCTTGGCACCAAAAAATAAGAAATGCTTAAGGATAAATCTAAGAAAATATGTATAAGACTTATATAAGGAAAACTACAGAACTGGTGAAAGAAAGAAAATCTTAAGAAATTTAATGTATTCCATGCACATGGGTAGGAAGATTCAATATTGTCAAGATGTCAGTTCTTCTCAACTGGATTTGTAGACTCAACTCAGTCCCAGTCAAAATCCCAGCAAGTTATTTTGTGGGTATAGACAAATTGATTCTAAAGTTTAATTGTAAAAGTAAAGGACTCAGAATAGGCAACACAGTATTGATTGAGTACAGAGTTGGGGGACCGACACTACCAGACTTCAATATTTATTATAAAGCTACAGTAACCAAGACAATGTGGTATTGGGAAAAGAACAGACAACTAGATTGATGGAACAAAATAAAGAGACCAGAAATAGACCCACACAAACACACTTGTGTGACTCACACAAATACAAATTGATCTTAGTCAAAGATCAATTGATTTTTGATCAAGGAGCAAACGCAATTCAATGGAGAAAGGACAGTCTTTTCAACAAATACTGCTGGAACTACTGGACATCCATATGCAAAAAGTGAATCAAGACACATCTTACACCTTTCACAGAAACCATCAAATGGATCATAGACCTAAATGTAAAACACAGAGCCATAAAAGAAGACAGCAGGAAAAAACCTGTGTGAAGTTGGGTTTGGCTATGACTTTGTTAAATTTTTTTTTTTTTTGTATAAATTTAAGGGCCACAAGAGCAATTTTATTACATGGATATATTACGTAGTGATGAAGTCTAGGCTTTTAGCATAAGCATCACCTGAATAATGTACATCATATCCACTAAGTAATTTCTTATTCTTCAGCACCCTCCCACCCTTCCTACTCTCCAGTGTCTATTATTCCACACTCTATGTCCACGTGTTGCCATTATTTAGCTTCTACTTAGAAGTCAGAGCTTGTAGACCAAGTGCGGTGGCTCACACCTGTTAATTCCAGCACTTTGGGAGGTCAAGGTGGGCAGATTGCTTGAGCCCAGAAGCTCAAGACCAACATGGGCAACAAACTGAGACCTCATCTCTACCAAAAATACAAAAATTAGCCAGGTGTTGTGGCGCACGCGTTGGTCCCAGCTACTTGGGAGACTGAGGCAGGAAGATTGAGCCTGGGAGGTTGAAGCTGCAGTAAGCCATGATCAAGCCACTGTACTCCTACTTGGGTGACAGAGTGAGACTCTGTCTCACAAAAATAAAATTAAAACCCAATGTAAAAGTGTAGTGTCACCAGATTTTTCAGTTTTTCAAAAGACTCCCGAAAACTTGGGCTTTTTTACTCAAAATCTCCCAATTTGAAACTAATTTTTTGTTACTGTTTAAACAATGTACGTCAAAACCACATATCAGCTGAATCCCAACCCCAGGTCACCAGTTTATGACCTTTGTTGTAAATGATTAACAGAATTGTGCACACATTGTTTTTTATTTTTTGTTTTTTTAAATTTTATTTATTTATTTATTTTGAGACAGAGTTTCACTCTTGTTGTCCAGTCTGGAGTGCAATGGCGTGATCTCGGCTCACCGCAACCTCTGCTTCTTGGGGTTTCAGCGATTCTCCTGCCTCAGCCTCCGGAGTAGCTGGGATTACAGGCACGGGCCACCATGCCCAGCTAATTTTTTTTTTTTTTTTTTTTTTTTTGTATTTTTAGTACAGACAGGGTTTCACCATGTTGGCCAGGGTGATCTTAATCTCCTGACCTCGTGATCCACCCGCCTTGGCCTCCCAAAGTGCTGAGATTACAGGCGTGAACTACCGTGCCCGGCCATTTTATTTTATTTTTTTAATAAACTTGTGGAACCAGTATCTTTCTGGGGTGGAAAAGTTATTATTCTATATATTTTTTGAGATGGTCTTGCTCTGTCACCCAGGCTGGAGTGCAGTGGCACAATCACATAGGTCAGTATAGCCTTGACCTCCCCGGTCCAAGAAATCCTCCTACCTCACTCTCCAGAGTAGCTGGGACCACAGTCGTGCACCATCATGCCTGACTAGGTTTTAGTTGGTGGTGGTTTTTAGGTTTTTGCTTTTTTTTTTTTTTTCATAGAGACAGGGTTTCCCTATGTTGTCCAGGCTGGTGTCAAACTCCTGAACTCAATCGATCCATCCGCCTCAGCAAAAGTCACTTTTTAAGTTGGGATCAGGATTTATTAAGTAACTTACCTAAATATTCTCATAATGTGTAGATATAAAGGAATTCTCATTCTACATATTAGGACTAGTTTTGTAATTCAACAGTGTCTATTGAGAATGGATGACCATGATGCTTTTTTTCTGAAACATAATTAACATCACTACATGAGCCCATGGAATATGTGAGCAGACTCCATATTATATTATGAATCCTGAATTTAAACCAATAATAGATTACATCTCAGACATTGGCACTATGCTGTAATTTTAAATTCGTAACCAGAAAATGAGTTGGACAACAAATTCAAGACTGTAGGGAAACAAAGTAAAAACAGTTTGTGTATTGCTAGAATTGTCTATCAAGAGTCAAGTTTTCATGTCTTATTTTATTTTTTTTTTTTTTTTTTGAGACAGAGTCTCACTCTTGTCACCCAGGCTGGAGTGCAGTGGTGCGATCTAGGCTCACTGCAACCTCTGCCTCCAGGGTTCAAGTGATTCTCCTGTCTTAGCCTCCCGAGTTGCTGGGATTACAGGCACCCGCCACCACAGCCGGCTTATTTTTGTACTTTTAGTAGAGACGGGGTTTCTCTATGTTGGCCAGGCTGGTCTCGAACTCTTTACCTCAAGTGATCCGCCCGCATTGGCCTCCCAAAGTGCTGGGATTACAGGCGTGAGCCACCGCAACCTGCTGTTTTCATGCCTTTTCATCTTCCCTGAAAATTTTCTGTATACTGCCATGAGTAAAGTGTTTGTCACTTTCAGCTATATGGCATTAATTCAAAACAAAAACAACTTCAGGGTCTCAGTGTATGACTTGAGTTCATAAAGCTAAGTAACTAATTGAACAAGGCAAATTAAAAGAACTGAGGCTTCAATTGTCTTTTGTTTAATAATCAAACAGTTTTCTCTTTATCACAGACACTCCTTAGCTGCAGTTCAGCTTGATGTTTGCTATTTCTGGTAATATGAATCATATATGCTCCTGTTAAAAAATTCAAATAATTCAGAAATGTGTAGAGCAGAATGTGAAAATCTCTTGTAATCCCAATCCAGTTAACTGATTAGTCTTTCCAAAGTTTGTTTTTGTTGTTGTTGTTGTTGTTTGTTTTTTTGAGATGGAGTCTTGCTCTGTCGCCCATGCTGGAGTGCAGTGGTGGGATCTTGGCTCACTGCAACCTCTGCCTCTCGGATCAAATGATCCTCCCGCCTCAGCCTCCCAAGTAGTTGGGATTACAAGTGTGCGTGACCATCCCCAGCTAATTTTTGTATTTTTAGTAGAGATGGGGGTTTCCCCATGTTGCCTAGGCACGTCTCACACTCCCGACATAAAGTGATCTGCCTGCCTCAGCCTCCCAAAGTGCTAGGATTACAGGCGTGAGCCACTGCACCCTGCCTCCAAAGATTTTCATATGCACTAACAAATACATTTTTTTGATGGTTTCATACTAATTCACGGTTTTGCATTACCTCACTATAGTTAGCGATTTTTGTCTTAGTCTGGATTCTGTCAAGTTGTAAGATTCAGAAAACCCAACTTAAATGGCCTCATGGAACAAACATACTTTATTTTAAAAGTCCAGGGCCTGGCTGGGTAAAGGAGTTTAAGTAATGCTGTCAGTCCTTGGCTGGGCTCTTTTGTTCTGCTCTTTCCTGTCTTGGTCCCATTTTCCAGCAGCCTCTCACCTCGTGATGACAATAAGATTAACACAACTCTTCTTATCAACCCCCCAGTGGAAAGGAGAGATTCTGGCTTTTTTTTTTTTTTTTTCAAGCAGGGTCTTAGTGTGTCGCTCAGGCTAGGGTACAGTAGCACAATCATAGTTCACTGCAGCCTCAACCTGGCAGGCTTCTTAACAGTTTCACAAGAGTCTTGTAATTGCACCTCATTTGTTCTGATTAAATCAAATGTCCATCCCTGAATCTGCAGCTGTGACCAAGATGTGATGTTGCTCAGCAGGTCAAGTCTAGGTCACTTGCTATCCGTAGAGGCAGAGGTGGAATTAGTGTCCCTCTAAATCGCAAAGACGGAGAATAAGGGAATGCACAGTTTCCCAGTAGAAAATAGAATGTTGTTGAGAAAAAAAATGAATACTCAGTAAGAAAAGACATTCTTTTTTTTTTTTCTTTTTTGAGACAGAGTCTTGCTCTGTCACCAGGCTGGAGTGCAGTAACATGATCTTGGCTCACTGCAACCTCTGCCTCCCAGGTTGAAGGGATTCTCCTGCCTCAGCCCCCCTTGTAGCTGAGACTACAGGCGCACGTCACCATGCCCAGCTAATTTTTGCATTTTTAGTAGAGACGGGGTTTCACCATGTTGGCCAGGATGGTCTCAATCTCTTGACCTCATGATCCGCCTGCCTCGGCCTCCCAAAGTGCTGGGATTACAGGCGTGAGCCACCACGCCTGGCCAGAAAAGACATTCTATGTCCTGGCAGCCCAGTTTCCATACACAAACCTTTTGCTATACATACACTATTTTGGTTTTGGTTTTTGTCGTTTTCTTTTTTTCTTCTTATTTTGAAAACAGGGTCTTGCTCTCACCCAGCCTGGAGTGCAGTGGCACCATCATGGCTCACTGCAGCCTTGACCTCCTGGGCTCAAGTGATCCTTCCATCTCAGCCTCCTGAGTAGCTGGGTCTATAGGCATGCACCACCATGCCTGGCTAATTTTTTTGCTGTATTATTTTTTGTAGAGACAGTATCTCACTATGTTGCTCAGACTGGTCTCGAACTCCTGGGTTCAAGCCATCCTCCTGCCTTGGCCTCCCAGTGTGCTGGGATTACAGGCATAAGCCACCAGGCCCAGCCTTGTAGTTTTGTTTTGTTTTTATATTATATGTTGACTGTTAAATTTATAGAAAAGTTGCAAAGATAGTACAGAGTTCCCATATAGCCTTCACACAACTTTCCCTGATGCTAACATCTTACACAACCATAGAACATGTGTTAAAACTAAGAATACTAAACAAATTACAGACTTCATTTGTCTTTCATTGCTTTTTCCAATAATTATCTTTTTCTGTTCCAAGATCCAATCCAGGATTCCACACTGCATTTAGCATCTATATACTTTCTTAAAAATGGTCACACCCCAGCTAATATAACTGTCTAACCTACATGACAAAACACACCTCCTCAGGGAGATAGCTGAAAGTCTCATTATTCATTCCGATTGCGGGTCAGAAACCCATGGATGATTTGTATTTCTTTTCAGGTCTAGATATAATACAACTTCTCATGGCAAATGATTGCCAAGTTACACTTAACTGACTCCAGCTTAGTCAACATGCAATGGTAGAAAGAAAACATGGTGGCCGGGCACAGTGGCTCACGCCTGTAATCCCAGCACTTTTGGGAAGCTGAGGCAGGAGGATCACGAGGTCAGGAGTTCAAGACCAGTTTGGCCAACATGGTGAAACCCCGTCTCTACTAAAAATACAAAAATTAGCCGGGTGTGGTGGCGTGCTCCTGTAGTCCCAGCTACTCAGGAGGCTGAGGCAGGAGAATTGCTTGAACCCAGGAGGCAGAGGTTGCAGTGAGCTGAGATTGCACCACTGTACTCCAGCCTGGGCAAGAGAGCGAGACTCTATCTCAAAACAAAAAAACAAAAAACAAAACCATGGTAACCACAATTGGAAAAAAAAGAAAAGACAAAGAAAGAAACTTCCCTTAGGAAAGGAGAGAAACAAAAACATACAGTGGTCACTGGTTGCAATCATACACGTATAACATCCCCTAATTGAAAGAAATAGCAAAAACTCGCAATCTTGGCAGCAAAGTGAACTTTTTTTCTTTTCTTTTTTTTTTTTTTTTGAGCTGGAGTCTTGCTCTGTCACCCAGACTGGAATGCAGTGGTGCGAACTCAGCTCATTGCAGCCTCCACTTCCCGGGTTCAAGTGATTCTCACGCCTCAGCCTCCCGAGTAGCTGGGATTACAGGCACCCACCACCATGCCAGCTTTTTTTTTTTGTATTTTTAGTAGAGATGGGGTTTCGCCATGTTGGCCAGGCTGGTCTTGAACCGCTGACCTCAGGTGATCCACTCACCTCGGCCTCCCAAAGTGCTGGGATTACAAGCGTGAGCCACCGTGCCCGGCCTTTTTTTTTTTCTTTTTTTGAGATGGGATTTCACCATGTTGGCCAGGCTGGTCTCAAAATTGGCAGCCTCAAGTGATAGGCCCACCTTGGCCTCCCAAAGTGCTGGAATTATGGGCATGAACCACCACACTCAGCCCATATACAGATTTAATTTGTATTTGTTCATTAAAGACTAAGCTTGTATAGTGTGCCAGGCACAGTACTTGATGCTAGGAGCAGAGAAAATCAAAACAAACAAACAAAACTGTGGCCCTCATGGACCTTATATGGGGGAAAAAATGAGGCAGGAGAGCTGGTGTGTTCTTTGTTTGGCAAGCAGAGATTTTCTAGGAGTCCAGATAGTTTTTCCATAGCAGCAGGACAGAAGTTAGTGAAATGGAAATGGTTGCAAAAGGTAGAACCGATGTAGTAGGAGTTATGGGATTTCTCCTATCTATTTATGGACATGGTCACTTTCATAACAATACGTATACCATGTTATCATCATGGAATGTAAATTCAGGTTAGACAAGAGAATTTCACAAGTATAATAGCATTCTGTAGTATATAAAAGTTTGTGTGCCGGGCCCGGTGACTCATGCCTATAATCCCAGCACTTTGGGAGGCCAAGGCAGGCAGATCACCTGAGGTCAGGAATTTGAGACCAGCCAGGCCAACATGGCGAAACCCCATCTCTACTAAAAACACAAAAATTAGCCGGGCATGGTGCCGGGCACCTCTGATCCCAGCTACTGGGGAGGCTGAGGTAGGAGAATCACTTGAACCCGGGAGGTGGAGGTTGCATTGAGCCGAGATCATGCCACTGCACTCCAACCTGGGAGACACACTGAAACTAAAAAAAAAAACAAACAAACAAATTCTGTATACTTTCTGGCCAAACCAGTTTGCTCATAAGTCATTAATCAATTCCATTGTTTACAGTTTTTATGGAGAAAATAAGCAACACACACATCATTTTAATAGTGTTCATTTATTTTTGCTTGAGTTCTTAAAATACATATCTCTTCCTTTCCTTTTTTTTTTTTTTTTTTTTTTTTGGAGACAGTCTCATTCTGTCACCCAGGGTGGAGTGCAGTGGCACAGTCTCAGCTCACCGCAACCTCCAATTTTCGGGCTCAAGCGATTTTCATGCCTCAGCCTCCTGAGTAGCTGGGACTGCAGGTGCCTGCCACTATGCCTCCTGACTAATTTTTTGTATTTTTGGTAGAGACAGGGTTTCACCATGTTGCCCAGGGTAGTCTCAAACTCCTGAGCTCAGGTAATCCGCCCGCCTTGGCCTCCCAAAGTGCTACGATTTCAGGTGTGAGCCACAGTGCCCAACCAAAATACATATTTCTATTTCAAGATAACATTTAAAAATTATTCTAACAGCAGCAAAAATATAATTCTGCAATTACAAAAGAACTAAACTAGAATCCATCAGTTATTCTCGTGTTTACAATTGTGATTCTTTAATACTACTACTATACAGCTCTATTGTAAGCTTTCGAGGCTGGGTTTAAACACACACACATAGATACTGTCAGTTGTGGGAGGCTTTACAAGTTATATTCCATGCACTTTTTGGACAGAGTTCTGAAAGAGCCAGCCAGTCCACAAGACAGGCAGAAAAAAGTTAAACTAACTGGGCAAATAGGACTCTTACATAACATTCAAAACGTGAGATTCTGCAGCAAACTGGGAGTACTTCAGGGTTGGCCTACTATCTTCTTTAGAACTAATTTCATCTTAACAGTTTAAGAAGGTGGACATTTCAACACTATGAAGTATATTTAGGTGACATGTATCTTTTATGTTAACTCTACTTCCTTTAATGACCTAGTTAGTAAACTATTCACTAGTAATTCAATCACCAGGCAAATCAAGCCTGCAAGAAAGGAAGCCAATATTCAAAATGCCGTGTTACCATCTTAACCCACTCAAATAGTTAATTTTCAACATTAATATGTAACTTCAATAATGAGATGTCTAACTAAAGCAAGCTCCTCCAACAAGATCAAGACAATATCTCTTCTTCTAAGGCTCAGGTTTTGCTTAGAATTCCCGATACATGGAATAGTCCATACCAACAACAGCCATTGCTCCTACAGCAAAGCCTTGGGCTTCCACACGCATGTGGATCAGATGATGGAACATTTTAGTATTTCCCCTGCTCTTCAATTTGTGTAGTCCATATGCAACAATTGCTACAAAACCTGCCATTCCAATGGGGGTGAATGGTGCCTCTTTAGCCTTTGAGTAAGTTTGGATCCCTGATCTTCATTGTACGAAGAAAAGGAAACATCTGTGTCTGTCGACATAGTGATTACTTGAAGAATCTCCCTAGAGCGAGAAAACCTGTTACATGCCAACCGGCTTCTCTCTCCTATTTATTTATCTATCTGTGAAATAAGAACCTCCAGCTAGACTCCAAACCCAGTGGTACACAGGAGAGAAAACAGTCATCACTGGAGAAAGCTACAGGGCAATCAGTGTCCTCAGGGAAGAGCCAGGTTTCAGTCAAAGCAAGAAGGCCAAGGGAACGCTTAGAGAAAAGCTATTCCTTAGAGAAAAGTGTATTCCTTAACACACTTAGTATGGTAATCTAAGGTCAAAATTATTATTGTTGCTAGAGACAGAGTCTCACTCAGGCTGCAGTGCAGTGGCACCATTTCAGCTCACTGCAGCCTCCATCTCTCAGGTTCAAGCGATTCTCCTGCCTCAGCCTCCCGAGTAGCTGGGATTACAGGTGCCCACACCATGCCTGGCTAATTTTTGTATTTTTAGTGGAGACCGGGTTTCATCATGTTGGCCAGGCTGGACTTGAACTCCTGACCTCAAGTGATCCATCCATCTCAGCCTCCCAAAGTGCTGGGATTACAGGTGTGAGCCACTGTACCCAGCCAAAATTATTTTCTCTTAGACATTGCAGAATCTTTTTTGCATGTAATGTTAATTGGTGAGGAGGTGGATGCCAGTCTGATTCTTTCTTTTGTAGACAATCTTGTTTTGTTATTTTCTCAATATAAATACATCTAAAGTTCCAATAAAATCTAAAATTCTGAAATTTTACTTTGATGTATTCCAAGTTTGAAACCTTTGTCATGTATCTTGCTTGATATTCTATAGGCCTCTTAAATTAGAAGACTCATGTCTCCTTTAACTCTGGGAATTCTTCTTCTAGTATTTCTTTATTCCTCCAAATTCTCTGTGTTTTCTTCTTTTGGAACCCCTGTAGGATGGATAATGGGATATCTAGATCTATTCGTTTCTCAATTTGCCTTTATACTTTTTTAAAATTTTTAGTGGTTCATTTAAGGAGGATGATCCCTAGCATCTCTCAACTTGATAGTTAGGCAAATTTGCTCTTTTTTGAGATGGAGTCTCACTCTGTTGCCCAGGCTGGAGTGCAGTGGTGCAATCATGGCTCACTGCAATCTCTGCCTCCCAGGTTCAAGTGATTCTCCTGCTTCAACCTCCCAAGTAGCTGGGACTACAGGCACACACCGCCACACCTGGCTAATTTTTTATATTTTTAGGAGAAATGGTGTTTCACCACATTGGCCAGGCTGGTCTTGAACTCCTGACCTCAGGTGATCTGCCCACCTTGGCCTCCCAAAGTGCTGGGATTACAGGTGTGAGCCACCACGGCCAGCCTGATTTGATGTTTTAAAAAGCTGGATTATTCCCCCAAGAAAATGGGAGACATAATAGGAGATAAGATAAAGAGATAAACATTATCAGGCTTCTCTCAGAACTATAGAATTATGAATCATTGCTTCCTACCCAAGGCTGTTGTTTCAAATTGCTTCAAGGCCTAATACCATTAAATAGAAGGTCAGATCGATGAATAGGTTACAAAAATGAAGCATGGAATGGAAAATCTCTTATTGTCCCGTCACACTATTTCATCAGAAAAAAATTTGAGGCGGCAGGGGGCAGAGTCTCACTCTGTTGCCCAGGCTGAAGTGCAGTAGCGTGACTATGGTTCACTTCAGCCTCAACTTCCTGGGCTCAAGTGATCCTCCCACCTCAGCCTCACAAGTATCTGGGACTACAGGCATGCTTTACCATGGCTGGCTAATTTTTAAATGCTATTTTTGTAGAGATGGGGGTCTTGCTGTTTTGCCAGGGCTGGTCTCAAACTCCGTGGCTCAAGCGATTCTCCCACCTTGGCTTCCCAAAGTGCTGGGATTGGCCAGGCATGGGGGCTCACGCCTGTCATCCCAGTGCTTTGGGAGGCCAAGAGGGTAGGATCACATGAGCTCAGGAGTTTGATCAGCCTGGGCAACAAAGAGAAACCCTCTAAAAAAATTAGCCAGGCTTGGTGCCACACACCTAGGGTCCCATCTACAAGGGAGGCTGAAGCAGAAGGATCACCTGAGTGCAGGAGGTTGAGGCCGCAGTGAGCCATGTTTGTGCCACTGCACTCCAGCTCAGGTGACAAAAAAAAAAAGAAAAAGAAAAAGTGTTGGGATTACAGGCGTGAGCCACCACGCCAGGCCTTAGATTTTTGTTTTCTTTTTTGAGACAGGGTCTTGCTCTCTTGCCCAGGCTGGAGTGTAATGATGCAGCCACAGCTCACTGCAGCCTGCAACCGTTGGCCTCAAGAGATCCTTTCACCTCAGCCTCCCAAAGTGCTGTCAGGTATAGGCCTGAGTTACCACACCCAGCCTGGTCAGAAATGTTATAGAAGAAAGGCAAAAGAGTGATTCAAATTGTGTCCTTTTAACAGTTAACACAGTTGCAATTATAACACAAATTTGAACTACAAATTCAACAAATTTATCTTCATAGCTTTCACAAACTTTTTTCTCCACTATAGAATTCTCCCTACCACCACCATTTTAAGTGGAGTCTCTGTACGTTGTCTTTTGCTGCATCTGTTACACTGGCATGAAAAAGGACTTCCTGAATTTATTGGCCCTGAGCTTGGAATTTCCCTGGAGTTTTTCACCATGTGGTAGTTTCCACCAATGTTTTTGGTTATTTTCTCTACTCTCATTTCTCCATCTGTTACAGTGTGGATACGTGTCCCCAGCCCCAAAGTCTCACAGTGAAATGTAATCCCCAGTGTTGGAGGTGGGGTCTGGTAGGAGGCGACTGGATCGTGGCGGTGGATTTCTCATGAATGCTCTAGCACCATTTCCCTTGGTACTGTTCTCATGGTAGTGAGTTCTCATGAGATCTGGTCATTTATATCAGCATGCAAGAAGGACATTAATTTTTGGGTGATGGAATGGTTATAGACTTACTATATGTATTCTCTCAAAATTCATGTTGAAGCCCAGTGTGACTATATTTGGGGTAAAAAAAAAAAAATTAAGGTTAAATGAGGCCATGAAGGTGAGGCCCTGATCCAATGGGATCAGTGCCCTGATAGAAAGAGACACCAGAGAGCTCACTCTTCTTTCTCCTCATGGACTCGGAGGAAAGGCCATGTGAGGGCAAAATGAAAAGGCAGCTGTCTGCAAACCAGGAAGAGAGCGCTCACCAGAAATCAAATCATGCCAGACCTTTATCTGGGACTTCTACCTCCGTAACTGTGAGAAGTCAATTTCTGTTGTTTCAGCCACATAGCCTGTGGAAATTTGTAATGGCAGCCTTAGCTTACTAATACACTGATTATGCTCAAATTCCATCCCTGATACTAAGTGGCAGTCCCTGGCTATTAACCTTGGGTAATTTAATGTCTTTTCACCAGTGTCCTCATCTGTAAAATGTACATAGGAATACTATCTACTTCGTAGGAGTTATGAGGACTAAGTGATGTAATATTTATAAGAGCTAAGAATACTGCCTAGTGCACAGTAAATACTAAAGTGTTAGTTAATCATCTACAGCAAATGCAGTAATAATTTTTTAAATATTTTTCTAGAGACAGGGTCTCACTGTCACCAAGGCTGGAGCATAGTGGTGCAGTCACAGCTCACTACAGCCTCCACCTCCTGGGCTCAAGCAATCCTCCATCCTGAGTAGCTGGGATTACAATCATGCACCACTGCCTCAGCTAATTTTTTAATTTTTTGTAGAGACAGGGTCTGATTGTGTTGCCCAGGCTGGTCTTAAACTCCTGGGTTCAAGTGATTCTCCCGCCTCAGCCTCCCAAACTGCTGGGATTACAGGCATGAGACACCATGCTGAGCCCAGTAATAATTTCATGTGAATGTTTCCTATAGTGCCCTTCGATAAAAAGCTGAGAGCATAATAATAAAATGTTAGTTTAGGTAATTCTACAAACTTCAAGATAATGGTGGAAGTACTTAAATGTTATGAAGCCTAGCTTGATTTGAAGATACCGCTTAGAATAACTATAAGAATACATGGACTTGTTCCTAAGTTTAATGAAGTATTATTAGTGATTTTGTGTTTTGTTCAAGATCATAACAATCTATTTTTTCTACAAGCTTTGACATTAACCTTTTGTATGTATGTCTAGAATCTATCTCAAATTATTGTTTGAATATGGTGTGATATATGAGCCAAGCTTCCTTTCTTTCCCCACATGGAACACAATTGCTCCAGCAAAATGAATTGAAAAGACTATTTCATCTCCATTGAATCGCATAAAGCTGAAAATGATTGTGAGGTCTATTTCTGGACTTGTATTTTGTTCCATTGGTCTATGTCTATTTTTTTATTCTTTTTCTTTCTTTCTTTCTTTTTTTTTTTTTTTTTTGAGACAGAGTCTCGCTCTGTCGACCAGGCTGGAGTACAGTGGCGCTACCTTGGCTCACTGCAACCTCCGCCTCCCGGGTTTAAGCGATTCTCCTGCCTCAGCCTCCCTAGTAGCTGGGATTACAGGCGCCCACCACCACACCCAGCTAATTTTTGTACTTTTAATAGAGATGGGGTTTCACCATGTTGGCCAGGCTGGTCTTGAACTCGTGACCTCAGGTGATCCACCCATCTCGACCTCCCAAAGTGCTGGGATTACATGCGTGAGCAACCGTGCCCGACCCGCTTTTTTTTTTTTTTTTTTTAATATATGGAGTCTCACTCTGTCATCCAGGCTGGAGTGCAGTGGTGATATCTAGGCTCACTGCAACCTCTGCCTCCTGGGTTCAAGCAATTCTCCTGCCTCAGCCTCCTGGGTAGCTGGGACTACAGGCTCATGCCCCCCACACCTGGCTAATTTTTGTATTTTCAGTAGAGACAGGGTTTCACCATGTTGGCCAGGCTGGTCTCAAACTCCTGACCACGATCCACCGCCTCGGCCTCCCAAAGTGCAGGGATTACAGGCATGAGCCACCGCACCTGGCCCTAGTCTATGTCTATCTTTATGCTAATATCACACTGTCTTAACAGTTGTTGCTTTACATTAAGCATTGAAATCTGGTAGAGTAAGTTCTTCAACTTTGTTCTTCAAGGTTGGCTTGGCTACACTAGTCCCTCTGCATTTTCACATACATTTTAGTCTCAACATGTCAATTTACACACACACACAGACCTGCTAGGATTCTGATTATAATTGCATTGATCTATAAATTAGACCAATATGAGTAGCATTGACTTAATAATATCAAGCCTTGGCCAGGCGCAGTGGCTCACATCTGTAATCCCAGCACTTTGGGAGCCCAAGGCAGGCAGAAAGGTTGAATCCAGGAGTTCAACACCAGCCTGGGCAACATGGCAAAACCCTGTCTCTACAAAAAATATAAAAATTAGCCAGCATGGTGGCATGCACCTATTATCCCAGCTACTTGGGAGGCTGAGGCACGAGAATTGCTTCAGCCCAGGAAGGGGTGGTTGCAGTGAGCCGAGATTGCACCATTGCACTCCAGCCTGGGAGATAGGAATGAAACTCTGTCTTAAAAGTAACAATAATAATAATATCAAGCCTTCCAACCCATGAACTTTATCTACCTACCTATTTATCTAGTTTTCTGGTTATATAGACAGTCATGTGTTTCTTAATGATGGGGATACAGTCTGACAAATGCATTGTTAGGCAATTTTGTTGTTGTGTGAACATCATAAAATGTACTTACACAAACTTAGATGGTAGAGCCTACTATATTCCTAGGCTATATGGTATATCCTATTGCTGCTAGGCTATAAACCTGTACATGTTACTATGCTGAATATTGCAGGCAGTTGTAATACAATGTTAAGTATTTGTGTATCTAAACCTAGAAAAAGTAATGCTTTGCCTTATGATGTTATGAAGGCAACAATGTCACTAGGCAACTAGCATCCTAATAAAGGTAGCTCATACAGCTAAAGACTAGATTGTTTTCCCCACAAGATAACATTCCTTTATAGCTCTAATGCTGAAAGAGCAGCTTTTTAATGTAACAAATGATCTAGGTACAGAAATCATAGGTTTCTCTATGAGAAAAACGTTCAACAAAATATAAACCAAACAGCATCCCAGAGGCAATAAAATCTCATTGTACTGAAATGTATACAAATTAAGGCTACCTTGGTATATAAACAACTTAGAATTTATGATGGAACGTTCCCACCAAATTGTTTACATGTAAGAATTCAAGGCCAGGAGTGGTGGCTCACACCTGTAATCCCAGCACTTTGGGAGGTCAAGGCAGGTAGATCACCTGAGGTCAGGAGTTCGAGACCAGCCTGGACAAAATGGTGAAATCTCGTCTCTACTAATAATAAAAAAATTAGCCGGGCGTGGTGGCACATGCCTGTAATCTCAGCTACTCAGGAGGTTGAGGAGGAGAATCACTTGAATCTTGGAGGCGGAGGTTGCAGTGAGCTGAGATCGCACCATTGCACTCCAGCCTGGGGGTGGGGGGCGA
This sequence comes from Gorilla gorilla gorilla, assembly GCF_029281585.2. NCBI lineage: Eukaryota > Metazoa > Chordata > Mammalia > Primates > Hominidae > Gorilla > Gorilla gorilla. The sequence continues at coordinate 51,064,117 of NC_073230.2, forward strand.
CAAGTGAAACTCCATCTCCAAAAAAAAAAAATTCAAGCAATTTGTTAAAGAATCAGTAGTGGGGCTCAGTTCAAACAAGTGAATAGTATTCATCCTTTCACTCAACTTAGTACACTCAGTTGCTATGAGGAGAGTAACTCTCACCTTACTTCTGGAAATACCACTAGTAATGTTAAGAATCCAAACCAGTCAAAGGGCAAAGTATTACAGCATTTGGCTCATGAATGAAGAAGCCTACAATTATAATTTAGTTTTTCTATAGAACATGATCTAAACATGGGAAGTTTTCTTTGCTTTTGTGGCTCTAATGCCCTTTTGGTTTTCTAAGCAAGCTGAATACATTTCCTGATCAGTACTGCTATATTTTTACTAAATCAAGGTTTCAAGATGGCACAATGTTCCCAAGTTATGTTTCAATTAGTACATCTTTCTGATGCCAGGGGGAAAAAAAAAGACTAATATGTCCTATAAAAAATGGTGACATATTCCTAAAGCTGTGTATTTATGAAGAAAAGATGATTGTCCCACTTTATCCATGTGTGGATCCTGTTTTAGCCACTATGACAGAAGAAAGTCTCAGTGTAGAGGTCTACAATTCCGATAAATGTCACTGCATTTCCCTACACTAAGTTTAGCTACCTCCTGTCCAGAATTATAACCACAGACAGACATTGAGATGTAGCTCTCAGATCTCAAAATGTCTTTATTTTTTAGAAAATGGATTCCAGGAAGATTAAAAAGCAACACCAAAGGGTATAGGTGCAAAATTGGATGTAGTCATTCAAACCATTCAAGTAAAATTATGGCAATATAAATATCAGAAAAGCATCCCGTGGGTGATCAAAACAAAACGTACAAGTCATTCCTAACTCAATGAAGCTTTATAGCATTTTCCCAGACAGGAAAGGGAAAAACAGTTAACATTTGAAAGTCCTGAAAGCTTTTTCCTTGGTTAATTACATTAGTTGGTTTGTCTTTGAGCCAATTCCTTTTTTTTTTTTCTTTTCAGAGTCTTGCTATGTTGCCCAGGCTGGAGTGCAGTGGCTCGATCTCAGCTCATTGCAACCTCTGCCTCCCGGGCTCAAGCGATTCTCCTGCCTCAGCCTCCTGAGTAGCTGGGATTACAGGTGCCCGCCACCATGTCCGGCTAATTTTTGTATTTTTAGTGGAGACAGGGTTTCACCATGTTGGCCAGGCTGGTCTGGAGCTCCTGATCTCGTGATCCTCCCACTTCGGCCTCCCAAAGTGCTGGAATTACAGGTGCGAGCCACTGCGCCCGGCCAAATTCCTTCTTTTTTAAACATGGATAAAAGTATTACAGGCCAAGCGTGGTAGCTCACATCTGTTATCCCAACACTTTGGGAGGCCAAGGTGGCTGGATCACTTGAGGACAAGAGTTCGAGACCAGCCTGACCAACATGGTGAAACCTCGTCTCTACTAAAAATACAAAAATTAGCTGGGCATGGTGGCCCACACTTGTAAGCTACTCAGGAGGCTGAGGTGCAAGAATTGCTTGAACCCGGGAGATGGAGGTTGCAGTGAGCCAAGATCACGCCACTGCACTCTACCCTGGGTGACAGAGGGAGACTCCGTCTCAAAAAGAAAAAAAAAAAAGAAGTATTACATAGGTATACTGTTAAAACAGACGACATGTGGCAAATTAATTCTCATATAATATACTCCAACAAAGCTTAGAAAATAAAGATGTTGAGGTGGCTTGGGACTAAGCTGAATAGTCATTTCCTCTGCTGACAACTTCTTTACATGTTGGACCCAACACTATGGTATGTTCAATTGTGCTGTATATGATCCTTTAATGTCACATAATGGTGGGTATGGATCCACAATGCCCAAGTCACACAGATTCCTCAGAGCCATCAAGTACTTACTTTATCCCAATGCTCCATTATAATCTTATGGGACAGTGTCATATATGTGGTCCATCATTGACTGAAATGTGGAAATGTCATTATGTGGCGCATGACTGTATACATACTGTCAGCTATCGCATCCATGAATTCAACCAACTGCAGCTCAAAAACATTCAGGAAAAAAAAAATGGATGGTTTCATCCATACTGAATATGTACAGCCTTTTTTTCCTTGTCATTCTCTAAACAATATGGTATAACATATTTACATAGCAGTTTGTATCAGCTACTGTAAGTAATCTAGACATGATTTAAAGAATACAGGAGGATGAGCATAAGTTATATGGAAATACTACATCATTTTATATAAGGGCCTTAGACATCTGTGGATTTTGGAATCCTAGAGGGTCCTGGAACCAATCTCCCACAGATACCAGGGGACAGTGTGTATTTATATATGTAAGCACTTTCTCTCTTTATGTGTGTGTGTGTGTGTGTGTCTCTCTCTATATATATATGTATACATACAGTCTGTATATATGCGTGTATATATATTTAGTCTCTATATACACGCTATACTATATATAAACTATATAAAACCACTATATATAAACACTGTACACACATATATAATATAAATATAAAACATATAAATAGAATACAAAATATTGCAAGATATATACATAGATACATATATCTTTTTTTAGGTCTTCTTTACCATCTCAGCAATATTTTGTAGTTTTTAGTGAAGTACATCTTTTTAGGTTGTATTTCTTAGTATTTGTTTTTGACAGTAATGTAAGCAGTGTTTACTGAGTTTCATTTTCCAAATCTTTGTCTAATCTATATATATACAATTAATTTTTGTATGTTGATCTTTTATTTAGTTTTGTTACTAAATAAGTTTATTGTTTGTAGGTTCTTTTTGATTTTCTATGAATACAATCATCTCATCTACACATAAACACAGCTTTATTTCTTCCTTTCCAATTACTTCTTCTTATTTTTTTTTAGAAACAGGATCTCACTGTCACCCAGGCTGCGGTGATGCAATGATAGTTCACTGCAGCCTCTATCGAATTCCTGGGCTCAAGCAATCATCACACCTCGGCCTCCCAAAGTGCTGAGATTACGGGTGTAAGCCACTGTGCTCAGCCTACAATCTTTATATATATATATTTTTTTATTCTCCTTACCTTATGGCTCAAACTTTAGTAAAATATTGACAAGAAACAGTGATAGTAAACATCCTTATCTTGTTCTGGACTTAAGGGAGAGAGTGTTCAGTATTTCCTCTTCAGGTATGTTAACTATAGGTTTTTTACAGATACCTTTTATCAGATCATCAATGTTCCTTGCATTTCTAGTCTGCTGAGAGTTTTTATCATAAGTGGGTGTTTAATTTTACAGTTTCTGAATTTGAGATTATCACATGATTTTTCTCCCTTATTCAGTGAAAGTGGTAAATTACATTGATTTATGAATGTTTACCCAACCTTGCATTCCTGAAATAAATCCCATGTGATCCTGATATATCATCCTTTAGAAAAAAAAAAATTTCACTGGGCGCGGTGGCTCACACCTGTAATCCCAGCACTTTGGGAGGCTGAGGCAGGCAGATCACCTTAGGTCAGGAGTTAGAAACTAGCCTGGCCAACATGGTGAAACCTCGTCTCTACTAAAAATACAAACAACATTAGCTGGGCATGGTGGCATGTGCCTGTAATCCCAGCTAATGGGGAGGCTGAGGCAGAAGAATCGCTTGAACCAGGGAGGTGGAGGTTGCAGTGAGACGAGATCACGCCACTGCACTTCAGCCTGGACATCAGAGCGAGACTCCGTCTCAGACAAACAAACAAAACAAATCTCTTGGCCAGGCATGGTGGCTCACACCTGTAATCCCAGCACTTTGGGAGGCCAAGGCGGGAGGATCACTTGAGGTCAGGAACTTGAGACCAGCCTGGCCAACATGGGGAAACCCCATCTCTACTAAAAATACAAAAATTAGCTGGGTGTAGTGGTGCACACCTGTAATCCCAACTACTCGGGATGCTGAGGCAGGAGAATCTCTTGAACCCCAGGAAGTGGAGGTTGCAGTGAGCCTAGATGGTGCCACTGCACTCCAACCTGGGCAACAAGAGTGAGACTCCATCTCAAAAAAAAAAAAAAAAAAAGAAAGAAAGAAAAAAAAACCTCTGGATTTTCCAACATTTTTTTTAAGGAGGTTCAAGAGAAATATTGGCTTGTAACATTTTTGTAAAGTCCCATGTCAGGTTTTGGTGTTAGAGTTGCACTAAACTCAGAAAACCAGTTGGAACATGTTCCTTCTATCTCTAATCTCACGGTGTATAAAAAAATATTTTTTTCCTGAAGTATTTGGAAGAATTCAACAGGAAAGCATTCTGAGGCTGCAGTCATATTTGTTTTTTTGTGTGTGTGGAAAGATTTTCAATTACAGATTCATTCTCATTAATAGATACAAGATTTTGGGATTTCTTCTGTCAGTTTTAAGCTGTATTTTTCTGTATCATCTAACTTATCAGATTTATTGGAACAAATTAAACTTAAGAACAGGCAAAACTAACCGAGTGTTAGAATAGTAATTTCTTCTAGGGGTACTGATTGAGAAGAACATGATCTGGAGTAACACAGATTTTCTCCATCTCGACCTAGGTCATTATGTGGGTGTTAATATAATTTAAAAATCCATTAAGTGTACTTAATTTAACTTTAATGTAAACATATTACAATTTAAAAATTACATGGAAAATAAACTTAACATATGATTTTGATGCTTATTCAAGACTGAAAATTTTGAGTTCAAGTGTGGCCTGAGAGCCGATTTGAGCACTTACTGGAGATCTAAATTTTCAAAGTGAATGGTTCCTATGCTAGGATATTTTATTTATACCATTTCCTCCTAGCAAGCATAGAATTTGCTTATTCTATAATCTCTTCCAATAGAGAGCAGAGAAATAAATCACGTGAAATTGAAGAGAGTAAGTTCCAGTGTTTAAATGACAAGGAATAAATGGATTACATATACTTTTTGTTGTTGTTGTTGTTGTTGTTGAGATGGAGTCTCACTCTGTCACCCAGGCTGGAGTGCAGTGGTGTGATCTCGGCTGACCTCAGCTCACTGCAACCTCCGCCTCCTGGGTTCAAGTGATTCTCGTGCCTCAGTCTCCCGAGTAGCTAGGACTATAGATGCGCACCACCAAGCACAGCTAATTTTTGTATTTTTAGTAGAGACGGGGTTTTGCTATGTTGGCCAGGCTAGTGTTGAACTCCTGGCCTTAAATGATCCACCCACCTTAGCCTCCCAAAGTGCTGGGATTACAGGCATGAGCCACGGATTATGTATACTTTAGACAGTTCTTCATTAATCTTTTTCTATCAGATATTTAAGGGGGAACTAGACAGAAAGTAGTTTAAAACCGGAAGGAAAGCCTCAAGAGTGAATATTGGTGCTTTGTTGACTGGAACCCATAAATTCCTACTTAAAAATTTATTTTATTAAAAATACATTTTTCTTAATCAAGATAAAAAATAAGCATCAAAGCAGCAGCAAAATTCCCCCTTCCCCACTCCCACCCAGTTCTTCTCTCAGTCACAACAGCAAACATTCAGGGAGCCCTGAAGTATGTACAAGGCACTATTCAGTTGCTTAATCCTCAACACAAACCTTTAGGTACTGTACCCACTTCATGAATGAAAAAACTGAGAAATAAGGGAGTTTTAATAGCTTGGCTATAGCTATACAGATTAATAAATAGTAAAACCAGGATTTAGTCTTGGCTCACAAGTCTCTTTTTAAAACAACCTGCTCTATTATAACCCACGATCAGTTTCAGTTTTCAAATACTCTTTCTATGCACTATATAGAAATACTTATTTAATACAATGGAGTCATTCTATACTTTTATCCATATTATTTAACTGTTCTCCTACAAATGAATATTTAAGATATTTACCTTTGTCACTTTATAATTATATATAAAATTATACAGACAGAAATAAGCTAAATATATATATGTCCAGAAGTGGAGTTGCTAGTCAAAGTGTATTTGTTGTTTCTCAGTATTTTAAAGTTTTCCCATTCAGATCTATGAAAATGTGTTATTTTTTTTTCAAAATTTGCCTCTTCCTATTTCTTCTCGTAGATAATCATTTGTCCCAGGAATCTTTATATCTGGTAGAACAAATCCAAAATCTTGTTCTTTGAAATTACCTTAGCTATTCATGGCCTCTTCTTCTACACACAGTAGTTCCACTTTATCCATAGTTTTGCTTACCCCAGTTATCAGAGGTCAACTGCAGTCTGAAAATATTAAATGGAAAATTCCAGAAACAATTAATGAGTTTTAATTTGTGAGCAGTTCTGAGTAGCATAATAAAATCTCACACCATCCTGGCTCTACCTGCTGTAGATGCTACCTGCCCCTTAGTCACTTGTAGCTGTCTCGGTTATCAGATTTTAAAAACAGTATTAAGCAGGGTTCGGTACTATCTGCAGTTTCAGGCACTAAGTGGTGAGTCTTGGATCACATACCCACAGATAAGGGGAGACTACTGTAAAAGTTACTAGCAATTCACGCAAATCTATCAATGCTAATAATAGTTTATCTTGTGTGCTTTACATAGACAATCACTTAAGTCTGCCATTAATAATTTTTTCTGTTTGGGTACAGTTGCTCACACCTGTAATCCTCCCACTTTGGCCTCCCACTTTGGGAGGATCGCTTGAAGCCAGGAGTTTCAGACCAGCCTGGGCAACATAGCAAGACTCTGTCTCTAAGAATAAAATTAAAAATTAGCCGGGCATAGTGACATGTGCCTGTAAGTCCCGGCTGTTTGGGAGGCTGAGGCGGTAGAATGACTTGAGCCCAAGATTTCAAGGCTGCAGTGAGCTATGATCACACCACTGCACTCCAGCCTGGGTGACAGAGCAAAACCCTGTCTCAAACAAATACATAAATAAATAAATAAAATTATGCCTTTTCAAACCCTTCTCTACCTTCCTCCATCCCTCAAAAATGCTGACAACCTGAACAGTAACTAATAATGGACATCCTTGTCTATTCCTCATCTTAAAATAAATGTGTCTAACATTCTACCCCAAGTATATTTGCTGGATAACATTTTAGAAATAATTATAATAGTTAAGAGAACTAAAACATCGCTTTTTTTATTATTATTCTTGAGACAGTCTTGCTCTGTCACCCAGGCTGGAGTGCAGTGGCATGATCTCGGCTCACTGCAACCTCTGCCTCCCAGGTTCAAGTAATTCTCTTGCTTGAGTCTCCCGAGTAGCTGGGATTATAGGCATGCGCCACCATGCCTGGCTAAGTTTTTTGTATTTTTGGTGGTAACGAGGTTTCACCATGTTGCCCAGGCTGGTCTTGAACTCCTGAGCTCAAACGATCCACCCGCCTCAGTCTCCCAAGTGTTGGGTTTAGAGACGTGAGCCACGGCACCCAGCAGGATCTATATTCTAAATAAAACATTAGTTTTCCAGCTTATTCTGCCAACCTGTCATAACCTGTTAATCAAAGTTAACACAGATACAAAACATAGATACAAAGTCCTAAATACATGGCTAGGAATTAGAATATAACAGCATTTTAAATTAATGGTTATTACATTCTATTCTGTCATCAAAAGGTCAAAAGAGCAATTGCATATAATGTCATTTGAAAAAAACCTTTAACAGCTGATCCTAATAAGCAGGCTTCATGAAAAAAGATTCTTCTTAAACATAATATTCTATTTTTAACCTATAAATTACACAAGTGAAACACTAAAAATCAGACATCAGTAAAATCAGAAACAAGAATGCCATTATACTTATTCACTGAAAACTATTAAAAATGATAATAAAAGTTATGTAGCCAGTTTAACAACAACAATTAAGAATCAGATTTACAATATAAGTGGTGACTAGTTAAAAATATTATAATACTTACGAGGAGTCCACATCTAAAAGCAACAAAAATATTTTTGGAAACTTAAAAAAAGAACATGAAGAAAATTTTGGAACCCTTACCAGCCTGGCCAACATGATGAAGCCCCGTTTCTACTAAAAATACAAAAATTAGTCATGTGTGGTGGCAGGGGCCTGTATCCCAGCTACTTGGGAGGCTGAGAAAGGAGAATCTTGGACCTGGGAGGCAGAGGCTGCAATGAGCTGAGATTACGCCACCACATTCCAGCCTGGGCAGCAGAGTAAAACTCTGTCTCAAAAAAAAAACAAAAAACAAAAAACAAACAAAAAAAAACTGTTGGAACTCTTAATGGGGAACATGTAAAAAAAACAATTCTACTAAGCTCTCAATGGAAAGATCCCCTAAGTAAAAAACATTTAATATGTTTCCAACCAAAATCCTAACAGAATACTTGAGAAAATAATCTAAATGATTCTGAAAGTCACATGGAAAAATAAACAGGAATAGAAAACTCTGAAAAGGGGACAATTAAAGTTCTGCCTGACAAATTTTATGTGGTACACATTTTCTAGGAATTGAAAATAAAATGATTTTTAAAACACACACACATAATGTCAGATGCCTAGTTTATAATGATACAAGTGTAGGACTTGTAAACAGAAGATAAAGATTAAAAAAAAAAGTGTAAAGTTGGATCCATATCTCAAAACAAACATCTATAAAATATAGAATGGTTAATTAAATGTATACTAAAATATGTGCAAATATTTAAATAACTTTGGAGTAGGAAAGCTTTTCTAAAAGCTTTTCTAAAGAGAAACAAGGAAAAGATTAACACTTAACTACATATTAAAATTTTCCCATAACAAATATATATATAACAAATATATACAATATACATACATAATATACATATTTACAATATATACATACATATATACAATATAAATATGTACATATACATACTATATATGTATACATGTATGCATTATACTATATATATACGTAATATTATTAGGATCAGCTGTTAAAGTTTTCAAACATCTGAATAGTTAATAAAAGACCTGGCTAACATATGAAGTGTTGGACTTCACTAGTAATCCAAGAAATATGAATTAAAACAAGATGATTTATCACCTGTCTAACTAACAAAGATCTCTAACTTTTAAGTACCCAACATGGCTAAATGAAAAGGTTAAGGAACAGGAATGGGAAACTGGTAAACTTTTCCCTAGAGCGATTTGGATTAGCAAACATTTTAAAAGTGCATTCTTTATACCAGCAACTCCAAGGAAATTAATTTATGTTTGTGTGTATGTATGTATTTTTGTGGATTTTCATCACATTATTTGTAACAGACAAGTCCAAAATACTGTGTCCAGCAATGAGAAATTGTGAAAGTATGGTTCCTCTATAAAGCAATAATTTACAACCATTAAAAAGAGAGTGGGCTGGGCGCAGTGGCTCATGTCTTTAATCCCAGCATTTTGGGAAGCCAAGGTAGGAGGATTGCTTGAGGTCAGGAGTTCAAGACCAGCCCGGACAACACAGGGAGACTCCATCTCTACAAAAAATTTTAAAAATTAGCCAGGCATGGTGGTGCATACTTGTAGTCCCAGCTACTTGGAAGGCTGAGGCAGGAGGATCCCTCGAGCCTAGGAGTTCAAGGCTGCAGTGAGCCATGATGTCGACATTGCATTCCAGACTGGGGGAAAGAGGATAGAATTTAACTGACTGATACCAAGAGATGTTCACAACATACTATTAAATGAAAAAATTCAAATTACAAAGCTATGGGCAGTATGATCCCATTGTTTTAAGAAAAAAAAACCAAGATATGCATTCAAATACATCCATCAAAGGCAAAATATTATGTGGTTATCTGGGGGTGTTCTTCTCTGTGTTCCTATTTCCGAATACGTACTAATTATAAAAAGAAAAAAAAAGATTCCACATCTTAACCTTTGTCAAAAAAACGGCACAGTGGATTACAAGTGGTCATCTTTATCAGATAAGATTACTTCAAAAAGTCTGTTCTGGATAGAAGCAAAAAGCAAACAAGGCTGAAAAATGGCCTGGGAGTGTTATGGCAATTTATTTACAGACTATTGAATACAGCCTTAAAAAAATGGTAAAAAACAAATGGCTTATATTAATACATCAGATGTTAATAGTTACAAGACTTAACTTTTAAACGTTCTTGCAAAAGAGTACAACACTTTTAAACAAATTAACTGGGAAAAAACTTAGAAGAGTGATTCTGTATTCACTATAGAGCCTCATTTGAATACAATTAGAAAATTCATTTTTAATTGCACATTTGACAGGCTGAAATGAGTTAAGACCCACAGACTCTGTTAGTCCATAAAATTAAAATAAGTTCTTCCCTTTACAATAAAAATTTTCTATTTTCCCTGTCTTCAAATGGATCCCATGACAGCTTATTATTAATAGCTTTTAAGTAGAAACATTTAAGAAGTTATCTGGAGAAGCCTTTGGTAAATGGCAAACTATTGCTCCCCTTAAAAAACCACTTGAAATTACAAAACCCTGAAAGTTTTTGTTTTTTTTAAAGTTCCAAATCAATAGGTTTTATTGCATAAAACCTTGAAAGAACTTAAAAGCAAATTATGTTTGCAAGCCTACTGATAACCAATCTTCTTTGAACAAATGAAAAATATAGACAGGACTTGCCTTTTCAAAGATTATCCATATATGAAACAAACAGCCCCTTCAGGCTTAGATTTTGAAAATGTTTTTTTCTATTTTTTCTAAATAAAAATTTTTTAAGCAGACTTTTTAAAGCCACTTGTGTTAAACCATTAGTCCAATAGTCTAATTATTTTACCGTATCACTGGTCAAGTTATTTTGAAGCAATTTCCCTATTAAAAAGTTAAGTATTTACTGCAGAATTTAGGTATGGCTTAGAGGAACAAGCACAGGCAATCCAGTTGCCAAAGTTTCTGGCAATCCCTCTTTCTAAGCCTTATTTTTCTTAGTTGTAAAGTAAGAAGACCGACTGGATAATTTTAGGTTACTGGGACATCTCGTTCAGACTTTTAAAATATCAAAAGGCAGACTGGGCCAAAAAAAAAAAAAAAATTGAAAGGATATTATATCCCAGGGAATTAGCTATCTATATTCAAAACATGTATTTCAGCTTTGTTTTTTTTACCTATGTCCTACAGGAAGGATTCACCTTTTTGGAAAAGAAAGCAAGTCCCCTTCCCCTAAAAAAAGAAAAAATAAAAATAAAAAAGGAAAACAAAAAGCCCTAGGATGAAAAATCATCCCAAATTGGATTAAGCTCAAACAGCAAAACCTTAACTCAGAAGTACCAGATTTTAAGCATTTATATATTCACTTTTCATTTTTCTCAAGAAGTCTTGATATTTCTTACAAATAGGCCATTGCAAACTGACCAGATTCAACTTAAAATTTTATCACTTTTAAGTGATATCAAACAGCTATTCCAGTTGTTTGATTTCTCTCCATAACCATCTCTATCCAAACTTCAATTTAAAATTTCAAAAAGATACTCAAATTTTCATGCCCTACATTCACTTAAGTGCAATTTAGATACAGCTGAGGGTAGCCAATACCACTAACTTCTCCAGACATTTAAAAAATCTTGCTCACTGTCAGCACACTGAAAGTATGATTTAACACTGTTGATGATTATTGATGTATCCCAAGGACTAGATTAGTACCTGGCATGTTGTAGGCACTGACTATGTATTTGCTGACAGAATAAAGCTCTGAATCACAGCTAGAATTACTACCTTATTTCACATTCCACAAATGACAACTCCTTAAAATTGGCATTTTAAGGTTTCACAAATGACTTGCAACTCTCCAACAAATAATGAAGACGTAGGAAACATACTGAGTTGCATGCAGAAAAACCTGCTGTGTCAGTAAATACAAAAGGGAATTTCACGTGGGAGAAGATAAATACTTTCTTCTTTTGGCAGGTCAAATCTTTTATATTTTTGTCTTCTTAACTTGCAGTCTGACTTACCTGCTTTTTTCCAAAAAATTTAAGCAATATTTTGTGTTCTTTAGATTTCACTCAAATTTTCAGCAATGACTGCTGTTATAACCTACAGAACTAGTGATTTCCCAACTTTGTTCTATTAATCCAAATTCACTGAATTAAAATATTAAATGCTATGGAGGAAAGCATTAAAATTTTTTACTATCATATTTCATCAATTATAAGACAAATATTTTCATATAATATGTGTGAATCTGGGATGCAGCTTACAATTGATGACGTCTTAGCATTGTATTGTGGCTTAATTGGCAACATTTTTTCTTCTAAGTGACATATAAAAGACTAGTATGTCTCACGGTAATGCTAAGGATAATATTAGAATTTCTGTTCTAGTTCAAATTTTCAATTTTAAAGCAACAATTTCCCTGTCCTCCCAGCCACTCTCCCAACATAAATATGTAACTGAAATGTTTGATTAGAAAAACTATCCAAACACAGTTCAATTTTATATAAAATATTTAATTTTTAAAACACAGGCTATTCATGTCACATAAATATCTTCAACTGTAGGTTAGCTGCTTATGGTCAGCAGAATTATCAAGTGTGACTATTAAGAATAACTTAGATGCTGTCACTTATAGGAAAGTCTAAAGCTCTAAGACTCACCATATTAAAATTTCAGATACTTGAATACTGTTGCTATTTTGCTAATTTCAAAATATTTCTTCATTTCCTGCAATGTAGTTTATAAGTTGTTAGTAATCAATATTCAAATAAAAGCAAAATATTTTTTTCTTCCATTCATTTCTTTCTCCCAACAAAAAGAGTCCATCAAAAAATAAAATGGTCAACTGATATCAACTTATTTTATAGTAGTAAAATGGTAAATTATCCTCTTTAAAATAATTTTACTCTTATCAAACTACAGGGCTTCCCACATACTGTTTTGAAATGAAGGTTCATAAGTTAGAGGGCACAGGGTTAACTGGCTTTAGAACTGGAGCAATATACATTCTGTAACAGTTGTTCCAATTTAAGATTCCAATAAAAAAAAAATAAGTTACCAGAATAGCTGATGAACAAAATGATTAATTGGCACAACTCTAACTTCCAGTCAATTTTTCCATTTAGTGATAATGGAAACACTGGTTATTTACCTTTGGTTCGTTTCTAAAATTATTATAATTGTGTGTGTATGTGTGAGAGTGTGCACACAGTGAGACGTGACACCATTACAGTTTAAATAAGGACTACTCCATTCTTTGATGCTCTTCATTAAAAAAAATGTTAAAATGAACTAAAGTTGTTGCTCTAAGTCTGGCAGAAGTCATAATCAACTTTACAGAAGGTGACAGGAAGGAAGATAAAAGTTCTCTCACTGCCTTTTCTTTTTGCTTCAATAAATTCAATCTAGGCAATGTTTCTAGTTAACAAGTGAATAGAATTGACTTTCTTAAAAGGGCAATTGCATAACTTAAAATACGGTATTTGTCACCCCTCCCCCATAACTTTAACACATTTATGCAAGTTCTGTTATTAACTCTTGCTTCTATACCATGGCCCTCCAATTATCCATGGCAAATGGAAACAGGGATAATATGGCAGCCTGAAAGAAAATGGTACTCTAAAATTCTCCTGGAGCTATTCCTTTCAACCATTTAAATGACAAAACTTTTTAGAACTTCTCAAACAATATGTACTGATTGCAGTTCTACTCCCTTTCTTTGCTCTCACTCCCCTATCAAGAGAAGGTGGTAGTGAAAGGCAACACAGCCCAAAGACAGGCAGAAAAGGAGAAAGTGTGACAAGCAGAGGGAATGGACCTAACAGGAACTGAACAGGCAGCCCCTGAAACTTCAGAGTTTCTTGCCTTTTTAATGCATTGATTCCCTTTAAAAGACAAATGGGGGTAAAAGTTAACTATTTTTTTCAGACCTTAAGCTTACCTGTTAAGGCACTTACTTTCCCTCCCCACCCCACCCATAGTTTTCATATAAAACCCACTATTTCATTTAAATGCATTTTGCTAGGCTATGATAATCTGCAAAACAAAACAAAAATAACGTTGACCATTTTTTTTTTATAAAACTGTTGCATCAAGAGAAAGGTTGTGTTTTATTTTCTGAAATGAGCACAAAGTACACCTTTCACAATAACACTGAAAGCAGGTGCAAAGACTGACAGTGACCTTTGACTAAAGGTAGCTTTGTAAAAAGAAAAATACCAAATAAATCAGTGCCCTTTCTGATTGTTGTAAAACTGGAGGTGGGGAGGGGCTGTTTGTTACATAAAAGTTGGTCCAAACTTACAAAAAAAGCACAAATGTGCATAGTTCAGAAGATCTGCAAGAGGGCCATAAAAGGCTTATGTCCCTAAAATTAGCATCCACTTAAAACTGCAAGAATACAAAATAAAATTGTTAACTAGAATTTGTGAAGATGTACAATCGATAGATCTAGTTTTTAGAACAGCATGAATTTAAGCAAAGGTTTTTTTTGTCTTTTTTAAACTATTGTATGCAAGACCCTTCTCCACATAAAAATAAAGCTGTTGTTGAATTATTATTATTCAAGTCTCTTGGATTGCTGCCTTAAATTGCAGCTAGAAAAGTCTTTCCAGATAAAAATGATGTGCCTGAGGAAAAACAGATACTCAGTATGGTAACCCTCTGCCTCTGCCTCTGCCAGTTGATGTGCTAATATGTCCCCTGTATCCTTGTGAATATCCAGGTCCTTGGGCAGGAGAAGTCCAGGTCTGTCCATGCATGAGGCTGGGGCCACTCGGATTTTCCTGTAAGTTACCACCATAGTTATAGTTGTGCATCTTTGCTGGCAAAGGATGAGTACTCTCTGGCCCCGTGGAAGGGTCACTGCTGTTTGCCAGGACTGCAATAGGACCATGGCTATATTCAAATCTATGGTCCTTGTCTCCACTAAACAACATGGGACCAGCATTGAGGTAAATGTCTCCATATCCAGCTACTGAACTGGGAAATGACTCAGAAAAGGCAGAAGGCTGAGGTGGACCACCAGAATGAGATGAAGCAGTACTGTAGTTATCCAAAGACTGAATATCTGAATTTCCAATGAAACTACGTCGTTCTAGTGGTGGAGCAGAACTGCTTCCTAGACCATCATTGCTAACATAAGGAGCAGAAGAGAAAGAAGAGGATCCAAAGTTGTCCTTGTAGTCTGAAGTGGACACGTAAGTGTCTCCTGCTTGATAATCAATCCCACCTTCTCTTTTGGGGTCATCCTGGGGCTGATGCTGAGCAAGCAGCTGTAACAGGGCTGCCTTCACTCCGGCATGAGGGTCAGTTAATGAAGAACTGGTGGTGGGTACATGCTGGTTTTCTGTCCGATAATCTAGATCTTCCTCAGTGACTGGTGGTGGTTCAGGAGGCTCGGGAGGTCGTTGGTCAGGAGGCAGAATTCGAGGCCGGTCTGGTTCTGGCGTTAGCTCCAAGATCCTCATATCTTGATGCTGGATGAGGTCATCTTGTCCTAAGTGAAACAGAGCAAAAACAAGGTCAAAAGTTACCATGGAAAACTAAATATTCAAAATACTCAGTGTTTCCTGTAGGTAGTTCTAAAGATGATTAGAAGTTCCATCTCTGGCAAAATGTTAAATGAAAAAAGCAAAAAGTTTACAAGTACTATGGTAACTGGTAAATTTTACTGTATATGGCTTCTCTTTAAAAAAAAAAAAAATTTTTTTTTTTTTTTTTGTGACACGGTCTCACTCTGTCACCCAGACTGGAGTGCAGTGGAGTGATCACAGCTCACTGCAGCCTTGACCTCCTGGGCTCAAGTGATCCACCCACCTCAGCCTTCCAAGTAGCTGGAATCACAGGCATGTGCTACCATGCCCAGTTAATTAAAAAAAATTGTTTTAAAGACAGGGTCTCACTATGTTGCACAGATAGGTACTGAATTCCTGGGTTCAGGCAATCTTCCCACTTCAGCTTCTCAAAGTGCTGGGATTACAGGTGTGAGACACTGCACCCAGCCGTAATTGGCTTTTTAAAGCCAATTACGGCTAGGTGCAGAATTCACATATACTTCATTGCTTGAGGAACAAAAGCTACTGTGTACATAAATTATGCCTTAGTCAAGCATCCTTTCGTATTTGGAGTTAAATATTATTTCTTAACCATAGGTTTACCTTAGAAATATCTTTATCATTCATAATGAGTTCTATCTCACATGGATAATTTGTTAAAGAATCCATTCCTGGAAGTAAACAGACTGAAAAACCAACCTATTGCCAGTTACCTGAGATTCTTCAGGACATCTTTTGGCAATGTCACTGAACTATACACATTATATATAGTCAGCAACACTGAGTAGACAATGTAATGCAGCTATGTTAGTGGTCTGGTATCTGCACACTTACCCGACACCGGAGTGCTAGGTTCTGGAGGTGGCCTGAGTTGTAATGACGCTTCATGTCCCGATCCATTTTCCCTCTCTTCTAGTAGCACATCTTTCTGCTTTGACTGCTGAGCCTTTATTAACTGAGTCAACAGAACTGCAAATGCACTCTGCACAGCCGCCTGGGCAGCATCAGTCTCCACTTTAGGCTGGATGGTCTGAGAAGAAGGCTGAATTCCTCCCAACGGTTTCGAAGACTCCTGTTGTGGTGTTGATGGATCTGTCTGTTTTTCACCTGTTGCCAAAATTCCAGCAGGAAGGTTTATTTTATTTAGCTGCTGTTGAGTCTCAGAGTTTACCTTAATGTTCAACACTTGGACAAAATCAGCCATATTAACACTTGTTTTAGATTGTAGTAGGTTTAGTAGAATTGCCAATTCACTGTGGTTTAAGTGCTGTCCAGGGCCTGTTTTTACTAAAGACAAAATTATATTAATTAGAACTGTCATAATTCACAGCTCCTCCCACTCCCACACCAAAATGGCTCTGTATTACCATATGAAAATATATATTTGAGGGAGAGTATTTAAGAAATACTGTAAAAAGAGAACCTCAAGTCTAGTTAAATATCATGTACATTTAAAATGTACCTGTACATAAAAAGAACTGCAGTCAATTTTGAATAAATCTTTAGGGGTAAATACTTCAAAAGGAAAATCAAGACCACTACTAAAACCTCATGTTATGGATTTAACCAGGAAACAGCACATTGTGAATGGGAAATGAATAATGATAATGATGACAGCTAAGGGAGTGTCACATACCTTCTAAGCATTTAATATCCTTTATTCCTTACAACAACCTTAGAAGGCAGACTCTATTATTAGCCTCCTTTTACTGAGAAGAAGAAACTGACACCGAAAGAGACCAAGCAACTTGCCCAAGGTCAAATATTCTATAAGTGGCAGAGGTGAGATCTGAATCTGATATTCTGATTCCACAATCTGAGCTCTTAACTACACCGTACTTTCTCTAAAATAAAGTTTACTATGCAAAATCTAAGGTTATCTTTGCACTATATTGAAATCATGACATTTTTCAGATTCTGATAAAATGCCTGTGTTTTTCTTCAAATTACCTTTTTTTTTTTGTAACTTTGGGTAAGTTAGGAATGCCTACAGAAATATGCTTATTATTAATATATGCATATGATAGTATTAACTCATCACCAGTAATAAGGATTCAGTTGTTTTTCCAACTTTCAGTTTAGACTTGGGATAATTTACACAGGTCCTCCCTCACACAAGCTTATCTGAATCACATATAATGACAAGGCTCAAATGCATATAATACCATATATGGTAACTATAAGACTGCAATGATAAGCAATTCCCATAATCACAGATGACAGACTGATAGAAGAGGAACTCTAAGATGATGAAAAACTGGTGTTTAATGCTTTTATATTCTCTTTATATATTTTGAGATACTTCTGCAAGTTCTTCTTATGATCCGTGAGCATGCTTGTTTGCTACACATCAAAAGTCATTTTTCCTTATTTTCATTTCCCTATTACCACAGGTAGTCTCTCCATGTGAATTCAGGGATGTGGTCTTTAATTGAGGTGCCTCTTTTGCTGAAGGGGCGTTTTCTTATTTCAGCATACTTACTGATGACGGAGAAGAAAATGACTCAGAGGATTCATCCTTTTTTCAAAAAACCAGAATTCTCCTTTTTTTTTTTTTTGAGACAGAGTCTTGCTCTGTTCCCCAGGCTGGAGTGCAGTGGCATGATATGTAATCTCTGCCTCCCATGTTCAAGCAATTTTCCTGCCCCAGCCCCCACTAGGAGCTGGGATTACAGGCGCGCGCCACCATGCCTGGCTAATTGTTTTATTTATTTTTTTTGAGACGGAGTCTCGCCCTGTGGCCCAGGCTGGAATGCAGTGGCACGATCTCGGCTCACTGCAAGCTCCGCCTTCTGGGTTCATGCCATTCTCTTGCCTCAGCCTCCCGAGTAGCTGGGACTACAGGCGCCTGCCACCACCACGCCTGGCTAATTTTTTGTATTTTTAGTAGAGATGGGATTTCACCGTGTTAGCCAGGATGGTCTTGATCTCCTGACCTCATGATCCACCCGCCTCAGCCTCCCAAAGTGCTGGGATTACAGGCGTGAGCCACCATGCCCGGCCAGTTGTTTTATTTTTAGTAGAGACAGGGTTTTGCCATGTTGGCCAGGCTGGTCTCGAACTCCTGACCTCAGGTGATCCACCCACCTCGGCCTCCCAAAGTGCTGGGATTACAGGCATGAGCCACCATGCCCAGCCTGGAATTCTCACTTCTTAATCATAATACTGATTTTTCTCTTTTCTCTTTTGATTTTTTAAGACAGGGTCTCACTTTATCATCCAGGCCACAGTGCCAGTGGCACAATCTCAGCTCACTGCAGTCTTGACCTCCTAGGCTCAAGCAATCTTTCCTGCTTCAGCCCCGCAAGTAACTGGGAATATAGGCCAGGCTAATTTTTGTATTCTTTGTAGAGACGGGGTTTTGCCATGTTACCTAGGCTGGTCTCGAAATCCCGAACATAAGCAACCAGCCCGCCCCGGCCTCCCAGAGTGCTAGGATTACGGGCATGAGCCACCACACCCAGCTATTTATAGATAACTCAAGGTCAGGAGTTCGAGACCAGCCTGGCCATCATGGCAAAACCTCATCTCTATTAAAAATACAAAAATTAGCCGAGCGTGATGGCACATGCCTGTAATCCCAGTTACTCTGGAGTCTGAGGCAGGAGAATCACTTGAACCTGGGAGGCGGAGATTGCAGTGAGCTGAGATCGTGTCACTGTACTCCAGCCTGGGTGACAGAGACTGTCTCAAAAAAAAAATTAAAGTTAAAAAAGGAAAATAAAAAATAAAACTCTCCACCATTAAAACAGGGTTGTAAAGTAAGTCAGAGCAAATTAACAACAAAATGAGCCCAGAAAGGGCAAATCATTTTTTACCAGCTAAAATGAGTAAACTACTACGTTTGGTAGAGTTTAAGACATCAGTTCCATGAAGAGGACCAGAAATAAAGACCTGAGAGTCTTGCCAAATATGACAACTGTTGCCTGGGAAAACCGATCACCATCCAAAATTTCTGTTATTGCCATTTCACATCCTTTTGTTAGCAGGACAAATATTTTAATGTATAAGGGGAACTCACTATTTCAAGAAAGAATACTTTTGAACAACAAATAACAATTGCTTTTGGTATTCATTGAATGAGTACTTTAAGTATGCAGTTGAACCAAGGTCAAGTAGAAGCTTGTAGACTACATCGGCAAGCATTAATGGTTATCTTCCTAAAGCTTTCTCAGTTAATCTATATTTATCTTCAACCAGCAAAAGTTCAGTCTGATCCACACATCTGTTTTAATCAACTAACTCATCAATCAACATATACTCATCTCTTAAGAAGTGCTAGTCTATTTTTTCATGTTTAATAAGCCACCACCTACACACACACACACACACTCGCTCTCTCTATTTTATATCAGTCTCTGTTTTCATAAAACTTAAACTAAAGATGGTGTTAAATTAAAGATGGGTGTTTCTGGATGCTTTAGGCAAAATGAGGGAGTGGAGGTCCTTTTAAAAAGTTGTTAAATGATTTTAACACTCTTGACAACATTAAAGAGGCAGACTTTGCATCAAAAAGCTTACTCTATGACAGACTGAGTCAGAGGAAGAAATTTAAGTTTCCCTAAAATAACTAGATATAAGATATCCTTTTTTTTTTTTTTTTTGAGACAGTCTCACTCTGTCACCCAGGCTGGAGTGCAGTGGCGCAATCTTGGCTCACTGCAACATCTGCCTCCTGGGTTCAAGCAATTATCGTGCCTGAGCCTCCTGAGTAGCTGGGATTACAGGTGTGTGCCACCATGCCCAGGTAATTTTTTTTTTTGTATTTTTAGTAGAGACAGAGTTTCAGGAAGTTGTCCGGGCTGGTCTCGAACTCATGGGCTCAAGTGGTCTGCCCGTCGTGGCCTCCCAAAGAGCTGGGATTACAGACGTGAGCCACCATGCCTGGCCTTCCCTTCTCATATTTTAAGTTATTTTGGGCACAAATATCGGATTCACTCACACACACACACACACACACATATATTTTGAGATGGAATCTCGCTCCTGTCGCACAGGCTGGAGTGCAGTGACACAATCTCCGCTCACTGCAACCTCCACCTCCCCGGTTCAAGCGATTCTTCTTCCTCAGCATCCGAGTAGCTGGGATTACAGGTGTGTGCCACCACGCCCGGCTAATTTTTGTATTTTTAGTAGAGACGGGGTTTCGTGATGTTGGCCAGGCTGGTCTCAAACTCCTGATCTCAGGTGATCCATCCGCCTCAGTCTCCCAAAGTGCTAGGATTACAGGCGTGAGCCAGCATGCCTGGCCCCAATCTTTAAGATTCTTTAATATAACCAGAGAAATTATAACATTAGGAGTGACATGAGGACGCTATAAATGGTATGAAAGAGCTCTCATTATGATTTTTGGCTGTCTTCTTACACCTTTTTTCCTACTGCTTAAGCATCTATAGACATTGAATGCTGAGCCTCACTGAGAGTAGTGTCAGTAAAAGACCTACTGACTCCTGCACTAAGAGTAAAAAGGAAATACAGAAATCCGAGGACTTGCCAGTCAGGTAATTTGATGCTTCTTTATAAGTTACCTTAAGATTACTTAAAATTGTGGTGCCAATAGCAATGAAACTTCTGTACTGGCACAAAGAAATGTCTAGTTCAGTGAATAAATGTTAATTTTCATTGTTAGCCACAAGATGCTTTAACATTAGAGCAATATGATCAGAATTAACTGCAAAACAATGTGAAGAAAACCAACCCATGGAAGCATTACTGACCAGGTGCCACATTTGAGCTGCCCTGAGATTTCAGCTGTGAAGATGGCAGCACACCCTGGGGTGTGTTGGTTCTGCTGTCATCCAAGCCCAGAGACAAGTCCTTCCTGGGGGCTTTAACTGTGGAAACATCATCAGTCATGCCCATCTGCTTCTGTCTTCTTCGCTTTTTACTCCATAACTCATGACAATCTTGCCATAAAGGGAGACTGAAAAAAAAAAAAAGGAATTAAATTGTAAATGGCATTTCTTAACAAAAAATGCTACAGTTACTATATAGCACCAAAGTTATGCCCCCACCCCAAATAGTTCTTGAAGACTTCATAGAATGGCTCTGTAAAACTCTTCCAATAAAAATCATCCTTATTGTCCCACTTCCTTCAGGGCTTGCTTTGCCTTTACAGATAATCTATTTTTCTTTGGCTTTTGAATAATCAATAAATAATCATTTATCAAAATTATGAATGAAGAATATATATTCATAAAAATAGGCTACTATGCTGGGCATGCCTGTAATCCCAGCACTTTGGGAGGCCGACACAGGTGGATCATCTGAGGTCAGGAGTTTGAGATCAGCCTGGCCAACACGGCAAAACCCCGTCTCTACTAAAAATACAAAAATTAGCCAGGCGTGGTGGCGGGCACCTGTAATCCCAGCTACTCAGGAGGCTGAGGCAGGAGAATGGCGTGAACCCGGGAGGTGGAGGTTGCGGTGAGCCGAGATTGCGCCACTGCACTCCAGCCTGGGTGACACAGCGAGACTCCGTCTCAAAAAAAAAGAAAAACACCACTATTGCTGTTGGTGCAACCTTTCAAAGTCAGTTCTTATGATAGTACATCATACACTGAATAAGACATGAAAAAGAAGGCAGAAAAATATGCCATTTCCAGCCAGGCACAGTGGCTCACACCTATAATTCCAGTGCTTAGGGAGGCCAAGACGGGAGGATTGCTTGAGCCCAGGAGTTCAAGACCAGCCTGGGCAACATGGCAAAACCCTGTCTTTGCCAAAAATACAAAAATTAGTTGGGCATGGTGTTGTGCACCTGCAGTCCCAGCTACCTAGGAGGCTGAAGTGGGAGAATAGCTTGAGCCCAGGTGGTGGTGGTTGCAGTGAGCTGAGATCATGTAACTGCACTCCAGCCTAGGCGACAGAACCAGGCCCTGTCACACAAAAAAGAAAAACATGCCATTTGCAGAAACCAGATATGAGATAAAAAAGTAGTAAAGGGCCAGGCGCAGTGGCTCATGCCTGTAATCCCGGCACTTTGGGAGGCTATGGTGGGTGGATCACTTGAGCTCAAGAGTTCACCAGCATGGGCAACATGGTGAAACCCTGTCTCTACAAAAAAATTAGCCAGTCGTGGTGGCACATGTCTGTAGTCCCAGCTACTTGGGAAGCTGAGGTGGGAGGATGGCTTCAGCCCAGGAGGCAGAGGCTGCAGAGAGCCAAGATCATGCCACTGCACTCTGGCCTGGGTGACAGAGCCAGACCCTATCTCGAAAAAAAAAAAAAAAAAAAGAGTAAGGCTAGAACATAACATTTGTGAAGAACTTTACAGTAAAAGCTTACTTTTTACTAACTTGCTTGTCTATCCAAATGCTCTAGAATTAAACTGATGCTACAGACGAGTTTTCAAAATAGGTAATCCTGGCATAGAGTGGCTCATCATTTATCAACAGAGTTGCGAATAACAACTATCAAAACTGCCCACAATTCCTAGTCAATTCTATCTTAAAGTAACTTCATACAACTGATAACACTAGAGAATAACTTTTGCTTAAAGATACAAATATTTGGTTTATAAATGCTTTCTTCTTACCCTAATTAAGTATTTAATGGAACGTTACTGTTGTATCTATTTTAAAGATGAGAAACTTGAGGCTTAGAAAGGTGAATAAACTTGCCCAGAATATCTACAAACTCCCTTAAGCAACCCCACCTGGTAATATATACCTATAATCCTCAACCTGGATCTGTTTACCTCTAGGAGGTACCTGAAGACTCTCCAAGAGGGTACACCTGGAATTTTTTTAAAGGAATTTCCATATCCATATGTCTGCTTTCCTAAGACTGAGCTTTGAGGATGGCCTGCTTGTTTAAGCAAGTTCTTTTACATCTCCTCTTTCACAATTACTCATGTTATAAAATAAAGGCAGATGCAATAATATGGTTGAATCTTAGCAATATTAGTTTAAAAAGTCATTCCCAAAATATTACAAACAGCATGACACGCTTTTATAAAATTAACAACTAAAATTTTAAAATATAACCTTTTATGAGTACATATAGATGGCAACAAAAAGTATATACAAAAGAAAACAGGGATGATGGTTACCTCAGGTGGAGGAAGGCAAGGGGATAGGTTGGTGGGGGTAGGGGTAATATGATTAAAGTATGTTATTTTCAGCATTCTAGCTTTTGTCTGGTAGGTTCATGGCTGCTTATTAACATTATTAAAAATAACTAAAGTAACTAAAATAAATAAAAGAGAGCCATGCATGGACCAATGATGAGTGACACAAGGATTATGATTAAACCAAGTCTATGCACCTGAGGTCCAAAAACAAAACAAAGGCATACCTCTCAGCCATCTTACTATGATGCATTGCCTCAGCGTGTAAAAACCTCCTGGAGCAACAAACAAAGGGACAATTTGAAATATCGATATTGGGAAGCTTTCAGGCATCATAAACCCGCCAAAGAATTTCCTTTCTAAGTGTGTGTATGATATGATGTGGGTCTCAGTCTCTGTTGGGATACCTTAAATTCAGATATACTGTAGTACTGCAGAGTGGGGTAACTGGAGTGATTCCACCTTTCTATCCTGAAGCTCAGGGAATGCATTGCTCTTGAAGGACAGCCCCATGAGAGCAAAGCAAAGTAATCCATTAAAAAGGGCTTTTGTTCCCTCCCACAATTTAAAAGTAAGAGATTATTTTCTTTCCTTTTTTTTTTTTTGAGATGGAATCTTGCTCTCGTGCTCTGTCACCCAGGCTGGAGTGCAGTGGTGCTATCCCGGCTCACTCCAACCTCCGCCTCCCAGGTTCAAGCAATTCTCCTGCCTCAGCCTCCCCAGTAGCTGGAATTACAGGCACACGCCACCATGCCTGGCTAATTTTTGTATTTTTAGTAGAGACGGGGTTTTCCCATGTTGACCAGGCTGGTCTTGAACTCCTGACCTCAGGTGATCTGCCAGTCTTGGCCTCCCAAAGTGCTGGGATTACAGGCATGAGCTACCGTACCTGGCCCCCTTAAAAGTAAGAGATTCTTTATGGATGATCTTAATACTCATCTCTAGGAAAGATAAATTTTACCCAAGAAATAGCTAAAATAGTACAGGTTACTGATGCTGTTACTTTCAGATGGATCAGGAATGTCTTCCAGATAACCAAACTTTTATTTGCTTTCTTAAAGGTTCAAATGCCAGCTCAGTCACTTACTTGATGTGTCTTAGGCAAATAACTGGACCTCTGTGCCTCATTTTCCTTGTCTTTAAAAATGGGATTAACAATACTATCTACCTCATGGGGTAGTACTGTATGTTAACATGTGCAAGCTCTTCAGCAGTGCCTCTTACAAAGTAGGCAATGTATTAATTCATGTTTGACATCACTGATCATTTAATTCATAGTTTACAACTATTTCCATCAAATCATTATTGTGAAATATTCATTCTAATGGCAATTGATATTTTGTCTTATAAATGGCTTAATGCTTTTTACTTGCTGTTAAAGAAAGCTTACAGGCTGGCTGCTAGTCTAATTCACTTTCTAGCTATATATACTTTACGTTTGACAGGGCGTCTAATACAATTAATGGAGTTATTTCTAACTTTTTTGTTTGTTTTTGAGACAGAGTTTCACTCTTGTCACCCAGGGTGGAGTGCAATGGTGTGATCTCAGCTCATTGCAACCTCTGCCTCCTGGGTTCAAGCAATTCTTGTACCTCAGCCTCTCAAGTAGTTGGGATTACAGACATGTGTCACCATACCCTGCTAATTTTGTATTTTTAGTAGAGATGGGGTTTCACCATGTTGGCCAGGATGGTATCGATCTCTTGACCTCGTGATCTGCCCACCTCGGCCTCCCAAACTGCTGTGATTACAGGTGTGAGCCACTGCGCCCGGCCTAATTTTTGTATTTTTACTAGAGACGGGGTTTCACCATGTTGGCCAGGCTGGTCTTGAACTCCCGGCCTCAAGTGATAGGTCCGCTTCGGCCTCCCAAAGTGCTGGAATTATAAGCATGAGCCACTGCCACCGTGCCCAGCCTATTTCCGATTTTTAAATACCCCATTCTCTCATTTGATTATTCCTAAAAAATTCATCAAAAGAGTTTGATACACCTTCCAACTTTCTAAAGGAATACCATGTATTTCTTCATAGTCCTTACCTCATAAGTAATGCATAATTTTAACTATTCATTATATCATATTGCAAAATAGTGAGAGATATTATATTGTTTATAAAATGTTTTTATTTAAATATTGGATCAATCTGATAATCTTTACTTGATTGCTTTAGTAATGTATCTAACAAGATTCATTCCATAATTTGTTACAGATAGCTTACAGAATGTTCCTTGAATGTGTTTTTAACATGTTTGTTTTTAATGAAAAAATGCAGTCAGGTGTGTTCTGATAAAATTAAGTCTGATTTAGGTGATGTGCTTTACAATAAGGACACAGTTTATGATTAGAATATAAGGTAGGCATTTCCCATAAATTCAGTGGGATAAACCTATAGTTCCAAGTTTTGGCAAAATACTTAAAAAACATAATTAAGAAACAATTTTAAAAATGGACTGGCAAAGTAGCACTGATATTACATGCTGATTTCCTAATCTTTTCTAGGTATACTGGATTAAATGTGCTGTGAAAAGAAACAGTAACAAGTACTAGAAAATGTCATTTCATAAGCATTGGTAAGACAACTGAAAAGGCAAATAATTACTAGATAAGAAATCCTTCTTTAGATCATGTGATCTCTAATTCTTCATCTTTTTTTTTTTTTTTTGTAAAGACAGGGTCTCCTTATGTTACCCAGATAGGTCTCAAACTCCTGGCCTCAAGCAATCCTCCTGCGTTGGTTCCCAAAGTGCTGGGACTACAGGCATGAGTCACCATGCCCAGCCTCCAATTCTTTACTATCCAAAAAACTGAAGGAGAAAGAATCTTAACACCTACAAGGTCATTAGAATCTTTTTTTTTTTTTTTTTTTTTTGGAGACAGAGTCTCACTCTGTTGCCCAAGCTGGAGCGCAGTGGCGCGATCTCGGCTCACTGCAGCCTCCGTTTCCCAAGCTCAAGCAATTCTCGTGCCTCAGCCTCTGGAGTAGCTGGGATTACAGGCGTGTGCCACCACGCCTGGCTAATTTTTTAGTATTTTTAGTAGAGATAGGATTTTACCATGTTGCCCAGATTGGTCTCAAACTCATGGGCTGAAGGGATCCACCTGCCCTGGCCTCTCAAAGTGCTGGGATTACAGGCATGAGCCACTGCACCCGGCCTAAAATAATTTTTTTTTTTGAGGCAGAGTCTTGCTCTGTCACCCAGGCTGGAGTGCAGTGGCAAGATCTTGGCTCACTGCAATCTCCACCTCCCAGGCTCAAGTGACTCTCCTGCCTCAGCCTTCTGAGTAGCTGGGATTACAGGCACACGCCACCATGCCCAGCTAATTTTTGTACTTTTAGTAGAGCTAGGGTTTCGCCATGTCGGCCAGGTTGATCTCAAACTGCTGGCATCAAGTGATCCTCCTGCAGTGCTGAGATTACAGGCATGAGCCATTGTGCCCGTCCTTTAAGTCTTTTTTTTTTTTTTTTGGAGATGGAGTCTCACTCTGCCGCCCAGACTGGAGTGCAGTGGCGCCATCTTGGCTCACTACAACCTCCGCCTCCCAGGTTCAAGCAGTTCTCTGCCTCAGCCTCCCGAGTAGCTGGGATTACAGGCACCTGCCACCACACCCGGCTAATTTTTGTATTTTTAGTACAGACAGGATTTCACCATCCTGGCCAGGCTGGTCTTGAACTCCTGGCCTTGTGATCCATCCGCCTTGGCCTCCCAAAGTGCTGGGATTACAGGCGTGAGCCACTGCGCCCAGCCTAAAATCATTTTTGATGAAAGACTTTTCACACATAACGTCGAAGGAGTTCCAAGAACTCAGTGATATAACTATGACAAAACTCCTTACATTCTCAAATGCTAATTTACAAGCATACTTATAAAACTAAAAAATAAAATTGGAATTCATATGGAAATATGTCTCATTCTAGAATAAGCAATATTAATCAACAGATATGCAAACTACTTGGGAAAAAAATCTCAGCCCTCTCTTTCATTAGGTTGTACTTCCAAAAAAATTTACTAATTTTTTCTTTATTTAAAATGGAAATATTTGGGCTGGGCACGGTGGCTCACGCCTGTAATCCCAGCACTTTGGGAGGCCAAGGCAGGCGGATCACCTGAGGTCCGGAGTTCGAGACCAGCCTGACCAACATGGAGAAACCCTGTCTCTACTAAAAATACAAAATTAGCCAGGCGTGGTAGCGCATGCCTGTAATCCCAGGTACTCGGGAGGCTGAGGCAACAAGAGTAAAACTCCATCAATCAATCAATCAATAAATAAGGAAATATTCATTACTGATATTTACAATGACAATTTAATCAAGAAAAGAGCTTTTAGTCACAGGAAATGTGAAATTTAATTTCCATTTATATACATATATTTGTTTTTTAAACTATGTGATACAGTAATCAATAAAATACTTTCTAGCATAAATATTTTACATTAGAATAAAAGCCTACGGGAGTAACATAAGTTCAAGATGAAAATGGAACAACGTACAACTGCTCAACATTTTCTAAATGACTATTGGTGGTGGATATCAAAATGCTATGATAGTTGCTTTCCACTTGATATATTTACAAGAGTGATATAATTGCTCTACTTAAAAATGTCAGCATTTACTATGTTGACATTTTTAAGTACAGTGGTTACATCTCTTGGTCAAAGTTACCATTACCAATAATAATGGTACAAAGTAACATTATGTTCTCTTGAACATAATTATCACAGAGCAGGATCACCATCAACATTACATTCTTGCCCCCCAAACTCTTAATCTAATTCTGATAAAAAGAAAGCAATCAAATCCAAATTGTGAAATATTTTACCAAACAGCTAGCTTGGAATCTTAAAAAATGTTGAATGTCAAAAGATCTCTTCCCTAGAGAGTGATTAAAGATGAAAAGGACATAACAAATAAACAGAATGCTGAACTTTGAAAAATTCTTTATCTTAAAAAAAAAAGCCTATAAAATAAATTATTGGGTCAACTGGGGAAATCTGAATATGGATTGACCATTAAATATTCTCATGTTAAATTTCATATGCTTTATATGGTATGCATGTAGAATAAAGTCCTAGTTCTTACAGATATGATTACATATTTATAAGTGTCACCTCCACAACATGATATCCAACTAGTTCAGGAAAAAAGTAGACAGTGATAAAGCAAATGTGTCCAACTATTATTAACTGTTGAATCTAGGTAAAGGATATACATGAATACTCTTTGTACTATTCTTCCTATTTTTCTATAGAGTTGAAATTTTTCCAAATCAGAAGTTTAAAAAATGTTATTTGAAGGGGTACTGAGCCCAAGTTTTAAGATTACTGATACACACTAAGAAAAAAGCAAACATGAAACAATAATTCAACAGTGAAAAATTCAGGTCCCTCATGATGTCAGGTAATAGATCCTTTTTGGCTCTCAAATCATCCCATAAAGGCCAACCATGTACAGCTCAATAAAAGCTTACTGAAGCTGAATATGACAGCCTCATAGAAATATAATAAGCACTATCTAACTGATAAGTAGAAGAACCAGGATTTGAACTCCAGAGCCCATGTCTGTTCATTTAAAATATGCTATTTTTATTACATGGAAACATTTTATTATTATAGATAATAGGCTTGCTTTTAATGATGCTCATTATCATTTTAAAAATTATTAAGAAAAGGCTGGGCGTGGTGGCTCAAATCTGTAATCCTAGCAGTTTAGGAGGCCAAGGTGGGTGGATCACCTGAGGTCAGGAGTTCGAGACCAGCCTGGCCAACATGGTGAAATCCCATCTCTACTAAAAATACAAAAATTAGCCAGATGTGGTGGTGCATGCCTGTAATCCCAGCTACTCGGGAGGCTGAAGCAGGAGAATCACTTGAACCTGAGACGCAGAGGTTGCAGTGAGCTGAGATCGTGCCACTGCACCCCAGCCTGGGAGACAGAGTGAGACTTTGTCTCAAGACAAAAAAAAAAATAAAAATTACTAAGAAAATACCTACAAGGTTTCTAGATCCTGTCAAGGAATGCAAATGAACTGTTTTTCCTTCCCCCCACTCCCCAAATCAATCCTAGAGAAATAACAGGAGCCATTTGAAGTTACAAGTTCAAGAGAAGCCAGCTATTTTGACTCCCAAACTCTATATATTTCCCCCATCAGACAATAATTCCTTCTATACAGGCTTCTGATACTAACATTCTTTTCATTCAATGATAAGAAATTTATATTGTATACTATGCTATAAAGTATTTTCAGAACCTCTCTTACTTATTGGACTAATGTGAATTTGAGAGCTGGCTGTACCCTTTACTAGATTTGTATTCTTGGGCAAGTTTCTTAACCTCTCTGAGCCTGCTTCCTCCTCTGTGAAGTGGTGATGATAATACTAATACCTACCTTATAAGGTTATAAAGATTAATGTAATAAATGAAAAATGCTTAGCATGGCACTCAAAATTATAGCTATAGCAGTACCAGTAGTAGTGTTAAGTATTTAGTAGAAGTAGTATTAGAATAGCAACAGCAGTAATATTTTTTTTTTTTTTTGAGACGGAGTCTTGCTCTTGTCACCCAGGCTGGAGTGCAATGCCATGATCTTGGCTCACTGCAACCTCCGCCTCGCGGGTTCAAGCGATTCTCCTGCCTCAGCCTCCCAAGTAGCTGGGATTACAGGCGCCTGCCACCACATCTGGCTAATTTTTGTAATTTTAGTAGAGACGGGGTTTTGCCATGTTGGCCAGACTGGTCTCAAACTCCTGACCTCATGATCCGCCCACCTCGGCCTCCCAAAGTGCTGGGATTATAGGCGTGAGCCACCGTGCCCGGCAGCAGTAATATTTTCTTAGAGTTGAAATATATTATTAAATCTTGAAGTCAATCAAGCCTAAAATTAGCTAGAAGGCAGCTGTTTTTGCTAGCCCTATGGGTAAATATTAAGCAAGCATCTATATCCCAGATGTGCAAATTATGTGTATTACTGCTGTTTTATCTTTCCTTTATTATATTTCTTTTCTCATAACCAGACATGAAATATCATTATATATGTTATTAAAACTGTGTTTTAATATAATAAATATAATAATAATATATAATAATAATAGGATAAAAAGTCACTTACTCTGGTGGAGGCATTTTTGAGGGTTCCACATCTCGGAGGAACTCACACTGAAGAGCCTGTTCAGCAGTGCAGCGCTTACTAGGATCCAAGGCGAGCATGTAATCAAATAAGTCTAGCGCAGCTGCAGGAATACTAGCATGAGAGGATTACAAAAGTCAGATGTGTTCTTTAGACACAAGCTTATGTTTCTTTAGGAGCTTAAATTATTTTTAATTAAATCTTAAAACTAAAACTAAGATCATTTAAAAATAATTGTAAATACTTTTTTAATATGTGCATAATACTTTACTTCAATAAATCCGAATTTTCCTTTCAATAAATATTTCATTTTTACATAATTTTTGTAACCACTTTCTAAACAATAGTATATATTGTTACTTATTGGCAATTTGCTGTTATTATACAAATTAAGAACTGAACAGTATAGTTTTTTCTAAAGCAAAATGAAAACTTGAGCTCAAGTAACTTGAAAGCTGTTCCAGTAACATTTAAATGATCTTATTAAAGTTCTTTCATGTAAGCACCAAACCAAACACACAATCTCAAATCACTGATTCCATAATAATGGTAAAATGGTAATCTGCATGTAGCAAACAGAACTCAAAATTAAATGCCCTAGAAGAACTATAGGTTTACCTCAGATCACTAGAGAATAGACTAACATTTATAATTCACTAGAATTAAAAGTAAAACATTCATGCAATAAGGATGTTTACACATCCCCTTCTTACAAAACAAATTCTTCTCTTAACTTTCGACGATATTGCTTCTTTGGTTTCATGGTGTTGAAATATGGTAGTTTGATTACATCAGGCCACACTGCAGGACATGGACTCCCACATATTCGGCTAAGCAACACACAAAAGGAAGTACATCACTATCAACTACATAAAGAATACATACAACTGTTATACAAAACATCAACTCATTTTTAAATACACAAAAATTGAAGCCTTGGTCTATAAAAAGTTTTGTTATTTTATTCTTTCTTTTTTTTGAGACAGAGTCTCACTCTGTCACCCAGGCTGGAGTACAGTGGCACAATCTCAGCTCACTGCAATCTCTGCCTCCTGGGTTCAAGTGATTCTCCTGCCTCAGCCTCCTGAGTAGCTGGGATTATAGGCACGCGCCACCACGGCCGAGCTAGTTTTTGTATTTTTAGTAGAGACAGGATTTCCCCATGTTGGCCAGGCTGGTCTTGAACCCCTGTTCTCAAGTGATCCACCTGCCTAGGCCTCCCAAAGTGCTGGAATTACAGGCATGAGCCACCACGCCCGGCCCTCGTTAAATATTTTAGTCATCCGAATTTAATTATTTAAGAAATTAATTTATTTTCAGTGGATATTTTTAACAATCCAAGCATTCCAATTCTTAGAGGACTTTCATATTTGCAAAATGAAATCTTAAAACATGATGACACTCAAAATATGTGACTTACACCTTAAAACCAAAATAAAAAATTTATGCCCGTAAATTAAGGAACTAGAGTTGAATATATGTCCCTCTCTGGTTTTTTGGTACCTGTCACTCCTCCTTCCCATGAATATAAGGCAGTCTACAATAATAGCAGAAACAGATTTCTATATGACCTCCGGAAGGTAACTGTAGTGTAAAGACTACTGCTAACTGCCATCAATGGAAGGACCCTAAACATAACGCTCTTGAAACATTAAAGTTCTTCAATTTAAGTAGTGCTGCTGATCTTAAGTCATAAAGAAATTTTAACTGCTTTACTCTCGTTTATCTGTATCTTGAAAATCCTCATTATTTTAGCATTAACTAGTAAATCCTTGTTATGGTAATTTGTAGAAGAAATGCTATAAACAAATAGGCAACTCCAGCTGGTAAACATTTAAAAACTAACTGATTTAGTAATAGGCAGATGAAAATTTGCTTAAATCTACTTATTTTTAGTATACCAAATTTCAAGGATAAATGTTTATTATATATAAAATTGTCAGCTGGTCTGCATATGTAAAAAGAAAACGTTGATGTATCACTGATTAAAAGTAAAAATATTCCAAACATACGTAAATACAAATGCATGTATAAATGTATATGAACAAGTAATGGCTCAAGTTGCCAGACATTCTTTTAGCTGAGCTTTAGAATGATACCTCAGAAACACGTATTTACAGGAGACCTTTTATGTTTTTAAAGCCGTATGTCACTGAAATGTACTTTTTTGTCTCAATATATTTAGCATTTTTATAAACCCAAGCTTTAAAGATACTAAGAACTTATTCTTTATATAGTTCTACTCTCTTTTGTCTTAAAGTCCAATTTTCACAACCTCCTCAACCCTACTCCCTTGAAAAGAAAGCCCAACTCCTGTAGCATGGGCTCTCTAGATCTGGTCCCAATCTGCCTTCCTAGTCTCATTTCCCAATGCATCTCTCCCCACAGGCCACTCCTTCATATCTATGCTAATGCTCCTTCTCCCTAAATTCTATATAGCTGAATTATTTTCACTTCTCAAGATTCAGATCAAAAGTAATCTAATTAATAAAAGTCTTCTGTATTCTCCAATGCTACTCAGAATTACTCCTTGCATGCTACTGGTTTGACATTTGTTTCATCCTGCTCTGTATTTTAGTTGTTTACAGGTCTCTTTTCTATTTCTTGTTTTTGTATACTTTTCCAAGAAACCATGTAAACACAATTAATCAACCCCAGGCAGACTGTTGTGCACTATAATAGAAGTATAGAGCATACTGGAATCCAGGAAGGCAAAGATACTTTCAAGATGCAGAAATACAAGAAAACTTACTCAAGTTAGGGAAAGAGTGAAGAATTTTGGTTATAATTCCAAGGATAAGTAAACCATAGACAGGTGGGAAATGGAATAAGATAAATTATGTTACCAGAAGAGAGAACACAGGCAAAGGCACGGAAGTAGCAAAGTATAGACATTTGGGAGGAACACTACGTAAATCAGTGTAGGTGGAATACAGGGCTCAGGGAGGCTTAGCTGGAAGCATAACCTGGGTCTAGATAATACTGCGGTAGGTTTGTCTGTAGACAGGTTTTTGCTATGTTGCCCAGGCTGGTCTTGAACTCCTGGCTTCAAGTGATCCTCCCACCTCAATCTCCTAAAGTGTTGGGATTACAAGCATGGGCCGCTGCACCCAGTCCACAATACAGTTCTAAGGTACTTTGCCTATGTATAATGAAGACAGAATTTAAAAGCAAGTTTTAGATTTGACTCTTGTCTGACATCGGTCAAATTACATTGCTTAGGAATCTGCTCCTCTTTTGGAAACTTAAGATTAATTTTATTTTGAAGCTACGAAATTAAATGAGCTAGCATCTGGCCCATTAATAGTCTTATAATAAACAACAGTTTCATTACCCTAAAATTTTATTTCAATAAAAATTTCAATTATTTTATCATATGTGATGTTGAAAGATATCTGAGTACTGAATTTATCTAACTGAAAGCAGGATACACGATGAAATACACATACCGATGAAAGGAAAGTTCCTAGAAACTAGAGAGGTAGACATGACAGCAACTGATAACTGCATTTACAAAATCTGTGCCTGGTGGCCAGTCAACTACTCCAATACCATTTACTACTGAGATGCATCATACACTAAGGTATATGCTAAATCCCTAATTACCTGAGGTATACTTTGGGAATCTATCGTGATTCCATCAATCTACTCTGGTGTCAATACCATATTGTGCTTTTAATATTCCTTGAAAGTCTGATAGGACAAATCTCCTATCCACCTCTTCACTTATTCTCCTCAAAATTTTATTACACATGAATTATAATCAATACTATAACACTCCAAAAGAGAATCCTGCTAGGATTCAACCGCCACTCTAAATTTATAGATTTAGAACCAACTACTGCCTTTACAATGCTTAATATTTCTGTCTTAGAAATAGTGTTTCTATTTATTTATTTATTTATTTTCAGTGAGATCTTGTGTATTTCCTTTATGGGCTTTTTGTTTTTTAAATAGTTTTTTTTTTTTTTTTAAATAGACACAGGGTTCCACTGCTACCCCAGGCTGGAGTTCAGTGATGCAATCATAGCTCCCTGAAGCCTCGACCTCCTGGTCTCAAATGATCCTCCTGCCTCAGCTTACCAGCTGAGACTACAGGAATATGCCACTACATCCATCTAATCTGAGACCCAAGCTGGCCTCAAACTCCTAGCCTCAAGTGATCCTCCTGCCTCAGTCTATCAAAGTATTGGGATTACAGGCATAAGCCACTGAGCCCAGCCTTAAACATGTTTTTAGCCCATTATATTTACTTTCTTTCTTTCTTTTTTTTTTGAGATGGTGTCTTGCTCTGTCGCCCAAGCTGGAGTGCAGTGGCACCATCTTGGCTCACTGCAAGCTCCACCTCCCAGGTTCATGCCATTCTCCTGCCTCAGCCTCCCACGTAGCTGGGACTACAAGCACCTGCCACCACGCCCGGCTAATTTTTTTGTATTTTTAGTAGAGACAGGGTTTCACTGTGTTAGCCAGGATGGTCTCGATCTCCTGACCTAGTGATCTGCCCACCTCGGCCTCCCAAAGTGCTGGGATTATGGGCTTGAGCCACCGGGCCTGGCCCATGCCCATTATATTTTCTAAGCAATTAATTAGAAAAGCTTGGCCAGGCATGGTGGCTCACGCCTCTAATCACAGCACTTTGGAAGGCCGAGGCAGGTGGATTGCTTGAGCAGGAGTTTGAGACTAGGCTCGGCAAGATGGGGAAACCCCGTCTCTACTAAAAACACAAAAATTAGCTGGGCATGGTGGCGCACACCTGTAATCCCAGCTACCTGGGAGGCTGAGGCAGAGAATCACTTGAACCTGGGAGGTGGAGGTTGCAGTGAGCTGAGATCAGGCCACTGCACTCCAGCCTGGGTGACAGACAGCAAGACTTTATCTTAAAAAAAAAAAAGAAAAGAAAAAAAGGCCAGGCACGGTTGCTCACGCCTGTAATCCCAGCACTTTGGGAGGCTGAGGTGGGCAGATCACAAGGTTGCGATATCAAGGCCATCCTGGCCAACATGGTGAAACCCCGTCTCTACTAACAATACAAAAATTAGCTGGGCATGGTGGCACGTGCCTCTAGTCCCAGTTACTCAGGAGGCTGAGGCAGAAGACTCACTTGAACCTGGGAGGCACAGGTTGCAGTAAGCCGAGATTGCGCCACTGCACTCCAGCCTGGCAACACAGCGAGGCTCTGTCTCAAAAAAAAAAAAAAAAGAAAGAAAGAAAAAGAAAAAGAAAAGCTTTATTACAGGAAAGGTTTGAAATTTTATTTATTCATTTATTTTTGAGACAATGTCTCACTGTCACCCAGGCTGGAGTGCAGGGGTGCAAACAAGGCTCAGTGCAACCTTGACCTACTGGACTCCAGCAATCCTCTCATCTCAGCCTCCCAAAGTGCTAGCATTACAGGTGTGAGTCATCATTCCTGGCCACAAACAAAAATTTAATAATAAGTAGCCATCTGAGATCGTAGGGTTCCTACCAGTTTTAGCAGCTGTTTCTTTGAGGTATTCCAGGTATATAAATCATATAACCCATGTTAGAATTCATCTATATTTTTTTCAAATGTATCTTTATCACTGTGGTATGTTACATTATGTGGCAATTACTAAACAATGTTAAAATGATAATGACAGTACACAATATTGGGTAACTTTATTTTCTGATTTTAATGGGAGCACATTCATTGTTTAGCCCTGGGAAGAATGATGCCTTTGGGTTTGAAAAACACATAACAGAAATATACTCACATATATACATACAAATTCACACACATTTCCTGTTAAGGAAGCATTCATTTATTCCTCTCTACTATGGATTTTAATTTTTGTGGCTTTTATATTCTAAGAGTGCTTTAGTTTTATCAGTTTTGATTTTTTAGAACTTCTATAACCATCATCATCTGCACTTTCTCCCCAGGTTACTTAATGTGAATTTTATCAACAGACTTCCTAATACATATTCATCATTATATTCAAAGGAAGAATACCATCCAAGCCTAATAAAAGTACTATTATTTCAATGTAATGCTGTATTTTCCACTTGTTAAGTTAGATGTTGTACATCAGTATTCGTATGTAAGACTGATATACAGCAACAGTTTTCACAAGTGGGGTCCAAGGACCACTGAGCGTCCCCTAGACACTTCAAGGTCTGGCAGGTCAAAGCTATTACTAAGCCATTATTTGCCTTTTTTCCATGTGTTGATTTGCACTAATGGTACAAAACCAGTGGTAAAACTACCAGCACCTTAACATGATTCAACTCAGTGGCAACAAACTATATTAACAGGATGTAGTCTTCATTATCATGCAAATTTCAGGATGGGGAGAAAAGCCAGTTTCACTTAAGAATGTACTTGTTAAGTGAGGTGCAGTGGCTCACGCCTGTAACTCCAGCACTTGGGAGGCCAAGGTGGGTGGATCACCTGAGGTCATGAGTTCGAGACCAACCGGGCCAACATGGCAAAACCGTCTCTACTGAAAATACAAAAATTAGCCGGGTGTGCTGGTGCGCACCTGTAGTCCCAGCTACTCAGGAGGCTGAGGCACGAGAATTGCTTGAACCCGGGAGGCGGAGGTTGCAGTGAGCTGAGATTATACCACTGCCCTCCATCTTGGGTGACAGAACAAGACTCTCTCAAAAAAAGAATGTACTTGTTGAAGCAGTACAAATTGTTAATGGCATTTAATTCTGATATTTGAGTATGTATCTTTTTAATATTCTCTGCGATGAAATGGGAAATACTCATAAGCACTTCTACTGTACAACAAAATATGATAGTTATCTTGAGAAGATGTGCAATGATTTGACTTGCAAACTGAGGCAGCTGCTTTTTTCATGGACCACTATTTTTACCAGCAAAGAAAACTAACAAACTACAGTCATCCAAACTTGGGTATTTTCCAGACATTTTCTCAAATAGGAACAAAGTCAGCTTGTCACTTGAAGGAAAACAACAGTATTTATTGTCAATTATAAAATTGGAACTTTCTAGAGAAATTAGAATATTAGAAAACTTATATCCTCCACCGTGAGCTTAACAGTTTCAAAATACTGAAAAGCTTTTCTGATGAGATCACTGGTGGTACAAATTATATAATATAAAACATTACATTTGGAAGATCTGTTCAGTGAAGCAGCATTTTTCAAATGACCAATGCATAATGTCACAAAATCATCACAGATAAAAGATCCATTCAAAGTGCAAGACAGAACAATGGGTTTCAATATAGCACAGTATAAAATATTCCTTCATATGGTTTCAGATTACACATTACAACCTGTAAAAAACTACCAATCATCTAATTTTTGTGGTTTCTAAGAAGAATATGCACCATTATCCAAAAAGGCTATTGAAAACAGCACATCACAGATATGCGGATCCAAGTGTCATGTCTATTAAACCAGACAGATCTGCCATTCCAACAACTTTTATTTTAGAAACTATAGACGTTATAGACTTTAAAACATGTTAACATTATTATGTTAAAATGAATTCATAAATATCTTTAATTTCTAATATGGTAAATCTCAGTAGATACAAAAACTCCTGGGATCTTTAATAATTTGAGCATAAAGTTCTCAAACCAAAAAGTTTGAGAAGCACAACTCTACAGAATATTTTATGCCATCAGTTTATGAAGGTATACATGATTCATTTTTTTCAATATGGGAAGTTTCCCTCTTTTCCTATCTTCTGGTACAACCAAAATCTAATTCCTTTAAAGTTTAAAAAATTTCACCTGTGTAAACCACCTAGGCCTGAGGGTTTGTGTGTACTGGATGAGGTGGCAGATAGTCAGAGAAAAGAAGGATTCATTTAATTCTAATCTACTTTCAATTTCTTCACTGATTATAATCCTTTTTATCTCATAAGCAATGTACATTGTGTGATATAAAGGTTCTTCAGCTGACTGCTAGAAGGCTTCGGGTAATGTGATCCTCATGTTTAAAAACAATTAAATATATATATATATATGGCCACACAGAGCTTTCTGCCTTCATTCATCCCATTTTGTCCCAATGTGTGTTTTCCATTCTCTTCCTCCATCACTTTTTGTTTTGTTTTTTGAGACACAGTCTCGCTCTGTTGCCCAGGCTGGAGTGCAGTGGCACGATCTTGACTCACTGCAGCCTCCACCTTCCGGGTTCAAGCGATTCTCCTGCCTCAGCCTTCCCAGCAGCTGGGATTACAGGTGCTAGCTACCACGCCCCACTAATTCTGTATTTTTTAGAGATGGGGTTTCACCATGGTGGCCAGGCTGGTCTCAAACTCCTGACTTCAAGTAAACCACCGGCCTCAGCCTCCCAAAGTACTGGGATTACAGGCGTGAGTCATTGTGCCCTCTATCACTTTTTTTTTTTTTGGGGGGGGATGGAGTCTTGCTGTTGCCCAGGCTGGAGTGCAGTGGCACAATCTCCGCTTACTGCAACCTCCACCTCCCAGGTTCAAGCAGTTCTCCTGCCTCAGACTCCCAAGTACCTGGGATTACAGGTGTGTGCCACCACACTCAGCTAATTGTTTATTTATTTATTTATTTTTGAGATGGAGTGTCGCTCTCTTGCCCAGGCTGGAGTGCAGTGGCGCCATCTCGGCTGACTGCAAGCTCTGCCTCCTGGGTTCATGCCATTCTCCTGCCTCAGCCTCCTGAGTAGCTGGGACTACAGGTGCCTGCCGCCATGCCCGGCTTTTTTTTTTTTTTTTTGGAAGTTTTGGTAGAGATGGGGTTTCACTGTGTTAGCCAGGATGGTCTCGATCTCCTGACCTCATGACCTCATGACCTGTCCATCTCGGCCTCCCAAAGTGCTAGGATTACAGGCATGAGCCACTGTGCCCGGCTTGTTTTGTATTTTAGCAGAGACGGGGTTTCACCATGTTGGCCAGGCTGGTCTCAAACTGCTGACCTCAGATGATCTACCTGCCTCGGCCTCCCAAAGTGCTGGGATTACAGGTATGAGCCACCGTGCCCGGCCTCCCTCCATCACTTTTTAATCTATGCTACTTCTATTATAAAATATTTGTAATCTGCCTAAAATACTTTCTGGAACAAAGCAAATTATAAATAAAATAACTCATTCACTATGGTGTAAAGCCATTTAAAGCAAATTAGTGTTATCACTCTTGATCAGTTTTACAAGTATCTGTACAATACTGACACTAGGTCTCATCATTCCTGAGCCTACAGAGAAACAACCTAGCATTACTGTAAATAAGGTGAGGGAAGAAATATGTACTGAAAACTTATTTACATTTAATTCTCACAACCCTAAGCATGTTATCAGTCCTCTCTTACTTTTGAAGAAAAAAACTTAAGAGCATATGGGACCCTAAACCATAAGCGCAGGAAGTAGCTGAGCTGGCATTAGAACCCAACCCTGTAAGATTCTAAAGGCCACACACTTTTCGGTACACTCCGTTGCCTCATTATAGTCAGATTTGTTTCCTTTATCAGAAACTTCCTTTCATTTTCTTCATGTCTGAAAAGAAATTAATGCTATGAAATCAAAATTGAAGCATCTTCTTATGTTTTGTTGTTTTATTTCTGTTTTTTTGAGACAAGGTCTCGCTCTGCTGCCCAGACTAAAGGGCAGTGGTGCAATCACAGTTCACTGTAGCCTCGACTTCCCTTGGGTTCAGGTGATCCTTGTACTGCAGCCTCCCAATAGCTCAGGCTATAGGTGTGGGCTACCACACCCACCTGATTTTTGTATTTTTTGTAGAGACGGAGTTTGGCCACGTTGCCCAGGCTGGCCTCAAACTCCTGGGCTCTAGTGATCCACCTGCCTTGGCCTTCCAAAGTGCTGAGATCACAGGTGTGAGCCACTGTGCCCGGTGAATCTCTTTATAAAATTGTAAGTATCTTAACAAAATAAAAACATGCTGAAATATATAAACTAGAAAATAAAAATTTCTCCTCCCTAGTCTTCTTGAAAGTCCATGTTCAGATTAGCAATTTGAGTCTTCTGTTTTACTTAAATGAGATCAATCTCAATACAGCCTTCTGTAACTAACTATTCATGCTGCTTTTCCATTTCTTTATCTCCAAATCAACTATTTCCTTTTTTTTTTTTTTTTCCTGAGACATAGTCTCACTCTGTCACCCAGGCTGGAGTGCAGTGGCACAATCTCGACTCACTGCAACCTCTGCCTCCCGGGTTCAAGCTACCTGAGGCAGGATGCTCCTGCCTCAGCCTCCCAAGTAGCTGGGACTACAGGCACACACCACTGCGCCCAGGTAATTTTTGTATTTTTAGTAGAGACAGGGATTCACCATGTTGGCAAGGCTGGTCCTGAACTCGACCTCAAGTGATCCGCCCGCCTTGGCCTCCCAAAGTGTTGGGACTACAGGCGTGAGCCATTGTGCCTGACCATTTCCTTCTTAGTAACTGTACAGCATGCTATAAAATGGATAAACCAAGCTTTCCCCCCATATGGTTCACTGAGAACATATTCCTAAAAAAAAAAACCAAATATACTCATGCCTCAGAGTCTTTATTACTTTGCCATTTCTTCATTCAGGTCTCTGCTCAAATGTCACTTAAAGGGAGATGCCTTTCTTGACCCTCTATATCATCTTAGCTCTCATCATTTTTCTGCAAGTTAACTTTGTGATAAAAAGCTGGATACTATTTGCTAATACCTCCCTTAGAATTCTTGGATTAATATCTTATACAATTTTTCTTTTTTGAGACAGTCTCAATCGCCCAGGCTGGAGCGCGGCAGAGCAATCTCTGCTCACTGCAACCTCCGCCTTCTGGGTTCAAGCAATTATTGTGTTTCAGCCTCCTGAGGAGCTGGGACTACGGGCGCCTACCACCACACCCAGTTAGTTTTTGTATTTTTAGTAGAGACAGGGTTTCACCATGCTGGCCGGGCTGGTCTCAAACTCCTGACCTCAAGTGATCCACCCGCCTCAGCCTCCCAAAGTGTTGGGATTACAGGCATGAGCCACCATACCCGGCCTGATTTTTATATTTTTAGTAGATATGGGGGATGAGGGCGTTCACCATGTTGGCCAGGCTTGGTTTCAGACTCCTGGCCTCAAGTGACCCTCCCACCTCGGCCTCCCAAAGTGCTGGGATTACAGGCATGAGCCACCGTTCCCGGCCTAATATCTTATAAAATTTTTCATGCTGTCTTTGTCAAGTACCGATATGTGTGTCATATTGATTTTGTAAAAGAAAAGATTCCAGGTAGTTTTATTTCCTATGTAGTTTATTTATTTATTTTTTGAGACCAATTCTCATTCTGTCACCCAGGCTGGAGTGGAGTGGTGCGATCTTGGCTGACTGCAACCTCTGCCTCCCAGGTTCAAGCAATTCTCATGCCTCAGCCTCCCAAGGAGCTGGGATTACAGGTGTGTGCTACCATGCCCGGCTAATTTTTGTTTTTAGTATATACGGGGTTTTGCCATGTTGCCTAGTCTGGTCTTGAACTCCTGGGCTCAAGTGATCCACCCGTCTTGGCCTCCCAAAGTGCTGCGATTACAGGCGTGAGCCACCGCACCCAGCCTGTAGTTTGGAGTAATGGTTAAAAGTTTAGATCCTAAGGTAACACCTAGCAGTGTTTAAATCTCAATTTTGCCACTTGCTAGTTTTATGACCCTGGACAAATTCTTCACCTCTTAAGGTTCAGTTTTCTTAACTATAAAGAGAAGACATAGGGTTGTTATGAAGCTTAACTGAGATAATTCAAGTGAAACTCTTCGAATAATGCTGATATTGTATATGAACTAAATAGATGTTAACTATCTTTAATAGAAGCCCTAGTTTCCAATACAATCAGGACCAAGAGTTGGCTGGTTGGGTTTAACAAAAAAAAAAATGGGTTAGAAGGAATCGTTTAAAAAAAAAAGATACACAGATACATAATTTAAACATTTTATTTTAACTGAAAGTTTATAAATGTACATTTGTTTTCCCATCTTCTGACAAAGGCCAAGGCTTTCTCTTTGAACAGAGGATTCACTGAATGGAATTCTGTATTAGCTCTCTTGTACAAACCACGCCCATAACACATCATCAAGGATTTTTAGTTTTGATTTCTTTAAATAAATCTAGAAATTAAAAACACTTTCAAAGCAATCTAATACCACATCTTGGATTTTTATAACTTTTCTAACTTACACAATTACTTGTCCATCCCTAATTAGACAGCAATGTCTTAAACTTTTTGTAAAGCACTGTATCTATGCTTAATTAAACTATGTAATTATAATAATAAAAAGCATAAAAATTGAAAACTAACAACTACCTCCTGTTCAGCATACTCTTCAACTGGTGGGATAAATACATAGTCTTACTAGAAAGTGACAGCCTACTAGCTACAAGCATTCAGCTTGCCATGTTATCAAGCCAGTTTTTCTTTACAGAGGGAATGAAGAGCATCAATTAATCTAATAAGACTCTTCAAGAGAAGACTGAAAAAGAAAGCTTGTACTGAATTATTCTTA
The DNA here is from genome assembly GCF_029281585.2 of Gorilla gorilla gorilla. Taxonomy (NCBI): domain Eukaryota; kingdom Metazoa; phylum Chordata; class Mammalia; order Primates; family Hominidae; genus Gorilla; species Gorilla gorilla. The sequence goes on from NC_073230.2 coordinate 51,107,123, forward strand.
TGTTCTGGAATAGTTTAAAGAACACTACAAGTACTGGTTTCTAAAAGATGTGCAATAATTTATCAAAGAAAATAATGGGGCTGGTTTTTTATTTTGGAGACAGGGTCTCACTCTGTCAACCAGGCTGGAATGCAGTGGTGTCATTAGCTCACTGCAGTCTCGACTTCCTGGGCTCAAGTAATCCTCTCACCTCAGCTTCACGAGTAGTACGGACCACATGTTCACACTCCAATGACTAGCTAATTTGTTGTTGTTGTTGTTTTTGTTTGTTTGTTTTAATTTGTAGAGACAAGTTCTCACTATATTGCTCAGGCTGGTCTAAAACTCCTGGGCTCGAGTGATCCTGCCTCGGCCTCCCAAATGCGGGGATTACAGGCATGAGCCACCGCACTCAGTCTTTTAATTTCTTTATACTCTCTTTTCATACGAAGTTAAACTAGTAGACTAATTTATATTGCATATATGTGTGAATAAACCCAAGACCAGATCATAGGTTTCTTCATAAATTTTACATTTTATGTATTATAATTCATTTTTATTTCCTGGGTTTATTTTGCTGCTTTTGTCTAGTTTGTCTGTAGAATGCTTAATTAATTTGCTTTCCTTTTCTTATTTAGTAGTATACTTAAGGTTGTGATTTTCTCCTAAGCACAGGGTTATTAGCCCATGGATTTTTATACTTATCACTCTTTTTAAACCTAGATGTTCTAAAGCAAGCTTGTCCAACTCGCAGTCCATGGGCTGCATGCAACCCAGGATGGCTTCGAATGCAGCCCAACACAAATTCATACTTTCCTAAAATATTATGAGAATTTTTTTTTGGAATTTTTTTTTAGCCTATCAGCTATCATTAGTGTTACTGTATTTTATGTGTGGTCTAAGACAACTATTCTTCTTCCAGTGTGGTCCAGGGAAACCAAAAGACTGGACAACCCTGTCTTAAAGTTTGATTTCTCTTTAATCCAGGATTTTTTAGCATATGTAAATTTTTAGATAGTTAAGAGACTTTGTTGTTTCCATGTTTATATTAATTTCTAGTTTTATTCTATTTTAGAGAATTTAGCCTATAGTATTTCAACGTTTTGGAGTTTCTTCCTCTATTAATATATAACTAACTTTTGTAAATGCCCAATTAGCACTGAAAGGTATATTTCTTTTTTCCAAGAGTATCAGTTCTTCTTAACCCTTTTTACTTGTCTATCGCACAATTAAAAAGGTAAGACACATTTTGGGAGGCTGAGACAGGATGATCGCTTGAGTCCAAGAGTTGGAGACCAGCCTGGGCAACATAGAGAAAGCCGGTCTCAAAAAAAAAAAAAATATATATATATATATATCACCCAGCATGGTGGTGCATGCCTGTGGTCCCAGCTACTTGGAAGGCTGAGGCAGGAGGATTGTTTGGCTCCAGGAGGTCAAGGCTGCAGTGAGCCATGACTGCCCCAATTCACTCCAGCCTAGGCAACAAAGTGAGATACTGTCTCAAAAAATAGGAAAAAAAAAAAAAAGTAACATAAAAGTTTTCTATGTTTCGGGTGAACTCCTTCCCTTCTTCTTTTTCATAATTTTATTAAAAGTGAGGCAACTGGCTGCTTTGGAGTTGAAGCACTACTAGTTTCTGGCTTCGGGTACTTCTGACTATAGCCAAGTTATCCCCAGAGAAGAAGCAGGCTCTAACTAGGGCACTCATCTTTCCCTGCTGTACCCTATAGTAAAAACCTTGCCTAACTACCAAAAAGGGCAATAGTAAGATTTTTAGTTTGATTCAATTTGTCTGTTTATGATATGATGTTGAGGTCCTTCTCTGGTTACTATTTGTTGCTTTATGTTCATTTTGTTGAGTCGGTAAAGTAAAATTCTGTAAATCTGTACCCCCTATCAATATCTTTCCTAAAAAACTTCATATGTATTTTGAAACTTTCATGGAAATTTTATAAGTTGCACGTTTACATTATTACATATGAAACTGAAGCCCCACCTTTTTTTTTTTTTTTTTTTTGAGACATAATTTCGCTCTTGTTGCCCAGGCTGGAGTGCCATGGCACAATCTCGGCTCACCGCAACCTTCGCCTCCTGGGTTCAAACGATTCTCCTGCCTCAGCCTCCCAAGTAGTTGGGATTATAGGCGTGGGCCACCACGCCGGGCTAATTTTGTATTTTTAGTAGAGACAGGGTTTCTCCATGTTGGTCAGGCTGGTCTCAAACTCCCAACCTCAGGTGATCCACCCACCTAGGCCTCCCAAAGTGCTGGGATTACAGGCGTCAGACACCGTGCCTGGCCAAAGCCCATTTTTAAAATTAAAATCATTTTAAAATACAAGACGGGCTGGATGAGGTGGCTCATGCCTGTAATCACAGCACTTTGGGAGAACGAGGCAGGGGGCAGTCACCTGAGGTTGGAAGTTCAAGACCAGCCTGGCCAACATGGTGAAACCCCGTCTCTGCTAAAAATACAAAAATTTGCTGGGCATGATGGTGGGCACCCGTAATCTGAGCTACTCAGGAGGCTGAGGCAGGAGAATTGCTTGAACCCAGGAGGCAGAAGTTGCAGTGAGTGGAGATCATGCCACTGCACTCCAGCCTAGGTGACAGAGTGAGACTCTATCTCAAAAAAATAAAATAATAAAATAAAATAAAAGATAAAGAGAAAAGCAACTAAAATGTATGAGTAATTGCTTATGAACTAGGTCCTACGATAGGCTCCAAATAATGAAGGCCTACGCTAGGGGGTATATGCATGTATTTTAGTGTGTATACACACATATATAGACACGTAAATACACATAAAAATATGTGTATTTACAAGAGTATTTTTAAACAATACCCCAAAACATGAATTTTTCATTTCTTTCATAATTAAAAAATATGTATCTAGCATTCTCTCCTATATTTACTCTTCCTTGCCAGTCTTTTTTTTTTTTTTGAGACGGAGTCTTGCTTTGTCGCCCAGGCTGGAGTGCAGTGGCACGATCTCGGCTCACTGCAAGCTCCACCTCCCGGGTTCACGCCATTCTCCTGCCTCAGCCTCCCGAGTAGCTGGGACTACAGGCGCCCACTACCACGCCCGGCTAATTTTTTGTATTTTTAGTAGAGACGGGGTTTCACCGTGTTAGCCAGGATGGTCTCGATCTCCTGACCTCGTGATCCGCCCGCCTCGGCCTCCCAAAGTGCTGGGATTACAGGCGTGAGCCACCGCGCCCGGCCTCTTCCTTGCCAGTCTTATCTTTTGGGCCTCAAGTCCTCTGACTTAAAAAAATGCACACATGCACGCACGCATGTACACATACACGTGCACCCACCCAGGGGCTTTGATATCCTTAATTTCACTGGAACAAGTATCAAAGTGCCTACATTTCAGTTTGTCCTCCATTTAGCAGCCATAAGCCCTCCAGAGAACCATGTTGTTCTCTTCCTGAAAAGACAAACTTGAGAGAGTTTAAATTTCCTGTGGAGTATGACACTCTCCCAATTCCCACCAATATTATAATCAGCAGCTTACCTTATTAATTCTAGTTGTGCAAGTTCCTGATTTGCTTGAAATATAGGTTTTTTAGTGAAGAGTTCGCCAAGGATACAGCTAATGGAAAAAATACCCGTCATTACCAAATGATCTATTTTAATTCACTACCAAAAGTTTCAAGTAAAATAAACCAGTAAATAAGGCTATCTTACCCACAGCTCCATACATCAATGGCTGGTGTGTATCGTTCTTCTCCCAGTAGCAGTTCAGGTGGACGGTACCATAAAGTAATTACCTTGTTAGTATACGGCCGACTAAAAAACACAGAAAACAGTCTTTAGAGTTAGTATTTGTTGCAGTAAGAGAGATTCTCTGAGGAAATATTATTTTACTAAAGCAATCCCTATAATCCTAAAAACACTTTCATCTGCCTACTAAAAAATACAGACATCCAAAGGTATCTAATATATGATCATAAAATGTATGTGAGGGCAACCTGTTTAACTAAAAAATTCCCTTAATATATGAAGATAAAAACAAAAAGTAGTTGACTGATAGGCTGGGCACCGTGGCTCACGCCTGTAATCCCAGCACTTTGGGAGGCCGAGGCTGGCAGATCACGAGGTCAGGAGATCGAGACCATCCTGGCTAACACGGTGAAACCCCATCTCTACTAAAAAAAAAATTAACCAGGCATGGTGACAGGTGCCTATAGTCCCAGCTACTCAGGAAGCTGAGGCAGGAGAATGATGTGAACCTGGGAGGCAGAGCTTGCAGTGAGCCAAGATACCGTCACTGCACTCCAGTCTGGGTGACAGAGCAAGACTCTGTCTCAAAAAAAAAAAAAAGTAGTTTACTGGTATTAACTGCAATTTGGTCAAAGCAAAGCTTTAGTATCAACTCAATTGTTGAGTACTGTTTTTCCTTTCCATAAAAACCTTTAATGGGATTAACTGATTTAAAGAGCGTTGACTGGTTCTGATCAAATCTTGTTAAATTACTAATGGATGACAAGATATAGTTAAAACAGAGACCACCTAACAAAAGTTTTCAATTGATTATATTTTTGGCAATTTTTCACTGATTCACATACCCACTGTAGTGTGTGAATAGAAAAAAGCACACAAATGCAGAGTGTCTACTCAAGTATCTACTTGAGGTCTACTCTACAAAGTAGCAATACATATCGTACTTTATCAAATAATTCCTTTATCACCTTCCGAAAAGAGGACATAAATATACTGCTACCTCTTTATTTGCCACAGACAAGACTATTTAGTCAAGTTATATTAGGGTCAGGTTTGACGAAAACAGCACAAATTATCTGGCAATGTAAAGTGTTCAACGCTCAGAGAATGGTCACGTTCTAGCTGATTGACACGCTTGAAGAGAATCTTAAGTAGTCAGAGGAGGTTCTTTGGCTGATCTGTAGTTACTTACTTCAGGGAGATCACATATATATTCAGATCAGCTATAAACATCTCTGGAAAATATCCAGATGTTTTCCAAATCACAAGGACTCAAAAGCCATAGCAAATTCCCCAGAAAGGCTGTATTCCAAGCCCATTTACCTAAGCTTGGCTTGGTCCTGGACCAGTCTTGTTAAGGAAATGGAGCATTCAATTTAGAAAGCAATTCCCTCTTGCCACCTATAGATTTGCAGTTCCAGGCAGTGTAAGATCTGCCTGACCTGCTCTGCCCCCATCCAGCCAAATTTCTCCAAATAACTTAAGCACTAGCATTATAAAACTATCAATTTGGGCATTATAGCATTACCACAGATAGGACTATAGTTAACAGTGCTCCAAAGCTAGCAAAAACATTTGACTTTGGTAAAAATTGTGAAAAGAGGACAGAATAAGATGAATATTTTTAATAGTAAATTAAGATTAGGTTTTTCTAACATTATTAATGTACTTTTCTCAGTGATTTTTGCTTGTTTACTGGAATCACTTATCTTCACATAATGAGCAAGTCTTTCAAATTTTAGCTACTCTAGTTAAACTGAACTTAATAATTCTTTAAAATTATGCTCACCTCTTTATGCTTTAGCCCCCCCCCTTTTTTTTTTTTTTTTTGAGACGGAGTCTCACACTTGTCGCCCAGGCTGGAGTACAGTGGCGCAGTCTCAGCTCACTGCAACCTCCGCCTCCCGGGTTCAAGCGATTGTCCTACCTCAGCCTCCTGAGTAGCTGGGATTACAGGCGCCCGCCACCACTCCTGGCTAATTTTTGTACTTTTAGTAGAGACGGGGTTTCGCCACGTTGGCCAGGCTGGTCTCAAATTCCTGACCTCAGGTGATCTGCGCACCTCGGCCTCCCAAAGTGCTGGGATTATAGGCGTGAGCCACTGTGCCCAGCTGCCTTATCCCCTTTTAATAAAATCCCTTCCCTATTTTTCTCATTCAAGTGCTATACTTGCTTTTCAACACAGTAAAAGATGCATATGCATAAAGTCTAATCTCTATTAATAATATATTTATCTTCACATTCTTAAATTTACATCATACTTACCTGTCTTAACTCCCTATTTTGTATTTTCCCAGAAAGTTAAAAAACCTCGTAACATTCTTTATTATGAACCCCACACACAAAGCCCAGAACAATGCTAGGCACAGGTCAGGCACCTTAATGTATATTGCCCTCTAACTTTAGATGACACATGATTAACTGGGTGGAAGAACAAAATTTGTAAAAATTATGACAACTAGTTTCTCAAACACATCAAGGATCTATGAGTGTATCAAACCTATACAATGGTGTTATAAAAGTGCAACTGGATAACTAGGCTCAAGGAAATGTTTAAATTTATATAAATCTATCTACAAATAATTTTTATTTTACTTTAAAAAATATTTTTAGTGTCTTGTATTTTTTAAAAAATCTTAAAAATTAAAAGTATGTTGAATTGTAGAGAAACTAAACAAATTCAGGTGACTAAAAAGGAATAAAAGATTATTTTATATATTGTATATCAAATTCTAAGCAATATGTAGCATCATCTAATGCAATACTTAGCAGTCACCTTAGCAAACTAGAATATACTTTTTATTAATTGCTATAATGTTTTATTAATTCAGACGTGAAAATAGTAAATTTTCAAAAATAAACACAAAACCACATGAAATATATTTCTAACTGTACAGAAAAATATTTAACGTGTACTAATTAATGGCCTTTCCAAATGCTTAGTTTCTGTTAGACAAGAAATAAGAACTAGGCAAAATACTGAGAGAAAACATTCAACTGTAAAATTTAATCTAGGAAGCTGAATTTTAAAACACTAATGTAATTTCAAAAATATGGAAATGCTTTGATTTATGAAGCAAACATTCAGACTGATACATACTTTTTATAAAACAAAAAGTACCACACTCTAAAAATTATTTTTACATTCAAGGAAGTGTCAACAGAGTAGAGATCAAAGACTATCTGTTCATTGATAGATTCCAATACTTTGCCTCTGAACAATCCCAAGAAGGCTGGGTGCAGTGGCTCATGCTTGTAATCCCAACACTTTGGGAGGCCGAGGTGGGTGGATCACGAGGTCAGGCATTCAAGACCAGCCTGGCCAAGATGGTAAAACTCCATCTCTACTGAAAACACAAAAATTAGCCAGGCGTGGTGGCATGCATCTGTAATCCCAGCTAATTGGGAGGCTGAGGCAGAGAATTGCTTAAACCCTGGAGGCAGAGGTTGCAGTGAGCCGACATCGCGCCACTGCACTCCAGCCCGGGTGACAGAGCGAGATTCTGTCTCAAAAAAGAAAACAAAACAAAACAAAAAACAAAAAGCAATCCCAGGAATTCCAGAGATGGAAGGCAGGGAAGATGAGATACGGTTATGGCCTTCCCTACCTTAAGACCTGATAAGCTGCACCGTATCCACAACAAACCAAGCAGTGTGATAAGGAGTGTGCCCCTTGGCTGGCACGTTTTCAACCTCCTATTGGTCTAGATATACATAGAAAAACAGAACAAAATCCTAGATCCTTGAAGTATTTGGGGGTTCTAGATAATCTCAGTTAAAATTTATAAAGCAGGGTTGCTGCCTTTGTTAAAGACCATTCTAAGTGAAAAAAAAAATCATATAAAATGAAATACCTAAACTAGCTCTAAAATGTTTCATTTTTCCAACAACATATGATAAAGTCTGTACTTCTTTCTTCCTGCTTGAAGGCAACCCTCCCATGTACTTCTTTCTTCCTGCTTGAAGGCAACCCTCCCATGTACTTCTTTTATACTATAATTTATACTGTTTTGAGACAAAGAGAGTCTTCAGTAAACTAAATTCATCATATACACAAAATGCCATGTCATCTTTAAGACATTCACAATCCATTGCAGAAAAATCTATCAAACCTACAAAAGAAATCTGGGATCTACTTTCTAACACCTACCCAGCTTTTGATGTCAAAAATCAAAGTGTCATTCTTGATTCATATTTCCCTCAAATTTCCAAACAACTTCTGCCAATTCTACATCCAAAATAGATCCCCAATCCAAATACCTAGTCCAAGCCATTATTCTTTTCACTGGTATGACCACAACAATATCTTAACTGGTTTCCTGGCTTCCATCTCTAATCGCACCCCCCCGCCCGCCCTGCCCGTTTTTGTTTTTGTTTTTATTATTTTATTTATTTTTTTTGAGACAGAGTCTTGCTCTGTTGCCCTGAATGGAATTCAGTGGCGCAATCTTGGCTCACTGCAACCTCTGCCTCCTGGATTCAAGCAATTCTCCTGCCTCTGGAGTAGCTTGGATTATAGGCATGCACCACCATGCCCAGCTACCCTTAACTTCTTTTCAGTTTTTTTATTAAGCATAAAACCAGGTATCAACTGCTTGCTTAAAACTGCCCAGTGATTTCCCACTGCAATCAAATAAAATTTAAACTCTACTTCAGTTGATAAGACTGTACAGCAAGGATCTTACCTCCTATTACACTGGGCAACCTTTGACCTTAAACCTCCCAAGTCTGTTCCCAGGCCGTACTGAGTTCCTTCTCCTTTGTACTTGGAATGTTCTTGGCCCAGGTCTTCATTAAGTTTTCCCTTTCTCATCACTCTGGTCTTAGCTCCAATTTACTTCCTAAAAGAGGCCTATCTTAACTCCCCTAATGAAAATTAACCAATTATCCACTACCACCCCTACTTTGACACTATAGTCGTTATTTTATTTGCTTTGTAGCACTCAGCTATTTTAAATTCCTCACCCCACATATGCATTGCCTAACTTATTAATACTTTCATATAACATAACTACATAACAATAAACACAATCTTTTCTCTCATGCTCTTTCCCCCTTTCTATTTGAACTCCTGTTTTCCTCCTTTTGATATCTTCCAAGAAAAATAACTTTTAAATTCCTCTATCATCACAGTGCTATAGAGAAACAAAACCAATTTTTTCCCAACTGATGCTGTCATCTTACTAAGATCAGCTGTCTTACTTGCCCATTCTTATTACACAAGCAAATTTAGAAGTCCTATAAGTACCTACATTATACCTTTTGCTACAAACTGCATCTCTGTTCTTCTTTACTGTCTCAGCAAACAGCCTCACCATTCGTGGCAGATACTCATAGCTGCCCTCTAAAAATCTGTTATTCCTCCCTTCTATGGCAGCTGTCCAGCTCTGCTACATTTCCCATCCTCACTGCAGTTAGGTGTGGCCACATGACCAAGTGCTCTCCAGTGGAACATAAGCACGTGTGATAAGCGCCATTTCTAGGCCTGGCTCATTACTCTCCTCCCTCCTCTTTTCTCACCTCTGGCACCAACCTTGGAAGGCATGTGTAGAAGATGACAGATCTTCCAATCTTCTTCTCTGAATAGCTGTATTGAAGCAGTCACCATTTGACTTGGTGGTATGGTTAAATAATCTTAATTGTGCACAGGGGTAAGCAACAACTGCTCAAATTTTTTTTTTTTCTTTTGAGACAGTTTTGCTCTTGTCACCTAGGCTGGAGTGCAGTGGCGTGATCTTGGCTCACTGCAACCTCCACCTCCTGGGTTCAAGCGATTCTCCTGCCTCAGCCTCCCAAGTAGCTGGGAGTACAGGCGTCTGCCACCACACACAGCTAATTTTTGTAGTTTTAGTAGAGATGCGGTTTCACCATATTGGCCAGGCTGGTCTTGAACTCCTGACCTCAGGTGATCCATCTGCCTTGGCCTCCCAAAGTGCTGGGATTACAGGCGTGAGCCACCACGCCCAGCCACCACTCAAGATTATTAAGTGAGAAATACATATATAAACTTCTCATTCTTTAAGACACTAACTTTTGTGGTTCTCTTTGTTACAAAAGTTTAGACTATCCTAACCAACAAATCATTCATCCAGTTGCTTAAGCAGAAACCTTACAGTAGGGGGTGGAGGCAGGGATGTATCTCACAACACATTCAACCATCAAGTTCTAACAAGTCTACATCCTTATGATATAATTAATCTGTCTTTCCACTACCTGTGCCCATTCCTTGGCTCTAGCTATAATCATCCTATTTAGATTTACTGCAACAGCTTTCTTAAGTGATTGTTCTTGCTTCCAGACGTATAAGGCCAAACCACTTTCCAAAGTGCAGTCAAAGTGATAGCGTGAAATGAAACATGAATATGTTATGGCTATAGTACACATTGCTTCCATCTAGAGAATACCTACACAAGGCCTATAAAATCCATTATCATTTGGTTTTTGTTCCAATCACACTAAACCTTCAGTTCCCTGAGGCGGGTGAGCAAATGTTCATTTTCCAGAGAAAGGGGATAAAGCCAGGGAGAGAACAGAGCTGGCAAGAAAACTTTAAAGAAGTTAGTGGTACTTTAATTGTATTTTAAATATTTTTAATAAACTTTTTTAAAAAGCTTTTAAAAGGTAACAATGACAAAAGACAAATGAAAATGACCGTTACTAAGGACAAGGAAAAACACCTGATGATTTACTCAAAAATTTTGCATAATAGGTACCATGCCTCACTTTCTACCTCTCTAATGAAAAAGAAACAAATATTGAGAAAGTGTGCAGACAGAAGTATTTAATCATAAAAGCAAGTTCCAATGTAGGTGGAGTTAGAAGAGAATAAGGACAATTTCAGGTATCACCCAATTCAGTAATATAGTATACTATCAAACAAAAATCCATGTTATGATTAGGATGCTAATATTAAATCCCGTTAACCGTTTACAAATGTAAAGACAAAAGTAAAAGAGACTGAAACTATGTTTTGGCTCCAGGAAATTTAAAGCCCAGGAAAATTAAAGCACGTTGTAATACGAAAATACATTATCCAAAGACAGACAAATAAAAGAAAATCCATCCGGGCGTGGTGGCTCATGCCTGTAATCCCAACACTTAGAGAGGCAGAGGCCTACGGATTGCTTGAGCCCAGGAGTTCAGAACCAGCCTGGCCAACATGGTGAAACCCCACCTCTACTAAAAATACAAAACAAATTAGCCAGGTATCACGGTGCATGCCTGTAATCCCAGCTGCTGAGAAGGCTGAGGCATGAGAATTGCTTGAACCCAGGAGGCAGAGGTTGCAGTGAACCTAGATGACACCACTGCACCCCAGCCTGGTTGACAGAGCAAGAAAGACTCTGTCTCCAAAAAAAAAAAAAAAAAAATCCAGAATCCTCAAAAATGAATTTCAAACTTGCGCTATTAGATTTGGCTACCAACTGTCAACATCGTAGAGATGATCTTGTTTAGATCACACAAAGAAGAAGCAAACTGATGTGACACTACATATATGATGCTTTTTTCTTTCATGGATTAAAAAACAAATTACATTCTTGTGGTGTGTCTATACCCAGTATTTGCACAAAAAGCAAATTAACTCACAATGAAAAAGAAACAGGACTGAAAAACATATAGTCGAGTTCTTAGATGTTATCAAATAAATGTGTACACACAAAAAAGAAAAATCTAAAAATGAAATGAACCACTCCACTTTATTTACATAATTAGATCAACTCCAAGCAATAAACTCAATGACCCAGGAAAACACACACACACACACACACAGTCCTTCTGCCATTAAATTGGAAAACAAAATTTAGTAACTTCAGTAAGTTGTTATTGGATGGCAAGAAACTAAACTTTGTAAAGACCCAAAAATAATGGTCTCAACGTTAACTATTGTGCATTTCAATTTCTACTTTTTTTAAAATAGAGATCTCACTATGTTGCCCAGGCTGGACTCGAACTTCTGGGCTCAAGTAATCCTCACATCTTGGCCTTCCAAAGTGCTAGGATTACAGGCAAGAGCCACCAAGGCCAGTCCTTCTGCTAAATACTTTCATTTGTAAATCTCATTAATATTTTTGAAAAGAAGGCAGACACTATTTCTTTGTCTGCCAGGAAAGTAACACATTAGAAAACAAAATCAAACAATTCTTTTGTTTTTCCTTAAACCTTAAGTGATTAACCAAGTATTAAAATTTAAAGTCAGGCCAGGTGCCGTGGCTGACCCCTGTAATCCCAGCACCTTGGAAGGCCAAGGTGGGTGGATCACCTGAGGTCAGGAGTTCAAGACCAGCCTGGACAACACGGTGAAATCCCATCTCTACTAAAAATACAAAAATTCGCTGGGTGTGGTGGCAGGTGCCTGTAATCCCAGCTACTTGGGAGACTGAGGCAGGAGAATCGCTTGAACTCAGGAGACAGAGGTTGGGTTGAGCCAAGACTGCGCCATTGATTGCACTCCAGCCTGGGAGACAAGAGCGAAACTCCATCTCAAAAAAAAAAAAAAGTCATCAGATTTTAATATAACTTTCATGGGAAAAATTACAGGTAATTTTAAATATTTGTTGCTATCAAAATATTTTGTTTATAGATTTCTCATTAGATATTTCAAGAGCTTTCAAACTGCTTAAAATATAATTAAATCCAATATGACAAAGGGAGATTCAAAAGTAGAAATATCACATAACTTGCTAATCTGCTGGAAGATTAAACCTACAGCATAACTCATTTGTCAAAAATATATTTGGAGGATGCAAAGACAAAAAGCAAAATTCAGCAGACCCTTTACTACAAAAGAACTCTAAAAATTGCCATCAGCCTAATGGTACCTCTAAAGCAGACTTGAGAGGCCCCTAGAGTTCTCTACCTGGAAGATACTTCTAGGTAATCAAGGCTGAATTCAGAGTCTTACCAGAGAAGCACTCCCATATAATGAAAATAATCTTTCTGTCAAAAGATCCTGAGCTCTACTACTTATTGGTTGTGTGATCTTGCAAATGCACTTAAATTTTCTAAACTTCTGTAACTTTAAAATGTACATAAGAATGTTACCTACATCATCCATCTCAAACTACTTTCTTTTAAAATAATTCTTGTGAAAGGAAACTATGTATAATAAAGTGATGTACACAAACGTTAGTTAAGTTTGTTCTTTCCTTTTCCCTTCTTTTTCTTAAAAAAAAAAAGAAAAATGGTGGTAATATAAATTATAATCATGTACTATAAATAATACATAGAATGAATAATATACTCTAAACACATAAAAGAAGATGTGCCCAATGATGCCTGTGGGATTCAGGACAGATTTCAAAGGTGGTAGGGCCTGAATTGCACACTGAAAGAAAAAAAAAAAAATTTGTCAAACTCAGGTGGGAAGTATAATTACATACAAAAGAAACAGCTTATGTAGATTCACAAAGGCATTCAAGAGCACAGCAAGTTTAGGGAACTACAAATAGTTCAGCATTGCTATTATCAGGGGGGCTGGAATGGCAGAAGAGAAGACCATAAGGGAGAAAGACCAGAGGACAGAAAAACCAATACAATTCTATTTACAATGGCCTATATGAGAAGGTGACTGGAAACCTTTAACTAAAACAGGAAATAAAGGAAAAGGAGTAGACATTTTTCTGGGGAATGAAATAGATAGGTTTTGTAACAAGGTTTAATTTAGGGTACCCAAACCACCTGGGTAGAGATTTCCAATAAACAAAAGGCCTGGAGACCAGAAGAAAGATCAAGGATTGGAATTCAGTTTTGTAAGTATTCAGCAGTAATGTCTCGGATGATATACCCCCAACAGAAGGAGGGGGGAATTCTTTCCACTTTATAGGCTCAAAAATGAAGACTACTCCATTAGAGTTGAAGGGAGAACAATTTAATCTTGATCTTACAGTTAAAAGTCAATGATCTAAATGAGATCTCCTCTCCTGAAGCTTGTTTAATCATATTATTTATTGTCATTCATCTGTTATTAGTAATTTTTTTTATTACCATGGTTCCAATCTTGTCTAGTGATTCTCAGAAGATCCTTTTTATTACCTAGAATCCCCAAAGCTCCCTGCACTCATCTGCATCAGGAGGATCCTCCAGATGAAGATCACCTTCTCCCAGATCAGCATCAACCAAGCACTGATTTATCATGAATGCAGTCAATGTTTTAGGGAACATAAAACACAAAAGAATAAAATATGGTAATACTATCTTCCTCTCTCATTAATACCTTCAACTTTAGGAAAATTTAGTTTTGCTTTCAATAACAATGTTCTGAAAAGCCACTAGATGGCGATACTGCCTTCAAAAAGGTGTGTGTGTTTTGGGAGGGTGGTATTAGTGAGCTAATGCTCTAAGGCCCTTTTCATTTTTCCCTTCTCTCTCCTTACTGGATCATCATATGGAAATGTAGTACGCTTTCTGGTTATTGTTTAAAAAACTTTCATTTTGATCACAGTAATATTATTAAAGATACGTTTTTCAGGGCTGGGCACAGTGTCTCACACCTGTAATCCTAGCACTTTGGGAGGCAGAGGTGGGTAGATCACTTGAGGTCAGGAGTTCGAGGCCAGCCTGGCCAACATGGTGAAACCCCGTCTCTACTAAAAACACAAAAATTAGCTGGGCGTGGTGGCAGGTGCCTGTAATCCCATCTACTCAGGAGGCTGAGGCAGGAGAATCCCTTAAACCTGGGAGGCGGAGGTTGCAGTGAGCCGAGATCACACCACTGCACTGCAGCTTAAGTGACAGAGTGAGACTCCGTCTCATAAATATAAATAAACAAACAAATAAAGTGTCACATTATAGTTTCTTCTCTAGAAAATGAGGCTAGTTTCAATTAATATGGAAAACTTTTTTTCATACAGGACAGTCACATAAAGAGAGAAAGATACTCCATCCTTTTGAAAACCACTGGAGCAATGACTTGGTAAAATAAAAACTAAGAAGAGGGAAACATTGTAGCTGTCAGAAAAACTATACTTAAAAAACCATATACTAAAAGATGAACAGTTAATGAAGAAATGGGGCAAAAATCTCTATTCTCAAGTTTTAAAATTCCCAATGCAGAATGGGACAAAGTATAAATACCAATGTTCAAAATGAGAAAATGACTGAAATTTCAGAAATCATTTTCCCCTCTAATTTTAATCCAGTGGTTCTCTTTCTTTCTTCAATAGGCACATGAAGAGCAGATCCACATTGGTCACAGACCCCCAAGTACTAGCTGTTAACTCCACCCAGCTTTCCTCAAATTCAAAAAAGGAACATCCAAAATCTAATGAGAGCTGTGGTTGATGCTATTACAGTTGTAAGCTGAAATCTGCTCTATTTACAAACAAAAACCTTACACAAAATTCTTGAACACTTCAGTTATTCGATCTATATTAACTACTTAGAAAATAAAAACACTTCAAAGTGACTTTATATTTGCATGAGTATTACAGTAAGGCCCTACCTGGCTCTCTGTTTATAATGAAGCAGAAACATGAATGAAAAATCATTTGTTATATATTTATCTCAAAAAATATCTAGAAAATTTGAGACAATACACTAAATCTGTTAAAGGTAGATTTCTTTTAAAATCACAGTTATTAAGGTTCACTAGAGCAACATATGTATTTTAAAGGTATTCCATTATATTAATACTACTTCTCCAGGAGATTCTGAAGAAATCAGAATTATTCTCTTAAAAAAAAAAGAGAAGTTTTAAAGGAGTATATAAACCCCATAATGACAGGATATTTGCTCTTAAAACAAAATGACAGACTGAATTTTCCTCTTATACATTTAACTGAGCAGAAAAATTCAGTATACATTACCTGAAGATGCAAAGTTATGGGACTTTAAAACTCTGGTTCTCTAAACTCAAAATTTCTACATCAATCCAGCAGGGCAACAGGGACCATGGCCCAGTGAACACACCACACCCGGCACTCCAATGGAACCCAAATTATATTTTAAAATGAAAATCAATGGGAAAATTAAGCCTCATAATATAAAATTTGGCTTTATCATCAGCTTTTCTGAAACATATCTATTCCAAATGTGCACAAATATCTGCATAACAAGAATCTATTCGATTAAAATGGTAATTAGTTGTTTTCCATTCCATAGGAAAGGATTTACATAATTAACAACAGACACAAACTTATATTAAGCAAAATCTAACTACAGTGAAATCTCAACCAGCTTAGCAGATAGAATTCTTAATTAACCAGAACTTGCCCAAAATAATAGCCACATTAATTTAGTCATATATATGCTGCTCAGCTGGGCCTGGTGGCTCATGCCTATAATCCCAGCACTTTGGGAGGCCAAGGCAGGCAGATCACTTGTGGTCACGAGTTCGAGACCAGCCTGGCCAACATGGCGAAATCCTGTCTCTACTAAAAAATACAAAAATTAGCTGGGCGTGGTGGTGCGCATCTGTAGTCCCAGCTACTCAGAAGGCTGAAGCTGGAGAATCGCTAGAACCCGGGAGGCGGAGGTTGCAGTGAGCTGAGATCACGCCACTGCACTCCAGCCTAGGCGACAGAGTGAGACTGTCTCAAATAAAATAAAATACATATGCTTCTTAAACAGCAGAAGAAAAAAATACACTTCAAGTTAAGTTTTGGATTAAGTACACATTCAGACCAATTTTTCCTTTCAACTTCTACCAAGAGGCACTATTATATATGACAGAAAGAATAAAAAATTGGGAATTGAAAACTTAACTATACACCCTTGGCTCTGCCAACATTTTTTGATCTTTAAAGTCACTCAACCCTTCACAATAGCCAGGATAGGGAATCAACGTTAAGCGTCCACTAAGAGATGGACGGATAAAGAAAATGTGGCCTGTAATCCCAGCTATCGGTAGGCTGAGGCAGGAGAATCACTTGGACCCCGGAGGTGGAGGTTGTAGTGAGCTGAGATTGCACCACTGCACTCCAGCCTGGGCAACAGAGTGAGACTCTGTCTCAAAAAAAAACAAAACAAAACAAAAAAAGGAAAATGCGGCATATACGCACAATGAAATACTATTCAAGTCTTTAAAAAAACAAGGAAATCCTGTCATTTATGACAACATGGATGAACGTGAAGCGCATTGTGTTAAGTGGAATAAGGCAGGCACATAAAGACAAATAACTCATCATTTCACTTATACGTGAAATCTAAAAAACCTCAACTCATAGAGGTAGAGAGTAGAGCTAGTAGTTACCAGATACTGGGCATAGGCAGTATGGGGGGAAGATGCTGGCCTAAGGATATAAAAGTTCAGTTAGACAAAAGTAAATTCAAGAGATTTATTGTACAACTTGGCAGCTACACTTAATAACAATGTATTCTTGAAAATTGTTGAGAGTCGATTTTTAAGTGTTGGCACACACAAAAAAAATGTGGGGTAATGCATAGTAATTAGCTGAATGTAGCCATTTCACAATGTATACATATTTCAAAATTAAAAAAGGAAAGTAACTCAGCCCTTTCTGGGTCTCAATTCGCTCAAATGCAAAATGAGGGATATAGCTTTTGAGCTTTAAAACAGTTTTAAACTTCAAAAAAAAAAAAAAACATACAACCCTTTCCTAAAATAAAATGTTAATTTTAAGTGTAGTAGTTAAAACAAATAAAAACCAAGTAACTGGTGAAAGTTGGTACAGAGGACTGGAGGTCCAATCACAAAACCCCATCCACAGAACACTTTCTTTCCTTTCTCTCTCTCTGTCTCTCTTTCCTTCCTTCCTCCTTCCCTCCCTCCTCCCTTCCTTTTTTTTTTTTTTTTTTGGAGACAGTCTTGCTGGAGTACAGTGGTGTGATCTCGGCTCACTGCAACCTCCGCCTCCCAGGTTTAAGTGATTCTTGTGCCTCGGCCTCCCAAGTAGCTGGGATTATAGGCGTGCACCACCAAGCCCAGCTATTTTTAGTAGAGATGGGGTTTCACCATGTTGGCCAGGCTGGTCTCCAAGTGCTGACCCTCAAGTGATCCGCCTGCCTCTGCCTCCCAAAGTGCTGGGATTTGTACAAGCATGAGCCACTGCGCCTGGCCCACTGCACACTTTCTGAGGGGTTTCACGGAACTTGAATAGATCCAAAACATATCACTTACAAATCTCTACTGTAGAACACTATATAAGGAAAATACTTTCCAGAATTATGTCACAGGCGCTGCAAGATTTAACAAAATAGACTTTTTACTCTGAAAAATTCAAACGAGAGTTTTTGTTTATTGCTTTAACCAGAAAAAAGCAAAGATTAAATGAAAGTAAACATCTATTCCTAAGACTGCAATCAACTGATGTTTCATTATATTAAATTATGGTGATATTAAAGAAATGACAAAATTGTCATAAAAGAATTTAAAAATTCTTTAACTATATTATTTTAGATATATATATACATATATGAAAATAAAGACAAGAAAGGAATGGGGTAAATGGACTAAAGATTTATTAAGCCAAATTAATTCCGTATTTTATTTACATAAAACCTACTATTGCACAAAAATATTTTATTTTGAAATCCCATATTAGTTTTAATAAGACAAATCATATTTCACTACCACCAGGCACAAAGAAAGCCAAGTTGGGTATATAATCCAACTTTAGCCAGAAAAGTTCTACATTTTTATGTCTTATAGAGTGAACATCCTCCCAACAGCTGGTTTAAATAAAGGGTTCTAGGGAGTTAAAAAAACAAAGAACTGTAGATATAACAATAAAACCTGTCTAAAATAACAATGAAACCAAAGTTTATAAGTTTAAAAATGCAATTTAAAAGGTTTTCATTAAGAATATTTAATATCTGAATATGCATTAGAAATTTAAGTTCACTTCAGTTACACTTAAAGATGTTCATTTAAAAAAAATCATTTTTACCTGTTAAAGATCAATTTTTAAATTGAGATAATGTATAAAATATTGTAATTACAATAATCCACCCAATATGGTATAAAATTTCAATGTTTTATGTACTAACCATGAAAAGTAAACTTCTCTTTTAAAAAATAAAACTATCAATAAGGTATTCTTAGTGTAGCTTCCAATACTAAACTCTAGTATCTACAATATTCATTTGAAGGTATGCTTACCTTTCTTCTGAGCTATACAATCGAGCAAGTCCAAAGTCTGCAAGTTTTATCTGCCCTCTGGTGGAAATAAGACAAAATGAACAAAAGGTATTAATTTACTCTAAATTGACAATACACATTTATATTCTATGCCTAGAACTGATTAAAAAAAAAAAACCTATGTAAACTTTAACTCTGCTCACACTGCAGTATCATCAAGGTAATACAGGGAAAGGCAAGTAGTGGATAAATTCACAAAACAAGAAAGTAAACTATCCTTGGATAGTCTTAAAATTATTATAGTAATATGATTATTATAATTACTGTATTATAATATTAGAATAGTATTTTATTACTATTCAGTTCCTATTTAGAAAAGCATACTTCAATGAAAATAAAATGAGATCATTTTTATTACTTAGCAGTAAGACAAATTTCTTGTTCAAGGTAACAGTGCTCAAGAATGAAGTGACATCACTTTTAATTTGTTTAATTCTCCAGTTTTAGAGGGGCTAGGTGCATAGAACACTGTCTATTAATTAAAATGAGAACCAGCCATGCCTTATTTAAATTAACAAACAGTACCAATTACAAGAGAATTACCAGGGTTCAAATATAAGATGTTACAAATCTAAGCTTATTTACGTAAGTTTTAAATATGTGAATGTGTATGTGTGTGTACACACTTCCAAGAAGTTCACTTTACAACTGTGACTGCTTTTTTAAAATTTTCTAAAATCTATTCTTAACCTAAAGCTGAAGTTACATTGCGTATTAGATGATCCATTCACATTACTTGGAATAACAGCAAACAGAAAAGTCAACTAAGTATTATTTTATATGCATTACAGACTATTATTAGATTTTTTTTTTTTTTTTGAGACTGAGTCTTGCTTGCTTTGTCACCCAGGCTGGAGTGCAGTGACACTATCTCAGCTCACTGACTCCACTCAACTCCACTTCTGGGATTCAAGCGATTCTCGTTCCTCAGGCTTTCTAGCAGCTGGGATTACAGGCGTGTGCCACCACACCGGGTTTATTTTTGTATTTTTAGTAGAGACAGGGTTTCACCATGTTGGCCAGGCTGGTCTTGAACTCCTGGCATCAAGTGATCCGTCTGCCTCATCCTCCCAAAGGGTTGGGATTACAGGCTGAGCTGCCCCACCCGGCCACTAACAGCTATGTAACACAACTTTTGAGGTATCCCAAGTTATAATATTGTTGATTATTTTTATTTTTATTTTTGAGCCAGAGTCTCGCTGTGTCACCTAGGCTGGAGTACAGTGGCATGATCTCAGCTCACTATAACCTCCATCTCCTGGATTCAAGCAATTCTCATGCCTCAGCCTCCTGTGTAGCTGGCATCACAGGCATGCTCTACCACTCTAGGCTAACTTTTGTATTTTTTTGGTAGAGACAGGGTTTCATCAACGTTGGCCAGGCTGGTCATGAACTCCTGGTCTCAAGTGATCCGCCCGTCTCTACTTCTCAAGGTGCTGGGATTACAGGCGTGAGCCACTGTGGCTGGCCTGATTATTTTTACATAGTTTGTATAAAGTAAACTAAATTTTAAATCTTTTTTAACATAATCAAGGTGCAACATCATGTAACACCGTATCTTTTATTTTAAAAATTTTAGATTCGGGGGTACATGTGTTTGTTGGTGACATGGGTATTACAAGTGTAATAGTAGGGGTTAGGCTTCTGGGGTACCCATCACCCAAATGTTGGACACTGTACCTAATAGGTAACTTTCAACGCTCACCACCCCCGACATTCCCCGCCACTACGGTTTCCAGTCTATTCTCTCCATGTACATGTCCACTGTAAAACTCATTTTAAATATATATAAAGTTCATACCCATACCTATTATTTAGAAGGATATTGGAACATTTAATATCTCTATGCAAAAAGTTCTTCTTATGACAATAATCCAGACCCTCCATGAGCTGTCTCATAAATGACTTTATGTGATTTTCATTAAAATGAACCAAGCCTGATTCCAGTAGTCCCATCAGATCATGGTCCATATATTCAAACACCAGATAAAATGCACCTAAGAATGAGAATAATTAATACATTAGAAACTTATTCCTACAACCTTTCCATAAATTCATAATTTTTAACAATAAAAGGCTGGTAGAGGAAGAATTAATCCTTGAAAAGAAGTGTTACTTTGTTACTTTAATAACATTCATCTTTCTCTCTGGACTTAATAATATTAATAAATAAATCCCAAGGAAAACATCTATCTATTTTCTTCTCCCCTCAAAAACAGTTATGATTTAAAAAAAAAAAAATCACCCTGCTGTTCTCCATATTGTATAGTTTCTAGGTGTGATTAATGTTTTAGACATCAAATTGTCTCTTAGAAGCTGAACAAAATCAATATAGTTTATCAAAAAATTAAAAGTTGGTAAAAGAACTGCTTTTAATTAAAAAAAAAAAAAAAAAAGAGTACAGGCCAAGAAAGATGTTAGGCGACTTCTAAATGCCTCAATAAACATGTAATTTAATTCTGTTTATACAGCTCCAGAGTACCTAAAAGCAAGAATTTGAGGAAAAACAATATAATTTGAAATTACAACTTTATTTTATAAAAAACAGCTTAGTCCTGCTACCAAAACCTAAAATAGCACATAGCACACACACACAAACTATACAAACGTACTTATGAGAGATTTAGAAATCCTAAAGGAAACTTACACACAAACTGAATGAGAAATATAATTCATTACATTTGTGAAAAGCAGAAAAACTAACACGAAGACAAAAAAGGCATCTGAACTTGGTTCAGATAACTTCCTAATTTTTAAAACAGAGCAAAGAACTCTTGGTAAACTTGCAACAGAAGGAGTCTTTCTTAAAAGTTTATTATGGTACCTCCCTGAAACCAACAACCAATGTCATATTTAATAGGAAAGGCTAGATATTATGTATGAGATTAAAAACAAAAATTGCCAGTGGCTCATGCCTGTAATCCCAGGGCTTTGGGAGGCCAAGGTGGGCGGATCATGAGGTCAGGAGATCAAGACCATCCTGGCTGACACAGTGAAACCCCGTCTCTACTAAATATACAAAAAATTAGCCGGGCATGGTGGTGGATGCCTGTAGTTCCAGCTACTCGGGAGGCTGAGGCAGGAGAATGGCGTGAACCCGGGAGGCAGAGCTTGCAGTGAGCCGAGATCACGCTACTGCACTCTAGCCTGGGTGACAGAGTGAGACTCCGTCTCAAAAAAAGAAAAATCAATATTCAAAAAGCAAAAGACAGCCGGGCGCTGTGGCTCATGCCTATAATCCCAGCACTTTGGGAGGCTGAGGCAGGTGAATCATCTGAGGTCAGGAACATGAAACCAGCCTGGGCAACATGTCGAAACCCTGTCTCTACAAAAACTACAAAAATTAGCCTGGCATAGTGGTGTGTTATCTTAGTCCCAGCTACTCGGGGGACTGAAGTAGGAGGATGGCTTGAGCCCAGGAGGCAGAGGTTGCAGTAAGCTGAGATTGAGCCACTGTACTCCAGCCTGGGCAACAGAGCCAGACTTTGTCTCAAAGAAGAAAAAAAAAAAAAAGCAAAAGACTTCATATATGAAGCAACAATTCACTAGAAAATAAAATTTAAATGACTTCACAATAGAAAAAAATTACTACTAATGACCAGGACTAAACTTTAACAAGAATTATACAAAACTGAGCCAGGCGTGGTGGCTCACACCTATAATCCCAGCACTTTGAGAGGCCAAAGTGGGCGGATCACCTGAGGTCAGGAGTTAGAGACCAGCCTGGCCAACATAGTGAAACCCCATCTCTACTAAAAATACAAAAATTAGCCAGGCATGGTGGCATGCACCTGTAATCCCAGCTGCTCCAGAGGCTGAGGCAGAAGAATCACTTGAACCAGGGAGGTGGAGGTTGCAGTGAGCCGAGGTGGTGCCACTGCACTCCAGCCTGTGCAACAGAGCAAGATTCCATCTCAAAAAAAAAGAAAAAAAAATTATACAAAATTCATTAATAAACACCAAATTGTAAAACTCTGTATTTTTTTTTTTTTGAGACAGGGTCTCACTCACTCTGTCACCCAGACTGGAGTACAGTGGCACCATCACAACTCACTATATCCCTGACCTCCTAGCTCAAGTGATCTTCCTACCTCAGCCTTCCAAGTATAGTTGGGGTCATGGGCTCTCACCACCACATCTGGCTAATTTTTCTGTTTGTTTTATTTCTGGCAGAGATGGAGTCTCTCTATGTTACCCAGGTTAGTCTTGAATTCCCCGACTCAAGAGATCCTCCCACCTTGGCTCCCAAAGTGGCAGATTACAGGTTTGAGGTACCGCGCACATATAAAACTCTGTATTTTAAAGCAATTTCAATAAAAGGACCAATGGTTTTTCTCTTTTGTCACCAGGAGTGAGGAGACTTAACTTGACAAAATAATTCTAAAATTATCCTTGAAGAAAACAAACCAGAGTACTAGCCAAAACATTTCTGAAAATAAACACTTGCCCTACTAGAAATTAATCTGACCTGTGTCATACCATAGGGACTGACAGAACAGTGGAAATAATACACACCAGAAAACAAATCCCAGTTATATATCTAATAATTATAAAAATAGCTAATTTAAGTCAGTGAAGAAAGAATAGATAAAATAGTGTCTTGACAAATGTATAATCCCACAAGGAGGTGGACAGTTATATCAAAGAAAAATGCAATAAAAAGCCAACAGATTTCAATTCATTAAATGAAAATGTAGAAGTACTGCCTAAGGAAACAATATGGAAGACAGATAAAAGGCAAATGATGGCTGCGCATGGTAGCTCACGCCAGTAATCCCAGCACTTTGGGAGATCGGGGTGAAAGGACTGCTTGAGGCCAGGGGTTTGAGACTAGCCTGGGGCGACATGGAGAGATCCTGTCTCTACAGAAATTTAAAAATTAGCCAGGTGTGGTAGTGCACACCTGTAATTCTAGCTACTTGGGGGGCTGAGGCAGGAGGACTACTTGAGCCCCAGAGTTTGGAGTCTGTGGCTGCAGGGCCACTGCATTCCAGCCTGGGTGACAGAAGGAGACAGACCCAGTCTCAAAAAAAAAAAAAAAAAAAAAAAAAAGGAGGGCTGGAGGCTGGAGCACGGTGGCTCACACCTGTAATCCCAACACTTTCGGAGGCCGAGGTGGGTGGATCGCTTGAGGCCAGAAGTTTTGAGACTAGCCTGGACAACATGGTAAAACCCCATCTCTGCTAAAATACAAAAAAAACAGCTGGATGTGGGACACATGCCTGTAATCCCAGCTACTCGGGAGGCTGAGGTGGGAGGATCACCTAAGCCTGGGAGGTCAAGGTTGCAGTTAGCTGTGATTGTGACTGCGCCACTGCATTCCAGCCCAGGTGATAGAGTGAACCCTGTCAAAAAAAAAAAAAAAAAAAAGAAAAGGACAAACTGGAGAAGTATCTATAACATATACTAGATTAATATCCTTAATATAAAATGAGATCTTACAAATCAATACAAAAACGGCTGGGTGTGGTGGCTCACGCCTGTTATCCCAGCACTTTGGGAGGCCAAGGTGGGCAGATCACTTCAGCTCAGGAGTTCGAGACCAGCCTGGCCAACATGGTGAAACCCCATCTCTACTAAAAATACAAAAAAATTAGCTGGGCTTGGTGGTACAAGCCTGTAATCTCAGCTACTCGGGAGGCTGACGCAGGAGAATCACTTGAACCCGAGAGGCGGAGGTTGCAGTGAGCTGAGATCGCGCCAGCCTGGGAGACAGACCGAGATCTCAAACAACTACAACAACAAAAAAAGAATCAATACAAAAAAATACCAATCCCACAACAGAAAATAAGAAATCAAATGAACTGTCAATATGCAAAAGAATGCCTATGTCCAAAAAACACACGAAAAATATTTAATCTCATTACTAAACAAAATATACAAACCAAAGCAACTGTATACCACTTTTAAATTTCATACTCTTTCACGTGGCAAGACTGCAAAGATTTAGCTGTAAGCATGATCACTAAAGCAATGTAATAATAAAACACTTAAAAACAAAACAATATGTCAAAAAAGTTCTTCTGGTATATCTTATGCCACTCCATGTAACTTTGAAAAATGTTGTAGAGATGTAATTATTGATGTGGAAATGTACTGAGCATGCTGAGTAAAAGTAAGTCAATTATCAAATATACACATACCGCTATCTCTGCTGTTATTTAACATTATATTGGTGGCATTATGTAACACAGAAAGATAAAAGACAGCATTAAGAGTTGCATGGTCCAATACAGTAGCTACTAGCCACTAGCCACATGTGGCTAATGAGCTCTTGAAATGTGGCTAGTTAAAAAATGCTACGAGTTCTGGTATGACTTTGAGAATTATTAAAAGTATATAGAAAAAAATTAAAAATAAAAATGCTATGAGTGCAAAACACACACTGAATTCTGAAGACAGTACAAAATAAAAGAATATAAAATATCTCAATAATTTGTGGTCTTGATTACATACTGAAATAATCTATTAGATACATTGGGTTAAATGTATTATTTGTTTAGTTGGTTTTTTTGAGACAGAGTCTCACTCTGTTGCCCAGGCTGGAGTGCAGTGGCACGATCTTGGCTCACTGCAACCTCCGCCTCCTGGGTTCAAGTGATTCTCATGCCTCAGCCTCCCAAGCAGCTGGGATTACTGGTGTGCACCACCACTCTTGGCTAATTTTTGTATTTTTAGTAGAGATGGGGTTTCACAATGTTGGCCAGGCTGGTCTCGAACTCCTAACCTCAGGTGATCCACCCACCTCGGCCTCCCAAAGAGCTGGGATTACAGGCATGAGCCACCGCGCCTGGGTTAAATACGTTATTAATTTCAACCTTTCTTTTTTTTAAAATGAAGTTACCAGATGATTTTAAAATAAAATACAATGGCTCACATTCTATTTCCATTAAACAGCACTGAATTCGAGATTTAAGAATTGACATAGGAAAGCTAAAACTATCTTTAAATGCAGATAACAAGTTTTTGGCCTCCGGAGAGCCATAAACACTCAATGACAACAAAAAAATTATTACACACAGTTGAACAGGTTAAAAAAGTAGAATATTACATATAGTAGTCACTAACATCAACCACCAGTTAAAATATAAAATGGAAGACCCCATTAGTAATAGCTAATCAATTAATTAAATTTAAAAAGCTCACATAAGAAATGTGAGAAATCCTTTAAACTATAAACTCTCTTACAAGACAGAAAAGTACACATGAGCAAATGGATAGCAGGGCTAAACATGATAAAGATGTTAATTATCCCTATGTTAGTTTATAAATTAGACACAGCCCAATTTTTCACAATACTTATTGGTTGTTTTTCTGTAATGTATATCCACATAGAAAAATAATTAAGAATAGCAAAGTAACACCTGAAAGAGAAAGGGGGTATGTGTACACACTACCAGATATTAAACCAGTATACATTTCCATCATTAAAAAGTGTGATACTGGTAAATAAACATGAAATAAAACAGAAAATTCAGA
Source organism: Gorilla gorilla gorilla (assembly GCF_029281585.2). Classification (NCBI taxonomy): domain Eukaryota; kingdom Metazoa; phylum Chordata; class Mammalia; order Primates; family Hominidae; genus Gorilla; species Gorilla gorilla. The sequence goes on from NC_073230.2 coordinate 51,133,407, forward strand.
AATATATCCACATACATATGGACCTTTACTATATGATAAAGATGGCATACCAATTCAGTGTGGAAAAGATGGACTTTTTAATTGGTGGTATTGGGATAACTGAATAGCCAGAAAAAGATAAAACTTGCCTGTCTCTCACACTATACACCAGCATAAAAAGCAAATGAATCTACAAAATTACAAAAAATTAGCCAGGTGTGGTAGTGGGTGCCTGTAATCCCAGCTACTGGGGAGGCAGAGGCAGGAGAATCGCTTGAATCTGGGAGACAGAGGTTGCAGTGAGCTGAGATTGTGCCATTGCAATCCAGCCTGGATGGACAACATGAGCAAAACTCAATCTCAAAAAAAAAAAAAAAAAAAAGCAAATGAATCAGTTATCTAAATTTTTTTAAAGAACTATAAAAGTACTTTGAAAAAAACACAGAATTCCTTAATAACCTAAGAGTAGAAAAAAAGTTCCAACTAGGAATCAAGAAATAATTTATACCAAGAAATAATAAATATGACAAATATGACTATGTAAAAATAAAAATCCTCTGCATGGCTAAAAATACCACAAGCAAAATTAAAAGAATATAGCAACCTGGAAAAAAATTAGCTGCAACTTATACTGCAGAGTGATTATTAGTATCAACTACAGTCCAGGCACGGTGGCTCACGCCTGTAATCCCAGTACTTTGGGAGGCTGAGGCAGGTGGATCACTTGAGGTCAGGAGTTCGAGACCAGCCTGGCCAACATGGTGAAACTCTCTCTCTACTAAAAATACAAAAATTAGCTGGGCATGGTGGTTCATGCCTATAATCCCAGCTATTCAGGAGGCTGAGGCATGAGAATCACTTGAATGCAGGAAGTGGAGGTTGCAGTGAGCTAAGATCCTGCCACTGCACTCCCGCGTGGGCGACAGAGACTCTGTCGCAAAAAAAAAAAAAAAAAAAAAAAAATTAGCTGGGCATGGTGGTGGGCACCCCTGTAATCCTGGCTGCTTGGGAGGCTGAGGCAGGAGAATCACTTAAGCCGGGAGGCAGAGGTTGCAGTGAGTCACAATCGTGCCACTGCACTCCTGCACTCCAGCCTGGGCAACAAAGCAAGACACTCTCTCTCTCTATCTGTATATATAAATAAAATAAAAACTCTCTAAATTAGGGGGGAAAAAGATCAACGACCTTACAGAAAGTGAGAAAAAGAGACAATTAGCTCATCCGAAAAAAGAGCAAAGTGCCCCTAAGTGAATGCAAAGTTAAAAACTCTAAATTAGGGGGAAAAAAGATCAACGACCTTACAAAAAAGTGAGAGAGAGAGACAATTAGCTCATCCGAAAAAAGAGCGAAGCACCCCTAAGTGAATGCAAAGTACCTTAATCTTGCTCACAATAAAAATTTGTGGCCAGCCACAGTGGCTCATGCCTATAATCCCAGCACTTTGGGACGCTGAGGTGGGCGGATCACCTGAGGTCGGGCGATCGACACCAGACTAACACGAAGAAACCCCGTTTCTGCTAAAAATACAAAATTAGGCAGGCATGGTGGTGCATGACTGTAATCCCAACTACTTGGGAGGCTGAGACAAGAGAATCGCTTGAACCCAGGAGGCAGAGGCTGCGGTAAGCCAAGATCATGCCATTGCACTCCAGCCTGGGCAACAAGAGCGAAACTCCGTCTCAAAATAAATATAAATTAATTAATTTCCCAAACTAAAACTTGACCAAGATACTAAATTGACAAAAATCTAAAAGTAGAACTCCAGAGTCTACTGACAAAGCTGTAAGAAACACTTTCATACATTGGCAGTAGAAATACACAAAAAAAAGCCCTCTGAAGAGAAACTGGGCAATATCTAGCTAAATCACATTCAGTATTTCCCTTTGACTTAACAATCCCAATTCTAGGAACTTGTACCAAAAATTCACTGGCCAAAATACAAAATGATGTATGCATAGGGCTATTCAATGCAGCATTATTTACACAATGAAAATATCTATCGTTAGGAAACCAGCTGAATAAACTATAGTATACCCACACAGTGCAGTGCCTCTAAGCAATGCGTGATTTTTGTCTACTAACAAAATGATTTTTGTCTACTAACATGGAGTAAACTTCAGCATATATGGTTAAATGAAAAGAAAAAGGTACAGCAGAGCACTTACAACATTGCTACCTTTTTTTTATATATAAAAAAAGGGAATGTGAATATGTACAAAAGAAACATTGGAGGATGAAACAAACATTTAAAATAGTTACCCATGGGTAAGGGAGAGAACAAGAAAAAGAAGAATGGAAGTGACACTATTCTGAATGTACCTGTTTTATAGTTTAGAGTTTGAAACCAAGTAAATGTTTTATATAATTAAAATACATCATTAAATCAAAAAGGGAAAAAAAGCAATCCCTAAAAAACTGGAAACATATCCACATTTAGGTGGATTTATGTTTATCAAATTGGTTGCATAAACTGTCTACAATAGAGTATACTGACTATATACAGCTGGGGGGTATATTTTAAGGACAAAAAGAATCACTAAGAAATCTTAAACTGCATTCAGTAGTCTTTTTGGTAATTAATATCAGCATTGTTACTTTGAAATTATTACATGTATATGGTAGAACAAAGCAAGCTATGTTAATATTTTAGGAACCAGGGCTTTTAGTTTACAAGAAAGATAAGGTCAAAGATGTATAAATCCTGTACTCTGAAATTGAAACTGAAATCATCTACAGTAGCAAGCCTCCAAAATGGTCCTAAATGATCCTCACTATCTGGCATCCATGCCACGCCACAGTGACTCAAGGATGGTCTGTGTGACCAACAGAATATTGGAGAGTGAATGATGTGACTTCCAAGTCTAGGTCATAAAGACAATGCAGCATCTACCTTACTTTTTTAGATCATTCAACCTGGGAGAAGCCAGCCACCAAGGCTGTCAGGATATTTAAGCAACTTTGTGGAAGGCCCATGTAAAGAATAAAGAGAACAACTTGCTAGCCATGTGAGGGGAGCCATCTTTGAAGTGGATTCTCCAACCCCAGTCAAGCCTTCTAATGACAACCCTAGCTAACATCTCACTGCAATCTTATGAGAGACCCCAAACCAAAACTGCCAAGCCAAGATGCTCCCAAATTCCTGCCCACAGAAACTTCAAGATATAGTAGCTTCTACCATAATCTTTTAAGTACAACTGCCAAAGAATTGAATTTGTATCTAAATAAACTTCTGGATTTAATTACTATTTAGAGGAAAAAAGAGGGATAGAAGAACAAGCTAACTAACACCCAAAGGAAGCATTTGGCCAAACTGAAAATGCAGTCTACTCTCCAATAAATAAATGGAATAAAATGTTTAAAAGGCAAGAAGAGCTACTATAAATTATGAGACTTAAAATATTACTTAATATGAATAACATGCCATCTTGTTTGCATCCAGGTTCAAACAAAGCAGCTATAAAAAACATTTTTGAGACAACTGGGTAAACGTGAATGTAGATCATTAGATGACATAAAATTATGGCTGATTTTGTTAACTATAAGGTCTCTTTTCTTTTTAAATGTAACTACAATTTCATTATCTATTGTCTCTCCATAATCAAAGACTAACTTTTATAATACAATGAGCCTGAGATTCACTTAAAAATAATCCAGGAGGTTTTTTTTTTTTTTTTTTAAGTAGACAGATAAATAAATTTAGCAAAATGTGTTAACTATAAAAGTGAAGGATGGGGACACTGGGGTTCATTATACTATTTCCTCTACTTTTATTTTTATATTTTATTTTAATTTAATTTTTTTTTGAGACGGAGTCTCGCGCTGTCACCCAGACTGGAGTACGGTGCGCGATCTCAACTCACTGCAGCCTCCGCCTCCCAGGTTCAGGCAATTCTCCTGCCTCAGCCTCCAGAGTAGCTGGGATTACAGGTACCTGCCACCACACCTGGCTAATTGTTGTACTTTTGGTAGAGACAGGGTTTTGCCATGTTGGCCAGGCTGGTCTCAAACTCCTGACCTCATCTACTTTTAGATGTTTGAATATTTTAGTAATAATGAGTCTCTTAAAAATGTAAATAAAATTTTAGAAGGCTTTGAAATTATTAAATTGAATTAAGAGATAAATTTCATGTTCCTATACTTTAAAACTGGTTTTTAGTTTTTATCAAGGTTTTATATCTGTGTGTGTGTGTGTGTGTGTGTGTGTGTGTGTGTGTGTGTGTGTGTGTGTGTAATTTATTTATTTATTTTGAGACAGGGTCTCACTCTGTTGCCCAGGCTGGAGTGCAGTGGTACAATCTTGCCACCACTTCCTAGGCTCAAGTGCTCCTCCTCGTGCCTCAGCCACCCCAGTAGCTGGGACTAAAGGTGTGTGCCACCACACTTTGCTAATTTCTGTAATTTTTTATAGAGACGAGGTCTTACTATATCACCCAGGCTGGTCTCAAACTCCTGGGCTCAAGCTATCCTCCTGCCTTAGCCTCCCAAAGTGCTGGATTACGGGTGGAAGCCAAGGTTATATATTTATGTAGTTTAAAGCAGTGATTCCCAACCTTTTTGGCGCCAGGGACCAGTTTCATGGAAGACAATTTTTCCATGGACTGGGGATGGGGGGACGGGTGGGTGGAGGGATGGTTTTGGGATGATTCAAGTACATTACATTTCTTGTACACTTTATTTCTATTGTTATTACACTGTAACATATAATGAAATAGTTATACAACTCACCATGATGTACAATCAGTGGGGGCCCTGAGCTGGTTTTCCTGCAACTAGATGGTCCCATCTGGGGGTGATGGGAGACAGTGACAGATCATCAGACATTAGATTCTCATAAGGCGTGCACAACCTAGATCCCTTGCATGTGCAGTTCACAATAGGGTTTGTGCTCCTATGAGAATCTAATGCTGTCACTGATCTGACAGCAGGAAGAGCTCAGGCAGTTATAGGAGCTATGGGGAGCCACTGCAAATACAGATGAAGCTTCACTCGCTCACCTTCCACTCACCTCCTGCTGTGCAGCCCAGTTCCCAACCAGCCACAGACCAGTACCTGTCCATGGCCTGGGGGCTCGGAAACCCTGGTTTAAGGCAATGTTTTTCAAACTGTGGGTCATACAATCAATTGAGTAGGTCATGACCTGCATTTTTAAAAACATTTTTATATTGCTTCATATTTTTCCGATATTGTATTTAAAAATTAATAAAATCACATGTAATGTAGTTGTGGAACTATAACATGCCACATAAAATTTCATTATGGTAGGAAAGCTGATATATATACATATCCTTAGAAAAATATTAGTATCAAAACTCTAAGAGTTTATCTGTGTGAACAGATAAGTGATTTTTACTTTCTCTTATGCTGCAATTTTCTAACTTTTTCTAAAAGTACAATTTTAAGAAATATTATCAATTGTGCCTAACAGATTAATAAGGGGAACAGCAAATAACCCAACTGAAAGTAAATGTCAATGTCCACAAATAAAGAATCCAGAGAGGAAATTATAATGTTAATAAACATATGTAAGATGCTCCATACCTCACCAGTTTTCAAGAAAGTACTAATCAAAGCAATGATGAGATACCATTCTCTTCTACCAGACTAACAACATCCAGTAATAGCCAAAGAAAGGAAACTCATACACTGCTATGTTTGGGCAAAGTAATCAGACAATATGTATTATTAAAAACACAAATATCCTTTGACTTAGCTATCTCACTTTTAAGAGTAAATGTAAAGAAATAACAGCACTAGTATGCAAATATACATGTACAGGAATATTTTTAGCAGTACTATTTATAATGGAAAAAAAGCTGAGAAACTTGAATGTCCATCAATAAACAAAGGGTGAATAAATCTAGTATATCCATATTGTAGTATATTATGCAGCTAGAGATATGTTATAATCTTTAATAAGAAAAGTAAAATATAGAAAAAAAATTAGCCCTGCAGACGACCGGTTTCTGGTCTGGAATTTAAGGAGTTAAAAACTGCCATTCCATACTCAAAACAAAAGAAAAGCAAAGGTGAAAAGCAACAACTCTTCTTAAAGCCATCGCAGAAATTGGAGTCACAGGGCAAACCACTGCCCCCAAAATTAGAGAGGCAGGCAGGTACAGGATACAGAGAACCACAACTTACAACTGCAGAAAGCTCCTTGGGAACCATTACCAAGGTAGGAAAGCCTAAACCAAGCTGGAGGTTCAGTGTGAACAAGTTTTAATTAAAAACTACAGCAGGACCCTGTCTGAGAGGCCTCCACATTTTGTCAGTTTTTAACAACCAGAAGCCCTGCCAGATTATCATAGCGAAGATCAGAAAAAAATATGTAGTTATGATGAAATATGCCCAGAGCATTCTGTCCTTAACAAGGCCTGACTTCAAGAGAAATTAATTATCAGAGACTAACCTACCAGGGTTCCACCAGAGCCTTACCAATCTAGAAGGGAAATATTCAACTCCAGAGCATTCTAGCCTTAGACTTAGGGTAATGAAATACCCAATACCAGCATCCTCTAGCACTCCTGTCTCACTGCAGGGAAAAACCAAAACTTAGAAGTACTTGTAGAGACACAGACCGGGGCACAGGTTCACTAAAAGACTGAGAACAAATCTTTAGGCTATAGAACACTTCCCTCCCTCTACACCTTACCACTATACAAATATGGCTCCTGTATACTAAGTGGAGAATAAAACTAAACAAACTGCACACCTCAGACCTTATTTAAGAAGAAATTCCAGAGAAACCAAAAGACAACAGGGAAGACAAAACCATGAACACTAGAGGAAATTTTGGCCTCTGATACTTATAGGTACAGCGAACAGTGAACATAGCCTAACCCCTAGCCAGATAAACACAAAACCTTACACTAAAGGCCTATTTACCTCAGTTCCTTCTACACCATGTACTATGTCTGACTTTCAATGAAAAATTTTAAAGCATGCTAAAACACAGTTTGAAGAAACGAGCATCAGAGTCAGACTCAGATATAGCAGAAATACTGGCATTATCAGACTACTAATTTTTTTAAAGCTCTAATTAATATTCCTAGAGCTCTAATGGAAAAAAGGTGGGCAAAATGCAAAAGCAGAGAAATGGAAACTCTAAGAAAGAATCAAAGGACAATGTTCAGGCCAGGCATGGTGGCTCACGCCTGTAATCCCAGCACTTTGGGAAGCTGAGGTGGGCAGATCACCTGAGGTCAAGAGTTCGAGACCAGCTGGGCCAACATGGTGAGACCCCATCTCTACTAAAAATACAGAAATTAGCCGAATATGGTGGCTCACACATATAATCCCAAGTACTCTATATGAGGAAAACAATAAAACTCTAATGAAAGAAATCAAAAGAATGAAGAGAAATTCCATGCACATAGACAGACTCCACACTGTCAAGACGTCAGTTCTTTCCCAACTTGCTGTATGCATTTAAAGCAATCCCAATCAAAATCCCAGCAAGTTATTGTGTGGATTATCAACAAATTGATTCTAACATTTATATAGATAGTAAAAGATTCAGAGTAGCAAGAAAACATTTTATGAGAGCAAAGTTAGAGGGCTGACACTATCCAACTTTAAGACTGACCATAAAGCTACAGTAATTAATACAGTATGGTATCAGTGGGAAAAAAAAAACATAACTAGACTAATAAAACAGAATACAAAAGCTCAGAAATGCATCCATTAAAAAAACAGTCAACTGATCTTTGATAATGGAGTCAAAGCACTTCAATGGAGAAAGGATAGTCTTTTCAGCAACTGCTGCTTAAACAAGGGGACACCAACAAGTGAACAAAATGAAATTTAGACACAAACCTTATACCTTTCACAAAAATTAACTCAAAATGGATCATAGACTTGAGTGTAAACTGCAAAACTAAATTTCTAGAACACAGAAGAAAATCTAGGTGATCTTGAGTTTGGCAATGACGTTTTATATAAGACACCAAAATCACAATATGTGAAAAGAAGAAACTAATATGTTGGATAGTGTTAAAATTTAAAACTTCTGCTCTTTGGCAGGGTGCAGTGGCTCATGCCTATAATCCCAGCACTTTGGGAGAACGAGGCATACGGATTGCTTGAACCCAGGAGTTCGAAACCAGTCTGGGCAACGTGGCAAAACCCTGTCTCTCCAAAAAATATTTTTAAAACCATACAAAAATTAGCCAGGTGCAGTGGCATGCGCCTTTGGTCCCAGCTACTCAGGAGGCTGAGGTGGGAAGACGGCTTGAGCCTGTGGGGAAGAGGCTGCAGTGAACCAAAGTCACACCACTGCACTCCGGGCCTGGGTGACAGAGCAGGACCCGAAACAAAACAAAACAACCGAAGAACAACTTCTGCTCTTCAAAAGACACTGCTAAGAAAATGAAAAGACAAGTCAGACTGGGAGATTGGTGTCCACTAGGCATGGTGGCTCACGTCTATAATCCTAGCACTTTGGGAGGCCGAGGCAGGAGGATAGCTTGAAGGCAGGAGTTGGAGACTACCCTGGGCAACATAACAAGACCCCATTTCTCCAAATAATAATAATAATAATAATAGTAATAATAAATTAGCCGAGCTTGGTGGTGAGTGCCTGCAGTCCCGGCTACTCAGGAGGCTGAGGCAGGAGGATCACTTGAGACTGGGAGTTTGAGGCTACAGTAAGCCATGATTGTGCCACCACACTCCAGCGTGGATGACAGAGCGAGATCCTGTCTCCAAAATAAAAGAAAGAAAAAAGAAAACCCAATTAAAAAGAAGGCAAAACATTTGAACAGACATCTCACCAAAGATGATATACCAATGGCAAATAAGCAAGTGAAAAAATGCTTAATATCATATTTCTTTTCTTTTTTTTGAGACAGAGTCTCACTCTGTTGCCCAGGATGGAGTGCAGTGGCATGATCTCAGCTCACTGCAGCCTCTGCCCCCTAGGTTGAAGCAAATCTCCTGCCTCAGCCTCCCAAGTAGCGGGGTCTGCAGGCACGTGCCACCACATCCAGTTAATTTTTGTATTTTTAGTAGTGACCGGGTTTCACCATGTTGTCCGGGCTGGTCTTGAACTCCTGACCTCAAGTGATCCGCCCACCGTGGCCTCCCAAAGTGCTGGGATTACAGGCATGAGCCACCACACCCGGCCTTAACATCATATTTCATCAGAGAACGGCAAATTAAAACAACAATAAGATACCACTACATATCTATTAGAATTGCAAAAATCCAAAACACTGACAACACCAAATGCTGGTAAAAATGTGAAACAACACAAACTTTCATTTATTGCTTATGCAGACACTACGGAAGACAGTTTGGCAGTTTCTTAAAAGGTAAACATTCTCTTACCATATATAATCCATCAATCCCTGGTGTTTACCCAAAGGAGCTGAAACTTAACACAAAAACCTGCATACAAATATTTATTCATAACTGTCAAGACTTGGAAGTACCCAAAATATCCTTCGGTGGGTGAATGGTTCAACGAACTGTGGTACACCCATACAATGGAATATTTTGAGTGAAAAACTAACTGAATTATAAAGCCACAGAAAGACAAGGAGGAACTTTAGGTGCATACTGTTAAGTAAAAGAAGCCAATCTGAAGAGTCTACATATTGTATGATTCCAACTACATGACATTCTGAAAAGGCAAAACTATGGATAAAGTTTAAAAAAAAAAAATCAGTGACAGCATGCAGTAACTCACACCTGTAATCCCAGCACTTTGGGAGGCCAAGGCAGACGGATCATTTGAGGTCAGAAGTTGCATACCAGCCTGGCCAACACAGCAAAACCCTGTCTGTACTAAAAATACAAATTAGCCAGGCATGGTGGTGCACACCTGTAATCCCAGCTGCTCAGGAGGCTGAGGTTGCAGTAAGCTGAAATGGCACAACTGCACTCCAGCCTGGGTGTCAGACCAAGACTCTTATCTCAAAAAAAAAAAAAAAAAAAATTAGTGGTTGCCAGAGTTGCAGGGGTGGGGAAGGATGAACACAGGACTTTTAAAGCAGAAAAACTATTGTTTATTTTTGTGTCACTCTCAGATTCTCTGTCTTTGCATGCCAGACTGCCTGAATGACTCTCTCTCTCTCTCTCTCTATACACACACACACACACACATCTATACACATATATATACACACACACATATATACACACACATATATATATATATAATTTTCTCTTCTAATTTCAATGGTGAGGTACTTTTGTCCTCTAGAAAAGATATAGTGTATAGTGGCTATAACTACTTCTACTGAAATACTCTCCCCACATGGTTAGCACTTAAAAGAGATGCTACTAGTGATTTTGAGACCGCTAAACATGGGTTAGAAAGAATCGGAGCAAAAGGGGTAGGGGATGCAATGAAAGACAGCCAGATAGAATCAAGAACTGACCCTGAGTGTCCTTATCCACTACTTCAGACAGTAAGAATCTAATCTAGGCCAGGCGCAGTGACTCATGCCTGCAATCCCAGTACTTTGGGAGGCCAAGGCAGGCGCATCACAACGTCAGGAGTTCGAGACCAGCCTGGCCAGCATAGTGAAACTCCGTCTCTACTAAAACTACAAAAAATTAGCAGGGCACGGTGGTGCAAGCCTGTAGTCCCAGCTACGCGGGAGGCTGACGCAGGAAAATCACTTGAACCCGGAAGGCAGAGGTTGTGGTGAGCCAAGATCACAGTACTGTACTCCAGCCTGGGCAACAGAGCGAGACGCTGTCTCAAAAAAAAAAAAGAATCTTTTCTCTCTCTCTCTCTCTCTGCCTCAGCCTCCCGAATAACTGAAACTACAGGCGCGTGCCACCACGCCCAGCTAATTTTTGTATTTTTAGTAGAGACGGGGTTTCACCATGTTGGCCAGGATGATCTCAATCTCTTGACCTTGTGATCCGCCCACCTCAGCCTCCCAAAGTGCTGGGATTACGGGGGTGAGCCACTGCACCCGGACTAAATTTTTTTTTTTTTCCACACAGTCTTGCTGTCACCTAGGCTGGTGTGCAGTGGCACGATCTCGGCTCACTGCAACTTCTGCCTCCCGGTTCAAGTGATTCTCCTGCCTCAGCCTCCCAAGTAGCTGGGGCTACAGGCGTCCATCACCACGATGGAATGATTTTTGTATTTTTTGGTAGAGATGGGGTTTTGCCATGTTGGCCAGGCTGGTCTTGAACTCCTGACCTCAAGTAATCCACTTGCCTCGGCCTCCCAAAGTGCTGGGATTACAGGTGTGAGCCACCACGCCCAGCCTTTTTCTTAATTTTTTAAAATTCTAGGCTACATGGTTCATCTGAGTTTTCTCAAATTGTTGCAAATCTCCAAAAAAAAAAAAACTTTTCCAATATATTTATTTTAAAAATCTGCATATAAGTGAACCCATGCAGCTCAAACCCATGATGTTCAAGGGTCAACCATATATCTAACATATTTTTCCATTTCTGTTTTCCCTTTTTTGTAATATAGTATCAATGATATATACTGAGCTGTTAACACTGGATTTGGCAAAAAGTGGCAAGAGAAAATGGGAAATTAATTTTCTCTTTATGTATATTTGCATTATTATATATATTTATATATATTTGCATTACTGTGGTCATAGTAAACTCATTTATACTTCTTACAGAGGAACTTTATTTTGAAAAGAAAAATATTAAGGAATTTATAGTTAAAAAGTCCCTAAAAGACAAGAGATTTAAAATTCAATAAAAGTTGGAAACAATAAGTTCTAAACTCACAGGCAAAGCAAATAAGACTCAGTGAGACCACCATCAGGGGAATAAATAATTGTGTTATTTGCATTTCTGATCCTTTTCAATGAGTAGATAGTTAAGTATCTGCCCACCAACAGGTCTGTAAAAACTCTGGTAAAAAGTCAACTCAGGCTGGGCGTGGTGGCTCACACCTGTAATCCCAGCACTTTGGGAGGCCAAGGCGGGCAGATCATCAGGTCAAGAGATTAAGACCATCCTGGCCAACATGGTGAAACCTCGTCTCTACTAAAAATACAAAAAATTAGCCGAGCATGGTGGCAGGTGCCTGTCGTCCCAGCTACTCGGGAGGCTGAGGCAGGAGAATGGCGTGAACCTGGGAGGCGGAGCTTGTAGTGAACCTAGATCAGGCCACTGCACTCCAGTCTGGTGTCAGAGCGAGACTCCATCTCAAAAAAAAAAAAAAAAAAAAAAAGTCAATTCAAGCATCTGAGATCCTGGGAATCACAAAGGATCTGACTTCTACCTGGTGAAAACCCCCCACTCTGATCAACAAGAGAACGACCTTCAGCTGCTGGGGCATTCTAACACCATACTGAACCTCCCTAATCCATGCTTATTTACTTGGAATGTCACTCTTGCAAGTGACAAAAAACCCAATGTACACTAATTTAAAAAAAAAAAACAAGGTTAATTTCTCAATCTTCTGAGCTTCTACTGTAATTATGGAAAAAACAGAACTATCAAAATCCTATGGCAAGGGCCTACGTTCCTTCTCTCCATATCTCAGTGCTTGCTCTATTCTCAGAACCTATCCTGTCTCAAGATGATTACCCTCACACTCACACTGCACAGGTAAGAGGACCTCACTCTGTATATGAAATCTCAGCGTTAAGTCTCAACCTCGTAAGAGAACTGTAAGGCTCCAACTGCCCAATCTGAGTCATGTACCCGTAGAAACAGAGCAGGCTTCACAGCTACACAGACTGAGAACAGAAAAAAGGTGAGTCCTCAAAAAAAAAAAAAAAAAAGCCCAAGGGTGTTATAGAAAGTGAGGTAAACCAGTGGTGGGTGGCCCCAAAACATGTCAAATACCACATCTCTCCCAAAGTAGGGCAAATACCAAGCTGTTTAGAACTAAGTTGTCCATTCGGAAGGCTTTAGTCTTAACACGTGGCTATTGCACAGTTGAAATGTGGTTAGACCCAGCTGAGATAAAATATGCTGTGAGTGTACAATACAAAGTGGATTGTGAAGATTTAGTACCAAAAAAATCTAAAGTAGCTAAATAATTTTTATATCTGGGGTTAAATAAAAGTTTTGTTTGTTTGTTTGTGTGTTTGTTTGAGACAGAGTCTCACTCTGTCATCTAGGCTGGAGTGCAATGGCACAATCTCAGCTTACTGTAACCTTAGCCTGCTGGGCTCGAGACTCTCCTGCCTCAGCCTCCTGAGTAATTGGGATTACAGGCACACGCCACCACGTCCAGCAAATGTTCTGTATTTTTAGTAGAGACGGGGTTTCACCATGGTGGCCAGGCTGGTCTCGAACTCCTGACCTCCAGCGATCCACCCGCCTCGGGCTCCCAAAGTGCTGGGATTACAAGCATGAGCCACTGCACCCAGCCTAATAAAAGATAATATTAAAATAATTTCGCTTGTCTTTTTAGTTTAAATGGGGTTTTTAGAACATTTAAAATTTACATACACGGTTAGCATTATTTATCAGAAAGGTGCGAATCATCTCCCTAACCAGCTAATAGCTTGAAGAGAAACCAGCTAAGTCTATATATAACCTGAAATTGTTTGTTGTTCAAAAAACCTAATGAAATATCTTGAAGCAAACAGTTCCAGACTACAACTTTAAGTACACCACAGTATTTTATTATTTGGATTATTTCCCAATTTTCTCCTAGTATTTTCATTTTAAAATGAAGGCTGGAAAGGAAATGAATGACAATCACTGCAAAGGTCTATGAAATCTGCTTAATCTACCATCTGCCTTTCCAACAGCATGTTTTGGCTATTTCAAGGAAAAACCAGGACAAAAACTGCTTTAAGTACCTTGTAGACAAAGTGAATAAATTTTATGGTTATTTATGAGGTTATTTAAGGAAAGAGTAAGAAAAACATATTCAAATTATTTTTAAATGGTAGATTGTTATTTATTTATTTCTGAGGCAGGGTCTCATTCTGTTGTCCAGGCTGGAGTGCAGTGCTGCAATTGCGGCTCACTAAAGCCTTGACCTCCTGGGCTCAAGCAAGGGATCCTCCTACCTCAGCCCCCCAAGTAGTTGGGACTACAGGCATGTGCCACCATGCTCAGCTAATGTATTTTATTGTTTTAGAGATAGGGTCTAGCTATGTTGTCCAGGCAGGTCTCAAACTCCTGAGCTCAAGAGATCCTCCTGCCTTGGCCTCCCAAAGTGCTGGGATTACAGGCATGTGCCACTCCATCTGGCCTAAATAGTATACTTACACAGAATTTATTTCTCTTTTAATTTCAACGGTGAGGTACTTTTGTTCTCTAGAAAAGATATAGTGGCCATAACCAATTCTACTGAAATACTCTCCCCACATGTTTAGTACTTAAAAGAGATGCCACTAGTGCTTTTGAGACTGCTAACCATGGGTTAGAAAGAATCAGAGCAAAATGGGTCAGGGGTGCAAGGAAAGACAGCCAGATAAAACCAAGAACTGACCCTGAGTGTCCTTATCCACTACTTCAGACAGTTAGAATCTAAACCTTGGCTTACTCTGGCAACAAAAAAAATTGCTTCACATAGAAAAATACCTGTTAGCAGAAATGGTATTAAAACTAAGAGAGAATAAAGCATTTGATTTTCTTAATTTTCTTCTCTAAGTGTTCATATAAGGCAAGAAGGGGGAAACAATACCAATAAAACAATAAATTCAATGGCACATTGGTTTAGATGAAACCAAAGTTTTCACTTATTACTAATTCCAAAATAAAATTTCACACATGACCAAAACATTATGGAAAGCAAGGTAGCACTATGTATAAAAATGTGTTTTAAAATTCTTCAATAAGATTATTCCTAATGGAAGAAAATCCCATCTCAAGAAAAAGGCTGTGCATGCCCAATCAACTTTTAATTACCAATTCTAGAAATTATCTGAATTAATATAGATCCTACCTGTTAAGACTAGTAAGTTGGCAAAAGTTGAAAGTAGATACAAAGAATAGCAATGGTGAAAGTGGATCAAAAAACTACAAGTTTACATTTACAAATACTAACTTAAATAATTTTTAAATTATAATTTTATATAAACTCTACCAATTATTTTGGAATTTTTTCTTTGTGAGACTATTCAACAAAACGACAGAAGTTTATTGATTACAAGTACAAAGACAAGTAAGACTTGTTCACATCAGGAGGCTGGCAATTTATTAATACCACTGCAGATAAATATGTAAGTAAAGTAACTGTAGTATTATAATGCTTTGATAGGCTTAAAAATGCAGTGGTATCCCAAAAGATAAAACCTGATTCAGCTATCAGGAAGAGATACTTAAGCTGAGATTTAAAGCAGGACTAAGAGCAAGCAGGCTGATAGGGATCAGGAGCATGAGTTTGAGATACCTTTGTGAAATATGAACATTGAGATACCTAGTGAATAGCTGTAGCTATCTGAAGCTAAGATCTGGGAATGTTTTCATAAGGTAATGGCACAGAGATATGATGATTAAAAAACCACAGAGCTACAGCTGGGTGGGGTGGCTCACACTTGTAATCCCAGCACTTTGGGAGACCAAGGCGGGCGAATCACTTGAGGTCAGGAGTTAGAGACCAGCCTGGCTAACATGGTGAAACCCCATCTTTACTAAAAATACAAAAATTAGCCAGGCGTGCTGGCGCACACCTGTAATCCCAGCTACTCAGGAGGTAGACGCAGGCGAATCGCTCGAACCTGGGAGGCGGAGGCTGCAGTGAGCAGAGATCGTGCCACTGCACTCCAGCCTGGACAAAAGAGCGAGACTCTGTCCCAGGGAAAAAAAAAAAAAAAAACAAACCACAGAGCTACAGATACCTTGGAAGATGACCACCACCAAGTAGACACCACTAAGAAAGACTATGAAGCAACAGCCAGAGAGAGAGAAAGCCAACCTGAATAGAACTCTTTCAGAAAAGGCAGAAGTTTTAAGAGCAAGTCAACATAATAAACGCTGGCCAAGTCAACTAAGAAAACCTGAGAAATTGTTATTACTTTTAGCAAGAAATTACTACTGTCCTTATCTTTATAAAGTGGTGAGAAAATTCAGACCAATGGGTGAATGACAAAGCGAGGCAGTACAATTGGCATCTACTGATTACTCTTTCACAAAGTCTGACAACAAAAAGAAGTAGTGTACAGAGTAATGATCCATAAAGCAGACTCAAATTAGAGAAGGGTTTTTTTGTTTTAATACAGGAAATATGTGGGTAGGGTTAGCGCTAAAGGTAAGGAGTGAGTGGAGAGGGAAGCAGTTGAAAATACAGAAGAGGTAACACACACACGTCAAAGTACCTAGGAACTTCAGGGAATCTGCTTCAAGTAGGAAAGAGAAATATTACTTCCTCTGAGATAAATGAGTAAAACGGGTACAGAGTGAGGTAAATACATGGAAAGTTAAAAGCTGAGAGTGAGTTCTTGGCTGGTGTTACTTTCCCTGCAGAAAATGAAGCAATATCTTCTATTTAAGAGAAAAGAAATAGAAGTTGAACAAGAATCTTTGCTTTGCAGAATGGAAGACAGAGCTGACTAAGGACAAATAAAAGGATACTTTGGTAGCCCTGAAATCCTATCTTTGTTGACCATAAATCTCAGAAGAAAATAACCTAGATGGCTGTAATGATTCTTCTCCAGCAGTTTTAGTATTAAGAGATCAATCCAGGGCCGGGCGTGGTGGCTCACGCCTGTAATCTCAGCACTTTGGGAGGCCGAGGCGGGTGGATCACGAGGTAAGATCGAGACCATCCTGGCTAACATGGTGAAACCCCGTCTCTATTAAAAATACAAAAAATTAGCCAGGCGTGGTGGCGGGCGCCTTAGTCCCAGCCACTCTGAAGGCTGAGGCAGGAGAATGGCGTGAACCCGGGAGGCAGAGCTTGCAGTGAGCCGAGATCATGCCACTGCACTCCAGCGCGGGTGACAGAGCGAGACTCAGTCTCAAAAAAAAAAAAGAGATCAATCCAAGGTTGAAGGCTAGGGCAGGTGTGACACCAGAAGACAAAATATCAGAGGTATAAACTTCCCGATCAAAGTCTCAGAAAATCACCTATTTCAACCACGAATACCTTATGAAAATGTATAATCAGAAGTTTGCAGGGCACGGTGGCTCATGCCTATAATCGCAACACTTTGGGAGGACGAGGTGGGCAAATCACTTGAGGCCAGGAGTTCATCTCCTCTACCAGAAATACAAAAATTAGCTTGGCATGGTGGCATACACCTGTAGTCCCAGTTACTCAGGGGGCTGAGACATGAGAATCTCTTGAACCTGGGAGGCAGAGGTTGTGGTGAGCCAAGATAGCGTCACTGCACTGCAGCCTGGTCAACAGAGTAAGACTCTGTCTCCAAAAAAAAAAAAAAAAAGTTAAGTATAAGTTGTACTAGAACTCTGCTTTCTCAAATTCAACAACAGAAATAACTAAGGAAGAGAATTTCAGAAACAAGATTTAACAGTTCTGACTGTAAAACTAAGGGCTGCAACAATTGCATTGATCTTTACTTGAGAAAACAAGTAAAAGAATCAGACTATTTGCAAAGTTTTCAGGACATTCATATGAAATTCAAAACCATTTCTGCCTAACTGCAAAAAAAAAGACGAAAAGAAAAAAAACTTTCTTCCTATGGATCTACCTTTAATCTGTAATTGCTAGAAAACAATTCTAGTTTTAACAGGAGTAAGCAAATTAACCTAACATTAGAGTCCCAAGTCATACAGTATCGATGGGGGTAGATCAGGACATTCCTCTACTCTGCTTTGACCCTGGTTCAATTGGGACAGAGAGAAAAAAAAAAAAAAAGATACTTCCTCTATTCCCCTAACCCCACCCCAGCCCCAATCCTCAGCCATTATGACACAACATAGGGTCTACCTTGTCTATTCCAAACACCTAGAACAATGTTTGGTATATAATTGGTGCTCAACAAATATTTGTCACAGTATTTCTTTTAAAAGTATTCAGGGATCTTATTTCAACATTTCTATTTACCCCAAAGCCATGACCTGTAAAAAAGATATGAAAAAACTATGCCTGAAGGTAGAAGGTGTAGTATGAGTATTGGAAGAGAAGGAATCTATACTATTCCATTTCTCGTTAGTATCAGTGGTAGGAAACCTAAAAATTGATACATGCACATTACAAGAAGTTTGTGGCTGATGGGGGCAGTAGCAATGAAAAGAAAAACTAGATCAATTCCTGAAATGGCAAAAGAGAAAGATCTGGTCACTGTGCTGACATGAAACCAAATATATATCTCAAACCCAGAGGTGTTTACACCAAAAAGAGGCCCAAAGAAAACTCTGGTCCTCAAACCTTCGAATGCTGAAAACTTAAGACCTCCTGGCTCTTTTCCATTCCAAATTTCAGGCCTTAAGGCCACTAGTGATAGTGAGCTGCCTAAGTAAATACTCGCCCTCAACGTGAAAGGTGGTAGGAATATAAAGAGTAAAAATCCATTTAATGACACAACAACTGGGAGTGGGAACAGGTGTGCATCTTGCCTCAAAATCTGAGTTCCAAACACATTTTCCCATAAATATACCTTGATAAATAATGAGATTCTCTACATCCTGTTAAAATCAAACCAAGAGAAATAACTATCTGCTTGAAAAGAAAAATTTTAGTTGCTATTTTTCACATATTTAGTGCATGAAAAAAATTCTAACTTTGCCTATACCCCTGTACCTCATTTCCTTCTCTATCCTTCATAGATTTGTTACGATGATTAACTGAATATTTGTAATTAGCTTAAAGCAGTGTCTGGCCCACAGTAAGCATTATACATATATATTTTAATTAAATAAAACACTACTTTTTTAGATTTGTTAAGTTTCTAACTAGTTTTCAAAAAAAAGTATGTTGGTTCTACTTTTTTAGTCATATTTTCAAAAATTTTTTGGAGGTTTATGTGTAAGAAAATTATCAAGTTAAAACAGACAAAATTATTGTTTCCTTTTTTTTGAGACAGTCTCTATCACCCAGGCTGGAGTGCGGTGGCAGGATCTCAGCTCACCGCAGCCTACACCTCTTGGATTCAAGCAATTCTCCTGCCTCAGCCTCCCAAGTAGCTGGAACTACAGGCGTGCACCACGACGCCGGCTAATTTTTGTATTTTTAGTAGAGATGGGGTTTCACCATGTTGGTCAGGCTGGTCTCAAACTCCTGACCTCAAGTGATCCACCCGCCTCAGCCTCCCAAAGTGCTGGGATTACAGGCGTGAGCCACCGCGCCCAGTCAAAATTACTATTTCTAAGAAAGCGTATGAACTGATCTTTGGGAATTTCAGACTTAAAACTTTATGTGTGTGTATGTGTGTGTGTATATATGTGTGTGTGTGTGTGTGTATATATATATATATACGTTTGTTTGCTTTGAGATGGAATCTCGCTCTGTCACCAGGCTGGAGTGCAGTGGCGCAATCTCAGCTCACTGCAACCTCTGCCTCCTGCGTTCAAGTGATTCTCCTGCCTCAGCCTCCCAAGTAGCTGGGACTACAGGCACCCACCACCACGCCCTGCTAATTTTTGTATTTTTGGTAGAGATGGTGTTTCACCATGTTGGCCAGGATGGTCTCCATCTCTTGACATCGTGATCCACCCACCTTGGCCTCCCAAAGTGCTGGGATTACGGGCGTGAGCCACCGTGCCCACCCCTACTTTTTAATATATTTAAAGCAATCTTTTCCTTAAAAGCTACCTTGCTTTTTAAAAATTTTACCTACAAAGTATTTCACCTATAGCTATAATATTACCATTAAAAGCATATTTATGTTTAAGCAACTTTTATTTAGCTTAATTATGAATATTCCATTGAACTGCCATCATTTAATGTAGTGTCTGCTATAAGAGTTGGAAGTGTTGCAAGAAGTATGTGTAACCTCAATAACATTCTAAGACAAATGCAATCACTGTTAACATTTTAGGAGTAGCATGCCAGTTTAGCCTTTCTTAGGCAACGAAATACATCGGGGGAACAGCAGGAGGGAAAGGAAGAGCTTCAAAACTGAAGAGTAAAGGAGTACGAAAGTAGCAATAAAGGAATCCTGGTTGGTAAAGTGGCTGCTGCAGAAGTAACATGAGGCGATAAAACAACTTGGGCCGGGTGCGGTGGCTCACACCTGTAATCCCAGAGCTTTGCCGGGAGGAGGTGGGAGGATTGTTTGAGCCTAGGAGTTGGAGACCAGTTTGGGCAACACAGAGAAACCCCATCTCTACTGAAAATACAAAAAGTAGCCGGGCATGGTGGCATGCACCTGTAGTCCCAGCTACTTAGGAAGCTGAAGCAGGAGAATCCCTTGAGCCCAGGAGCTGAAGGTTGCAGTGAGCCAAGATTGCGACACTGCACTCCAGCCTAGGTGACAGAGCAAGAACCGGTCTCAAAAAAAATAAAATAAAGTTGAAAGTTTATCATTTATATTAAATCTAGAACATACTGTAAAATTCCAATTCACTTTCAGAAAACACATTTAAAGCCGAAGACAAATAACAAAAAAACTTCATGAAAGTGCAAAACTCATTCAGTTCCTGTTATCCAAATTCTTGAGCGTGAGAATGAAGCATCATGCATTATGGCATACACTCAGTTTCTGATAACATCTTTATGCCACTAAATCAACCAACCCTAAATCCTGCCCTTATCTCTGGGTCTCTTCTCATGTAAGCTAATAGATTCCCATAAGGTTTAAAAGTCTCTCAGTTAGGTATTTTGTTATTCTGCCAAAATCAACTTGTTACAGTTTGAAGGTTAATTTCATGTGCCAACTTGGCTAGGCTATAGTGCCCAGTTGCTTGGTCAAAACCAGCCTACATGTTGCTATGAAGGTATTTCTTACATACGATTAACATTTAAATCAGAAGACTTTGGGGAGAAAAGATGAACCCTCACAATGTGGGTGGGCTTCATTCAAGCAGTTGAGGCCTTGAAAGAAAAGAATGAGGTCCACCAAAAAGGAAAAAATTCTGATTCCAGATTACCTTCAGACTCAAGACTGCTGGCCACCCCTACAAATTTCAGACTTGCCAGCCCCTACAATTGTGTGACCTAATTCCTTAAAATAAATCTTTCTACACATATGTAAATATACATCCTGTTGGTTCTTTCTTAAAGGAATAAACTGAATTTTAGCTTAAGTTTGTTACATTTTAACAGAAAATTTTCTTTTACAGCTTCGATGTGTTAAGTGACAATAATAAGCTGCACATATTTAGAGGGAATGACTTAAATAGTTTTCACATAGGTATGTACCCATTAAGACTGTGGCTACTATTAAGACAGTAAATATATCCACCACCCTCAAAAGTTTTCTTGTGTTCCTGGAATAAATTTTAACAAAACTTTGGATGAAACTTTACCTAGTCCTTTGTAAACAGTATGAATAACCTTCCTTATAATTTAACTTTTACACAATGTATATAACCACATAGCATTCTCTAGTAATAATATACCATAGTTCTGTTCAACAATTCTCTATTGTTGAGATATTTATGTTGATGCTAACGTTTTGTTATTATAAACAATACAATGAAGAACATTCTTGTAGCTATATCTAGTCCTGATTACTCTAAAAATTTTTTTTCAATTTTAATAGCTTTAGGGGTACAAGTGGTTTTTGGTTACATGGACGAATTGTATAGCGGTGAAGTATGAAATTTTAGTGCCCCTGTCACCCGAGTAGTGTACACTGTACCCTGCCTCCCACTCTCCCCCTTTCTGAGTCTCCGGCATCCTTTATACCACTTTGAATGTATTTGCGTACCCACAGCTTAGCTCCCACTTATAAGTGAGAACATAACAGTATTTGGTTTTCCATTCCTGAGTTACTTCACTTAGAATAATGGCCTCCAGTTCCATCCAAGTTGCAGCAAAAGACACTCTCATTCTTTTTTATGGCTGAGTAGTATTCCGTGGTGTATACAAACCACATTTTCTTTATCCACTCCTCAGCTGATGGGCACTTAGGTTGGTTCCATATCTTTGCAATTGTGAATTGTGCTGCAATAAACACACGCATGCAGGTGTCTTTCTGATATAATGACTTGTTTTCTCTTGGGTATGACTACTTCCCTTATGTTTCCAAAAATACAATTGCAGAGTTAAAGAACACATTATATTTTAAGAAATAATGATTATTAAATAGTAACATAAAATGTTTATGTAGTATTTAGCACATACCAGGTTCTATACTACATCCCTAATTACTCTCTAACAATTTTTACTCTCCAGCATTACATTAATATGCTTGTCAATGATCCCACACCCTGACCAATTTTTTAAAAAGCATTCTTCCTCCCACACTAACATCAATGTAATTCCAGCCAAATTTCCATCAGTATGTTTTCAGACCTCGTATCCATCTAAAATGCACAAAAATAAAATCTTTTTTTTTAAAGGGGAAAGAGAAGGCGATCTTTATCCACCAGAAATTAAAATATGCTATAGGGTGGTGATAATTAAAGCAATATAATATGGTGGCAGGACATACAAAAACATCAGTGAAACAGGAATCCTCAGAACATGTGGGAATTTTATAAAAAAAAAAGAACGTGGGAATTTCATACAGGCTAAAGATGGCAGAACACTGTAAGATAAAAATAAAAGATTAAGATATCTGAATACTTTTTCAAACTACAATAGAATTTTTTTTAATATAAAAAAATTCCTATTATTCTGCCAAGGATTCAGCCTTCCTGAGCATGAGAGAAACCACCCTTCCAAAATTAAAAAAAAGCCCCCAAACAGACAGATGTGGCCATATTTAAAGATTTAAAACAACAAAGAAAAACAAAGGGCAAGCAATATAAATGGGAAAATTATCTGACATATGAAACACAAAAAACATTAATATCTGTATTTTAGTATCTCTCTAAATCAGTAGAAAATGTCAAAGGAACAGGCAAATTCACAGAAGAAATGGCAAAAATTATGGAAAAAAAGGTTTGACTTCACAAATAGGGAAAAAGGTATTACTTTCTCTTATCAGATGGGCAAAACCATAAAATCAATAATATACTGTGCTTCAGTAAACTACATATTCCCACAAAATTTTTATTAGAATGTAAAAAAATTGAATAAACTTCCTTATAAGTTAATTTAGCTATAACTATTAATATACAAAAGAATTATATCATCTAACTAGCAATTCCAGTTTTATGAATGTATCCTATGAAAGTCCCAAACAAATACACATAGATTTACACTTAACGATGTTTGGTAAAGCACTGTTGGAAGACGCTAAAAACCAATAACCGAAATATTCATCTATATGGACAAGCCTAATAAAATACAAAATATATCCAAATTATAGAATTACAGAATACTATCTCTGTTTTTTAAGTGGCTATATCATGGCATATAAAGATATCTATTTTGCAGAATATTGCAAATTAATGCCTCAATTTTGAAAAAATTCATGAATAGAATAATGCACATGCTTGTTTTGCACAAAAAATTTGTGGAAACTGAAAAAACGTGACTCTGGTGTCTCTTCATCACTGGCCATGGTATTCTTATCTGCTACATATGCATATTCCCGTTCTATCCATTTATGCTTTTTATTTCCATATTTCCATTGTTTTAACTAAACCAAATATAATTTTATAATTCTAAAAAACCAAATGAGAAAAATTTTTTAAAACACTACCACTTTTGAGAGATAAAAAGTTTGTATCGTTTAAATTACATTTCTTTTATTATAGTGAGGCTGGATATTTTTTCTTTTTTCTTACATTTACCAGAAATTATTTTCTTCTTTTTGCCCCACCTTATGTACTTTTATAGTAAATCTTTAATGAGGTATAAAGAAGAACTATGCCTCCTTGTTTAAAAGTTATGCCACAGTTCATATGTCTCAACATCAGATGATATATTTCTATAAATATATAACACCTGGTACTCCCAAACTTTAACATCTGACTTTCAACAAAATTCTAAACACAAACTAAAACAAGTAAGAAACCTGGAAGTTTTATACGGTAACTATATGATGGATCAACTACTATATAAAGTCTCTCCTATCACATGGCATAGTAACAGTGACATCTAGTACATATAGGTAGACTCTAATGGTAATCATGAAGAATGGTGAAAATACTTCACATATTGTCTCACTTAGGTCTCGCAACAACCCAAAAAGTATAATGATCTTCTTGTAACACTCAAGCTCAGAGACAATAAATAATTTGCCCACATTGACATAACTATTGTGTGGCAAAAGTAAAACAATCCCCCAGCCTCATTGTCCTCTACTTTTCACAATGAAGAAACAGCAGTTAATCAATCATTAGCTTCCTCCAAGAGGTACCAAAAACTGCACAGCAACATAACAAGTATCTTTTAGCTTAATGTGCTCTAAATGGCACTCTGCCACTTCCACCCTTCACTGCTGGCATTTCTCCCAGTGCAGAATTTAACTGCAGAATTCTATCTGTTCTTGTTGGCTATAGTTATCTCAATCTCAACAGTATCTGCTCCTTAACTTCCTCTTCTACCCTCCATTTCTAACCTGTACCAAGGCATCTGCTCTTTGCATTTCCCTTATTATCTGCTCTGAGTTTCACTTGTCAGTCTTCCTTTCACTGCCAGTTTGGGTTTGATCGCAACCAATGACTCGTTTTTTTCTTTCTGGTGGGTTAACCAATTACTCACAGCTAGTCAGATGTGACTGAAACTCGTCACAATTAGAGACTGCTTCTAAGCTTTCAGAAATTTTTTTTTTTTTTAACTTCTGGATCAACTCCATTCCTGAGGTCTGATCTCCACATAATAAAATTTCACTAGAGGACTAAAACTAAAATTTTTATTTCTTCCAAAATTCCATCCTACCTGCCTAATAATTATTGTATTAATAATCTAATTCTGCCCTCAAAATCAATCTACTACCAAGCTAAACTTTACTGATGTGTGCTTACTATGTGCCATATTCTATGTGAAGTACTTCACATGCACTATATCACTAAATAATTACAACAAACCTGTGAGTTAGTCATTATTACCCCATTTTGCAGATGAAGAAAACAGAGTATAGGATTCTAATTCATGCTCTTAACCCATTATACATATTACCATCACTATTACCTTATACCACCTGTTCCAAGAGCACATATTTCTAGTGCTCTACTGCACTGTTCAGGAAACAGTGGCATGGGAAATGTACTCCCCACCCTACTTTCCATTCCTATCCAACTCCCTTCCCTACTTGCCCACAGTTTCCCTTTCCATTAAACTCCTGACAGTCCCTTTGCCATGTGTCATCTCCTGGTGGGCATCTAACACATTCTGATCTATGTTCTTTAAATTTCAAAACGTGGTACTAACTCTACATTTCCTTGAAACCCAGAGAAGTCATTCCAAATTAAGATTTGAGCTTTTTTCCTTTAAGACATTATTTGGTGTATCTTAACTAAAACACATTCCTCTATCATCTTCTACTAATTATTTGATTATTCTGAAACAGACTACAATCTATTTTATACATATTTTTCTTCTCAATTCAACTCACCCCTGAAAAAAATTTATTGATCACTAACATAAGAAAAACACTGAGAGCAGAAAACCAGATGCCTGAACAGCTTTTAATGTTACTCAGTCAAAAGATGAACATTATTACTATGTAAAACATACAATTATAATCAATTAAGAAAAACACTAATACCCTAGTTAAAAAAGAGCAAAGGACCTAAACATGAAAATGTATGGTTAAAGAAATATAAATGGGCTGGACACAGTGGCACACGCCTGTAATCCCAGCATTTTGGGAGGCCAAGGCGGGTGGATCACTTGAGCCCAGGAGTTCGAGACTGGCCTCGGCAACATGTTGAAACCACATCTCTACAAAAAATTACAAAAATGAGCCAGGTGTGCTGGAATGTGCCTGTCATCCCAGCTCCTCGGGAGGCTGAGGTAGGTGGATCACTTGAGCACAGGAGGTCAAGGCTGCAGTGAGCAGAGATGATTGCGCCACTGTACTCCAGCCTGGGTGACAGGGCAAGGCCGTCTCAAAAAAAAAAAAAAAAAAAAGGAGAGAGAAATACACATGGCCTCTAAGTATAAGAAACTATTCAAGCTCCACAGAAATTAAAAAATGTGTATTAAAAAGACAAGACAGGCTGGGGGCAGTGGCTCACACCTGTAATCCCAGCACTTTGGGAGGCTGAGGCGGGCAGATCACAAGGTCAGGAGTTCGAGACCAGCCTGACCAACATGGTGAAACCCCGTTTCCATTAAAAATACAAAAATTAGCTGGGCGTGGCGGCACGTGCCTGTAGTCCCAGCTACTCAGGAGGCTGAGGCAGAAAAATCGCTTGAACCCGGGAGTTGGAAATTGCAGTGAGCTGAGACCACACCACTGCACTCCAGCCTGGGCAATAGAGTGAAACGCTTGTCTCAAAAAAAAAAAAAAAAAAAAAAAGACAAGACAGCAGTTTTTGCCTATCAAATGCCCAAAGATAAAATTACTATAAATGCTGGTTGAAATGTACAATAAGCACTGTATTATTTTTTGAAAAAAGTAGAAGTTTTTTGATATTTTGGTTCCTTGGCATAGTATTCAAACGTCTAGCACCTTTACAGTCTCATCTTTTATAACAGAGACACCCCTCACCCGTCTATCCCTCTCAATTTGGACTGTATTTTCATTAAACACAGAATTCATAGGAGCTAGTTCGTTTTTTTCCTTAAATAACAGCTTTATTGAGATATAATTCACATATCATACATTCAACCACTTAAAGTGTTCAATTGGTTTGAGTGTACTTGGAGTTCTGCAACCATCATCACTACAATGAATTTTAGAACATTTTCATGACCCTAGAAAGAAACCTCACACGCATTAGCAGTCATTCTCCATTTCCAATCCCCTCCCAATGTCTCTGGCAATCACCAATCTATATTCTGATAATATTTGGCGCCTATTCTAGACATTTCATATAAATGGAATCATATAATACATAGTCTGTTGTGACTAGCTTTCTTTCACTTAGCACGTTTTCTTGGTTTATCCAAATAGTAGCATGTATTACTTCATCTCGTTTAATTTTTTTAAATTGTGGCGAAATACACACAACATAATCTTAATCATTTTAAAATGTACAGTTCAGTGGCATTAGCATATTCATACTGTTGTGCAACCATGACTACCACCCCTCTCCACAACTCTTTTAATCTTGCAAAACTGAAACTCATTAAACAGTAACTCCCCATTCCTCTCTCCCTTAAGTCCCTAGTAACCATCATTCTACTTTCTGTCCCTATGAATTTGACTACTGTAGGTACCTCACGTAAGTAGAATCATACATATATTATCTTTGTGACTGGCTTATTTCACTTGGCATGTCCTCAAGATATATCCATGTTGCAAGCATGTGTAAAAATTTCCTTCATTTTCAAGGCTTAACAGTACTTAATTGTAGGTACACACCACATTTTGCTTATCAATTCTTCCATCCAAGGACACTTGGGTTGCTTCCACCTTGCGGCTACTGTGAATAATGCTGCTATGAACATGAGCTTAACAAATCTCTTAGAAATGCTGTTTCCCTTTTTTTTTTTTTTTGACACAGAGTCTCACTTGGTCGCCCAGGCTGGAATGCAGTGGCGCAATCTTGGCTCACTGCAACCTCCGCCTCCCGGGTTCAAGCAATTATCCTGCCTCAGCCTCCCGAGTAGCTGGGATTACATGCGCCCGCCACTGCGCCCAGCTGATTTTTGTATTTTTAGTAGAGACGGGGTTGCACCATGTTGGCCAGGCTGGTCTTGAACTGACCTCAGGTGATCCGCCCACCTCAGCCTCCCAAAGTGCTGGGGTTACAGGCGTGAGCCACTGCACCCGGCCTTCAGATTTTTTATTATTATTTTTTAAATGTTTTATTTGACAACGTCTCACTCTGTCACCCAGGCTGAAGTGCAATGGAGTGATCATAGCTCACTGCAGCTTCAAACTCCTGGGCTCAAGCGATCCTCCCACCTCAGCCTCCTGAGTAGCTGGGACTACAGGCATGTGCCACCTCACCTGGTTAATTTTTTAATTTTCTGAGGAGATGTGGTCTTGCTATGTTGCCCAGGCTGATCTTGAACTCCTGGCCTCAGGTTATCCTCCCACCTTGGCCTCCTCCCTAAGTGCTGGGATTATAGCTATGAGCCACCACACCTAATGACAATTCTTTAGGAGATCCAGTAGTAGAATTTCTAGAATTCTATTTTTGATTTTTGGGGGAAAGGCCATACTGTTTTCCAAAGCAACTGCACCACTGTACTCTCTCCGTAGCAAAGAGTAAGGGTTCCAACTTCTCCACATCCTGGACAACACTTATTTCCTAGGGTTCTTTTTGTTGTTGGTGGTGGTGTTTTGTTTTTTATAATAGCCATCTTAATGGATATAAAGTGGTAACTCACTGTGGTTTTGATTTGCACTTCCCTAATAACTAAGTTGTTGAACATCTTTTCATGTGCTTATTGGCCATCTGCATATCTTCTTTGGAGAAATATATGTTCAGATCCCTTGCCCACTTTTTAATCACGTTGTCTTTTTTCATTATTTAGTTCTAAGAGTAATTTATACATTTAAGATACAAGTCCCTTATAAGATATACAATATACAAATATCTTCCCTGTTCTAAGCGTTGTCTTCTCATGTTGATGATAGTGTCCACTAAAGGACAAAAGTAATTTTGATGAAGTTCAATTTATCTATTTTTTTTCTTTTGTTACCCCTGCTTTTGGTGTCATATCTAATAAGCATCTGCCCAATCCTAGATCATAAAGACTTACTCGTACCTTTTCTTCTAATAGGTTTATGGTTTTAGTGCTTACATTTAAGTCACCGATCCATTTTAAGTTAATTATTGTATGACGTATGAAGGGGTCCAACTTCATTCTTCTGTGTGTGGATATCCAGTTATCCCAGCACCAGTTGCTGAAAAGCTATTCTTTCCCTCTGAATCATCCTGCCACCTTGTCGAAAATCAGTTGAGCTTATAAAATGTGTGGAATTAATTTCTAGACTCTCAATTCTATTATTGATCTATACGTTTATCATAATGCCAGTACCACACAATCTTGAGCACTCTAGCTTTGTAGGAAGATTTTTTTAAATTTATGTAAATTTATAAAAATAGAGACAGGGTCTCACTATGTGGCCCAGGATGGTCTCAAGCTCCTGGACTCAACTGATCCTCCCGCCTCGGCCTCCAAGGGGTTGGGATTATGGGCATGAGCAAACGTGCCCAGCCTGTAGGAAGATTTAAAATTGAGAATTGTGAGGGTTCCAACTTTGTTCTTCTGTTTTAAGATTCTTTTGGTTATTCTAGCTCCTTTGACTTTGCATATGAATCTCAGAATCAGCTTGTCAGATTCTGAAGTCAGCTGAGATTTGATAGGAATTGTGTTGAATATGTAGATCACTTTGAGAAGTACTGCCATCTTAATAATACTGAATTTTCTAATCGATGAACATGGAATGCCTTTCCATTGTCTTCAATTTCTTTCAATTATGTTTTCTAGTATTCAAGATACATGTCTTGCACTTCTTTTATCAATTTATTTCTAGATATTTTATTCTCTTTAAGGCCTTTTTAAATTGTTTTCTTAATTCTACTTTGTTCATTACTTGTATACAGAACAATCAATTTCGCATATTGATCTTTTATGCTGCCACTTTGCTGAACTTACTTATTAGTTCTAACAGTTTTTTAGTGCAGGGGTCCCCAATCCTAGTACTGGCCTGTGGCCTGTTAGGAACCAGGCCGCACAGCAGATGAGCGGCGGGTGAGTGAAGCTCCAACTGTTTTTTGTTTTGTTTTGAGATGGAGTCTCCCTCTGTCACCCAGGCTGGAGTACAGATGCATGATTTCAGCTCACTACAACCTCTGTCTCCCTCTGTCACCCAGGCTGGAGTACAGACACATGATTTCAGCTCACTACAACCTCTGTCTCCCAGTTTCAAGTGAAATCTGCCTATGCATCCCGAGTAGCTGGGATTACAGGTGCATGCCACCATACCCAGCTAATTTTTGTATTTTTAGTAGAGACGGGGTTTCCCCATGTTGTTCAGGCTGGTCTCGAATTCCTGACCTCAAGTGATCTGCCTGCCTTGGCCTCCCAAGGTGCTGGGATTACAGGCGTGAGCCACCACGCCTGGTCCTCCATCTGTATTTACAGTCACTTCCCACTGCTCGCATTACTGCCTGAGCTCCGCCTTCTGTCAGATCAGCAGCAGCATCAGATTCTCATAGGAGCACAAACTCTAGTATGAACTGTGCATGTGAGGGATCTAGGTTGCGCACTACTTACAAGAATCTGATGCCTGATGATCTGTCACTGTCTCCCATTGCCCTGAGATGGGACCATCTAGTTGCAGGAAAACAAGCTCAGGGCTCCCAGTGATTCAACATTATGGTGAGTTGTTAATTATTTTATTATATATTACGATAATAAAAATAAAGTACACGATAAATCTAACGTGCTTGAATCACCCCAAAACCATCCCCACCTCCCCCACAGTCTGTGGAAAAATGGCATGAAACCAGTCCCTGGTGTCAAAAAGGTTGGGGTCCACTGTTTTGGTGGATTCCACAGGATTTTCTCCATTTTCATGCATAAATATATACACACACAAACTAAAGATAGTTTTACTTCTCCCTTTCCCATTTGGACACTTTTTATTTCAGTTTCTTGACTAATTGCCCTGGCAAGAACCTCTAGTACAATGCTGAATACAGGTGGTAGAAGCAGATATCCCTGTTTTTCATAAGATGTCCTTTATCAGGTTGAGGCAGTTCCCTTCTACTTCTAGGCTGCTGAGTGTACCCTGGATTTGGGAGTATAAATTGGCACCTTTTTTCTGGAAAACAACTTGATAATATATGTCAAGAAGTTTCAGAATTTAAAAACTTCGGTCAATCAATTCAATTCCTATTGATCTATTTAAGGAAATAATCAAATGTTAAAAAAGAAAAAGTTTACCCCTAAGGACATTCAGAATGGAAGGCTGGTTCTAGTATCTATGACCCACTGACTGCTAGGATTGATGCAACAGCTGCTCATTATGTAAGACTTTTATCCTCAATTCTTCATTCCTAACCAAACCAGTAATTCAGAATTGATTAGGACTCTTCTTAGCACATGAAGCCTCTGCTTTAACTAAAGGCATATGAATAGTGGCAGGTACCTGCTAGAATATCCAAGCATAAAACTTCAATAGAAGGAACTATAATGAAATGCCTAAAGGAACTTAAATATGCAAAATGGAGGAATAAAATATAGTTCAGGCTACATTTCACCCAAGTGACATTATGCCATTACAAAAGCATTTTATTAAATAAGACAATAAAAGAAGCAGAACCTTCATTTGGTAATCAATAATCATACAGATGTGAGAAAAGAGACACTAGAGGAAAATATAGACAAATGATGATAGTGACAGTATCTGGGTCATCTTATTTTCTCTTTTACACTTTGTTTTTCAAATATATGACAAATATTTATTTTATCATCAAGTAAAGAAAACCTACCTATTAACATTCTTCTTTCTCCTCTTCTGCCCCACCCCCAAAAAGGTACTAACTCTACACAATAACAGTACTAAGCCAACAAAGGGGCAGAATCCTAAAACTATGAATGCCTGACCTTATACCTTAATTGTAAATTTCACATAAAATTCCAGATAAAAATAAAATGTAGAACGCAGACTATTTTGTAAGTTTTATCTTTTACATAACATAATGAATAACATGATATAGTAACCCTCAATATAAAAGAAAAAAAAAGTAACTTATGAGTGACTTTCAACCCTGCCTTAACATGCTGCTGGAAGCCGCACTGTTACAGGAACATGTTATTTTCAATCAAAAAAACCCTGCAAGTTCATTTCTCTTTTTAGGAGGGGAAAAAAAGATACATAGTTTACAGTTGCTAAGAACAGACTCCTTAGCAAAGCTCCCTGACTTATTGGGTAGGTTCCACAGTGAGTTACTGTTTAAGTTTTTTCACTTCTTTCGAAACTCAACACCTTCAACTGAAATTCCAACAATTACAGATTAACTAACAATAAAGAAAAATCTCTAGGCAGAAACAGGTTTGTCATTCATATATTAGTCTGATTCAGTTCTGGCAGTGTTTGCTGATTCTTCTGGTTCCAGAAACTAGGTTGAGTCAGGGACCAGATGTTTGTTTGTTTAATATCCCCAGTATTTAGATGGACATTATTCAATGCTAAGATGATGAAAATGTTCTGTAACTTCACTGTCCAAAATGTAGCCAGTAGCTACACATAGCTACAGAGCACTTGGAACTTGAATAGTGCAGTTAAAGAACTAAACTTTTGATTTTATGTAATACTACTTAACGTAAATAGCTACATGTGGCTACTGGCTACTACACTGGCCAGCCCAGATCTATCTAGAACCTAGCACAATAAACATTTGTGGAAAGAAAGAATGAACAAATCAATGTTGCTTTCTTCTCAAACCTCAGGAGATATCAGTAGTTCTAAACTGCGGGA
Source organism: Gorilla gorilla gorilla (assembly GCF_029281585.2). Lineage (NCBI taxonomy): Eukaryota > Metazoa > Chordata > Mammalia > Primates > Hominidae > Gorilla > Gorilla gorilla. Next base: position 51,165,797 of record NC_073230.2, read on the forward strand.
ATATAAATTCAGACCTAGAAAAACACAAGGTAAATAATTTGGAAGCTAGGTATTCTTTAGGAGATATGCCGATCTTTCATTGTCTTGTAAAAACAAGTCATGACAACTAATAATTAGAATGCCCTCCACTATACCTATCCAAACTGCACCCACCTTTAACATTCCACCTATTCCATAGAACATTCCTACCTCTCCATTTCATTCATTCACTTACTCAAAATTTAATGATAATCAACTGTGTGCTGCACACAATGAACACAAAGAATAAAATTGAGTCCCTGCTCTCAGAAATACAGTAAGAATAAGATATGAAAACATGACAAGTTATATGAAAATACAAGTTATGGCTGGGCGCGGTGGTTCATGCCTGTAATCCTTGCACTTTGGGAGGCCGAGGTGGGTGGATCACTTGAGGTCAAGAGTTCAAAACCAGGCTGGCCAACATGGTGAAACCCCGTCTCTACTAAAAATAGAAAAAAATTAGCTGGGTGTGGTGGCGGACGTCTGTAATCCCAGCTATTCAGGGGGCTGAGACAGAAGAATCACTTGAACCCGGGAGGCAGAGGTCGCAGTGAGCCAAGATCATACCACTGTACTCCAGCCTGGGTGACAGAGCGAGACTCCGTCTCAAAACAAAAACAAACCAAAGCAAAAATACAAGTTATATGAAAGTACTACTACAGAATTACGTATGACATGCAATTCAAGTATACGGGAGCACCTAACACTGTTTGGGAATCAGAGAGTACACAGGAAGTGACATGTGAGGACTTCTTCCCCGGACCAAACAGTGACATGTTGCCACAAGCATTTGCTATAGAATACTGTCTTCTTGATTTTTAGGAAAATTCCACACTAGAGTGCTTGAATTCCCTCATTATAAAAACACTAATATTCCAAGTATTATAGCTAAATTAATTACGGGATAGTAATTATAATACTGATGTTTGGGTGTCCAGGATACCATGTTAAGTTTAAGTACCAAAACACTGTTAAGTAGGAAGATTTTATGTGAAATTTACAGTTAAGGTATAAGGTCACAGATTCATAGTTTTAGGATTCTACCCCTCTGTGTAGTACTGTTACTATGCAGAGTTAGTACCTTTTTGAGGGTAGGGCAGAAGAGGAAAAAGAAGAATGTTTAATGTGTAGGTCTTATCAGCAGAAACTGGTACATTTCAGTTTAGGAATTTTTTTAATCTGAATACTGAAATATTTACATCTTGAAATAAAGATCAATGACTCGAGTTTTTACTTCATACAGCATAAAAATCTTCTCTAGCAAGATAATTTGAGACACAGTCTCACTCTGTCGCCCAGGCTGGAGTGCAGTGGCGTGATCTCGGCTCACTGCAACCTCTGCCTCCCGGGTTCAAGCGATTCTCCTGCCTCAGCCTCCATAGTAGCTGGGATTACAGGCGTGTGTCCCCACACCCAGCTGGCCTCTTGGCCAGGCTGGTCTGGAACTCCTGACCTCTGGTGATCCGCCCGCCTCAGCCTCCCAAAGTGCTGGGATTACAGGTGTTAGGCCACCACACTCAGCCTACCCAGAGAATTATAAACAGCACTAAAATGTTTAATATTTAATTAAGTATTATTTTACTCATTCAGAAAGTATTTTTCTATAACTTTGTAATCATCAGTGAAAGGAAGAAAGTAACAAAGAAAAGCTTATGTTGCAAAATAATTCTTTTATTTTCAGCAAATGCATCTCCATCCATAATCTGTTGCAATATAAACATCCAACAGTTCAAAGACTTTTTGAACAGTCATATATGAACATAAATACTGAAACTAATGTAAGTAACTGCATCCCACTCTCCTTCCATACATGAAGAAACTGAGTACCTAGAGGAACAGCAAAGGCTCTCTCTGATCCCAAAACCCCATCTTGCTAACAATAAAAGATTAAAAATCAGACAAAAAGGTTCAAAGTTCCCATCAAAGTGATTAAGAGATGAAACTATATGCAGATGAAAGCGTCAGGAGGAAATTTCAGAATCAGTTTATCCCCTGTCCCTTCACCCAATTAGTTTAGAAAAAGTTTCTTCAGGCCAAGTGTAATGACTCACACCAGTCCCAGCACTTTGGGAGGCCAAGGCAGGAGGATCAATTGAGCCAGGAGTTTGAGGCCGGCCTTGGGGAACATGACAAGCCTCATCTCTACAAATCACTTTTTAAAAAATTAGCCAGGCATGCTGTCATGCGTGTGTGGTCCCAGCTACTTGGGAGGCTGAGGCAGGAGGACTGCCTGAGGTCAAGGCTGCAGTAAGCCCTGATTGCATGCCACCGCACGCCAGCTTGGGTGACAGAATGAGACCGTGTCTCAAAGAAAAAACAAAACAAAAAAACAAGAAAAATCTTCTTCAGCATCTGCAAGTTTCTGCACAAAAATATACCCATGACTTGGTGATTCCACTTAACCCTCTGTTTCTTAAGAATAATTCCTTTTTTAAGACGAAATAAAATTTCACTTTTGGCAGGGCACAGGGGCTCACGCCTGTAATCTAAGCACTTTGGGCGGCCAAGGCAGGCAGATCACTTGAGGTCAGGAATTCCAGACCAGCCTGGCCAACACAGCGAAACCCTGTCTCTACTAAAAACATAAAAATTAAAAATTAGATGGGTGTAGTGACACACACCTGTAATCCTGGCTACTTGGAAGGCTGAGGCATGAGAATAGCTTGAATCTGAGAGGCAGAGATTGCAATGAGCTGAGACCATGCCACTGTACTCTAGCCTGGGCAACAGAGCAAGACTTGGGTCTCAAAAAAAAAAAAATTCACTTTAAATAATTAATTGAAATTAATAACCTTCATGATTAACTTTTTCTCATTTTTAAGTAAAGCTAAGTTTTAAAAAAATATATTTATGATGTTTTCCTTTTTTTTTTTTTTTGAGACAAGAGTCTTGCTCTGTTGCTTAGGCTGGAGTGCAATGGTGCGATCTCGGCTCACTGCAACCTCCACCTCCCGGATTCAAACAATTCTCCTGCTTCAGCCTCCTGAGTAGCTGGGACTATAGGCATGCGCCACCATGCCTGGCTAATTTTTGTATTTTTAGTTGAGATGGGTTTCACCATGTTGGCCAGGCTGGTCTCAAACAACTCTTGACCTCAGTCAGGTGATCCACCTACCTCGGCCTTCCCTAAGTGCTGGGATTACAGGTGTGAGCCACTGTGCCCGGCATTTATGATGTTTCTCTTACACAACTAATAGCCTAGTTAGTTACAACAATGCAAATGTTTATATTTTTAAAAGTTAATATTTTTACTTGATTTTTGTATTGTTTCTAATTTTCATATTTACATTGTCTAACTTTTGCTTTTTAATGTTTATACGTTCTAATACACTCATTTTAGATTAGCCCATAACATTTAACCAGTGTTATTGAACTGTCTTTACGCTCTAACTAGACAATCAAATTTAGTTTAATACCACACAGCATGGCAATCACAATTAGTGTAATGTCATACAGCTAGCATGGTCAGGATTAGACTTCAAATCTAGTTCCCTTTTCGGAAAATCATGTTGCTTCATCACAGTTCCCATCAAAATTATTAGATTCATTTAAGAAATAATTATGTTTTAAATTTTATAACCTCTCACATACTCTAACGCATTTAACTAATTCCAGGTACCTACATGTAACTTCTCACATAGTAAAACACATTCTTATTTATCATGATGCATAGAATTACAAACAGGATTATGGTAGGAAGAAAGATGATGAAGGGTGCAAATAACACGAAAATCTATGATTTCTGAAATGCAGCGCTAGGCACTGAGGAGAAACAAAACTAAAAACAAAGCAAAATACAAAGGCTCTGGGAATTTATAACCTGATAAAGAAAATAAATTATGACCATAATTATAACACCAGGAAGACTATTAATATATTCACAGGTAGTACTGTTTAAGTATTAAAGTATAAATAGGATTATTTAAAAAAATAGAGCTCATATATTCATTCAACAATTAGTCATTCAGCACATTCTATGGTCCAGCCACTGAGCTAGGTAGGAGGCACAACAGTGAAGAAAACAGGTATGGTTCCCAGCTATCTGTACAGAAACAAGTAACAAACCATTATAATTATTCCCACTTATTAGGAAACATAAAAATTGTCTGTGTCTATACGTAGTAGAAAGTGGGAAGACTGATCAGGTAAGGCCTCACTAATGAATAAAGCAACATTCAGGCTGAGACCTCAGGCGTGAGAAATTAGCCTTTCAAATTGTGCATGCGTGCATGTGTGAATGAGTGTGTGGGTATGTGTGTGTCTGTCAAGCTTGGTGGGCAATCAAAATGGCATAGATGGGATTGGAGAAGTAGGCAGGGAGGTGATCTCACAGATCAAAAAAGCAGGACGTCCCTGGTATGCTGGAGGAAAATCAAATACACTGATTTGGCTAGAGCCTGAGGTTAATTTAAAACAAACAGCATTTGCACAAACTTTCATGTTTAAAAGTCTTAATTCTAACTATGAAAGACAATGTTTCCCTTTTATGGATGAAGGGATAACAGACTCAAAAGGGCTAAAAGCCTTGCTAATAAGGCCACACCACTAATACACTAAGTCTCAAGACCCAGACATTCTAATTTAAGTCACACCAGTACCCCATCAACCACACAATAAGTAGTAATGAAAAATAAAGTTAAAAAGACAAACCAGGGTAAAAGTCAGGCTGAGAAATGAAAGCTTTACTAGGGACAAAAAGTAACAGAAGTGACATCAATTAAAATGATGATTCTGAACTCCATATTGTACTTTCAAACAGTTCCTTTATGCAAAATAACTACCATGTAGTTTATCAATCATTTTGAATTGTGTCCCTCAACAGAGTAAGAGAGAGAGAGAGAGAGAGAGAGTGTGTGTGTGTGCAGCTGGGGAAGACAGGAGCCTAAGTACCATGTTCAATCAGAACATACCTACTTTAATCTTTTTCTTTTCGGTTTTAGAGATAAGGTCTTGCTCTGTCACCCAGGTTGGAGTGCAGGGTGCAATCACAGCTCACTGAAGCCTCTATCTCCTGCACTCAAGAGATCCTCCTGCCTCAGCCTCCTGAGTAAATGGAACCAAAGGCATGTACCACCAAGCAGGGCCAATTGTCTGGTTTTTTTTTTTTTTTGTAGAGATGGGCTCTCATTATGTTACCTAGGCTGGTCTTGAGCTCCTGGGCTCAAGTGATCCTCACACCCTGGACTCCCAAAGTGTTTGGCTTATAGATGTGAGACACTGTGTCTGCTTTATGTTAGATTTAGTTTGAGAAAAAGTTTTGCTGTTTGCAAACCTCAGAATACAGTCAGTAAACTTTGGTTCTAAAATCTCATAAAGATTTAAATGTAAGATTTATATAAAGATCCTATATTTACATCTAAAATATAAGATTTAAGATTTTATGAAGATTTAAATCTAAAATCTTATGAAGATGTAAAACATACCAGCAGTAGAGCACTGCTTTCACCCATCATATGCCCTATAATAACTACTTTAATAAGCAGGCTAATTTTTTGTCAGCTTCTCTGCTAAATAATAACTATACATATATACATACCCCACTATAGATTATTAAAGGCAATTTCAAGTATGATTTTTGCCTCCACACTTTCAGAAATAATACATATGCCTACTGTAAAGTTTCCTTGTATGTTAAGGCATTTGTAACATAAAAATGTAGGGTAAAAATACTACTACTATGAACTGGTTTTTCAACTACTAAAAAATGAATACTAAAAACTATACACTGATGCCCAATAAAACATATATTACTAGTGAATACTTTACGTGTAATATTGGCAAATACCCTTTACGAAGTTTACTCAAAAACCACTAAAGTAAATCAATTCATTATTCAACTCTACCAAACTTAAACATATACTTTCATGATTACAGCAATAGTATGTAATTACTCAAATAGTCACATCTATAAAAAAAATTTCCAAGTTAGCAACATCAATCATGAATACAAAAAATTCGTTATTTAAATATGCGCACATACCTTTGTCCTTCTTGAAATCCAAAGCATCTTCTTTATCAGTCACTATTTCCTTCATATTGATAATACTCTGATGGGTAAGCTGCCGGAGAATTTTAATTTCTCGAATTGCTGTAATTGGAAAGCCTTCCTTTTCATTATCCAGACGTACTTTTTTTAAGGCTACCATTTCTCCTATTAAGGAATTTAATAAAATCAGGTTACCAGTTAACAAAAGCAGATGACATTTTTCTTAACTTTAAATCTATTTTAATTCAATTCTGTTCTTATTTCTCAAAAATAGAACCACAAAGTATGTTTCAGTTTCCAATATACCAAATAATATTTATAGTTCAAAAAATTAAGTCTGTCATTAAATGAATTATGGAATATTTATATAAACCAGGGAATACTATACAACCATTAGAAAGAACGAGGTAAGTCCAAATATACTATGCTCCCCATTTATATATTTAGTGAAAAAACTAAGATGCTTTTACATTCACTTGGGAAAAAATAAAAAGAAAACAGAAAGATGCTAGGCCAGGCGTGGTAGCTCACACCTGTAATCCCAGCACTTTGGGAGGCTGAGGAGGGCAGATCACGAGGTCAGGAGTTCGAGATCAGCCTGGCCAACATAGTGAAACCCCAACTCTACTAAAAATACAAAAAATTAGCTGGGCGCCTGTAACCTCAGCTACTTGGGTGGTTGAGGCAGGAGAATCACTTGAACCCGGGAGGTGGAGGTTGCAGTGAGCCAAGATCACGACACGCCACTGCACTTTGCACTCCAGCCCCGGCAACAGTGCAAGACTCCGTCTCAAAAAAAAAAAAAAAAAAGATGCTGAAGACTGGGTATATCACACTGTCATTTTTATTTTTTTTAAGTAAACGAGGGAAAGACAAATATAGCCAATATGCTTATGCATGCATAAAATTTCTCTGAACAGAGGAGAAAAACTCTATCAGTGAAAAAAATACGCTCAGACATATTACTTGCCCAAACCTGGCCAGTAACCTAGTAGTAAAACTGGAATTCAAAATCCAGTTACTTGTCTCAAAAATATATGTTCTTCCCCACTACACTAAATTGCCACATAATTTAAGTATGAGTCAGCTTTGTATCAGAAATGATCCAAATAGAAAATGAAATACACACACATACACGAAGCCTATTATAAGAAAAAATTCACTATAATAAAGGTTTGTTCATTCCACTTCCTTGGAGAAAAAAAAATGTTCTTACAAATTTTCTAAAAGAAGGAAGCATATTCTTTTAATCATTAAACTTATTCTATTAATTTTTATGGAATGCCTTCTATATTGTGTATGAGTCCTTGTTTTACTTAACAGTTTTAAAAGTTGTCATTTTATCTTTTTGATAACACATCATCATAAATACCAATTATTACTCTATGCAGTAATTGCCCTCAGTAGTTTCTAACCGTAAGGTCATTTCCCATATACTATATGGCCTCTAATAGCTGTGCTATTTTAATCTATTGGTTTCTTTCTTTGAGACAGAGTCTTGTTCTGTGGCCCAGACTGGAGTGCAGTGGTGCAATCTCGGCTCACTGCAACCTCCACCTCCAAGGTTCAAGCAATTCTCCTGCCTCAGCCTCTCAAGTAGCTGGGATTATAGGTGCCCACCACCACACCCGGCTAATTTTTGTGTTTTTATTTTATTATTTTCTGAGATGGAGTCTCGCTCTGTCGCTCAGGCTGGAGTGCAGTGGTGTGATCTCAGCTCACTACAACCTCCACTCCCTGGGTTCAAGCCTCAGCCTCCCGAGTAGCTGGGTTTACGGTCATGTGCCACTATGCCCGGCTAACTTTTGTGTCTTTGGTAGAGACAGGGTTTCTTCATGTTGGCCAGGCTGGTCTCGAACTCCTGGCCTTAGGTGATCTGCCTGTCTCAGCCTCCCAAAGTGCTAGGATTATAGGCATGAGCAATCACGCCCGGCCTATTGGTTTATTTCAATAAGCAGTTATGAGTAAAGAAAGATAAAATACTAGCTCTATGCATTATTAAGCAAAATACATAGCTTCTGACACAGCTACTTTTTGCTCTCCTGTGAAGCCTTTTAAAACTTTCTCTGAGTTCCTGATTATGTTCTGAAAGATTAAGCTGCTAAAACTGGCCTCCAAGGATAGTTACTGCAGGAAAAAAACTGAAGGCTAAATGAAAGTGTTGTGTAAGGCTTATGACAAAAAAAATTTTACTACTAAAATTAATTCAGGTCAAGATACCTTTCCCTCTGATTAGTAACAGTATAAAAATTATTCACCATAAAAGAGGAAAGAAAAACTAAATCCTACCATACAGTGTATCACAAATACTAAAGGAACACTTTTTAAAATATACACATATACAGACCCACTTACATGTACTCATATCTTACAAAATGCATATATAGAATAAAATTAAAAACAAGATGAAACAAAAGCACAATAAAATTGAATTTAATTTTTTGGAAAATTTCTGAAGCCAAACATCAGAAGAGAAACACAAACTAAGTACATCCCATAGGCCCAAAGATCCCCAGAACTTGGCATTCTTACCAGTGTCTTTATCCCTGGCTTTGTAAACTTGTCCGTAAGTACCTTCTCCAATAATTCCGATGATATCAAACTTATCCACGCAGCGTTTTCCCCAGTCAATATCTTTTTCTTTGATTTCACCATAGCGAGGCCCACATATTCTATCAAATATAATTCTAAAGTTTTTATATACAATCAAGCAAATTGAATAAACTGTCTAATAACTCAATATCTACTCGCCACCCAATTGTATATTCTTTATTTTTCCCTACCCTTGCAGTATTTATCATCATCTATCCCAAACAAGTAACATTGATTTGGTATTGTAAGTTATCATAAAAACTGAGGTATCATTTCTACATACTGACTCTTCTTCTGTAGACAAGTATTTAAACTGAGAAAAAAAGTAGTAGAGCTTGTATGAAGGCTTTTCAGAAATAAAATATAATTTTTCAGTGAGTAGATGAAACCAACACTAGTAGAGTCAAAATTCTCTAACCAATCTCCAGAAACTTTTATTTTGCATCCATTAACAATAATATATATAATCTACTTTTAAGAAACAAGAGTTTGATAAAGAATGTGAAGAAAATCTAACTATAAAACTTATTGACAAATTTAGACTTTGGATGAAATCATCTGAAAAACATCAAAAAAAAGATTTTTCAGTCTAAGAGAGTACAAAAGATATTAATATAACCAACTCTCAGGAAGCCACGTTTAAGCAGATACAAATGGACAGGTAGGACAAAAATCTTACATTCTTCAAAAAGATACATAATTTTGTAGTATTTTAATATTATAGTAAATCACAGAAATTCAAGTAAAAGAATAAAACTACAGTGCTCAAGAAGAGAGTATTTTTTAGCTATTTTATTTTATTTTTTTTTTTGAAACAGGGTCTTGCCTTGTCCCCCAGGCTGGAGTACAGTGGCACACGATCACAGCTCATTACAGCCTTGACCTCTTTGGCTCTGGTGATCCTCCTGCCTTAGCCTCCTGAGTAGCTGGAACCACAGGCATGCACCACCACACCCGGCTTTTTTTTTTTTTTTTTTTGTAGAGATGGGGTCTCCCTGTGTTGCTCAGGCTGGTATCAAACTCCTGGACTCAAGTGATTCTCCCACCTCGGCCTCCCAAAGTGCTGGGATTACAGGCATGAGCCACTGTGCCCGGCCAGTTTAGAAAATGACCTCAAATTCATACACTAGGCACTACCTCAACTGCAATTCTAAAATCAGATCTAACTTAAAGTCTTCACTGTCCCTTGGTTAAGAAGTTAAAAAAAAAAAAAAAAAGGCACCAGTGTTCCCCGCCTTTAACTGATTAACAGGTTTTAAGGGAAAGAGGTCTCTTTAGGCACTTACTTGAAGCTAATTTAGGATACAAATTTCAAAACTTCTTCTATTCCATCACTTGCAAAGTGAAGAATATATTTGTTTATGGGAGAAAATGGAGCTAAAAGCAAAGGAAACAGCAGCTTGCCCATTACTAATTTTATTTGGGCTCACTAAATGCTGACTTCTACTCTGCCCAATTTCAGTGTTTCTGTGTTATTTCAATCTCTTAATAACAGAAAGTATCTTTAACATATACAATACCCCAGGAAATTAATACATTACAAATTACGAGAAAAAATTAAATTTGGTTTTATTAGTCATTGTGAATAGGAATGCAAGCAATTATGATTTTTTTCAAAACTCTAATAGAATTCATATATTTAAGTTGAAAGAATAAGTACATTTTTTATTTTAAACCTTAATTTAGTGTTTTATGAACTTCTGATGACCCAGAATCACTGCTGGTCAATTTAAGAGCAGGTAGAAAGCAAGCACATACTTAGGCCTCCTTTTACTATGTAACTGTATTGCTGTTTTCTTTTCCTCTGGACTCTTTGAAAGATCATCTCCTCCTGGTAGCTCAGGTGGCAGCGGTAAATCAGCAAGAAGACATCGGAGTTTCTTTTCTACTTCTTTTTTAACTGCTTTTACTGAAATATTTCCTCGTAAGCTGAAAGTGAAAGAAGTCAGACAAATAAAACAAAAATTTTGTTGACTAATAAAAATGTGCTTATGTCTTACATTTAAGTAGCAATAGTCATGAATATTCAACAGTATTTCACATTATAAGACTATTGTCCAAGTTTCTTTCCAGCTAAAGTAATACACTATACTCAACTGTATAATGCAAAATTTGGAGTAAAAATGATATAGAATTAGGTAAAAACTAAGGAAATCTGTATAAAGTAGGAACTTTAATGATAACTTTGTATCAATATTGATTCATTGTTAACGAATGTACCATACTGATGTAAGATATTAACAGTAAAGAAACTGGGTACGGGGTATTCAGGGTCCCTGTAGTACCTTCATAATTTTTCTATAAATGTAAGACTGTTATAAAAATAAAGTTTATTTTTTAAAACGATACAGAATTAACTATAAAACTGTACATTAAAATTGAAAATCAACTAAACATGCTTTGCATAAAAACTCAGTTTTGCAAAGCATTTCTTTTTCTTTTTTTTTTTTTAGAGATGGAGTCTCACTGTCACCCAAGCTGGAGTGCAGTGGCAAGATCCTGGCTCACTGCAACCTCCACCTCCTGGGTTCAAGCGATTCTCTTGTCTCAAGCCTCCCAAATAGCTGGGATTACAGGTGCCCGCCACCACAACCGGCTAATTTTTGTATTTTTAATAGAGACGGGGTTTCACCATGTTGGCCAGGCTGGTCTTGAACTCCCAACCTCAAGTGATCCACCCGCCTTGGCCTCACAACGCTCAGCTGCAAAGCATTTAGTTTGATTCTTGTAGAGACACAAAACATATTTTACCGTAAGAAATAAAAGAAAGCACATGATAATATTTATCTTCCCCATTTAAATAACCACAAGCAACAGCTAATTCAGCTTTGACCCTTTTCAGGGTTAATTAATTTTTCTAAATTGGACAATTATTCTTCTAATTTTTTTAAGATTCCAGCTTTCTAGAATTACAGCTGAAATTTAAACTCCATTAGCTTTGTACTTTTTATGAATGCATAAAGAGCCCTGAGTTTTAAAGTATATCTTAACTTGGTAATTTATTTTAAATTTCCCTGATAAGACAAAGTCTGTCATCTAATATAATGTGACATGTTGAAAGAGAATCTCATAATGATAATAAAATTTGGACTTCACATACTTCCATAGCAGTTGAGTCCCATAATGAAAAAATTTATTGCAACTACACTGCTGTGATCAGAAATTACTGATATTATTATCAATGTAAATAATTTAATTGTAATTATCCTCCTATTCATGTTGAATAATAACACTGTAAAACAAATGAATCCTTTAATGCCACTTGATAAAAACAACTTAATAATACCATCTGATAAAAACGACTTAATTATTATAGTAAATTTATGTCCTGTGTTACTCACTGGAAGGTTCTTTAACAGAGAAAAAACATGCTTTAAAACAAATTGGTTTGTAGTTTTGTTTTGTTTCTTTAAGACAGAGTCTTGCTTTGTCGCCCAGGCTGGAGTGCAGTGGCATGATCCAGACGGAGTGCAACCTCCATCTCCCGAGTTCAAGCGATTCTCCTGCCTCAGCCTCCTGAGTAGCTGGGACTACAGGTGCGTACTACCATGCCCGGCTAATTTTTTTGTATTTCTAGTAGAGATGGGGTTTCACCATGTTGGCCAGGCTGGTCTTATACTCCCGACCTCAGATGATCCACCTGCCTCGGCCTCCCAGAGAGCTAGGATTACAGGCGTGAGCCACCATGCCAGGCCTGCAGTTTTATTTTTAAAGTAATGTATTACACAGCCCACTTCTCAATTTGCCTCTCCCTCCATTCAGCAAATATTGATTGTGAGCTTCCATGTGCTAGGTATTTGTAAGGCACTGGAAATTTAACAACAAACACATTAAGCTACAGTTTCTTTCAAAAAGAGCTTACAGTCTGGAAGACAGGTAGGAAGTAGGATAAAGTGTTACACAAACAGATTCCTAGAGTAACGTAGTAGCTAAAGGGTGGCTAAATCAGGTCTGAAATACAGTAAAGGCTTCTTTCTAGAAAAGGTATCACCTGAATGCCAACTGAAAATAGGCCTATTTAGAATAACTTATTTAGGAAACTATAGTCTCTAACTTGTAATGAGGCTTTAGTCAAGAGTTCTTATTTGAAGATTCAAATCAACATTTTTGAGAGCAAAAACTAAAGTCTTAATTTCACTTATAATTTAAAACTTAAAAGATTATCTATATTAAATGTCAGTATATTATCGAATATTACTTTCCAAGAACAATGTTACATAATTTAAAACATTTTTATTGAATATGTGCAATAATCAAATAGAAAATGCGCTTTTTCAAAACACTTCCATACACCCCAGCAACAAAAATAAAATGCCTTAAAAAGAAATACACACGAGCAACAGAAAAAAATAAAACATTTGACTGAAGAAATAAAATTAGATCTGAACGAATGAAAAGAAACCATGTTTTAATATGGGAAACTAATATTATAAAGCTGTCTTCAAATTATGACTGTATTAGATTTAATAGAGTTCCAAAAAAAATTCAAGGAAGAGTTTTTTTTTTTTTAAATACAACTTGACAATCTGACTGATTATAAAATTTGTCTAAGAATAACGGCAAAAGAACTGCCAAGAAATTTCTGAAAAAGAAAAATTAAGTGGCATTTGCCCTGTCAACCTATTCAGAGATCCAGAACTAAAAGCCAAACGCTGGTTGAAGTCAAAGGATATATATTACTCAGTCTACCCAATGTTTTATAAAGAACTATGAATTGTAATTTTAAATCCAAAGATTTACATAATATTCAGGTTCTAGGCTTCCTCTTTTAAAAAAGCAAAAGTTCTAAGACAAGCTTAAATTCTTGTAGAGCAACACTGATGTTGAGGCTCAACAGCAGAGCCATTTACGCATCACTAATTTACTCCATCCTCTTCATTTTTATATTACTGTCTGCCCCTAAAATAGAAATTTGAGTTTGGGAGCCAATATAGAATGTATCTAAAGACACTACAACAGTTAAGATACTGACAAATACAATATGTTAAAAGAAAAGAAAGTAGAGAAACAGATATATGTAAGAATTTTTATATATGGAAATTAGTGAGATGAATTATACAATAAACGGTACCGGTAACAACACTGGGTTGGAGGGAGTAAAGAATCAGAACACTTCTTTACACAATAACCAAAACCAAACTTCTATCAGATCTGACTTAACCTTTTTAAATTTTATAAACCTAGAAGTTTTAAAGGAAAGAGAATAATAGATTTGACTAGATAAAAATGGAAAACATTCATATAACCAAAAGCAAAACAAATGTCAAAAATAAGCAACAGACTCTGAGAAGCAAAGGTCAACATCCCTAACATAACAACTAAACATCAATTCGAAAAAGGGAAACAACTTTAAGGAAAATCCAGCACAGAATACAAGCAAGCAATTCACCAGAAAAATAATAAACAACCAATAAACATTCAAGAAAATACCATACCTTATTATCAGAAAAATGCAAAATCAATTACATATTTTAAAGACTGTCAAAATTGACACTATCCAAAACTGTTAAGGCAATTTCATACATCTGGGTGCATAAATCGTTACACAGCCTTACTAAGACATAATTTGAGTTTGTATCAAATTTTTAATGTGTATACTTTGACATGTAACTATCCGATAAAAATTACCTAAATATACATAAAATATTAATATATAAGGAGAGTTTAATAGCAAATAATTATAAACCTAAGTATCCATTAATCAACAGAAGAACACGATACATCCATTCCCGTAATAAGAATATTGGGCCCATCTATACCAACATGGAAAGATCTCTAACACATTAAATGAAAAAGCAAGTCAAAGAACATTATCCATGGTATGATTCTAATTTTAAAAATAATAATATAACAACTACATTCTGTGAAAACACAGATTACCATCTATCTCATGATTTTGTGGGAAAACAGACTGTAATTTTGAGAATGAAGCAAAATTCAAAGTGAACCTAACATATACCTTTAACTAGAAAGCAAGGAAACACAAAAAAACAAACGAGGTCATGTCAGAAGAATAAAGGAGTCAGCCCATAGGAGCTTCCACTGGCCAAATTTCGGACAATGTGAGGGTAAAAAAGAATAGTGGCTATTACTATTAGTAACACAGAAAATAAATAAAAATCCATGAGAGTAGAATGATTAAATGGGATATGGGGAAACATGCATTTACAAAACAAGGCCAGCTAATGTTAAAAGGAATGGCAGAATTAGAAAATAACCATTTTTAATTTGTGCAGCAGCAATGGAAAAAAAATCACCATTTGCAGTCCCTACTACAGTAACTGAATTAGACAAATACCATTAATGGTTGCTAAACCATTAGGTGATAGGTTGTTGGGAAAAAGGATATTCTATCACTGCCAAAAATATTACCCTACAGCTCACTTCTAATTGCAAAGAGGAAAATGCACCCTCATATATGGAGAGACCTTAAAGTTGCTCATCACCTTAACCAAGTGATCACATTACTACTAGTAGAGTAAAACAATTTGATATTTTGGTCCTCCTGTAACAACAGCATAAAGTACATAAAATCACCTCTTAAATATTATGGCTAAAAAACTGTGTATTCTTTATATAAACAAAGCACAAGTAATTTCCAGATTATGGGAAATAAAGGGGTTAGAGAAGAACAAGTTAAATGATACCAAGAAGAAATAATCAGATAAATCCAAAGGTGAGACATTCTGTAAGATTACTGGCCTAGACTCTTCAAAAAGTCATGGGGCTGGGGGCAGGGGGTAGGGGGGGAGTACTGATTATTGATTATATATAGTGGATGATATTATTATTTATTTCTGTTAGAATTAACTACTGTTGATTTCCTTGTTGTCACAATGATACTGTGATCAAGCAGGAGACTGACCTTATTCTTGGGAGATGACTTAAGTATTTACAGTATAGTAAAAAGAAACGTATACACAGCTGGGAGCGGTGGCTCATGCCTGTAATCCCAACATTTTGGGAGGCCGAGGCAGGAGGATCACAAGGTCAGGGGTTTTAGACCAGCCTGGCCAACACGGTGAAACCCCATCTCAACTAAAAATACAAAATTTAGCTGGGCATGCTGGTGTGCGCCTGTAATCCCAGCTACTCAGGAAGCTGAGGCAGGGGAATTGCTTGAACCCAGGAGGCGGAGGTTGCAGTGAGCCTAGATGGCGCCACTGCATTCCAGCCTGGGCAACAGGGCAAGACTTCATCTCGGGGAGAAGTGTATACACATACACACACACACACACACACACACACCCTCATTAGTTCTCTTAAACAACTAGAGATGGAGCGTGTGTGCATGTGTGTGTGTTTGTGTATAATTTTTTCCTTTTTTTGAGACAGGGTCTCACTCTGTCACCCAGGCAGGAGTGCAGTGGTGCAATCACAGCTCACTGCATCCTCGACCTCTTGGGCTCAGGTGATGCTCCCACCTCAGCCTCCCAAGTAGCTGGGACTACAGGCCTGCACCACCACAGCAGGCTAATTTTTGTATTTTTTGAAGAGATGGGGTTTCACCATGTTGCCGAGGCTCCTCTCAAACTCCTGGGTTCAGCCATCTGCCCACCTTGGCTTCCCAAAGTGCTTATTACACTTTGGGATTACAACTGTGAGCCACCACACCTGCTGAGATGGAGCATATAAAACAAAATGTTAACACTTTGTTAATCTAGATGGTAACTTCCATCCAGTAGTTCCAGTAGTTACACAGATGCTAATTGTATTATTATTTCAATTTTTCTAAGTGCTTGAATATTTTAAAAATAAAGAATTTATGAGGGAAGGGGAGAATTTACTTGGACATATAATAAAACAGCAAAAGCAAGTGGAGTACAGGTTTGCAAAATCAAGAGGCCATCCAAAACACACACACACACACACACACACACACACACTCTTTTAAGCTAATGTATTTGTGGATACAACAGTGAAAGTCAACCAGGAATATAGATACAGGCATGCTCAAAGAAAGCAAAGATCAAAAGCTTTCCTTAAGATACAGCAATGAGATTATGCAGACCATTACTCACTCTTCTTTAAAGTGATCTTTACATTTACAGTGAGTAACAAGTAAATAAAGATACCTCCCATATTCGGGTTTCCTAAAGTATGTTGCAACAGAAAAGACTGTTTCTTTACCTCAAGAGAAATAGTTCATAAACCACTTTCAACTAATAGCTGTTCAGCAAAAAACAAAAAGTATACAATGGTTACTAAAAAGAAACTTGTAAACAAAATTACCAAGAGCATTACTTTCAGATACATGAAAAAAATGGCCTGGGGGTGGTCCCCCTTCATTACAAAAGGGGATGGAAAACCAACCAATAGTTCCTCTTTTACAAAAACCAATCCTTTTCAAATGAAGCACTAGGTCTATTCGTTACACACCAGATCTACATGTTACACATATAATGGTTTATATATTATACAATGTAAATCATATTTTGTAATTTTTACTTTTTTTAATCATCTAAAGCAGTTTTAAATATCTGTAATATTTCCAGCAGTGCCGATTTATACATGACTAATTACAATAACTGAGATGCATAACACTTTACAGCTTGCAAAATTCAGTCCATCAACTAATTTAATCTTTACAGCTAATCTGTGAGGTTAAACTGTAAATATTTTCACCCATGAATAGAACTATGGACTGAGGCACAGAAAGATTAAGTCATGAGAGTAGTAAGAGGTACAACTGGCACTAAAAACTAAGCTTTCTACTACAGCCCACTAACAAATGTTATTGTACTTCTAACAGTATTATAAATAGTAAATATAAAGTAAGTCTCCTGTGCCATCTATTCCCTTCAGCGCCCATTTATTTCCAAAAGTAATCACTTCTAACCATTTCTTTTTACAATACATTTTTATTTAATCACCTAAAAACTTTAATAAAAAGTAAAACAATATCAAGTCTCTTCCTCATATGTAGTTAGTACATACATTTAGGTAAATTATAGACATCAAAATAAGGAAAGTTCCACTGGTGATGAATTAATCTTTGGCCACACAGACATGTAGTAGAAGTGCTCATGAATCTTTAGAAACTTCCGTATCCATTAAACATACAAACACATTCAAAGAAAGAAGAGACAACAAAAAGGGGAAAAAGCAGAGGAGACAGAAAAGGTGGATCAAAAAAAAAAAAGTAATGAACAAGAATTAAATGTGTCACCAACTAATTAAAGACAGATGCATAAGGAATACCCTCATTAAGCACTCACATGTATACGTAAGAGTTCTTGAAAATAACCTAGTAAAAATTTACTCCTAAAGCATATATGAAGAATAAAGTAGGTCGGGCGCAGTGGCTCATGCCTGTAATCCCAACACTTTGGGAGGCCAAGGGAGGTGGATTGTGAGGTCAGGAGATCGAGACAATCCTGGCTAACACGGTGAAACCCCCCGTCTCTACTAAAAATATAAAAAATTAGCCGGGCTTGGTGGCGGGCGCCTGTAGTCCCACCTACTCGGGAGGCTGAGGCAGGAGAACGGCATGAACCCGGGAGGCAGAGCTTGCAGTGAGCCGAGAGAGCGCCACTGCACTCCAGCCTGGGCAGAAGAGCAAGACTCCGTCTCAAAAAAAAAAAAAAAGGATAAAGTAGAGAAACACCAGTCTCAATGAAACATGGATTCTCAGTAACTGGTTACTCTCTAATGAAGTAATTCAATTCCACACTCAAGCCTCACAATTACAAATCACTACTGTTATGAAACTTCAGCGTTCCCTGAGAACAGTCAAACCTGCAAATACAACAATTATAGTAGTATAATTAAATAACACCCGATTAAATTGGATGGGGTCTGCCAACAACATTTTGATTATTTTTAAAAAGGCACCTCAAAGGGCATGAAACTCAAGAATTATTATTTCACTTTTGTGTTAAATTATAAAATTTTCATAATGCCAAAGTAAGCACTTGTCCACATGGCATTTTTATCCATCTGACTTCAAAATCTATAAAAAAAAAAAAAAAGTCAGCTAGGAAAACTACTCATATAGTTGCTTTTTAATGGGGAGTGGGAGGGGGTGGAAGCTCTAATTTCTTCATAAAAATAAAAACAGCTAGGTGGTGTAACAGGCAGATAAACCACACAAGTCTAATTTTTCTACACTAGGATACAAAAAAGAAACATTCTTAGCTGTATTTTTACTGCCTCTTAAGAATATGTTTCTCAATAAAAAATAAGCCATACCCTCAATGTTCATAATAGAAATTTTTAAACATCTTAAAGGAAAGCATAATCACATTATGAATTTTCTTTCTTTTTTTTTTTTTTTGGTGAGACACGGTCTTACTGTGTCACCCAGGCTGGAGTGCAGTGGCGCGATCTCGGCTCACTGCAACCTCCACCTCCTCCCAGGTTCAAGTGACTCTCCTGCCTCAGCCTCCCTAGTAGCTGGGATTACAGGCACCTGCCACTGCGCCCGGCTAAGTTTTTTGTATTTTTAGTAGAGACGGGGTTTCACCATGTTGGCCAGGCTGGTCTTGAACTCCTGACCTCAGGTGATCCACCCGCCTCGGCCTCCCAAAGTGCTGGGATTACAGGCTTGAGCCACCAGGCCTGGCTACATTATGAGTTTTCTATAATATAATGTGATTAATCCCAACTGCAAGACAGGCTAAAAAAATTTTTTTTTAATTAAAAGAGTTAAGAAAAGACTAAACTAAAAAGTGATAACAATATCACTGACAGCGATAAATTTACAAGGCCACTGAAGAAACTTACAAATAAATGAGACAAACGCTTGTGAGATGTATATTAACCAGGGCCAACTCATTCATAAAATATTCTGTCTCTGATTACATCATCAAGGAAAACTAAACCAAAGAGAATACTGGCATTTCTAATACCCAAAATCATATTGAAATATTCATTGTATCCCAAGGCAATGGCAATTTTTCCCTGAATGTCTTAGTATAAACTTTAATTTTGCCATCTTGTATGCAATGTGCTTCATTTTAAGATGCATATAATCAAGAAAATTCATTCACTTGCTTGTAGTCTTTTTCACTAAAGTTGTTTTGAGGGGGTTAGGGGAGGTCAACTCATTTCTCACTTCAGACTTACATTTTTTCTTTGAACAGTTATTGACAAATACTTTTTGCACTTACCTATCAGCTTCTTTATCTTCAGGCAGCATGGGAGGCAAAGGTAACGGTGGTAATGTAGAGGTGACTAAAGCTACATGTTGCTCCTTCTCCTTGGCTCCTATGCTTGGTGTAAGTGGTTTGGTTTTCTCTTTAAGAGATACTGATTCCTCCTTTGTAGCAGCAGATTTACTCTCCTTTCCAACTATGACTGCTTTCTTGGTGGCTTTATCTACAATCAAATTATTTTCCACCTTCGTTACCTGAAGAGGTGGCTTTGTTTTTGCTTTGTCATTTTTTAAAGTTCCACCACTTGAGGGAGAAAGTGCATGTTCAATTTTAATTTTCTTCACATCCTTCACATGGTTTGTTTGTGATGCACTGGCACTAGTTTCCGTGTTCCCCTTGGTAGGTGTAGAAGTGTTTGAAGCTTTTGCAGCCTTGGCAGCAGCCTCAGCAGCCTTAGTTGCTTCTGCAGCTTTCGCTGCTTCTGCGGCTCTTGCTGCCTCTGCTGCTCGTGCTTTTTTATTCTTGTTCAATTCAGCTGCCAGGCTACTCTTCAGAGTTAGTGTGCTAGGAGAAATACTAGAATGACGACTTCTGGATCTAGACAATCTGTGCCTGCTACGAGATCTTGAATGCCTAGATGAATACGGGCTTCTGCTTCGGGATTTTCCAGACCGTCTGGTGAGAAATAATTAAGATTTAGTCAGTAATTGAGAAAGGTTCAGTTTGGAATTTACAAAGACAGTGCTAACTCAAGTTTACGAAATAAAATAGAAATTTACTTAATTTCAAAGTTACATTTTTGAAGTTTTGAAAAATAAAAATTTCTTTAAAGTAGAGTACTATTTGGTGATCATAGTTTTCTTCAAAATGGATTGCCCTGATCTCGCTCTGGTCTACAAAATGTAAAAATTAGGACGAAAAATGTGACAAGGCATCACTGCTGTCTCAGAAAAAAGAAGTAGGCAATAAGGCTACATCAATGGTAGTAGTAGCAGCAGGGTAAAGTCTGACAAATCTTTTACCAGGAGACAGTTGCCACATCTCAAAAGTACCTTCCTCAACTATAAGTTCAAAAGTAAGCAGTGCTCTGTCTGTGGCAAGAGTAAAAAATACAAGACTTACTACTGGGCAATAAGTAGAGTCTCTTAGAGCTCGTTTCAGAAAGATAGTTTTAAGAAAATTTACAGCCAGGCGTGATGGCTCACGCCTGTAATCACAGCACTTTGGGAGGCCAAGGCGGGCGGATCACGAGGTCAGGAGTTCGAGACCAGCCTGGCCAACATAGTGAATGAAACCCCGTCTCTACTAAAACTACAAAAATTAGCCCAGCATGGTGGTCCCAGCCACTCAGGAGGCTAGGGCAGGAGAATTACTTGAACCTGGGAGGCGGAGGGCTACAGAGCGAGACTCCATCTCAAAAAAATTAAAAAATTACATTCACACACAGTAACTAAAATAGACATAAGCATAATCACTTTACTCACGTAAACACACATATACAAGATAATAGCTTATGAGCTACATAATTTCACACAGAAAATGCAACAAAGTAAAAACTATCCAATCACTCTTAATCTGAGGCTCTGATACTTTTCAAAATGAGAGTGAAAAAGTTAATATACATATCATTTAAGTCTTCAAAGTACTTGACAACTAATATTTTACCATAATATTAAACATTTACTAGTTAAGTATTATTACTCCAATTTCTTAGAAAGGAAAAGCACAGAGAGGCAAAGTAAAAATAACTCCCACAAAGAACTATGCCACAAATAGTAGTACAGTCTGAACTAGGACTTAGGTTTTCAGGCTTCTGGCTCTATAAAACAATGACAAACTAAATCTTGGAAACTACTTGATAATAATGAGGCCACTCCTCAAAAATTATTGGAAAACATATATTTAAAAGTATAGTGGCAATCAAAGTTCCCACAAAACAAATTTAACACAGTACCAAGTGAAAGGAAGCTGAGGTTTTCAAATCCATGCATTACCAAGACTTTTAAAATATACTCACAAGACAAAGACACTATGATAGTACTTTCACATTATCTCATTTAATGCCCTCATCAACCCAGTAAAGTATGCATAGTTAACATAAGAAATTGGGTAAAATATTACGTTACCTGAAGTCAACACCTGAACTCATTAGTAGCTGTGTTGCTTATTATCTTACTACAACTGCCCTATCTCCCAATACCTTTCTGCCCTACTCTGTGCCCAATGATGCAGACCCCAACAGATATGCCTTCTGAGTTCCAGGGCTGTTCTGCCACTGACAGAAGGAGGCAGAGAAAGGCTGGATTATTTCTTCCTAGCTCCCTCCCTCCTCATGGCCACATTTTCTGGAAGAAGCTGCGTCCCTCCACCACCATGGTTGCTGTGAGGAGCCCTCTTCACAGCTCTCACGAGGCTCCAATAACACTATATTTTTCCTGGCCCTTTGGGCTTCTCTGCTGCTAGTAAAAACATGCCTCATGGGTTCCCTTAATCCACGGCACCTCTGTAGTCCCTGCATTAAAGTCTCTTATAAGATCTGAGTTGGATTCTATTTTTATCTAGAACTCAGGTCTTAAACTCAGCATTTTTTTTAACTCTAAAGTAGGCAGGTTAACACATTAACACACTGCCAAGGAGCTAGCTGGCGAGAATGTGGAGAAAAGGGAACCCTTGTACACTGTAGATGGGAATGTAAATTAGTATAACCACTGTGAAGAACAGTTTGGAGGTTCCTCAAAAAGCTAAAACTAGAGCTATCTTATAATTCGGCAATCCCACTCCTAGGTACATACCCCAAAGAAAGGAAATCAATAATACTAAAGAGATACCTGCACTCCCATGTTTATTGCAGCACTATTCACATTAGCCAAGATTTGGAAGTAACCTAAGTGTCCATCAACAGATGAATGGATAAAGAAAATGTGGTACATATAAACAATCTAGTACTATTCAGCCATAAAAAGAAAATGAGATCCCGTCACTTGCAACAGCATGGATGGAACTAGAGGTCATCATGTTACGTAAAATAAGTGAGACACAGAAAGGCAAACTTTGCATGTTCTCACTTATTTTTGGGAGCTAAAAATTAAAACAATTCAACTCATGGAGATAGAGAGTAGAAGGACGGTTACCAGAGGCTGGAGGGGTAGTGACAAGGTGGAGGGTCGGGGGAGGGTTAATGGGTACAAAAAATACAAAGAATGAAGGTGACCTACTATTTGCTAGCACAATAGGCTGACTATAGTCACATTTTTTTTTCTTTTTTTAGTCAGAGTCTCGCTCCAGCCCTGGCTGGAGTGCAGTGGTGCAATCTCGGCTCATTGCAGCCTTTGCCTCCCGGGTTCAAGCGATTATCCTGCCTCCTGGGTTCAAGCGATTCTCCTGCCTCAGCCTCCTGATAGCTGATACTACAGGCATGCCCGCACCATGCCTGGCTAGTATTTGTATTTTTAGTAGAGACGGGGTTTCACCATGTTAGCCAGGCTGGTCTCGAACTCCTGACCTCAGGTGATCTGCCTGCCTCGGCCTCCCAAAGTGCTGGGATTACAGGTGTGAACCACCACACCCGGCCAACAGTCAAAAATAATATAAGTGTACATTTACAAAAAAACATAAGAGGATAGTTGGATTGTCTGTAACACAAAGGATAAATGCTTGTAACACAAAGGATAAAAGGATGTCCCATTTACCCTGATGTGACTAATATGCATGCATGCCTGTATCAAAATATCTCATGTAACCCATAAATATATACATCTACTATGTACCCACAAAATTTTTTTAAATTTTTATTTCGTGAATTTTTTTTAATTCAAAAAAAAATAATAAATAGGCAGAGAATTTTTTTTTTTTTTTTTTTTGAAATAGGGTCTCACTGTCACCCAGGCTGGAGTGCAGAGATACTACCCATAGCTCACTGCAGCCTTGACTTCTTGGGCTAAAGCGATCCTCCACCTCAGCTTCCTGAGTAGCTGGGACAACAGGTGTGCACCACCATGCCCAGCTAACTTTGTAGAGACAGGGTCTCACTCTGCTGCCCAAGCTGGTCTTGAACTCCTGGGCTCCAGGGATCCTCCTGCCTTGGCATCGCAAAGTGCTGGGATTACAGGCATGAGCCACCGTGCCCGGACACTGAAAATTTCCGTTCTTAGTTGACATTAATACAGTGTGGAGGGAAGTGTTTAGAAACATTCTAATTCTAGGATAAAAACAAAATGATGATTAGGTTTAGGATAAACTCAAACACAAATTCAACATCTACCTCCCTCTTTCAAAAACAAGTATGTGCTGAGGGTCAACTAAGGTTCAGTATTGAGGAAGCATTTCATAAAAACCCACACTTTAATATCAATAAGCTTATAATTATACATAGAAATGAGAAGAAATGTTTGGCTAAATATGAAGTGATTGTAAGCTGGTTGTGAAATAACTTCGTTAACTTTAATATAGGAACCAAAAGTGTCATAACACGAAATACTCAGCCACATTTTTAATTTCCTCTCCCTTCAGATTTTGTTGGAGCTCCAAACAAGTCTGATATACGTCATGTTTCTATCCCCTGATCAGATACTGACGAGTAGCAGAAAGGTAAGCAGCAGAAGAAACCAAAGAGACTGTCATCTCATCAAAGGTAACAGCATAGAAGGTTTGGAAAGCAAACCTTCTTTTCTTAAATCAACTTTTCCTACACTGGCAAGATTCTGGTCATCAATTTCATTCAGACACGTAAACTATATTTAATTGAAATTTACAATCAGTGAATCTTATCTAAGAAAAGAGATACAAAGATAATAGGTAAAATCCCAACACAATTCATTCTTCTGAACTATTAATCTCTTTTAGACAGAATCTGAATAACAGAGATAAAGACTCAGAAAACTTTTGTTCTATATAAAGATATTTTGGGGCCGGGCGCAGTGGCTCACGTCTGTAATCCCAGCACTCTGGGAGGCTGAGGTGGGCGGATCACGAGGTCAGGAGATCAAGACCATCCTGGCTAGCATGGTGAAACCCCATCTCTACTGAAAAAACAAGCAATGGGGAAAGGATTCCCTATTTAATAAATGGTGCTGGGAAAACTGGCTAGCCATATGTAGAAAGCTGAAACTGGATCCCTTCCTTAAACCTTATACAAAAATCAATTCAAGATGGATTAGAGACTTAAACATTATACCTAAAACCATAAAAACCCTAGAAGAAAACCTAGGCATTACCATTCAGGACATAGGCATGGGCAAGGACTTCATGTCTAATAAAACACCAAAAGCAATGGCAACAAAAGCCAAAATTGACAAATGGGATCTAATTAAACTAAAGAGCTTCTGCACAGCAAAAGAAACTACCATCAGAGTGAACAGGCAACCTACAAAATGGGAGAAAATTTTCGCAACCTACTCATCTGACAAAGGGCTAATATCCAGAATCTACAATGAACTCAAACAAATTTACAAGAAAAAAACAAACAACATCATCAAAAAGTGGGCAGAGGATATGAACAGACAATTCCCAAAAGAAGACATTTATGCAGCCAAAAGACACATGAAAAAATGCTCATCATCACTGGCCATCAGAGAAATGCAAATCAAAACCACAATGAGATACCATCTCACACCAGTTAGAATGGCAATCATTCAAAAGTCAGGAAACAACAGGTGCTGGAGAGGATATGGAGAAATAGGAACACTTTTACACTGTTGGTGGGACTGTAAACTAGTTCAACCATTGTGGAAGTCAGTGTGGTGATTCCTCAGGGATCTCGAACTAGAAATACCATTTGACCCAGCCATCCCATTACAGGGTATATACCCAAAGGACTATAAATCATGCTGCTATAAAGACACATGCACATGTATGTTTACTGCGGCACTATTCACAATAGCAAAGACTTGGAACCAACCCAAATGTCCAACAATGATAGACTGGATTAAGAAAATGTGGCACATATACACCATGGAATGCTATGCAGCCATAAAAAATGATGAGTTCATGTCCTTTGTAGGGACATGGATGAAATTGGAAATCATCATTCTCAGTAAACTATCACAAGGACAAAAAACCAAACACCGCATGTTCTCACTCATAGGTGGGAACTGAACAATGAGAACACATGGACACAGGAAGGGGAACATCACACTCTGGGGACTGTTGTGGGGTGGGGGGAGAGGGGAGGGATAGCATTAGCAGATATACCTAATGCTAAATGACGAGTTAATGAGTGCAGCACACCAGCATGGCACATGTATACATATGTAACTAACCTGCACATTGTGCACATGTACCCTAAAACTTAAAGTATAATAATAAAAAAAAAGAAAAAAAAGAAGAAAAAAGAAAAAAGAAAATAAACAATAGTGAAAAAAAAAAAATTAGCCGGGCGTAGTGGCGGGCGCCTGTGGTCGCAGCTATTCGGGAGGCTGAGGCAGGAGAATGGCACGAACCCGGGAGGCAGAGCTTGCAGTGAGCCGAGATTGTGCCACTGCACTCCAGCCTGGGTGACAGAGCGAGACTCCGTCTCAAAAAAAAAAAAAAAAAGATATTTTGGAAGCGACTTTTTATAGTATTTTGATCACTATATCAACTGAATTCTTCTACATACAACTTCCGTTCCTCTCCAACTCTTTTATTTCTCTACAAAAGTTCCTTCCTTAAACTATTTATTTCGTGTCTTAGTAAATTTCCATTCTCTCAGATATTGTGATTTGCTAATAAATTCCAAGAATATATTTACTGTTTGTAACAAACATGGTTTGGGAACCTAAAAGTAAACAAATTTCAGTTTAGGCCATTTTTACTAATGATTAACATTTCAGCCATAAAAAGTTATGAGAATAAGAGAGAAGTGCATCTTTAAAACTATATAATGAATTATGGCATGATAATGTTTTACTAAAAGAACTGAAATGGAGGTAGGTAGCAGGTCCAACCTCCTTGTTTAATAGATAATTTTTTTTTTTTTTTTTTAAGACAGGGTCTCTCACTTTTTCGCACAGGCTGGAGTGCAGTGGCGCAAACAAGGCTCACTGCAGCCTTGACCTCTGGGGTCAAGTGATCCTCCCACCTCCACCCCCAAAAAGTAGCGGGGACTACAGGCGCGCACCACCACACTCGACTAATTTTTGTATGTTTTGTAGGGATAGGGGTTTCGCCATGTTGTCCAGGCTGATCTCAAACTCCTGGACTCAAGTGATCTGTCCACTTTGGCCTAGGGTTACAGGCATGAGCCACTGCACCCAGCCAAGATTTTTCTTTCTAAAAATGTTTTCCTAATATTCCTACACTGTTGTAGAAATTAATGAATATATATTACCTGTTTCTTGCTTTTGATGTTTTTAAGAGGCTACAGGACCTCTTTAAGAAGAGAACTTTCTATGTTTCTAACAGGTTTTCCCAAATACACACAACACAAAGTAGTACCAGAATAAAAACCCAGTATCCTGAAACCCAACTGGTTAGTGCTCGTTGTTAGACTATTTAGTGTTCCTTGGAGAGCACTGTATATTGTTCACTTGACTATTATCTCACAGTCTCTCCAGGAGTCTAGGTCTCCTGAAAATTATTTCTAATTAGCAAATACTGTGTCCTAAAAATTTTACTGTAATACTGATAATATCCAGTCCTCCACTGTTGAAAATAACACAGAGCAGCATTACTCAATGGAACTTTCTGGATGACAGAAATGTTCTATACATATGATGTCCAATACAGTAGCTGCTATCCACAACATCTTTGAGGCCAATGTTTCCACTCTGCTTATTTCTCATGCTAATAGCAGCTGTGTCCACTTCAAAAACTTATTAACCCCCCCAAAAAGGTATGAATATGACTCCCAAACTGAAAAGCACTATATAAAGTGATGATCCTGTGTATTTTGTCATGTAACGTTATTATAACAGCTCTATTAACTATATGTAACAGCACTGTGGTAGCCTCTTAAATTCATCTCCTTGTTTCAAATTTTCTTCCACTCTAATCTATATTACTAGACTCAAAATACTATTCTCACCAGTTCCTGAAATTATGACATGCAAAGCAAATATACCCTCCTGTAACATCTACTCCTTACCATTCTCTATTTTTAATTTCACTACTCTCCACTCATTTACCCAGGCTAGAAGTCTAGTTTCGCAGTTCCCATACCACAACCTCTTAATTGTCTCATTTTACTGATTCTAACTCTATACTATTCCCTTATATCCATACCCTCTGAATGTTTCTGATCGTTGCTGTAACAGAAAACTCCACAAAGTCACCAGTTTAGAACAACACAAATTTATTTTCTTGCAGTTCTGCATGTCAGAAGTCCAAAATCAGTCTCAGTGAACTAAAATCAACATGTCACCAGAGCTTTGTTCCTTCTGGAGTCTCTTGGGAAAATGTTCCCTTGCCTTTTCCAGCTTCCACAGGCTGTCTACATTCCTTGGCTCAAAACCTTACATCACCTGGGCCTCTACTTTCATCATGACATTTTCTCTCTCCTATTCCTGTCATCACGTGAGTTCTCTGACTAGACCCTACAGCCTCTCTTTTATAAAAATCCTTGTGATTACACAGGACCCATCCAGATAACCCAGAATAACCCCGCCATATCAACATACTTAATCATATCTACAAAGTTCCTCTTAAAATGTAAGGTGTAACAGTCAGAGATTGCAAAGATTAGGGCATGGCACCTGGAGGGGGTGTGGTGTTGGGTGAGTATTATTCGGCCTACCACATCCTCCTCTTCCATTCTCGAGGACACTGTTCTACTTTAGACCTCATTACCACTTCCCTAGACTACCATATCATCTTAAAAAAATAAGCAATCTCTTGGCCACGTGCGGTGGCTCAGACCTGTAATCCCAGCACTTTGGGAAGCCGAGATGGGCAGATCACCTGAGGTCAGAAGTTCGAGACCAACCTGACCAATATGGAGAAACCCTGTCTCTACTAAAAATACAAAATCAGACAGGTGTGGTGGCGCATGCCTGTAATCCCAGCCACTTGGGAGGCTGAGGCAGGAGAATCTCTTGAACCTGGGAGGCGGAGGTTGTGGTGAACCGAGATCATGCCATTGCACTCCAGCCTGGGCAACAAGAGCGAAAACTCCGTCTCAAAAAAAAAAAAAAAAAAGAAAAGAAAGGAAAAAATCTACATTACTAGTCTTTTTTACTTTATTACTAGTCTGTGTCTGCTCCATTTCTACAGACACCATAACCAAACTAATCCTCACTGTTCAGCGATTATTACATGTCCCAAATTCACTCATTTTCCTCCTCTTAGTAGCTATTCCAAACTTTCACAACTTTCATCAAGCTCACACAATCCCATTCCTAGTCTTCTCACAGCATAGCTGTACTTATTGTTCCACAGAAAAAAACAAAGATTACCAGGCATGTCTCTTGCCTGCAAATTTAATCTGTATTTCCTGTGCCTTCATCCACCGTACACTCCACCTCAATTAAGAAAGGACGTGTTCCTCTTTCTATCTAAGGCTAACTCCCCTATAATGTATCAATCTCATACTCTCTAGAGCCTTACTTCTTAGAGTGTAGTCCATAGACAGGCAGCATCAGCACCAATTGTGAGCTTGTCAGAAATGCTGTGTCTCAGACTCCAGCCCAGACCTACTGAACCACAATCTGCATTTTAACAAGATATCCATTAAAGTCTGAGATGCACTATGCTAGGCTACTCTATGACAATAGCTGGCTTATTCTATTAATTGTGATGTTAACCTTTGCTGTTCATTTGTTAATTCCCCTGAAGGAATAAATTACTCAAATCTCTAAGATCTTTAAAAACAGACAAGAAAACAAAACAAAGAGAAAATGATGGCATACTGATATTATCTTTATCTGTCCTTCCAGTTACGGCCAAAATCTCTTTTGTCCTTTCAATCCTCAAATCACTACAATCTGCCTTATACATACATCCTCTCTGCAACTGGTCACCTCTGAAGCAACCAATGACCTACCTTTCAAAAAAAGAAAAAGAAAAAAACATCACTGTGATAATGTTGGCTACAATCTTAAAAGTCTCTCTCTGCTCCAATTATTTGGAGCACTTCCTAGCTATTTCTACTACCTTTCGTCTTCATGATTTTCTTACTTCTATGGCTGTTTCCGCACCTTGAGGTTTTTCTTCCTTCCCATACTCATTCTCCCACAAGTTTAATTTATGCTATGCGTGGCTTAAATGATTACCTAAATGTTGTCAATTCGTCCCCCGTCACCCCCGCAAATCATCCTCTCTACTTCCAACTCTCTGACATGTATCTTCAACACAATACAGCTAAAACTATTAAGCTTCCTCTTCAAATCCACCCTCCTTCTCCTTAAATATACCCTATTCTGAGGCAGTGGCACCCTCTAAAACAGCAGAAACCTGGAAATTATTCTACATTCCACATGATCCCTTTTATCTCTTCTCACAGATCTATTTGGTTTCCAAGCTCCACCACGTCTACATCTCAAGCATCTCTCCATTTTTCCATGCTCTTTATCCCCATACCATTTTTCCATGCTCTTTATCCCCATAGCTACTATTCCACATTAGGTACTACATCATCACACACTTGGCCCAGTGCAAGTCTCCTTACCAGGTTCCCACTTCGAGTCTCCACCCTTTCCAATGAACTCTGCACTTGAATAATCTTTCAGTTACCCCAAAGCCTTCGGCCCTGCTTGACTTGCATATAAAGTCCTTGTCCAGTCATCACAAAATATAGGAAGTGTCAGGCCTAGAATGTTTCTCTCATATTCCTCTCTTCACCTCCTTTATGTAGGAAACAAAAGGATACTTCGTATCTCAGCACAGTGTTTACCACCTTTATAAAGCCCTCTCTTATTACGCCAGTCAGCTAGAGCTGGTACTTGTCCTATGATCCCATCACAACTCTGTTTATATCTCAGAATAAAAACAATAAGATAATCTATCTTCCCCAACTAAACTGAGATATTCTATCCTCAAGCCTTGACTTCTATCATAAGCCTGGCAGTGGTAGATGCTCAATAAATATTTACACAATTAAAGACACTGCTGATAGTATTCCTATTGAAAAGAATTCACAGCAGCCTAGTATCAAGGTACTGCATAATTTGTCTGGTCCTAAACTACCTTTGCTTATCAAGTACTAAATTTGCCCAATACTTCCATGCCTTTACACTCCCACATACTGGCCTAGTGAGAATATCATCTTGCCCTCCATCTTCTATTCAAGGCTTATCCATCTCTCAAGGACTAGCATAAAGGACTTCATAAAGCCTTATGAAGAAAGAAGCCAAATCCAAGCAAGAAGCACGGTCTCCATTCTATGAACTCCCATAGCATTTTATCTGCACCCCTTATAATAACTCTTAACTTCATATTTTAGATATCAACCACATTATCTATCAGACTGTACCCTCTTTGAGGAGCAGAAACTGAGTCTAATTCATTGTTGTATCACTCCACAGCCCCTAGCATAATTCAGTGTTTTATTCACTGAATAAAACAAATACCGTACAGCAGTCCCCTCATCCTCAATTTCACTCTCCATGGTTTCTCTTATGCAAGGTACAGTATAATAAGATATGTTGAGAGAGACCCTACATTCACATAACTTTTATTTCAGGGTATTGTTATAATTGTTCTATTTTATTATTGTTGTTAATCTCTTACTGTGCCTAATTTATAAATTAAACTTTATCACAGGTATGTATGTATAGAAAAAAACATAGTATATTTAGAGTGGAGTACTATTTTGGTGGTTTCAGGCAACCGCTGGGAGTATTAGAATATATGCCCCATGGAAAACTGGGGACATGACTGTATACCACACTAACCCTCACAGGTTCACATTTATAAGCATTTTTCATTTGATTTGCTCCTCATGTGCAACCAAGGTATAGAGAAAGCAGATGGGGGTACTAAGAAGAGGCAGAGTCAATATTCAAACCCAAGTCTTCCACTTCAAAGCCAGGCACTATTTATTGCTACCACACTATCTCTTTCTCCTCCATTTGTTTCTGTGTGTGTGTGTGTGTGTGTGTGTGAGAGAGAGAGAGAGAGAGAGAGAGAGACGGAATCTCGCTCTGTTGCCCAGGCTGGAGTGCAATGGCATGATCTCGGCTCACTGCAACCTCCGCCTCCCGGGTTCAAGTGATTCTCCTGCCTTAGCCTCCCAAGTAGCTGGGATTACGGCACCCACCACTACACCCAGCTAAATTTTGTATTTTTAGTAGAGACGGGGTTTCACCATGTTAGGCTGGTCTCAAACTCCTGACCTCAGGTGATCCGCCCATCTCGGCCTCCCAAAGTGCTGGGATTACAGGTGTGAGCCTGTTTAATTCTTATCTATTTTGCATGGGTCAAGCTAAAGTCTCATCTCTATCACTTCCCTATTTGCTGATCACACAGTACTTGTTACAGGTTGGCTTGTATTTTATGTCTTTGTCTTTTAAAAACATAAATTGGATCATGCCATGTCCTTGCTTAAAACTCTGCAGTGGCTTCCAACTGCATTTAAAATAAAAATAAAACTCTGTGTTGTGACTCACAAGGCCTAAACCGCCTTCCATCTTTATTATACCCTTCTTTATTTACCAGACTCCAGCCATGCTGGTCTCCTTTCTGCTTTTGCAGGTCAAGCTTCTTCTTGACTTGGTGCCTAAGCATGCATCATTTTCTTTTCCTGGGATGCTTAGATCATCACATGGCTGGCTCTTTCTCATCATTTCAACATTAATGCATACATTATTCATTATAAAACACTGTTCAAATGTTTCTGTACGCATGGTATATGAGAAACCAATGTGGCAATCATTACACACATACTACAAAATAGGAGATTTCCTTTTTTCATGGCCCCTAGAATAGTAATGAATACTTATATTAATATATGCTCACGTATAGGGGTCAAACAAGGTATTTGAGGGTTTTTTTTTCTGTTTTGCTTTGAGACAGGGTCTCACTCTGTTGCCCAGGCTGGAGTGCAGTGGTGCAATCTTGGCTCACTGCAGCCTCAACCTCCCAGGCTCAAGCGATTCTCCTGCCTCAGCCCCTCAAGTAGATGGGACAAGTGCACACCACCAGGCCCGGCAAATTTTTGTATTTTCTGTAGAGACAAGTTTCTGCCATGTTGCCCAACCTAATCTCAAACTCTTGGGTTCAAGTGACCCTGCTGCCTTGGCCTCCCAAAGTGCTGGGATAACAGGTGTGAGCCACCATGCCCAACCCAGAATTTTTTTTACACCAGAACTTAAGACTTTGAGAGAAACAAAGTCTTTTTTTTTTTCCTGACTTCTGCAATGACTTGGAATCAAAGTCATTATTTTTATTAAAAAATAAAACTAGCCATTTATGACGAATCTGCAGCTAACTACTTTGCGAATAAAGACTAAATGAGGAACAAGACAAGAAAGTCCCTTCTCATCCCTCTGTTCAACATTGTATTTGAGGTTCTAGCCATTGTAATTAGTCAAGGATAAGAAATAAAAGGAATTCCGGCTGGGCACTGTGGCTCACGCCTGTAATCCCAGTACTTTGGGAGGTCAAGGTGGGTGGATCACCTGAGGTCAGGAGTTTTGAGACCAGCCTGGCCAACATGGCAAAACCCTGTTTCTACTAAAAATACAAAAATTAGCCAGCCATGGTGGCACTCACCTGTAATCCCAGCTACATGGGAGGCTGAGGCAGGAGAATCACTTGAACCCAGGAGGCAGAGTTGCAGTGAGCCAAGACTGTGCCACTGCACTCCAGCCTGGGCGACACAGCGAGACTTCATCTCAAAAAACAAAAAAAAAAAAAAGAAAACAATCCCATTGCAATAGCCTTTAAAAGGATGAAATACCTAAAAATTTAATTTAAAAAGTGCAAGGCTTATACCCTGAAAACTACAAAACACACTAAAAAATATTAAGGAAAATCTAAATAAAAGGAAAGACATCCCGTGTTCACGTATTAGATGACTTAAATTGTTAAAAGGTAATACTCCCTGGCCAGGCGCGCTGGCTCATGCCTATGATCCCAACACCTTGGGAGGCCAAGGCAGGAGGAGCACTTGAGCCTAGGAGTTCAAGACCACCCTGAGGAACATAGTGAAACCCTGTCTCAAAAAGAAAAAAAAAAAAACAATTAACAAGATAATACTCCCCAAATTAATCTAAAAAGTCAATGTATTGCAGTTCTGTAGTGATGAAACAAAAAATTTTTAAAATCAATGTACTCCCTATCAAAATCCTAGCTGCTTTTTTGAACTAACTGGCAAGCTGATTCTAAAATTCATTTGAAAATGCCAAGAACCCAAACAGTCAAAACAATCTTAAAAAAGACCTAAGTTGGAAGATTCACACTTCCTGATTTCAAAAATTACTGCAAAATCAGAGTAAGCAAGACTGTGTGGTACTGGCATACGGACGGATACATAAATCAATGGAATAGAATTCAGAGTACATAAATAAATCCTAACATTTGTGATCAGTTGATTTTCAACAAGGGTGCTAAGACAATTCAATGGAAAAGGAATACTCTTTTCAACAAATGGTGCTGGGACAACTGTATATCCACACGCAAAAGAATGAAGCTAGACCTCTTCCTTTCACCATACAAAAAACTAACTGAAAATGGATCAAAGTAGGAGCTATAACTATAAAATTTTTAGAAGAAAATGCAGAAAATCTTTGTGAACATAGATTAGGCAAAGCCTTCTTAGATTTGAGACCAAAAAACACAAGCAATAAATAATAAATTGGACTCCATCAAAATAAAATACTTTTGTGCTTTAACAGACACCATCAACAAAGTGATAGAATGAAAGAAATTATTTGTAAATCATGTATCTGATAAAGGACTTACATCTAGAATAGACAGTATAAAAAACTCTTAAGATCCTATAATAAGACGACAGCCCAATTTAAAAATGGGCAAAGGCGGCCAGGCATGGTGTCTCATGCCCATAATCCCAGCATTTGGGGAGGCCAAGGTGGGAGGATTGCTTGAGCTTGAGTTTGAGACCAGACTGGGCAGCACGGCGAAAACTCATCTATACAAAAATACGAAAAAATTAGCCAGGTGTGGTGGCGTGTACCTGTGGTCCCAGCTGCTCAGGAGGCTAAGATAGGCAAACTGTTTGAGCCCCAGAGATGGAGGCTGCAGTGAGCCAAAATTGTGCCACTGCACTCTAGCCTGGGCAACAAAGTGAGACCCTGTCTCAAAAAAAAGAGGGGGTAGTGGGGGTGGACAAGAGATTCATGACATTTCTCAAAAAAAGATTTTGGCCATTTCTCAAATGGTCAAAAACACATGAAAAGATGCTCAACTTTATTTGTCATTAGAGAAATGCAAATCTAAACCAAAATGTGATCCCACTGCAAATACCAAGATGGCTACAATCAAAAAGACAACTCTTGTTGAGGATGTGAAGAAACTGGAACCCTCATATGTTGCTGATATGAATATAAAAATGATGCAGCTACTTTAAAAAACAGCTTGACAGCTCTTTAAAATCTTAAACACAGAATTATCATATGACCCAGCAATTCTACTCCTAGATATATGCTCAAGAGAAAAACAAATGCTCATGCAAAAACTTGTACACAAATGTTCATAGCAGCATTAAAAAAATAGCCAAAAAGTTAACCCAAAGCTCCATGACTAATGATAAAATGTGGCATAACCATACAATGGGATATTTGGCCAATAAAAGGAATATTGATCCATACTTACAACACAGATAAACCTTGAAAACATTATGCTTTAGTGAAAGAATCCAGCCATAAAAGATCATACATTATATGATTCCACTGAAATGAAATATCCAGCATAGGTAAATCTATAAAGACAGAAAGAAATCACCAACCGTTGGTTGCCAAAACTGTGAAATGTGGGAATGGGGAGTGACTGCTAAATAGCCATGGAGTTTCTCTCTGGAGTGACTGAAATATTCTCAAATTAGTGGTTACACAAAGCTATGAAGAGACTAAAGACTAATAAATTATAGTTTAAAATAGTAACTGTACAGTATGTGAAATACATTTCAATAAACATGTTATTTTTAAAACTAGAAAAGATAACATAAAACTGAAATGTTTTGTGTTTATTCTAAAAATACACTTCCTTTATGGTCCTTATGCCATATTAAAAGTAACGACAACAACAACAAAAAGACACGTGGCTGACTTTTTGCAGATTTGCTCAAGCAAACATGTTCTAGTCCACTGAGCATAAATTCTGTGTTTGTCTTCATGTTTCCCTGAACCATGCCTTGATATGTATTTTTGAAGACAGAAAATGAAAAGCAGGTGAGAAGAGTAGAAGGGAGCTCAGTACTTGACATGCACAAAAGCACATACTTTGATTAGTCTCTCTGTAGCCATCAAGAATTTGTTCATAGTGTATTACCAGACCTTGTTAATATCAACAGACTTTTTTTAACCATGTGGGGCTGGAGCTTTGTTTTTTTTCGTTTGTTTTTCATTTTTTGTTTTTTTGAGATGGAGTCTTGCTCTGTTGCCCAGGCAGTGGTGCAATCTCAGCTCATTGCAAGCTCCACCTCCCAGGTTCAAGTGATTCTTCTGCCTCAGCCTCCCAAGTAGCTGGGACTATAGGCGCCCGCCACCACATCCGGCTAATTTTTGTATTTTTATAGTAAAGACAGAGTTTCACCATATTGGCCAGGCTGGTCTCGAACTCCTGACCTCGTGATCTGCCTGCCTCGGCCTCCCAAAGTGCTGCGATTACAGGCATGAGCCACCACGCCCAGCCTGGACCTCTTTTTTTTTAATCCAAAGCAATTTATGCCGAAGGAATAGTTTGCTAGAAAATACAAGGTGTTTTTTTTGTTTGTTTTGTTTTTTTGAGACCGAGTCTTACTCTGTTGCCCAGGCTGGAGTGTAGTGGCAAGATCTTGGCTCATGGCAACCTCCGCCTCCTGGGTTCAAGCGATTCTCCTACTTCAGCCTTCCGAGTAGCTGGGATTACAGGTGCCATCACCACACCCAGCTAGTTTTTGTACCCTTAGTAGAGATGGGGTTTTGTCATGTTGGCCAGGCTAGTCTTGAACTCCTGGCCTCAGTTGATCTGCTGCCCTGGCCTCCCAAACTGCTGGGATTACAGGCATGAGCCACCACACCCAGCCCTAGAAAATAAAATTATAAAACAAGACAGGCAATTTAATCTCACTTGCTAGGTACCTACTATCAAATGCTGTACTAGGTGCTTAAGAACCACAAATATTTAAAAAGTCACAGGACTTGAAATCCAATGGTTGAAGCAAAACCAAAATATTACAGAAATTTACCAGCCAGAAATGCAACAAGTCAAAATATTAAGGAAAAAATTTCAGTTTAGGATTCCACACCCAGTAAAACGATCTTTCAAAATGGAGACTTTATCAGACATAGAAAAAGCAGACCTACATAATAAAAAATGTTCAAAGCCATTCCTCCAGCCAGAGGAAAATGATACTACATGGAAAGTTGGATCTGTAAAAAGGAAAAGCATTTGAAAAGGTAAATATTTGAGTAAATATAAGTGCCTCTTCTCATTTTAAATTTTATGTCTGGATTTAACACACATACACCATGCAAACAGACATAAAACAGATGACAACAGGCCAGGCGCAGTGGCTCATGCCTGTAATCCCAGCACTTTGGGAGGCTGAAGTGGGTGATCACTTGAGGCCAGGAGTTCAAGACCAGCCTGGCCAACAGGGTGAAATCCCAGCTCTACTAAAAATACAAAAATTAGCTGGGCTTGGTGGCACATGACTGTAATCCCAGCTACTGGGGAGGCTGAGGCAAGAGAATTGCTTGAACCTGGGAGGCGGAGGTTGCAGTGAGCCAAGATCATGCCATTGCACTCCAGTCTAGACGAAGAAGTAAGACTCCGTCTCAAAAAAAAAAAATGACGACAACAGTACAAAAGACAAGATGAAAATGTAAGTATGCTATCATAATGTTAACCTTATACATAAAAGTAGACTGAGAAACATGCACATTATAAGCCTAAGGAGAAAATATCTGTTACTGTGGGTTAGGCAAAAATTTTTTTGGACATAAAATGCATAAATCTGGCCGAACACAGTGGGTGGCTCATGCCTGTAATCCCAGCACTTTGGGAGGCAGAAGCAGGTTGAGGTCAGGAGTTTGAGACCAGCCTGGCCAACATGGTGAAACCCTGTCTCTACTAAAAATACAAAATTTAGCTGGGCGTGATGGCACACGCCTATAATCCCAGCTACTCAGGAGGCTGAGACACGAGAATCGCTTGAACCCAGGAGGTGGAGGTTGCAGTGAGCTGAGAACATGCCTGGGCGACAGAGCGAGACACGCTGTCTCAAAAAAAAAAAAAAAAAAAAAGCATAAATCAGACAAATGCTAAACTGGTTTTTCATTAAAATTTAAAACGTTTGCTCTTGGAAATTACTGTTACGGAAAGTGAGCCACAGACTGAGGAAAAAACGTTTGCAAAACATTTATTTGTATCTAGCATATACACAGAATTCTTACAACTTTAGTAAGACAACAACCCAATTCATGAAGAATGAACATTTTGAGACACTTAGCAAAAATAGGAAGGGCAAATAAACATATGGAAGTATACTCAACATTACTTATCATTAGGGAATTGCAAATAAAACCACAATGAGATACCAATACACATCCACTAGAATGGCTAAAATCAAAGACTGACAAAAAAAAAATAAGTCTTATTGAGGAGGTGAGGCATCTGGAATCCCATACTCTACTGACTGGAATGCAAATGGCAAAGACATTTTGAAAAGCACCATGGGACTGTAGGAAGTCAAGCATTCGCTTCCCATACAACAACACAGCAAACCCTCTCCTAACTTATTCAAGAGAAACAAAAACAAAAGACCTGTACTCAAATGTTCAGTAGCTTTGTTCATAACAGCCAAAAACTGGAAACAACTCAAATGCCTATCAACTGGGTAAACTGGATGTAATAAGTACTCACAAAGTGATCTCAGTTCTAAAGGTATTTTTAAAAATCACTTCTGAACGAGATTAATGAAGACTTCATAGATAAAAATAACACCTGAGGCTAGCTGCCGTAGCTCACAACTGTAATCCCAGCACTTTGGGAGGCTGAGGCAGGTGGATTACCTGAGGTGAGGAGTTCGAGACCAGCTGGCCAACATGGTGAAACCCTGTCTCTACTAAAAATACAAAAACAACTAGCCAGGCATGGTGGTGTGTGCCTGTAATCCCAACCACTTGGGAGGCTGAGACAGGGGAATCGCTTGAACCTGGGAGGTAGAGGTTGCAGTTAGCCGAGATCACACCACTGCACTCCAGCCACAGAGCGAGGCTCCATCTCAAAACAAACAAACAAACAAACAAAAAAATCCACCTGAACTAAGGTTGAAAGAATGAGCAAGCCAGACTGGCAAACTGAAGGAAGGATACAAACTAAGATATAAGAAAATAGTAAACAGTCCAGTTTGTATTGTGATCAGGATATACAGTAAGAAGTAAGAGTAGTTTGGTTCAGTCTGTGTTGGGGGTCTTAAATGCCCCATTCAAGACTCTGATTCAGTGGAATACTCAAACCCTCAAAAGATCCCAAATGGCCAAAGCAATCCTGAGCAAAAAGAACAAGGTTGGAGGTATCACACTACCTGACTTCAAAGTTTATTCCAAAACTATGTTAATCAAAAGAGTATGGTACTGGCATACAAACAGAGACATTAACTGAAGGAACACAACAGAGAACCCAGAAATAAACCCATTTATACTCAACTGATTTTTGGCAAAGTAGCCAAGAGCATACAGTAAGAAAAGGACAGCCTCTTCAATAAATGGTGATGGGAGTGAGGCACAGTGGTGCATGTCTGTAGTCCCAGCTACTGCAGAGGCTAGGTGGGAGGACTGCTTGAACCTAAGAGTTCCAAGACCAGCCTTGGCAACACAGCAAGACCCTGTGTCTTAAAAATAAACAGGGGTGGGAAAACTGGATATCCACATGGAGAATAATGAAAATAGACTCTCATCTCACACCTTATACAGTAGAAAGGAGAAGAAAAGCTCCATGACATTAGTTTGGGCAAAGGTTTCGTGGTTATAAACCCAAAAGTACAGGGAACAAAAGCAAAAATAAACAAAGGGATGGAATCAAATTAAAAAGCCTCTGCAAAGCAAAGGAAACAATGAAGTAAAGTGACAACCTGTGGATAAGGAGAAAATACCTACAAACCACATATCTGATAACGCATTAACATTCAAAATATATTAGCAACTCAAATCAACAGAAAGAAAATAAATAACCCAATTTCAAAAATGGGCAAAGGACCTAAATAGACATTCCTCACAAGAGGGAATACAGTTGGATTTGGTGATTAGTGCTTGAATCCCAGCTACTTGGGAGGCTGAAGTGGGTGAGGTGGGAAGACTCCTTGAGCCCAGGAGTTTGAGACCAGCCTGGGCAATGTAGCAAGATCCCATCTCAATTTTTTTTTAAAAAGGACATACAAATGGCCAACAGATACATGAAAAAATGCTCATCATCATCAATAATCACCAAGGAAATGCAAACTAAAACCACTATGAGATACCACCTCCCACCTGTTAGAATGGCTAGCATCAAAAAAATGAAAGCTAACAAGTGTTGGCAAGGGTATACAGAAAAGGAGACCCTTGTGCACTGCTGGTATGAATGTAAATTACTATAGCCATCATGGATAATGGTATGGAGGTTCCTCAAAAAAGTAAAAACAAGATTACCACATGAT
The DNA here is from genome assembly GCF_029281585.2 of Gorilla gorilla gorilla. NCBI lineage: Eukaryota > Metazoa > Chordata > Mammalia > Primates > Hominidae > Gorilla > Gorilla gorilla. The sequence continues at coordinate 51,206,202 of NC_073230.2, forward strand.
CCCACTTCTGGGTATATACCCAAAGGAACTGAAATCAGTATGCTTAGGAGATGTCTCCACTCCCATGTTCATTGCAGCATTATCCACAATAGCTCAGATATGGAAGCAACCTAGGTGTCCATCGTTAGATGAACGGATTTTTTTTTTTTTTAATGTAGTTCAGGTTTGTTTTTTGTTTTATTTTGTTTTTGAGACAGGGTCTCACTCTGTTGCCCAGGCTGGAGTGCAGTGGCGTGGCGCAATCTCAGCTTACTGTAGCCTTTACCGCCAGGGCTCACGCAATTCTCCCAGTTCTGCCTCACAAGTATCTGGAACTACAGGTACATGCCACCATGCTGGGCTAATTTTTCTGTATTTGTAGAGAAGAGATTTCACCACGTTGCCCAGGCTAGTCTCAAACTCCTGAGCTCAAGCGATCTGCCCACCTCAGGCTCCCAAAGTACTGGGATTACAGGCGTGCGCCACTGCACTCGGCTTAGCTTTAAAAAGAAGTAAATTGTGGTTCTCCCAGCACGCAGCTAGAGATCTGAGAACAGACAGCCTGCCTCCTCAAGTGGGTCCCTGAACCCCGAGTAGCCTAACTGGGAGGCACCCCCCAGTAGGGGCAGACTGACCCCTCACACGGCCGGGTACTCCTCTGAGACAAAACTTCCAGAGGAACGATCAGGCAGCAACATTTGCTGTTCACCAATATCCGCTGGTCTGCAGCCTCCGCTGCTGATACCCAGGCAAACAGGGTCTGGAGTGGACCTCCAGCAAACTCCAACGGACCTGCAGCTGAGGGTCCTGACTGTTAGAAGGAAAGCTAACAAGCAGAAAGGACATCCATACCAAAACCCCATCTGTACATCACCATCATCAAAGACCAAAGGTAGATAAAACCACAAAGATGGGGAAAAACAGAGCGGAAAAACTGAAAAATCTAAAAATCAGAGCGCCTCTCCTCCTCCAAAGGAACGCAGCTCCTCACCAGCAACGGAACAAAGCTGGACAGAGAATGACTTCGACGAGTTCAGAGAAGAAGGCTTCATTCAGACAATCAAACTACTCCGAGCTAAAGGAGGAAATTCGAACTCATGGCAAAGAAGTTAAAAACCTTGAAAAAAAATTAGATGAAAGGCTAACTAGAATAACCAACACACACAAGTCCTTAAAGGACCTGATGGAGCTGAAAACCAAGGCACAAGAACTACGTGACGAATGCACAAGCCTCAGTAGCTGATTCGATCAACTGGAAGAAAGGGTATCAGTGATGGAAGATGAAATGAAGCGAGAAGAGAAGTTTAGAGAAAAAAGAATAAAAAGAAACGAACAAAGCCTCCAAGAAATATGGAACCATGTGAAAAGACCAAATCTACATCTGATTGGTGTACCTGAAAGTGATGGGGAGAATGGAACCAAGTTGGAAAACACTCTGCAGGATATTATCCGGGAGAACTTCCCTAATCTAGCAAGGCAGGCCAACATTCAGATTCAGGAAATACAGAGAACACCACAAAGATACTCCTCGAGAAGAGCTACTCCAAGACACGTAATTGTCAGATTCACCAAAGTTGAAATGAAGGAAAAAATGTTAAGGGCAGCCAGAGAGAAAGGTCAGGTTACCCACAAAGGGAAGCCCATCAGACTAACAGCTGATCTCTCAGCAGAAACTCTACAAGCCAGAAGAGAGTGGGGGCCAATATTCAACATTCTTAAAGAAAAGAATTTTCAACCCAGAATTTCATATCCAGCCAAACTAAGCTTCATAAGTGAAGGAGAAATAAAATCCTTTACAGACAAGCAAATGCTGAGAGATTTTGTCACCACCAGGCCTGCCCTACAAGAGCTCCTGAAGGAAGCACTAAACATGGAAAGGAACAACCGGTACCAGCCACTGCAAAAACATACCAAATTGTAAAGACCACTGAGGCTAGGAAGAAACTGCATCAACTAATGAGCAAAATAACCAGCTAACATCATAATGACAGGATCAAATTCACACACAACAATATTAACCTTAAATGTAAATGGGCTAAATGCTCCAATTAAAAGACACAGACTGGCAAATTGGATAAAGAGTCAAGACCCATCAGCGTGCTGTATTCAGGAAACCCATCTCACGTGCAGACACACACACAGGCTCAAAATAAAGGGATGGAGGAAGATCTACCAAGCAAATGGAAAACAAAAAGGGCAAGTGGTTGCAATCCTAGTCTCGGATAAAACAGACTTTAAGCCAACAAAGATCAAAAGAAACAAAGAAGGCCATTACATAATGGTAAAGGGATCAATTCAACAAGAAGAGCTATCTATCCTAAATATATATGCACCCAATACTGGAGCACCCAGATTTATAAAGCAAGTCCTTAGAGACCTACAAAGAGAGACTCCCACACAATAATAATGGGAGACTTTAACACCCCACTGTCAACATTAGACAGATCAACGAGACAGAAAGTTAACAAGGATATTCAGGAATTGAACTCAGCTCTGCACCAAGCTAACCTAATAGACATCTACAGAACTCTCCACCCCAAATCAACAGAATATACATTCTTTTCAGCACCACACCACACCTATTCCAAAATCGACCACATACTTGGAAGCAAAGCACTCCTCAGCAAATGTAAAAGAACAGAAATTATAACAAACTGTCTCTCAGACCACAGTGCACTCAAACTAGAACTCAGGATTAAGAAACTCACTCCAAACCGCTCAACTACATGGAAACTGAACAACCTGCTGCTGAATGACTACTGGATACATAACGAAATGAAGGCAGAAATAAAGATGTTCTTTGAAACCAACGAGAACAAAGACACAACATACCATCTCTGGGACACATTCAAAGCAGTGTGTAGAGGGAAATTTATAAGCACTAAAGCCCACAAGAGAAAGCAGGAAAGATCTAAAATTGACACCCTAACATTACAATTGAACTAGAGAAGCAAGAGCAAACACATTCAAAAGCTAGCAGAAGGCAAGAAATAACTAAGATCAGAGCAGAACTGAAGGAAATAGAGACACAAAAATCCCTTCAAAAAACAAAAATCAATGAATCCAGGAGCTGGTTTTTTTAAAAGATCAACAAAATTGACAGACCGCTAGCAAGACTAATAAACAAAAAAGAAGAATCAAATAGATGCAATAAAAAATGATAATGGGGATATCACCACTGATCCCACAGAAATACAAACTACCATCAGAGAATACTATAAACACTTCTACGCAAATAAAGTAGAAAATCTAGAAGAAATGGATAAATTCCTCGACACAGACACCCTCCCAAGACTAAACCAGGAAGAAGTTGAATATCTGAATAGACCAATAACAGGCTCTGAAATTGAGGCAATAATTAATAGCTTACCAACCAAAAAAAGTCCAGGACCACATGGATTCACAGCTGAATTCTACCAGAGGTACAAGGAGGAGCTGGTACCATTCCTTCTGAAACTATTCCAATCAACAGAAAAAGAGGGAACCCTCCCTAACTCATTTTATGAGGCCAGCATCATCCTGATACCAAAGCCAGGCAGAGACAAAACAAAAAATAGAATTTTAGACCATATCCCTGATGAACATCAATGCAAAGATCCTCAATAAAATACTGGCAAACCAAATCCAGCAGTACATCAAAAAGCTTATCCACCATGATCAAGTGGGCTTCATCCCTGGGATGCAAGGCTGGTTCAACATATGCAAATCAATAAACGTAATCCAGCATATAAACAGCACCAATGACAAAAACCATATGATTATCACAATAGATGCAGAAAACGCCTTTGACAAAATTCAACAACGCTTCATGCTAAAAACTCTCAATAAATTAGGTATTGATGGGACGTATCTCAAAATAATAAGAGCTATCTATGACAAACCCACAGCCAATATCATACTGAATGGGCAAAAACTGGAAGCATTCCCTTTGAAAACTGGCACAAGACAGGGATGCCCTCTCTCACCACTACTATTCAACATAGTGTTGGAAGTTCTGGCCAGGGCAATCAGGCAGGAGAAGGAAATAAAGGGTATTCAATTAGGAAAAGAGGAAGTCAAATTGTCCCTGTTTGCAGATGACATGATTGTATATCTAGAAAACCCCATCATCTCAGCCCAAAATCTCCTTAAGCTGATAGGCAACTTCAGCAAAGTCTCGGGATACAAAATCAATGTAAAAAAATCACAAGCATTCTTATACACCAATAACAGACAAACAGCCAAATCATGAGTAAACTCCCATTCACAATTGCTTTAAAGAGAGTAAAATACCCAGGAATCCAACTTACAAGGGATGTGAAGGACCTCTTCAAGGAGAACTACAAACCACTGCTCAATGAAATAAAAGAGGATACAAACAAATGGAAGAACATTCCATGCTCACGGGTAGGAAGAATCAATATCATGAAAATGGCCATACTGCCCAAGGTAATTTATAGATTCAATGCCATCCCCATCAAGCTACCAATGACTTTCTTCACAGAATTGGAAAAAACTACTTTAAAGTTCATATGGAACCAAAAAAGAGCCCACACTGCCAAGTCAATCCTAAGCCAAAAGGACAAAGCTGGAGGCATCACGCTACCTGACTTCGAACTATACTACAAGGCTACAGTAATGAAAACAGCATGGTACTGGTACCAAAACAGAGATATAGACCAATGGAACAGAACAGAGCCCTCAGAAGTAATGCCGCATATCTACAACCATCTGATCTTTGACAAACCTGACAAAAACAAGAAATGGGGAAAGGATTCCCTATTTAATAAATGGTGCTAGGAAAACTAGCTAGCATTATGTAGAAAGCTGAAACTGGATCCCTTCCTTCACCTTATACAAAAATTAATTCAAGATGGATTAGAGACTTAAATGTTAGACCTAAAAGCCTAGAAGAAAACCTAGGCAATACCATTCAGGACATAGGTATGGGCAAGGACTTCATGTCTAAAACACCAAAAGCAATGGCAACAAAAGCCGAAATTGACGAACGGGATCTAATTAAACTAAACAGCTTCCACACAGCAAAAGAAACTACCATCAGAGTGAACAGGCAACCTACAGAATGGGAGAAAATTTCTGCAATCTACTCAAGTGACAAAGGGCTAATATTCAGAATCTACAATGAACTTAAACAAATGTACAAGAAAAAAACAAACAACCCCATCAAAAAGTGGGCGAAGGATACGAACAGACACTTCTCGAAAGAAGACATTTATGCAGCCAAAAGACACATGAAAAGACGCTCATCATCACTGGTCATCAGAGAAATGCAAATCAAAACCACAATGAGATACCATCTCACACCAGTTAGAATGGTGATCATTAAAAAGTCAGGAAACAACAGGTGCTGGAGAGGATATGGAGAAATAGGAACACTTTTACACTGTTGGTGGACTGTACACTAGTTCAACCATTGTGGAAGTCACTGTGGCAAATCCTCAGGGATCTAGAACTACAAATACCATTTGACCAAGCCATCCCATTACAGGGTATATACCCAAAGGACTATAAATCATGCTGCTATAAAGACACATGCACATGTATGTTTATTGGGGCACTATTCACAATAGCAAAGACTTGGAACCAACCCAAATGTCCAACAATGATAGACTGGATTAAGAAAATGTGGCACATACACACCATGGAATACTATGCAGCCATAAAAAACGATGAGTTCATGTCCTTTGTAGGGATATGGATGAAGCTGGAGACCATCATTCTCAGCAAACTATTGCAAAGACAAAAAACCAAACACTGCATGTTCTCACTCATAGGTGGGAATTGAACAATGAGAACACATGGACACTGGAAGGGGAACATCACACACCGGGGCCTGTTGTGGGGTGAGGGGAGAGGGGAGGGATAGCATTAGGAGATATACCTAATGTTAAATGATGAGTTAATGGGTGCAGCACACCAAAATGGCACATGTATATATATGTAACTAACCTGCACGTTGTGCACATGTACCCTAAAACTTAAAGTATAATTTAAAAAAAAAGAAGTAAATTATGTCATTTGTGACAGGAAGATAAATACTGCATGATCTCACTTATATGTGGAATCTAGAAAATTCAAACTCATAGAAGTAGGGAGTAGAATGGTGGTTACCAGGGTCTAGGGGAGAGGAGTGTATAGGGAAAGGGAGATGTTGATCAAAAGACACAAAGTTTCAGATAGACAGAAGGAATAAATTTTAGCGATCTATTGGGCAGAATGGTGACTACAATAATGCACTGCATATTCTGATACTGACAAAAGAGTAGTTTTTTTGTTTGAGACGGAGTCTTGCTTTGTGCCCAGGCTGGAGTGTCGTGGCGAGATCTCGGCTCACTGCAACCTCTGCCTCCCAAGTTCGAGCTATTCTGCTGCCTCAGTCTCCCGAGTAGTTGGGGTCTACAGGCACACGCCCCCATGCTTGGCTATGTTTTGTATTTTTAGTAGAGACGGGGTTTCGCCATGTTGGCCAGGCTGGTCTTGAACTCCTGACCTCAAGTAATCCATCCACCTTGGCCTCCCAAAGTTCTGGGATTACAGGCGTGAGCCACTGTGCCCAGCCAAAGAGTAGAGTTAAAATGTTTTCTTCAATGGCTGTTTCGAGCTGTGTTAAAAAAAAATTATTTTAAAAATGTTTTCACCACCAAAATAGATATGTGATGTGACTGATTTCTTAATTATCTTGATTGAAGCCCTCCACAGGTAAACACCAAAACATCACACACATAAATATATACAATTATTTGCCAATAAAAAATAAATTGGCCGGGTGCGGTGGCTCACGCCTCTAATCCCAGCACTTTGACAGGCCAAGGTGGGCAGATCACCTGAGGTCAGGAGTTCAAGACCAGCCTGGCCAACATGGCAAAACCCCATCTCTACTAAAAGTACAAAAATTAGCCAGGCATGGTGGCAGGCGCCTGTAATTCCAGCTACTCAGGAGGCTAAAGCTGAAGAACAGCTTGAACCCGGGAGGCGTAGGTTGTTACAGTGAGCCGAGATCACGCCACTGCACTACAGCCTGGGCGACAACAGTGAGACTCCATCTTAAATAAATAAATAAATAAATAAATTTTAAAAGTATCTGATGGCCGGATGCGGTGGCTCATGCCTGTAATCCCAGCACTTTGAGAGGCCAAGGCGGGTGGATCACGAGGTCAGGAGATTAAGACCATCCTGGGTAAAATGATGAAACCCCGTCTCTACCGAAAACACAAAAAAAATTAGCCGGGCGTGGTGACGGGCGCCTGTAGTCCCAGCTACTTGCGAGGCTGAGGCAGGAGAATAGTGTGAACCTGGGAGGCGGAGCTTGCAGTGAGCCGAGATCATGCCACTGCGTGCCACTGCACTCCAGCCTGGGTGACAGAGCGAGACTCCATCTCAAAAAAATAAGTATTTGATTCTGTAAGTATCTTACAGAAAAAAAAAATGATCAAATGAAAGTGGTATTTTAAATCTGAATACAGAGAACAGGAGGGGCTCAAAGAGAAATCTAAAAGCAAGCAGAACTAACAACAAACCATTCCAAGACAAATGTGTGGACCAAAAGACCACTGGAAAAAAAAAAAAGAAAAAACTTTACAGAACAAGAAGTTCATTACAACTACGGAGAGATAAAAGTTCTACTAAAGTTTGACACTAGGTACCTGGGAGAAACTACTACCACTTAAAACACACATGTGCACACACACAGAGACAAATCAAAAACCTAGTCCTAAAACAAAACGTTACATAAAGAAGGTTAAAAGATAAAAGACAAGCTCAGGAAAAATACTTGCTAATGCCGCAAAAAAAAAAAAAAAAAAAAAGTAGCTATAACACACAAGTAGGTCTTGCAAGTTAATTTGAAAAAAAAAAAAAGAATCAAGAAATTAGAACATCTGGCCAGGTGCAGTGGTTCACACCTGTAATCCCCGCACTTTGAAAGGCCAAGGCAGGCAGACTGCTTGAGCTCAGGAGTTCGAGACCAGCCTTGGCAACAACACGGTGAAACCCTGTCTCTACCAAAAATAAAAAATTTAACTGGGCATGGTGGCCTGCATCTGTGATCCCAGCTACTCGGGAGGCTGAGGTGAGAGATCACTTGAGCTGGGAGGTGGAGGTTGCAGTAAGCAGATGGTGCCACTGCACTCCAGCCTGGGTGACAGAGTGAGACCCGGTCTCAATTAAAAAAAAAAAAAAGAAAGAAAAAGGCCAGGCACGGTGGCTCACGCCTGTAATCCCAGCACTCTGGGAGGCCGAGGTGGGTGGATCACCTGAGGCCAGGAGTTCGAGACCAGCCTGACCAACATGGAAAAACCTCGTCTCTACTAAAAATACAAAATTAGCTGGTCATGGTGGCGCATGCCTGTAATCCCAGCTACTCGGGAGGCTGAAGAAGGAGAATCGCTTGAACCCGGGAGGCAGAGGTTGCGGTGAGCCGAGATCGCACCATTCCAGCCTGGGCAACAAGAGCAAAAAAAAAAAAGAAAGAAATTAAAATATCCAGTAAACAGATGAAAATATATTAAACCTTATTAAATATCAAAGAAATGCAAATGAATGAAACAATAATGGTGCCAGGCACCAATAGGGGCTCACAGCTATAATCCCAGCACTTTGGAAGGCCAAGGTGGGCAGATCATTTGAGGTCAGGAGTTCAAGATCAGCCTGGCCAACATGGCAAAACCCCATCTCTACTGAAAATACAAAACAACAAAAAAAACCAATAATGGAATATGTGACAACTCCAAGTGGTGGTGAGACTCAGGAAATGGGTAATTCCACACTGTTGGGAAATGTAAATTTGTAAAAGCCTTCTGAAAGGCATTTTGAAAGTGTATCAATGTTACAAATGTATATACCACCTTTGCCTCAACAATTTTATCCCCGGGAAATTCAATCTAAAGAAGATAATGGAACAAATACACACAAAAAAATTTGCTTTAGATATACACACATAGCAAAAACTAAAAAAAAAACCAAAACTAAGAATTTATCAAAGTGGATTCAGCCAAACAATTTATGCTATATCCATACAACAGAATACTAGGAGCTACTAATAAAAATGGTATGCTGTACTATGGAGTACAGGCTACAAGGCAGCATTGTTACATGTTCCCGCTTATGGAAAAATCATACGTCCCTGTGCATATATGCATAAAAAAGTCTAGAAGAATATTTATCAAAATGTCATGAGTGATCATCTCATCAGGTAGCTGGACCTAAGGGGCCTTTTAATCTCTTATACTTTTCTATACTAACGGAAAATTTCTACCATTAGCCTCTATTATGCTTGCAAACAGGTGAAAAATAATAAAGAGCAATAACAGAAAAAAAATGACTCTAAGAAAGGTGAAATAATTTAATGTTAGGTAAATTGAGTTTGGAATGCCAATAAAATATCCCAGTGAAAGTGCCCCTATGCAACTGAAAATGCAAACAGAGAAGCAGGGAGGCGTGTAGATCATTTACCATTTTCGGTTCCTCTCACTAACCTCATTTCCATTTTACTTACATTCCAGTTTTACCTATATTTATCCTCTAACGTACATCAATTTTATTTTCCAAATACATAAAAAACACTAGGTTCTTCCACAATTTAAATGTGCAGGAATTCAAGGAACAAAATCACTGCAAACAAGTAATGCTTCTGATTTTAGCTTGGTACTTTTGCTTCCAACACCCACTTCAAAGCTTATAAATTTATAGAAAACAAAGCCAACCAAAACCAAAATAACAACAACAAAATGATATTCACACAAAAAAAGTCCAAAATAAAGGAAAAAATTAAAATTATCTTATATGTGAATATTAAGCAACATTCACTTCCAACTGGTTTTTCAAAAATAGCTACAATTTTTCAGAGTCGGGAAATAAGTCTGACATAATGTCTGCCCAGAAAATTTTCTCTTTAAAGATTAATTCAAACTCACCAAGAATTTATCTTGATCAGCACAACAGAGGGCAAATATAAACACTAGGTCTGAATTTATTCCATTCACACTAAAGTGACTCCCAGCATCCTCTACTCATTCTAATAAAGTAGAAGCTAGAAGGAGGTTCTTAAATTCCCTCCTTATAAATCGAAACAATTACCTGCCCTATCCTAGAGTATGAGAGTGTATGTAAACCAAAATACCAAGCAAGTTTACAGATATAACTTGCATCTGTGCAGACTGGTTTGCACTAATCTGTAGAGAAAAAATGTATTTAAATTAAACCACCAATAAATAAGCTCTGTAATTTGTCCTCTAGGAGCTTACAATCTAGTAGGGAAAACACAAAGGTAGCAGCCAACTAAACACATATTAAACAGAATTTTTTAAAACTCTACAACAAAGATAAAGTGCTGTGGGGGCACAGGAAAAAAAATTAATTTTTATCTAGATGAATGGAAAAAGGTCGCAAGATAGTGGGATTTAAGGCTGGACACACTGGCTCATGCCTGTAATCCCAACACTTTGGGAGAGGCAAGGACAGGAGGATTGTTCAACCCCAGGAGACCAGCCTGAGCAACACAGTAAGACACCATCTCTACCAAAACACACACACACACACACACACACACACAAGACAGTGGGATTTTTGAGCTGAGTTTTAAATGCAAAGCTGGAGATGAAGAGCAAAAGAGAGTTTGGAGTGTCTCTTATCACTTAAGCTAACAGAACAGCAAGTATAAAAATAGAAATAAAAATGTCTTTGAAAACAGCACTGTGATAGAATGGAGCCAGATCATAAAAGGCATTAACTGATGAAGCATTAGGAAGTGTAGACTTGGCCATGCACAGTTGCTCATGCCTGTAATCCCAACACTTTGGGAGGCCCAGGCGGGAGGATTGTCTGAGGCCAGGAGTTCAAGAAAAGTCAGAGCAACATGGTAAAACCCATCGCTACAAAAAATACAAAAATTAGCCAGGCACGGTGGCATGCACCTGTAATCCCAGCTACTCGGGAGGCTGAAGCAGGAGGATCCTCTGGGCCCAGGAGTTCGAAGCTGCTGTGAGCCATGATCACATCATCACTGCACTCCAGGGTGGGCAACTGAGCTAGACACTATCCCTAAAAAAAAAAGTTTAGGTTTATTCTAATAATAATTCTAATATAATGGGAGTGACATGAGCTAAACAAAGATATTAAGAAAACTCTCCTAATAAAGAATGAACTGAGAAGAGAAGAATGGATGAAACGAGAAGAATGTTCACAGTAACAGGAAGTCTAGCTAATTAACCTGAAAGGGTGATAGAAATGGAAAGAAATAAATATTAGCGTGAGCGGAAAAGAAATGTGATAAGGACTGAGTAGATGTAAATGCCAGGTAAAGTTTGGTCAGAGAAGGAGCAAAACACAAGGCCATCACTTTGAGAATGAAAATAATGATTACAGCTTTGGAAATTTAAGACAGTTAACCTAAACTTCCATTCCCTTCTGAGAGTTTCTGCATTTGTTCTAGTATCCGATTTTTTGACACTTTTTAAAAGCATTTTAAGAATTCCATTCACCTAGGGATTTTCATGACTTATTTCTATTAAGTATATATTAAATCAGTGGCATATTTTTTGAGTTTTTTTTTCATTACGGAATATCTTCATTTCATATACTTTTGAACTATAGTTTTCAGGACAAAACACTAAATAATCCATAACAGAGGTACCACATATAACAATAATTTTTCTTATTTATATTTAGAGTCCACCCATCTTTTTCAGATTCTTAGGTTCTTATTATTCCATAATGAATGCTTCTGTGCTTCTTGGTGGAATGGAACTTCCATAGGTTTAGAGAAAGAACAAAACACACATAATTTCTTGCACGGATTTTAATCTGACATCAGTAACTTCAGATCAAAATAATTCTGGAAAACCACCACCAATAACTAAGAGTAATTAATGTCTTCAAGAAATGTTTTTAGCCAATCTTTGTAAAGACAAAGTAGGAAAAACATCCACAAGATTTAAACCCAATTGTTCATAAAAACTACAAATAAACACAAATAAGCTAAAAGAATCTTTAGAAGATTCATCTTTTAAAATCTTCAAAATGCTGATAAAATGGCCAAGGAACAGAAATCAACACATAAATACCCAAGCAGAAGCTGATTTTTCACCAAAACAGGTCATTACGTGAGGTGGCCAGCGCCCCTGAATGCCAACTAAAGTTCAATAAAGCATATGCTTTAAGTGGTAAGTGGCCCATGTTCTTTAATGAATAGACTGCTGTTAGAATTCTTCATATTGTAACCAAAATCCACCTTCATATTGTAACCAAAATCCATGCTCTTTAATATTAAGAGCATGTACTTTCAAATCAGCCTAGGGTTTGAATCCAAGCTGACCTTGGAACAAATCGCTTAAAACCTTTTAGAGCTCCCGTTTCCCAATCCATCAATGGGAATGTTTCCAACTATCACATGGATTTTGGTGGTCAATATATGTTAAATATTTATCAATGCCTGGCACACAGTAAAACACTACAAACGGTACCCTCCCCTCTTTTCAGCACACCCTCACATTTATTATAGGGCCAATCAGCAAGATTACGTGACCTTCCACACCCCAACAGTCAAGTAGTAAAGAAAATATGGCAAACAGATTATACAGGGGAAAAAGTAAAGGTAAGAGGGAACTGATGAAAAGAAATGCATGAGCCGAGGACTGAAGATTCAAATGAAGACAAAGAACAAGTTGTGAAGTAGAAGTCACTAAAATGAAAAGGATTTATTTATCTGACATCAAAAAAAGCTTCAGGCTGGATGTGGTGGCTCACACCTGTAATCCCTGGACTTTGGGAGGCTGATGCAGCAGGTGGATCATTTGAGCCCAGGAGTTTGACACCAGCCTGGGCAACATGGTGAAACCCTATCTCTATTTTCAGCTTATTTAAAATTGTTTTTCATCTTCATACCACGATTTCAATACTATTTTGAATGTGTATGCATTTCCTTGAAAATATCTACACTGACAATTCATTAATATGTAAGTTCTGCATAGGCTGGGGAAAGATTACACTGTTTCTTACAGCATTACACATGGTCTGTATTAAATATTTTGAATGAAGTTTGTAATACAGGCCCACATTAATATTTTGTATGTTCAGTAAACTCCAGCATCCCTTCATTTACCTATTCAACATTTATTAAGAGTGTACTTGTGCCGGATACAGTGCTGAGCACTAGAAATACAATGGTGGACAAGACAGGCCAGTTGCCTTCATGGAACTCACAGCAGTCCATTCATTAAAGAACATGGGCCACTTACCACAAGTAATAAATTCTGAAAATAAATAAAACTTTTCCATTAATCTGTACAAGTGAGTTCAATTAACCGTTCCTAAAAAGTAACAATACACTTATTATATTTTAAAATCTTAAGATTTTTCCAATCAACTATTTTAGCTATTAATTCTGGGCCCCATGTTTTAAGCTGGACATTTGACAAACTAGATATAATGTGAAAAATCTGAAAACCGTATGAGTTTTTTAGTCTAGAAGACTCACAAATCATGACAACTGTCTTTATATTTTAAAGGGTTAGCATACACGTGTGCTCTGTACCATTCCAAAGGGTTAAACTTGGAGCAATGGTTTGAAGGTGGATTTTGGTCACAATATGAAGAATTCTTACAATTTGGGATATTGAATAATTCAACCACCTTAAATATTTCTGTAAGGCTGCATGCTTTAAAAAGATAAATTTTCACTTAATCCTTGAAATAATCCAGAAAAACAAGTGTTTCCCTGTTACAGTTTAGGAAACTGAGTCTTCAAGGATCTTGCTAAAACACTCAAGTCCCAAATCTAGTGGAACAGGTTGCCTCAAACTAACGTGCTTCCCACCTCTAGATGTATTTCAGGCACATACCAAATGGCCATCTGTCAGGAATGTTAGCCAAGATACCCTAAAGTTCCTTCCAAATTCAACTCTTTAGAAATACTGGTGGTCAATGTAAACACCATGAAAAGATTATGTGTTGAACGGTCCTCCAGAACGCAAGCTCTATGAGGGCAAGTAACTTTTTCTTTCCTGCTACATCCCAATACCTAAAACAGTATATGGCATACAATACAGGGTCAAAAAATACTTGCTAAATATGAATAGTCCTAGTTATACATACCACGATTATATATTTCATATATATATATAAAATACCTACCACTATTATACAATAAAGGATCTCGCTGAAGTATCCAGCAACTAAAAAGCCTGATAAGTAAAAAATCCATTCTTAAAATTGCATCAAGCACTTTAAATTGTTCAAGTGCTGAAACTTCAACCAACCAGTTTGCAAAACAAATTCAATTGCAAAAACTGCAAACCCTTTGGCAAAGTATTATAGTTAAAAGTAACATACAAAGTCTTACAAGATACAATGGCTAATTTTGATGAATGAGTTTTTCAATTCTTCATTAAGGTATCAACTAACATTTTAAGTATGCTTCAACACTCTTTAAGAGTGAAGCAATTTATACAACTTTTTTGGCTTAAAGACAAACTCACGCTCAGATCTCTATAAACATCACACCTTTACATTTATTATGGTGATACTTAAAAAAGATCTGCTAATTTTGCAGATGCATATTCGTATTATGTTGAGATTCCACATAACCCATACTTAGAGGTACTGTACATCCACTTGCCATTACTGAAACCCAGGAAGAAAAACTGATACAAATGTCATTTTGCAATACTCTACACTATAAGGTCTGGAATGTCCAAACATCTCAAGGAATATAAGAACCCATAAAATACTCGAAAGTTGTTTTTAATGCACTTTGCTTAGTGGATAAGTATATTTTAAGGCACACTTTTTAAAAAGAATATTATATAACAAAAAAGGCAAGAAAGCTACAGAAAAGTTTTACTCCAATTTCATTAAATTAAATTACACCTTTTAAAGATTTCTGGACAAAGATCCTGATATTTAAATGTCTAGTTATACTGTGTTTTTATCCTTCGGGCATATATCTAAGAAAAAGTCTACTTAGCTTTTAAAGTAAGCAGTTACAGGCTTATAATAGTATAAGAATGTACTCAGCCATTCACTTGGTTACACTAGGTTACACCACCCAGATTTATAATGTTATTAGCAACTGGGTGTCATCACAAACCAACAAAGAAACCACAGTCTTGTCATTTTTTCTACCTTCTATAATTATGACTTCGAAAGATCAGGTAAAAACTATCCCACACAAGAATATCACTAAATAGATACCTTTTTTATCTTCAGTATTCAGAACTATCAGCTTCCACCTAAGCTTTTTTAACATACTAAAAGAATAAACTTCACAGAAAGGCTGCTTCTCCCATTTCTGTAATAATCATAAGAAACATCTGCAATCCACATCTAACTCTGACATCAGTACCTGATTCTTATTCCCCTGTACAATACTAGATCCTAAGTTGCAGTCCATTCCTAAATTCCCAACAATGAAACCTCTTCACAGAACTTTCAAAATTGAGACTTAAACCACTTCTAGGTTTACCCAAATTGTACCAGAAAAGCAAAGAGCAACTGAGAGAAACCTGTTAACACATTAATGCAACAAGTCTGAAACTTTGAATTCTTCCTTAGAAATCTTCCCTGCCACAGCTAGGAGAAAAGTTCCGTTCGCCCAGTTGCTTTGTCCCTTCGACCCCCTAAAAAAGCGTCACGCGCGCGAAAACGCCTATCCTTCCTGGGAGGCTCAGGCGGTGTTGTCTCGTCTCGGTGGTGGACCTGAATCGTTCTGAGGACCCGGGCACCACTTTCCCTTCCTCCTGGGGATTTGGCCAGCGCAGCCAAGGCACACACGGGCAGAACGGCGGGACTCACCTGAGCACAGGGCTGTAGGGACTGCGAGAGCGGCGCCAGCTGCTGCTGCTGTAGGGACTAGGGGACACGTCGCCGCCCCGCTCGTAGGAGCTGTGGCGGCTGTAGCTGGGGGAGCGGCGGCGGCTGTAGGGGCTCGGGGAGCGCGGCAGCCGCCGAGAATACGGGCTGCTGCCACCTCCTGCCGGGCTGGGGGACTTGCGGCTCCTCAGGCTCTGAGAGGCCCTGTGGGACACCGGGCTGTCGTCCCGGCCTCCCAGCGGGCTGAGGGACCGCCGCCGCCTGTAGGCCTTAGGCTCGGTCTTGTCCTCCCGGTAGGCCTTGGGCGGTTCCTTGTAGGCCGAAGGCGGCTCCTTGGACGACTTAGTCCGGCTGCGGTGGGCCTTCGAGTCCCGGTCCTTGCGGCTGCTACTGCTGCTGGATGTGGCCGAAGCGCTTTTCCGGCGGCCGCCGCTGCTGCTGCTGCTGCCGCTCTTGGCGACCTCGGCCCGTTCCTCGCCGCTGTGGCTGTGGCGGCTGCGGGACTTGGAGGCCTCGCTGCCACCGCGCTGCCCATCCCGCCGCCGGTGCTCGCGGTGGCGTTCCTTGCTGCGGCCACTGCTGCTGCGGCGGTCCCGGCGGGGCCTGCGCTCCGACCCCTCCCCGCGCCGCTGGGTGCCGGAGGAGGAGGCCGGACTCCCGCCGCTGCCCCCCGTTCCCCCGGCAGCCGTCGCCGCCGTTGCCGCGCTGGCCCCCCCCAGCAGCAGCCCCTGCTCGGACTGGGAGCTCACATCCTCGTATTCCACCAGCGGGGTCACACCCCCGCCGCTACTAGCACCGCCACCGCCGTCCTGCTGCGGCTGGGGCAGCGAGAAGACCCGACGCTTCTCCGCCTCCTGCCCGGCGCGGGGCCCGCGGCGCCGCTTCTGCCGCCCTCCTGCGCGCCTCTTGCCTCTCGCCAGCCGCTTGACCTCCAAAGGGGGGCCCGGGCTGAAGCAAGAGGAGGAGGCCGCGGCGGCGGCGGCTGCGGCGGCGGCCGTGCCGGGAGCAGCCAGGAAGAGCAGAGGCGGCGGGGGCGGCGGCGGTTGCAGGAGCTGCGGCTGCAGGAGCGGCAACAGCAGCGGCGGCTGCTGAGGGGACAGGAATCGCCTCCGCTTGCGGCGTTCCTCCAACTTCTTCTCCGCCCAGCTCAGGCCCCCGCCTCCCCCC
This sequence comes from Gorilla gorilla gorilla, assembly GCF_029281585.2. Taxonomy (NCBI): domain Eukaryota; kingdom Metazoa; phylum Chordata; class Mammalia; order Primates; family Hominidae; genus Gorilla; species Gorilla gorilla. The sequence continues at coordinate 51,223,152 of NC_073230.2, forward strand.
AGCGCCGTGTCCGAGCTGCTCGGCATCGCCTAGAGCCAGCCGCAGAGCGCGGCGCGGGTGCGGCCTCCTCCCGGGTCAGATCCTGGCCATCTCCCCCGCCGGAAACGGGAGCGGCGGCGGAGGGACACCGAGCACCAGGGCCGGCCGAGAGACGCGCCACGATAATCCGGGTCGGGACTCGGGTCCCTGGGTTCCAGGTCACAGTGGGGTACGCAGCAGCCTCCGGGCCTCAGGGAAGCAGGAATCCGGGCGGCGGAGCTCCCGATCGCGCTCGTCGTCCTATCCTCGGCAGCGAAAACACCAGATGCGCCGGGCGCTGACCTGCGGGGGAGTCCCGAGTCCTCCAAGTGCCCCAGGGGGTGGGGGAGCGGCCTTGGCCGCGCTCTCGGCTCGGGCAGCGCAACGCGGAAGTACCACCTTCGTCGCCGCTTCACTCCATCGCGCCCTGACGTTGGGTGCGAGTTCAGGGGAGGGGAGTGGGCGAGACAACAACACGCCTCCACCGCCTCCTCCTCGGCGTCGACGTCGTCCTCCTGTGGTGGCGGCGACACACCGCAGGCGCCTCGGAAGTGGCCTGGGCCTGACAACAACTCCCGGCCTAGGGCCTCGCGCACTCTGCGGCCCGCGGGGCTGGGCAGCGGGGCGGGGCGAGGCGGGGGCGACCGGGCTGCGGCTCTCGGTTGGGGCAGCGACTGTGCGGGGCTGGGCGGGGGGCTATTTCCGGGGAGATGGGGGCGGGGGCGTTCCTGAGTCTGTGGCGGTAGGTACGGGCCCTGACTTTCTTCTTCTTTCGCCGCCGCCGCCGCCAGCAGAGGTGGCGGAGCTACCCCTTTCCTCCGCTCCCCCCCTCCACGAGGAGGCTCCTGGTGTGCGCGGCCGGCCCCGGCTCGCTCCTCCCCTTCCCTCTCCGCTCCTCGTCAGGAGGAGGGAGAGCAACGGGACTTGCTGGTTGGGCCCTAACCTCCACAACCCCTCCTTCTCGCCTCGCTCTGTCGGCTTTTCCCTTCAGCCCTGACGTACGACCGGGAGCGCGCCCGCAATTGACGCTCCGAGAAAGCCGAAGATGAGAGGTGGCCGGGGCAAGAGAGGCGGGAACAAAGTTGCCGCGCACTGGCGTGCTCGCTCCCGCCAGGGGCAGGCAGGCCGCACCGGAAGTGGCATGATGTAGAAACCGCTCGGCTTCCGGCGAGGGTGGGACTCGGTGTGAAGAAGGGTTAAAGAAAGGAGAGGATTCGTGCGCCGCCCACTGCTGTTGCTTGAGACTCTGCCCGTAGTGGCGCGCCTGTCGTGCCTGTTGCTTGCGTCCAGCGCGCAGTGCCGGTTCCGGCTCTCTGCAGACGCCGCACTGCCTGCCTGTTGAGCGAAAGGTCACAGTGAGAACAAGTGTTTCTGGAGACTGCGAGGGAAATAATGCTGTTGGTGGCCTTCTGGAGTAGGCAGTTACCCCGTCGTGTACCTTCAGTCAAGCCCTGGGAGTGGAACAGCTGCGAAAGGAGAGAAAACACCCCGCAAAACAGGGTGGAGATGGCGTTGGTTTAACTTGTCTCACGTACGCCAAAGTTCGAGGCCCCATCTTTTTTTTTTTTTTTTAATTTGAGACTGAGTTTCGCTCTTGTTGCCCAGGCTTGAGTGCAATGGTGCGATCTCGGCTCACCGCAACTTCCGCGAGGCCCCTTCTTATCCTAAAAAACACACTTGGGAATCACAGCTCAAGCTTCGGTAACACTATTTACTTTAAAATAAAAATTTTTAAGCTTTAAATCAATACAGGGAATAAGTGGAATGTTAAAAGGAACTACTGAAAATTCCAAATTCTTAGGAGCCTTGAAATCAAAACATCTTGTGCGAATGAGGACTGCCCTCTTAGTACTTCACCCACTTTCACCTTCATATCTAAACCTTTGGGGTTGCCAAACATAGCCATATAGTGACCTCACATCTCATTTCTTGCCTTAGAATTGCCCTTCAGTTACAGACTGAGCACTTGGGATAATTAGATTAAAATGTAAATGGCTTATTGGCTTTTAGAATGGTTGGAAACGCAAGCTAACCCTGCGCAGTGGCACACGCCTGTAGTCCCAGCTACTCCGGAGGCTGAGGCAGGAGGATCTCTGGAGCTCAAGAGTTCGAGGCTGGAGTGAGCCATGATCGTGCCACAGCACCCCAGCCTGGCCAATCGGCAGGGCGAGGCCCTGCCTCTAATAAAAGAAAAAGCTAAGCCGTCTGTTCAATGACTACATGTAGTAACCCCTTTGAAAATTCATTTGTTCAGATCATCAGTTGGTTTAGTTCTTAAACACTTGGTATCTATCCATCGTTAATACCTTAGTGTAAATTATTTTAATCAGTTTGACATCACAGTATCACAGACTGGCCTGATTTAAGCTAAGATCAGACTTCACTGACCGAGTACAAAGGATGTTGGTTTGCTGAAGGATAAAGGAGGAGGCAAAGGAATAGGTAATCTTAAAGTCAGAGCATTTCCCAGGAGGGCAGGCCTGGGTGGGCAACACCATGGGATGGGCATTGGGAAACTGAATAGAAAGATAGGGGGCAGGGTTCCTAAAACAAATTTCTCGTTGACAGTATTGTTGAGTGAAGGTCCTGTAGCCAGCCTCCTACCAAAGACTGTTTAGCAAGTGGCTTTTTCAGAAACATGTAGGATCAACTTGTTCCATCATCCTACGTTAAATAGACTGGAATAACAGAACAAAGAGAGCAAATAAGAGGTTTAGCTTGCAGCTCCCCTCGTGTACAACCAGTTCCACTTGAGAATGTCATCTTCTATCATATACTTTCAAAGAAAACTTGATCCATAGTAAATGGATAATTCCCATGTGTAAGTGTATTAAATGGAGAAGAAGGGAAAAAAAGTAAATGGATAGTTCCCAATCCAGGGTGCAAACAAAAAACATGTACTAAAATATTTTTACTGTGGTTCTACCACCCACATGTTTCCTCAAAGATTCTACCTTTGGTGGGGGGGGTCGAATGAACATTTTGAGCTCAAGATACCTGCCCACGTGGTTGGAAACACTAATAACTAATAGGATTCAAACTCCAAAAAATGGGAAGGACCTTTTAATTAGAAGCCGTCTGTTTCTATAAGCCTGTCTGCTTGCCTGAATATTAAAGAGATTTGAAATTCCCATTTACGACTATATTTTTGTTTATTACTGCTTGTGTGGGGGGGGGGAGTTCGTGTTTTGTTTTGTTTTTGTTTTTGTTTTTTTTTGAGACAGAGTTTTGCTCTTGTCGCCTAGGCTGGAGTGCAGGGGTGCAATCTTGGCTTACTGCAACCTCCGCCCCCCAGGTTCAAGCGATTCTCCTGTGTAGCTGGGATTACAGTTGCCCGCCACCATGCCGAGCTAATTTTTTTGTATTTTTAGTAGAAACGGGGTTTTGTCATGTTGAGCAGGCTGGTCTCAAACTCCTGACCTCAGGTGATCCGCCCGCCTCGGCCTCCCAAAGTGCTGGGATGACAGGCGTGAGCCACTGCACCAGGCCCCAGACTCATCTTTTATGCAGTTCAGAGGCCCACAGTGTTAGCACTTTTTTTTCAGAAGTGCAATATTGCTTCTATGTGTTGGGGAGTGGGAATTCTTGCTGGTTCAGTAAAGCTGAGGGATACGTATTTATAAAACAGTAATGGTGGAGTAAACTTCTAGCTATCTTCCTACATGGATTTTCCCTTGATTACCTAAGTAACAGTATCCTGGGTTTGATGGGGGTAAATGTGCCTAGCTAAAAACTACATCTCCCAGTATTCCTTGCAGATAAGACATGATCATTGGCTCCTGCCAATGAAGTGAAGTGGAAGTTGTTGGGCGAAGCTTATGGAAATGATTCTTAACAAATGGAAGGTCAGGGCCGGGCCCAGTGGCTCACGCCTATAATTCCAGCACTTTGGGAGGTCGAGGCGGGCAGATCACCTGAGGTCGGGAGTTCAAGACCAGCCATGACCAACATGGAGAAACCCCATCTCTACTAAAAATGCAAAATTAGCCCAGTGTGGTGGCGCATGCCTGTAATCCCAGCTACTCGGGAGGCTGAGGCAGGAGAATCGCTTCAACCCGGGAGGCAGAGGTTGCAGAGGTTGCGGTGAGCCGAGAGTGCACCATTGCACCCCACCCTGGGCAACGAGAGCGAAACTCCATCTCAAAAAAAAAAGGAAGGTCAGTTTCGCTGCCCTGTACCTTTTGCCCCTCACTCTTCTTAGTTTTCTCTACATCTGGAACTCAAATGCAATACTGGAGTTTGAGCAGTTGTCCCGTGACAACAAAGGAATAAGCACAGGCTAAGGATGGTGAAGTGAAAGGAAGATAGAAAGACGTGACTCCTTGGGGGCATTATGGATCCTTCAAACCAACCCTAGACTAAAAAAGGAATAATTTGTTTAAGCCACTGCTATTTTCAATTATATTACAGCCAAATTAAGTTCCTAAATATTACCATGTGACCCCATGTCCTCATTCCATTCCATGGTAGGTATCATTAATTAATGGCAGCACTCCTTCCTGCTCACCCTAAATGTAGCCTCAGAATCCCTCAGACACGGTGATGCAGTCATCCATTACCAATAGATCAGGGATGGTACTAGCATTAAACTTATTTTTCATGTTGTCCTAAAATAATTTTCGTGATTTTTGGGCAGTTGGTTTTTCCAAAAACTTAAGATTCATGTCCTGGCCCCAAACTACATTTTTTTTTTCAGACGGGGTGTCTCTGTTGCCCAAGCTGGAGTACAGTGGTGTGATCTCAGCTCACTGCAACCTCCACCTCCCAGGTTCAAGCAATTCTTTTGCCTCAGCCACCAAAGTAGCTGGGATTACAGATGTGCGCCATCACGCCTGGCTAATTTTTGTTTTAGAGACGGGGTTTCATCCTGTTTGTCAGGCTGGTCTTGAATTCCTGCCTCGGCCTCCCAAAGTGCTGGGATTACAGGCGTGAGCCACCGCACCTGGCCAAATATTTTTTATTCTTTAATTTTACAAGAATATGTAGGTCCTCTTAGGAGATAAATATTCATGAATATTTGGAAGTTCAACTAGATAACAAGAGTATTTCAAGTTACTAATTACATCAACAAATTTGAGAGAAACAAACATGAACAATTCATCTGTGTTTTGTTAAAATTTCTCATAAGTAGAATCATTAGCATCTTAAAATATAATGCTGATGACGATATAGGTCACAGGAAATCTTTTCTACCAGAACTTTTTTTTTTTATTTTTGAGACAAAGTCTTGCTCTTGTCCCCCAGGCTGGAGTGCGATGGCATGATCTCGGCTCACTGCAACCTCCGCCTCCCAGCTTCAAGCGATTGTCCTGCCTCAGCCCCCCCGAGTAGCTGGGATTACAGCCGCCTGCCACCACGCCTGACTAGCTTTGGTATTTTTAGTAGAGACGGGGTTTCGCCATGTTGACCAGGCTGGTCTCAAACTCCTGACCTCAGGTGATCCACCCGCCTCGGCCTTCCGAAGTGCCAGGATTATAGGCGTGAGCCACCGCGCCCGGCCCATTTCTACCAGAACTTTTTAACTGGCAATATGAGTCTTATTTTGTTTACAGAACATTACAAAAAAAGGATAAAAATCAGCATTTAAGAATTGATTCACTCACATTTATGGTCTGTTGATTTTCAACGAGGTGCCAAGACAATACAATGGGGAAGAATAGACTTTTCTTCAACAAATGATACAGGGACAACTGGATATCCACATGCAAAAGAAAAAAGCTGGATGCCAACCTCATACCATATTAAAAAAAAATCGAAATGAGCCAAAAGCACATGTGACGAAAGGAAAAATAGATAAACTGGATTTCATCCAAATTAAAATTCAAGACAGGCAGATTGCTTGAGCCCAGGAGTTGGAGACCAAACTGGATAACATGGCCAAACCCCATCTCTACTAAAAATACAAAATTTAACCAGGTGTGGTGGCGCAAACCTGTAATCCCAGCTACTCTGGAGACTGAGGCAGGAGAATCACTTGAATCCAGGAGGTGGAGGTTGCAGTGAGCCAAGATCCCACCACTGTACTCCAGCCTGGGTGACAGAGTGAGACACTGTCTCAAAAACAACAACAAAGAAAAACTGATCCTGTACTTCACATTTGCCAAGAGGATAGATCTTAAGTGTTATCAGAAAAAGAAAAAAAAGTTTGGCCGGGCACAATGGCTCATGCCTGTAATCCCAGCACTTTGGGAGGCAGAGACAGGTGATCAACTGAGGTCAGAAGTTCAAGACCAGCCTGGTGAAACTCCGTCTCTACTACTAATACAAAAATTAGCCAGGTGTGGTGGCACACACCTGTAATCCCAGTTACTCGGGAGGCTGAGGAACAAGAATCACTGGAACTCAGGAGGCGGAGATTGCAGTGAGCAGAGATGGCACCACTGCACTCCAGCCTGGGTGACAGAGCAAGACTCTGTCTCAAAAAAAAAAAAAAGTTTAAGGGACCTAAACAGACATTTTTCCAAAGAAGCTATACAAGTGACCAAAAAGCACATGAAAAGATGCTCAGTGTCATTATCCACTAGGGAAATTCGAATCAAAACCACAGGAGATACCATTTCAAACACCAGAACCAGCCTGGGCAACATGGTAAAACCTCAGCTCTAGAAAAATACAAAAATTAGTTGGGTGTGGTGGTGCACACTTGTAGTCCCAGCTACTTGAGAGGCTGAGGTATGAGAATCGCTTGAACCTGGGAGGCGGAGGTTGCAGTGAGCCAAGATCGTGCCACTGTACTCCAGCCTGGGTGACAGAGCGAGACCCTGTCTCAAATATAGATAAATAAAACAAAATTTAAAAAAAGTATGACTATAATCAATAGACAAGTTTTGTTGAGGATGTGGAGAAATTGGAACTTTCATACACTGCTGGTGGAAGTGTAAAAATGGGGCAGCCACTTTTTAAAAATTTAAATGTTTATTATTGCTTAATAATCAACTTTTATTGATTAAATATTATGAGAAAATCTTCTCTCAAAATGTCTTTTGTGTTTTTTGTTTTGTTTTATTCATTTATTTATTTTGAGACAGAGTCTCGCTCTATTGCCCAGACTAGAGTGCAGTGGGGCAATCTTGACTCACTGCAACCTCTGCTTCCCAGGTTCAAACAATTCTCTCACCTCAGCCTCCTGAGTAGCTAGGATCACAGGCGTTCCACCAAACCCAGCTAATTTTTGTATTTTTGGTAAGGATGGGGTTTCACCACGTTGGCCAGGCTGGTCTCAAACTCTTGACCTCAAGTGATCCATCCACCTTGGCCTCCCAAAGTGCTGGGATTACAGCTGTGAGCCACCACGCCGGGCTGGATGTAGTCCTTTTGGAAAATAATTTGGCAGTTCCTCTAAATGCTAAACATGTAATTACCATATGACCCAGCAATCTCACTCCTAGGCATATCACCCAAAAGGTATGAAAACGTATGTTCGCACAACATGTCATCATAGGTAAAAAAATGGAAACAACCCAAACTTTCATCAACTGATGAACAGATAAGCAAAATGTGGCATATCCATACAATGGAATATTATTCAGCAATAAAAAGGAATGAATTTCTAATACATGCTACAACATGGATGAACCTTGAAGACATTATGCTAAGTGAAAGAAGCCTTAGTTTCTCTTTCATAATCATCACCTGAAGTACAAAATAGATGATATTATTATCATTTAACAGATGAGAAAAGTAAAGATCAAAGAGACTGAGTTGCCTATAGCCACATAAACAATAATGTGAAACAAATTTTAACCTCAAAACTATTCTAAACACAAATAAAACTATTTTTTTAAAGTGTCTGATACAGTTTTGCTGTGTCCCCATTCAAATCTCAACTTGAATTCTATCTCCCAGAATTCCCACATGTTATGGGAGGTACCCAGGGAGAGATAATTGAATCATGGGGTCCAGTCTTTCCCATGCTATTCTCTTGATAGTGAATAAGTTTCACAAGATCTAATGGGTATATTACAGATTTCTGTTTCTCTTCTTCTTCATTTGCTCTTGCCACCGCCATGTAAGAAGTGTCTTTTGCCTCCTGCCGTGATTCTGAGGCCTCCCCAGCCATGTGGAACTGTAAGTCCAATTAAACCTCTTTTTCTTCCCAGTCTCAGGCATGTCTTTATCAGCAGCATGAAAACAGACTAATACAGGGTCAAAGTCTTGATCTGCAGCTCTTTTCCTTTGTGGTGTCCTCAGTAACCACACAGATGCTTTTCATCTTTCCTTTTCCCTCTCTTTGTTCCTGGCCTTCTTCTTATTGTCCTGAGCATAGCTAAAAATTACCAGTGGAATTCAAGGGATTTAAAAATTAAAAATCTTAGGTCAAGCACAGTGGCTCACACTTCTAATCTCAGCACTTTGGGAGGTCAATCCCAGCACTTTGGGAGACCAAGGTGGGTGAATCACTTGAGCCCAGGAGTTCGAGACCAGCTTAGGCAACATGGCAAAACCCCTATCTCTATAAAAAAAAAAAAAAAAAAAAAAAAAATTACCTGAGCATGTTGGCTCACACCTGTATTCCCAGCTACTCAGGAGGCTGAAGTGGGAGGATCACCTGAGGCCCAGGAGGCAGAGGTTGCAGTGGACTGAGATTGTGCCACTGCACGCCAGCCTGGGTGACAGAGTGAGACCCTATCTCAAAATAAAATAAAATAAAATAAAATCTTAAAAATTAGCTTAATGCCCCCACACTCACTTTTTATGATGTAACTGAGATTTACACAAATCAAATGTCTTATCCAAGATCCTACCGCTACTTGTAAAAGAAGCCTGGTTTATTTTGCCTTCCATCTAGATCCATGATTTTCAAATTCAGTAGTGGTACTCAAAGATGTTCTAAGGAATAAATAGGTTGGGAAAGTTTTAAGGAAGTGAGTTTTTAGATCCTCAACTTGTATACTTCTAAAATTGATCTAGGCCGGGCACAGTGGCTCACAGCTATAATCCCAACACTTTGAGAGGCAGAGGTGAGAGAATTGCTTGAGGCCAGGAGTTTCAGACCAGCAAGACCCTATCTCTACGAAAAATAAAACAAGTAACATGGCACGGTGGCACATGCCTGTAGCCCCAGCTACCCAGGAGGCTGATGTGGGAGGATTACTTGAGCTCAGCAGTTCAAGGCTGCAGTAAGCCATGATCGCACCACTGCACTCCAACAGGGTCACAGAGGAAGACCACATATCTAAAATAAAATTAAAATTTTAAATAAATACATAAAATTGATCTGCCAGTGGTCAAGGTGTTTTTGTTTTGTTGTGTTTTGAGACAGAGTCTCACTCTGTCACCCAGCTGGAGTGCAATGGCACAATCTCGGCTCATTGCAACCTCCGCCTCCCGGGTTCAAGCGATTCTCGTGCCTCAGCTTTCCGAGTAGCTGGGATTACAGGCACCCGCCACCACACCTGGCTAATTTTTGTATTTTTAGTAGAGACAGGCTTTCACCATGTTGGTCAGGCTGTTCTTGAACTCCTGACCTCAAGTGATCCACCCTCCTCAGCTTCCCAAAGTGCTGGGATTACAGGCATGAGCCACCGTGCCCGGCCTCAAGGTGTCTTGCTGGGTCTCTTTCCCTCACTTTACCAAAAAAAAGACATATTTTCTTTCTTTTTTTTTTTTGTTCTTTTGAGAGAGGGGTCTTGCTTTGTCACCCAGGCTGCAGTGCAGTGGCATGATCATGGATCACTGTAGCCTCAATCTCCCAAGGCTCAGATGATCTCCTGCCTCAGCCCCAAGAAGCTGAAACTACAGGTGTGTGTGCCATGCTACCTGGCTAATTTTTGCATTTTTGGTAGAGACAGGGGTTTTGTTGCCCAGGCTGGTTTCAAACTCCTCCTGGACTCGAACTCCTGGGCTCAAGAATCCACCCACCTAAGCCTCCCAAAGTGCTGAGATTACAGGCATGAGCCACTTGCAGCTGATGCCACTTTCACTCATTCTCTAATCACAATGGTGCATTGCCCAAAGGTGTAAGAACAAAGACAAACAAAGCAAGCCACAATTCAAAGCATTGATATGAGGAAGCCTTTTTTAATCAAGGCAATCTGTCTCATTGTAGCAGTAAGTACTAATCTTCTATGGACATATGAGCTAATGGTGCATGGCACGTTAACTAATGTTTAAAAATTATTTATCAAATTATAAAATATATTTGCTGGGGTTTTTTTTTTTTTTGAGACGGAGTTTCACTCTTATTGCCCAGGCTGGTGGGCAATGGCACGACCTCAGCTCACCACAACATCCGCCTCCTGGGTTCAAGTGATTCTCCTGCCTCAGCCTCCCGAGTAGCTGGGATTACAGGCATGTGCCACCATGCTCGGCTAATTTTGTATTTTTAGTAGAGACGGGGTTTCTCCATGTTGATTAGGCTGGTCTCGAACTCCCAACCTCAGGCAATCCGCCCACCTATTTGCTGTTTTAATCAATATTAGTGATAATTAAAATTAAGGCTTAATCTAGAATAAAAAATTTTTTCTTGCTGGGTGTGGTGGCTCACGCCTGTAATCCCAGCACTTTGGGAGGCTGAAGCAGGCAGATCACGAGGTCAGGAGATCGAGACCATTCTGGCTAACACAGTGAAACCCCGTCTCTACTAAAAATACAAAAAAAAATCAGCCAGGCGTGGTGGTGGGCGCCTGTAGTCCCAGCTACTCAGGAGGCTGAGGCAGGAGAATGGCGTGAACCTGGGAGGCGGAGTTTGCAGTGAGGCGAGACTCTGTCTCAAAAAAAAAAAAAAAAAAAAAAATTTTTCTCCAGCCATAGAAAATAGGGAAAAGAAAAAAAATTTTTTAATGCATAAGTTTCAATTTAATACACGTTTTTATAGCAGGATGTATGATAGGGTAATCAGTAAAAGAGTTGGAAGCCAAAAAGTAATTAACATATTATATTATGGTTAAATTACGTAAGGGAAGTAGAATGGAAATAAAAAGTCAAAGAAAAAGAGGAACAATGTAAAATTCTACTTACTAAAGATGATGCATTATTTCTAAAAGAATGATAGTGGATATCAAATTGCTAGAGCTTGAATCTTTTCCACACATAAACGCAAGTGATTTAGTTTTACTTATACAATGACAGAAAATTGTATCATTTGTAACTATTTAAATTTATAATAAAAAAATCTTAAATGTCAAAAATGTACAAAAATACAGGCTTCCAAGATTATTTTAGGAAATACAAGCAAAAAATCTGAAGGCCACTCTCATAGGTAGTCCTCTGTGAAACATTGGTAAATCATAGTAAATCCATTTCCATTATAGAAAAAATTCTCAATAAACTTGTCTACTAATTTTTTTTTTTTGAGACAGAGTCTCTCTCTTGTTGCTCAGGCTGGCATGTGCCCAGGTGGCACGATTTTGGCTCACTGCAACCTCCGCTTCCCGGGTTCAGGCTATTCTCCTGCCTCAGCCTCCTGAGTAGCTGGGATTACAGGCCTGCACCATCACGTCTGGCTGATTTTTGTATTTTTAGTAGAGACGGGGTTTCACCATATTGGCCAGGCTGATCTTGAACTCCTGACCTCAAGTGATCTGCCTCAGCCTCCCAAAGTGATGGGACTGCAGATGTGAGCCACTGTGCCCGGCTTGCTATTTATTTATTTATTTAGAGACAGAGTCTGTTCTGTTGCCCAGGCTGGAGTGCAGTGGCGCAATCTTGGCTCACTGCAACCTCTGCTTCCCGGGTTTAAGCGATTCTCCTGCCTCAGCCTCCCAAGTAGCTGGGATTACAGGCATGCGCCTTCATGCCCAGCTAATTTTTGTATTTTCAGTAGAGACATGGTTTCCCTGTGTTGGCCAGGTTAGTCTCGAACTCCTGACCTCAGGTGATCTGCCAGCCTCAACCTCCCAAAGTGCTGGGATTACAGGCGTGAACCACTGTACCTGACCTGTCTGCTAATTTTTAACCCAGTATTATCATTTGCACACATAAAGGAAAGCACATTATCATGTTCTTAAAAAATAAAATCAATGATTTTGGCTGGGCGTGGTGGCTCACACCTGTAATCCCAGCACTTTGGGAGGCTGCAACGGGAGGATTCATTGAACCCAGGAGTTTGAGAGCAACCTGGACAACATAGAGAGATCCCATCTCTGTAAAAAACAAGATAAAATTTTTAGAAAAATCAATAGGACAGGCACAGTGGCTCATGCCTATAATCCCAGCACTTTGGGAGGCCGAAGCAAGTGGATCTCTTGAGGTCAGGAGTTCGAGACCAGCCTGGCCGACATGGTGAAACCCCATCTCTACTAAAAATACAAAAAAAATTAGCTGGGCATAGTGGTGTGCACCCGTGATCCCAGCTACTCGGGAGGCTGAGGCAGCAGAATCACTTGAACGCAGGAGGCAGAGGTTGCAGTGAGCCGAGATGGTGCCACTGCACTCCAGCCTGGGCAATAGAGTGAGACTCCATCTAAGAAAAAAAAAAAATAATGACTTTGAAGTAATGACAGATCAGAGATTTTTGCTCCCACTCCTGAATTTCAAATCTTTTCTTACACAATTTCCCCAGGCCCCCAGGTACCAGATAGCTGCCTACTAAGGCTCCTGCTTGAAGGCCTTCAATCGCTTCTAACTGCTTATAGGAAAAAGTGCTAACAACCTTATGTGACTCACAATACTTGGCATAATCTGAGTCCCACTTATCGCTCCAGATTCAAGTCTCTACCTGCCTATATTTACTCTGTACTTCAGAAATACAGAACTTCTTTCTCATTTTTGAAAGGTACTGCATTTCTCAACTCTGGGCCATCACATGGCATTTTCCCTCTATTTGGAATTCTCACTCCCACCTCCTACCTCACAGCTAGGTGTCATTTTTATATATTTTCAAATCTTAATTTAGATATCACTTGAAGCTTTATCTGACACACACACACCCCGTCACTATCATCATTAAGGCTGGAATAAATGCTCCTTCTTTGTGCTTCTGGTGAATAGCGTCCTTCTCCATCATGCCTGTATTTCAATCATGTCCTTCCTTGTCTGTATCTTCCAATAGACTGTGGGTTCCAAGACAGTAGAAATAGTGTCTATTACTCACCATCATATTCTTAGTCACCATCATATTCTACTTAATCACCATCATATTAAGTTCTACCATAATATACAGTAGGTGTTTAATGAATATTAGGAGAATTAATGAATGGATTGATTTTAATTATCAAAGTATTTCCTTGAAATACTTTTATGGAAAGTAAATGGCTACTCTAAACAATCTTAAGGGAAAAATGAATTTATTGGAAGGGTATTATCAAGGGCTAACAAACTGACAGGAATCTATAATACTAGGCTTGAAAAATGGATAGAGACCCAGGTGGTTCCAGACAGCCAAGAAGCTACAAGACTTTAGCAATAGCCTGGGAAGGACACAGCCACCTTCATTGTAGGACACTTTTAGGATTCATCCTCAGTGCCCTTGGAGATAATCTCCCTACTGCTGTGAATTAAATGTCATCTCTCCTTTGTCTTTGTGTTACTTGGTCAAGAATCAACGTTCTGGAAAAACGATCATTGGCTAAGCCTAGATCACATGCCCGTGCACAGGCTGCTGGAGGTGGGGAGCCTCAGGACATGTCCTCTAATGCCTCCAGAGTGGGAACAAGGGCATTACCAAGACAGTGGGGAATTCTCTCACATAGGAAGGAAGGGTTGGACTTAGTGCAGCTAAGAAGGTACAGCTGTTAGTTACAGCTGTCTAGAACTAAAGCAAAATATGTGTCCCCACACAGAAGCAGTTTGTTTTGGTGCCATGTGTATATATGCAGGGCTTCTAGAATGGCTCAAAAAGTAGTAAAAAACACAGTGTAATGGTTTTGGAGATGCTTTTTCTTTTTTTTTTTTTTTTTTTTTGAGACGGAGTCTTGCTCTGTTGCCCAGGCTGGAGTGCAGTGGCACAATCTCGGCTCACTGCAAGCTCTGCCTCCCGGGTTCATGCCATTCTCCTGCCTCAGCCTCCCGAGTAGCTGGGACTGCAGGTGCCCGCCACCACGCCCAGCTAATTTTTTGTATTTTTAGTAGAGACGGGGTTTCACTGTGTTAGCCAGGATGGTATCGATTTCCTGACCTTGTGATCTGCCCACCTCGGCCTCCCAAAATGCTGGGATTACAGGCGTGAGCCACCGCGCCCGGCCCGGAGATGCTCTTAAAGAAGCATAATTTTCATTCTGTCATCAAAAGGAATACTCAGTAATTCAGATATAGTGATAAATGTCTACATTTAACTTAATGAAGTGTTCAGTTAAAGATAGAGAAATTACAAAATAGACTTTAAAGTATTAACTGAAAAGAAGCTAAGATACTTTGGGTTGCATTATGGAAAAGTTATTTAGTGCTCCAATCTCAATTATAGCACACCATTTCATCTTTGTGTGGAAATGGCCAAGAGCCTAGAAACTCAAGGGACTTTGAGAATCACTCAACAAATGTTTAAATGCTTGTATTAATTTTGAGGAAACTTTCTTGTAATCAATATTTGATGAGAATCTAATAAGAATTCAGGCTTGTAAAAACAAGATTAAGGGTTTTTCTCAGGTATGGAAGAAATGAACCATATAAGAAAAAAAAATACCCAGTGTAAACCTGTAGAACCAGGAATGAAAAAGAAGTATTTATCCACATAAAACCTTGAATGTAAATGTTTATAGCAGCTTTATTCATAAGTGCCGACATGTGGAAGCAACCAAGATGTCCTTCAGAAAAGGGATAAACAAACTGTGGCACATCCATGCAATGAAATATTATTCAGTGATAAAAAGAATTGAGTTATCAAGCCACAAAAAGATATGGAAGGCAAGGCACTGTGGCTCACGCCTATAATCTCAGCACTTTGGGAGGATGAGGCGGGCGGATCACTTGAGGTCAGGAGTTCAAGATCAGCCTGGCTAACATGGTGAAACCCTGTCTCTACTAAAAACACAGGAGAAAAAAAAAAAATGGAGGAACCTCATGTGCATATTGCTAAGTAAAAGAAGCCAGTTTGAAAAGTCTACATACTGTGTGATTCCAATGATATGACATTCTGGAAAAGGCAAAACCATGGAGGCAGTAAAAAGATCAGAGATTGCAGAGGTTCAGGGAGGAAGGAAGGAAGGATGGATGGGTAGAGAAAGAGATATGTTTAAGGAAGCAAAACTGTTCTATATGATACTATGAAGATGAACACCTGTTACCATACCACTGCCAACACCCATAGAATGTAAGACACAAAGAATGAACCCTAATGTAAACTATGGACTTTAGTTAGTAACTGTGTATCAATATTGGCTCATCAATTGTACCAAATGCAGCACACTCATGCAAGATAGCTATAGGAGAAACTGGGAGTGGGGTAGGGAGGGGACATGGGAATGCAACACTTCCCACTTATTTTTCTTTAAAACTAAAACTGCTTTTAAAAGTCTGCTAATTTAAAATAGAGTATATACAAATGTAATTTTATCTTATTTATTTAATTTTATTTTATTTTATTTTTTTGAGACAGACTCTCACTCTGTCACCCAGGCTAGAGTGCAATGGCACGATCTCGGCTCACTGCAACATCTGCCTCCCAGGTTCAAGCAATTCTCCTGCCTCAGCCTCCTGAGTAGCTGGGATTACAGGCACGCACCACCACGCCTGGCTAATTTTTGTATTTTTGGTAGAGATGGGGTTTTGCCATGTTGGCCAGGCTGGTCTCGAACTCCTGACCTCAGGTGATCTGCCTGCCTTGGCCTCCCAAAGTACTGGGATTACAGGTGTGAGCCACCGCGCCCAGCCTACAAATGTAATTTTAAAATACTATAAACTTCTTGGTTATGTTTATAATATATAGTATCTGTGATTGGTATTTTCTTCACAAGTGGCAGATGAAAGACTTGCTGCGGAATAAAAATGAAGTAGATGAATATAGACACACAAGTAAGTATTTACTGACTGTATTTGCCAGCCTCTCAGATAGCCTCCAATGGTCCTTGTCCCCTTTTTGTTGTTCTTTTAAGCCCCTAAAGTCTGAAGCATGTGTTACACTGCAGTAGATAACTGATAACTAATATACTGCTTTTTAGTTAAGATTAAGTCAGTGAATGCACATCAATAAATAAAAACCTTGAGAACAAATTAACAACTTTGGATTTGCAGGAATTTAGAGAGGTTCTGGACTTGGATATTGAAAGTATTACAGAAAGAAAGAAGGAGAAGTGAGGCCGAAACAGAATGGTTTAAAGGTGGACAGGGAACAGACTGACTCTGACCTGAACCCTGAAGCACAGAATAGTTTGCAGCCAGGGTGGATGGTGGTGAAGGTTGAAAAGGGCAGGTGTGTCAATCATTCAGGCTGCTATGACAAAATGCCATAGACTGGATGGCTTATAAACCACAGAAATGTATTTCTTACAATTCTGGAGCCTGGAAAGTCCAAGATCAAGACACCAGCAGATGCAGTGTCTGGTGAGGGCCTGCATTCATTCATAGACATTGTCTTCTCATTGTGTCTTCACATGGCAAAAGAGGCAAAGGAGGTCTCTGGGGTCTCTTTTATAAGAACATTAATCCCATTCATGAGGGGTCAACTCTCATGACCTAATCACCTCCCAAAAGCCAGACACAACCACACTGGGGATTAGGTTTCAACACATAAATTTCAGAAGGACACAAATACTTAGTCTATATGAGCAGGAGAATTCCTCTCAAAAGAACTGCATACAGAGAACTAGGGATACCAGGGAAGAGTTGGAATAACAGAGAAAATCTCTCCATTCTGATATGTGGGAAGCTTCCAGCATAAAAGCCAGTCCTTGACCTGTATTCTCAAGGGATACTTGTCATTGAGAATCTCATCTTTTGTGCACAAATCAGTCTTGATGTTGTCTTCTTTTTTAAAAAAGTCAACTTTATAGATGCATAGTTTATGCATAATATAATATATTGGCAAATATATATAGCATATAATTACCACACAATCAAAGTAAAGAATATTTCATTTACAAAAATAAAAATAAAAAGTTGGCTCCAGCCTCTCTGCCATCAATGCCCACCACCACCATCCTGCCCAGGCAACTAACTGTAGATCTGTTTTCATATTCTAGAGTTTCTTATAAACTGAATCACAGAGTATGTGGTTCCAGTTTCTTTTGCTCAGCATAATGTTTTTCAGATTCCTCGTGTCATAGCTCATATCAGTTCATTGCTCTTTATTGCTGAGCAGTACCTCACAGTATACAGTGGATATACAGTACCACAATTTGCCTATCTATTCACCTGTGATTGAACATTTGAGTTTTTTCTAGGTTGGGGCTATCAGTTCACATCAGCCATGAACATTCGTGTATCACCATTATAGCATCAAACAGAATAATTTCAGTGCCCTAAAAAAATCCCATTTCCCATATTTAACCCTTTTCGTTTTTATTATATCTAATAAAAATACCTTTCCAAACTAAAGACAAAATAAAAACTTTTTCATACAAACAAAAGCTGAGCAAATTTGTCTCCAGAAGACCTGCACTACAAGAAATATAAAGAATATTTTTCAGGCTGAAGGAAATGACCACAGAAAACCTTAGATTTATACAAAGAAATAATAAACTTCAGAACTGATAAATATACAGGTAATATAAAAGGCTTTTTTTTTCTCTCTCTCTTTTGAAACGAGTCTCACTCTGTCGCCCAGGCTGGAGTGCAGTGGTGCAACCTGGGCTCACTGCAACCTCCACCTCCCAGGTTCAAGAAATTTTCCTGCCTCAGCCTTCCGGGTAGCTGGGACTACAGGTGCCTGCCACCAGGCCCAGCTAATTTTTGTATTTTTAGTAGAAACGGGGTTTTGCCATGATGGCCAGGCTGGTCTCGAGCTCCTGACCTCAGGTGATCCACCTGCCTCAGCCTCCCAAAGTCCTGGGATTGCAGGAGTAAGCCACCACGCCCAGCCTATTTCTTTCAATGTAGACAATTTCTACTGCTGTGTCTTCAAGTTCACCGATCTCTTCATTTGCAGTATCTAAACTGTTATTAAGCTCATCCAGTGAAATTTTCTTTCTTTCTTTTTTTAAAAATTATGTACACACAAAAGCCAACCAGTGAAGTTTTCATTTCACATATTGTATTGTTTACCTCTAGAGGTTCCATCTGATTCTTTTAAAATATCTTTCATTTCATTATTTTTATTATTATTATTAGAGATAGGGCCTCACTCTGGCACCCAGGCTAGAGTGCAGTGGCATGATCATAGCTTACTGCAGTTCAAACTCTTGGGCTCAAGTGATCCTCCTGCCTTAGCCTACTGAGTAGCTAAGACCACAGGCATGTGCCACCATGCCTGGCTGATTTTTAAATTTTTTTTGTAGAGCAGGGTCTGACCCAGGCTATTCTTGGATTCCTGGCCTCAAGCAATCCCCCTGCCTCAGCCTTCCAAAGCACTGGGTTTACAGGTGTGAGCCACCACACCCAGTCTCATTATTATTTTTATGTTTTCCTTTAAAACGTTAAACATACTTATAATAGCTATTTTAAAGTCTTTGTTAATTCTATTAATATTATGTTTATCATTTCTGAGTATTTTTCTATTGGCTAATTTTTCCCCTCGTTAGGGGTCATATTTTCAACTTGTTAGCAAATTTTCACTAGATGTTGAACATTGTGAATATTATAGTGTTGAGTATTTGGATTTTGTTGTCTTCTTTTAATGAATGTTGAATTTGTTTGGCTGGTAATTTAGTTACTTGGATATCAGCTTGATCATTTCAAGACCTACTTTCAAACTTTGTTAAGGCAAATCTAAAGTAGTTTTAATTCTAAGACATATTTAGCTCTACCACTAAGACATAACAATTGTTGGTTCTGTGCTGAATGCCCAGGTTTTTTGTTTTTGTTTTTGTTTTTTTTTTGAGACAGAGTCTCACTCTGTCACCCAGGCTAGAATGCAGTAGCACAATCTTGGCTCATTGCAACCTCCACCTCCTGGGTTTAAGGGATTCTTATGCCTCAGCCTCCTGAGTAGCTGGGATTACAGGCATGCGCCACGATGCCCAGCTAATTTTTGTATTTTTAGTAAAGATGGGGTTTCACCATGTTGGCCAGGCTGGTCTTCGAACTCCTGACCTCAGGTGATCCGCCCGCCTGGGCCTCCTAAAGTGCTAGGATTACAGGCGTGCCACTGTGCCCAGCCTGAAAGCCCAGGTTTTTCTGAAGTTCTTTTCACTCTGGCAAGGAGATCAAACGTCTTAGCCCTGTGTGACCTCTAGGACTTGTTTAGCTTAGAGCTCCCAGACTTTGTTCTCTGCTCAGCCTTGTGTAATTTCACCTCACATAGTACACATTAGATTCTGCCAAATAATGAAGGTGATGCAAACTTTTGGATCTCTGTCTCTGCATATCTCCCTCTTTGGAACTCTGCCCCACAAATTCCAGCCACCTCAGCTTCCCCAAGTTGTTTTTTTTTTAATGTCTAGAGCAGGTAAAATATACCATGTTTTTATCTCTACTTCATTAACTCAGTGAGATCTCTCAGTGATGTTTGTGCTTCTTTTCTCTGTGCCATAGCCAGGAATTGCCTTTAGGAAGGAAGCCGCAACAATCAAAAGACACACCTTATTGATTTCCTTTCTTTCAGTGGCTAAAAATAAATGGTTTAGGGCTGGGGGTGGTGGCTCACACCTGTAATCCCAGCACTTTGGGAGGCGGAGGCAGGAGGATCGCTTAAGTTCAGGAATTTGACACCAGCCTGGGCAACAAAGTGAGATTCTGTCTCTACCAAAATTAAATAAATAAATAAATAAATAAATAAATAAATAAATAAATAAATAAATTAGCTGGGTGTGGTGGTCTGTGCCTGTAGTCCCAACTACTCAGAAAGCTGAGGCAGGAGGATCCCCTGAGCCTAGGAGTTCAAGGTTGCAGTGAGCTATGATCACCCTACCGCACTCCAGCCTGGGTGACAGAGTGAGACCTTGTCTAAAAAAACAAAGAAAGAAAGAAACCCAGGCGTGGTGGGTCACACCTGTAATCCTAACACTTTGGGAGGCTGAGGCAGGTGGATCACTTGAGGCCAAGAGTTTGAGACCTGCCTGGCCAACATGGTGAAACTCCATCTCTACTAAAAATACAAAAAAAAAAAAAAAAGAAAGAAAAGATTAGCCAGGTGTGGTGATGTGTGCCTGTAATCCCAGCTGCTTGGGAGGCTGAGACATGAGAATCGCTTGAACCTGGGAGGCAGGGGTTGCAGCGAGCTGAGATCGCACCACTGCTCTCCAGCCTGGGTGAGAGAGCAATACTCTGTCTGAAAAAAAAAAAAAAGAAAGAGCTTAAAACATTGATTTCACACATTTTGTTTTCTGTATTCTATGGCAGCACAGTAAGCTCCATACTGACACCACTCCGTAAGTGGAAGCAGAATTCTACTGACTCAGTCTTAAATGTGAATGGATAACCCAGGATCAGCAGACATTTGAGGACGGTAGAACACACGAGTTACTTAAATTTTCACAACACAGTCCAGGAGCGGTGGCTCAGACCTGTAATCCCAGCACTTGGGAGGCTGAGGCAGGTGGATCACCTGAGGTCACGAGTTCAAGACCAGCCTGACCAATATGGTGAAACCCCGTCTCTACTAAAAATACAAAAATTAGCTGGGCGTGGTGGCACACACCTGTAGTCCCAGCTACTCAGGAGGCTGAGGAAGAAGAATGGCTTGAACCCGGGAGGCAGAGGTTGCAGTGAGCCAAGATCATGACACTGCACTCCAGCCTGAGTGACAGAGCGAGACTCCTTCTCAAAAAAAAAAAAAAAATTCACAACACAATATAGATGTTATAACATTGAACACACATAGATGTTATCAGTTTGCTAGGGCTGCTAAAACAAAGTAACATAAAAGGGCCTTAAACAACAGAAATTTTTTGTGTCATAGTTCTGGAGGCTAGAAGACTGAGACAAAGATGCCATCAGGGTTGGTTCTGTCTGAAGACTGTGAGGGAGAATCTGTTCATGCCTCTCTCTCAAGTTCAATGCAATCTTTGGCATTCCTTGGCTCCTGCTGCTTCAGTCTTTGCCTTCATCTTTACATGTCTTTCTCTCTTGTGTACAATTGTCTCCGAATTTCCCCCTTTTTAAGGATGTCATTCATGTTGCATTAGGGGCTCATTTTAACTACATCTACAAGGACCTTATTTCCAAATAAGGCCACATTCTGAAGTCGTGGGAGTTAGAACATCAACATATGAATTCTGAGGGGACACAATTCAACCCACAACAATAATTAGAGGTGTTGCTAACAAAATTTGTGAGATGGAAAGGAAATAGAAAATTTGTGAGAAGAGATAGAGGAAAAAGTGGGAAAATCTAATGTCCTGGTCTTACAAAAACAGGAAGAGAGCCATGAAATATTGACAAAAGTCTATAGAACATGAAATAGGAGTCCAGGCGTCATGGCTCATGCCTGTAATCCCAGCACTTTAGGAGGCCGAGGTGGGTGGATCACTTGAAGTCTGGAGTTCAAGACCAGCCTGACCAACATGGTGAAACCCTGTCTCTACTAAAAATACAAAAATTAGCTGGACGTGGTGGTGCACGCTTGTAATCCCAGCTACTCAGGAGGCTGAGGCAGGAGAATTGCTTGAACCCCGGAGGCGGAGGTTGCAGTGAGCCAAGATCATGCCATTGTACTCCAGCCTGGGCGACAAGAATGAAACTCCATCTCAAAAAAAAAGAAAGAAAGAAATAGGAGTTTTGGTATATGATTTAATGTTATAACGGTAACCAATTAGCATGGTAAACAAATTGAAATGCTTATAGGAGCAAAGCAAGTAATATAAATAAGAAACAGGGCTCAAGCATGGGTGTGCGTGTTTACCTCTTGGGTGTGTTGAGAACTTTGGCATACAAGCTGGCACCTGCCACATCTGGAGAGTACAGCCACTTGATCATTAATTTTAATGGGATTAATTTTTGGGATAAGGGCTATATTTTTCATGTACTGGTTATCGCCCCCCAGATTTCATGTCCACCTGGGACCTCATAAGGTGATCTCATTTGGAAATAAGGTCTTTGCTCATGTAATTCGTTAAAATGAAGTCATACTGGATTAGGATGTACCCTAACTTCAAAGGCTAATGTCCTGACAAGAAGGGGAGATTTGGACACACACACACACACACACACACACACACACACACACACGAGAAAGCCAAGTGAAGACAGAGACAAATTTGAGTAATAACAACTACAAGCCAACAAATGCCACGGATTGCTTGCAAAAGCTAAGAAGAAACAAGAAAACATCTTTCTAAGGGAGCACAGCTCTGCCAACATTTTGATTCTGGACTTCTATCCTCCAAAACTGTGAGAGAATATATTTCTACTATTTTAAGTTATCCAGCTTGTGGTACTTTGTTATAGCAATGCTAGGAAACTCCTATGTGCTACAACTGACTTTTTGTGAAAAGTTAAACTTTTTTTTTTTTTTTGAGACAAGGTCTCTCTCTATTGCCCAGGCTAGAGTACAGTGGTGCAATCACAGCTCACTGCAGCCTGGACCTCCTGGGCTCAAGTAATCCCCCTGCTTCAGCCTCCTATGAGTAGCTGGGCCCACAGGCACACACCACCACCTCCAGCTAATGTTTCCTATTTTTTTTTTTTTTTTTGTAGAGATGGGTTCCCACTATGTTACCTAGGCTGGTCTTGAATTCTTGGGCTCAAGTGATCCTCCTGCCTCAGCCTCCCAAAGTTCTGGGATTATAGGTGTGAGCCACCACGCTGGGCCAACATTTGGATTAAAAAAATAATAAATCTAATAATTTTTCAATGTTGGCTTTAAAAAAAATTACTACAATCCAAACCAAATATACCTACAGTCAAGTCTAGCCTGCAGACCATCTGTTTGCAACCTCTGTGGTAGAGAAAGTACTAATAAATACTGAATTGGCTATGACTGACAGAATTGAGAAGAGAGGTAAGTGAGCTGAGGTGTGGTATAAGTGTGCTGAATTTTCTTCCTTTTTTTTTTTTTTTTTTTGAGATGGAGTCTTTCTCTGTCGCCCTGGCTGGAGTGCAGTGGCGCCATCTCGGCTCACTGCAAGCTCCGCCTCTCGGGTTCACGCCATTCTCCTGCCTCAGCCTCCTGAGTAGCTGGGACTACAGGCGCCTGCCACCACGCCCGGCTAATTTTTAGTATTTTTAGTAGAGACGGGGTTTCACCATGTTAGCCAGGATGGTCTCAATCTCCTGACCTCGTGATCCACCCGCCTCCGCCTCCCAAAGTGCTGGGATTACAGGCGTGAGCCATCGTGCCCGGCAAGTGTGCTGAATTTTCAACTCATAGCAGGAAGTAAAAAGATGTCTAAACTTGATTAAGAAATAGCAACAAAATGATTCAAAGTAGTTGCTTCTGGAAAATGGCGTAAGGGGTGGGGCAGGTGACTGTTGCTTTCCATTATAAGTTATTTTTTATTCCTTGAGTTTGAAAGACAGGTAGGTATTATTAGGCATGCCAGGAACTTACTCTGAAAGTAAGGATAACTGCATTTTTTGCCAGCAATAACAGAAGAGGCCAATAGCTGGAAAAATTTGGAAGAGTTCAAAAGACATTATCTCTCCCTGAAGGAAAATAGGTCTTAGCAGATTTGGAAGAACCGACAAAATGCACTTTTATGTCCCTCAGAATTTATCTTTATGAAGGTCATGAGAGTCTTTAATTTTTTTTTTTTTTTTTTGAGACAGAGTTTCACTCTTGTTGCCCAGGCTGGAGTGCAATGGCGCCATCTCAGCTCACTGCAACCTCTACCTCCCAGGTTGAAGTGATTCTCCTGCCTCAGCCTCCTGAGTAGCTGGGATTACAGGCATGCGCCACCACACTTGGCTAATTTTGTATTTTTAGTAGAGATGGGGTTTCTCCATGTTGGTCAGGCCGGTCTCAAACCCCCAACCTCAGGTGATCAGCCTGCCTTGGCCTCCCAAAGTGCTGGGTTTACAGGTGTGAGCCACTGCACCCAGCCACAGAGTCTTTAATCTTCAGTATGCTTTAAACTGTGGAAATGAAACAATTGAGTAAGGTAATCCGTTAAGTTTTACAATATGGAGGAACCAAAAAATTAAGAATCCATTCAGGTCATGTCATTTTGAAATCATCTATGAGAAAACTCATAAGTGCCACCCATATTTCATGGAGCTATTTGTGCTTTTCATAAAGGAAGTATAGATTCTTTAATTATACAATTGTTCATGACATATGGCATGACTAATTATTTCAAATGATAAATCCAAAGGAATCAGCCCGTAGAGATTGCACAAGGGGAAAATCATCTCTGGAACAACACCCAGATTATCTAGAAATTCTTGTTTTTATAAAAACCTACCACCACAGTAGGAGTATATAGTTACATGATGTTTGCAAGTTGAACTGATATAGTTAAGTAGTATAATTACTAAAGATCTCTACTAAAGATGTTTCTGAGACCAATATTAAGAAATTAAAATTAGATTAAACTTTAGAAATAGGTTTATTATATGTCACTTTCTTCCTTTTATGACACTTATGAAAACTAGACAAATAGCCAGATTATATTCCTCAATCTGTTCTCCACACTAGTCCTGAGGGACCTTGCTCAAAGGCAAATCTGCTTAAGGCCTTCCCCTAATAAATCCTTTACTGGATCCCCATTGTCTTCAATACAGGGTTGTCGTTGTTGTTGTTTGTTTTTCCTAGAGATGTAATCTCACTATGTTTCTCAGGCTGATTTGGAACTCCTGTTGCTCTTTTTTTATTATTTTTTTTTTTTTTGAGACGGACTTTTCACTCTTGTTTCCCAGGCGGGAGTGCAGTGGTATGATCTCGGCTCACTGCAACCTCTGCCTCCTGGGTTCAAGTGATTCTCCTGCCTCAGCTTCCCAAGTAGCTGCGATTTCAGGCACCTGCCGCCACGCCCAGCTGATCTTTTTTTTTTTTTTTTTTTGTATTTTTAGTAGAGACGGGGTTTCACCATCTTAACCAAGCTGGTCTCAAACTCCTGACCTCAGGTGATCCACCCGCCTCAGCCTCCCAAAGTGCTGGGATTACAGGCATGAGCCACCACACCCAGCCTTGGTCTTGAACTCCTAAACTCAAGTAATCCTCTCACCTTGGCCTCCCAGAGTGCTGGGCTGGGATTCCAGGGATGGAATCCCATGCCCAGCTGCATTATGTCTTTCTGGATCTGATCTCAGATCACTTTGTGGCCTCTTTTCTCAACTCTCTAATCAACACAAATGTGGTGCTTGCTTGTCCTTGAACCTGAGCTCCTGGGTGTGTTGTTCCTTCCTTTTCCAGTCCTCTTTCCCATGGCCAACTTCTACTTATCCATGAAAACTCAGCTTAGGTCTCCTCTCTCCAGGAAGGGACGCCGTTCACCCTTTCAAGGCTGAGTTGTATATCATCTTGGGTATTTCCACAGCACCTTCTTGGATAACTCATCATAGTTTGGCTTCTTCACCTATTATGATCTGGCGCTAATGTCACTAGAGGATTTATAACTTTATGACCATAAAAGTTGGATTTTCTTACTGAGAAAGTTTCTTCTCTCTTTTTTTTTTTTTTTTTTTTTTTTGAGATGGAGTCTTGCTCTGTCGCCCAGCTTGGAGTGCAATGGCGCGATCTCAGCTCACTGCAACCTCTGCCTCCCGTGTTCAAACGATTCTCCTGCCTCAGGCTCCCGAGTAGCTGGGATTACAAGTGCCACCATGCCCGGCTGATTTTTGTATTTTTAGTAGAGATGGGGTTTCACCATTTTGGTCAGGCTAGTCTTGAACTCCTGATCTCTGGTAATCCAACCTCCTTGGCCTCCCAAAGTGCTGGGATTAGTGGTGTGAGCCACCATGCCCGGCCTTATTTCTTTTTTCTTTTCTTTTTTTTTTTTTTTTTTTTTTTGAGACAGGGTCTCACTGTCATCCAGGCTGGAGTACAGTGGTATGATCACAGCTCACTGCAACCTCTATCTCCTGGGCTCAAGGGATCCTCCCACCTCTGCCTCCTGAGTAGCTGGGACTACAAGCATGCCACCACCATGCCTGACTAGTTTTGGTATTTTTTGTAAAGATGGGGTTTTGCCATATTGGCCAGGTTGATCTCAAGCTCCTGGTTTCAAGCTATCCTCTCGCCTTGGCCTCCCAAAGTGCTGGGATTACAAGTGTGAGCCACTGCGCCTTCTTTTGTTTCTAAATAATGACTTTAGTTCTCAGCTCATTTATAAAATAGGCAAATCCCAAGCCTGATGAATAATCAAGTTCTTCCTACCCTTAGATCCCTTTACAATTCAATTGCCCTCTTCCCCACTTCCCACAGGGGGTGTCCTAGACCTTAACACCAGAATTACACAAAACAAAACAAAAAAGAACAAAGTTCTACCAAGGAAAGAGGATTGTTTTCTCATAGAACACTGTACTCACAATCAACTCTCCTAACTTTTCTTTTGAACAACTTGAATATAAGTTTCCCGAAAACATGAATTATTTTCCCATTGCTCAGCATGTTGTGTAAAGTAGCAGGCATTCACAGACTATTTCTTCATGCTCATGATTTTTAAAAAGACTTGATTTCCAAGTTCGTCTCTGTACATACCAGCAGAAACTTATTGCAAGAGCTTTTTTCGTAAAAAATTTTAATTGAGAATGAGAGGATTTATGAAAATTTAACAGTATGCCCCATTTTATAAGAAAATTATAAAAGAAATGATAAGAATTTATCAATTGAGATGGATAAAACCAGAAATGCTGTGAAATTGTTTTTCCTGATAAGTTTTTGTATTTCTCTGAAAAAAATCTAGATTTATAAAGGTCGTTGATTTAAATGAAATCCTTCACAAATGAAAGAAAATTCAAACTGACCAGAAAAAGGAGACTGACCTAAATCTGAGAAAAATGTTTTGGGTACCAAGTCACTCACCTTCTTTTAAAATATTTTTCAAAATATGGTCTATTTTCTGCTCCTTTCCCTTTTCCTTAAAAAAAATTATAATATCACCAGTAAAGCTTAACTGCCATTTTTGCATGTTTTTAAAATCCGATAATCCTATGAATAGCTACAGTACACTGAGAATTCGGCTGAAAACATTCACAGGCAATAACTCATTTACTTTTCAAAACACCCCTGTGAGGTAGGTATCATTATTATCATTCCTATTTCACAGATGTGGAAATAAAATTTAAGGAAATTATTCACTTTTCTCAACATCATACAACTAGCAAGGAATAGAAACTTAAGCAGTATTTGTAAATGCTTGAGAATGGAGATGGGATGAAATGGGAAAAATAGTCTAAAGAACACACAATTGTTTTGAGACTTTTTTTTCACAGCTGTTTGGGAAAGGACAGCTGGGTTAACGCCTCATGAGATAATGTAAAGTCAAAGCATGTATGTTTTCATTCCCTAGCCATTACTTCAGAAAGCCCAGGACAATTTTTCTTTTTTTAATCAAGCCCCCCCGCCCCCACTTTGTTTGGGGTAGAGACAGAGAGGTCTAACTATGTTGTCCAGGATCTTGCTATATTGCCCAAGCTGGTCTCAAACTCCTGGCCTCAAGCAACCTCCCACCCTGGCCTCCCAAAGTGCTGGGATTACAGGTGTGAACAACCACACTGGGCCAGATCAAGACTTTTCATTATCAACATTGATGACAAAGATTTGTTGAGTCCTACTGTGTGTATGGAGGGGACTACTCTAGGCACAAAAACATAAAAACATAAAGCAGACTTGTTTCCTTTCTGACAGCACAGTTTTTATCTCTTTGGGGGGAAGGTTTATGTATCTAGAGACAGGGTCTCTCTCTGTTGCCCAGACTGGAGTGCAGTGGTGCAATCACAGTTCACTGCAGCCTTGACCTCTCAGGCTCGAGCAATCTTTCCACTCAACCTCCCCAGTATCTGGGGTCACAGGTGTATACCACCACACCCGACTAATTTTTTGGTTTTTTAGAGAGTGCTTCTGCTTATGTTGCCCAGGTTGGTCTTGAATCCTGAGCTCAAGTGATCCTCCTGCCTCAGCCTCCCAAAGTGCTGGGATTACAGGCATAAGCCCTTGTGCCCAACCTGCAAAGTTTATTTGAAATGTGTTTCTGTAGCATACCATCATCACAGGGTATATTTTAGATTCTTCTTCCCTAAAACAAAAACATGTCCTTGCCTGACAAAGAAACAATTAAAAGAAAAATGTCCTTAGAGACAATTCATGTAAGTGTTTACATCAGTAGTAGACCACCAGTTAACTCCCCATGAAAGAAAACAATATTGATGATCATTGTACCTTTTGGCCCTGCCCCACGGTCTGAGTTAAGGTGAAGGGAGTCATACTGTAAAGGCAGCACTCCTTCCATTCAGTGGGTCCAATTAAAAAAAAAAAAAAAAAAGACAGCACTCCCATTTGTCCTCTTGCATGATGAGGAGGCTCCGGACGTCCAGGACACCTGACTCAATCTAACATTTGGGTGACCTTTTCTTCCCTTCCAGCACTGGTTTCTCAGTGTAACGACTCCATTTGCAGGTGCCAGTTTGTTTCCACAGCCTGAAGTTCATAAAGTTCACAGGACAAGTCTTCAGTCATGAGCTGGCTCATCATTACACTGTGCTTTTGGGAACGGAGGCTTCTTCAAGAGCCCTGCCTACCTCTAGCACATTAACGTCACTCCCATATCGTCTTACTCAGAGAGTTGAAGGCTGGCAAGTAATAACCCTATTTTTAAAAGACTTTTGAAATCTCTCTGTATTTGCATAAAGTGCAAACATTTAACAGTTCACAGCTCATTGTAATTACTGAGTTCTACTCAGAGGAGTGTGGAGGGTCTTTGCTTTTAATCCCTTCATTCCATTGTCATTTCCTTGGAACACTCAGATCTGAAAGAGGCTTGCTGTGCATGGGAGCTACGTGGCTCAGGCTCTGACAGTCTGAAGGGCAGCTGGATCCAAGGGATTAGAGGTTATGATAGCTGAGCCTGTTACTTGGCGGGACGAAGACACAAGAAGTAACTCTTGACAAGTCAGAGCAAGTGTGATCTCAATGATAGCAGCTCTCCTGTTGCACTTTCCTAACAAATGAGATTGGGGCCCCTAAACATTTTTTGGAAGAATAAGTCTTCTGTTTTATGTTTTAACCGGTCACTGCAATTCAACAGAAATAAATGAATTCAAATCAAAGATGTTTTTGGGTACTTCAAAAAATATACTTGTAAACCGCTTTCAAAGTACTTCTTTTTTTTAAATTTAGAAACACAAGCTGGTCACTTTTTTTATAATCCCAGCACTTTGGGAGGCTGAGGTGGGAGGATCGCTGGAGCCCAGGAGTTTGAGACCAGCCTGGGCAACATAAGGAGATCTTGTCTCTACAGAAATTTTTTTAAAATTAGCCAGGCGTGGTGGCACATGCCTGTTCTAGCTACTCAGAAGGCTGAGGTTGGAGGATCGCTTGAGCCCAGGAATTTGAGGCTGCAGTGAAGTATGATTGCATCACCACACCCCAGCCTGGGCAACAGAGTGAGGCTTTGTCTCTAATCTTTTATTTTTATTTTTAGAAGTGGAGTCTTGTTTTGTCGCCCAGGCCGGTGTGATCGTAGCACACCATAACCTCGAACTCTTGAGCTCAAGCAATCATCCTGCTTCAACCTCCCAAGTGGCTGAGACTACAGGTACATGCCATCATCAAAGCACATTTTACTTTATAAAATAAATTAAGAAATTTTAGAATTGCACGTTGGTGGACACACATTTTATCCTTTATAATAGCTGCAGCCAAGTATAATTTTTTTTTGAGACAAGATCTCTCTGTTACCCAGGCTGGAGGGCAGTGGTACAATCTCAGCTCACTGCAACCTCTGCCCCCAGACTCAAGCCATTTTCTCACTTCAGCCTCCCAAGTAGCTGGGACTACAGGCACATGCCACTATGCCCAGCTAATTTTTTGTATTTTTGCAGAGACAAGATTTCCCCATGTTGCCTAGGCTGGTCTCAAACCTCTGACCTCAAAGGATCCACCCACCTCGGCCGTAAACCACTGTGTACAGCCCCAAGTATAATTTTTTTTTCTTTTTTTTTTTTTTTTTTTTTGAGACAGAGTTTCACTCTTGTTGTCCAGGCTGGAGTGCAATGGCATCATCTTGGCTCACTGCAACCTCCGCCTACTAGGTTCAAGCGATTCTCCTGCCTCAGCCTCCTGAGTAGCTGGGATTACAGGCATGCGCCACCATGCCTGGCTAATTTTATATTTTTAGTAGAGATGGGGTTTTACCTCGTTGGCCAGGCTGGTCTCAAACTCCCGACTTCAGGTGATCCCCCTGCCTCGGCCTCCCAAAGTGCTGGGATTATAGGCATGAACCACTGTGCCCGGCCCCCAAGTATAATTTTTAACTCTCTTTTATGCCTCACTATGTGTCTCTTAAGTTCTGAAATTCAGTCCACTGATGAAAGCTCAAGGGGAAGTGTGGTATGGTGGAAGGACTAGAAGGCTAAGAGTCAGATGAAGCTCTGGCTCTGCCATTCGTAAGTCATATTCATTTAATCTCTCTTTGGTTCAGTTTCCACAGCTGTGAAATGGCAAGAATGATAGCTGCCTCGCTTATTTTTACAAAGTTCTTGTAAAAATACTGGATAACATAAATGAATAATCTGAGCCAGTATATGAAGTAGGTACTAATATTACCCATTTTACAGAAGAGGGAACTAAAGGTTGAAGTGCTTAAGTGACTTGCTCAACATCACTCACAATATACCTGACTGAGTTTGTGCCCCATCCAGACTCACTTGGCCCCACTGTGCCCTACCCTTGGACCTTGGCCTCTTGCTCGGTGGAGCTCGTCTGGTCTCCTAACACCACAGCTCACCCACAGTTGACTCACACTCCCCTGGGGTGAGTGCCTGGCTTTGGCCTGACCTCCCTGATGCCCATGGCAGCACTGGGTTTGTTTCTCTTTCTTCATTTTTTACATTACTCTTTGCTTCCCTGGGATTACACCTCCCAATAAAGCAGTTGGCATGCTCATACTCTAGTCCTGTGTTCTCCAATTCAGTAGCCACTAGCCATGTGTGGCTATTTAAATGTATTTGTTGTTTGTTTGTTTGTTTGTTTGTTTGTTTTGAGACAGAGTCTTGCTATGTTGCCCGGCCTGAAGTGCAGTGGTACGATCTTGGCTTACTGCAACCTCCACCTCCTGGGTTCAAGCAATCCTCCCACCTCAGCCTCCTGAGTAACTGGGACCACCACACTTGGCTAATTTTTATATTTTTTTTTTGGTAGAGACAGGGTTTCACCATGTTGCCCAGGCTAGTCTCAAACTCCTGACCTCAAGCGATCCCCCTGCCTCAGTCTCCCAAAGTGCTGGGATTACAGGTGTGAGCCACCACACCTGGACTTTAAATTTAAATTAACTGAAATTACATAAAATTAAAAATTTCATTTCTCACTCATGCTAGCCACATTTCAAATGATCAGTAGCTCCATGCAGCTAGTAACTACTGTATTTGATAGCACAGATAAAGAATATTTCCATCATTATAGAAAGTTGTATTGGCCAGGGCTGCTCAAAACCTTACCATAACCAATAACTTCTATTTTCATCAATTCCATTCTCGATGGGCACCTTCTGTCTTTCCAGTTTACTCTTGTATCTCCACTTAGATACCTTCCTTTCCACCTAGAGCTGTAGGATCCTGTGTCTTTCTCATCACTTTCTTGCCACATCCTCACCACCCCCCTTATCCAGCTTAATTTTCCCATCTTTCAATTTCTTCTTTGTTCTCTGTTCTTCCTTGATTACATTCATCTGCTGTGCAGGATATCATCTATTTGCCCCTCCAGATCCACTCTCCACCCTACTCTATGCCCTCGGAGGATGACAGATGGTCTACAATCATTGGTGAACTTTTTTCTCTCTGGTTTCTGTTTGAGTTCAGTCCATGGCAAACCCAGAAGGAGACCAGAGAGAGGGGGGAAGTGAGATTGAGATATTGATTCCTCCAATGTCCTCTCTAAGAAGTCACCATGGGCTAGCTTTGTCCCTTATTGGAGGGACTCAGCTCCTGAAAGAACTTTAACTATTCTCTATTTGAAAACCAAAACCAAAAAATACCCTCCTAGATTATTACTGGGCTCTGACAGACACCTGTTACCCAGACTGGCCATCCTGAACTGGGTATTATATGCTCCACTAAAACCTAAAAATTGCACACAGCAGGTTTCTTTTACTTTCTTTCTTTTTTTTCTTTCTTTTCTTTTTTGAGACAGAGTCTTACTCACTCTGTTGCTCAGGGTGGAGTGCAGTGGTGCAATCTTGGCTCACTGCAACCTCCACCTCCTGGGTTCAAGCGATTCTCATGTCTCAGCCTCCTGAGTAAGTGGGTTTACAGGTGTGCACCACCACGCCTGGCTAATTTTTGCATTTTTAGTAGAGACGGGGTTCCACCCTGTTGGCCAGGCTGGTCTCGAACTCCTGGCCTGAAGTGATCACCTGGCTCAGCCTCCCAAAGTGCTGAGATTACAGGTATGAGCCACTGTACCCGGCCAACAGCAGGTTTCTTATAAAATGGAAATGTTATGATCTGCTTGGTAAGCAGGTCTGGAAGACACAGCACCCTGCATGAGCAGGCAGCACAGACTCCCATGCTACCACTCCTACTGCTTTGTTGCCTCTTTCTCAATTCACACCAGTCCCTTTTGAGGAGTTTCATACAGCCACTTAATAGAGGAAGAAGAAACACATAGGCCAGTTCTGTTGATGGCTCTGCCTTTAGGCCATCCCCAGCTGGAAGTGTGTGGCTGCTACACCATCTCTCCACTGAAGGGTGGCTTAGAGAGACAACAGTGAAGGGAAATCCCTATGGGCAGAGTGCTAGATGTTGCATCTAGTTGTCCACTACATGTGGAAGAAGCGGTAGCCTGAGGGACAGAACTGTAGTAACACATGGACAGTGACCCAGTTGGTCAGGGACTTAGAAGGATTAATTTTGGAAAACCAGTGGGAAGGAGATCTGGGGCAGATGCATGTGGGTGAAGCTCTTGGAATGAGCACAAAGTGTGAAAATGTTCATGTTCCATGTAAATGCCCACCAGAGGGTATCTACTAACAAAGAGGCTCTTAATGATCAGATGGACAAGATGCCTTGGCCTATGAATGTCAGTGAGTTTCTTTCCCCAGCCACTCATGGAGTTTGTGGACCTATGTACAGACAGGAATGAAAGCTGTGCATGGGCTCAACAACATGGGCTTTCCCTCATTAGGGCTACCACCAATGCTGAGTGCCCAATCTTCCAATAGCACAGGACAATTCTAAGCCCTTGACATGGCATCATTTCCTGGGGGAGACCAGAGAGCCAAATAGTGTTAGGTTTAGGGTAGACACATAAACTGAGTGTAGATTTATCTTCCCTATCCTCAGTGCTTCTGCCAGCTCCACCAGTTTTTGGACTCTCAGAATACTTTATCCACCACCCTCATATCCCGTGCAACACTGCCTAAGACGAGGGCATGAATTTTATGGCAAAGGAAGTGGAACAATGAACCCAACATCTGTGAACTTCACCTATCTTACCACAGACCTCACTACACAAAAGTAGTTGGTTTGATAGAACAGTAGAATGAATGCTCTGCTGAAATCCTAATGTCAGCTGGGAGAAAATACCCTGTAAGGGTGGGCTTCTGACATACAAATTGAGGTATGCTTATAACCCAGTGACCAGCACATGATGTCCTCATTTTCCTAGCCCGAATGCATGAGCCTAGGAACCAAGGTTGGAGATGGCAGTGATCCCTCTCACTATGGCACCATAACCTTGAAGAATTTTTGCTTTTTGTCCCTGTGACATTGGCTTCTGTGTATTTACAGGTCCTAGTGCCCAAGGGAGGAATGCAGAAAATGGGGTTACTGTGTTGACTGGAGTAATCAATCCTGATTACCAGGGAAAAATTGAGTTGCTGCGACCTGGAGAAGACAGACAGCTATGTCTGAAACCCAGAGGATTCACTGGTCTGCCTCTTAGCACTCACTTGGCCAATTGTCTTAGTCAATGAAAAACCATAGTAGCACACAAGAAAAAGGTCACTAAGGACTCAAATCCTGTAGGAATAAAGGTCCGAGTCACCCTGTCAGGTAAAGAACCCCATTTAGCTAAGGTGCTATCAAAGGGTAAGGGAACATGAAATGAGTTGTAGAAGACAGCAGTTGGCCGGGCGCAGTGGCTCACACCTGTAATCCCAGCACTTTGGGAGGCCGAGGCGGGTGGATCACGAGGTCAGGAGATCGAGACCATCCTGGCTAACACGGTGAAACCCCGTCTCTACTAAAAATACAAAAACAAAATTAGCCGGGCGCAGTGGCAGGCGTCTGTAGTCCCAGCTACTCAGGAGGCTGAGGCAGGAGAATGGCGTGAACCCGGGAGGCAGAGCTTGCAGTGAGCCGAGATCTCACCACTGCACTCCAGCCTGGGTGACAGAGCGAGACTCTGTCTCAAAAAAAAAAAAAATGAGCGAAGCTCTGTCTCAAAAAAAAGAAGACAGCAGTTATGGTTATCACCTGCTTAGACTTCATGACCTGTCTCAGAAGCAGGGATGGTAATAGCTATGTGTTACATGCTTTCATTTCATAAGAAACTGTGAAACTGGCCAGACACGGTGACTCATGCCTGTAATCCCAGCACTTTGGGAGGCCAAGGCGGGTGGATCACCTGAGATAAGGAGTTTGAGACCAGCCTGGCCAATATGGTGAAACCCCATCTCTACTAAAAATACAAAAAAGTAGCTGGGCATGGTGGCGGGCACCTGTAATCCCAGCTACTTGGGGGGCTGAGGTAGGAGAATCACTGGAACCCAGGAGGCGGAAGTTGCAGTGAGCTGAGATTGTGCCATTGCACTCCAGCCTAGGCAATAATAGCAAAACTACATCAAAAAGAAAGAAAGAAAGAGAGAAAGAGAAAGAAAGAAAGAAAGAGAGAGAGAGAGAAAGAAAAAGAAAGAGAAAGAAAGAAAAAGAAAGAAAGAGAAAGAAAGAAAGAAAGAAAGAAAGAAAGAAAGAAAGAAAGAAAGAAAGAAAGAAAAAGAGGAAAGGAGGAAAGGAGGGAGGGAGGGAAGGAAGGAAGGAAGGAAGGAAGGAAGGAAGGAAGGAAGGAAGGAAGGAAGGAAGGGAAGTGTGAAACTGCCTTCCAATGTGGGTGTGTCGTTTTGCATATCAGTTGCAATGTCTCCATTTTCATTTCTAATTGAGCTTATTTAAGTCTTCTCTCTTCTTGGTTAATCTAGCTAATGGACTATCAATTTTGTTTATCTTTTCAAAGAACCAGCTTTTACATTTCATTGATGTTTTGTATTTTTTGGTTTCAATTTCATTTAGTTCTGCTCTGATCTTTGTTATTCTTTTTCTTCTGCTAGTTTTGGATTGGTTTGTTCTTGGTTTTATTTTTCCTTAGGATGGTTTGTTTCTTAATCAGTTTGTTATTGTTTTTCTATTTCCTTGAGGTGTCATGTTAGGTTTTAAGTTTGTGGTCTTTTACTTTGTTTTTTTGTTTTTGTTTTTGAGACAGAGTCTTGCTCTGTCACCCAGGCTGCAGTGCAGAGGCATGACCTTGGATCACTGCAGCCTCTGCCTCCCAGGTTCAAGCAATTCTCTTGCCTCAGCCTCCTGGGTAGATGGGACTACAGGCATGCACCATTATGCCCAGCCAATTTTTGTATTTTTAGTAGAGATGGGGTTTTGCCATGTTGGCCAGGCTGACCTCAAGTGATTTACCTGCCTTGGCCTCCCGAAGTGCTGGGATCACAAGCATAAGCCACCATACTTGGCCCATCTTTTACATTTATTTATTTATTTACTTTTTTGGAGACGGAGTTTCGCTCTTATTGCCCAGGCTGGAGTGCAATGGTGTGATCTCAGCTTACTGCAACCTCAGCCTCCCGGGTTCAAGCAATTCTCCTGCCTCAGCCTCCTGAGTAGCTGTGATTACAGGCATGTGCCACCATGCCTGGTGAATTTTTTGTTTTTAGTGGAGTCGAGGTTTCACCGTGTTGGTCATGATGGTCTCAAACTTCTGACCTCAGAAGATCCTCTTGCTTTGGCCTCCCAAAGTGCTGGGATTACAGGCGTGAGCCACTGTACCCAGCCTACGTTTTTTAATGTAGGCATTTTGTACTATAAACTTTCCTTTTAGCACTGGTTTTACTGTATCCCAGAGATTTTGATCACTTGTGTCATTGTTATCATTACTTTTTTTTTTAAAACAGAGTCTCACTTTGTCACCCTGGCTGGAGTACAGTGGCACAATCTCAGCTCACTGCAACCTCCACCTCCTGGATTCAAGTAAGTCTTGTGCCTCAGCTGCTCAAGTAGCTGAGACCACAGGCATGCACCACCATGAATGGTTAATTTTCTGTATTTTTAGTAGAGACAGGGTTTTACCATGTTGGCCAGACTGGTCGCAAACTCCTGGGCTCAAGTGATCTGCCCACCTTGGCCTCCTGAAGTGCTGGTATTACAGGCATGCGCCACCATGCCCAGCTGTTAACAATTTTGAAGAATTTTCAAATTTTCATCTTGAGGCTGGGCATAGTGGTTCACACCTATAATCAGAGCACTTTGGAAGGCCAAAGTGGGAGGATCACTTCAGCCCCAGAGTTTGAGACTAGCCTGGGCAGATAGTGAGACCTTGTCTCTATAAAAAATTAACAGCTTAGCCAAGCATGGCGGTGTGTGCCTGTAGTACCAGCTACTTAGGAGGCTGAGGTGAGAGGATTACCTAAGCCCAGAAGTTTGGGGCTGAAGTGAGCCAAGATTGCGCCACTGCACACCAGCCTGAGTGACAGAGTGAGACCCTATCACAAAAAAAACAAACAAACAAACAAAATCTTTCATCTTGATTTCATTGTTAACCTAAAAATTATTCAGGAGCAGATAGGTTAATTTCCATGTATTTGTATAGTTTTGAGTGTTCCTTTTGGAATTGATTTCTAGTTGTATTCTGCTATGGTCTGAGAAGTTACTTGATATGATTTCAATTTTTAATAATTTATTGAGACTTGTTTTTTGGCCATATGGTCTGTCTTTGAGAGTGTTTCATGTGGTGATAAGAAGAATGTATATTCTGCAGTTCTTGGCTAGAATGTTCTGTAAATGTCTGTTAGGTCCATTTTTTTCTAGAGGGAAGTTTAAGTTCAGTGTCTCTCTGTTGACTTTCTTCCTCAATGATCTATCTAGTGCTGACAGTGGTGTGTTGAAGTTCTCCACTATTATTGTGTAGCTGTCTATCTCTTCTTACCTCTAGTAGTGATTGTTTTATGAATTGGGAGCTCCAGAGTTAGGTGCATATATATTTAGGTTTAAAGTCTGTCTTATTTAAGAATAGCTACTCCTGCTCACTTTTGGTTTCCATTTGCATGGTATCTCTTTTTCCACCCCTTTATGTTGAGTTGAAAGAATACTTAAATGTTAAGTGAGTCTCTTGAAGATAGCAGATATTTGGTTTGTGACTTTTTATCCATTTTACCAATCTGTATCTTTTAAGTGGAGCATATGGACCATTTACATTCAATGTTAATATTGAGATGTGAGCTATTGTTCTTCTCATTGTGTTACCTACTTTGTTTCTTCCTTGTTATTGCTTTATATGCCCTATGAATTTTATGCTTTCAAAAGTTTTTTTTTTGGGGGGGGGATGTAGTCTTACTCTATTGCTCAGGCTGGAGTACAATGGGAGAATCTCAATTGACTGCAACCTCTGCCTCCCAGGTTCAAGCGAATCTCATGCCTCAGCCTCCCAAGTAGCTGAGATTACAGATATGTGCCACCATGCCAGGCTAATTTTTGTATTTTTAGTAGAGATGGGGTTTTACCATGTTGGCCTGACTGGTGTTGAATTCCTGACCTCAGATGATCTGCCCACCTCGGACTCCCAAAGTGCTAGGATTACAGGTGTGAGCCACCATGCCTGGCCCAAAAGTTTCTATTCCAGGGAGCATTGACCTTTTGTTTCAAAATTTAGAACTCCTTTTACCGTTTCTTGTAGTAACAAATTCCCTCAGCATTTGCTTATCTGAGAAAGATGTTACTTCTCCTTCATTTATGTAACTTAGTTTTGCTGGATATGTAATTCTTGCCTGACGGTTATTCTGTTTAAAGAGACTAAAGATAGGACCCCAGTCCTTTCTGGCTTAAAAATTTTCGCTGAGAAGCCTACCATTAGTGTGATAGGTTTTCCTTTATAGGTTACCTGATGCTTTTGTCTCACTGCTCTTACAATTCTTTCCTTCACATTGACTTTAGATAGCCTGATACTATATGCCTTGATGATGTCCTTTTGCAATGATTCTCCAGGAGTTCTTTGAGCTTTTTGTATCTGGATGTCTAAAGGTCAGGGAAGTTTTCCTCAATTATTCCTTCAAATATATTTTCCAAACTCTGCTTTTTCTTCTCCTCAGGAACACCAGTGATTCTTGGGTTTGGATGTTTTAACATAATCTGACTTTTTTTGAGACTTCGTTCATTTTTTAAAGTTAAAAAAACTTAAAAAATTATTTTGTCTGATTGGGCTAATTCAAAAGCCTTTTCTTGAAGCTCTGAAATTCTTTCTTCTACTTGGTCTACTCTATTGTTAAATTTCCATTGCATTTTGTAATTCCCTAGATGTGTCACTTATTTCCAGAAGTTCAGATTAGTTTTTCTTTAAAATGTCTATCTCTTTAGAAAATTTTTCTTTCATATCCTGAATTGTTTTAAAAATGTCTTTATCTTGTTTTTCACCTTTCTCTTGTATCTGCTTGAGTAACCTAATAATCAATCCTTTGAATTCTTTATCTGGTATTTCAAAGATTTCATCTTGGTTTGGATCCATTGCTGGAGAGTTAGTGTGATCTTTTGGTGGTGTTATGGAGCCCTGTTTTTAATATTGCTACAGTTATTTTTCTGGGTCCTTCTCATTTGGGCAGACTATTTCTTATAATTATTTTTTCAATTTATTTTTGATTTAACTGTGTTTTTGCCTTATTTCTTCTTTTTCCCCTCTTAAGAATGTGACTTTAATGTTAACAGTTTATTGCAACCTAATTTGGCTGTATGTGCTTTCAGTGGAGAAGATGCTGTATGAGTTCCTTGGTCACAGAGAGTCTTTGTGTGATGCCTTTCTCAGATGATAGTTGTAGTAGCAATGTGTTCAGTGTGTGAGTAGGTTCACTGTCTCCTGTAGGGCTGGAATGGCAGAGGTCTCATGAGGCTTATCTTGTTCCCCAGTGGTATGCACTTCTTTATTTATTTACTTTCCCCAGTGTATTATTCATTGAGTTAAGCAGTTCAGGCTTTAGGCCTGTAGGAGATGTCCATGAGTAAAAACCAGCTGTGGCTAAAGCAGGTGGGTAAATGTAATACCTAATGGTGGGCAGAGGTCCCAGTCTTGACAGAGGTGACTGGGGGAGCTCTCAGCAAAACGCACTGAGGTCAGGGGGAAGGGAGGGAGCCACCTCAGCTTCCCTACCACCCCAGCCGGGAAGCAGTTTACCTACTAGTCACACTCCTGGCTCAGTGTTCCAGCTATTTAGGTTAGATACGCCCCTCTGTTCATCTGCAAAAAAATGCTGATGTTCTATGTAGAAGTGGATTGTGACTCTACCCCTCATGCAAGGCTAAACCTGGAGGGCACTCCTCCTGTGGGGATGCAGTCACCCTGAAGCGTTCCAGGACTATCTACAGGTATACCCATGCCGAGGTTCCATGGGAGAAACCTCAGCTACGTGTGCAGTGATGGCTGAGGGGGAGAAGAAGTGTCCTTTTCCAAGACTCTTCATGCGCACTAGGGCTGCCTGACTATTGGGGTAGAGCTACAGACTTTCCTCACTGAGCCCAGCACTGCACCCGCACCTCTGCACCTGTGCCCAGCACTGCACCTTCCCACAAGCAGAAAGTTCTGTGACTCAAGGCCTGCAGTCTGAATTATTTTGTCCCATGAGGTGTTTCCTTGTCGCAGTGCACTTCCCCTTTCCATAGGAGTAGAAGTCCCTGAGGGTCGGACTACTGTGAATGTTGGTGCTCCTCCACTCTACGAGGCTGCCACACTCCAGGCTGGTGCTGGGAAGTGTCTGCAAGGGATCTAGTAATATGACTTGTCATCTAGTCTCCCAGCAGTAAGTACCAGTATCAGCTCTGATGGGGGTGGCAGGGGAGAGATGTAGACTCTGTGAGATTTCCCTGGTTATAAATAGCCTTAATGTGTTGGCTTTCTCAAATTCCAGCTGTAGTAGTAATGTGCTGGCCATGTGAACAGACGCAAGGCCTCCTGGTTAGCAAGAATGATGAAGGCAGTGGTGATATCTAAGGTTGGACAAAAGTTTTCTCCTTCCTGGCTGTTGTCTTATTGTGTCTGCAGATGCTGAAATGGACTGTGTTGGTTGGCCTCCAGCCAGGAGGTGGCACTTGCGAAAGAGTGCAAGCTGCGGTAGTAGTGGTGGGATTTGTGCTTGCCTTATGTTACCCAGGGGAGGTACTCTGGTATCTTAGGCAGTGCGTGGGACCATGGAGCTTCCAAAAGTCCCTGTCCTTTGTGTTAAGCTACCACGGCAGGTGGAGGAGAAAAGCCAGATGGGTGTTGGGTCAGACAAGTCTGTGCTCTAGCTCTCCATGTGTGGGTGCAAGCAGCAGCCAGTGGAAATCGGAGTACAGTTCTGGGGCCACTGGGTTAATGTTCCAGGGATTAGCGCAACTACCTCTGCTGCACAGAAGAATCCACATGGGGACTGAGGGGTTGCAGGCAGCAGTAAGCCCTGCCCAGCTCCCATGCACTTAGCAAGGCAAGTCTCACACCCACTGTGTTCTAGTAGCAGCAGCTAGCTGGGTTCAAGACAGCCTGTGCTCAGAACTCAGTACTGCCCCAGGCCATAAGCCTTCCCCATTGGAACAGAAACCTTGGCTTTCCGGTCATGCCTCTCCCAGTCTGCCCTGGTGAAGCAGGGGCACCCAGCTCCTGCACCCATGGCTATGGCAAACTTCCCACTTGTCCCTCAGTTCTGGCCAAGGGGTTTCATCCCTGCTCAAGATTATATCACAGCTGGGTGCAGTGGCTCATGCCTGCAATCCCAGCACTTTGGGAGGCTGAGGCAGGTGGATAACCTGAGGTCAGGAGTTCGAGACCAGCCTGGACAACATGGTGAAACCCCATCTCTAATAAAAATACAAGAATTAGCGGGGCATAGTGGCAGATGCCTGTAATCCCAGCTACTCAGGAGGCTGAGGCAGGAAAATCACTTAAACCCAGGAGGCAGAGGTTTCAAGTGAGCCTAGATCGTGCCACTGCACTCCAGCCTAGGTGACGGAGCGAGACTCCATCACAAAAAAAAAAAAAAAAAAAAAGAGATTATATTGCAAATCTCATTTGGGAGCGTCTCTCAACCTGTAAATGCTGCCTGAGATAGCTGGCTGACTTCCATGAGGTCCCCTATGAGCTAGGATCAGGAATGGCTTCCCACCATCTCCACTGGAGTCTGGGAAAGCACATCCTAATGCCTCTCCTTCTCACATACTCCCCACAGCTCACTAAATCAGCTCCAGCACTGGGTAGAGTTAAGGCCTTGCCCCAGGGCCTGGACTGCCTGCCGGGTTGCCCAGCGGGAGTGAATATCACAGAGGCAGTCTCTCCTTCTCTCACTCTTGGAGATTCACAGTTTTCTGCCTGCCTAATGATGTAGGCTGCTGCTCACTGCTTCCTTCACAGGGTAATTGGTTTCTTTCAGTTTTCCTTGTTAAGTTTCTGTGTTGCTTCCTGGAAAAAAATTCACAGTGTAAATCTGTATGCACTATTCTTTTTTTGTCTGTTTTTGTTTTTTTTTTTGTTTTTTTGAGACTAAGTCTTGCTCTGTCACCCAGGCTGGAGTGCAGTGGCGCAATCTTGGCTCACTGCAACCTCTGCCTCCCAGGTTCAAGTGATTCTCCTGCCTCAGCCTCCCGAGTAGCTGGGACTACAGGTGCACACCACCACACCCAGCTAATTTTTGTATTTTTAGTAGAGATAGTGTTTCACCATATTGTCCAGGCTGGTCTCTGTTACCTCAGGTGATCTGCCCACCTCAGCCTCCGAAAATGCTGGGATTACAGGTGAGGGCCACCGCACCTGGCCTGTATGCACTATTCTGTCTTTCCAAGTGAGAGAGGCATGCTAACAATGCCTCCACTCCACCATCTTGGAAACTAGATTTTTCCCCTATGTTTTCTTCTAGTAGTCTTATTTATACTTTTGGGTTTTAATTTAAATATTTTTGTGTGTATGTGACAGAGTCTCACTCCATTACCCAGGCTGGAGCGCAGTGGCGCAATCTTGATTCACTGCAGCCTCCACCTCCCAGGTTCAAGCAATTCTCGTGCCTCAGCCTCTCAAGCTGGAATTACAGGCATGCACCAGCATGCCCAGCTAAATTTTGTATTTTTCAGTAGAGACAGGGTTTTGCAATGTTGGCCAGGCTGGTTTCAAACCCCTGACCTCAAGTGATCCGCCCTCCTTGGCCTACCAAAGTGCTGGGATTACAGGCATGAGCCACCACACCCAACCTTTAATGTAGGTCTTTAATACATTTTGAGTTGATTTTTGTATATGGTGAGAGGTGGGGGGCTAGTTTCATTCTTCTACATATGGATGTCCAGTTTTCCCAGAACTATTTATTAAAGAGACTGTCCTTTCCCCAATGAGTGTTCTTGACATCTTTGTCAAAATTTAGTTGACTGTAGATATCTGGATTAATTTCTGGGTTCTCTATTATGTTCCATTGGTCTCTGTGTCTGTTTTTATGACAGCATCATGCTGTTTCAGTTACTACAGCTTTGTAGTATGTTTTGAAGTGAGATAGTGTGAGGCTTCCAGCTTTGTTCTTGTTGCTCAAGATTACTTTGTCTATTCAGTATCTTTTGTTATTCCAAACAAATTTTAAGGGTTTTTTTTTTCTGTTTTTGTGAAAAATGTTATTGGTATATTGGTAGGGATTGCATTGAATCTGCAGATTGCTTTGAGTAATGCAATCATTTTAACAATAATTATTCTTCTGATCCCTGGCCACAGCTAACAAATCCTACTTTGTTGGGAGACTTTTTATTACTGCTTCAATCTCGTTACTTGCTATTGATCTATTCAGGCTTTCTATTTCTTCCTGGTTCAATTTTGGCTGGTTGCATGTACAGGAATTTATCCACCCCCTCTAAGTTTTCAAATGTATTGGTGTATAGTTGTTCATAATAGTCCATAATGATCCTTTGTATTTCTGTGGTATTGGTAGTGATGTCTCCTTTTTTGCTTTTGATTTTATGTGGGTTTTATCTCTTTTTTTCTTAGTTGGCTTGTCAATTTTGTTTATTATTTCCATCCATTTACTTTTAATCTATATGTCTTTATATCTAAATTGGATTTTTGTAGACAACAAACAGTTGGATCTTATATATAGTTAGATAGATAGATAGATAGATAGATAGATAGATAGATAGATAGATATAGATATATAAAACTTTTGAGAGACACAGTCTCTGTCACCCAGGCTAGACTGCAGTGGCACAATCTTGGCCCACTACAACCTCTGCCTCCCAGGTTCAAGTGATTCTCGTACCTCAGCCTCCCAAGTAGCTGGGATTACAGGCATGTGTCACCATGCCTAATTTTTGGGTTGTTTTGTTGTTGTTGTTTTACTTTTCTTATGAGACAGAGTCTCGTTCTGTCACCCAGGCTACAGTGCAGTGGCATGATCTCAGCTCACTGCAAACTCTGCTTCCCAGGTTCAAGCGATTCTCCTGCCTCAGCCTCCTGAGTAGCTGGGATTACATGAGTGCACCACCACACCAAGCTAATTTTTGTACTTTTAGTAGAGACGAGGCTTCGCCATGTTGTCCAGGTTAGTCTCAGGTGATCTGCCCACCTAAGCCTTCCAAAGTGCTGGGATTATAGATGTGAGCCACTGTGCCTGGCCTTTATCTTACTTTTTGATCCACTCTGACAATCTGTCTTTTAATTGGTGTGTTTAGACCATTGATGTTTAAGTAATTATTGACATTGGGTTAATATATATCATATGTGTTTATTTGTTGTCCTTGTTCTTTTTGTCTTCCATGCTTGTCCTGAGTTTCATGGCAGGAGTGGTAGCATTTTATAGAATTCATCTTTTAATCTTAGCTTATCAGTTATGCTACCTTTTTAACTTCTTTTTAGTGGTTGCTTTAGAATTTGCAATATACCTTCCTCGAAACAGGCAGTGAAAAATAAAAAAAGACTTTGCAATATACATTTATAACTAATCCAAGTCCACTTTCAAATAATACTATAGTGCTTCACAGGTAGTACAAGTACCTTATAATGACAAAATAATTCTAATTCCTCCCTCCTATCACTTGTATAATAGCTTTCATTCATTTCACTTATACATAAGCATATACATGTGTTTATATTTGCTTATACATGTTACATAAATGTATATATGTTTATGTGTGTGTATATATCTATCTGTTAGATTAGAAATATAAATTTGAAGTTTTATTTTACCTTCACTTATTCCTTCTTTGACGTTCTTCCTTTATGTAGATCTGAGTTTTTGACTTATATTGTTTTCCTTATCTCTAAAGAAATTTTAAAAACATTTTTTGCAAGAGCAACAGATTCCCTTAATTTTCATGTCTGAGAAAGTCTTTGTTTCTTCTTCACTTTTGAAGAATAATTTTGCAGGGTACAGAATTCTACGTTAGGGTTTTTTTCTCTCAAAACTTAAATATTTCATTCCATTCTCTTCTTATTTGTATGGTTTCTGAGATAAATTGGATGTAATTTGTATCTTTGCTCCTCTATATCTAAGGTTTTCTTCCCCCTCCTAACTTCTTTCAGGATTTGTTTTCTCTTTGATTTTTTTCCATTCAAATATGATATGCCAGCTGTAGTATTTTTCTGGCATTTTTCCTGCTTAGTGTTCT
The DNA here is from genome assembly GCF_029281585.2 of Gorilla gorilla gorilla. Taxonomy (NCBI): domain Eukaryota; kingdom Metazoa; phylum Chordata; class Mammalia; order Primates; family Hominidae; genus Gorilla; species Gorilla gorilla. Next base: position 51,268,038 of record NC_073230.2, read on the forward strand.
CTGAGCTTCCTGAATCTGTGGTTTGGTATCTGACATTAATTTGATGAAATTCTAGGGCCGGGCACAGTGGCTCATGACTGTAATCCCAGGACTTTGGGAGACTGAGGCAGAAGGATCACCTGAGGTCAGGAGTTTGAGACTGGCCTGGCCAACAAGGTGAAACCCCGTTTCTACCAAAAATACAAAAATTAGCCTGGCATGGTGGTGGGTGCCTGTAATCCCAGCTACTTGGGAGGCTGAGGCAGGAGAATTGCTTGAACCAGAGGCCAAAGTTGCAGTGAGCTGAGATCGCACCATTGCACTCCAGCCTGGGTGACAAGAGCAAAACTCCATCTCAACAACAACAACAAAAAATTAATTTGATGAAATTCTCAGCCTTTATTATATCATAATATTGCTTCTTTTCTTTTCTCTTTCTCTTCTTCTTCTGGATTTCCCATTACCTGCTGTTATACCTTTTTTAGTTGTAATACTGTTCTTGGGTGTTCTGCACTGGTTTTTCCTTAGTCTTTTTTATCTCTGCTTTTCAATTATGACAATTTCTTTTCTTTTCTTCTTTTTTTTTTTTTTGAGTGGAGTTTCACTTTGTTGTCCAGGCTAGAGTGCAGTGGCATGATCTCAGCTCACTGCAATCTCGACCTCCTGGGTTCAAGCAATTCTCCTCCCTCAGCCTCCTGAGTAGTTAGGACTACAAGCGCGCACCACCATGCCCGGCTAATTTTTGTATTTTTAGTAGAGACAGGGTTTCACTATATTGGCCAAGCTGGTCTGGAACTCCTGACCTCAAGTGATTCACCTGCCTCAGCCTCCTAAAGTGCTGGGATTATAGATGTGAACCAACATGCCTGGCCACTTTTTTCTTTTCTTTAAGACACTCTGTCACCCAGGCTGGAGTGCAGTGGTGCAATCTCAGCTTATGGCCACCTCAACCTCCCAGATTCAAGTGGTCCTCCCACCTCAGACTCCTGGGACTACAGGTGCATGCCACCATGGCCAGGTAATTTTTTTTTTAAGTCTTTTTGTAGAGATGGGTTTTCCCTATGTCGCCCATGGCTGTTTTTGAACTTCTGGGCTCAAGTGATCCACGTGCCTCTGCCTCCCAAAGTGTTGGGATTACAGGTGTGAGTTGCTGTACCTGGCCCAGTTTTGGCAATGTCTTTGAGAAATTCTTAAGCTCAGAAACTCTTTCCTTAGACCTGTTGAATCTCCTAACAAGTGCGTCAGAGTTATTGTTCACTTCTGTTAGTTTTTAATGTCCAGCATTTCTTTTTTGATTCTTTCTCAAAATTTCCATCTCCCTTCTTACATTGCCCACATGTGTTTGCAATCTGTCTACTTTATCCATTAGAATTCTTAGCATATTAATCATAGTTGTTTTAAATTCTTGGTCTGATAATCCCAACATCCCTGCCATGTATGAGTCTGTTTCTAATGCTTGCTCTGTCTCTTCAAACTGTGTTTTTTGCCTTTCAGTATGCCTTGTAATTTTTTATTAATAGCCAGACATAAGGGACTAGATAAAAAGAACTGCTATAAATAGGCCATTAGTAACGTGGTGGTAGTGCATGGGGGTTCTCATGAGAGAAAGCGTCCTTTAATCCTAGGATGAGGTCTCAGTCTTTCAGTGAGCCTGTGCCTTTGGACTGTGAACTTTACTCATGATGCTCAATTTTGTTCCTCCCCCTTAGGTGGCATGAGGATAATTCATGAGCTTACTCCAGTGACATGGTTTGGCTCTGTCCCCACCAAACCTCAACTTGAACTATATCTCCCAGAATTCCCACGTTGTGGGTGGGACCCAGGGGAAGATAATTAAATCACGGGGGCCTGTATTTCCCGTGTTATTCTTGTGATAGTAAGTCTCACGAAATCTGATGGGTTTATCAGGGGTTTTCGCTTTTGCTTCTTCCTCATTTTCTCTTGCTGCCGCCATATAAGAAGTGCACCATTAGCTTCCCCAGCCATGTGGAACTGTAAGTCCAATTAAACCTCTTTTTCTTCCCTGTCTTGGGTATATCTTTATCAGCAGCGTGAAAACAGACTAATACACTCCAGCTAGACTGGGCTGGGGTTGGGTATTTCCCTTCCCCCAGGTCAGTTAGGCTCTGATAAAACCCCAGCAGATAATACTCTGGTAAGTTTCTCCTGAGGGCAGACCTGTTAAAAAGAACAGAATGCTTTGGTATTTTTCTACTTTTTTTTTGAGACGGAGTCTCACTCTGTCGCCCAGGCTGGAGTGCAGAGTACAATTGTGCGATCTCGGCTCACTGCAACCTCTGCCTCCCAGATTCAAGCAATTCTCCTGCCTCAGACTCCAAGTAGCTGGGATTACAGGCGCGCACCACCATACCAGGCTAATTTTTGTATTTTTAGTGGAGACGGTGTTTCACCATGTTGGCCAGGCTGGTCTTGAACTCCTGACCTCAAGTGATCTGCCTGCCTCAGCCTCCCTAAGTGCTGGGATTACAGGCGTGAACCACTGAGCCATGCTGCTTTGGTATTTTTCAAAATGGTTCCTTTTCCCCTCCCACTGCCAGAAGCACAAGGGGATTTTTTTTTTTCTAATATTCACCTTAAGTCCTGTTTTAGCTCCTGGGAATAAAACTCACAAAACTATATGAACCCCCTACCACTGGGTCCCCTGAAGCTTTTGACTCTGAGACTTGACCACTCCAGAAATTCATCAATTACAATTTATGTTTTCCTACCCTGGCACTGGTTCCCATGGAGGAATCTGTATACCGGTTTCTGCTTTGGGAAATTATGACTCTCTGTCTCTCTCCAGTTTTTAGGGCAGCAGTTTACCTTGTGACCCCACTTCTCTTATGGATCTAAAAAGAGTTGTTGATTTTTTTTTTTGTTTTTTTCAGACGGAGTCTCGCTCTGTCACCCAGGCTGGAGTGCAGTGGCAAGATCTTGACTCACTGCAAGCTCCGCCTCCCGGGTTCACGCCATTCTCCTGCCTCAGCCTCCCGAGTAGCTGGGACTACAGGCGCCCGCCACCACGCCCAGCTAATTTTTTGTATTTTTTAGTAGAGACAGGGTTTCACCGTGTTAGCCAGGATGGTCTCGATCTCCTGACCTCGTGATCTGCCCGCCTCGGCCTCCCAAAAGGCTGGGATTACAGGCCTGAGCCACCGCTCCCGGCCCTGCTGATCTAATTTCGAATAATTTTACATAATAATTTTTATAACAAGTACTTCATCAGGTTCCTTTTCATGAAATAGTCTTTTTTTTTTTTTAAGACTGAGTTTTGCTCTTGTCGCCCAGGCTGGAGTGCAATGGGATGATCTCTGCTTACTGCAACCTCCGCCTCCTGGGTTCAGGCAATTCTCCTACCTCAGCCTCCTGAGTAGCTGGGATTACAGGCGCCCGCCAACACACCCAGCTAAGTTTTGTATTTTTAGTAGAGACAGGGTTTCACTATGTTGGTCAGGCTGGACTCCAACTCCTGACCTCATGTGATCCGCCTGCCTTGGCCTCCCAAAGTGCTGGGATTATAGGCGTGAGCCACTGTGCCCAGCTGAAATAGTCATTTTTAAAATAAAACTAAAAAAAAATTTTTTTTTGAGACAGAGTCTCTCTCTGTCACCCAGTCAGTTGTGCAGTGGCACGATCTTGGCTCACTGCAACCCCTGCCTCCCAGGTTCACGCGATTCACCTGACTCAGCCTCCCAAGTAGCTGGGACTACAGGTGCCCGCCACCACACCTGGCTAATTTTTTGTATTTTTAGTAGAGATGGGGTTTCACCGTGTTAGCCAGGATGGTCTCGATCTCCTGACCTTGGAATCCACCCACCTCGGCCTCCTAAAGTGCTAGGATTACAGGCGTGAGCCACTGCGCCCAGCCAAAACTAAAAAATAAATTTTGACACTGTGGTAGAGACTAAAAGGGCTTATCATTGGGCACAGTGGCTCACACCTGTAATCTCAGCACTTTGGGAGGCTGAGGTGGGAAGATCGCTTGAGACCAGGAGTTCAGGATCAGCCCAGGCAACACAGTGAGACTCTGTCTCTACATATATAAAAATAACAATAAAATTAGCCAGATGTGGGGCACACACTTATAGTCTCAGCTACTCAGGACGCTGAAATGGGAGGATCACCTGAGGCCAGGAGGTTGAGGCTGCAGTGAGCTGTGATTGTGCCACTGCACTTCAGCCTGGGTGACAGAGTGAGATCCCGTCTCAAAAATCTAATAGCAAAGTTAAAAAATAAATAAATGATAAAGCTTATCATATGTGGCTCACCTCTCCTTTGTAGGAATAAGGGGAGACTACAGTTCCCAGCTGTCTAGTCATTAGGCAAGACATGTGTCTGCTTCTTGCCAGTGAAATGTGAATTTAAGAGATGTGTGTCTCTTCTAGATGGACATGTTTAAGAACTGGTGTGTTATCTCCACGTGCTTTGTTCCCTGCCATGGTGACCCTGAAAGCCCTATATTGAAAGGGCACCATTTCTAGATAGAAGAAGCCTGGATTCCTGAGTCACCAGATGGAGGAGAACTCTGGCTCACCAACATCGAATTTTGATGTTGGTGAGCCAGACGTCAAAATTTGGTATTGGGAATTTGATATTGTATCATATCCTATGCTATCTTAACTAAAACATTTACGTACCATTTGATTTCTGTTGGAAAAGAGAACTGAAGAGTAGCTGATTCCAAAATATCCCTTTAAGGTTACCTCATTCCTATTTCAGACCCTTAGTGAAAAATTGATCTTCATCCATCAAACAAAATATACAAAAATATCTTAGAGCTGTAAGCAAAGTAACAAATGGTTGCAAGGCACATTCTTCCTTTTCTGTGGATGTATCTTTTGGATGTTTTAAGAACAAATATCAGAAAGTCTAAATTGAATTGGCTTAAAAATAAGATAATGCATTATCATACATTACTAAAATCCCCAACTAGACTAGGAAGTGCTTCAGGATTGGTCAACTCAACAATTCAACAACTCAATGTGCTATCAGGAACCTGGATTCCAGGCCGGGTGTGGTGGCTCACGCCTGTAATCGCAACACATTGGGAGGTCAAAGCAGGTGAAGTTCGAGACCAGCCTGGCCAACACGGTGAAGCCCCGTCTGTACCAAAAAATACAAAAATTAGCTGGGCGTGGTGGCGCATGCCTGTAATTCCAGCTTCTTGGGAGGCTGAGGCAAGAGAATCACCTAAACCTGGGAGATGGAGGTCCAGTGAGCTGAGATCGTGCCACTGCACTTCAGCCTGAGTGACAAAGTCTGGATTCCTTCTGGATTCCTTCCATCATTCTTCTGATGTTTTTGTTGTCAGCTTCATCATCAAGCTCATAACAAGATGGCAGCAGTAATTGGCGTATTCACATTCTGACAGGGCAATGTCAAGAGGAATAAGGACAGTTTCTCCTATAGCTCTCTTTTAGGATTGGGGGAGGTTTTCCCAGAAGCTTCCTAATAAATTCTCCTCCTGTCTCACTGTCCAGAACCCAGTTACAGGACCACGCATAGCTGATCATTGACAAGGGTCAGTGGGATTGTCTGTGGAAGAATCAGGCCTATCTTTACAAGTAGGGGTATTGTGGCTGTGAGGAGGATGGGTTTTCTTGTGAACAAAATCTGGGTGCTGTTAGGAAGGAGAAGCGTGACTGAAAGTTGCAGAGAAGCTGACAGCATGGCTCATGGTAGGGAATGATGGAATGAGACTCACTCATGGCCAACTCTAAGATGTACTTTATTTATTAAGAGCCATGTATAGGACTGACAAGGAGAAAACAGAGAGTTAAGGGATCTCTGGTCATGCCCCTTCCCCCTTCTTGGTGCCTAATTTTAGATCATCCAAAGCTTACCTGATTAATTAGGCTATTCATAGACTAACAAAGGGATTAGAAAGTTGAGGATTATATGTAGTCATTTTAGGAATTATAACGGGAACTGAAGAACTGTATCAGCTAGTATGGTTTAGTTCCAAATTAAAATATTCAGTCTTGACTTAAACTGGCTTAACGAGGAGGAAATGTGTTATTTGATGTAGCAATGGAACAAGAATCAGGGTTGGTGGCTCAGCGGCTTCTTGATGGCTTAGTTCCAAGCTTTTTTTCCATCTCTCCATTCTCCCAGCACTAGTATTGGCTTCATTTTCAGGTTGATGGCAAGATGCCATCAGCACTTCCATACATAGTATTTTGAAATGATAATATCCAAAAGATAAAGGGAGGAGGCATCTGCTCTGTGGCTTTTCTTTGGATAGAGGAAAATGTCTCAGAACTGTCTTCCTGAGAGCAGGATTCCCTCATGTTTTATTAACCAGGTTTTCATTACAAGCTCATCCACGAACCAAACACTAGCAAGAAGTATTGAATTTCCAGGATTGGGTTATGCTAATTATCTGGAGTCAAATGACATTTGGGGGTTAACTTTACAACTGGGAAGCTGAGGCCAAAATGAGGTTTAAAACTTTTTTTAAACCTTTAAAGGATTCCTTTAAAACTTGAAGACCATATTTTCTCACAGCTAGGTCACTAACAAAGTCACCTGGAGCAAGATAATCATTTGTTTATTCAACATTTATTGAGCACTGGGAAAAAATGCGGAAGATAAAAATCAATGGTCTGTGGTCTCTTCCCTCAAGGAGCACATAGTCTAGTAGGGAAGTTATAACTGACTGTTCTAAGAGCTATAAATAGAGGTGTGAGCTTAGCCCTATGGCTCAGAGATGATGGAGGAGGAGGAGAAGTAGGAGGAGGGTGGAGGCCTTGGCAGGGCAGAATCACAGGTGCCTGAGCTAAGTGCTGAATGTGCATGAGTTTGTCAGACAAATGATAAAGATGGGCATTCCAGGCAAAGAGATCAGCATAGACAGAGATACTGAGGCACAAAACGATATGGCAGAGTAAAATAACTTGAAGATGTTTGGTGTGGCTGGCTTATTAGCGTTGTCAGAGTTAAGGCTGGTAAAGTAGGCTTTGCATTGAAAGGTCTCATTGGCCATGACAAGAAGACTGGGATCTTCCAAACTAGTAAGGAGCCACTGAAGGATTTTAAGCAGAAGGGTGACCTTGTTACATCTGTATTTTTCAGTGTTTACTATGGCAGTGGATGGAAGACAATGTAAGAATGAGACCCAAATCAGACAAATTTTTAGGGAGGCAAATTGAGTGGGCCTCAGTTTTCTTATTGAAAAAAGGGTAGTGGAGTGGCATAGGATTAAATTAGGCATCACAAATGCAACTGCTACCAGGGCTGGACAGGTCCTGTCTATGCATCAGGTGCACTGGGGGTGGTTGGGAGCTGCATTAAATGAATAGAACACACTCCATCTAAAATGGGAGCCATTCTTGAAAGAAGATCAAGAAGAATAAATACACTAATAAAATAGAATGCAAGAGGGGCAGCAACTAGTCAGCCCAGGCTATTTTCTGTAGCTATTTTCCAGTTTTTTTCCCCAAACAGCCCCTGAATCACTTTTTGTGAAGTCTCCTAATTTTTCTATGTTGGTAACTAATTCCAAAGTAAAAGTCAACATCAGCAGCAACAAGATTATGCATGGTAAATAGGTATACTCTGCTAGCGTTCACTGGTTTGGGACTTTGGGATATGATAAGCTCTAGGGCCTCTTCCAGCTCTAACAGGAAAAGACTCCTCCGTATCCCGCTAGCATTTGTGCTACATTGTCATTGATGGTTCACAGTAAGCCAGTCACATGGATGAAAGTCTTTAGGACTATTCAAACAGGCATAACCAGATATTTCTGGGGTTAGCATTTATTCATTGATATTTTTGTGTATTAATTCGTTCATTCAACAAGCATTTGTATAGTGTCAATTACATGCAAAGCATTGTTGAACAGAAATGGAGAGATGAATCAGAAAAATGAAACTTGGGGTTGAGGAGGAGAGACTGGGACTTCCTTGCAAGAAGGAGAAATCTGTCATTTCTTACCTGCTACCTCTGCCAACAGATCTTAGAGGAGAGACTTCTGCAGCTCGGCCCAGGGCCTTCGTGTTCAGCCTTTCCCGCTCACAAAACACAGATGTGAGCAAGCTTGTTCCTCAGGGTCCCCAGGACTCTCAGGATCTGACTTCCTACTATTCCATCTGGAGGAAAAGACAAATGACAAGAAAGGAAAAGAAGGCAATGAAAATAACTTACTGCTTAAGAAATTGGGTTATTGTCATCATTATGAGGCTTAAGTAACAGTTGACATTTGTTAAGAAGAGTTTTTTTTTTAAAAAGTCAATCTAGGATTTTTTTTTTAAAAAAAGAACAAATATGAAAATTTAAGGAGTAGAAAAATGTGTATTGTGTGGAAAATGCATAGAATACCTCTGGAAGGATATATGCACACAGAAACTGGCAATTGAATTCTATTTAGTTTAATTCCATTTAACTAATTTTATTTTGTTCCATTTAATCAATAGAGAGCTTGAAACAAAATCGAGTTATAAACTAAGAAAGTTAAATATACCATGAAAGCAAAGAAAAACAATAATTTACCATTTTAAACCAATTTTAATGTAACATTTTAAACACAATGGTTATTTTATAAGAACTGCAGAGAGTTTTAAAATTATAATATCCAGTGTTGTCCATATAATTGAGAATAGTGTCAGAAGCTTTAAAGATATGTACAGTACAGTATACCTTTTGTTGTTGTTGTTTAAGAGAGTCTCGCTCTGTTGCACGGGCTGGAGTGCAGTGACGCAATCTCGGCTCACTGTAACCTCCATCTCCTGGTTACAGGCTGTGAGCCACCGCACTCAGCCAAGTATACCTTTTAACCCAGCAATTATAGTAATAAGAACTTATCCAAAGGAAATCATTTAACATGTGTATAAAGATTTAACTCGGCCAGGCACAGTGGCTCACGCCTACAATCCCAACACTTTGGGAGGCGGATCACCTGAGGTCAGGAGTTCGATATAAGACTGGCCAACATGGTGAAACCCTGTCTCTACTAAAAATACAAAAAATTAGCCTGGCATGGTGGCGGGTGCCTGTAATCCCAGCTACTAGGGAGGCTGAGGCAGGAGAATCGCTTGAACCTGGGAGGTGTAGGTTGCAGTGAGCCGAGATCGCGCCACTGCACTCCAGCCTGGGCGACAGAGCAAGACTCTGTCTCAAAAAAAAGTAAACAAAGACAGGAAAGCATCTGAGACCCAGGAAATGGAGTTTAAATTGCAAAAGAGCCAGCCTGGTGCCGAACATTGGGAATGGGAATTCAGTACGCTTCTGCGAAATTCCCGTGTGGTGCTGCCACCCACTGGACAATTAGGAAATTAAACTGAAACTTTGCCATAAAGCTAGTTTTTCCATTAGAATAATATTTTGTAAAAGAGCTGACACTTGCTGTATTTCTATCATAATACTTTTTTCCTAATGCATTTGCTTGTGCTTCCTAACTCAATGATAATCATTGGAGACATATGAGGCGGACAGGTATGAAGAGACAAGAAAATGTCAGTTACTGAGAAATTAAATCAAAGACTTGTGTATTCTAGACTCAGCCTTTATGAGTGTGAAAGATCTGTAAATCTAGAACTTGATATGCACTTGCTACATAGTCACTTACTCACAAAACATATGCTGAATTAAAACAATAGCAAATATTTGTTGAGTGTTTACTGTATGTTGTATCCATACTTAATGTGGATAAAGTATTTTATGGATAAAACATGAATATAGTGCTTTATGGATACACACTTTATGCGGATTAATTTATTTAAGTCTCACTACAACCCCCAAAAGTAGGTGCCATTTTTGTCCTCATTTTACATTTAAAGAAACTGAGGCATGAGGATATTGAGTAACTTGCCCATGGTCATGAAGCAAACGAATAGTGAATTGGGAGTCGAGCCCATGGAGTCTGATCTGGAAGTTTGTCCTCTTAACCTCAAGGCTAGTGGTTCTCAAAGTGTGGCTCCTAGACCAATGTCATCATCATCCCCTGGAAACCTGATAGAACTGCAAGTTCTCAGGCCCCTTTAGAGACCTGAATCAGAAACTTGGGATGGAGCTGGATGCTGCGGTGTACACAGTGCAGTCCCAGCTACTTGGGAGGCTGAGGCAGGAGGATAACTTGAGGCCGGAAGTTTGAGGCTGCAGCACACTATGGTTGCACTTGTGAATAGCCACTGTACTCTAACCTAGGCAACACAGCCAGACCTTGTCTCAATAAAAGAAAAACAAAAAAAGAAAATCAAAATGTGAATCAGAGGATTCCAGGTGATTTTGCCATAGGCAAAAGTTTGACAACCACTGACTTAGATTATGCCACCACCAAGTGTTAAAGTATTTAAATAAAAGTAACTGGTTCTAGACTTATCCTACAGATCAAGAATAAACAGTGTGGTAGACATAACTACACTGTCATTTATGTGACATCCCTGGTGACTGTCAGGGATTCTCTGTTCATCATAACTGTGTTTGATTGGGATAATGACCCCTCTCTGGGGAGGACAGTCCAAGGATAGAAAGGTGTGGGTGGTTCTGAAGAGAAGCAAAGGCGCCCACCCAGGTATCCATACTAGAAGTTGGCAGCAGGGAATACATCCACCGTGGCACTAAAACAGAGAACAAAGCAAACATGAAAGCAAAGAAATTCCCTGGGCAGGAGGCTTGTTTTCTTCAGTTTGACTTCCAGGGAAAGAATGGAGGGGATTCCCCAGCAAGAGCAGGGCGTCCCATCCCAAGTGTGTGGCCTGGGCTTAAAGCAGTTGAGCTAAGCTGGAACAATGTCTCCCAGCATCCCCTTCCCTGCATAGTTCCAGGCTGGCATGGCCCACAAGAGACATCTTGGGTGGAATTTGGAAGACAGAGGTGAAACAGCAGCTGTATCCCTTCTGTGCTCAGCTGACTGGCTCAGGCTCCAGCTACCATCCCAGCACATGCTCGTGTTGTTGCTTTTCTGTTGGCTCACCTTGTTGGTGGCAGCCCGTGGCTCACAGCTCCTCCATATTCTGCTGGAGCCTCTTTCAGCTTCTCTGACTCTTGGGCCAGATGTATGTTTGGTTCCATAGTGGAAGGCTCTAGCTTTCCCTATAGGACAGCTACTTCCTTGAAATTGGAAGCTTTCTAAAAGACCTATGTGGGCTCCAATCTGTCCTCTGGCTCCAGCTTTGGGCTCAAGAGTACCAGTTTATCCTTGCTTTCCTCCACTTCATATCCATCCTCATCCTCATCCCCAGAGGACCTGCCCTGCAGACTTCAGGCCCCAGAACCAGCCATCTACAGACTGTTCAATGTTGACAAAAAAAAGTCAAGTTCTGTAAAATATTTGAAGAGATTTATTCTGGCCCAAATGAGGGTGACCATGGCCCGTGACACAGCCCTCAGGAGACCCTGAGAACATGTGCCCAAAGTGGTTGGGGCACAGCCTAGTTTTATACATTTTAGGGAGATATAAGACATCAAATACATGTAAGATGTACATTGGTTTGGTCTGGAAAGGTGGGACAACTGGAAGGAGGCAGGTGGGGGAGGTCCAGGTTATAGGTAGATTTAAACATTTTCTGAATGGCAGTTGGTTGACAGAGTTAAGTTATTAAGCTATTATCTAAAGACCTGGAATATACAGAAAGGAATGTCTGGGTTATGATGATAAGGGGTTGGGGAGACCAGAGTTTTATCATGCAGATGAAAGCTCCAGGTAGCAGCCTTCAGGGATAATAGACTGAAAGTGTTTCTTTTTTTTGTTTTCTTTTTGAGATAGGGTCTCACTCTGTCACCTAGGCTGGAGTACAGTGGCGTGATCTTGGCTCACTGCAACCTCTGCCTCCCGGGCTCAAGTGATCCTTCTGCCTCAGCCTCCAGAGTAGCTGTTATTACAGGTGTGCACCACCACGCCTGGCTAATTTTTGTATTTTTAGTAGAAACGGGGTTTCGCCATGTTGACCAGGCTGGTCTTGAACTCCTGACCTCAAGTGATCCACCCGCCTCGGCCTCCCAAAGTGCTGGGATTACAGGCATGAGCCACTGCGCCCGGCCCGTAAGTTTTTCTTATCAGACTTAAGGTCTGTGTTGATGTTAATGCTTGTCAACTTTTGCTGAAATCCAAAAGAGAGGAGGGTATAATGAGGTATGTCCAACCCTCCCTTCCTGTCATGGCCTGAACCAGTTTTTCAGGTTAACTTTGGAATGTCCTGGCAGAGAGGATGGGTCCATTCAGATGGTTCGCGGACCTTAGCATTTTATTATTAACTTCATAAATTTTTTTGTTGAGATGAGCTTTTGCCATGTTGCCCAAGCTGGTCTTGAACTCCTGGGTTCAAGAAATCCACCTGCCTTAGGTTTCCAAACTGCTGGGATGAAGGCTGAGGCAGGTGGATCACTTGAGGTCAGGAGTTTGAGAACAGCCTGGCCAACAAGGTGAAACCCTGTCTCTACTAAAAATACAAAACTTAGCTGACATGTGGTAGCACATGCTTGTAATTCCAGCTACTTGGGTGGCTGAGGCAGGAGAATTGCTTGAACCCTGGAGGTGGAGGTTGCAGTGAGCCGAGATCATGCCACTGCACTCCAGCCTAGGTGACAGAGCAAGACTCCATCTCAAAAGCAACAACAACAACAACAAAAAACCAAAGTGCTGAGATTACAGGTGTGAGCCACTGTGGCTATCCCAGAATTGTTTTTAGTTTGCATTAACCAGCTTCCAAAATTGTTTAGGTCCTCTCAAATCTCCCTAGTATACATCACTCTGAGTGGGTTTTTCTGGATGGACCCTTGGCTGATACACTGGCACAGAGAGAGGACACCCCATCTGGAGCAGACAAGGCACAAGCCAAGAGGGATCAGGGAACTAGACCTGAGGGAGGAAAAAAAGTGTCAAAGACTCAAGGTATCCTGGCCAGGTAAACCCAGGGGACTGTTAGGGTGACCCAGTTTTCAGAAGAAAGATCCACCAAAATGCAGGAATCTTAACTCTTTGTACCATTCTCAACACTCAGCTACAGAGTGACGATTTCCACAATTGGTGGAGAGATGCTGGAACAAGCTTGTCTGATCTGAGTCCCAGCTCCAACCCTTACCAGCTGGGCAACCTTGGACTAGTTGCTTAACCTCTCTTTGCCTCAGTTTATTCACATGCAAAATGGAGATAATAGCACTTATGTCACAGGTTGTTGAGAAGTTTACAGGAGTTAATATTTGTAAAGCTTCCGGAATAAGCGTTGGGACATAGCAAGTACTATTTACATTTCTTCTATTTATTTGGAGGTATTCACATTTACAGATGACTCAAGTTTCACCTATGTCCCTTGGAGAGTACCTCTCCCTTACTTTCCCCCCAGGATTTGCCCCAGGAATTCCCCTTTTGCCTCCCCTGCAAGCATTCTTCTCATCTCCTCTCTCTCTTCTACCCAAAGCCCTGTGACCACCCAGCAGGTTCACCTTGCCCGCTGCCTAGACAGAGCCAATTTATCAAGACAGAAGAATTGCAATGGAGAAAGAGTAATTCATGCAGAGCAGGCTATGCGGGAGACCAGAGTTTTATTACTACTCAAATCAGTCTCCTTGAGCATTTGGAGAATTTTTAAAGATAATTTGAGGGGTGGAGTCTCAGGAAGTATGGGGTGCTGATTTGCCAGTTTGGAGATGGGATTTTAGGGGGTCATAGTGAGGTTTTCTTGCTGTCTTCTGTTCCTGGGTGGGATCACAGAACTGGTTGAGCCAGATTACCCTTCTGGGTAGTGTCAGCTACCAGTGCAAGGTCTGCAAAATGTCTCAAGCACTGATCTTAGGCTTTACAATGGTGATGTTATCCCCAGAAGCAATTTGGGGAGGTTCAGACTCTTGCAGCCAGAGGCTGCATGACCTCTAAACCATAATTTCTAATCTTGTAGCTAATTTGTGAGTCCTACAAAGATAGACTGGTCCCCAGGCAAGAAGTGGGTCTTTGTGGGGAAAGGGCTATTATCAATTTTGTTTCAGAGCAAAACTGTGAACTAAATTCCTTCCCAAGGTTAGTTCAGCCTATGCCCAGGAGTGAACAAGGACAGCTTAAAGGTTAGAAGCCAGATGGAGTCGGTTAGGTTTGATCTCTTTCACTGTCATAATTTCCTCTGTTATAATTTTTGCAAAGGTGGTTTCAGCCCTGCCATCAGCCCTTTTGGAAGGAGTCTTTTGGGCAGCATGCCAGCCCTCTCCTGGATCTTCTCTGCCCTGATCTCACCTTACAGAAACCAGCATCTGAAATCCAAGGTGCAAATTATCCTGTGAGGTTTCAGTGGTCATGGCAGTGGACGTGGCCGAGGCAGTGATTGGAGCCTTTTCTTGCCCTTATCTCTTTTTTTTTTTTTTGACAGTCTTGCTTTGTTACCCAGGCTGAAGTGCCGTGGCACAATCTCGGCTCACTGCAACCTCTGCCTTCCAGATTCAGGCGATTCTCAGCCTCCTGAGTAGCTGAGATTACAGGTGTGCGCCACCATGCCTGGCAATTTTTTTATTTGTAGTAGACATGGGGTTTCGCCATGTTGGCCTGGGTGGTCTCGAATTCCTGACCTCAGGTGATCCACCTGCCTCGACCTCCCAAAGTGCTGGGATTACAGGCGTGAGCCACCGCACCTGGCCATGTGTCTTACTTATTGAACATCTGCTGTATATCATGCAGTTCACTAGGTGCATAACATATAATAATGCTTCATTCAGTCTTCCCCACAGCCTGTTGGGCAATACCATCTTTGTTTCACAGGAGAGGCAGTTGAAGCTGAGAGAGGTTAGGTAGCTGCCCCAGATCACACAGCCAAAGAGCCATGGGGTCAGATTAGGAAACCAGGCCCCTATGGGCTGCACAACCCTAGCCAGCACTTTCCACTACAAAACCTGCCCTTGAATTTCCTAGTCATTGTCAGAAAATCTCAAAAGGGATGTGCACTGCTTTAGGGACCGGGGAGAAGGGTGGGGGGCTAGGTGAGGCTTAGTTCTCTAGGGGCTAAAGAGAAGCAGAGGAGCATGAGAAGTGTCTAGGAGAATGCCCACAGCTGGCTCACTTCCATCCCTTCATCTTCCCTCATGCCCTATTTTGACCTTGGGCAAATGCCACCAAGTTCCAACAGTGCAATACCTATTGTCCAGGACAGCAGAAGGGCAGGTGGTTGCTCCATGTTCCTAAGCCCGACTGCCTTCCCGTTCGAGCTGGACTTCCCCTCTGGATTGCGGTTTTCAGAACTTTCTCAACCAGTGTGGAGAAACCATAGAAACCACACAGAAGGTAATTTGAGTGAGTACTCTTCTCAGTTCTTCCAAGAATGTTGCATCCCATGCTGCAGTTCCCTGCAGGATGCATAAGAGTGGAGTTGATTCATTACAGAATATGCCCTAGGACAATAGGACTGAATTCTCTCAGAAAGAAAGGTTATTTTTTGTTACATAAATAGTAGTACAATATATGCTATAACAAACCCCTATATACACACACACACATCATCCATCTTCAACAATTAATGACAACGTGTCCATTTTGTTTCATCTATCCACTCCCTCCAGTACTTTTCGGGGAGTGGTGGGGATGAGCATTTTATTTTGTTTGTTTGTTTAGACAGTCTTGCTGTCACCCAGGCTGGAGTGCAGTGGTGCCATCTTGGCTCACTGCAACTTCCACCTCCCAGGTTCAAGCGATTCTTGTACCTCAGCCTCCCAAGTAGCTGGGACTACAGGCGTGTGCCACAGCCCCTGGCTGATTTATTTACTTATTTATTTATTTATTTTTTTTAGATTTTTAGTAGAGATGGAGGTTTCACCATGTTGACCAGGCTGGTCTCAAACTCCTGGCCTCAAATGACCCACCCACCTCGGCCTCCCACAGTGCTGGACTACAGGCGTGAGCCACCGTGTCTGGCCAGGATGAGCATTTTAAAGCAAGCTCCAGACGTCGTGAAATTTTACCCACAAATACTTCAGTATGCGTATTTTGCTGGTAAAAACCTTTTATATTTCTTTCTACTTATTTTTTTTTCCTTCTTTTAAAAAAATGTATTGGTTATTTTTTTAGATCAACATCTCATCATGTTGCTCAGGCTGATCTGAAACTCCTGGGCTCAAGCAATCCTCCCCCTTCAGCCTCCCAAAGTGCTGGAATTATAGGCATGAGCCACTGCACCTGGCCAAACCCTTTCAAAATATCATCACTATGCCATTATTGCACAACAATGTAATAACACTGCACATTGCACCAACAAATATAATTAGTAACATCTAAAACAATGATTTATAATAAATTAATAACATCCACTACCCAAACCATATTCAAATTTCATTGATTATCTCAAAAATGGCCTTTTTATAGGATTCAAACAAAACCTACACGCTGATTTAGTTCTCATGGCTGTTAAGTCTTCAAGCAGATCTTTAATCTCTATAAACCTCAGTTTCTTCATCTGTAAAATGAGAATTAATAACCATCTCATGGAGTGTGTTGGTTTCCTTGGGCTGCCTTAACAAGTTCCACAAATTCAGTGGCTTAAAACAACAGAAATTTATTCTCTGGCAGTTTTGTAGGCCAGAAGTCCAAAATCAAGGCATCAGCAGGGCCATACTCCTTGAAGGCTCTCGGGAAGCATCTTTCCTCACCTTTTCCAGCTTCTGGTGGCTGCTGGCCACCCTTGGTGTTTCTTGGCTTGTACATGCGTCACTCAAGTCCTCGCCTATTGTAAAGACAGTCACCTTAGAGCACACCCTAATCCAGTGTGTCCTCATCTTAACGTAATTACATCTGCAGAAACCTTATTTCCAAACAAGGTTACATTCATAGGCACTAAGGGTTAGGACTTGAACAGATTTTTTAAGGGGTCACAGTTGAACCTATCACACATGATATTTGCATGGGGAAAATACAATACTGCTGTGGCAAGTAAGAATCACTTAATAAAAATGATGGCAATGTTCAGTATTACTACTATAACAATAGATGACCACAGCTCCACTCCAATTAGAACAGTTGAGGAATATGACGTGACAAAAACAAATGGAGGCCAGGCAACTGTAGGAAACAGAAAGTTGTACAGAGAACCTGGCATTTTCCAACATTAATGAGAGGCCTGTGAGGAAAGGGAATTTGGCTTGGAGTGATAAGTTTATTTCCCTCTCTCTCTCTCTATTCTTAGAGATAGGATCTCGCTATGTCGTCCAGGCTGGAGTGCAATGCCTATTCACAGTCACGATCCCACTACTGATCAGCACAGGAGTTTTGACCTGTTCAGTTTCTGCCTGGACTGGTTCACCCATCCTTAGGCAACCTGGTGGTCCCCCACTCCCAGGAGGTCACCATACTGATGCTGAACTTAGTGCAGACACCCGATTGGCATCGTGTACTATAGTCCAGGACTTCTTGGGCTCAAGTGATCTTCCCACCTCAGGAGTAGCTGGGACTACAGGCAAGCACTGCTGTGCCCTACAGGAGTCAAAAGTTTAAGTGCTGCAACTTCCTCATGGGGAAGCTGTTTAGCCAGAAAGACTACATCCCAGAGCTATTTATTTATTTATTATTTTTATCTTTTCTGTTCTCTTAGATGGCTGGATGAGATAATCCCTGTATTCCTTTCCAGCTCTATTTTTCTGTGATTTGTTCATTACCTGTTTCAGATTACCCCAATTTTGTCAGAAGACACTCAGAATTTTGAAATATTAGAGGCTTTTGCAAATGGAAAGTTGAATTGGAAGAGCAATCAAGATATCTTTGTAGGCCAGGTGTGGTGGCTCACACCTGTAATCCCAGCACTTTGGGAGTCTGAGGCAGGCAGATCACTTGAGGTCAGGAGTTCGAGAGCAGCCTGACCAACATGGAGAAACCCCGTCTCTACTAAAAATACAAAATTAGCCAAGCTTGGTGGCACATGCCTGTAATCCCAGGTACTCGGGAGGCTGAGGCAGGAGAATCACTTGAATCCAGGAGGTGGAGGTTGCAGTGAGCCAAGATCACGCCGTTGCACTCCAGCCTGGACAACAAGAGTGAAACTCCATCTCAAAAAAAAAAAGAAAACAAAGATATCTTTGTAGATTTTTACTAAATTAAGAAGCAGTAAGCAATGAGTTTTAAAAAAGAAAAAAATCTTTTACATTCTAAAATGCATTTCTGAGTCAAAGCTGTAGAACAGTATGGGGGAAATGTAGAAGTCTCCCATTGTCTAATAATCCTTGATTCACATTGGCTTTCAAACAGTGAATCTATAGCTATAGCCCCAATTATAATTTGTGACAGAACTTCTTGCATATGTATTAGGTTGGTGCAAAAGTTATTGCACTTTTTGCCATTAAAATGGCAAACCTGCAGTTACTTTTGCACCAACCTAATAGAGTTGAAGAACCAATCCAGACCTTCAGTCTTCATTTGTGCAATTCTAGTTCTGTATGTTTATTTTCCATAAGGAAAATACGTAGTAGTTATTAAATGCTGTTCACTAAATATTTGCAGCTCTCTACCTTTGGGGCACCTGGTAGGATTTGGGTTATGTAGCTCTTTTTGGTCAATGAAATTTGAGCAGGAATGACATGTGACCCTTCTGGGTAGAAAGCAGTGCGTAATTCACCATGTTCACCTTCCCAATGTCCTGATCATCAAGGAAGCCACTGCTGAGAGGACACTACTGGCAGCCTGGGCCCTGAGTGGTGGCAGCAGCAAAGAGGCCCTGCAGCCCCACATTGGACATGTAGCAAAAGAAAGAAATAAATGTGATTGCTGCAATTTGGGGGTTGGTTGTTACTGTGGCATAGGCCATTCTATCCTGGCTGACACAACATTTTTTTTAATACTAAAAAGAAGCTGGGCCAGGCACAGTGAATCGTGCCTGTAATCCCAACACTTTGGGAGGCCAGGATAGGGAGACTGCTTGAGACCAGGAGTTCGAAACCAGCCTGGGTGACACAGTGAGATGTTGTCTCTACAAAAAATAAAAAATATTAGCCAGGCTCCAGGCACGGTGGCTCATGCCTGAAATCTCAGCATTTTGGGAGGCCAAGGCAGATGGATCACGAGGTCAGGAGTTCGAGAGCAGCCTGAGCAACATGGTGAAGCCCCATCTCTTCTAAAAATACAAAAATTAGCCGGGCATGGTGGCACATGCCTGTAATCTGAGCTACTAAGGAGGCTGAGGCAGGAGAATCACTTGAACCCGGGAGGCAGAGGTTCAGTGAGCCGAGATTGCGCCACTGCACTCCAGCCTGAGCGACAGAGTGAGACTCCATGTCAAAAAAAAAAAAAAAAAAATTAGCCAGGCACGGTGGCACATGTCTATAGTCCCAGCTACTTGGGAGGCTGAGGTGAGAGGATTACTTGAGCTCCGGAGGTGGAGGCTGCAGCGTGCTGTGATGGAACCACTGCACTCCAGCCTAGGTGACAGAGCAAGACCCTGTCTAAGAAATAAATAAATAAATAAATAAAAATAAAAAAGAGGTTTCAAAAAAGTCAATTCTCTAGCAAACCAGGACATTTCTATACTTTAGGAGCAAAAGGATTGTGATTTTTGGCCAGCAATTTAATTTCCCTTGCTTAACTTTGTAATTATCTCACATGCTCCCTGAAGCCTTGAAGTCAGATCTCTGCCTACCCTTCATTCACATCCCCAAACCAGTTAGAGCAGAAACCAAGTTCCCACCTGCCCTGGCCTTCCAAAGTGCTGAGATTACAGGAGTGAGCGCCCACTCCTGGCCCCCAACTTTCTTTTTTTTTGTTTTATTTTTTTGAGATGGAGTTCCGCTCTTGTTACACAGGCTGGAGTGCAATGGGTCAATCTTGGCTCACTGCAACCTCTACCTCTCCAGTTCAAGTGATTCTCCTGCCTCAGCCTCCCAAGTAGTTGGGATTACAGGCATGCACCACCACGCCCGGCTAATTTTGTATTTTTAGTAGAGACAGAGTTTCTCCATGTTGGTCAGGCTGGTCTCGAACTCCTGACCTCAGATGATCTGCCCGCCTGGGCCACCCAAAGTGCTGGGATTACAGGCGTGAGCCACTGCGCCCGGCCTTTTTTTTTTTTTTTTTTTTTTTTTTTTTTAGACAGAGTCTCGCTCTGTCGCCAGGCTGGAGTGCAGTGGCGCAATCTTGGCTCGCTGCGATCTCTGCCTCCCGGGTTCAAGCAATTCCCCTGCGTCAGCCTCCCGAGTAGCTGGGACTACAGGCACCTTGCCACCACGCCCGGCTAATTTTTTGTATTTTAGTAGAGACGGGGTTTCACCATGTTGGCCAGGATGGTCTTGGTCTCCTGACCTCGTGATCCACCTGCCTCAGCCTCCCAAAGTGCTGAGATTACAGGAGTGAGCCACCACGCCCGGCCCCCAAACTTTCTTTAGGAGTCAACCGAACTCACACCAAGCTGTGTGAAAAGTCACAGCTTTGTCTAGTTTAGACACAAATCCAGGCAGAGTTTCTGGTTATGACAAAACACAATATCTGTCCTCCTCCTCCTCCCTCTTCCCTCATTCATTCAACGATATCTATTGACTGCCTACTGTGTGCCAGGCCCTGTGCAAGGCCCTAGAGAAAGGGCCCTTAAAAGCCACAGATCCTGCCTCCATGACCAACTGGCCACCTGTGCCCTTCCCTGATCCCTGCCCCTGCCTCCTGCACTCCTACCCCAGCCCTCGTTATTTTCCTATCAATTTTCTTTTTCTTTTCTTTTCTTTCTTCTTTTTTTTTTTTTTTTAGATGGGAGTCTCACTGTTACCCAAGCTGGAGTGCAGTGGCGAGATCTCAGCTCACTGCAACCTCTGCCTCCTGGGCTCAAGTGATCCTCCCACCTCAGTTTCCTGAGTAGCTGGGATCACAGGCATGTGCTACCACACCCAGCTTATGTTTGTATTTTTGGTACAGATGGGGTTTCACCATGTTGCCCAGGCTGGTCTGAAACTCCTGACTTCAAGTGATCTGCCTGCCTCACCCTCCTAAAGTGCTGGGATTACAGGTATGAGCCACCATGCCCAGCCCCCAACTTTCTTTAGGAGTCAATTGAGCTCAAACCAGAAACTTCTGTTGCTAGATTATTAAATCTCAGGGTCTTTAGACAACTTCTGTGTAGTACAATACTTCTCAAACTGGTTTCTCTATTGATATTCTTGGGCAGCTAAGAGTGTTCAGGTTGGGAAAACACTACCTCAAGAAATTAAAGATAATCTATAAAGCTTTTGGCTATGTAGTATTACTAACTACATAACATACCTTTATAACATAAAATAATTCAACCAAAGTAAAAAATCACAAATGCAGGGTGATTGTGTTATTTTGACATTAGGTGCAATATTTCTTAAAATGAGGTCAGCAGATCCCAGGGCACAGGGAGTGGGGTGGGTTCTCGACATATTTTTGGGGGATGTGCGTTCTCCAGTTTAAGAAGTACCAACACAGGGTAGTAGATCCCAAAGCTGGCTTTATATTGGAGACACTGGAGAATTTCTTTTTTCTTTTCTTCTTTTTCCTTCCTTCCTTTCTCTTTCTCTTTCTTTCTTTCTTTGTCTCTGTCTCTCTTTCTCTCTCTCTCTTTCTTTTTTTTTTTTTTTGAGACAGGGTCTCATTATGTTGCCTAGGCTGGTCTTGAGCTCCTGAGCTCAAGTGATCTGCCTGCCTCATCCTCCCAAAGTGCTGGGATTACAAAAATAAGCCACCACGCCTGGCCTGATTTTCTCCTAAGGTTTCTACGTAAATATGTCTTAGAGTTTTGTTTATTTATTTGCAGAAATTTGCATAAGTCTTAGAGTTAAAAAAAAATTTTCCCCTCAGGATTTATACATTTTTCATTTACTTTTGATGATGTATTTGTTTACTCTAGCTGTTCTCCAGCCAAGCTATGGAAGTCTGTCTTACAGCAAGTGTTTTTGTCCACATAACTCTTTTTCCTACACTTACGGTAAAATACACGTAACACAAATCTACCATCTTAAACATTTTTAAATTTACAGCTCAGTGGCATTAGGTTCATTAACATCACCATCACCATCATCCACTCTCAGAATTCTTTTTTCTTGCAGAACGGAAACTCTGTACCTACTAAACACTAATTCCCCATTCTCCCCTCCTCCAACCCCCTGGCAACCGCTTTTCTACTTTTTGCCTCTGGGAATTTGGCTACTGTAGGTACCTCATATAAGTAGAATCATACCATATTTGTCATTTTGTGATTGATTTATTTCACTTAGCAGAATACCCTTAAAGTTCATCCTTGTAGCATGTGTCAGAATTTCCTTCCTTTTTTTTTTTTTTTTTTTTTTTTTGAGATGGAGTCTCACTCTGTCGCCCAGGCTGGAGTGTAGTGGCGCGATCTCGGCTCACTGCAAGCTCCGCTTCCCGGGTTCAGGCCATTCTCCTGCCTCAGCCTCCCCAGTAGCTGGGACTACAGGCGCCTGCAAGCACGCCTGGCTAATTTTTTGTATTTTTAGTAGAGAAAGGGTTTCACTGTGTTAGCCAGGACCGTCTCAATCTCCCGACCTTGTGATCCACCCGCCTCAGCCTCCCAAAGTGCTGGGATTACTGACGAGAGCCACCGCGCCCGGCCAATTTCCTTCCTTTTTTAAATTTTTATTTTTTATTTTTTTGAGATGGAGTCTCACTCTGTCGCCCAGGTCGGAGTGTAGTGGCGCAATCTCGGCTAACTGCAACCTCAGCCTCCGGAGATCAAGCAATTCTCTTGCCTCAGCCTCCCAAGTAGCTGGGATTACAGGTGCGTGCCACCACACCCAGCTAATTTTCATATTTTTAGTAGAGATGGGGTTTCACGATGTTGGCCAAACTGGCCTTAAACTCCTGACCTCAGGTGATCTGCCCACCTTGGCATCCCAAAGTGCTGGGATTACAGGCGTGAGCCTGTTCCCAGCTGAACTTCGAAATCCCGAGTGGGCACCGATGACTTACTGATTACTCAGTAACCGTGCAGTCCTTTTTTACCTTCATTTTCAGGGGGTCCTTCGTGCTTCCTTTGTAGTGATCCTCACACAGGGCACCAGCTACAGGGGTCCATCCTGCAGACCCTGACCCAAAAACAGATGAATAAATACCCTGACACAGATATTATTCTGAGAGTTCAGGCCATTTACAGACTCCCAAGAGAGTGTTGTAAAGACTTGCAACCATGGCCCCCACTCGCTGGCCCTCTGTCATTTATGTGGCACACATTAAATGACAAAATTCTCAAGTAAACACCACTAGAAGGTAATTACCATGTAGAGAGCAATCATGCACCTGGAGATGGTCAAAGGTTAGTCTTAGGACCACATGAGTCAACAAGCTATTTAGACAGACTCCTCTACATTCCTATGTTAATTACCCTTGCTATAGCTCAAGGAGAATTAGGCTGCCTTCAGCCATAACTCTACCCTGAGGCTTTTGCAAAAACCTTCCAGCTTTACAAGAAGATTTGTGTTTATTTTACAATTTTTCCCACCATCCTAACTGAACCCCTACACCCTATCCCACTCGGTGCGCTCTTGTGATCATGACTGGTGCAAGCTACACCCTTCTGCAGAAGTAAATTTGCCTTGCTGAGAAAATTTCTGTTCGAGTGCTATTTCTTTTGTGGCACCAAAAGTTGTTTCTAACGTGAGTGCTGTTAAGTGTAAGCAGAAATTAACACCAGCTGGTTGTTAATCTTTAGCCAAGACAAACCCCAATTCAGTTACTTACCTAGGAATGGGTCTCAGGCTGAAGTGTAAGCAAATTAACACCAGCTGGTTGTTAATCTTTAGCCACAACAAACCCCAATTCAGTTACTTACCTAGGGATGGGTCTCAGGCTAAATAAAGACTGCTGTCTACTATCCTAGAAGCAGGGGAAAAAAAACTCATCTTCCCTGCTGGAATTGAACTGGTTCGCTTCCATCATCATGGAAGCAGGAAAAACTTGCCTTCCTTGTGTTGGAAGCAAGTAAAACTCAAAAAAAAAAAAAAAAAAAAAAGGAATTGTTAGATCTCGACCAAATTTTGGGAGATCAGGGATTCTCTGGAGGGGGTGCTCTCAGACCTCAGCAAATTATCCTATTGGTTTGAGCCATAAAGTTAGCTCATGCTAACTTTGATTTAAAGCTTGTCAAAGGTCAGGGGTATCTCCACTCAGAAACCCCTTCTGGTTACCAAAATGTAAACCCAGAAAATCTGAGAGTTCTCAGTTAATTTTGAAAGTTTAGGCCAGGCACAGTGGCTCACACCTATAATCCCAGCACTTTGGGAGGCTGAGGTGGGTGGATCACGAGGTCAGGTGTTCAAGACCAGCCTAGCCAAGATGGTGAAACCCTGTCTCTACTAAAAATACAAAAATTTGCTGGGCTTCTGTAATGGCAGCTACTCGGGAGGCTGAGGCAGGAGAATTGCTTGAACCTGTGAGGCAGAGGTTGCAGTGAGCCGAGATCATGCCCCTGCACTCCAGCCTGGGCAACAGAGCAAAACTCTTGTCTCAAAAAAAAAAAAAAAAAAGAAAGTTTACTTTGTCAAGGTCGAGGATGTGCACCCATGACACAGTCTCAGGAAGTCCTGACAACATGTGCCCAAGGTGGTTGTGGCACAGCTTGGTTTTATACATTTTAGGGAGACATGAGACATCAATCAATACATGTAAGAAGTATATTAGTTCAGTCTGGAAAGGCTGGACAACTCGAAGCGAAGGTGAGAAGACCTGAAGCAGGAGGGGGCTTCCAGGTCACAGATGAGTGAGAGACAAACAATTGCATTCTTCTGAGTTTCTGATTAGCCTTTCCAAAGGAGGCAATCAGATACTATATGCATCTATCTCAATGAGCAGAGGGACAACTGAATAGAATGGGAGGCAGGTTTGCTCTAAGCCGTTCCCAGCTGCTTTTTCCCTTTAGCTTAGTGATTTTGGAGGCCCAAGATATTTCCCTTTCACAATGCCAAAATAAAGTTTGCTGAAGAAGAAAAGGGGAAAGTAGGAAGTAGAGAAGGAAGAGGAGGAGAAGAAAGAGGGACAGGGAGGACAAAGAAGAAAGTAGCTGTTGGCAGCCATCTTGAAACCACCCTGGAAAAGACTGTCTCAGGATACAGTGAAACCAGAAGAGCTAAGAGGTGGACCCACGTGACTTTGAGCACTACTTTACGCTTTAAATCTCCTAAACTTTCCAGCTTATATGAGTCACATTATCCTTTCTTACAAGACTTGGTTGTGAAATACATATTTTACCAGATTCCAGCTGGAAGCAACTACATTTCTTTTGCTTTCTTTCTTTCATTTTTTTTTGTTGTTTGTTGTTACTCCTAAATGAATACTGAAACTACCCAAGAGAGGTCTATGAAGCTACACACTTGGTGACAAAATATAAAGAATTAAAGGAAGGAAGAGGAGGGCAGAAATTAGAGAAACACAATCACCAAGAGTTACTTGGGCAATTTAACAACAACAATAACAACAAAAACAACCTGATTAAAAAATGGACAAAGCCCATTAGAGCCCGTCTAATTTTGTATTTTTAGTACAGATGGGGTTTCTCCATGTTGGTCAGGCTGGTCTCGAACTCCCGACCTAGATATCTGCCTGCCTTGGCCTCCCAAAGTGCTGGCATTATAGGCATGAGCCACTGCACCCAGCGTATTTTAAGTATTTTTATCTTCCACTTTTTAATTTATCTGGGTCCAACAAATTCCAAATTTAACAAAGCAGACTAAGAGAAACAATTCATTTAAAAAAATAATATTTGGCCAGGCACAGTGGCTCACGCCTGTAATCCCAGCACTTTTGGAGGCCAAGGCGGGTGGATCAGGAGGTCAGGAGTTCAAGACCAGCCTGGCCAAGATCGTGATACCCTGTCTCTACCGAAAATACAACAATCAGCCAGGCATGGTGGCTGGTGCCTGTAATTCCAGCTGCTCAGGACCAGGGAGGCTGAGGTTGCGGTGAGCCGAGATCGTGCCACTGCACTCCAGCCTGGGTGACAGAGCAAGGCTCTGTCTCAAAAAAAAAAAAAAAAAAAAAAAAATTCTTAAGGGAGTTACAAACACAGAAATGAAGGAAACAATAGCTGCTATCACAAAACCAGATTTAAGTCCATAGCCCACAGATCCTACACAGCAATTACACAATGGAGAACACAGAGCAACCAGCTAACAATATCGCAACAGGATCACAATCTCATATAGCAGTGTTATTCTCAAATTAAATGGTCTAAATGCTCCACGCAGAAGTCAGGGTGGTAAGTTGAATACAAAAACGAAAACCAACCACTGCTTGTCTTCAAAACCCATCTCACATTTAATACCATGCAAAGGCTCAGTGTAAAGGAATGAAGAAGGATCCATCATGCAAATAAAATGGAAAAGAAGAGTAAAGGTTGCCATTCTTTTCTTCTTTCTTTCTTTCTTTTTTTTGAGATGCAGTCTTGCTCTGTCGCCCAGGCTGGAGTGTAGTGGCGTGATCTCAGCTCACTGTAAGCTCTGCCTCCGGGTTCAAGTGATTCTCCTGCCTCAGCCTCCCAAGTAGCTAATTTTTGTATTTTTAGTAGAGACGGGGTTTCACCGTGCTATCCAGGATGGTCTCAATCTCCTGACCTCATGATCTGCCCACCTCGGCCCCCCAGAGTGCTGGGATTACAGGCGTGAGCCACCGAGCCCAGCCGCTATTCTTATATCAGATAAAACAGACTTTAAATCAACAACAGTAAAAAAAGACAAAGACGAGCATTACATAATGATAAAAGGCTCAATTCAACAGGAAGACTTCATTATCTTAAATACATACACACTCAACATTGGAGCACTCAGATTCATAAAATAGTACTTCTAGACCTATGAAAAAGTTTAGACAGCCACATAATAATAGGGGACTTCAACACCTCACTGACAGCATTAGACAAACCACTGAGACAAAACCTACAAAGAAATTCTGGACTTAAATTTGACTCTTGATCGATTAGGCCTAATAGACATCTATAGAATACTCTATCCCAAAATCACAGAACGTACTTTCTTCTCATGTGCACATGGAACATACTCTAAGGTCAACCACATGCTTGGCCATAAGCAAGTCTCCATAAATTTAAAAATAAAATAAAATCATACCAAGCACACTCTTGGATTACACTGCAATAAAAACATATCAATACTGAGATATCTCAAAACTACAGAATTACATGGAAGTTAAAAAACATGCTCCTGAATGACTTTTGGGTAAACAATGAAATTAAATCAGAAACAAAAAATCTTCAAAATAAATAAAAACAGAGACACAACATATCAAAACCTCTGGGATATTGCAAAAGCAGTGTTAAGAGGAAAGTTTATAGTGCTAAGTGCACATGCCAATAAGTTAGAACGATCTGAAATTAACAATCTGACATTACACTTGGAGGAACCAAAAAACAAGAAAATAACCCCAAAGCTAGCAGAGGAAAAGAATTAACTAAAATCAGAGCAGAACTGAATGACATTGAAACCCCAAAACCCACACAAAGGATAAACAAAAACTGATTCCTTGAAAGAATAAAAAAGATTGATAGACTTCTAATTGGATTAACCAAAAGTGAGAATATTTAAATAAGCACCATCAGATATGACACAGATGACATTACAACCAATCCAACAGAAATAAAATAGATCCTCAGAGACTATTATGAACACCTCCATACACACAAATTAGAATTTCTACAGGAAAACAGATAAATTCCTGGAAACACAAAAATTTTCAAGACTGAACCAGGAAGAAACTGAAATCATGAACAGACCAGTAACAAGTTCTGAAATTGAAGCAATAATAAAAAAACCTACTAACCGAAATAAGGCCTGGACCAGATGGATTCACAGCTGAATCAGAACCAAAGCTGTTCTCAATCCTACGGAAACTCTTCCAAAATATTGACGAGGAGGGACCCCTCCCTAATTCAGGAGTTTGAGACCACCTGGACAACATGGCAAAACCCTGTCTCTACAAAAAAATACAAAAATTAGCTAGGCGTGCTGGCATACACATGTCGTCCCAGCTACTTGGGGGGCTGAGGCAGGAGGATCACTTGAGCCCAAGAGGTTGAGGCTGCAGTGAGTTGTGTTTGCACCACTGCAGTCTAGCCTGAGAAACAAAGTAAGACCCTGTCTCAAAAAACAAAACACAAAGCTAAAATTGACAAATGGAACTTAATTAAAGAGCTTCTGTACATCAAAAGAAACTATCAACAGAATAAAAAGACAACCTACAGAATGGGAGATTTTTGCAAACTATGCATCTGACAAAGGACTAATATCCAGCATCTATAAGGAACAAACAAATTTACAAGAAAAAAACAAACAACCCCGTAAAACAGTGGGCCAAGGACATGAACAGATATTCCTCAAAAGAAGATATACATGCATCCAGTAAGCACATTTTTAAAAAAGATTCCTATCATTAATCATTAGAGAAATGCAAATCAAAACCACGAGAGACTAACCCACACCAGTTGGAATGGCAATTGGTCAAAAATATTTAATAACAGATGCTGGTGAGGTTGTACAGAAAAGGGAACACTTATACACTGCTGGTGGGAATGTAAATTAGTTCAGCCATTGTGAAAAGACGTTTGGTGATTTCCCAAACAACTTAAAACTGAACTACCATTCTACCCAGAAATCCCAATATTGGGTATATACCCAAAGGAATATATGTCATTCTACCAAAAAGACACATGCACTTGTATGTTTATCGTCACACTATTCACAATAGCAAAGACATGGAGTCAACCAGCAGCCCATCAAAGGTGGATTGGATAAAGGAAACATGGTACATTCACACCATGTTACACTATATAGCCATAAAAAGAACAAAATCATGAACTTCGCAGCAACATGGATTTAGCTGGAAGCCATTATCCTAAGCAAACTAATGCAGGAACAGAAAACCAAATACTACATGTTCTCACTTAGAACTGGGAACCAACCACTGGGTACACATGGACATAAAGATGAGAACAGCAGACACTGAAGACTACAAGAAGGGGAAGGATGGGAGGCCAACCAGTGTCAAAAATGACCTATTGAGTAGTAAATACTCACTGCCTGGGTGACAGGGTCAATCATACCCCAAACCTCAGCATTATGCAATACACCTTTGTAAAAACATCTGCACATGTACCCCCTGAATCTAAAATAAAAGAAAAAGAATAAACAAAATGCTTTTTAAAACTTGCCAAAGAAGCCGGGCGCAGTGGCTCACTCCTGTAATCCCAGCACTTTGGGAGGCAGGGCGGGCGGATCACGAGGTCAGGACAGTGAGGCCATCCTGTCTCTATTAAAAATACAAAACAATTAGCCAGGAGTGGTGGCGGGCGCCTGTAGTCCCAACTACTCGGGAGACTGAGGCAGGAGAATGGCGTGAACCCGGGAGGTGGAGCTTGCGGTGAGCGGAGATCGCACCACTGCACTCCAGCCTAGGCAACAGAGAGGCTCCGTTTCCAAAACAAAACAAAACAAACAAACAAACAAAAACTTGCCAAAAAATAGAAAAACAATCCTAAAATTCACATGGAAGCAAAAAAAAAAAAAAAAAAAGCCAGACTAGTCCGCCTACTCATGAGGAAAAAGAGCAAAGCTGGAGGCATCACTTCTACCTGACTTCAAAATACATTACAAGGGGCCGGGCGCGGTGGCCCACACCTGTAATCGCAGTACTGTGGGAGGCCGAGGCGGGCGGATCACGAGGTCAGGAGATCGAGGCCATCTTGGCTAACACGGTGAAACCCTGTCTCTATTAAAATACAAAAAATTAGCCGGGCGTGGTGGCGGGCGCCTGTAGTCCCAGCTACTCGGGAGTCTGAGGCAGGAGAATGGCGTGAACCCGGGAGGCGGAGCTTGCAGTCAGTGAGCAGAGATCGCGCCACTGCACTCCAGCCCGGGTGACAGAGCGAGACTCCCTCTCAACAACAACAAATTACCAGGTACAGTGACTAAAACATGGATTGTTATAAAAACAGATACACAGACCAATGGAACAGAATAGAGAACCCAGAAATAAATCTACATATTTACAGGCACATGATTTTTGACAAAGGTGTCAAAGGTGTCAACAACATAACATTGGGAAAGAACACTCTCTTCAACAAATTGGGCTGGGGAAACTGGATATCAGTAGGATGAAGAATGAAAGCAGATCCTTATCTTTCACCATAAAATCAACTCAAAATCCATTGAAGACTTAAACATAAGACCCCAAATTATGAAACTACTAGAAGAAAATATAGGGAAAATACTTCAAGACATTGGTCTAGGCAATGATTTTATGGCTAAGACATCAAAAAAAAAAACAGGTAAAAAATAAAAACAAAGATCAAAAATAGATAAATGAGACTATATTAAAAGTCTCATTACAGCAAGGAAAACAACCAATGGAGTGAAGAAAATCCATAGAATGAGAGAAAATACTTGCAAGCTGTTCACCTGACAAAGGTCTAAATCCAGAATATACGGGAAAGCAAACACCTTAACAGTGAAAAAGTTAGTAGTCCAACTAATAAGTAGGTAAAGGCTCTGAGTAGATTATTTTCCAAAGGAAGACATACAAATGGCCAATATATGAAAAAGTACTCAATATCATCTCACCACAGTTAGAATGGCTACTATCAGGAAGACGAAAAGTAAAAAATGCTGGTGAGGTTGGGGAGAAAAAGGGAACTCTTATGCACTGGTGTAGGAAATAGCAAATTACTATAACCGTTATGAAAAACAGTGTGGAGGCTTCTGTAAAAACTAAAAATAGAACTGTGGTATGATCCAGCAATCCTACTATTGAGTATTTATCCAAAAGAAAGAAAATCAATGTATCAAAGGACACCAGCACCCCCATGTTTATTGCAGCACTATTCACAATAACGAAGATGTGGAATTAACCTTAATGTTTATCAACAGATGATTGTGGTTGATGAATAAAGAAAATAGGGCACACATACACAATGGAATACTATTTAGCCAAAAAATAAATTCATGTCATTTGCAACAACATGAATGAGCCTGGGGGACATTACGTTAAGTGAAATAAGGCACAAAACCGTAAGTACTGCATGTTCTCACTTATGGGAACTAAAGTAAAAAATTTGAGGTCATGGAAGTAGAGAGTAGAACTGTGGGTATTACAGGGTGGGAAAGGTAGGGGGAGTGGAGGATGGGGAGAGGTTGGTTAATGGATACAAAATTATAGCTACATAGGAGGAATTAACTCTAGTGTTCCGTGGCACTGTAGGGTCACTATGATTATGATTTATAGTGTATTTTTAAAAAGGTAGAGGAGAGGATTTTCAATGTTCAAAGCACAAAGAAATAGTAAATGTTTGAGGTGATGGCTTTGCTAATAGCCTGATTTGACCATTATACACTGGCTACACTTATCAAAATATCACTGTGAATCCCATAAATATGTACAATTATACATGTCCACAAAAATAAACAGGAAATCGGGTATGATGTAATACACCTGTAGTCCCAGCTATTCATGAGGCTGAGGCAGGAGGACCCCTTGAGCCCAGGAGTACAAGGCCAGCGTGGGCAATGTAGTGAGTGAGACACTATCAATCAATCAAAAATAAACAAACAAACAAACAATTCATCCTATAAATAGACTATGGGCCACACTTAGTGACTTGCTTCTAATGAATAGAATGTGGTACAAGTGATACCGTGTGGCCTCCAACATTAGGTTAGAAGAGGCTCTCTACCTCAGAACCTGCTTGCCCTTAGAACCGAGCCCCCATGTTGTGAGGAAGCTCAGGTCACAAAAAGCACACAGGAGTTCCAGTGCAAGTATTTGGGCTGTCTGCCCCAACTAAAGTTTCAATCAACAGCCACTGTCAACAACCAAACATATCAGTGACCAGAACTTCAGATGATTCCAGTCCCCCAACATTTGATTGACTGCAAGTGAAGCTGAGGGGAGCAGAGAAGGTTGTCCTGGACAAGGATTTTCCAAACCACAGATTGGTGAACTAAATACATGTTGCTGTTAAGCCACTCACCTTTGGGTAGCTTGTTAGGGAAAAATAAACAGGAAAATGGACTTAAACAAAAAGACAGTAAGAAATATAATAGCTTACACAGTAGTAATTAGTCTCCTTTAAAGTAGGATCTACTAAATGTTGAGGTTAATTTATTAATGACAAACAATGCTAATGAGAAGCAGCAGACAACCAGGAGACAGACGTATGAACTATTGAGGAGGACGTTTAGAAAAAGTTCCCTTCAGTTACAAATTCTCATAACTAAGCAAATGAGGCTCTTTAGCATTTGCCCCTCAAGTTATGGGATAAGGAAGATGAGGAAGGAAGGATACATAATTTGAAGTATGAAAGTTGACAAAAAACAGAAGTATTTGATATAATAACACAAATCAGACATTTTACCTGATTTCAGTGAACTGAAATTCTAAAAGTGATAAGCAGCTGAGTACTAATTAATCAATCTAGTATTTGATCTTCATTTTCATTTCCTCAATGAGAAAATAAAGAGAATACTAGGGAATCAGTTTTAATCTTCTCTGTAGTAAAACAAATGTAGTGTCCTTTACATGTTAAAAAATTAAATACAATTTCCCTTCAAGCTGAGAAGGTAAGACCATCTCATCTTTACATTGTACCAAAATGCTGCTCCATATCGTACAAATTGGCTCTGAAATTTTGAGATTCATACAACTAATTTGACTATTTGTCTCTGATAAATACCTGGACATCACCTGATTTTTAGGTGCTGCATTCCTGAAAATTTTTATTTGAATGGGTTGAACTACTAATTTGATTATGTACTGAGCTATAAAGCATAGCTAGGCACCTCTGTTAAGTAAAAGCAGTTAAATACAGAAAACTGTAATTTCTGAGAATGTAGGATCTGTGTCAAGAAAAGGATCAGCTCCAGTGTTATACAAAGAACCAGGCACCAGGTCAACAGAGGATCTATTTGTGAGCTGTAAGATGATGAATTAGCTCAATTTCCAAAGAGGAAAGCAACAGCCCAGACTTAATCTTCTCCTTCCTACATGGCAAAAATCTACACAATTCTATGACTTATTATGAGTTAGTAAATATAATGCAGTAAATACAGACTGAGTCAGCAGATCCTCTAACCATGATTTGATGAAAATGGGAGTGAAGAGACAGGGACTGAGTGAGAGAAAAACGGTTTGAATGGAGAAAAAGAAATGAATACGCTCTGTCTTTGTAAGCCTGACTTCCCATTGTGTCACAGGAGTCAGCAAGGTATTAGTATAAGCTGGCCACATGTTCCTTCAGGAAGCAAACAGTGAAATTAAAGGCATCCTACTACTTGAATTTCTATTCTTACTTAGGACAATTGGGAATAATAAGCAACATGACTGAAAAATAATTATCCTAAAATTAGATTCGGTACTGGCATGATGATAGACATAGATCAACATATTAGAATTGAGAATCCCAAAATAAACCCACATATTTATGGTCAATTGATTTTCAACAAGGGTAAAAAAACAACAAATGAGACTATTAATTTGTTAAAAAGAATAGCCTTTTCAACAAATGGTAATGGGGCAACTGGATATCCACATGCAAAAGAATAAAGATGGACTCCTAACATATGCCACATCTAAAATTAACTCAAAATAGAACTGCTAAATATAAGAGCTAAAACTATAAAATTATTAAAATTTGAAATGTCTGCACTTGAACAGACATCATCAAGAAAGTAAAAATAAAAGCCATTGAGTGAAATAAAATATTTGAAAATCATATCTGTTAAGGGTCTTACACCTAAGATCTATAAAAAACTTAAAATTCAGAAAAAAAAGGGAAGGTGATTTTAAAATGGGCATAGCATTTAAATAGACATTTTCCCAAAGATACACAAGTGGCTCATAAGCACATAAAAAGATGCTTAACATCATTACTCATTAGGGAAACGCAAATCAAAACAAAAATGAGGTATCACTTTGCGGGGCGTGGTGGCTCACACCTGCAATCCCAGCACTTTGGGAGGCCAAGGCGGGTGGATCACGAGGTCAGGATATCAAGACCACCCTGGCTAACACGGTGAAACCCTGTCTCTATAAAGATACAAAAAATTAGTCGGGCATGGTGGTGGGTGCCTGTAATCCCAGCTACCCGGGAGGCTGA
Organism: Gorilla gorilla gorilla; assembly: GCF_029281585.2. Taxonomy (NCBI): domain Eukaryota; kingdom Metazoa; phylum Chordata; class Mammalia; order Primates; family Hominidae; genus Gorilla; species Gorilla gorilla. The sequence goes on from NC_073230.2 coordinate 51,302,021, forward strand.
GGCAGGAGAATGGCTTGAACCCTGTGCAAGGGAGGTTGCAGTGAGCCGAGATTGTGCCACTGCACTCCAGCCTGGGCGACAGAGCAAGACTCCATCTCAAAAAAAAAAAAAAAAAAAATGAGGTATCACTTCACACCACTAGGATGGAATCTTCAATCAAAAATGTGAAAAATGTTGGGAAGATACAGAGAAATCAGAATCCCCATACAATTCTGACGGAAATGTAAAATGGTGCAGCCACTTTGGAAAACAGACTGACAGCTCCTCAAATTCCACTTGTAAGTATACACCAGCAATTCCACTTCTAAGTATACACCCATGAGAAATGAAAACATAAGCAAACACAAAAACTTGTACATAAAACTTCATAGCAGTATGATTAATAGCCAAAACGTGGAAACAACCCAAAGGTCCATAACTGATGAATGGGTAAATAAAATGACTGGTATATCCACAGAGTGGAATGTTACTCAGCAATTAGAGGAAGTTGAGTACTGATACATGTTACAATGCGGATGAGCCTTAAAAATGTTATGCTAAGTGAAAGAAGCCAATCACAAAAGACCACCACATGTTTTGTGATTCAATTGATATGAAATGTCCAGAATGGGCAACTCTATAGAAACAAAGTAAACTGGTGGTTCCCTAGAGCTGAGGAAGGGCAAACTGGTGGATGATGGCTAAATGATGCAGGGTTTCTTTTCAGGGTCGTGAAGATGTTCTCAAATTGATGTTGCTGATGACTACACAACTCCATGAATATACTAAGAGACTTGTACATTTTCAATGGGTGAACTGTATGTTATGCAAATTATATATCAACACAGTTGCTTTAAAAAATCCAGTGGCAGGATCTAGATACATTTCTTAATTCTCTACTTTGGATGTATATACTCTACATGATCTGAGTATTTCCATGCTTTTACAATATACTTAAAAAGAAATGAAAATGAAGGAAATGCCTAACATTTCAAGTTCTTTGTAAATTAATCTAAAACATTTGCATTTTGGAGAAGAGTTTCATGGCCTTTCCATACAAGTTATCCTGAAATTCATGCAATAAACAGACACACATTCTATACCCATTCATGAAAGACAAGAAATAAGACACTTCTCTGGAACACTATATTAAACATTATCCTCTGATTTAATCTGGCTTGCCTTACCATGACAGTAGAGAAATAGCTAAGAAATAATGGTTTGCAGAAAAAACTCTCTCAACTGCTGTGAGGAATGAGGTATAATTCCCAACTTTCATAAGGGTAAATATTATTTTTAAAATGTATATACTTATGAGAAAAACATGACAGAATGAAAGTCAGAGGTTAAGAAATAACTGCATGATAAAGATAATAAAATTAATTATAATAAAAATAAAAAACTATCCAATGCAATTAGTATCCTAAAACATTAGATATTATTCCACTACCTATAGATTAACCATTGACATGTTATGTTCCATATGTACTTGACTTCCAATTTTACCTAATTCCTTCTTTAAATCTTGGGTCTCTTCTAAATTAATATGACAATGTGGTGTAGCCTCTAGGTAAGGCTCTGACATAGGTTGTATTTTTAGGGTATCAGCCAGTTCTTGTTGAAGTTGTCTCATAACTACCTGTTCAGATATTTTTGTTACTGATTTTACAATGTTACCTTATTAGTAAATCATGGTAATAAGACTTAAAATGTACTTTGAAAAATAGCACCACATACATGAATTTACCTTCTTTTCCTATGTGTATACATGCTTGTTTATTACTGAATGCAGTTAAGGACACAGAAGGTATTATTTTCCTGCCAAGTCAGTATTCTGCTTAGATTCAGTTCACTATTCACTCACCCCTGATACATTTGCAATGCTTAACTTCCTACTTAAGTCACAAAAACAAATCCGTATGTGGGTGGGACTGGTGGTAGAAAATGCAACATTGTAAAATGTTTTTCCTCTTTTTTATTAGAAGCTCAAAGAAACCCCACCACTCCTGACATCCTCAACTGCCTGCTCAGATCCTTCCAATAGATTTCTATCTCAGAATACAAGTAAAATTCCAATTGCCTTCCAGGCCCTAGGTAACCACCTGGCCTTCACCTCCCTCCCTGACCTCAGCTCCTACAAATCTCTTCCCTACTCACTGCTTTCTCACTCTATGTGAATCCTGCCACCTCCCATTAGATTGAAAATGGGAACCTAATGTCAAACAAAGCAATCGCAGATAGCCACAATTATCTTTGTGTGGAACAAAGTCATATCCAAATGATAGCCATTGAGCCTTGAAATAAAAATTGTGGGCAAATTATTTTTAAGAACATTCAAAGTATATATACCAGTGGTAAGATTAATCAAATATGGTTTTGCTGGAAATTCACATCTGTCCCAAATTATGATTTAATAAAAAGTAAATGCTTTTAAATAATCGAGATGTCATAACAATACTGTGATATTGAAATAGTCTCAGATTAAAGTCAAATTGATACAAATAAAAATAAAATCATACAAACGTAAATACATAAAAAGCCCCTGAAGGAAAAGTATTATGAGATACAACAGTATACTTCAGTTCACCTGGGAAATCTTGAATTAACAATCAAAGTAACCCACCTAATCGAATCTTAATTTCAAAAGACTTATTTCAGATATAAGGCATTTCTGTTTATCTGCTTCATCATGGTCTTAAAATGTGGCCACACACAAATATTAAAATTATTTTAGCAGTATGTCTACATCATAAATATTAGTCTATATCTACTAACAACTTGTAACTTAACCTCTTAAAATTTCAAAGGTGATATAATTTCTTTACTCAAAGTAAAGTGTACTTCAGCTCTTTCTTTTGCTGGTATGTTTCTAGGCTAACACAGCAAATACACTTTTATTCTAAGTATATTTGTACATACTTTTTTATTTTTTTGAGACGGAGTTTAGCTTTTGTTGCCCAAGTTGGAGTGTAATGGCGTGATCTCGGCTCAATGCAACCTCCGCCTCCAGGGTTCAAGCGATTCTCCTGCCTCAGCCTCCTGAGTAGCTGGGATTACAGGTACCCGCCACTGCGCCCAGCTGATTTTGTATTTTTAGTTGAGATGGGGTTTCTCCATGTTGGTCAGGCTGGTCTCGAACTCCCGACCTCAGGTGATCCGCCCGCCTTGGCCTCCCAAAGTGCTGGGATTACAAGCATGAGCCACCGCGCCCAGCCTATTCTACATACTTTTATATTCAACTATATATAACATTTAGCATAACCAAATATTACTTTAAATTTTCTTTCAGTTTGAAAAATATCTTTCTTGGTACTTATTTTTTTTCTTTCTCTTTTTCACATTGATATATTCTTTCTTTCAAATTATTACATACATTGATTAAGTCCTTGTTTTTCTCTTCTAGCAGAAGACTCTGCATTTCACTCCCAGCTAGATTTTTTTACAACAGCATGGATTTGATCTTGGATAGTACTGATTGTCTTTTCTTGATTGTCAGCTTTCTTGTGGGCATCATCCAGTTGCTGTCGAAGCAACCTATTTTCACTTTGTAGTTGAGCATATCTGTCCTCTATAGATTCCTGCTTCTTCCGCATACTTATTTACTTTGCTTTGTTCATTTTTATACATTCGTTCAATTTCTTTCTTTTGACACTGTGTTTGGCCTAGGTCTCTTTGGAAACATTCTAAAACTGATGTCTTTTCTCTGAGTGTTTCTCTTGCTGATGAAACTTAATTTTTAGGCTGTTAATTTTACTGTCAGCATTAGAGAGTTTTTCAGAAAGAATCTAACTGTTATCTTTTAGGTTAGACATATCAGAATTCATTTTCTCCTGTAAATGAACCCATTCATGTCCTGTTCTCTGGAAAGCAAGTTCTAGGTTTTCTTATGCTGTCTGACTTTGATCACAATCATGTACGGCAGCAGCCAGCCTGCATCGATATGGCTGAATTTCCATTTCCAGTCTTTCCATGTTGTGTTTTACATTCTCAAGTTGAGAACTGAGAGTTTTATTCTCAGCTGTCAAAATGCTAAGCCGTCCACTGTACTGAAATACTATTTTTGTTGATGTTTCCTCATTCAGTTTTATCATATTTTGAAGGTTGTCATTCTTTTATTTCACACTTTCAACATCCTTCAAATATTTCTTTTCTTTCAGCTGGTTCTGATGTTTTATTGTGTCTAGTTCCAGTCTTAGCACGGCAATTTCTTCCTGCAACATACTATTTTTATGCAACAGGTCTTTTTCTTTCTTTTTTTTTTTTTTTTTTGGGACGGAGTCTGGCTCTGTCGCCCAGGCTGGAGTGCAGTGGCGCAATCTCAGCTCACTGCAAGCTCCGCCTCCCAGGTTCTCTTTTTCTTTCTTATGGCTTTGAGAAATCTAAGTAAACAAAGGAAACTTAGCACTCAATAGAATGACATATCATGGTTTCTTCTGAAATTAAAGAATAACCTGTATATTTGTACAATGAAAGGATTCCCGTAAGTGGATATTTAACTGGAAAAAATGTTAAATCAAAATTTCAAACCTCAGAGTGTAAATTCCCAAAAGTTAAAAAAATCTATTTGAAGACAATGAATCAATAAAAGTAAAAAATAAACCACTAGACGATTTTTAAGACTCTCAGAATTGACAAAGCCTTTCTCTGAATTACAAAAAACCCAGTGGCATAAAATATGAGATTGATACATTTGACTAAATTTTTAAAATTTAAAAATTTTAAAATCTGATATCTAACCTGTACACCACCCTATTGTAAGACTCTTAGTTCTGCATTTATTTGGACTGAAGAAATTCCTCAAAGTTCTCTAAGTTCCTTTTTCCTGATAATGTTCTATAGATATTCTACTTTTCTAACAATTTTATTGTAAGTTATAAAGATTACACTTATTCATAAATGTTAAATCTAAGCATTGTACATTTCTACATTTTACACTTCTACATCTAAGCATTGCACTTTTACATACATTACTGAACTCATTTAAGGTCTCAATTCTGAAGAGGAGAGATTGAAATATATGCAAGATGCAGGATTTTCCCTAGGTCTTCTGATTCTACTTCTAGTCCTCCTCCATCAAATTGCAGTTACTTCTGTGGTGTAAATATATAAATACAAAAGAAGCCTCTTATTTAAAAATACCAATGGTAAAATTTATAGAGATCTTCTTTACAAATCATGAGATTTGCTATTGTAATAACTTTTATTTCCTCTTTATAATGTTTGAAACAGTAATAAGTGTGAAATAGGGGGAAATACACTGAACTATTTTTCTAGAAACAAAACACTTACCAATAAATTATCACTAAATGTATATTATTCTACATCATTGTTTTCAAAGCCCTTTGCATTGAAATTAGATACTACTTGGAGAAAACTTTTAAGTTCTTCAAAAGTAAGAAGAATGACATCCACAATATGGCCTCTAAACTGGCTATACATTTCCTCCTTATCTATCAGTGAAAATAATAAACTGACTTCTCCACTAATATTTTGAGAAGATAAAACAATGTCCGAAAACTAGAACATCTGTTGTTAGTACCAAAAATTTTGAGATTATGGAAAGATCATCAATTCTTATAAAAAATATCAAATGCTTCTTCTTTGGATTGAGGCCATTGTGAATGTCACTACTTGACTGCTGCAGACTAATGGAGCTGAATTAAGAATATGACTTTATCCTACACACACACACACACACACACACACACACACACGTGTATATTCTATATATACACAAACACATAGGATGTGTGTGTGTGTGTGTGTGTGTGTGTGTATATATAAAATTTAAAAATCCTTTATATTTTCCAAGGTACATAGAGTTGGTTTTTCAAATATATACACATACAAAAACATATTTGAAAATGACTAAAGAAAATACCTCAGAATTCATTTTCTTTTGAGCCCCTTCAACCTCCTTTTGCTTACTGGTCAGAATCTCATCTTGTAATATTCTGGCATTCTGCTCTTCAGAAAGTTGCTTGTTGGTATCGCTTCGCTTCTGCACAACCTAGACATACATTACATTTTTGGTCTAATAGCATTGAAAAAGAAAATCTAAAAGAACAGAACCGTCTTTGTAAAACTGTTAAAAAAAAAGTAGCCTATTAAAACACAAGGACTTTTATCCCTCAGGAATTACTCAAACTTTAATTGCATACATGACAGCTAAATTTCTCGAAGAGGAAAAACAGTTCTTACCTACAGAAAAATACAGTATCGTGTAATAAAATTTCTTTCAAAACATTTAACTAGCTTTGTTATAGTCTCAAAGCTATAGAGCCTGTATTTTAACATAAAAATACACAAATATTTATGTGATTAAACTCAATTTATCCTCCATTCCTTCATTCAGAAAACATAAGAGATAGTTTGAGCATCTAAGACTGAACATCACAGGCAGAGATGCCAAGGTTTACAATAAATAGCTATAAATGTCATACTTCCTTTTTAAGATTAAATAACAGTCTTGGTATGTTTTGAAACTAAATTATATACATTACATCAAAGGATGTAAAAAATACAAAGGATGTAATTATATAAAGTTAGAAATATAAAGTTTTCACCAAAAATTAATTTACCTGATCCAAATTCTTTCCTAATGTCCTCAATTCTGTGACCAGTGATTTCAGAGTCTGTTTGAGTTGTTGTTTCAACTTCTTTCCCGCATTCCTTTTCTTTTCTTTTTAACTGTTCGCTATCTTTTTTAGGCAACATATCAGCATTTCTTCTCTTTTCTTCTTCTTTTAAGGTCATTCTACAGTAAAACATATTAAAATTTGTTTTGTTAGAAAATAAAAAGTTTATTTTGTTATCTGGCTCTTCCTACGCAGTGTTTATTATTCAAATAAAATTTCTATGTTCTTGACTATTTTTCCTTTCTAGTTCTCATGTTTTTAATTTCTCACTTCAGTCTCTTCCAAGGGATAAATATACTTGAAAGGTAGTGAAGAAAAAACATCCTGCTAATTGGTGAGTTTCTGTTACTAGCAATTCTGATAAATGTTATGGAAAAGAATATTAGAAATTATTTAGTATAGTTACACGTTGAAAATTACTTCTTTTTGGCAGGGCGCCGTGGCTCACGCCTGTAATCCCAGCACTTTGGGAGGCTGAGGCGGGCGGATCACAGGGTCAGGAGATTGGGACCATCCTGGGCTAACACGGTGAAACCTCATCTCTACTAAAAATACAAAAAAAAATTAGCTGGGTGTGGTGGAGGGTGCCTGTGATCCCAGCTACTTGGCAGGCTGAGGCAGGAGAATGGCGTGAACCTGGGAGGCGGAGCTTGCAGTGAGCTGAGATCGCACCAATGCACTCCAGCCTGGACGACAGAGCGAGACTCCCTCTCAAAAAAAAAAAAAAAGAAAGAAAAAGAAAATTACCTCTTTTTCACACAGTCGTAAGAACTCAATTAGGACAGATCATTTCAAATTAACTAATTAAAAAGAACATACTACTTATAAACAACTTTGTAAATTCACTAGAAATAAATTTTAATTTTCATGAAATACTGCAGGTATCCCTAAAATAATTTACAGTGCAAGATGGCTCCATCGGGCCGGGCGTGATGGCTCAAGCCTGTAATCCCAGCACTTTGGGAAGCCAAGGCGGGTAGATCACCCAAGGTCAGGAGTTCAAGACCAGCCTGACCAACAAGGTGAAACCCCATCATTACTAAAAATACAAAAATTTGCCAGGCCTGGTGGCAGGCATCTGTAGTCACAGTTACTTGGGAGGCTGAGACAGGTGAATTGCTTGAACCTGGGAGGTGGAGGTTGCAGTGAGCCGAGATCAGGCTGCTGCACGCAGGCAGCCTGGGTGACTGAGCGAGACTCTGTCTCAAACAAAAAAAAAAAAAAAAAAGATGGCACCATCGGATGTCAGTCACACAATATATATCTGCAGATTACTATAATCCAATACAAGGCAATGGGGTCTAATATCTGTTAACCCAGCTGTCCCCGGTCTTTTTGGCACCAAGGACTGATTTTGTGGAAGACAATTTTTCCATGGACCTGGGGGAGAGGGGGCTGGTTTAGGGATGATTCAAGCACATCACATTTATTGTGCACTTTATTTATATTATTATTACTTTGTAATATATAATGAAATAATTAATTATATAACTCACATGATGTAGAATCAGTGAAAGTCCTGAGCTTGTTTTCCTTCAACTAGACAGCTCCATCTGGGGGTGATGGGAGACAGGGACATGTCATCAGGCATTAGATTCTCATAAGGAGAGCACAACCTAGATCTCCACTGTGTGCAGCTTACAGTAGGATTTGGTTCACGCTCCTATGAGAATCTAATGGTGCTGCTGACCTAACAGGAGGCAGAGATCAGGTGGTAATGTAAGTGATGGGGGGCGGCTGTAAATACAGATGAAGCTTTGCTTGCTCACTTGCCGCTCACCTCCTGCTGTGTGGTCTGGTTCCTAACAGGCCATGGACTGGTACTGGTCCGTGGCCTGGGGGTTGGGGACCCTTGTGTTAACCAATACTTTTTATGTTTATTTTTTGGTAACACTTTCCACTTATCTTCTTGATTCTTGTGTATTTTATAAACAATTTTAAAATTCCTTTTGGAACAAGATAGGATCTAACATTTAAACAATAAAGAATAACATGTGTTTTTTTTTTGTTGTTTGTTTGTTTTTTGAGACTGATTCTCCCTCTGTCGCCCAGGCTGGAGTGCAGTGGCGCAATCTCGGCTCACTGCAAGCTCCGCCTCCCGGGTTCCCGCCATTCTCCTGCCTCAGCCTCCCGAGTAGCTGGGACCACAGGCGCCTGCCACCATGCCCGGCTAATTTTTTATATTTTTAGTAGAGACGGGGTTTCACCGTGTTAGCCAGGATGGTCTCAATCTCCTGACCTCGTGATCCGCCCACCTTGGCCTCCCAAAGTGCTGGGATTACAGGCGTGAGCCACCGTGCCCGGCCAACATGTGTTTTCAACATAGAACTTTGAATTAATTGTATCTGTATAGGAGAGAGAGATGTGAAATAAACTAATCATTACTCACTTTCCATTTTAGTTTTTATTTCATGTATATTAATAAAACTGGGAAGTCCCGGCTGGGCACGGTGGTTCACGCCTGTAATCCCAGCACTTTGGGAGGCTGAGGCAGGTAGATCGCAAGGTCAGGAGACCGAGACCATCCTGGCTAACACGGTGAAACCCCATCTCTACTAAAAAAAAAAATACAAAAAATTAGCCAGGCGTGGTGGCACGCAGCTGTGTCCCCAGCTGCTAGGGAGGCTGAGGCAGGAGAATCGCTTGAACCCAGAAGGCGGAGGTTGCAGCGAGCCACGATCACGCCACTGCACTCCAGCCTGGGTGACACAGTGAGGCTCCATCTCAAAAATAATAATAATAATAAAATAAAATAAAAAATAAAACTTGGAAATCCTAGGCAGAGCAATTGGGCAAGAGAAATAAAGGACTTCCAAATTGGAAAGGAGAAAGTTAAACTATGTCTGCCAATGACACGATCTTATACCTAGAAAGCCCTAAAGATGCTTACAAAACACTCCTAGATTTGATAAATGAATGCAGTGAAGTCTGAGGTTACAAAATCAATGAATCCAAATCAGTAGCACCCATATACACCAACTATGACCAAGCTGAGAGTCAAATCAAGAACCCAATCCCTTTACAATGGCTACAAAAATGTAAAATACCTAGAAATATACTTAATGAAGGAGGTGAATGATCTATGTAAGGATAACTAGAAAACACTGCTGAAGGAAATCACAGACGACACGAAGGGAAATACATCCTATGATCATGGACTGCAAGAATTGATGTTGTGAAAATGACCCTAATGCCCAAAGGAGCCTACAGATTCAATGCATTTCCCATCATAATACCGATGTCACTCTTTACAGAATTAGAAAAAAAAATGCTGAAATTCATGTAAAACCACAAAAGAGCCTGAAGAGCAAAAGACATACTAAGCAAAACAACAACAACAACAAAAAGTCTGGAGGCACCAAATTACCTGACTTCAAATTATACTATAAGGCCACAGTAACAAAAACAGCATGGTACTAGTATAAGAGTAGATACATACATCAATGGAACAGTATAGACAACCCACAGATAAAGCCATTTACAACCAAATATTCTTTGACAAAGTATACAAAAACATGAACTGGAGAAAAGACACCTTATTCAATAAATGGTGATGGGAAAATAGGATAGCCACATGTAGAAGAATGAAACTAGATCCCTATCTCTCACCATATATAAAATAAAAATTAATTCAAGATGGACTAAAGGCCTAAATCTGATACCTGAAAACATTGGCCTAAGCAAAAGATTTATAATGAAGAACCTAAAAGCAAATGTGACAAATAATTTAACTAATTAATTAATAATTAAACTTTTAATTAAACTGAAAAGTTTCTGCACAGCAAAAGAAATAATCATCTGAGTAAACTAACAGCCTATAGAATGGGGGGGAATATTTGCAAATCATGAATTAGATAAAGGACTAACATCTAGAATCTACAAGAAACTCAAACAAGCAGGAAAATACAAATAATTCCATTAAAAAGTGGGCAAATGACATGAATAGACATTTCTCAAAAGAAGATGTACAAATGGTCAACAAGCATATAAAAATATGGCAATATCACTAATCATCAGGGAAATGCAAAATAAAACAACAATGATATATCACCTCACTGCAGCCAGAATGGCCATTATTAAAAATCAGAAGCAATAGATGTTGGTGTGGATGTGGTGAAAAGAGAACACTTATACAGCGGTGGTGAGAATGCAAATTAGTACAACCTCTATGGAAAACAGTATGGAGATTTCTCAAAGAACTAAAAGTAGATCCTACTATTCAATTCAGCATTCCCACTTCTGGGTATCTACTCAAAGGAAAAGAAATCATTATGTCAAAAAAACACCTGCATGCATATGTTTATTGCAGGACAATTCACAATATGCAAAGATGTGGAACCAACCTGTGTGCGTTAGCTGATGAGTGGAATATATATATATATATATCACAGAATATTACTCAGCCACAAAAAAGAATGAAATAATGTCTTTTGCAGCAACTTGATGGAGCTGGAGGCCATTATTCTAAGTGAAGTAACTCAGGAATGGAACAACAAATACCACATGTTCTCACTTACAAGTGGGAGCTATGCTACGCATATGTGAAAGCTGACAGAGTGGTATAATGACATTGGAGGCTCAGAAGGGAGAAAGGCATAACGGCAGTGAGAGACAAAAACTACCTATTGGGCTACAATGTATACTATTTGGGTGATGGGTACACTAAAATCCCAGACTTCACCACTACACAATTCATCCATGTAACCAAAAACCACTTGTACTCCTAAAGGTATTGAAATAAAAAAAATTAAAGAGAGAGTAAAAAGAAGAATAAAACTGTATAACGTTTTTAAAAAGTATTCTGGGTTGAGACAAGTGGCCATTTTATGCTCTGTTGGTTGAACTGTAAAATAATAGAAACATTCTTGAGGACAATTTAGAAATATTAATCCAAGGCCTTTTATAAAAAAGTTCTTGTATTTTAACCAAAATATTCTGTATTGAAGACTTGATTCAAAGTAAATAATTAGAAATGTAGAAAGTGACTTAGATAAAAGACGTTCTGGGCTGTGTATCATGGCTCACGCCTGTAATCCCAATGTTTTGGGAGGCCGAAGCAGGAGGATTGTTTGAAGCCATGACTTAGAGATCATCCTGGACAAGACAGTGAGACCTTGTCTCAATGAAAAACTTAAAAAGTTAGTAGGGCATGGGGGCATGTGCCTGTAGTGCCAGCTACTTAGGAGGTTGAGGCAGGATCCCTTGAGCACAAAAGTTCGAAGTTGCAGTGAGCTATGATCACACTACTGCACTCCAGCCTCAGTGACAGAGCAAAACCCTGTGTCTAAAAATAGTAAGAATAAAAGATGTTCCTCACAGCATTAATTCTAATACAAAATAATTTCAAACCCCAAATTCAATTTGTTAAATATTGAGGTTCCCATATGGTAGACTTCCATACAGCCATTAAAATCACGATTTAAAATATACAATTATTAGAAAAATTCACAGTTAAAAATTTGTTACCTTATTTCCAAGAATTTCATATTCCACAAGTACAAGACATTTTCTTCCCATTAAGCCCCAGAGAGTCAACAATTGCAAAAATTCTTACATATCTTTAGTATAGACAGTTAAAATATTTATTTAAAACTCAAACGTCATACCTCAAACTGTAGCGTTCTTGTTCTTGTTCCCATTGACCTTTTTCATGCTCTAACTGTAATTGTGTTTCTTTTGCTTCAGATAGCTCCTTTTGTAGTACACCAACCATATTTTCCATTTGTTTAATATTTACTGTAAGTTGTTCACAATGATTATTCTTAAGTTCTAATAAGTGTTTCATGAAAGAACTGCATCTTGCATTTTCAACAGGCTAACAGAATCTACATGAGGGAGAAACAAGGTGGAAATAAAATATGAGTAATTTTTGCATATAAAGGACTGTGCATTTTAACAGTCACCCAACCATACACCTAACAAATATGGACTAAGTTCCTAACATGTGGTCTGCTGAGCTTTGCAGATACAACAGACAATACCTCTGCTCTTGCTTAGCTTTCAGTGTAGTGAAGAACAAAGACAATAAAAGTGAAAATTACAAATTCAGATAGATACTGGAAGAAAACAGTTCTATGGTACATACAATCTGATGTATACTGGGCTCAGGGAAGATTTCCTTGATGAAAAGATGGCTACACTGAGAAATAAAGGATGAGAAGGAAGCAGTTAAGTAAAGGGGGTAGAAGAGCATTCTAGCCAGTCTGTGGTAAGTGCTGAAGCTCTCCTGTAATCTGCTTCTGGCCATGATGGAGAAACAGGTACTGATTTACCTTCTTGTCTGAAACAATCAAAACCAAAAAAGACAAAATACATTATACGATGATTTTCAAGACAGTGGAGTTCAGGTACACTTTGGAAGGCCGAGGCAGGCGGATCACCTGACGTCAGGAGTTCGAGACTACCCTGGCCAACATGGTGAAACCCCATATCTACTAAAAATACAAAAATTAGCTGGGTGTAGTGGCGCAAACCCATAGTCCCAGCTGATCGGGAGGCTGAGGCAGAAGGATCACTTCGACCCAGGAGGTGAAGGTTGTAGTGAGCCGAGATCGTGCCACTGCACTCCAGCCTGGGCAACAAAGCAAGACTCTCCAGAAAAAAAGAAAGTGACTTCAGGTAACAAAGACAATGATCCCTGTAAGAGAAAACAAATGAAGTAAACCTTACAAACAACCCAGCTCCCTGACTTGACAAAGTTTCCATGCCATGACATAGGGAGAAAAAAAACTGAGGTAGAGTCCACCAGATTCTCTGAGTTGGAATGATGAAGCACAAAAAACCAATAGCAGAGTGATGAACAGTACATGTGTGCTAGGAAACTACCTGAGACCAGGGGAAAAAAATCTTTAAAAAATTAGAAACAGTGAAAAATAGTGCCTGTTGCTCACAATGTGTAAGGAAGAGTGTCCATTCCTATGAGCAATACTGGAAAAACTCGGGCTTCACAGGGCAATGAATAGAGCTTTAGAAACACCTTGCCTCAGAAGTGGAAAATTAGACCAAACCATAAAGCAAGACCAGAAATATCAAGCTGTGTATAAGTAACTCAACTGTGTCCCAAAATAAATCTCAAGCAGAGACATGGGAGATATTTTTTGAAAGCAAACTGTATGTGTAGAGATTCAAATTAAAATGTCAGAAATGAAAACTATACTGGATGGAAATAAATACAGACTAGACATCACAAAAGAGAAGATTCATAAATTTGAGACATCAGAGAACTACGAGAAAACTTTAAGCAGTAATATACAGGTCCCCAAAGAGAAAGGGAGAGAGACAGACAAAATATAGACAGCAGATGGCCAGAAATTTTCTAAACTTAATGAAAACTATAATCCCACAAATCCAGGAAGGATCTGGCTGGGAAAGAGGAAATGAAATTATACTATTCTAATTTTCTTATGCCATATATGATATGGTATAATACTGCCTGAAGGTGGACTGTGATAAGATAAAATCATATAGTACAAATTGTAATGAAATCACAAAGATGGCAAAAACAGACTTATAGCTAATAAGCCAAAAGAGAGAGATAAAACAATCATAAAATTACATGACTGGCCAGGTGCAGTGGCTCACGCCTGTAATCCCAGCACTTTGGGAGGCCAAGTGGGGGCAGATCACCTGAGGTCAGGCGTTCGAGACCAGCCTGGCCAATGTGGTGAAAACCCATCTCTACTAAAAATACAAAAAATTAGCCAGGTGTGGTGACAGGCGTCTGTAATTCCAGCTACTTGGGAGGCTGAGGCAGGAGAATCACTTGAACCCAGGAGGCCGAGGTTGCAGTGAACAGAGATCATGCCGTTGCACTGCAGCCTGGGTGGCAGAGTGAAGCTGCATCTCAAACAAAAAAAAAAAAAAATGGCTAATTGAAAAGAAAGCAGAAAAAGAAGAAAAGAAAACAAAGAACAGCTGGGACTAATGGAAATCAAACAGTATGATAACAGATAAACTTAACTATATCAGTAATCAAATTATACATGAAACCAGCCTAATAACCTAAATTAAAAGGCAGATTGTCAAACTGTATAAAAAAGCAAGATCCTACTCCCTGCTACCTCTAAGAAATACTTTAAAGGTAGGCCAGGCGCAGTGGCTCACGCCTGTAATCCCAGCACTTTGGGAGGCCGACGCAGACGAATCACGAGGTCAGGAGATTGAGATCATCCTGACTAACATGGTAAAACCCCGTCTCTATTGAAAATACAAAAAATTAGCCGGGCGTGGTGGCAGGTGCCTGTAGTCCCAGCTACTCGGGAGGCTGAGGCAGGAGAATGGCGTGAACCCAGGAGGCAGAGCTTCCAATGAGCCAAGATCCCGCCACTGCACTCAAGCCTGGGTGACAGAGCAAGACTCCATCTCAAAAAAAAAAAAAAAAAAAAAAGTTAAATGTAAAGATGCAAATTAGTTAAAAGGATGGAAAAATATATACCATGCTAACAGTTAACAAATAAGCCTAGCAGAAATGGTTATATTAATACCAAAGTAGATTTCAGAGCAAAAAATATTACTATCAACAAAATCATTTCATAATGATAAATGGTTCATTAATCAAGCGCACATAATCCTAAATGTTTATGTACCTAGTAACATAACAGCTTCAAAATACATGAGGCAAAAACTGATAGAAGAAATTGACAAATTCACAGGTATAGTCTGAGATTTCAATATCGCTTACTCAATATATGACAGAACAAGGAGGCAGAAAATCATTAAGACTAGAGTAGACTTGAAGAGCACTATGCTTCTCAAGGACCCATGGAACACTTAGCAAAACAGATCATATTCTAGGCCATACAGTAAATCTTCATAAAAGAATTAAGTCAAAAGGTTTTAAGTCATACAAAGTATGGTCCCTGACCACACAGCAATCAAATTAGAAATCAGTAACAAAATATCTCATCAAAATACTCAAAAATTTGGAAACAAAGTAACACATATCTAAATAACGCTAGGCCAAAGAGGTGATGCAAAGAAATATTAGAAACTATTTTGAACTGAAATAAAATAAAACTACAACATGTCAGAATTTACGGAATGTAGCTACAACAGTAGTTAAATAAAAATTTCAGTACTGAATGTCTATACTGGAAGACTCTCAAATCAATGACCTTGACTTCTATCTTAAGAAAGTAAAAAAGAAGAAACTAAGAAGAAAAGAGCAAATTAAACCCAAAGGAACCAGAGGAAATGATATAATAGATGTCTGCTATGGTCTGAACATTTGTCCCCTCAAAACTCATATGCTGAAACTTGATCACAGAGGTGATATTACTAGAAACTGAGGCTTTGTGGGGGCAATTAGCTTACGGAATCCAAGCCCTCATGAATGGGATGAGTGCCCTTGTATAAGAGACACCAGAGAGCTCATTCACCCATTCTGCCATATGAAGCACACAGGGCAAAACATGGAACCTAGGAACCAGGAATTGGTCCCTCACTAGACACCAAATCTTTCAGCACCTTGATCTTGGACTTTTCAGCCTCCAGGTGTGAGAAGTTAGTTTCTGTTGTTTATAAGCTACACAGTCTATGGTATTTTGTGACAGCAGGCCAAACAAACCATGACATCAAAGATGAAACCAATAAAACAGAAAAGCAATAGGAAAATCAATAAAGCCGAACACTTTGAGGAAGGGAATGAAAGTGATAAACCTCCATCTAGCCAGGCTAATCATAAAAAAGAGAAAATACAAATTACTAATTTCAGAAATAAGTAATGTGACATTTTTCTAGATTCACAGATACTAAAAGAATAGCAAGATAATAGTGTGAACTTTATGTAACTAAACATGACAACTTAAATGGACACAGCCCTTGAAACACAAAAATAACCAAAGCTCAATCAAGAAATAGATAACCCAATCACTCTATATCTACCAAAGAAAATAAAATTGTAGGTAAAATCTTCCCACAAAGAAAACTCCCAGCCCAGCTAGCTCTGCTAGTGAATGTTACCAAACATTTTAGGAAGATGGAACATAATTTTACACAACTTCTCCCCTGCAAAATAAAGAGGAGAAATACAACACAACTAATTCTATCATGCTAGCATTACCCTGAACCAAACGATGATATTACAAAAAAGAAAACTCCATCATGAATGTTGACATAAAAATTTAACCAATTTCTGAGGCAACTAAGATATGCTGCAATAGGTGAATGAACAACCTCTGGTACAGTCATATAATAAATTAGTATTCAATGTTAAGAAGAAATGAGCTATCAAGTCATAAGAAGACATGAAGGAACCATAAATGCATACTACCAAGTGAAAGCTGCCAATCTGAAGGGTACGTACTGTATGATTCCAACTATATGACATTCTAGAAAAGGCAAAACTATGACTACAGTAAAAAGTTCAGCAGTTGCCTGGGGTATGGAAGGGCAGGAAAGGACAGATAGGTGAAACAAAAAGGAATTTTAAAGCAGAGAAAATATTTTGTAAAATACTATGATGATGAATACAGGTCTTTGTCCAAACCCACAGAATGTACAACACCAAGAATGAACACTAATATAAACTATGAACTTTGGATGATTATGACATGTCATTTGTGGTTCATCAATCATATCAAATGTACCACTATGGTGAGGCATACTGATAATGAAGGAGGCTATACATGTCTGGGGGCAGAGAGTACCTGGTCGATCTCTGTACCTGACTCTCGATTTTGCTGTGAACTTAAAACTACACAAAAATACTTTAAAAAATTTCTAATTGTACTCAATTTATATATATATATAAACTATATATGTAACTCAATTTATATGTACATATAAATTATATATATAATTATTTTTGTAAATAGAAATAGGATCTTGCTTTGTTGCCCAGGCTGGTCTCGAAAACCTGCTTCAAGCAATCCTCCTGTCTTGGCCTCTCAAAGTGTTGGGATTACAGGCGTGAGCCACCGTATCTGGCGCCAGTGACATTTTAAAAGAAGACTATATCATTAACAAATTGGGTTTCTCCTAAAATGCAAGGTTTAACATTAAAATATCAGAGTAGAACCATATGATAATTTGAGTAAAGGCATTTGATAAAATTTAACATTAATTCTTGATTTAAAAAAAAACCTCTCAGCAACCTAAGAATACAAACAAATTTCATCAGCATGATATAAAGCACCTATGATAAACCTACAACTAATGTGTCATGATGAAAAATGTGTCACGATGAAAAACTGAATGCTTTCCCCATATCAGGAACAACACAGGAATGTCTGCTTTCACAACTTTAGTAAATAAACCTTGTGCTGAAGATTCCAGCCAGTGAAGTCAGACAAGAAAAAGAAATAAAAGGCATCCAGGTTGGAAGGAAGAAGCAAAACCGTGTTTATTCACGAGCATGATCACATAATAGGGGTGGATAAACTCCAACCAATGGGCCAGCTTCTTGTTTTTGTAAATAAAGTTTTATTGGAAGACAGTTGTGTTCATTAATGTATGTATCCTCCCTGGCTGCTCTCATACTACAATGGAAAGTTGATTAGCTGCATCAGAGACTGTTTTGTGACAAGTCTAAAAAAGATTTCCTATCTTTAGTAAGACAATAGTTTGAGAATGAAAAGTTTTGATAACCTTTGGTGTACACAGAAAATCTGATCAAATCTACCAAAAAAGCTACTAGAACTAATACATGAGTTTAGTAAGATTGGAGGATACAAAAATCAACATACAAAAGCCAATTATATTCCCATATACTAGCAATAAGCAATCAACTGGAATTTTAAAAATATGTACAACTTCACCAAAAAAATTGAGATACAGATGAATCTGATAAAATATGGAAAAACCAAGGGCAGGTGCAGTGGCTAATACCTGTAATCCCAGCACTTTGAGTGGCTGAGGCAGGTGGGTCACTTGAGGTCAGAAGTTCAAGACCAGCCTGGCCAACATGGTGAAACACCCATCTCTACTAAAAATACAAAAATTGGTCGGGCATGGTGGCTCATGCCTGTAATACCAGCTACTTGGATAGCTGGGGCCAGAAAATCATTTGAACCCGTGAAGTGGAGGTTGCAGTGAGCCACGATCACACCACTGCACCCCAGCCTGGGTGACAAAGTGAGTCTCTGTCTCAAAATATATATATATATGTAAAGACATACAAAAAAACTAAAAAATGTTACTGAGAAAATTAAATTTGACTTATATAAATGGAGAGAAACAACTTTACAGGAGTGGAAAGATACATTATCGTTAAAGTGTCAGTCCTCCCCCAATTAATCTATAGATTGAACACAATCTTGGTGTAATTCCCAACATAGCAGGCTTTTTAAAAACATTAACAATCTAATTCTAAAATTCATGTGGAAATGCAAAAGATCCAGAATTGTCAAAACAACCCTTAAAAAAGAAGAAAACTGAAGGGCTGATTTCAAGATTTAGTATAAATTTACAGTAATCAAAACAGTGTGATACTGCTGTAGGTGGAGTATCTCTCAAAGTGCTTGGGACCAAAGTGTTTTGAGTTTTTGAATATTTGCATATATATAATGAGATATCTTGGGGATGGAACCCAAGTCTAAACACAAAACACATACATGTTACATACACCTTATACACAGAGCTTGAAGGCAATTTTATGGAGTATTTTTAGTAAATTTTCAAATGAAAGTTTGTGTACATGAGGTCTAGTGTGAAATTTTCCACTTGTGACATCATGTTGGCACCCAAAAATTTTGGATTTTGGAGCATTTCTGATTTTGGAGTTTTGGATTAGGGATGCTAGACCTACATAAAGAAAGCCAGATACAGAAGGACCCCAAATTAAGATGGTTCTACTTGCAATTTTTCAACTGTATGATGGGTTTACTGGGGTATAAATAGATTTTCAACTTAAGATCAGTTTATCAGGGTAACTCATGGAGAATCTGTAGAACGATGGAACACAGCAAACAGTTGAGAAATAGACCCACACACATATAGTCAACTTATTTTTCACAAAGGCACAATGGCAATGTAGGACAATGAAAGGACAGCCTTTTCAACATATGCTGCTGGAACAATTAGATATCCACATCCATAAAATGAACCTGCATCCACACTTCACTCCGTATGTAAAAATAAATGCAATGTGGATCACAGATCTAAATGTGAGACCTAAAACTATAAAAATTCTACAGGCCAGGCACAGTGGCTCACGCCTGTAATCCCAGCACTTTGGGAGGCCAAGGCGGGCAGATCACGAGGTTAGGAGATTGAGACTATCCTGGCTAACATGGTGAAACCCCGTCTCTACTAAAAATACAAAAAATTTGCCAGGCGTGGTGCCACACACCTGTAGTCCCAGCTACTCGGGAGGCTGAGGCAGGAGAATCACTTGAATCCAGGAGGTGGAGTTTGTAGTGAGCCGAGGTTGCGCCACTGCACTCCAGTCTGAGTGACAGAGCGAGACCCCTTCTCAAAAAAAATAAATAAATAAAATAAAAAATAAAAATAAATAAATAAATATTCTACAAGAAAGCAGAGGAGAAAATCTTTGAGACCTTGTGCTGGGCAAAGATATTCTAGATACGAGACAAAAAGCAAAATCCATAAATAAACAGATAAATTGGACTTCACCAAAATTAAAATCTTCTGTGTTTAAAATACGCTATTAAAAAACACAAAAAAGCCAACCCAAAGACTGGGGAAAAATCCCTGCAAAAAGCATAGTTAATAAAGGAATAATATCCAGAATCTATAAAGAACCCCCCCCCCTTTTCTTTTTTTTTGAGATGGAGTCTCACTCTGTCACCCAGGCTGGAGTGCAATGGCATGATCTCGGCTCACTGCAACTTCCGTCTCCTTGGTTCAAGCAATTCTTCTGCCTCAGTCTCTCAAGTAGCTAGGATTACAGGCAGCTGCCATCATGCCCGGCTAATTTTTGTAGACGGGGTTTCACCATGTTGGCCAGGCTAGTCTTGAACTCCTGACCTCAGATGATCCATGCTCCTCAGCCTCCTAAAGTGCTGGGATTACAGGCATGAGCCACCGGCCCCGGTCAAAAAACTCTTAAAACTTAACAAATAACACAAACTATCTAACTTTTAAATGTTTGTAAGCTACCAAGATTAGAAAAGACAGTTCACTAAAGAAGATGTAATACAGGTGGCAAATAAGCAAATAAGCACACGGGACAATGCTCAACTTTGTTAGTCCTTAAGGTAATGCATATCAACACCATAATGACACGCACAATACACACCCATCGAGATGGCTAAAAATATAAACCAAAAAACAATATTAAGAGCTTGTGATGACATAGAACAATGAGACCTGTCATACTGCTAATAGGAATGGAAAATAGTACAAATATTTTGGAAAACAATTTGGCATTTTCTTTTGTTTTACTTTTCTTTTTTTTTTTTTTTTGAGACTGACTCTCGCTCTGTTGCCAGGCTGGAGTGCAGTGGCACAATCTCGGCTCACTACAACCTCTACCTCCTGGGTTCAAGGGATTCTCCTGCCTCAGCCTCTCGAGTAGCTGGGGCTACGGGTACACACCACCACACCCAGCTAATTTTTGTATTTTTAGTAGTGACGGGGTTTCACCATGTTGGCCTGGATGGTCTCGATCTCTTGACCTTGTGATCCACCCACCTCGGCCTCCCAAAATGCTGGGATTACAGGCATGAGCTACCCCACCCAGCCGGCAGTTTCTTTTTCTTTCTCTTTTTTTTTGAGACGGAGTCTCACACTGTTGCCCTGGCTGGTGTGCAATGGCGTGATCTCAGCTCACTGCAACCTCCACCTCCTGGGTTCAAGCGATTCTCCTGCCTCAGCCTCCCAAGTAGCTAGGATCACAAGCGCCCGCCACCACGCCTGGCTATTTCTTTTTATTTTTAGTAGAGACCAGGTTTCACTATGTTGGCCAGGCTGTTCTCGAGCTCCTGACCTTGTGATCCGACCTCCTCGGCCTCCCAAAGTGCTGGGATTACAGGCGTGAGCCCCCACGCCCGCTGGCCAGCAGTTTCTTAATAAGGGAACACAAAGGGACAGGAAGAGATTCTATGGATGATGGATATGTTACCTCTCTTGATTCTGGTGATAGTTTCAAGTATGCATAAATATGCCAAGACTTACCAAATTGTACATTTTATATACATGCAGTCTATCATATATCAGTTATACCTCACTAAAGCTATTGATTGCAGGAGTAAATATCTAAGACAGTGACTAGGACACAGGAAAAAAGGGTTGAAATGATGCAGGATAAAACTAGAGAATTCAGATCTTTAACCTTATAGCAATGGCAGGTGGTAAGCTGAGTTATAATCAAGGGAGCAACATGATCAGATCTGAATTTTTAAAAATATATAATTGTATTTTCCTAGTAGACCATGGTCTCAGGAAGTGGGGTAGCAGGAAAAATAGTTCTAACATTATTGCAGTATTCCGAGTGGGAGAGAATGGCTACCTGATCTGGGGGGAAGGCATAGGAGAGAAGAAGAATCAGCAAGAGGGCTAGGATTGCCCTACACACTGAGAAAAGTACAGTGGAGTTATCATAGCTCTTTGGTGTACAATATACATTATTTCTCAGTCTATTTTAACAATGAGCATATTTCTGAGATGAGCAACACTGTCACATATCAGTGCTCTGTGGTGCAATGCTAAGCAGTGTGTGCACACATTACTGTAGGATACATGAAAAGGCCTTATATTTATGCAATGGTCCTCCCGTTACAATATATTCCAAGTTGCTCATGAGCAACATAAAAGTCTCATTATTAGAGTAAAGCAACTCACAATCCTCGGAGGATGTTTCAGATAGCCAAGTTAAGTCGTCGAGGTCATTCACAGAATATATTTGTCTTTTAACCTGTAAGATAAATAATTCTACTTCAAAAGGTCCTCAAAATATTTATAGCCTGTATTAGATGTACAGAAGTGGTGTTTATTCATCTTTTATATGAGCAAAACCACAGGAACTTCTTAAAACAGATTTTTTAAAAAGGTACTGTTATCAATGGCTACTGTTTCTTAATCACCTTTTTCTAAGTAAATGTCTTTATAACAAAAGATTCTCTGTTTTTTCACATTACCTTTTATAATGTAGTTTTTTTTTAAACAATAATGCTTCAGATAATTTACTTTTTACAATACCTTGTTCTTCTCATCAGATGTTTTCATTGGAGGCCTAAAAAAATTTAGTTTTTTTTTTAGACAAATTCCTTTTAGACAAATAGTAAATACACAAAATACAAATCATATCTAAAATTATTGTTTAGTTATATAAAATCTCTGCATTTATAAGTTATTTATTCTATTCATTCAGTGTTCAGGTCTTTTTTTTTTTACAGGCAATGTAAAACATAATAATTTTTCACAAGGGGGATTAAGCTATAAACAAAGAGTAACATTAAGGGAGAAAGAAAATACAGTAATAATAATATCATTACAAACAACTGAATTTAGATCAAGCTTTCTGACATCAAGGCAAAAGGAAAAATATGTTACTTGCATTATGTGATAGAAAGAAATACACCAGGACTTCTCATTATTGCCCTTTTCAATAAAAACTAACTGGCACTAAAATCTATTTGGAAAATGTTATTTATGTTCTCATTTGAGGGGAACCCTTTTTTAATGATGGTATTAGCTTTTTCAGGACTTCCTATGCAGGCACTATGCATTGTTCTAAGCACTGTGCATGTGTCCAGCTCATTTTAATCATCATAACAATTCTGTGAGGTAGGTAACATATTAGGGATTCTATAAAGAGAGAAACTAGGCACAGAAAGGCCATATAACCTTCCCCATCCCATGCAGCTGGTCAGTAGTATATACAGAATTCAAACCCAAGAATTCTGCCTCCAAAATATGTTTCACAATATGCTGTGAAGGTAGTATTTATTTTCAAGTGTTTTTAAGAGATATGATAGCAGATGAATCCACATTATCATTTTATTTCTGGCTGTAATTATAACTAATAATTTCTGAATCTTGCATTTTTAAATAAAAATAGTTTTTACAGAGACAAGTTTGAAAACCTACTTTCAAAAAACTAAAAATTTAGTTTTTAAAAGAAACCCACCAACAGGCATTCATTCATTCATCTATTCAACTGTTTATTCATGGATTCAACAAATACTCACTGAGCACACAATGCGTGCTGATGACACTGTTGGCCCAGGGAAACATGGTTTTGACACTTTAGAACTTTATAATCCTGAAGTAATAATCTGTGAGAGATTGTCAGTAGTTTGCTTTTCTAAAGTAAATGAACAAAATCGTTTCCTTCTCCCCAGAATCTAAACAACTGTAAAGTTGATACACCTGATATTTTAGAGTAATTACCTTGCAAATCATGGCTATTCATGATGCTACCGTCAAAGGTAGTGCAATATGTACAATTATGAAGGAACATTTTAATTCTATTTAGTATGGCCTAAGTGTGTGCATGTTATTAAATTATTTTTAAAAATCTGTGTATGACAGTTTAAGTAATCATCTGCATGTTCAGTCACACTAATATGTTACATTTCTGAGCAAGCTCTGAAGGAAAAAACTCTAAACATAAAACTATACATAAACAGAAGTTCTAAGGACAATTAGTTTGCTAAAAATGTATAAAAGATAATAAATCAAGCTAATGCTTAGACGTGCAAACAAAATTACATTTCATAAACATGTTTTTCTCTTATGAATCATTCCCAAAAGCAAACAAACGTACTCTATAAACTTCTGTTTTAAAATATAAAAAGAGAGAAAACTTCCTAGTATCTCACATTTTTCTTCAGTTATTACTCATTTCTTTATTGCCTTTCCCAGTAAAGTTTCTCTCAAGAGTTGACTATGTTCATCCACTACAGTCAGCATTCCATGGCTACTATTTATTGAAACCACTCCTAGTCAAAGTCACTAATCCTTATCATAATCAATCTTTCAACAGCATTGACATAGTTGAGTCTTCTCCAGCTTTGGCAGACTACACTATTCTATTTCCAGAAAAAGTAATCATTATTAACATTCCTTTTCAGAGATTTCTTAGAAAGGACTTATAAATTTTACTTTTCTTCATCCTCACCTATTTCACTTAAATTGCTATCATCATTTACTTGTAGCAGACCATTAGCTAGTAAATTGGCCTGCCTTCTCTAACATGGGTGTAATCACAGATTATTTTGAGGTCCACTTTTTATTTTTATGTTTCTTTACTTTCTTCATACACAAGGCAAAAACCACTACTTTTAAAACTCTATAAAAAGCCAATGTTTTCTAATAACTCTAATGACAATGAACAAAAATCCCAATTTTTGTAAAACCACACCTCTTCCCCATCTCAATTTATTAATTTAAAAAACAGGTATGAAGTACAAGCAACATAAAAGGAAATGTGCATTCCGTGCTTCAAAAACAAGGTAATATACAATTATGATACAATGTGTTAAGACAGAGTTGATATATAAAAAGTTATATTTTAGCACAAGGAATGCTTTAGAGAAGAGGCAAAATTTAAGAGGAGCTCATAGGGAAATCCAGTGAGAGAAAACCATTCCATTTAAAGAATAGAAAGTGAGCACAAAGATTAGGCACATGAAGTCCAGGTGTTTCCTAGAAACTTGAAAGGAAAAGTGTAAAATACTTGGAAGCTAAGAATAGGAGATGAATGCCACACTACACTTGAATGCTACACTAAAAAGCTGGAGTCCACTGCATACAAGCAATGACTATATTACATGAAAGTCATAATTAGATTTCTGCTATATTTCTGATTTTGTTGTTAAATATAATAATGCTTGCCTTCAAATGAAGTTCTGAAAATAGCATGAGGCACATATAACATGAAAGATGAAATCAGGAAAATGTCTTGAGGGGGAGTGTATTAGTCTGTTTTCACACTGCTATAAAGAAATATCTGAGACTGGGTAATCTATAAAGAAAAGAGGTTTAATTGACTAACAGTTCTGCATGGCTGGGGAGACCTCAGGAAACTTACAATCATGGCAGAAGCCGAAGGGGAAGGAGGGACCTTCTTCACAAGGTGTCAGGAGAGAGAGAAGTAAAGGAGGAAGAGCCCCTTATAAAACCATCAAATCTCATGTGAGAACTCACTATCATGAGAACAGAATGGCGGAACCAATCCTATGATCCAATCACCTCCAACCAGGTCGCTCCCTCAACACCTTACAATTTGAGATGAGATTTGGGTGGAGACACAAAGTCAAAGCCTAACAATATCATTCCACCCATGGACCCTCCCAAAT
This sequence comes from Gorilla gorilla gorilla, assembly GCF_029281585.2. Taxonomy (NCBI): domain Eukaryota; kingdom Metazoa; phylum Chordata; class Mammalia; order Primates; family Hominidae; genus Gorilla; species Gorilla gorilla. The sequence goes on from NC_073230.2 coordinate 51,327,840, forward strand.
CTCAAGTCCCCATATTTCAAAACCAATCATGACTTCCCAAAGTGCTAACCCATTCCAGCATTAACCCAAAAGTCCAAGTCCAAAGTCTCATCTGAGACAAGGCAAGTCCCTTCCATCTATGAGCCTGTAAAATCAAAAACAAGTTAGTTACTTCCAAGATATGATGAAGGTACAGGCATTGAATAAATGCTCCCATTACCAAATGTGAGAAATTGGCCAAAACAAAGGGGCTACAGGCCCCATGCAAGTCTGAAATACAGCAAGGCAGTAACTAAATGTTAAAGCTCCAAAATCTTCTTTGACTCCATGTCTTTCATCCAGGGCATGCTGATGCAAGGGGTGGGCTCCCATGGCCTTGGGCAGCTCTCTCATGAGCTGGTGTTGAGTGTCTATGGGTTTTCCAGGTGTACAGTGCAAGCTGTTGGTGGATCTATCATTCTGGGGCCTGGAGGACAGTGGCCCTCTTCTCACAGCTCCACTAGACAGTGCCCCAGTGAGGACTCTGTGTGGGAGCTCCAACCCCACATTTCCCTTCTGCACTGCCCTAGCAGAGGTTCTCCATGAGGGATCTGCCTTTGCAGCAGACTTCTGCCTAGACATCCAGGCATTTCCATACATCCTCTGAAAGCTAGGTGGAGGTTCGCAAACCTCAATTCTTGACTTTTGTGCACCCACAAGCCCAACACCACGTGGAAGCCACCAAGGCCTGGGGCTTGCACCCTCTGAAGCAACAGCCTGAGCTGTACCTTGGCCCCTTTGAGCCATAGCTGGAGCTGGAGTGGCTGGGATGCAAGACACCAAGTCCTGACACTGCATATAGCAGTAGGGCCCTGGACCCAGCCCATGAAACCATTTTTTCTTCCTAGGCCTCTGGACCTCTGATGAGACAGGCTGCCATGAAGATCTCTGACACGCCCTGGAGACATTTTCTCCATTGTCTTGGCAATTAACATTTGGCTACTCGTTACTTACATAAATTTCTGTATCCAGCTTGCATTCCACCCCCAGAAAATGGGACTTGCTTTTCTACCCTATGGTCAGGCTGCAAATTTTCCAAATTTATGCTCTGCTACCCTTTTAAACAAAAGTTCCAATTTCAAACCATCTCTTTGTGAACACATAAAACTGAATACTTTCAGAATCAACAGGTCACATCTTGAATGCTTTGCTGCTTAGAAACTTCTTCCACCAGATACCCTAAATCATCTCTCTCAAGTTCAAAGTTCCACAGATCTCTAGGGCAGGGGCAAAATTCTGTTAGTCTCTTTACTAAAGCATAGCACGAATAACCTTTATTCCAGTTCCCAACAGGTTCTTCATCTCCATCTAAGACCACCTCAGCCTGGACTTCATTGTCCATATCAATATTAGCATTTTGGTCAAAACCATTCAACGAGTCTCTAGGAAGTCCCAAACTTTCCCACATCTTCCTGTTTTCTTCTGAGCCCTCCAGACTATTCCAGCCTCTGCCCATTACCCAGTTCTAAAGTTGCTTACATGTTTTCAGTTTATCTTTATAGCAGTACTCCGCTATACCGGAACCAATTTGCTGTATTAATCTGTTTTCACACTGCTATAATGAAATACTGGAGAATGGGTAATTTATAAAGGAAAGAGGTTTAATTGACTCACAGTTTAGCATGGCTAGGGAAGCCTCAGAAAACTTACAATCATGGCAGAAAGTGAAGGGGAAGTACGCACCTTCTTCACAAGGTGGCAAGACAGACAGAAGTGAAGGGGTATGAGTCCCTCATAAAGCCATCAGATCTCATGAGAACTCACTACCATGAGAACGGCATCAGGGAAACAGCCCCCATGATCCAACCACCTCTCACCAGGTCCCTCCCTCAATACCCAGAGATTAAAATTCAAGATGAGATTTAGGTGGAGACACAAAGACAAACCATATTGAGAGGAATCCTTAATTTAAAATATCTAAATGTCATGATAGATAGATAGATAGATAGATAGATAGATAGATAGATAGATAGACAGATGCAGTACAAAACAGCAACTTTTATTAGTTATGATTTTGTTTGAAAATAAAATGTTCTGGGCCGGGCGCAGTGGCTCAAGCCTGTAATCCTAGCATTTTGGGAGGGCCGAGGCAGGCGGATCACAGGTCAGGAGATCAAGACCATCCTGGCTAACACAGTGAAACCCCATCTCTATTAAAAAATACAAAAAATTAGCCAGGTGTGGTGGCAAGCGCCTGTAGTCCCAGCTACTCAGGAGGCTGAGGCAGGAGAATGGCGTGAACCCGGGAGGCAGAGCTTGCAGTGATCCCAGATCGCGCCACTGCACTCCAGCCTGGGGGACAGAGTGAGACTCCGTCTCAAAGAAAAAAAAGAAAAGAAAAGAAAATGTTCTGGTGATCTTCACTTTTAGCCTAATATTTAGTCCTAATATAAAAAGCTAGATTTGCCAGCAGAAAATTGTAATTACATTTTTATGAAGTAAACACACATAAGAATATCATTATTATTGCAAGCAACAGAAAGTGAACAAAATAAGGAAAGAAGACAGAATATCACTATCATATACATACAAAAATTGACAAAGAGACTAAAGTCTCCCACTGAAGATTATGTTAGCACTGGAGCAGAAGCCTCTAAGAATACCAAAAACAGAAACAAAACTTACGATTATTTTTAAAAAATAATTTATGTAGTGAACTCTTCTGGTTGAGACTAAGTATCAAAAAAGAATCTTCCTGAAAGATCTCTAAAGATGAATTAAATGATTCATCTTGACTAAAACTTTAAAATCAAGTCTACAATTCTGGAATATGAAAGAGTTTTCATTTTGAACATAGTTGATGAAAGGCAACTTTTTTTTGTGTGTGTGACCGAGTTTCACTCTTGTTGCCCAGGCTGGAGTGCAATGGCACAATCTCAGCTCGCTGCAACCTCTGCCTCCAGGGTTCAAGCTATTCTCCTGCCTCAGCCTCCCAAGTAGCTGGGATTACAGGTATGCGCCACCACGCCCGGCTAATTTTGTATTTTTTAAGTAGAGACAGGGTTTCTCCATGTTGGTCAGACTGTGTCGAACTTCCAACTTCAAGTGATTTGCCCGCCTTAGCCTCCCAAACTGCCGGGATTACAAGTGTGAGCCACTGCACTGGGCCAAAACGCAACTTTTAAACAGAAAATTTCTGGTCAAAGTTTCCTGAAACTTAGGAAAGAACTGACCTGTAGTCATAGTAACAAGCAGCCACCCAGAGCTAGTTCTAAATCTAGTCAATCGATCAATCAATCACCACTGGCCTCGCTCACCAACCAGCATCGGTGTGAGCAGCTTGCTTCTGAAAGACAGCCAATCAGACACAAAATCAATCCACAGGCCAGGAAGTGCTAACCAATCCCCAGCGTTCTCACTCAGATAACCATGTTGCTCCAGATGATGCCAACCCACTTGGATCCGGGAATCGGCCAATCCTTCAAGTCCAGTCCTCTCAAAACCCTATGTAAGATCAGCAGCTGCTCCATCAGAATAGATAGTGCCTGCCTGACCAGCATAGCTCTTACTACAGGAAGCAAAAAATTCCAACTCTGTCTTTTCATTTCAAATACTGAAGGTTCATAATCCCCTGGAAAGAATTTTTGAGTCTATTAAATTTACCACCCTAATTTTTATTTTGTAAATAAAATACCAGTAAAGTTTACAATTACTTTGATTCACTTTACTGTAATTACAACTATCATGATTACCAGTGAAAGAATAAATAGTGAGTAACCACAACATTGGACTTTTCTCCCTAAGTGAAAAATGATTAACATAAAGAATGTAGCTTATTATAAAGCTAGACCTGTTCAGGTAGACCTGACAAGATTTGCAACTAGATTAGATGTGAGGAGTCAGAGAGAGAAAGAGAGATGAGTCAAGAATGATGCTGAGTTTTTTGGGAGAGCAACTGGAAGAGTTGCCATTCACCCAAGTAGGAAAGACTACAAGAGGAGTAGATATGAGGACAGATGTCAGTAGTCCAATGTTGGACCTGACAAGTCTGTGATACCCAACAGCTAACCAAAGAGAGATGTCAAGTAGGCAGGTTGACAGGAGGTCTGGAATTAAGAAGAGAAATCTGAGCTGGAGACATACATTTGGAAATCACTAGCATACACACAGTAGAAAAAGTCATGAGAAAGAAGATCGAGGACAGAGCCCTGGGAAACAACAATGTGCAAAAAGTGAAAGATGAGGAGGAGCAAGAAAAACAGACCATAATGGATGGACTAGAAAGGCAGGTAGAAAAGCCAGATGAGGGAGTGAGGTCCTAAAAGCCGAGTGAAGACACTGTCATGGAGGAGAGTGTCCTCCATTAGGTTGCTGACAGGTTAAATAAAATATTTATTTAATAAAATAAAATAAATATTGCCGACAGGTTAAATAAAATAAGGTGTAAGAAAAAAATGCCTAGATTTATTAGAGAGAAGATTAGTGATAACCTTGAGAAAAACAACTTTGGAGGAGTGCTGGGATTGAAGACTACTGGCATGAAATCAAAAATGAATGGAAAAAAAATTGAGTCCGTGAGTGTAGACAGTTCTTTCAATGACATCACGAGTGTGGATTATCTAATTTTCTTCTTGTTTACCTGTAGTTTTCAAATTTTATATAACAATTACATACTTTATTAAATATTTTTAAGGTTTTAAAAATATATAATAATTTTAAACAATTATATATTTTCAAGGTTTTTAAAACTATACATATATGGCATTTAAAAATGCCAGACTGAAATATATTAAATAATAAATTCATAAAATTATAGCACTAAAAGTCCCCTTGAACATTTCTAGATTGCATAAATTGATTATCATTTTGTTCATGCCTATACATTAAAAACCAAGGAATACTAAAAGTTTCAAGGGGAGTATTTCTTGCTTGATAAATATAAGCCAATTCTAAAACAGTTGATACTCATCAAATATATAAAGTAACTGGTCACAGTAAAATACTATTTTATTAACAGGAATAAAAGGGGACAACTCCAGAAAATAATCTTATTTTATAAAAAAATTTTTTTAAATCATATGAAGTCACTGTTGAAAAATATGGTGAGGTGCATACTGAAATATATTCTCTTTTCAAAGGAAGGATAATGGCATACATGCAGTGTACTTTTACAAAGAGGATTCACTGCATTAGCAGCACCCTCCTTTTAGCACAAGGGTCAGCAATTCAGCACTGTTGGCCAAATACAGCCCACTTCCTTTTTTATAAGTACAGTTTCTTGGAACACAGCCACGCTTATTCACGTTGTAGTCCATAAAGCCAATTAGCCGGGTGTGATGGTGCACACCTGTGGTCCCAGCTAGTAGACAGGTTGAGGTGGGAGGATCCCTGGAGCCCAGGAAGTCAAGGCTGCAGTGAGCCATGATCATGCCACTGGACTCCAGCCTGGCCAATAGAGTGAGACCCTGCCTCAAAAAGGTAAACATAGTCCATAGAGCCTAAAATATTTACTAACTGGCTCTTTGAGGAAAAAGCTGGCCAACTCCTGCTTTAGTAGATCAAAAATCCTTTGATGTATTTTAACAAGTTTTACCCAATACACTAAAATGTTTCTATGGAATATAGATCCTCAGGTGTAATCCCTTGGGAATATTCAGATTCAGGGTCCAATATTTCAGGACTCAGGCACTGAGAACAAAAAGCCAAAATTTAATAACTAACAATCTTGTTGTTAACAAGGTTCAGTGTCTATGTGGCATGTAGCCTCCATTTGCAACACAGCAGATATTACAAGAATTCTGACAAAATTGTCTTCAGATGTGTCGTCAAACTAAATGCTTTAAATACATGTTAATTGTGAAATAATCAGTACACTCTAGATCTAACCTCATTTTTTAAAAAATGGTTGCATACTCCATTATTTTCTGGGTGTGAAAACTGAGCTATTTCCTATTGATAAGGATTTAGACTAGCTCCAACTTTTTGATGTAATAATGCTATAATAAATGTCCTTATTTATAAGTATATATGTAACATATCTATACAAATATCCTTAACATACATATATATCCTTAATATGTTATATATATATGTGTGTGCTTGTGTATTAGCCTTGAGTGTTATGTAGTATAGGTAGTAAGTGTCCTTAACATGTTTGTGTGTGTACACAAGTCATGTTCCTGTAGAGTCTAGCCCTAGAAGTGAAGTTGTTAGGTTAAAGGAATGACATATCTGAAATTTTGATACATGCTACTAAATTAACGTTCAAAATGTATGTACCGACAGTCTATGAAAATGTCTTTTTCAATGAGATCATATCCTTTGAAGCAACATGGATGGAGCTGGAGGCCATTATTTTACGGAAACTAACACAGGAACAGAAATTCGAATACTGCATATTCTCACTCATTAGTGGTGGCTAAACAATGAGAACACAGGGACACAAAGTGGAGAACACAGGGACACAAAGTGGAGAACAACAAACACTGGGGCCTACTTGAGGGTGGAGGGTGGGAGGAGGGAGAGGACCAAAAAACTACCTATCAGGTGTTATGCCTATTATCTGGTTGATGAAGTCATCTGTACCCCAAATCCCCATGATACAGTTTACCTATCTAACAAAACTGCACATATAACCCTGAAGTCAGATGGGGCATGAAATGACATGGCAGAAAAAATAAATGTTCACAAGAAAAGAAAAGAAAATGCCTTTTCCCTCACATTTGCCAATACTGGTTATTATTTTTCAAATAAATTATCAATGATTGGAAAAAGTGGTAACTCATTGTTTGCTGATTGGCATTTTTCTGATTACCAGGCAAGACTGAATATCCCAGTAAAAGTATGAAATTTGTTCAACATGAATATTAGCCCAAATTAAGATTAGTTTTATAGCACGTAAGTATCTCCTGTTAAATGTTGCCATAGGCTTACCTTTGCTACTTCTCATTCTCTGTCCTAGGAAATTGCTGATTTTCAGGTGTTTCACTCTTTCTTTGTGGAATTAGTCCATCAACACCATTGCCAGCAGCATCAGTCAAGTTTTCTGATAATCCCATGTTGTTACTTCCATGCTTCTTCATTTCTCCTTCCTCTTAAGTGGAAGTTTGATATTAGGGGTGATTAATACTTTCTAAATTCTGGGCTGAAAATATAAGAAAATAATTCCTTTAAGCATATACAGAGGTGAGAAAGTAAAGTCAAGGCATCGTCTTTTATGTTTTAACATCGCTGAATGCTTGTATTTTGAAATAACAAGAATAATGACAGACAATACCTCAGAATACAAAAGTGATTCTATGTCTCCCTCTTCTTATCCCAATGTGGATGTCGTATCTATAAAATGTTATTCACAGATATATTCATGAGAACATTTATCACTGTGCATTTCATAATAAATACGTATACAAGTCTGTCTCCATTAATGAAAATTTCAATAAAATAAAAGTAATAACAAAAACACTTTCAGAGGATTGAAGTATAATAGTTTCAGAAAGAAGAAGGTGTTAGAATGAAGAAAGACAGGAAAATTATTTAAAAGATAAATATGACATTTGGGTCTATCTACTTTAATGGTTTTTAATAACAGCATTTAAGCACAGGAAAATTCTCAGAGATATTCACTAACTTACCACTTCTACCATCTTTGTGAACAAAACGTAAATTTGACGTTACTGGTTTGCTCTTGTGGAACACTTTCAATAACATCAATATCATTTTGTCTTTTTGCACTTGCTGATTTAGTTGTTTCTTCCTACGAAAAACAAACCAAAAAGCTCTGGAAAACATTGTATTTATTCACCCACCCACTCAATCAGTCAACCAGCAAGACAACAAACATTCACTGTGTCTGCTGAATCACAGGCAATATCCTGGGAGAAGCTGAAAACATATATGGAAGAGACTCTTCCTTAATATTTGAGTAGGGGTAGAGATATATGGAAACAAACAAAAACAAAACAGTATAGTTCACTAGTTCTAAACTGAAGTTAATAATGGACAGTAAGGGCTCAAAGAAAACAGTGGTCGGTTATACCTGGGAAGTTCCAGAAATGCTGCAAAGATAGGGCCTATTTTGAAAGAAGGACAAAGTGCAGAGAGTGAGGATGTGAAGGGTTTCTAGACAGGGCAGTATGAGCAAAGGTATGAGGCATGAAATGAGAAATGACATGGCAAATGAGGGGTGTTAAAGTAATGCAGGAAAACTGGAACCTAGTCAGAGGGAGTGAGATGGAGAAATAAAATGGGAGAATCAGGCCAAACCACAAAAGATATGTGCCATGCTAGAATGTGAACTTCCCCATCATGTAATGGGGATCCACTCATAAACAGATGAGTTACAGCATCATAAAATATCTTAGAAAGGCCACCCTGGCAGCATTGTAATGATAACTGAACATGGCATGGGATGGGGGAGGGACAAAACTAGACAAGAGTATTTCAAAATGATGGGTCAGAGTGAATTATAGCAGTGAGATATGAAAAATGGTAAGCAGGTGGAAAAAGTATAACTTGTGAGTGACTGGATTGGTGATTTGAGGGAGTGCTGGAATGCAAGATTTTTCCTGTTTCAATGTTTCACTTCTAGTTACTAGATGTTACTTCCTAGGATGGGAAAATCAGATGACAGAGCAGATTACAAAAAGTCAGGAGAAGGTCAAGGACAATGTCTTCAGTGTGGGACAAGTCAAATTGAGGCACTCAGGGTGTAGGAGTGGGTGACCTTACTTGGGAAAAGCATATGGTGTTAAGAAAAGAAATATTTGTAAAATATACTGCACTGGTAGAATTAACTCATGAAAACCTATATACAAGTCTGAAATTTTGGAAATGGAAAGAAGAGGAGGGAAATAACATGAGATTCAATTTCTCAATTACATATTTCTTTTTTTTTTTTTTGAGAGTTTTGTCCTTCATGTTTTATGGAATAAAAAGTTTGGCCTTTTTATTGCATGAAACTAAAATTGGGAAAGGTAGGGGGCGTGGATGGGGTGGGAGGGGGTTTAGGGGAGCAGGGAGATGCCCTCCCCACCAGCTCCTGGATAATAACACCTCACTTCTTGCATAATTTCTGGCATCTTCCCGCCTGCAATGCCGGCTCTCTCAGCGTCTCGGAGAAGGGGGGATCACACACTCATCGTCATGCTTGGAGAATAATTGTCGTTCTGAAAGGAGTGGAGGAAGTTCCCTCCTAGCTCGCCGTCATCTCGAGGGGTGCCTGGAGGATTGCTAATGCCACTTATGTTGTTAGGAGAATTTTTTGGAAGTCCGTCTATGTCGCCTGACCCTAATGATCCATTCATGTGGTGTGGCTCCATGCCACCCATGCCGCCCATCGGACCGTCCAAGCCGGGACCCATCGGGAAGTTGGACCTGCCGCCAGGTCATTGTGTAGATGTTGTCACTGGAATTTGTTGAATCTGCGGGACTGGGCATAATGGGTGTTCCTGGAGGGCCGCCACCACCGGGGGTCCCACATAGGTACCAGGTGATGAGGAGGAGTATGGAATTGAGTTAGCACTGTTAGGATTGGGCCAGGGTCTGCCAGCTCCCGGGCCCATGTTAATCCCGGGCATGGCGGGCCGAGGGAGTTGGGTGGTGGTCTCATGCCGCTGCCGTAATTCTGTGGGCCGGGACCCATGGGCCCCATGCCTCGGGGAGGGTTCATTCTCTGCATTGATCCTCCCATGTTGGGGTGGCCTTGTTGTCGTGTGGGATCCATAGAATTGGGCAGCAATGGCTGTGTCCCAGGAACTCCTCCCGGAGGCTGGTTTCCCATTCTGATCGGGGGCCCGGGGCCGCCTACGTATCGCGGTGACATAAAAGGCTGACTGTGGGGTCCTATCATGCTGCTAGGATTGTGAGGTGGAGGCTGTGCGTGCGGCGAGGGCTGTGACCCCGGAAGACCCTGAAAGAAACCTGGCGGGATGGGGCATCCCATCGTTGGGGGGAATGTTGCCAAGCACGGGGCTCCGGGCAGCTGCTGCACTATAATCATGAAAGGCTTTTGCTTCACTTGAATGTTCACAAGTGTCTCTCCTTTCAGGAGCTGCACAGTAAAGGTCCCCAAATACACACCACCACGAGTGCAAAAACCCAGGCGGTTCTCCCAACGTGATGTTTTTTTCCCATCGAATCTCCGATAAGAAGGTCTCTGCAGATTTCTGTACTCTTACGTGCAGTAAATATTCGTAGACGTATAAAGCTAACTTTTCCCAAGCCTGCCCATCCGAGGGCACCGCCGAGCCTCTGCCTTTGGCAAACATGGTTTGCAGGGAAGAGGGCGCCGAGCCTCGCTGCCGCCGCCGCCGCTACCGCTCCGGCTCTCCCGCGCTGCTCCTCGCTCCCGACCCCCTCCCCGGCGCTCGCTGGCGCTCTCCTCGCCGCGCTCCCCTCCCTCCCCCTCTGGCGCTGGCTCCGCGCTCTTTCCAGCTGTCAAAGCGTCAGCCCGGGCCGCGGCCCCATCGCCCTGGAACTCCTTCGGCGCCGGCTCGGCCTGGGGGTGCCGCCGCCGCCCGCACGGCCGCCCTCTCTCCGCTCGCTCGCGCGCCCGCCCGGCTCCGCCTGCGCCGCCCTCTGCGCCTCCAGCACCACCACCACCACCGCCGCCGCCGCCGCCGCCGGTCTCTCAATTACATAGTTCAACATTTGTTTCAAGGATATAAAATATACTTGTTTTAATATATGCTAATATTTTTGGAATATTATGGTCGTATACATTTTATATTGAATGAAAAGATTTCATTCTAAGACCTCAATTCAAAATTCTGCAAGAACACTCCTTTTTAAAAATTAATTTTTAAAGTTTTACATTGTAAGAGAGAAAAGCTTTTGTCATTATAGAATTATGAGGCATTTTTAGGTACTACTACGATGTAAGAAAGAAATGTAAATCCTATTTTCAAAATCAAATGGTTTTCTCATTCCCCTGTAAACATACTAACAGTTCTAATTTCCCATTGACACCATATAGAATGGTAGTTAAAAGTTGGAGAAAGGATCTAGTACAAAAAAACAAAGCTATGATTATCCTGATTGATGCTTTAAAAGTTTTTATATACATCAATCATTGTCAAGCAGGACCCAAAGGAAAATCATCAAGTATGCTAACGTACATGGGGAAATACAGATATATAACAGAGATTTTTGTTCATAATATATGCCTAATAATACTCTACAATTAGTTTGCTGTAAATATTTCTCTAAGAGCTTAATTTTATACCATAAAACAATACATTCAAGTATTTAAACATGGTCATCTACAACTACCTGAAAGATGGACCATTATTACTATAGAGAGGGAGAGAGAAATGGAAAAAGAAATGTTCCATAAACTTTCCACTTGGAGAAATAATTAGTAATCATAATTCTAAAGAGTAATCTATGGCTTGAAAAGATATATTTAGTAGAACATGGGTTGGGGTTTAAAAAGTTTAAAAATTTTAAATCTAAAATCCTAACCTAAGCTTATAGTTGGACGATACTGCAAAGTGTACTGTAACCCTCTTTCCTATTTGATGGCATATTTTTCTTATTTATGACATATTTTCCCAATATAACTCATCTGAATTTATACATCCTAAACATTGAAAGGGACTATACATTTAAGCCATACTTTAGAAATGCCATAGATTTAATTATTAGGTATGTATCTCATGTTAATTGTAACATTCCATTATATAGAAATCCTTTTGTCTGTTCAAGTATTCACATTACAAAATATTAAAATGCTTCTTACAGGCAAGACTTTATTTCTACCTACTCCAGGATATAAACAGGAGTGTTTCCTAACCTCCAGTAGCTTATACTAATGCAGGGGCTTTAAAGTGATTATTTAAATAACTAAATACAGAGACTTATTACATTTGGAGTTTTTAAATGTGATACAAAGATTTTGAGTGTAAATCTGTAACAAGTATGATGCAAAAAACTTCTGAAATCAAAGCCTTACCCTATGGTTATTAAGAGTCTCTGCTTCTAGAACTGGTTGTTATTTTGGGCAAAGCATGTCCTAGCCCATTAGTCCAAATTCTTCAATTTGAAGAGTTTTAAGTATGTTCTTAATTAAGTGACTTAGAAAACACAATGGAATCCCTTTATAATGTACATTTGGAGAAAGAAAATTTACATTTCTAAATTTCCACAATTTTTTTTTATATGAGAGAAGCAGTGTTGCTATGTTGGCCAATTTGGTCTCAAATTCCTTGGCTCAAAAAATCCTCCCACCTAAAACTCCCAAGTAGCTGAGATTGCAGGCACGTACCACAATACTCAACTAAATTTTCACAATTTCTAGTATTAGTCTAATTACAGAACCAAGGATAGAAATAGGGAAAGAGTGCTATCCTAAGAAGTATATGATACCAAAATATTAACTGTCCAAAATAAAAAGAAACTATATGCTATCTGCTGTACAGTTTTGGAACTAAAATGCACCAGGGAGAGTCCATGATTACTATGATAAGAATTTATTTAGGCATAAGTATTATAAAAGTCATGTTAGTATGAATTTAAAAGTCACAGAAAGCATACTCATCCAAATAAACCCTGACCACATTTCAAATTTCCTCTATTGTGAGAAAGCTTAGCCAAATATAATTTTTCTGTCACAATATAATCATTTTCCAGCACATTCCTTTTCTCACCCACACACCCTCTTAGTATTTAACAATCTATTATTTACCAAAGTACAATTTTTACAAATTCAATTATTCATATTTCTTTAAAATACTTTTTTGTAACCAACTTTCCATTACAAACATAAAACAATGACAGGTTGACCACTGCTAAATTTTAAGAGTAAATTATATAGAAAACTAGATTCATAATGAGAAAATTAATTTCACATGTGAGCACTTTACCTTGATATCACAATCACGGTCTTCGACTTAGCTGATGTAGGCTGTAAATCATTGATCGCCTGTTTGCCGGAAAGCCTTTAGAGCAAAAATATACAACAAAAATGAGTGTGTTCATTTCTTTAAAAAAGTAATTTGCAGGTCCATACCTGAGTGTCACCTCCAAAAAAACAGAAATAGAAACAAATCTGGTGAGAGACCAGCTATCTGTATATTAATGTTGCTTAAGAAAATTAAAATTTGGCCTCTGTTGTAGATTTTAGTTACTTATTTCTATTTCCACCTCTCCCAACCTATGAAATAGTCAAGACCCACGCGTAGTTCCATAACAAATCATGGCAGCCAATACACTGGCATAGTCTGAGAATAATTTGTCTTCACAAATTGTATGTCCTACAGGCTGAGCTGAAAATCCAATTAATTGCTGACATAATTTTTAATACCTGAACTGGAACAAACCTGATAATCTAAAACAAGGTAGAAAAATATAGAGTCTCCTCTTCTTCATTTATTTCTGGTTCAAAGACTAATCTCTGTCACTCAAAAATGGCAGCCTGGGTTCTTCAGCATGGAAATCACTTAAGAAGGCCTCAGTGCGGGCCAGGTGCGGTGGCTCACGCCTGTAATCCCAGCACTTTGGGAGGCCGAGACGGGTGGATCACGAGGTCAGGAGATCGAGATAACCCCCGTCTCTACTAAAAATACCAAAAAACTAGCTGGGCATACTCGGGAGGCTGAGGCAGGAGAATGGCGGAGCTTGCAGTGAGTGGAGCTTGCAGTGAGCCGAGATCGCGCCACTGCACTCTAGCCTGGGCGGGAGGCAGAGCTTGCAGTGAGCCGAGATCGCGCCACTGCACTCCAGCCTTGGCGACAGAGTGATACTCCGTCTCCAAAAAAAAAGAAGGCCTCAGTGCTTACCTTTACCTTGAAACATTTGAAATAATTGAAAGCTAAATATATGAAAGTCAGAGGACAAATGTCTATGTTGTTATTAAAATATTCTTCTCAGAAATATTGAAACATTAAAAATTAGAAAATCCTAGTATTTTCCCTATATAGGTCCTGTCCTATTCAGGTTCACATAAACTAGCAAGCCCTTAACAACCTTTATAGGCACTCAGATACCTAAAGAGAAGGACTGCTGAAAAAACACAGTCCTGGTAGTTGTACAGCTCTATGTCCCTAACTATTAAGTACTATCTAAATATCTTCCTTCCTTTTAGATTCCTCTTCTGCAAGATTCTATGGCAGTCTCCAACCTTTAAATCTTCAGCCAATGGAAGCACAAATTCCTAAAAGCATGGGCTCAAATAACCAAGAGTAGGAGCTATTTCCTTGCTCCCGGAAAACAAGCTAAATGCAGTCTGTTATCTGTCCCCAGCAGGTAACAGATTCAACTACCCAACTGAAGCTCCATGACTGATTTGACAGCCAATCCTACCCCTGCCCTAGTCTGCATGGACATGGGAAAAAGTCGGTAGACTGGAAAAAGAAATAGAGGTGAGGGGACACTTGCCCTGGGCCACAGATCTGTCAAGTACAGCAAACTCTAGTCCCCTAGTACTTAAGGGGCTCTGAGCCACTCCTCTGCAAGTTGCAATGAAAGTAGATGATACGGCAGTCTTATCTGCTGTGCAGACTCTTCACAGTGACTCAAATTCTTTTACCATCATTCAATAGAAACTCTGAAGTTTGTCAGCTGCTCCAATTAAACAACCAAAAAAGCAGCCACTCGTTTGCAACTTCCTTGAACCTCTTATTTTAATACGCCTTTCTAGATAACTGCCAACATCCTGTGCCCTTTCTTTCTAAAATCTATCAAACTTGTCATAAACCCCAATATTCTGACCTCTTTTCTAAAATCCTTATTCCTACCTAACTCAGTGTTCTCTTCAAACTAGGCCTTCCCCTACTCCTTTCATTCCTATCCTCTTCCATTGGGTTCATCAGTTGATTCCATTCTTTTCCTCTTCCACTGTGTTCACTACTCCCACCTTCCCTTTCTATTATTAAAATGCACACTGACAGGATGATGAAGGGAGAGGACTGGGCTTTCAAAGGAGTTCAAATCTCATTTCCCCCACTTCCTGTATCCAAATAAGTCACTTTAACCTCCTTAAGTTTCAGGTTCTCCATCTGAATAACCACTTGACCAGAATGTTAAACATAGGTTTAAGTACTAGAGGTTATTTTGATTAGCCACTAAGATTCCTTAAAATTCTGAAATTCTACGTGCTTTTGATTCTGTCTACAGAAAAAAAAAAAGGAACACTTAGCTGGCAGAAATGGAAAAAATAATAGAACAAAAGACACCCCAAGAAAAGTGAAGAAGAAAGTTAAAAACTCAAGAGAAGATTATAAAAACTAATGGAAGAAGAAAAAAGTCTCTAGGGAAAAAAGCTTCATGGAACTAGGCAGAGTAAACTAATGGGAAAATTAAACCGGGAAGTCTAAGTACAGAAATCACCTAGACATAGATGATAAACATAATTAACATGACACAGATATGTAAATATGGATATGTAACATAACATGGATATGTAGATATCTTTCACTTAAAATAAAATAATTCTTCCAATAAGTCTCTAAAACTTGCCTGGTCTTGCTTATGTAAAACCTAAGGTTCTGTGGCCGTAGCTAAATGAGATCTGCCCTAAAACCTTCGATGGTAAAAACAAGTTGCTGGTTAGCACTGAAATTGCCAAAACTATATAGGACAAACTCTTGCACTAATCAGACTTCTAAAGAAAAGTGTAAATCAGAGTTAATGTATAACTAAATGTGACTTTCTGAATTAATCTGATTTGGACCTGTACCTTGATCCCAGAGATACACAGGTCTATCAGGTCTCTACTCTTGTTCTATGAGTCAGCTAATTGTTAATTATAGGATCAGGGGCCAATTAACCTCTCTGAACCGCAGTTGCCTGATTAGTAAAAAGTAGGTTGTAATTGCACAGACACTTTGCAAAGCTGTTGTGATGACCATATGGAATGAGTTAGGCACATAATATGATGTGTCATTTTGAGTGCACAACAGGGTGCAACAATCAACAGTTGTTCATTTCTTTTCCTTCTATTCCCTTAGTTAACAGATAAATATTTAAAATCTGTAAATCCTACCTGATTACAGAGTCTTCAGAACTCCCATCCACTGTTAAAGAAAAAAGTAAAATACCTTTTAAATCAACAATAGAAACACATAGAATACTTAAAGCATAAAAGTGCCTGGTAGGCTGAGGCTGAAGGATCACTTGAGGAGCCCCGAAGTTTGACAACGGGCTGGACAACAGAGCAAAACTCTACCTTTATTTTTAAAAAACCGTGCACACTTTTCTGCATGCTTTAGACTTTGTTTTTTAAAAAGGCATAAGACTGATGCTTTGTTACAAAGTATTCCTTTGGGACCATACCTGGAGATTATACTAGAATATTAATTATACTACTGGTAGGAAATTAATGCATTAAGAACTCTTACTGCCCCTCCTTTGCATCTATGAAATGCAAGGAAGAATGGGAATTATCAAAATGTGGTCCTTAAAAGGAACTGCTGTGTACAATTATAATCCTAAATGAACCCTATCAGTCTCACTGGTATCAATAACAAAATCTGTATCATAAGCTAACAGTGTCAAACGTAGCATGATTTCTGGACTAATGGACTAGGAGCAGTTAGAAGGCATGCACAGTAACACCCCCTTACCCATTTTATGTGTGGAAAAAAAAAATGACCACAATGTATTTTTTCTCTGCTCTCAAAGTACAACAATAACAAACACAGAAGACTTCTGTGACCAAATGAGGGGAAGACTTTTCCGCACCAACAAGCAATGAATCAATCCTGCAGCAGACACCAGCTGGGGGTCCTCTAAATCAATTCCTCACAAGTTGAGGGTGCAGTCCCCAAGGCTGCCCCCTCCCCTCACCAGTCACAATTCTGGACCTCCAGAATGACTAACTTCAAGCTATGGTTCCCATGACCTCTCCTTGGGTTTCATTAATTTGCTAGAGCAGCTCACAAAACTTAGAGAAGCAAAAAAATTTGCATTTCCTGGCTATTACAAAGAATGTTACCAAGAGTTGCACAGGGCCAGGTTTGGGGAAGGGGTGTAGAGTTTCATAACCTTAGAGGGTGCACCACCTTCCAGAAACCTCCATTTATTCAGGTATCTGGAAGCTCCCTGAACCCAATCCTCTTGGGTTTGTATGAAAGCTTCATTCCACAGGAATGGCTGATTAAATCACTGGTCATCAGTGATCAGCTTAATCTTCAATTCCTCTCCCCTCCCAGGAGGCTGGAAGTTCCAATCCTCTGATTGTGCCTTAATCTTTCCAGTGACCAGCCCCTATCCTGAAGCTGCTTAGCCATCAGTCAATCATTAGCATACAAAAATACATCACTTTGGAGATTCTAAGGATTTTAGGAGTTGTATGCCATGAAATGGAATTGTTAAAGCGAACTAAATGTGACCTGAGAAGGACTCCTTACTTCTGTATTTGAGTCCTTGTGGATGAACCGGAACCTAGCTTAATAGGTAGACAAGATTAAAAACCTAATTTAGGAGTATGCGCCTGTAACAATAACTGAGTCTTGGCCAATCCCAGCAGCCATACCTCAACCATTCATACACCGCTGAGTGTTTGAACTGTGTTCAAACAAGGCAAACACCAACCTGTAACCAATCCAGCTGTTCTGTACTGGACATCATTTCCTCTTTTTTTTTTTTTGCCTATAAATCTTCTTCTACCATGTGACTGTGCTGGAGTCTCAGTGAATCTGCCATGATTCTGGGGGCTGCTGGATTCACGAATTGTTCATTGTTCAATTAAATTCCTTTAAATTTAATTCAGCTGAAGTTTTTCTTTTAACAGAGTTGAAGACCAAATATGTATTTCACGGTATCACATCTGTGGTTTTGCTTTCTGTGGTTTCAGTTACCCATAGTCAGTCATGATCCATAAATATTAAATGAAAAGTTTGGAAATAATAAGTTTTAAGTTGCATGCCGTTCTGAGTAGTGTAAAATCTTCAGCCATCTCAATCCATCCCAGCCAGGGCATGAATCATCATTTTGTCTAGTGCATCTACATTGTATATGCTATCTAACCGTTAGTCATTGGCAGGTCTTCTCCTGACATCCAACCATCAGTATTATCAAGGCTTAATAATCCAGGATCACCCAAAGCAGATAATCCTTCTCCTGAAGGTCAATAGTAGCCTAGCACTACATCACAATGCCTATGCCATCTTATTACAGAGGCACTGTATCACCACACATCATCAACAGAATAAGGGTGAGTACAGTGCAAGAAAATATTTCAAGGAACCATATTCACAAAACTTATTATAGTATATTGTTATGATTGTTCTATTTTATTATCTATTGTTAAGTTCATACTGTGCCTAATTTATAAATCAAGCTTTATTATAGACATGTGTGTATAGGAAAAAACATTGCACATATAGGGCTTGGTACTATCCACAGTTTCAGGCATTTGCTGGGGGTTTTGGGATGTATCCCCTGTGGATAAGGGAAGACAACTGGACTTATTTTGTTGTGACACAACAAAGCTTCTCCAGTTCTTCAGTTAAAACTGTTCAGTTTAGAATAAAACATCCTGTCACGAGGAAGCTAGGTCCATGGGCACTGTACTATGTTTTATGGCAAAACATAGGAAACAGACCAGGGACAAAGATTCTTGCAAAGACTTTTCAGTTGCCAGTGGAGAAGATCTCAAGGGAGATCACTGTACTCACTATTGCTAATACTCTTCTGGGGAAAATGCTGGTTAAGTTTGCTTAGTTCTGGCTATTTTCTCTGCCCTATGTATGCCACAAACAAGGCTCAAATTTGCCTGCCATTTCACTCCTATGGAAAAGAACCACTGGAAAGATCATTCCCTTAAGAGCTTATCCACTCACTCAGAAGCATACCACTTATTCAGAGAGAAGCTTAAGAAGAAACACTGAAGAGGTGGTGGCAAGTTGCCAGGGAGTACTATCTGATGTGAAAAATATATATGAACAGAACTATCAACTCACTCAAGCTACTAGAATGTGCCAACAGTTGTCACTCTCTCCAGTGGAAGAAAAAAGTTCTTTTGCACTTCATGTAAAGCAAACACTGTGACTCTCTGGGCATTTCTCATGACAGAGAATCTAGTTGTAGGTGAGCCATGTCGTAATAATATAGACTATTTTCAAACTCGTATCTCAAAGGAAGATAATCAGTGAGGAATATATTTATCCACCTGTAGTATTCACTGCCTAGTCTTATTTTCAACTGCAAGGCATGAAGGTTTTATAAAGTATGAACTCTTAAGATTGTCCCTTTTCATTCATAGAAAGTCTATCTGGACCCACCTCATAGAGCAGGATGGTCTGTAGTGCTGCATGATGTCATTTTTGTCAACCCTATTATGTGGCAAGTGACTATAGAAATCATGCTTTCTCAGTATGGAAAACACATATCATCATATTCTACGACGATGAACAAAACAAAAAGAAAACAAAAGGACAAAAAACATCTTCAATGACTACTGCAATTACCATGGAATTTTAATTTTTTAATATTCAAATAGTTATCCACTTTATTATTCCAATACAGTGGAATTCCAGACTAGTCCGGAAAAAGCAAACTATGGAGACAGCAAAAAGATCAGTGGTTGCCAGGGGTTAGTTGGGGGGAGAGATGAAAAGGCACAGTACAGAGGATTTTTAGGGCCATAAGATGATTGTGTCTAGGATACTTACAAGGGTAGAAACATGTCATTATAGATTTCTCCAAGTCTAGAGAATGTACAACACCAAGAGCGAAACCTAATGTAAACTATGGACTTTGGGTGATGTGTCAATGTAGGCTCATCAATAACTCTAGTGAACTTTGGTGGAGGACATTGATAATGGGGGAGGCTGTGCATATGTGGGGGTCCATGGAGTATTTGGAAAACCTCTACCTTCCTCTCAATTTTGCTGTGAACATCAACTGCTCTAAAAAGTAAAGATTAATTTTAAAAAAGATATTCACTGAATTTGCTATTACTCTATATTATGAAAAGATATAGTCACCCTGAAAATTGCAAATCACTAAAGGTCAAAGAATTAATAACAGAATATGGATATTATCTCCCAAACTGAATTATATAGAGCATGTATAGCTAATAATTTTAACTGTATACTTAAGCAAAAAATAATTGATAAAAATTATTAAATATTTTATCTTATTTTATAATTATAAACAGGGATTTAACACTGAATCAAAACAGGTCCATTCATGTAATTAAAAGACCATTTTTACTGTAATTTAAAATCAGAAATTAGTATGCTTATTTAACAATTTTACTGAAAGGTTAATCAGATAAGAAACACAGATTATGATTATCTAATATTGCCATAGCAATTCATATAAAAATACCTGTAAAATATCCACCAAACGTCAAAACCATAAGCATCATTACAACTTAGTATGAGTGATGCAACTGAAAACAGTACCGTGTTATGTCATTATATTATTATTTGCTATTAAAATAAAATACTAAGAACCCCCCCCAAATTACATCAGGGCCATAGCTGTTGTGTAGTAAAGGTTTCATACAGGAGGCAGGAGACTACCATCCTGAGAAAGGCCAGCTTACAAGACTGGCCCTTGGCTGGTGTTTGGGACCTTGGATTTGGGAGGACCGCCACCATTCCGTAACTAAGAAGAGTGGCTCACTGTGCCTAAATGGCTTGTACAAACAATGTGGTATAATCTGCGCAGTTGCTTTTCTACTGGGAGCCCGGTATTTTGGTACTGTGAAAGAGAGGATGCCTATGTGACTAGGCTCCACTAAAAAACAAAACAAAACAAATCACAATACGTGGATACTTGAGTCTCTAATGAGACTCTGGTACTGGTAGACAACATTGCACATGTGTTATCAAAATTTGAGGCTGGGGGAATTAGGCACATCCCAGGTGTGCTTTATTCAGGTAACTGGAATAATTGTTGAAAAAATGATACTATTAATATATCTAATATAGTCATTATAGTCATCTAATATAGCCATTAGATAGTATGTTACTGTACTACTAATCACAGAGTTTTTTTTGTTTTGTTTTTTTGAGACGGAGTCTCACTCTGTCACCCAGGCTGGAGTGTGGAGTGCAGTGGCACGATCTCAGCTCACTACAAGCTCCGCCTCTTGGGTTCACGCCATTCTCCTGCCTCAGCCTCCCGAGTAGCTGGGACTACAGGCGCCTGCCACCACGCCCGGCTAATTTTTTGTATTTTTAATAGAGACGGGGTTTCACCGTGTTAGCTAGGATGGTCTCGATCTCCTGACCTCGTGATCCACCTGCCTCGGCCTCCCAAAGTGCTGGGATTACAGGCGTGAGCCACTGCGCCCACCCTAATCATAGAGTTCTATTTGCTTTTGAACTTTTTCTTAATTTCTTATAAAACTAGAAACAAGATTCACCTATTAAAAGCTGTTCTTGATAGAACAAGTCCAAAAGTCAAAAAAATTGCACGCAAAATGTAGGATGAGTTATCCACTGATCCTCCATTAACGATCAACAAAACTTTTAACTTATTTGGGGTGGGGAAGGAAGTTATCTTACATACAGATGGTTAAAAGTGTGCCAATCCAATTGACTACATGTTCTAGTTAAATCACAGATTACCAATTTCTTAAGAAATGTAATACCAGAAAAGCATTTCACATTTAAACTATGTCAGATAAAATTATTTCTATCTGACCATACAGAGGACACTTAAATCTTGGCAGACCATCATGGGTGACACTGTCACTGTGGTCCACATATAAAGAAGTTTATTTAGCATTACAAATGAATAAATACCAGATATACTTTAGGACAGACAGCCAATTCTTTTAAAAGGAAATAACACATATTTGTCAAACATACATACATTTCTCTTATACTATTAAAAGTGTGTTCTAAGAGTATTTTCTTTAGAGATGAAATTCAAAACAAAGTAGTAAAAGCAGAGATATCACAGGAGGGTAAATTAAAAGGAAATGAAAAGGAAAAGGGAGGAATCAGGTGCTGAATTCCCTACTGATGTCACCAGAATTCCCCAAAACACTGACAACTAATATATTCAGCATATCTTATGTTTTTCTCTGTGATATTATATTAATTTTATGCAATAAAATATTTAAAGATGTCAGTTTCTCCACACTGCTGGTCTGTAAACTATTTCTGATCAAAACTTGAAATTCTGTTGAAACACGGCTGTATTACAATGATTCCATGTCAGAGAAAGGGTATGTGCATCTGAGAATGGCTTCCAGTCATTGCTGCTGGATTTTTGTTTGGAAACACATCCAGAAGAGCGTATCAAGAACATGAGTGCTAAAAAATTATTTCCACAAAAACCAGGTGAGAAAGACCACACTTTTCCTGATACATGACCTTTAGATTTTAAAAATTCTGGAAAAATGTTGGCATGTGAACTCACCAGTCTAGTTACAGAAAAGTTAGGTAGGATCTTATTAGGTGGATTCCTCCATATTTGAACACCAGAAGTACCAATCATATAAATAGTAGACCTTACAACTCTAAAATTGTTCATTTGATAAAGGTACCATCAAGAGATTTTAAAAGGTCAATTCAATTTACTTTTTAGTAATCTTGTTTGAATCAATATTCCCTCCTTGAAATTCTCACATTTTAAACAATTTTTTGTAACATTTCTCTCCTACTTTTTCTTTCTCTACCCACTGCTCAGTCTTCTTTACTAACTTCTTTTCCTCTGAGAAATGTTCCTATTCCCAGGTGGTTTCTGCTGATTCTACATCTTTCCCACTGTGGACAAACTCCTTCAGACCTATGATTTTGCATAATAATTACAATAAGATTATTCAAAGTCTGCATCTCCACTCTCAAGCTTTATCCAGGTATAAATGCCAATTATCCAATTACCTATTAAAAATATACCATATGGATATTCCATTGAACTTGACATGCATAGAAAAAAATTAGTCATTCCTGCCGACCTGCTGCTCTTTGCTCTTCTGTATTCACCAGAAAATTTCCTACTCCTTCCTCATGTGCAGGTTAAATGCTAGCGTATAACCTGGAAACCTGTGAATCATCTGAGATTTCTCCCTATCTCACAAACTTTTCACATTCAGTAATCACTAAATCATATTGATTATACCTCTCTTTTGCCTCTGCTTTATATTCCCACTGCCACTGGGAATATAAACATTTACAAAATATTTATATTTTATTTTTATATTTCCGAGTTAAACATGGGCTCTTAACTGATGGCTTTTATTTTAAAAACTCCCACCAACTATTAACATTTTTTCTTTTTTTTTTTTTTTTTTTTGAGACAGAGTCTCGCTCTGTCACCAAGTCTGGGGTGCAGTGGCATAATCTTGGCTCACTGCAACTTCTGCCTTCCAGTTTAAGTGATTCTTTCACCTCAGCCTCCCAAGTAGCTGGAACTGCAGGCGTGTGCCACCATGCCCAGCTAATTTTTGTATTTTTAGTAGAGACAGTGTTTTGCTATGTTGCCCAGGCTGGTCTCGAATTTCTGGGCTCAAGTGATCTGCCCACCTCGGCCTCCCAAAGGGCTGGGATTACAGGCATGAGCCACCACACCCGGCCTGTTTTATCTTACATGAAAAAAAATTTAAGCAAAACAAATGAAAGAAGCCTAACACCAAGAAGAAGACCAACATTTTAAAATAACTGAGATTCCCAACTGTATTTCACCAAGAGTGGGTGAAAACCTCATAACAAACTGATACTAGTCCAAGGATATGTGACAAGAAAACTATAGCTGACTACTGCAAAAAGCCTCTTTGTCTCCTAGTTTCTTTACAGGGTTACCTTCCATCAGTCCTCTGTGAGGGGTCAGCAAAGTATAGGCCATAGGCCAAATCCAGTGTGCCTTATCGTTTTGTAAATAAAGTTTTATTGGAGCTCAGTCATGCCTGTTTTTTTACATATTATCCATGGTTGCTTTCACACTATGATGGCAGGGTTAAATAGATATGACAGAGACCACATGGTCTAAAATATTTCCCACCCCTTCCTTTACAGAAAAAGCTTGTCAACTCCTGTTTTACATGATAATCAGAATGCCTTAATACTCAAATTTAATCTTATGACTCCCCTGCTCAAAATTCTCCAGTGTGCCCCTACAGCAAACATTGCTGACTCCCTAACCAACAGCCATTCCTTATTCTTCCTTGTAGAAGAAACACAAGTCTGTTTGGATATTTATCATCCCAATCCCCCTTTCCCCAGCTTCAAAAAGAGAAATGATTATTCTAAACTAATCACATAATTACATTTGCTTTCCCAGTGCCTGGTTTAGGGATGAGCATGTGGTATGACCCAGCAAATACAATGTTACAGAAGGTCTACTGCTTGCTTCTAAGTTTTCTCCCTATTTAAAAGAAACATGTGAAGGAAAACAGCTCTTGTGATGTTGTGTTATGAGAACAGGATGTTTGGAGCTGTTGTGGATTAGCCAACCATGAAAGGAAACATGGATAAAACACTGCCAACAGCACAGCTGAAAGAGGGACAAGTGGGATTCTAGGATATAATTGAACAACCAAAACAACTCTGGTTCCTACTCTTTTAGTCACTGGTCTTCTAGTATTTGCAGTTTAAAGCATTCCCGCTGGTAAAATGCCTATGGCCCACAGGATAAGATCTACTCATTTCTGTAGAATCAAAAAGTCTGTCATAAACTTGCCTCAGCAAAGTAGTCACCTTGTTCCCAACCTCTCACATCTCACACTATTTGTACTAGCAAAAGTAAACTGCTCATAAACCCTGCAAAGTTCACTCAAGGGTCTTACTTTCTTCACTTGCCCCTTCTCCTGCTAAACACGCAATCTAGTTATCTGTTCCTTCTGCCAAACACATAATCTTGTTAGATGTTCCTCCTGCCAAACATCATTCTTCTGTTCTTTTAATTAGAAAAATTCTACTCCCACTGCATGCTTACCTTAAATCCTTCCTACTTTCTTAAAGCTTTCATTCCTCATCACATACTTAAAGTGTCTGGCACATATTTAATATAATAAATTTAAATCATAATTATAAGCTTCCAGTGGGTATCTATCACAAAGTAAGCACTGAATAAATTAGCAAAATAATAAAAATGATAATGATAATAGACGATAACAAGCTCCTGACTGTATTTTTAATTGTTTGGGTTCTGAGGCATTAGAAAAATGCTTAGCATCTAAAAGATGTGATAGCTATCTGTTAAGTGGACAAGTGAGAAAGTGAATAAAAGGTTTTCTTCGAAAATTCTGTTGAAACAACACAAAAATTAACTAGAGAGAGCTCTAGTCCATTATGAGCAACTTAATGATCAAAACTATGTCTATTCCACCTCTGTCTCCTGAAACTTACAAAACCTAACTTACAGAAGCTCTTTGATAAATACGTACTAAATCAAAGGTGTCCTCATACAGTTTGGATTGTACAATGTATTAGATGTCCATATCCAGGTAGCATAGTAGCATTTTTGTCCTTGTAAAACATTTTTGTACTTTTATTATAATCTGCTGAGCCTAGAGTTGGGCAATTTGCCTATTTATTATGATAATCTTTTGGCTAATAGTAGCAGAGCATATTGTTCTAACAAAATTACTGTTATGATGATTAACTGGCAGGTAGAAAACACATCTTTTTCCAACAAAATCAATATATCTCCTTCAACTTCAAATTAGAAGGAATGAAGTCAATAATAGTGAGACCTTGTTGGTATAAGGATATGTAACATGACTTGTGCTTCTCAACAAGAAGTTGCTTTCCTGACTTCTGCACTCAGCAGGTATCTTGAAAAAATAATTTCCTATTGGTATTGGTGCACACTGGCTAAGCCTGGCAATTCTTATTGCCATTTGCTTAAGGTACTAGAAAGGTATTGGTGTTTCCAGTTTGTTACTTTCCCACTTCATCACCACCTATTCACTGCCAATCAGGCTCCTCAGAAGCCTCCTAAAATTGATCTAAGCAGTTTACAACTCACTAACTCCCTTCCCCAAACTAAAATCCTCAAACTGAAGAGAACCTTGTCTAAACATACAAACTGGGAAAAAATGAATGAACAACAACAAAAAACACACACAGAGAATCTCTTCAAGGCCTTTTCCCTCAATTATCTAATTTCCAAATTAGTCTCGATATTTCTGATTGCTCTCCTTTTCCTGTTCCATTTCTGCCTTAAGAGCAATCAGAAATATCTTAAGCCTTGCCACTGAGAGATACATCACTTTCATATCTATTACTTAATATAAGGAACTTGTTAAAGCATCAAGATTTTTATTCATTGTTAAATGCATTCATTTTCTTGGAGTTTTAATGTAAAACCTATTTCCAGGGCAAATTCTGTCATTTTACATTGGTTAGGAAAAAAAATTCTGGGAGGAAAAAATTGGAAAAAAACTATTACCTTTTATAAATTGAATGTTTGCCACAAGTGCATAAAAAAGCTGTACCCCATAATGCTTCTTTAAAGGTAACAATATTTAAAACAAAATCATAGATAATAAAGTCATTTCAAAATATTTTCATTCAGGTTATGCTTGAGCTTCCAAATATGGAAAACTGACCCTTACACAGGTCATTGTAAAAACAAATGCATTTCAGTATTTTGAAAATAAAATTGGTGGATCTATACCTTGTTTTTTGATTCAATATCTGCGTTGTATGAAAGCAGTTTTGGGGCCACTGATTTATCCTCATTTTACACAGCGTAGTGGAGAGCGGTATTACCATACACATCCGGAAGATTTGGATCAGTGCCATGCTCTAGCAAAATTGTCGCACATTCCTCTTCCAGGCATTGTACAGCCTGTTGGTATTAGATCAAGAAATAGATTTTAAATCCTAGGAATTCAAAATAAACATTCCACACATTTCACCAACTAGTTATAATAAGGAAACTCATTTTTATTCTATCTATTGAAATCAAATCTATCTCATGCCGACATAGTTGGCTACCGTATACCCTTATCAGATCTGTCCTCTTTTTGCTGTCAAAGGCACGAAATTGACATTTTCTGTCCAGCAGGAGTTTTACTACTTCTGAATTCCCATGACACAGGCCAAATGTAGAGCAGTCCTATGAGAGTGAGAAGACTTTTTAGGAAATTGTAGTGCACTATCTGCAGCCATATCAACGATTCATGTAATTGCAAACACTGAATAGCCTGCTATTACTCTGCCTTCAAAACATTTAATTTTCCTTTGAAGAAAGCACACTGTTTATTACCTCTCGTTACTCACTGTATTAATGAAAGAGCAGCCTATTTGAATAGAAAGAGCATAGCCCTTGGATTACATTCAACTTGGGCTGGAATCCTACTTTAAGCTCTGTCACTTCCTAGCTGTTGCTTAGCCTTTTTGTGTCTCAATTTCCTCATTAATAAAATGGGAATGAAAATAGCAGCTTTCTCACAGGAAACCACTGTAATGCTTAAATGAGACTCTACACAAAAGACATAGAATAGTTCCTAACACAAATAACAGCTCACAACAAGGGAACCAAATAACCCAAAATTAAATGCAGTGAACACATGCTTTTTTTTTTTCTCCAAAAGCACAACTGTTGAGACAACTGGGTATTCACATGCAAAGGATTGAACTAAACCCTTACATTGCACAAGACACACAAAAAAAACACAAAATCCGCTGAACACCTAAGTCTAATCCTGAAACTCAAACACTTCAAGGAAAATGCATAGGGTGAGTGTCTATTTTGGGGAAACCTGAATCCGTGCACCTAAACTGCAGACAGAAAAGGAAGACACAGGAGACAAATAACCATAGACAACACAGTGGCTTTGCCACCTTGCTTTTCTTCTCGATGGGACACAGAAATCACTGCTAACAAAAGCAAACATAAGCAAACGTGAGGCTAAGGAAAACTTCACAGCTTCAGCACTGCAGAGAAAACAGTGAACCCAAACAGAAGGCATCCCACTGACTGGGAGAAAATTATGGAAAATTATGAATCTGGAAAAGCTTGCTATCTAACACATACAAGAAACTAATGGTCGTAAGTGGGCAGAAACATAAAAATCAATACACATGCTAAAAATGCCCAAAAGACCATCATAGACATTTCTGAAAGAAGATCTGAAACTCACGAGTAATACAAAAGTTTGTCCACATCAGTAATCCCAATCACACTCAGATACTATCAAATTCCCCAGAGAACAGGTATGACCAGAAACAACAATAAAACTTTTTGAAGGCAGGGGCCAGAGGATCCTCTGCAGACAGAGGATCACTTATGCACTATTGGTGGAAATGTAAATTAATATACACACTGGGAGAAACAGCTGGGGGTTCCTGAAACAACAATACAACCACCAGTTCGATCTAGCCATCCCAACACTGGGTATACCCATAAAGCCAACGAAACCCATACCTTAAGGAAATACCTGCCTTCCCATGTTTCATGAAGCACTATGGACAATAACCAAAGTATGCAGTCAACCTACCTGCCCATTCACAGATGAAGAAATGCAGAAACTGAAGTATATATGAACAATGGAATAGTATTAAGCCATCAAACTTCTGGACATCAGGTCACTTCCAGCATTAGGTTAAATGAAATGAGCCAGGCAGAGGAAGACAAGAGTTAGGACAATTTTGGGGGATTGTGTGTCCCGCATGTAGCAAGTCTGGAAATGTCAAATGTCTCTCTATACCGTGGAGAGCAGAGTATGTATGGAAATCTGGGAGCTGCAAAGAAAGCAGTCTTCTTCTTATAATTGTCCCTGTCACTGAGTTTGTAACAATAGTTTGTCCCAGGGTTGGAGAAATTACATTTGATTAATTTTTTGCTTCTTTACATAGCAATGTAAAAGTTATCCTTAAAGCATTAATAGTTAAGGCAATGTTGCTGCTTGTATTCCCTTTTGGTAAATGTGTGATTTAACATGTTTATGGCTTTACTGGGCTGGAACCACAGCAAGAACCCAGGTTTTAATTTTCCTGTTCTATGGCTTGACCAGTTTCCACCATGAATGCATGGGGAGACAGTTGAGGTTGAAACTGCTGAGGAGAACTCTTGTTTTATTTCCCAGCCAATTTTAAGATGGAAGGGTTGTAGTGCTTCTAAGTATAACCCATAGAAGTTATCCACCAAAAAGTCAAGTAAGTATAAATACATATATCTTAAAAAACTAAAAAAGTTGTAGCGAAGTTCTTCAGAGTGTCCCTTTAGCAAAAAAATTTGAGTATATACCACCAAATATTCACATCTATATGGATGGATGTTTATATGTATAAATTAGTAAGTTACATACATGTATTGCTATAATTATTATGAAACATTAATGACATACAGCCAAAAATGCTTTGAGATAAAATAAATAGATAGAAGTATAAATACTCACCATATGAAACACTGGATTATCTCAGGAATATCTTCTCTGGAGATAATTGCCTACAGTGGCAAACAATTCTACACATTGGTGAGAATCATTAAAAAGCATCAACATCCCCTGAAGAATAATCTAGGGCATTTTGTGTGAGACCTGAAAGGCTGTACTGGAAGAGACATTTCATTGAGATAGCAGGATTGGATGGCAGCCTTCAGAAAAACGCTTTTCAGAAACATTTTGTAGATGGATTCCAGATGTAGAAAGTGTTTCCATCCATAGATGCCACAAGGAAAAAAACCAGACATGGAATAATATCAATTTTTCAGAAAGATAAATCTTTCACTTAAAGTTCATTATTGTTCTTTTTTCCTGAGATTATGTCAATACCAACTTTTTGGTGCTAAACTGGAAACATGCTGATAGTAGTTGTGTTGTAGAATGCATCATTACATTGCAGTACTAAATTTGGACATCCCTGTGTGATTTTCTAAAATGTAGAAACATTTTCTTTGTACGTAAAATTCAAAACATCAGGACTCAGGCTATTTAAAAGAGGACCCAAGGAAACTAATGTTCTAGAACCTGGGCATACTCTAAGAATGAGCACATGTGTAGCCCCAAAGCAGGTCTCCTGGGAGGCAGAGGTTGCAGTGAGGCCGAGATCACGCCACTGTCCTCCAGCCTGGGTAACAGAGACACCATCTCAAAAAAAAAAAAATGTTTCTAAAAGGCAGCATGATCTCCAAAAGCATATGGGCCAGGCATAATGTTCACACCTGTAGTCCCAGCTACTCGGGAAGCAGAGGTGAGAGGATAGCTTGAGCCCAGAAGTTGGAGGCAGCAGTGCCACTGATGAGGCAACAGTGCCTCCAAATAGCCATGCACTCCAGTCTGAGAAACACAGCAAGACATGGTCTCTAAAAAAATAAAAATAGGCTGAGTACAGTGGCTCATGTCTGTAATCCCAGCAATTTAGGAGCCTGAGGTGGGAGGATCACTTGAGCTCAGAAGTTGAGACCAGCCTGGGCAACACAGTGAGACCTTGTCTCTACAAAACATAAAAAAATAAAAAATTAGTGGGGCATAGTAAGGTGTGGCAGCATACACCTGTAGTCCTAGCTACTTGGGAGGCTGAGGTGGAAGGACCCCTTGAGCCCATGAGTTTGAGGCTGCAGTCACACCACTGCACTCCAGCCTGGGCAACAGAGCGTGAACCTGTCTCAATAAGTAAATAAATAAATAGATAAATAAATAAATAAATACCTTGGAGTATATCTGGAGAGAAAAAAATATGATTCAAATAAATGTTTGAGCCATTCAGGGTAGATAATGCTCTCTTTTCTTTTTGGTGATTTATAAAGAATCTAAAATCTCTTTCTTTGGCCCACTCCAGTATCCAGATCAGAATTTCTTTTTTCTGTTCAAAAAGAGTCCCTTTCTGGTGTCCTAATTATCTCTCACTTCATTAGTGCTTGGTGGATAAGGCAAACAGAACAATGTCATTGTAGGAATTAAACTTGGATTTTTTTAGATGCTGAAAGTAATACTCTTTTTTTTTTTTTTTTTTTTGAGACAGAGTCTCTCTCTGTCACCCAGGCTAGAGTGCAGTGTGCCGCGATCTCCGCTCACTGCAAGCTCCGCCTCCCGGGTTCACGCCATTCTCCTGCCTCAGCCTCCGGACTAGCTGGGACTACAGACTCCTGCCACCACTCCCGGCTAATTTTTGTATTTTTTTTTTTGGTAGAGACGGGGTTTCACCGCGTTAGCCAGGATGGTCTCGATCTCCTCACCTCGTGATCCACCGGCCTCGGCCTCCCAAAGTGCTGGGATTACAGGCGTGAGCCACCGCGCCCAGCCAGTAATACTCTCTTTTAATCTGGTTGGAATGAAAACACAATTGTGAAATCACCCCCATCTCTCTATCTCGTCCTTTTGCTTTGCTTTTCCCTTCATTGACAAAACTTTTTAAGAATTAAAACGTTCACAGGCGAAGCTAGCTGTTTTCTTGAAAAATTACAGCAAGCTTCTCTTAAAAATATTTTCTTCCTTTCTTCCTTTCTTTCCTTCTTTCTTTTCTTTCTTTCTTTCTTTCTGACGGAGTCTCGCTCTGTCGCCCAGGCTGGAGTGCAGTGGCCTGATCTGGGCTCACTGCAACTTCTGCCTTCCAGGTTCAAGCGATTCTCCTGCCTTAGCTTCCCGAGTAGCTGGGACTACAGGCGCCCGCCACCACACCTAGCTAATTTTTTGTATTTTTAATAGAGATGGGGTTTCACTATGTTAGCCAGGATGGTCTCGATCTCCTGACCTCACAATCTGCCTGCCTGTGCCTCCCAAAGTGCTGAGATTACAGGCGTGAGACACCACTCCCGGCCACAACTTTGTATTTCTTAACCGTACCTTGTATTTGTGAAAGTACATCACTTAGGTGCTTGGTCTCCAAAGCATTTACTTCCTGTGTCAGTCTTTTTCTTTGTTTTTCCTTCCCTGTCCAAAGAAGGTTTGAATTCTGTCAACAGAGATTTTGGTTACATATTGCCCAAATATGGGATAAACATAAATTTTCCTTTGAAATGAAAACACCCTTGCAAGCAGTAACACAAATCAGGAAGCATTATGTGAATGAGTTTACCGGATCTCTGTGTGTGTGTGTGTGTGTGTGTGTGTGTGTGTGTGTGTAGCAGAATGAGGAGAGAAGGGAGATGAAATAGGGGAGGAGGCTACAATAAGGCAAAAGATCACAAAATAAACAATGAAGTGCACCAAGGCAACAGCACTAGCCTCCTGATTTCAAGACATGGCAAACCTTCTCATTTTGTGTCTTTTTCAACAGTGGCTCCCCCGGAGGGTATGACTGGATGATTTTTTAAAATTAGAAGCAGAATATGAATGCTTTGGGGACCTCTCTGCCTTACCAGACTTGGGAGTAATACAATGGTGGTCCTAGCATAAGTTGCAGGTTCTAGGGCAGATGGAGGTTCTTTGGGTTCTATCTCTGACATTTTTCTACTCTTGTGCAGTCCTGTGCAGTAAAACACAATGGACAAGAGCACGAAGGACTGGCATATGAGCTGCAGGTCCAGGAAGCTGCTCTCAGTTTATATTCCCATATGCTAATTATGGAA
Source organism: Gorilla gorilla gorilla (assembly GCF_029281585.2). Taxonomy (NCBI): domain Eukaryota; kingdom Metazoa; phylum Chordata; class Mammalia; order Primates; family Hominidae; genus Gorilla; species Gorilla gorilla. The sequence continues at coordinate 51,360,156 of NC_073230.2, forward strand.
GTGTTTCTTTCCATCCAAGTCTTGCTAATAGTGGATAGCATCATCTAAGCCTGTTTTTATTAACTTGTAAGGGGAGATCGTTTACTGTTTTCACTAGGATTTCTTAAAGTCTTTGCGAGAGTGAACAGTTTCAGTATGTTTATTTGTCATTTTTATTTATTCTGATTTGTCAGTCCATATGTTTAATCCATTTTTCTACCAGCATGTCATATTTTTATGCCAAAATAAGACTTGCTTGGTAAAACCTTGGTAGTCTTCTGCATGTTAAATGTGAACTTCCACTCCCACCAAAAGCTCTGTCTTTTGTTAGAAAAATTATCCAACAATTGAAAAGAGGCCTCAAATTACATGGTGTTTTTCAGAACAGTGTGCATGTGACCTTCTGTTGATTTTCTATTTTACAACTCTGTAGCAGCAAAGGTTACCATGAAAATTTTTATTCAATAGAATGCAAATAACTCCTATCTGGTAGAACATACAACCCAAAGGCTTATGGACCAGATACACATTAACCAGTTCTGTATCTAACCCATCAATCAATTAAATTGCCTATATACATTCAGCTTCTCAAATGACCCTAGGACCAGTGTTTAGATCTTACTGGTTCCCTCATCAATTAATGAGTTAAATAAAATATTTGACACTTGTTCATTGTCTATTGGCCTGAGATTCATAACTTTCCTTACCAAAAATCATACTTTAACTCTGTTGGCTTTGAAGATTTCTCTGCCGGAAGGAGCTGAGAAAAGCACCTAACTTACTCTAGGAGGGGGCATCAGGACATGCTTATATTACAAGGTAGAGCTAGAACTGAGTCTTGGCAGACAAATCAGAGTGAACTGGAGAAGATGATAAGGACATTCCATATAAAGATAAGCATCCTGAATGGCACAGAGGTGTCAGAGCATATGGGACATGCAGGAGCTATGTGTAAATCAGAACAGCTGAAAGGGGGTACGTGGGGATGCCACACATGGGTGAGTCTGGAAAGTTACAGAGAGATCAGAGCTGAAGGGCCTTATTAGTCATAAAGAGGGGCTTTAATTATATGTATTCTCATAGCAGCGAGAGGAGCCATTGAAGGATTTTAATTAGGGGAATGAAACAATTCTATTTACTTCTAGGTAAAATCATTTCACTGTAAATGGATAATGCATTTGCTAGTGGTTTTGTGGGGGTTGGGGAGAGGGAGTGGAATGTGAGACTGTGTGAGCATTTAGGAAGAAAGTTACAGAAATCCTGGTGAGAAACTCTGAGAGTAATGTCCTTCTCAAGTTAGCAAGAATCCCACTCACAATGACCTTTGTTTTGGATGTGGAAACAGAAGGAATTTAGTTTCTCTTTCTTTTTTATTATTATTTAATGTAGGTTGTAGCCCTTCCTGGGATTCTCCTGTCTCAGCCTTCCAAGTAGCTGGGATTACCCAGCGCACCACCACTCCCAGCTAATTTTATATTTTTAGTACCGACAGGGTTTCACCATCTTAGCCAGGCTGGTCTTGAATTCCCACCTCAGATGATCTGCCCACCTCAGTCTCCCAAAGCACTGGGATTAAAGGTGTGAGCCACCTGGCCTAGCCCCAGCTAACTTTTTGTATTTTCTATAGAGACAGGGTTTCACGATGTTGCCCAGGCTGGTGTTAAACTCCTAATCTCAAGCAATCCACCCATGTTGGCCTCCCAAAGTGCTGGGATTATAGGTGTGAGCCACCACACTGGCATTATTCTTTAAAAAATATATTATGGCCGGGCGCGGTGGCTCACGCCTGTAATCCCAACACTTTGGGAGGGTGAGGTGAGTGGATCACAAGGTCAGGAGTTTGAGACCAGCCTGGCCAGCATGGCGAAACCCCATCTCTACTTAAAAATACAAAAAATTAGCCGGGCATGGTGATACGTGCCTGTGGTCCCAGCCGCTTGGGGGGCTGAGGCAGGAGAATTGCTTGAACCCAGGTGGCAGAGGTTGCAGTGAACCGAGATCACGCCATTGCACTCCAGCCTGGGCGACAGAGCAAGACTCCGTCTCAAAAAATATAGATACAGATATAGATATATTATGACCAGGCACTGTGCATAACAAAACAAAACAAATGCATGTACATATGAAAAAACGGCAGTTGCTGCCACTGCACCTGACCCTTTTTCCTTTAATTAAAAAAATAACTTTTTCAGTCAGGGCCTCACTATGTTCCCCACCCAGGCTGGTCTGGAACACCTGGCCTCAAGTAGTTCTCTCAAAGAACTAGAGGTGTGAGCCACCGCACCCGACCTCAAACTCTTTTTAAAACAAAAATGGGGCTGGGCGCAGTGGCTCATGCCTGTAATCCCAGCACTTTGGGAGGTCAAGGATGGGCAGATCATTTGAGTTCGGGAGTTCAAGACCAGCCTGGCCAACACGGCAAAACTCCATCTCTACTAAAAATATACAATTTAGCCAGGTGTGGTGGCACACGACTGTAATCCTGGCTACTTGGGAGGCTGAGGCAGGAGAATCACTTGAACCCAGGAGGTGGAGGTTGCAGTGAGCCAAGATCACACCACTGTACTCCAGCCTGGGTGACAGAGCAAGACTCCGTCTCAAACAAACAAACAAAAAAACTGCATACCCTTCTGTCACTTGCTTTTTTATTTACCACCTCAAAATTTTGAGGTTCATTCATCCAACAAATGTTTAGTTAGCCCTTAAATGTGTACTCAGAAGCAGCCAGGCACAGTGGCTCACGCCTGTAATCCCAGCAATTTAGGAGGCCGAGGCGGGTGGATCACGAGGTCAGGAGATCAAGACCATCCTGGCTAATATGGTGAAACCCTGTCTCTACTAAAAATACAAAAATTAGCTGGGTGTGGTGGCGGGTGCGCCTGTAGTCCCAGAGGCTGAGGCAGGAGAATGGTGTGAACCCGGGAGGTAGAGCTTGCAGTGAGCCGAGATAGTGCCACTGCACTCCAGCTTGGGGGACAGAGTGAGACTTAATCCCTAAAAAAAAAAAAAAAGTTAAATATGTACTCAGAAGCTAGGGACCCAGCAATGTCCTTGCCTTCAAAGGATTTTCATTGCAGTGGAGGGGACAGATGGTAGACAACAAGCAAGTAGTAATGAAAGACAAGAGAGAAATGACAGGTCACAGGTTAATAGGGCCCGGGCGCAGTGGCTCACACCTATAATCTCGGCACTTTGGGAGGCCAAGGCAGGCAGATCACCTGAGGTCAGGAGTTCAAGGCCAGCCTGGCCAACATAGTGAAACCCCGTCTCAACTAAAAGTACAAAAATTAGGTGTGGTAGTGTGTGCCTGTAATCCCAGCTACTTGGGAGGCTGAGGCAGGAGAATCGCTTGAACCAGGCAGGTGGTGAGGTTGCAGTGAGCTGAGATTGAGACACTGCACTCTAGCCTGGGTGACAGAATGAGATTTCATCTCAAAAATAAAAACAAACAGAAAAACAGTTAATGGGAAGACAGCCTGTATGGTCTGGTGTCATTTTTTAGTAATTCCGTGAAGTACAATGGAGTTTCCAGGTTTTCTCTGTGACAAAGGGATGCTGCTTTGTCACTTTTTTTTTTTTCCTTTTGAGACGGGGTCTTACTCTGTAGCTCAGACTGGCGTGCAGTGATGTGATCACAGCTCACTGCAGCCTCGAACTCTTAGGCTCAGCAGATCTTCCCACCTTCTGAGTAGCTGAGACTACATGTACATGCCACCGAACCTGGCTAATTTTTGTATTTTTTGTAGAGACAGAGTCTCACTAATGTTCTCCAGGCTGGTCTGGAACTCCTAGGCTCAAATAATCCTCCTGCCTTGGTCACCCAAAATGTTGGGATTACAGGCATGAGCCACTGTGCCCAGCTGAGACTTGATATTTAAATAGTGGTCTGGGGACCAGCAGCACTGACATCTCCTGGGAGCTTGTTAGAATTGCAGAATTTCAGGTCCTACTTCAGACCTGTTGATTGAGCATTTTCATATTAACAAGATTCACAGGTGATTTGTATGCACATTTTAGTTTGAGAAGGACTGATTAAGAATGGAAGATAAAAAACGGCAGAGAAAGAGTTAAATACCTCCAGTTCAATTAGGGATTGATGAGAGATGGTGTGATCTAAAACATTCTTCTGGGTTGAATTTGGCCTTGTTGCCTGGACTATCAATATTGTGGTGTTTATCCTCTTAGGGAGAGAACTCCAAACTCCAGATCATTTCCTTAATCTGCTTCTCTAACCAGGTGTGGGAATCCAGATTGCCTCAAAATCTTGAGCTGTTAAGGCTGGGAAGAGCCTGAGATGTCATCAGTTCAGCTCAATCCTTAGTTGCTGCCCTGTCCACTTCTGCCCACCCCCATTTCACAGGCGAGTCTCTGGGAAGGGCAGTGGTTTGCTCAAACTACATATCAGCCCAGGGCTGGCCAAAGTCCTGAGTCCCAGCCAGTACTTATCTTTTCTCTAAGTTTTGGTCCATTATTTTTTTTCTTTTATGGATTCAGCCTATCTTTTTAGAAAAATGAATTTTAAAAACATATATTCATTCATATTATAAAAGTATCATAGGCTTATTGTAAAAAAAATCAAACAGCGTTGGGTACAGTGGCTCATACCTGTAATCCCAGCACTTTGGGAGGCCAAGACGGGTGGTTCACGAGGTCAGGAGTTCGAGACCAGCCTGAGCAACAGGGCAAAACCCCATCTTTACAAAAAATTTTAAAAATTAGCCAGGTGTGGTGGTGCATGCTTGGAGTCCCAGCTACTCGGGAGGCTGAGGTAGGAAGGCTGCTTGAGCCCAGGAGATTATCAAAGCTGTAGGGAGCTGTGTTTGCATCACTGTACTCGAGCCTAGGCAACAGAGTGAGATCCTGTTTCAAAAAAAAAAAAAAGGCAGAGCTCAAGACATTAAAGTTTATTTTTCAGTTGTACTTTGGCACCTGTGTTACATGATCGGTTCTGGAACATTCTAGAATGTGGATTTCTGAAGTGGGTCTGTAGTGGAGGCCTATAGAGTTTTCACTGGACCTGCTTTGATCTTGTCTCTGCTGTGCAGCCTCGTGCAGTTATACTAGCTCTCTGATGAGCAGCTTCCTCCTCTTTGAGGATGTCAATATTGATACTTCATATATTATTTTGTTACCTAAACTACATTAAAGTTAGGAGAACATTTCTTGGAAAATGTCCTTAGTCCCTGCAATTCTTACTTATCAGCCCAGCCTCCTCCCCTCTCCCCATCCCGGTCCCCTCAGCTCTCCATTCAATTCCCCATTTCCACCATTTATCTCTCTAGCAGGGTAGGGAGGGGCTTGGGTTGCCCTGGAGGGGCTGGCCTGCGCTGGGTGAAGTTCACACCTGGGTGTGCCCTCAGGAAAGGGGCCTCTGGGGACAGGGTAACCATCAGAAAGGCTCAGGGCTCCCCAGTGCGCCATGCTGTCCTTTGTCCCATCTCTGATTCTGTGCTTACTGTGCCCAAGTATGGAATTGCAGGGTAGCAGCATGGGGACTTCCAGGTGGGCCACTCCTAGCAGTGGGGGTTGCAGCCAATGAAGAATTCAGTCTCCTGACATAGGTCTCCCTCCAAAAGGGCATGTCTCCAGGACAGCTGCAGCAATTCCACATCCATATCACTCACTTTCTAGTTTTTTTGTTTTGTTTTGTTTTTGAGACAGGGTCTTGCTCTGTGGCCCAGGCTGGAGTGCAGTGGTGTGGTGCGATCTCAGCTCACTGCAACCTCTGCATCCCGGGCTCAGGTGATCCTTCCACCTCAGTTTCTCAAGTAGCTGGGACCACAGGTGCCCACCACACCCAGCTAATTTTTCTATTTTTAGTAGAGACGGAGTTTCTCCATGTTGCCCAGGCTGGACACTTTCTTTCTTTCTTTCTTTTCTTTTCTTTTTTTTTTTTTTTGACAGAGTCTTTCTCTGAGATGAAGTCTAGCTCTGTCCCCCAGGCTGGAGTGAAGTGGCATGGTCTTGGCAAACTGCCACCTCTGTCTCCTGGGTTCAAGCGATTCTCCTGTGTCAGCCTCCTGAGTAGCTGGGATTACAGGTGTGTGCTACCACACCTGGTTAATGGCGAATTTTTGTATTTTTAGTAGAGGTGGGATTTCACCATGTTGGCAAGGCTGGACTCAAACTCCTGACCTCAAGTGATCTGCCTGCCTTGGCTTCCCGAAGTGCTGGGATTACAGATGTGAACCACCGCGCCCAGCCTGCCATCCTTTTTAAGGCTGAAGAATCTTCCATTGTCTAGATAGACCACATCTTGTCATCCGTTCTTCTGTTGATGGACACTTGGTTCCTTCCCCCTTTTGGCTATTGTGAGTAATGCTGCTATGAACATGGGTGCACAAATATCTTTTTGAATCTAGTGAATATATTTTATCTCTGCCAGTGAGTCTATGCAAAGAAAAGGGAAATCATCTTTGCCCGGAGTGTTCTGATTGTGCCTACACTTGGCAGGCACCCTCCAAGTGAGAGCAGAGAAAAGGAAGAAAAGAGGAATGAAAATTGGTTGGGAGGGTTGGGGTGGAGGAGGTGAATAAACACTACTGAGTGCTCCCCTTATGGAAAGATTTATACACGGGCAGCCCAAAAAGCAGAGGCATCTCTCAGAGTTTCATCCAGGTAACACCCCTCCAAACACATCCAAACAGAAGCATGCTAGGACATGAGGAATTACAACGAGGCCATATATATGGCCTTTTTTTTTTTTTTTTTTTGAGATGGAGTTTTGCTCTTGTTGCCCAGGATGGGGTGCAATGGCATGGTCTTGGCAACCTCCACCTCCCAGGTTGAAGCATTTCTCCTGCCTCAGCCTCCAGAATAGCTGGGACTACAGGTGCACACCACCACACCCGGCTAATTTTGTATTTTTAGTAGAGACAAGGTTTCACCACGTTAGCCAGGCTGTTCTCAAACTTCTGACCTCAGGAGATCCACCCGCTTCTGCCTCCCAAAGTGCTGGGATTACAGGTGTGAGCCACCATGCCCCGCCAATAAAAAAATTTTAAAAATTGCTCCAGATGAGAACATCAAGGCTGAGGGTTACTAACTTGTTCACGCTATTGAGTACAGAGATAGGTCTGAGATCTGGGTGGCCTGTTCCCAAGCCAGTGCTCTTTCAGGCCACAAACTTTCTCTTGGCCTGTGCCCACGAAGGGAGCCCAGGGGTCAGTGTGCAAGCTTGCAGAGGGAGAGCAGCCTGGTTACGTGCAGGGAGCATGCCCTGGGAGTGAGTGTTTTTTTTTTTTTTGAGACAGGGTGTCACTGTGTCACCCAGGCTGGAGTGCAGTGATGTGATCTCAGCTCACTGCAACCTCTGCCTCCCAGATTCAAGGGATTCTCCTGCCTCAACCTCCCAAGTAGCTGGGACTAGAGGCATGCGCCACCATGCCCAGCTAATTTTTGTATTTTTAGCAGAGGCGGGGTTTCGCCATGTTGGCCAGGATGGTCTGAAACTCCTGGCCTCAAGTGACCCGCCCACCTCAGCCTCTCAAAGTGCTGGAATTACAGGCATTGGCCACCACATCTGGCCTGAGTGTTAATTCTTTTTTTCGAGACGGAGTTTCCCTCTGTCGCCCAGGCTGGAGTGTAATGGTATGATCTAGGCTCACTGCAACCTCCACCTCCTGGGTTCAAGTAATTCTCCTGCCCCAGCCTCCTGAGCAGCTGGAATTATAGGCATGCACCACCATGCTCAGCTAATTTTGTGTTTTTAGTAGAGAAGGGGTTTTTCCATGTTGGTGAGGCTGGTCTTGAACTCCCAACCTCAGGTGATCCGCCCGCCTTGGCCTCCCAAAGTGCTGGAATTACAGGCATTGGCCACCATGCCCAGCCTGAGTGTTAATTCTTGAAGCATTTGGCGGCCCTAATGAGGCCCCTGCAGCCAACCCCGTCAGTGGTGGCCCTTGTCCAGAAGAGGCACACCTGTGAGTTGGCCAGCATCAGTCTCTGGTGTTGGGCATGAGGCAGGAAACGAGACCCTCTGTCTGCTGAGCTGAGCCCCAGCACTCTTTGGACACCCCCGCCATAGTGAGCAGATGCCCAGCAAACATCTTTCCAGGGCTAGTACCAAAGGCCAGGGTTTACCTGTGTGAGAGCTTACATGAAACACGGAAGAGCTTCTACCAGTTATGCATTTATTTTCATGTGTAAGAAGGAAAACATAACTAGCCTGTGAACATGACTGCATGGATACATGGGCTCGGCACAGGGAGAAAGCCAGGAGTGAGTGAAAACAAAATAACATGTTGATTTAAGTGAAATAACAGAACAGGATGCCTTTGGTTATAACAGTTCTGGAGGTGGTCTGTGAATGCAGAAGTTCGGGACTCCCTCCCTGCTCTAGGCTTAGGGCTAGACGCTGTGTTCTGGGCTGAAGCCCCTGGGTTCTACAGAGAAGCTTGACCAGTGCATGGCCCCTGTGGCATTCTCCCAGGAGCCTGTGGGACAGCGAGACCTCAGGGAGGAAAGCACATTCTGTTTAACTTGTCCATGCCCTACAAAACGTCTTAGAAGAGATGAAGCAACAACGATGATTCTCCCTCAAAGGGAAGAATCTGCCAGGTGTTGCTTTGAGGAGGCAGTGGTTACAAGACAGGCTGGGCTGCAGATCCCAAGTGGGAGGTTGCAGTGAGCCAAGACCACGCCATTGCACCCTGGCCTGGGTGACAGAGCAAGACTCCATCTCGAAAAAAAAGAGAGAGATAAGAAAGCCATCGAGACACCATTAGGCAATCCACTGTCATGTGAGTTTGAGAAGGAAAGTAGAGATAGGAGAAGGAAGTTTATTTAAAGAAAGGATGGCTGAAACTGCCTAAATCATGGGAAAGATTTAGACATCCAAGTGCATGAAGCTTAAAGATTCCTAAAGAGGTTAAAACCAAATATATATAATCACAATATAATCAAATAGTCAAAAGTCAAAGATGTTTTAAAATGTTGAATAGGCAAGAGAAAAGTGGCATGACACCAACAAGAGAATCTTCATTAAACTATCAGCAGATTTCTCAGAAGAAACTTTGCAGGTCAGGAGAGAATTGAAGAATATATTCAAAGTGCTGAAAGAAAAAAACTGCCAGCAACTAATACTATATTTGACAAAGCTATCCTTCAGAAAGAAAGAATAGATAACATGTTCCCTAGACAAACAAAGCTGAGGTAATTCAGGAGCACTAGGTCTACTTTAAAAGAAATGCTTAACGGAGTTTTTCAAGTAAAAATGAAAGAAAGCAGCTGGGTGTGGTGGCTCATGCCTGTAATCCCAGCATTTTGGGAGGCCGAGGAGAGTGGATCACTTGAGGTCAGGAGGTCAAGACCAGCCAGGCCAACATAGCAAAAACCCATGCCTTCTAAAAATACAAAAAATTAGCCAGGTGTGGTGGTGGGTGCCTGTAATCCCAACTACTCAGGGGGCTGAGGCAGGAGAATCAAACCATGAGGCGGAGGTTGCAGTGAGCCGAGATCACACCACTGCCCTCCAGCCTGGGCGACAGAGCAACACTCTGTCTCAAAAAGAAAAAAAAAAGAATGCTAATTAATCACATGAAAGCATAATAAAATATATAATATTCACCAGTAAAGGTGCATATACTTGGGAGGCTGAGGCCGGAGAATTGCTTGAACCCAGGAAGTGGAGGTTTCAGTGAGCTGAGATCACACCACTGCACTCCAGCCTGCCAAACTGCACCTCAAAAAAAAACAAAAAAACAAAAAACAAAAAACAAAACTTGAGGCCTGGTCTCGTGCTCCCCTCCCATCCCCCCTTCCGTGGGTCCAAGCTGCCTTGGCTGAGGAGGGGGCTGAGGAGGTGTGAGCCCCTGCCAGGAACCCCCTGCCCAGACCATGTACTTGGCCCACAGGCCCCTGATGTCTGCGTCCAGCAAGGCCTCCGGTGGCGTCAGCATGTTTGTGTGGAAGAACGTGGAACCTTGCTCCGTGGCTGTGTTCTCCTGGTACTCTGTCCCCTTCCTGACCCCTCCCTGCAGCCACATGAGGCCTAGCAACCTGCCAGTCACTCAGTGGCCTCCAACCAGAGCAAAGAACCTGCCAAGTCAGCAGCTGTTGCTCACGAGCGTCCACCAGGTGGGACAGGGAGTGCTGACCTTGGGCAGCCCCCTGGAGCCACCTGCCCTGAAAGCCCAGGGCCCAGAACCCCACACACTTTGGGGGTAGTGGAACCTGGTAAAAGCCCACCTCCCACCATGAAGGAGGAGCCCTGGGCCCCTCAGGGGAGTCCCTGCTGGACAGTGAGACAGAGAATGACCATGATGATGCTTTCCTCTCCGTTATGTCTCCTGACACCCAGTTGCCTCTACCACTCAGATGATGTCAGGCCCAGTCCCTCAGTGCCCTGCACAAGGAACAGGACTCATCTTCTGAGAAGGATGGATGCAGCCCCAACAAATGGGACAAGGATCACATCCGGTCGCCCATGAGTGGCGGTCATGATCTTCAGCAAGTGGCACCAGATCCTGGCAGGGCGCACCAGGGTCACCCCAACCAGGATAACCGGATCGTCAGCCAGATCCTGAGCGAGCGGTGGTACACCCTGGGGCCCAATGAGACACAGAAGTACCACAACCTGGCCTTCCAGGTGAAGGTGGCCCACTTGCAACAAGGACCGAAAGAAGTCCAGCTCAGAGGCCAAGCCCACAAGCCAGGGGCTAGCAGGAGTGTACAAGGGCTCATGGGAGCAGAGCATATCACAGATGGGCACTGCCACTGCCCCGGGGCGTCCTCTGAACTCCTGTCAGTTGCAGCCCAGACACTCCAGAGCTCGGATACCAAGGAGCAGCTTCTGTGGGGCAGGATGTCTGCACACAGTCAGGGAACCTGGCTCAGCCTGGCCCAAGCCTTCTCCCACAGGGGGGTACACAGCCTGGATGGCAGGGAACTAGACCATCAGGCACTACAGGAAGTGACACAGGTGGTGTCTGGCACTGCATCATACTCTGGCCCAAAGCCTTCTACTCAGTGTGGAGGTCCAGGCCACTTCGCAGCCCCTGGTGAGGGAGGTGACCAGTGGGCAGCCCTGCTGCTGCCCACCTGAGCTGCTCATTCCCAGCACATGGCAAGCGAGGTCATAGCGAGTGACGAGGAGCCCATGGTCATCCATGAGGAGGAGGGGGTGATGTCGTCATTGCTGATGACGGCTTTAGCACCGCTGACACTGATCTCAAGTTCAAGGAGTGGGTGACCGACTGAGAGTGGGGACAGCTCTGGGGAGGAGCCAGAGGGCAACAAGGGCTTTGATGGGAAGGTATTTGCACCTGTCATTCCTTCTTCCTTTACTCCTGCCGCCCCTTGCTGGATCCTGAGCCCCCAGGGTCCCCCGATTCACCTGCAGTTTTTGGCAAAGTCTATGATCCCACCCCGTCCTCCTCCTACACATACTGGGATGCTTCCTCCTCAACCTTGGCACTCACCACCTTCTTACTGGGCCCAGGAGCCTTCAAACCCCAGGAGTCTGGTCAGGGCAGCAGAGCGGGCCCCCTACGGCCCCTACCCCTGGGGGTGGGGGCCCAGGGACGCCTTCCAAGGCGACCTGTTTCCTCCCAATGGATCCTGCCACCTTCTGGTGCAAGAGACCTGAAAGTGTGGGCGACCTGGAGCTACCAGGCCCCTCAGTCATCGCGGTCCCTCCCAACACTAAGGCTTTCCTAGGCAGGAGCTGGGCTGAGCCACCCGGGGGGCAGAGCCTGAAGAGGAGAAACTGACTGGGCTTTGGGGGTCGGGGCAGAGGGAACCCCACGGACATGGATCCCGCACTGGAGGACCCCACCATGCCCAAATGCAAGGTGAGAAGATGCTCCATCTTCAGCCCAAGTGTGCCATGTGTGATGGGGAAAGCTTCCCCTTTGCCTGTACAGGTGGAGAAGCCGAGGACGGGCTCAGGGAACTGGAGACCAAGAAGGCGCTGTCCTCTTCACTGCACGCGCCCTGGACCAGTGCCGGCCCTGATCATGCAGCTCTTCCAGGCCCACTGCTTCTTCCCGTCCACTAGGCCACAGCCGCCCTCCAGGCCCACTATGCACACATCTTCCCCTCCAAGGTTTGTTCTGCCTCTGCCCTGACTCCCAGCCCTGTGGGGGTCCTGACCGCACCTCACCTGGCTCAGACTCTTGACGCTGCCCTGGCTGCCCCACCACTGCCTCTGTCCGAGAGTCACGTGAGGCTGAGAGTAGGGGCAGGGGCAGCAGTGGTGCCAGTTGGGGGGCGGTCCAGTGGGAGGAGCCTCAGCCTCGCGGGCTGCTCCGTGGCACTGATGACTGCATGATCTTCTGGGCACCTCACGGATCTTCAACTGCAGGTGAAACGGATGCTGGTGGTGGGTGCAGGGCCGCTGGGAGCTGCTGCATGGGTCCCAGAGGCTGGACTGGGGCAGGTGCCAACTGAAGCTGCTGGGCCAGCATGGGCAGGAGGTTCTGCACACAAACCTTGGAGAAGAAGATGTGTGCATAGCGGGTCCACTGCTGCTGCCCCTGCCCTGACTCCCAGCCCTACCTAACCCCACCTCACCCTGCTCAGGCTCTGTTGCAACCCTGGCTGCCCTGCCACTGCCTCTGCCCCAGAGTTGGGGCCTTGACAGCCTGGCTGGAAGGGGACACCCCAGCCCTGCCTCAACACCTGGGGGTCTCCATAACTACCACAGGCAGGTGGGCGACCCCAAAGAAGATCCCAGGACTCACAGTACCCCCTGAGAACATGGACAGTATGTGGGGGTAGCAATGAAAGGCAGGATGGTTATCTTCTCCCACGTAAAGCCATTTAATCCTTTCAGTTTGGGACGGAATAAGGCCTGCCTCTTTTTTTTTTTTCTTTTTTTTTGAGACGGAGTCTTGCTCTGTCGCCCAGGCTGGAGTGCAGTGGTGCGATCTTGGCTCACTGCAACCTCTTCCTGCCGGGTTCATGCCATTCTCCTGCCTCAGCCTTCCGGGTAGCTAGGATTACAGGTGCACACTACCACGTCCAGCTAATTTTTGTATTTTTAGTACAGACGGGGCTTCATGATCTTAGCCAGGCTGATTTCGATCTCCTGACATCGTGATCCACCTGCCTCCACCTCCCAAAGTGCTGGGATTACAGGCATGAGCCACCACGCCTGGCCAAGGCCTGCTCCTCTTATCTATACCCCCTACCCCTGCAGCTGTGCCGGGGGAAAGCTGGGCAGTTTCCCTCCTCCGAGCCCCTATACATACCATGAATTGTGGGACCTTCAGAGCTTTTCACTTTTCGGAAAATAGCTCCTGTTGGGGCTACAAGATGGAGTGTGAAGAGGCCCTAGGGCCACAGGGAGGTGCCTGTGGACTAGGGGGAGTTCATGCACCCCTTCTTTCCCCAGAGGAGCTGGACTCAGGTGAGTATGGTGGTGGGGGCTCCTGCACTTCGACACAGGCAGCGGGAGGGTTTTCTCCCCATTCCCTCTGCACTCCCAACTTGAGCTATACTTTTTAAGAAAGTGATTCACCCTGCCTTTGCCCCCTTCCCCAGAATAGAACATGTTGATCATGGGCGATATTTTTCATTGTGCCAAAAAGTTGCCATGACCGTCATTAAACCTGTTTAACACCAAATAATAAGGAAAATAAAATAAAAAATTCGGGCTTGGTGCAGAAACTCACTCCAAATAAATTACCTACCAAAATATTTACATAATGGTGGAAATATTCCAAAATTCAGTATTTTGGGATTTATACACAAAAGATAAACAAATTAGAGGCCAAGAGGCTGCCGGAAGGGAAAAACGGGGCCTGGAGAGGCCGACGTGAGGAATGAGCTGGGCCTAAAGAGGCCACTGGCAGGCAGGAGCTGGACCTGCCAAAGTGGCTGAAAGGCAGGAGCTTTGGACTGGGGAGGCCACAGTGAGGCGAGAGCTAGCTGGGCGTGGAGAGTCTGCTGTGAGGCTGAGGCCCGGCCCGTGCAGGCCTTCGAGAAGCAGGAGGCCGGGCCTGCAAAGGCCGACTGGAGGTCAAGTTCTGGGCCTGAAGAGGCCACCAAAAGTCAAAAGCGGGGCCTGGGAAGGCCGCCGAGAGCCATGAGCTGGGCTGGGCTGAAAGACGCCACTGGGAAGCAGGAGGAGCTGGGCCTGGAGAGGCTGACTCGAGGAAGTTTTGCACCTGGAGAGGCCACCGAGAGGATGGAGCTGGGCCCGGGGAGGCCGACTTGCAGCTCTTCCAGGCCGACTTGAGGATGACTTGGGCCTGCAGAGGCTGCTGGGAGGCCAGAGCTGGGCCTGGAGAGGCCGACTTCGGGACGATTTGGGCCTACAGAGGCCGCCGGGAGGCCCAAGCTGGGCCTAGAGGAGCCCACCGACCGGAGGCCATTTGGGGCCTGCAGATGCCATCGGAGGGCAGGAGCTGAGCCTGGAGAGGCCACCGTGAGGCCTGAGCTGGGCCTGGGGAGCTTGGCTTCGGGAAGTTGTGGGCCTACCAGGGCCACTGGGAGCTGGGCAGGAGCTGAGTCCAAAGACGTTGTTGGGAGGCCAGAGTCGGGCCTCGAGACTCAGCCGGGAGGAAGAGCTGGGCCCGGAGAGGATGCCGGGAGGCTGCAAGTGGGTCTGGAGAGGCTGACTTGAGGAGGCCCGGCCTCTGCCTCCTGCATGGCGGCCTCTGCAGGCCCAGCTGTTTCTCCTGGCTGCATCTCCCGCCTCCCAGCAAACAAGCTTTTTTGGCTCAGCTCCCGCCGGCGTTTGTAGACCCCGAAGTTTCTGCAACCAAGCTCTTCAGACCCACATCCCACCTCCCAGTACCTGAACAGTCCCAGCTCCGGCTGGAGAAGAGAGTCTGTAGGCCCCGCTGTTGCCTCCCAGGGGTGTCTCCAGGCCCAGCTCTTGCCCCATCGTGACCTCCAAGGCCCAAGTCCCTGCCTGCCTCCCAGCAGCCCGCGTGCGACCCTGCTCCTCCCTCACGGTGGCCTGTTGAGGCAGGGGCTCAGGCTGACCTCTGTCAGCGTGGGAGGGGCCGGTGTGAGGCTAGGGGCTCCCACTGACCTCTGTCAGCGTGGGAGGGGCCGGTGTGAGGCTAGGGGCTCAGGCTGACCTCTGTCAGCGAGGGAGGGGCCGGTGTGAGGCAAGGGGCTCAGGCTGACCTCTGTCAGCGTGGGAGGGGCCGGTGTGAGGCTAAGGGCTCCCGCTGACCTCTGTCAGCGTGGGAGGGGCCGGTGTGAGGCTAGGGGCTCCCGCTGACCTCTGTCAGCCTGGGAGGGGCCGGTGTGAGGCAAGGGGCTCAGGCTGACCTCTGTCAGTGTGGGAGGGGCCGGTGTGAGGCAAGGGGCTCAGGCTGACCTCTGTCAGTGAGGGAGGGGCCGGTGTGAGGCAAGGGGCTCAGGCTGACCTCTGTCAGCGAGGGTGGGGCCGGTGTGAGGCAAGGGGCTCAGGCTGACCTCTCTCAGTGAGGGAGGGGCCGGTGTGAGGCAAGGGGCTCAGGCTGACCTCTCTCAGTGTGGGAGGGGCCGGTGTGAGGCAAGGGGCTCAGGCTGACCTCTGTCAGCGAGGGTGGGGCCGGTGTGAGGCAAGGGGCTCACGCTGACCTCTGTCAGCCTGGGAGGGGCCCGTGTGAGGCAAGGGGCTCACGCTGACACCTCTCAGCGTGGGAGGGGCCGGTGTGAGGCAAGGGCTCACGCTGACCTCTCTCAGCGTGGGAGGGGCCGGTGTGAGGCAAGGGGCTCATGCTGACCTCTCTCAGCGTGGGAGGGGCCGGTGTGAGGCAAGGGGCTCACGCTGACCTCTGTCAGCGTGGGAGGGGTCGGTGTGAGGCAAGGGGCTCCCGCTGACCTCTGTCAGCGTGGGAGGGGCCGGTGTGAGGCAAGGGGCTCACGCTGACCTCTGTCAGAGTGGGAGGGACCCGTGTGAGGCAAGGGGCTCACGCTGACACCTCTCAGCATGGGAGGGGTCGGTGTGAGGCAAGGGCTCACACTGACCTCTCTCAGCGTGGGAGGGGCCGGTGTGAGGCAAGGGGCTCATGCTGACCTCTCTCAGCGTGGGAGGGGCCGGTGTGAGGCAAGGGGCTCACGCTGACGTCTCTCAGCATGGGAGGGGCCGGTGTGAGGCAAGGGGCTCACACTGACCTCTCTCAGAGTGGGAGGAGCCAGTGTGTGGCAGGGGCTCATGCCTCTGGGCAGGGTACCAGAGGCATGGGCATCAACAGGCCACCGTGAGGGAGGAGCTGGGCTGCACGCGGGCTGCTGGGAGGCAGGCAGGGACTTGGCCCCGGGAGGCCGCCGTGGGGGCAAGAGCTGGGCCTGGAGAGGCCCCTGGGAGGCAAGAGCGGGGCCTGCAGAGGCTGTTCTCCAACCATTGCTGGGCCTGTACAAGCCACCGGGTGGCAGGAATTAGGCCCGAAGAACTTGGCTGGAGAAAGTTCGGGGCCTACAAAGGCGGTTGGGAGCTGGGCAGGAGTTGAGCCAAAAGAGCTTGCTTACTTGCTGGGAGGCAGGGCCGGGAGATGCCGACTTCAGGACAACTTGGGCCTGCAGAGGTCGCCGGGAGGCCCAAGCTTGGTGTGGAGGAGCCCACCGACCGGAGACCATTTGGGGCCTGCAGATGCCATCGGAGGGCAGGAGCTCATCCTGGAGAGGCCACCTTGAGGCCTGACCTGGGCCTGGGGAGCTTGGCTTGAGGAAGCTGTGGGCCAAGGCCGCCAGGAGATGGGTAGGCACTGAGTCCAAAGAGGTTGTTGAGAGGCAGGAGTCAGGCCTGGAGATGCAGCCAGGAAGAGGAGCTTGGCCCGGAGAGGATGCCCGGAGGGTGCAAGTGGGTCTGGAGAGGCCGACTTGAGGAGGTTCTCGGCCCAGAGAGGCTGCTGGAAGGGAAAAACTGGGCCTGGAAAGGCTGTTGTGAGGAATGAGCCCCATGGGCCTGAAGAGGCCACTGGCAGGTGGGAGCTGGGCCTGCCGAAGCGGCCGAGAGGCAGGAGCTTTGGACTCGGGAGGCTGCAGTGAGGCGAGAGCTAGCTGGGTGTGGAGAGTCCGCTGTGAGGCAGAGGCTGGGCCTGTGCAGGTCTTCGGGAGGCAGGAGGCCGGGCCTTGTCGAGGCCTGCAGAGGCCACCAAAAGTCCAAAGCGGGGCCTGGGAAGGCCGCCGGGAGGCATGAGCTGGGCTGGGCCGAAAGAGGCCACTGGGAGGCAGGAGGAGCTGGGCCTGGAGAGGCTGACTCAAGGAACTTTTGCACCCGGAGAGGCCGCCGAGAGGCCGGAGCTGGGCCTGGGGAGGCCGACTTGAGGACGACTTGGGCCTGCAGAAGCCGCCGGGAGGCAGGAGCTGGCCCTGGACAGGCCGACTTGATGACAGTCTGGGCCTGCAGAGGCCGCCGAGAGGAAGAGCTGGGCCTGGAGAGGCCGACTGGAGTAAGTTCAGGGCTTGGAGAGGATGCACAAAAGGAAACGCTCAGCCTGGAAAGTGTGCTGTGAGGCATTAGCTTGGCCTACACAGCACTTGGAGGCAGGAGCTGGGCCTGCAGAGGGTGACTTCAGGACGATTTTGGCCTGCAGAAGCCTTTGGGAGGAAGAGCTTGGCCTGGACCGGCTGACTGGAGGAACTTTTGGGACTGGAGTATGCGTCAAAAAGCAAAAGTTAGGCTAGGAAAGGCCACTTCGCGGCATGATCTTGGCCTACAAAGGCAATTGTGAGGCAGGAGCTGGGCCTGGAGAGGTCAACTTGAGGAGATTTTGGGCCTTCATAGGCCACCAGGAGGCAGCAGTTGGGACTAGAGAGTCTGACTTGAGTAAGTTTTGGGCCCGGAAATGATGTCCTGGGACAGGAGTTGGGCCTGGAGAGGCCACCATGAGGCATGAGATGGATGTAGAGAGGCCAGTGTGAGGCAAGACCTGGGCCTGTCTAGGCTGCTGGGAGAAAGGCAGGAATCTGGCCAGGGAAGGTTGCCATGAGATAAAAGTTGGGCCTGGAAAGGCCCTTGTGAAGCATGACCTTGGCCTAAAGAGGCCACTGGGTGGCAGGAGCTGGGTGTGTAGAAGCTGCTGAAAGGTTGGGAGCTTGGCTTGGGGGGTCCACAGTAAGGCAGATGCTGGGCCTGAAGAATCTGCTGTGAGGCAGATGTTGGGACTGTAAAGGCCAACGGGAGGCAGAGGCTGGGCCTGGAGGGGCCACCAAGATGCAGGAGCTGGGCCTGGAGAGGCTGCAAAGAAGCATGAGCTGGGCCTGGTGAGGTCGACTTGAGAAAGCTCAGGGCCTGGAGTGAAGGCTGGGAGGCAGGAGCTGGGTCTAAAGAGGCCATTGTAACGGTGGAGCTGTGCCTGTGGAGGCTGTTGTGAGGCAGTAGGCTCATCTGCGGAGACTGCCGTGAGGTAGGGTATGGGCCTAAATAGGCCATTATGAGTCATGAGCTTGGTCTGTAGAGGCTGACTGGAGAAAGTTCTGGGCCTGGAGAGGCTGCCGAGAGGTAGGAGCTGGGCCAAAAGATTTAAGCACATGTACATTTATTAGGCACTTTATTTCCATTATTACACTGTAATATATTATAAAATAATTATAGAACTCACCATAATGTAGAATCAGTGGGCGTGTTAAGCTTGTTTTCCTGCAACTGGATGGTCCCACCTGAGCGTGATGGGAGAAAGTGACAGATCAATAGGTATTAGATTCTCATAAGGACAGTGCAACCTAGATCCCTCACATGCACGGTTCACAACAGGGTGCGTTATCCTATGAGAATCTAATGCTGCTGCTCATCTGAGAAGGTGGAGCTCAGGCGGGAATGTGAGCAAAGGGGAGTGGCTGTAAATACAGACGAAGCTTCCCTCACTCTCTCACTCGACACCACTCACCTCCTGCTGTGTGGCTCCCTATGGCTCCATGGCTCAGGGGTTGGGGACCCCTGCTCAAGTGCATCCAAAGCGACCCTTCCCAAACCAGTCTTCATAGTGGTCAAGGGCAGCAACCACTTAGCTCCCAAGGCATGTGCCTCAGCTGGCATTTTGTCACAATCAACAGTAAGTGGTAGCTTGAGTCACTGTGAGGTCACTTCCTGGAAATCACCAGCATCCCATTTCCCACTGGCAAAGAGCTCAGCACTGCCCCCTGGGAAACCAAACCTATGCCCAAATCCCATCTGTGTGGGTTTATCTCCTGGGACCCTTCCTAACATATTAGTCAGAGTCCAATCAGGAAGCATAAACCACTCAAAAGTTTAAAGTGGTAAAATTTAATATGGAGAATTATTCATTATAACAGGTGAACAGCATAATGAGAGATTGGCTAGCACAAAGTAAAGAGAACTCTAGAGAATACAGGACTAGCCCAGGCCAGGCATGGTGGCTCATGCCTGAAATTCCAGCAATTTGAGAAGCTAATGCAGGAGGATTGCTTAAGGCCAGGAGCTAGAGACCAGTCTGGACAACACAGTGAGACCCTGTCTCTATCCAAAAAAAGAAAAAAGTTAGCTGGGAGTGGTGGTGCACACTTGTAGTCCCAGCTTTACTCGGAATGCTGAAGTTTGAGCCTGGGAGGTCAAGGCTGCAGTGAGGCATGATTATGCCACTACAGTCCAGCCTGGTGACAGAGCAAGACCCTGTCTCAAAGAACAAAACAACAACAACCATTTACAGACAGAAAAGAAATAGAGCTAATAAGCTAAGGAAAGATGTTGAAATGTGACAAGTAAAGTAATATGAGGTCTTTTGTCTATTAAAAATAATCAAACAAAAAATGACTTACTAAATTATAATACCCTGTGCTGGCAAAGGTGCAGTGAAATGGGCACTTTCTTATACTATGAGGGGTGTTTAAATTGTGTATAAGCCTTCCCGGGTAAAGCCTGTCAATTTTTTAAAATAATGGAGACACGGTCTCACCATACTGCCATACTGCCTCCTCCAACTGTTGGCCTCAAGCAATCCTCCTCTCTTAGCCTCCCAAAGTGCTAAGATTATAGCTGGGAGGCACCCAAAACCCTGTCAATTTACATCAAGGGTAATGAGAATGTCCATTCACCATGACTCACAGTAATCTTACTTCTGGGGAGACAATTCAATCTAAACAAAAGGTCATCTGCACACACACAGTAAAAATCTGGGGAGTAACTGAAGACAGAGTTGGTAAGTGAAATAAGAAACAGTTATAAGAAATTAAACTATGGTATCAATAGGCACCTGGTAAAAGGTCAGTTGATGTTAGCTGCTACTTTTTTGTTGTTTTGAGACAGGGTCTCACTCTGTCACCCAGGCTGGAGTGCAGAGGCCTGATCATGACTCACTGCAGTCTCAGCCTCCCTGGGCTCAAGTGATCCTCCCACCTCAGCCTCCCAAGTAGCTGGGACTACAGGAACATGCCACCACACTAGGCTAATTCATTTATTTTTCTGTAGGGATGGTGACTCCCCCTTTGTTTCCAAGGCCTATCGCAAACTCTTGGCCTCAAGCCATCCTCCTGCCTCAGCCTCCCAAAGTGTTGCGATTACCAGTGTGAGCCACCACACCTGGCCAGCTGCTACTTTTATCAATATTATTATTATTCCACTCAATTAAAAATTATTATTTTCAAGGCTATGCAACAGTATGTATCCTACAGCGTAATTGTAAAAACATATACAGTCGTCGTCCCTCAGTATACAGAATTAGTTCCAGCCCCCCATCTCTGCATATACCAAAATCCATGCTTACTCACGTTTCACTATCACCCCTCTGGAATCCACGTATACGAAAATTCCAAATATTAGTTGGGCATAGTGGCAAGCACCTGTAGTCTCAGCCACGTGGGAGGTTGAGATGGGAGGATCGCTTCAGCCTGGAAGGTTGAGGCTGCAGTCAGCTGTGATAGCACTACTACACTCCAGCCTTGGACAAGAGAGGGAGACCCTGTCTCAGAAAAAAAAAAACAAAACAGGTTAGAAATTGTAATGAGGTCTGTTGGGCAAAATTCCATATAAGCAAAGTATAAATTAATAAAGCAAATCGTGATAAATTAGTACGATTGACTTTCTGGAGTTTCTGACAATAAAAGTAAGGAAAATGCAGAACACAAAGACAGAGAGTAAAAAGAGAAATTAGGAAAGCATTCTACATGTTTAATAGGAAGACACTGGCCATGTTCATGCAGCGGCAGTATGTCGTGACATGACATACCTTGGAGAGAAGTTAACAGATGAGGAAGTTGATAAAAATCATCAGAGAAGCAAAATACTGGTAGCGACACTCAAGTAAACCATGAAATTTCCATAACTTATGTCAGCAAAGTGGGAATATTGTACAGTGTGTGTTGAAGTTCCTATACAACATTGTTTATCTGCCTTTTGTGTTTGTAAGGAATGTATATACTAAAAGTTCGTCTGCTGTCAAAAGAATATGTGTGAATAAGTCATTTTAACTTATTCTTCTGTTTTTCTTTTATCTTCCTGCCATCATCCCACAGCCTTACTTTAGAAATTTTTTTTTTAGAAAATTGAACAAGTGCTCCTTGTGGTGGCACATACCTCGAGGATGGGAGGCAGGGGTGGAAGGGTCACTTGAGGCCATGAGTTTGACACCAGCCTGGCCAACAAAGTGAGACCCCATGTCTACAAAACAATTTAAAAATTAGCCAAGTATCGTCATGTATACCTACAGTCCCAGCTACCTGAACTTACTGAGAAAGTTCAGGGCCTGGAGAGAAGGCTGGGAGGCAGGAGCTGGGTCTAAAGAGGCCATTCTAACGATGGAGCTGTGCCTGTGGAGGCTGCTGTGAGGCAGTAGGATCATCTGCGGAGACTGCCGTGACATAGGGTATGGGCCTAAATAGGCCATTGTGAGTCATGAGCTTGGTCTGTAGAGGCTGACTGGAGAAAGTTCTGGGCCTGGAGAGGCTGCCGGGAGGTAGGGGCTGTGCCAAAAGATTTAAGCACATTTACATTTATTAGGCACTTTATTTCCATTATTACACTGTAATATATTATAATTATAGAACTCACCATAATGTAGAATCAGTGGGCATGTTAAGCTTGTTTTCCTGCAACTGGATGGTCCCACCTGAGCGTGATGGGAGAAAGTGACAGATCAATAGGTATTAGATTCTCATAAGGACAGTGCAACCTAGATCCCTCACATGCACGGTTCACAACAGGGTGCGTTATCCTATGAGAATCTAATGCTGCTGCTCATCTGAGAAGGTGGAGCTCAGGCGGGAATGTGAGCAAAGGGGAGTGGCTGTAAATACAGACGAAGCTTCCCTCACTCCCTCACTCGACACCACGCACCTCCTGCTGTGTGGCTCCCTATGGCTCCATGGCTCAGGGGTTGGGGACCCCTGCTCAAGTGCATCCAAAGCGACCCTTCCCAAACCAGTCTTCATAGTGGTCAAGGGCAGCAACCACTTAGCTCCCAAGGCATGTGCCTCAGCTGGCATTTTGTCACAATCAACAGTAAGTGGTAGCTTGAGTCACTGTGAGGTCACTTCCTGGAAATCACCAGCATCCCATTTCCCACTGGCAAAGAGCTCAGCACTGCCCCCTGGGAAACCAAACCTATGCCCAAATCCCATCTGTGTGGGTTTATCTCCTGGGACCCTTCCTAACATATTAGTCAGAGTCCAATCAGGAAGCATAAACCACTCAAAAGTTTAAAGTGGTAAAATTTAATATGGAGAATTATTCATTATAACAGGTGAACAGCATAATGAGAGATTGGCTAGCACAAAGTAAAGAGAACTCTAGAGAATACAGGACTAGCCCAGGCCAGGCATGGTGGCTCATGCCTGAAATTCCAGCAATTTGAGAAGCTAATGCAGGAGGATTGCTTAAGGCCAGGAGCTAGAGACCAGTCTGGACAACACAGTGAGACCCTGTCTCTATCCAAAAAAAGAAAAAAGTTAGCTGGGAGTGGTGGTGCACACTTGTAGTCCCAGCTTTACTCGGAATGCTGAAGTTTGAGCCTGGGAGGTCAAGGCTGCAGTGAGGCATGATTATGCCACTACAGTCCAGCCTGGTGACAGAGCAAGACCCTGTCTCAAAGAACAAAACAACAACAACCATTTACAGACAGAAAAGAAATAGAGCTAATAAGCTAAGGAAAGATGTTGAAATGTGACAAGTAAAGTAATATGAGGTCTTTTGTCTATTAAAAATAATCAAACAAAAAATGACTTACTAAATTATAATACCCTGTGCTGGCAAAGGTGCAGTGAAATGGGCACTTTCTTATACTATGAGGGGTGTTTAAATTGTGTATAAGCCTTCCCGGGTAAAGCCTGTCAATTTTTTAAAATAATGGAGACACGGTCTCACCATACTGCCATACTGCCTCCTCCAACTGTTGGCCTCAAGCAATCCTCCTCTCTTAGCCTCCCAAAGTGCTAAGATTATAGCTGGGAGGCACCCAAAACCCTGTCAATTTACATCAAGGGTAATGAGAATGTCCATTCACCATGACTCACAGTAATCTTACTTCTGGGGAGACAATTCAATCTAAACAAAAGGTCATCTGCACACACACAGTAAAAATCTGGGGAGTAACTGAAGACAGAGTTGGTAAGTGAAATAAGAAACAGTTATAAGAAATTAAACTATGGTATCAATAGGCACCTGGTAAAAGGTCAGTTGATGTTAGCTGCTACTTTTTTGTTGTTTTGAGACAGGGTCTCACTCTGTCACCCAGGCTGGAGTGCAGAGGCCTGATCATGACTCACTGCAGTCTCAGCCTCCCTGGGCTCAAGTGATCCTCCCACCTCAGCCTCCCAAGTAGCTGGGACTACAGGAACATGCCACCACACTAGGCTAATTCATTTATTTTTCTGTAGGGATGGTGACTCCCCCTTTGTTTCCAAGGCCTATCGCAAACTCTTGGCCTCAAGCCATCCTCCTGCCTCAGCCTCCCAAAGTGTTGCGATTACCAGTGTGAGCCACCACACCTGGCCAGCTGCTACTTTTATCAATATTATTATTATTCCACTCAATTAAAAATTATTATTTTCAAGGCTATGCAACAGTATGTATCCTACAGCGTAATTGTAAAAACATATACAGTCGTCGTCCCTCAGTATACAGAATTAGTTCCAGCCCCCCATCTCTGCATATACCAAAATCCATGCTTACTCACGTTTCACTATCACCCCTCTGGAATCCACGTATACGAAAATTCCAAATATTAGTTGGGCATAGTGGCAAGCACCTGTAGTCTCAGCCACGTGGGAGGTTGAGATGGGAGGATCGCTTCAGCCTGGAAGGTTGAGGCTGCAGTCAGCTGTGATAGCACTACTACACTCCAGCCTTGGACAAGAGAGGGAGACCCTGTCTCAGAAAAAAAAAAACAAAACAGGTTAGAAATTGTAATGAGGTCTGTTGGGCAAAATTCCATATAAGCAAAGTATAAATTAATAAAGCAAATCGTGATAAATTAGTACGATTGACTTTCTGGAGTTTCTGACAATAAAAGTAAGGAAAATGCAGAACACAAAGACAGAGAGTAAAAAGAGAAATTAGGAAAGCATTCTACATGTTTAATAGGAAGACACTGGCCATGTTCATGCAGCGGCAGTATGTCGTGACATGACATACCTTGGAGAGAAGTTAACAGATGAGGAAGTTGATAAAAATCATCAGAGAAGCAAAATACTGGTAGCGACACTCAAGTAAACCATGAAATTTCCATAACTTATGTCAGCAAAGTGGGAATATTGTACAGTGTGTGTTGAAGTTCCTATACAACATTGTTTATCTGCCTTTTGTGTTTGTAAGGAATGTATATACTAAAAGTTCGTCTGCTGTCAAAAGAATATGTGTGAATAAGTCATTTTAACTTATTCTTCTGTTTTTCTTTTATCTTCCTGCCATCATCCCACAGCCTTACTTTAGAAATTTTTTTTTTAGAAAATTGAACAAGTGCTCCTTGTGGTGGCACATACCTCGAGGATGGGAGGCAGGGGTGGAAGGGTCACTTGAGGCCATGAGTTTGACACCAGCCTGGCCAACAAAGTGAGACCCCATGTCTACAAAACAATTTAAAAATTAGCCAAGTATCGTCATGTATACCTACAGTCCCAGCTACCTGAACTTACTGAGAAAGTTCAGGGCCTGGAGAGAAGGCTGGGAGGCAGGAGCTGGGTCTAAAGAGGCCATTCTAACGATGGAGCTGTGCCTGTGGAGGCTGCTGTGAGGCAGTAGGATCATCTGCGGAGACTGCCGTGACATAGGGTATGGGCCTAAATAGGCCATTGTGAGTCATGAGCTTGGTCTGTAGAGGCTGACTGGAGAAAGTTCTGGGCCTGGAGAGGCTGCCGGGAGGTAGGGGCTGTGCCAAAAGATTTAAGCACATTTACATTTATTAGGCACTTTATTTCCATTATTACACTGTAATATATTATAATTATAGAACTCACCATAATGTAGAATCAGTGGGCATGTTAAGCTTGTTTTCCTGCAACTGGATGGTCCCACCTGAGCGTGATGGGAGAAAGTGACAGATCAATAGGTATTAGATTCTCATAAGGACAGTGCAACCTAGATCCCTCACATGCACGGTTCACAACAGGGTGCGTTATCCTATGAGAATCTAATGCTGCTGCTCATCTGAGAAGGTGGAGCTCAGGCGGGAATGTGAGCAAAGGGGAGTGGCTGTAAATACAGACGAAGCTTCCCTCACTCCCTCACTCGACACCACGCACCTCCTGCTGTGTGGCTCCCTATGGCTCCATGGCTCAGGGGTTGGGGACCCCTGCTCAAGTGCATCCAAAGCGACCCTTCCCAAACCAGTCTTCATAGTGGTCAAGGGCAGCAACCACTTAGCTCCCAAGGCATGTGCCTCAGCTGGCATTTTGTCACAATCAACAGTAAATGGTAGCTTGAGTCACTGTGAGGTCACCTACTGGAAATCACCAGCATCCCATTTCCCACTGGCAAAGAGCTCAGCACTGCCCCCTGGGAAACCAAACCTATGCCCAAATCCCATCTGTGTGGGTTTATCTCCTGGGACCCTTCCTAACATATTAGTCAGAGTCCAATCAGGAAGCATAAACCACTCAAAAGTTTAAAGTGGTAAAATTTAATATGGAGAATTATTCATTATAACAGGTGAACAGCATAATGAGAGATTGGCTAGCACAAAGTAAAGAGAACTCTAGAGAATATGGGACTAGCCCAGGCCAGGCATGGTGGCTCATGCCTGAAATTCTAGCAATTTGAGAAGCTAATGCAGGAGGATTGCTTAAGGCCAGGAGCTAGAGACCGGTCTGGACAACACAGTGAGACCCTGTCTCTATCCAAAAGAAGAAAAAAGTTAGCTGGGAGTGGTGGTGCACACTTGTAGTCCCAGCTACTCGGAATGCTGAAGTTTGAGCCTGGGAGGTCAAGGCTGCAGTGAGGCATGATTATGCCACTACAGTCCAGCCTGGTGACAGAGCAAGACCCTGTCTCAAAGAACAAAACAACAATAACCGTTTACAGACAGAAAAGAAATAGAGCTAATAAGCTGAGGAAAGATGTTGAAATGTGACAAGTAAAGTAACATGAGGTCTTTTGTCTATTAAAAATAATCAAACAAAAAATGACTTACTAAATTATAATACCCTGTGCTGGCAAAGGTGCAGTGAAATGGGCACTTTCTTATATACTATGAGGGGTGTTTAAATTGTGTATAAGCCTTCCCAGGTAAAGCCTGTCAATTTTTTAAAAATAATGGAGACACGGTCTCACCATACTGCCATACTGCCTCCTCCAACTGTTGGCCTCAAGCAATCCTCCTCTCTTAGCCTCCCAAAGTACTAAGATTATAGCTGGGAGGCACCCAAAACCCTGTCAATTTACATCAAGGGTAATGAGAATGTCCATTCACCATGACTCACAGTAATCTTACTTCTGGGGAGACAATTCAATCTAAACAAAAGGTCATCTGCACACACACAGTAAAAATCTGGGGAGTAACTGAAGACAGAGTTGGTAAGTGAAATAAGAAACAGTTATAAGAAATTAAACTATGGTATCAATAGGCACCTGGTAAAAGGTCAGTTGATGTTAGCTGCTACTTTTTTGTTGTTTTGAGACAGGGTCTCACTCTGTCACCCAGGCTGGAGTGCAGAGGCCTGATCATGACTCACTGCAGTCTCAGCCTCCCTGGGCTCAAGTGATCCTCCCACCTCAGCCTCCCAAGTAGCTGGGACTACAGGAACATGCCACCACACTAGGCTAATTCATTTATTTTTCTGTAGGGATGGTGACTCCCCCTTTGTTTCCAAGGCCTATCGCAAACTCTTGGCCTCAAGCCATCCTCCTGCCTCAGCCTCCCAAAGTGTTGCGATTACCAGTGTGAGCCACCACACCTGGCCAGCTGCTACTTTTATCAATATTATTATTATTCCACTCAATTAAAAATTATTATTTTCAAGGCTATGCAACAGTATGTATCCTACAGCGTAATTGTAAAAACATATACAGTCGTCGTCCCTCAGTATACAGAATTAGTTCCAGCCCCCCATCTCTGCATATACCAAAATCCATGCTTACTCACGTTTCGCTGTCACCCCTCTGGAATCCACGTATACAAAAATTCCAAATATTAGTTGGGCATAGTGGCAAGCACCTGTAGTCTCAGCCACGTGGGAGGTTGAGATGGGAGGATCGCTTCAGCCTGGAAGGTTGAGGCTGCAGTCAGCTGCGATAGCACTACTACACTCCAGCCTTGGACAAGAGAGGGAGACCCTGTCTCAGAAAAAAAAAACAAAATACAACAGGTTAGAAACTGTAATGAGGTCTGTTGGGCAAAATTCCATATAAGCAAAGTATAAATTAATAAAGCAAATCGTGATAAATTAGTACGATTGACTTTCTGGAGTTTCTGACAATAAAAGTAAGGAAAATGCAGAACACAAAGACAGAGAGTAAAAAGAGAAATTAGGAAAGCATTCTACATGTTTAATAGGAAGACACTGGCCATGTTCATGCAGCGGCAGTATGTCGTGACATGACATACCTTGGAGAGAAGTTAACAGATGAGGAAGTTGATAAAAATCATCAGAGAAGCAAAATACTGGTAGCGACACTCAAGTAAACCATGAAATTTCCATAACTTATGTCAGCAAAGTGGGAATATTGTACAGTGTGTGTTGAAGTTCCTATACAACATTGTTTATCTGCCTTTTGTTTGTAAGGAATGTATATACTAAAAGTTCATCTTGCTGTCAAAAGAATATGTGTGAATAAGTCATTTTAACTTATTCTTCTGTTTTTCTTTTATCTTCCTGCCATCATCCCACAGCCTTACTTTAGAAATTTTTTCTTTAGAAAATTGAACAAGTGCTCCTTGTGGTGGCACATACCTCGAGGATGGGAGGCTGGGGTGGAAGGGTCACTTGAGGCCATGAGTTTGACACCAGCCTGGCCAACAAAGTGAGACCCCATGTCTACAAAACAATTTAAAAATTAGCCAAGTATCGTCATGTATACCTACAGTCCCAGCTACTCAGGAGGCTCAGGTAGGAGGATCCTTAGCCCAGGAGTTCAAGGCTGCAGTGAGCAGTGATAGCACTACTGTACTCAAGCCTGGGTGACAGGGTGAGACCCCATCTCCTAAAATAAAAAACAAAGAAAAAAATAGTTCAAGTAGCAAGTTGTATGTGGCTTACTCTGAATATTTCTAAACTAGAAATTCTCAATCTTTTGGGGTCTAACATCCCTTTACATTTTTTAACTTTATTGAAGATCTCTAAGACTATTTCTTTCTGTAAATAATTATATTAAAACTAGAAAATAAGACAAAATTTTTAAATATTACTCATCACATATTAATAAAGCCATTACATGTTAATATAATAAAGATTTTAAAAATATTTAATATTCTTTATATATTAATAATAAAACCATTACATGTTGATATAATACTTTTTTTTTCTTTGATACAAAGTCTTGTTCTTTTGCCCAGGCTGGAGTGAAGTGGCGCAATCTCAGCTCATTGCAACCTCCGCCCCGCAGAAGTTCAAGCGATTTTCCTACCTCAGCCTCCCAAGTAGCTGGGATTAAAGGCGCCCACTACCATGTCTGGCTAATTATTGTATTTTCTTAGTAGAGAAGGAGTTTTCTTAGTAGAGAAGGCTGGTCTTGAACTCTTGACCTCAGGTGATCCACCCGCCTGGGTCTCCCTAAGTGCTGGGATTACAGGTGTGAGCCACTGCGCCCACCCCAATTAATATATGTTTTAAAACACTGATTAGTCAGGCAACAACACCGAGCAGGGGTCTCCTCATTCCCAGCGACGCAAACCCCACTGCACCGCTGAGCGATTGCAAGGGCTGCAGAGCCAAAAGGCTCTGACTTGAGATTTCATTATTTTACTTGTATGTTTATTTGTATTGTGAGACAGGTCCTGCTCTGTCACCCAGACTGGAGTGCAGCTGTGCACTTAGAGCTCACTGCAACCTCAACCTCCTGGGCTCAAGCCATCTTCCTGCCTCAGCCCCCCAGTAGCTGGTAGTACAGCTGAGTGCCACCATGCCTGGTTATTTTTTTAATTTTTTTGTAGAGTGAGGGGTCTTGCTATGTTGCCCAAGCTGGCCTCAAACTCCTGACCTCAAGAGATCTGCCCACTTCAGCCTCCTGAGTAGCTGAAACTACAAGTACACATCACCATGCCTAGCTACATTTATTTAATTTTGAAAAATATTTTTGTAAAGAGCAGATCTTGCTGTGTTGTCCAGGCTGGTCTTGAACACCTGCCCTTAAAAGATACTCCCACCTCTGCTTACCAAACAGCTGGGACTACAGGCATGAGCCACTGCAATGAGCCTGAAGAGATTTCTTTAATCTAGCATCCCATACTTGGTAGGATTGGGAAAGGCAGTAGTGTTTTTTAAAATTACTTAATAATTTTGGTAACAATCAAACTCAACCTTGACCCCTGCCTTCTCTCACACCCTATATCCAGTCTCTCAGGAAATCCTGTTGACTGTCTTCGACAGGTACTAAAGATCCCCACCCAGTAACTCCCTGGCCTCCTCCCCTACTTCTCCCCTCTGACCATCTCTCAACACCACCATGGCCCTGGTCAGGACCACCATCATCTCCCGCCTGGATGTTGCCAAAGCTTGGCCCCCATGCTTCTACCCACATCTTCCCACAGTCTTTCTCAACTCAGCAGCCAGAGAATGCTTTTAAATCGGGAGACAGATCATGTCGCCTCTCTGCTCAGAACCTTCCCGCAGTTCCCATCTGAGTCAGAGTAAAAGCCAAAGTCCCAGCAATAACCTCCTAGGGCTTATGTGATCTGTACTGATCCCCACCCAGCAACTCCCTGGCCCCCTCCCCTAATTCTCTCCCTCTCTCCGTCTGCTCCATTGGCCTCCTTCCAGAGCCTCAGACACACCTCAGACATTTTATTCTATTGTTTCTGCCTATGATCCTCTTCCCTCAGCACCTTGGCCAGCTCCTTCCCCTCCAACTCTTTACTCAATTTTCACTTAGGAGGCCACCCCTGACCATTCTATTTAACATTGCCATCTGTTCCCATGCCCACCATGCTCATTTCTTCTTTCTCTACTTTCTTCTTTCTTTTTTTCAAGATCTCACTGTCACGAAGGCTGGAGTGCAGTGGCGCAATCACAGCTCACTGCAACCTCAAATTTCCAGGCTCAAGTGATCCTCCCACCACAGCCTCCCAAGTAGCTGGGACTCCAGGTTCATGCCATCATGGCTGGCTAAATTTTTTGTATTTTATTTTATTTTATTTTGAGACAGTTTCACTCTTCTTGCCCAGGCTGTAGTGTAGTGGTGCGATCCCGGCTCACTGCAACCTCCACCTCCCAGATTCAAGTGATTCTCCTGCCTCAGCCTTCCAAGTAGCTGGGATTACAGGTGCGTGCCACCACACCCAGCTAATTTTTGTATTTTTAGTAGAGCCGGGGTTTTGCAATGTTGGCCAGGCTGGTCTCAAACTCCTGACCTCAGGTAATCTGCCCGCTTCGGCCTCCCAAAGTGCTGGAATTACAGGCGTGAGTCACCATGCCTGGCCAATTTTTTCATTTTTTGTAGAGACAAGGTCTTACTATATTGCCCAGACTGGTCTTGAACTCCTGGCCTCAAGTGATCCTCCTGCCTAAATTCCTAAATTGCCGGGATTACCGGCATGAGCCATCATGCCTGGCTTCATGTTCATTTCTTCTTGCTGCTGCAACATAGTTTGCAGTTTCCTACATTTAGTGACTTAAAACACCACAAATCTACCATCTTACAGTTCTAGGGGCCAGAAACCCAAACTAGGTCTATTAAGGCTAAAGTCAAGGTGTCAGCATGGCTGCATTCCTTCTGGAGACTCTAAAGTGTTCCCTTGGCTTTTCCAGCTTCTAGAAGCCACCCCCATTCCTTGGATCATGGCCCCTGACTCCATCTTCAAAGCCAGAAGTGAAGCATCTTCAAATCTCCCTCTCTTACCTCTGCTTTCATCACCACATCTCCTGCTCCAATTCTGAATCTCCTACCCTCTTTTTTTTTATATAAAGACCCTTGTGATTGCTGGGCATGGTGGCTCCCACCCAGAATCCCAACACTTTGGGAGGTCAAGGCAGGAGGAACACTTGAGGCCCAAAGTTTGAAACTAGCATGAACAACATAGTGAGACCCCCACCTCTAGAAAAAAATAAAAATAAATATTAGCCCAACACGGTGGTATATGCCTGTAGTCCCAGCTACTTGAGAGGCTGAGGTGAGACAATCGATTTAGCCCAGGAGTTTGAAATCAGCCTGGACGACATAACTAAATCTCATCTCTACAAGGACGAGGTGGGAGGATCACTTGAGCCCAGGAATTTGTGGCCAGCCTGGGCAACAAAAGAAGACCCCATCTGGCCAACATGGCCAACCTGGCCACCATGGTGAAACTCCGACTCTACAAAAATGAGCTGGGCATGGGTGACATGCATGTGTAGTCCTAACTACTTGGGAGGTTGAGATGGGAGGATTTCTTGATCTCAGAAGGCCAAAGCTATAGTGAGCTATGATCACATCACTGCACTCCAGTCTGGATGACACAGGGAGATTCTGTCTCAAAAAAAGAAAAGAAATATATATTTAATCTCTGTCCCTGATTCCTGGCACAGAGCTTCTAAAGCTTACAAAGACCTCAGTGATAGATGTGAGAGGAACATCTTTTGTTTTAATATTTGGTCTTGGTCCCAGGTTTCTAACACAAGAGCCTCTAAGAACTTTGGGATCTCCAGCATGGTAAGAATGCATTTGGGGATGTTGTTGAGATGACTGGGTGACTGCAAGCTCCTAAATTTCTTCAAGAGGAGGGCTGATTACCATGCAACCACATGGTATGAGGCTTGGAACTTTCAGCCTCATGCACTGAACTCCAGGAGGAAGAGGGGCTGGAGACTGAGTTAATCACCAACAGCCAAAGATTTTATCAATCATGCTTGCATAATAAAGCCTCCATAAACACCCTGAATGGGGTTTGCAGAGCTTTCAGGGTTGCTGGACACAGGAGATGCTGGGAGGGTCGCATGTTCAACAGAGGGCATGGGAGCTCTGTGCCCCTCCAAACTTAACTTGCCCTGGGTATCTTTCTCTTTTTTGAGACAGGATCAGGCTCTTTTGTCCAAGCTAGAGTGCAGTGGCACAATCTCAGCTTACTGTAACCTAAGCCTCCCCAGTCCCCAGCTCAAGGCATCCTCTCATCTCAGCTTCCCTAGTAGTTGGAACTCTAGGTGCACAACACCACACTGGTTATTATTATTATTTTTTAATTTTTTATAGAGACAGGTTTTCACCATGTTGGCCAGGCTGGTCTCAAACTCCTGAGTTTAAGCGATCCTCCCACCTTGGCCTCCCAAAGTGCTGAGATTACAGGCATGAGCCACTGCATCCAGCATGCACGTCTCTTTCATTGACTGTTTCTGAGATGTGTCCTTCACAATGAACCAGTAATAGGAAATGAACTGGCCAGATGTGGTGGCTCACATCTGTAATCCCAGCACTTTCAGAGGCTGAGGTGGGAGGATAACTTGAGACCAGGAATTTGTGGCCAGCCTGGCCAACACAACAAGACCCCATCTGTACAAAAAAAAAAAAAAAAAAAGAAACTAGCCAGATGTGGTGGTGCAGGCATGTAGCTTCAGCTACTAGGGAGGCTGAGGTGGGAGAACCACTGGAGCCCAGAAAATCAAGGCTGCAATGAGCTATGACTGCACCATTGCACACCAGCCTGGGCAACCAAATAAGACCCTCTCTCTCAGAAAAAAAGAAAATAAACTGTTTTTCTGAGTTCTGTAAACTGTTCTAGCAAATTATTAAACCCAAGAAGACAGTTATGGGAACCCCCGATTTGTAACAGGTTGGTCAAAAGTACAGGTGACAACTTAGGACTTGCCATTGGCATCTGAAGTGAGGATGGTCTCGTAGGACTGAGCCCCTAACTTGTGGGGTCTGTGCTAACTCCAGCTAGTGTCAGAATAAAATCATGGGATACCCAGTTAATATCCAGAGCACTGGAGAATATGGTGTAGAAACTCCATACATACATTCAGTCGGAAGAGTGTGAGTAGAGACAAACATGGGCTTTTCTGTCACTTGTCTACCTGCTTAACTGCATAGGAGAGGCAATACGTGGTGCTCATGAGCAAAGCAAACATTAAAGTCAGACCAGACCCAACATTTGACTCAGTCTTAATATCCAGGTGAGCTTGGGCAAATCATTCATTATTCCTAAGGCTTCATCACTCCATTCATAAAATGGGGATAACTGTGGCACCTACCTGTGATTCTGTGAGAATTAATGAAATATTATGCTTGGGGTTATTGTGATCATTATACCTATTCCAAACTATTTGACAAGGACAGTGATGGATGATGACATCAAAAAATCAGAAACTGCAATGAGGTCTCTTGGGCAAAATTCCATACAAGCAACTTACTGTCTCTACAAAGCATTCCTGCCACACTTAATTCACCGTTCCGTGAACAAAATATGCCATCTTCATTATTCAGGTCTGTACAGTGCTTGTTTCCCTTCCCGGGCAGTTTGCTCCATCCCATCCCAGCCCATTCCCCATCCCTCCACCTCCCCCTTCCCTCCCCACTCTCATACAACTCTTCCTCATCTTTCAGGACTTGGCTTCAATGTTACCTTAACTGGAAGCTTCTCTCACTCTCCAGAAGAGCTTCCCATTGCACTTGATGCATGCACTATTATTTGATCATTTTTAACTTACAGTCCAAATCTTTTTGTACCTGAATAACATGTTGCCCAGTCAGTCTCTCTTCCTGGATTCAGAAGTCTTTCATGGTAGATCCAGCTGGAAGTGACAAAAAGGCATCTTTTGACATAAAGGGATGACACAGACAGACATAAGTTCTTAAACGTCTTAAATGTTATGTGAAAAACAGAATTCAAAGACTTGTGGGGAACACTTAGGAGGGAAAGTTACTGGGAATGTCATAAAGGGTTCATTTGCATTTTATTTTATGTTTTGAGACAGTCTCATTCTGTCACCTAGGCTGGAGTGCAGTGGCGCAATCAGGCTCACTGCAGCCTTGACCACCTGGGCTCAAGTAATCTCACTTAATTTTTATTTGGTTTAAGAAAGCCTTGGTTGAGGGTGGTGGCTTATGCCTGTAATCTCAGCACTTTGGGAGGCTGAGAGAGGTATATTACTTGAGGCCAGGAGTTTGAGATCAGCCTGGGCAATATATTAAGACCCTGCCTCTACCAAAAAACAGAGTGAATATGTGGAAGGCAATTTTTCCACAGACTGGGAGTGAGGGAATAATTTCAGGATGATTCAAGTGCATTACATATATTGAGCACTTTATTTCTATTATTACTACATAGTAATATATAATGAAATGATTCTACAACTCACTATAACATAGACTCAGTGGGATCTCTGAGCTTGTTTTCCTGCAACTAGACTGTCCATCTGGGGTGATGGGAAACAGTAACAGAATATCAGGCATTAGATTCTCATAAGGAGTACACAACCTAGATCCCTCGCATGCACACTTCACAACAGAGTTTGTGCTCCTATGAGAATCTAATGCTGCTGCTGATCTGACAGGACATGGAGCTCAGTTGGTCAGGCAAGCGATGGGAGGGGCTAGAAATACAGATGAAGTTTCCCTTCACTTGCCTGCTGCTCACCTCCAGCTCTGTGGCCCTGTGGTTGGAGACTGCTGCTCAAGTGCATTCGAAAGGATCCATCCCATGCCATTCTTCAGAATCATCTTTACTGCTGCAGTGGTCAACTTGTAGTACCCCTAAGCTCGCAGGACATATGCTTCAACTGGCATTTCACAATGAACAGTATGTGGTAGCTTGAGTCATTGTGAGGTCACTTCCTGGAAATCACCAGCCTCCCATATCCCATTAGCAAGGAGCTCAGCACTGCTCCTTGGATAACCAAACCTATTCCCAAATCCCATCTGTGTGGGTCTATCTCCTGGTACCCTTCCTACCATCAATTCTGTATTTGTAGGAGTCCAATCAGGAGACACAAACCACTCAAAAGTTTAAACTAGAATGAGCAAGGTGGCTCACACCTGTAATCCCAGCACTTTGGGAGGCCAAGGCGGGTGAATTGCTTTGAGCTCAGGAGTTTGAGACCAGTCTGGGAAACATGGCAAAACCCCATCTCTACAAAAAACACAAAAATTAGCTCGGTGTGGCGGCACTTACCTGTAATCCCAGCTACTCGGCAGGCTAACTCAGGAGAATTGCTTGAGCCTGGCAGGTAAAGGCTGCAGTGAGCAGAGGTTGTGCCACTGTACTGCAGCCTGAGTGACAGCGTGAGACCTGGTATCAAAAAGAAAAAATATATATATATGTAAATTTAATATAGAAAGTATTAATTTTGGCCAGGCACCATGGCTCATGCCTGTAATCCCAGCACTTTGGGAGGCCAAGGCAGGCGGATCACCTGAGGTCAGGAGTTCAAGACCAGCCTGACCAACATGGAGAAACCCTATCTCTACTAAAAATACAAAATTAGCTAGGCATGGTGGCACATGCTACTCCCAGCTACTCGGGAGGCTGAGGCAGGAGAATCACTTGAACTCGGCAGGTGGAGGTTGCGGTGAGCCAAGATAGTGCCATTGCACTCTAGCCTGGGCAACCCAGCCTGGGCAACAAGAGTGAAACTCCATCTCAAAAAAAAAGTATTAATTTTAGCAGAGGATCAGCATAATGAGGGACACACTAGCACAAAGTAAAGACAACTCTAGAGAATACAGAACTAGCAGAGGGCAGGCACTGTGGCTCATGCCTGTAATCCCAGCAATTTGGGAAGCCTAGGCAGGAGGATCACTTGAGGCCAGGAGTTGGAGACCTGTCAGCGCAACATAGTGAGACTATATGTCTACCAAAGAAAAGAAAAATATTAGCCAGGTGTGGTGGTGGTGCATACCTGTAATTCCAGCTACTTGGGAGTCTGGGGTGGGAGGATCCCTTGAGGCTGGGAAGTCTACACTACAGTGAGCCAAGATCATACCACTGCACTCCAGCCTGGGCGACAGAGTGAGACCCTGTCTTAAAAAGAAAAAGAAAAGAAAGTGTTAATCCCCCTAAGGGAATCTCTTCTTCTCCTGCCCTCTCTGGAACCTCACTTGTCAGTTCTTCCTCCCACTTTCCTGTATCTTTAACCTATCTCCCACTTTTAGCGCCTTCCCACCATCATTTAAATTACTCAAACTTCTTCTGTTTTAAAAACCTCTCCCTCAACTCAGTGAGAGGTCTCCTGCACACCCACTGAGCCATCTGCTCCCCCTGGTGCCTTCTCTACAGAAGCCTGAGCCATGTCTCTAATCCATGAATCTCATCATGTTACTCCCCCATTTACATCACTTCTCCTTGCCTCAGGGATTAAGTCCAAACTCCTTAACAGCCCCCGCTCTGCCCTGCCTTGCAAGACAGCCTCACTGCTTGCCCCTCTCCATTTCATCTGCTATGGAGTCCAACTCAGCCTCATCTGCCCCCTGAATGCACACTCTTTCTCCTCTGGGAGTCTCTGAAGTGGGTGATATCCTCTGCTTATAATATGCTTCCCCTTAAACCTCTACTCTCTTCCTGGCTAGCTTCGGCTCCTCTGTCACTTATCCGCTTTGGCATCATCTCCTCATGGAAGACTTCCTTGACTCCCCAGATTCTCAGGAGCATGGCAGGTGAGGTGCTCCTCCCATGAATGGATGGAGATTAGGGAGTGTGTGTTATTCATGCTTAATTCACCAGTGCTTAGCTCAGTACCTGGCACAAGTTACTGTGGTGGCCAAAGTAATAACCCCCCACCCTGCCAACTAATTGCTCATGTTCTATGTTACACAGCACAATTACATAGGAAGGGGGAATTAAGAGTGCAGATAAAATTAATGTTGCTCATCAGCTGACCTTAAAACAAGATTATCCTGGAGTATCTAGGAGAGCCCATGTAATTACAAGCATTCTTTAAAAGTGGAAGAGGGAGGCAGAAGGTTAAGAACCAGAGACAGTGGGCACAATGGCTCATGCCTGTAATACCAATACTTTGGGAGGCCAAGGCAGGAAAATCCCTTGAGTGCAGGAGTTCAAGGTCAGCCATGGCAACATAGTGCAGCCCCATCTCTACAAAAAAATAAAAACAAAATTCACTGAGTGTCATGGTGCTTACCAGCTACTGGGAAGACTGACGTGGTAGGATTGCTTGAGCCTGGGAGTTTGAGGCTACAATGAGCCATGATTGGACCACTGAACTCCATCCTGAGTGACAGGGCAAGGTCCTGTTTCTAAAGAAAAAAAGGACATTGGAATCAAGGTCCCCTCCATCCTAAGGTGGCTACAAGGCATCTCTCTCTGCAAATGAGTAAACATCATCCTCCAACTCCTCACAGAGTGAAGCAGCAGGAAAACTCCCTTACCTCATTTCTGTGCTGCTTGGGAGGCCTGGACACCCAATAACCAGCACCTTGCTGATGAAGCAAGTAGGAAATAGCTCAAGTTGAGCTAAGGAGAATTTGGATCCTTCTTTTGGTTCTCAATAGGCAGGGTAGGGGCCAGGCATGGTGCCTCATACCTGTAATCCTTGCACTGTGGGTGGCCAAGGTGAGAGGACTGCTTGAGGCCAGGAGCTCAAGACCAGCCTGGGCAACATAGAAAGACCTGGGTGGCATACACCTGTGGTCCCTACTACTTGGTAGGATGAGGTGGGAGGATTCATCACTTGATCCCAGGAGTTTCAGGCTGCAGTGAGCCATGATCACACCACTGCACTTCAGCCTAGGTGACAGAGCCAGACCATGTCTCAAAAAGTAAAAAAAAAAAAAAAGAGAGAGAGAGAGGGAGAGAGACTATAGGCAGGTACCCCCACATTTGGCTAATTTTTAAATATTCTGTAGAGACCAGGTCTTGCTAGGTTGCCCAGGCTGGTCTAAAACTCCTGGCATCAGGCTGGGCATGGTGGCTCATGCTTGTTATCCCAGCACTTTGGGAGGCTGAGGCAGGCAAATCACCTGAAGTCAGGAGTTCGAGACCAGCGTGGCCAACATGGTGAAACTCTGACTCTACTAAAAATATAAAAATAAGCCGGGCAGTAGTGGCATGTACCTGTAGTCTCAGCTACTCAGGAGGCTGAGGCAGAGGTTGCAGTGGGCCAAGATCGCACCACTGCACTCCACCCTGGGCAACAGAGTGAGACTCTGTCTTAAAAAAAAACCAAAAACCAAAAACTGAAAAACAAAAAAAAAACTCCTGGCATCAAGACATCTTCCTGTCTTAGCTTCCCAATGCCCTGGGATTATATTGTTTCCTATAATTGAAGAAACTCGTTCTTATACTGCTTTAAGGTATAAAGAAAAAAAAAACCATAATGACAAGTGTTGGTGAAGGCCGGGCATGGTGGCTCAGCCTGTAAGTCCAGAACTTTGGGAGGCTGAGGTGGGCAGATCACTTGAGGCCAGGAGTATGAGACCAGCCTGGGCAACATGGTAAAATCCCATCTATAAAAATTAGCCAAGCATGGTGGCATACACCTGTAATTTTCAGCTACTCAGGAGGCTGAGATGAGAGAATCACTTTTGCCTGGGAATTCAAGGCTGCAATGAACTGTGATGGCATCATTGCACTGCAGCCTGAGAGACAGAGCAAGCCCCTATCTAGAAAAAAAAAAAATGTCAGTGAAGATGTGGAGGAGTTGGAACCCACATACATTACTGGTGGGAACATGAAATCGTGTAACCACTTCGTTTGGGTAGTTCTGTTCTTGTCATTTTAATTGGATTTTTTTTTTTTTAATCAAGACAGGGTTTCACTATCTTGCCC
The DNA here is from genome assembly GCF_029281585.2 of Gorilla gorilla gorilla. Classification (NCBI taxonomy): domain Eukaryota; kingdom Metazoa; phylum Chordata; class Mammalia; order Primates; family Hominidae; genus Gorilla; species Gorilla gorilla. The sequence continues at coordinate 51,399,311 of NC_073230.2, forward strand.
AGGCTGGTCTTGAATTCATGGGCTCAATTCCTCCCAACTGAACCTCCTGAGTAGCTGGGATTATAGGTGTGAGCCATTGCACCCAACTGGTGTAGCCACTTTAGAAAACAGTGTGGCAGTTTCTCAAAAGGCTAAATGTACAGTCATCATACAATGCAACAATTTCACTCCTAGGCATATATCCTAGAGAAATAAAAATATATGTCCACACAAAAACTTGTACAACAGTCTTCATAGCAGCATTACTCATAATGGCCAATACATGGAAACAACCCAAATGTCCACCAACTGATGAACAGATAAACAAAACGCAGTGTGTCTCTACCATGGAATATTGCCATAGAAGGAATGAAATATTGATAGACACTGTGACATAAAGGAACTTTGAAAACACTGTGCTAAGAGCGAAAAAAAGCCACAAAAGATCACATATTGTACAATTCTATTTGTCCAGATTAGGCAAATCAATAGTGACAAAAAATAAATCAATGGCTGCCTAAGGCTGGGGGCCAAGGCATGTTGGGGGAGTAGGAGGTAGTGGCTAAGGGGTATGGATATGGATTTCTCTACAGGGTAATGAAAGGTTCTGAAAGTGACTGTGGTGATCGATGCACAGCTCTGTGAATAATCTAAAACCTACTGAATTGCAGATTTCAATAAATAAAGTGAATGGTATGTGAATCATATTTTAATAAAGCTATTATTTAAAATAATAATAATAGGGGGCTGGGCACAGGTGGTCATGTCTGCCTGTAATCCCAGCACTTTGGGAGGCTGAGGCAGGAGGATCACTTGAAGTCAGGAGTTTTGAGCCCAGTCTGAGCAACCTGGCAAGATCCTGTCTCTATGATAAAAAATGAAAAAATTAGCTGGACATGGTGGCACATGACTGTAGTCCCAGCTACTTGGGAGACTGAAGTGGGAGAACTGCTTGAGCCCAGGATTTTCAGGCTACAGTGAACCAAGATCATGTCACTGTACTGGAGCCTGAGCAACAGAGCAAGACCCTGTCTCTGAAAAGGAAAGAAAACAAATGCAAGTTTTTATCACTTTGTGAGTATAGCCAAGTTGGAGGAGAAATAGACAATAAAAAAAGAGCACTGAATAATGAGGGTGAGTGGCTGATTAGGCTCAGTTGCTAGCTAAGTGGCTTCTAAAAAATTCATTAGTAAAGTTATAGCTCTGGGGACAGTCATGTAGTCAAAGAATGAATGCTAAATTCCTTACAAAGGTCCGTGGTCTTTCTTTACACGCCTTCTAGTGAAAAATTCCTAAGTGCCTAAATAGCAAGTCTGCAACGATAGCAGCTGTTTATTAAAGACTACAAAAAAGAAATGGAGGCCCGGAGTGGTGGCTCATGTCTGTAATCCCTGCACTTTGGGAGGCTGAGGCAGGCAGATCACTTGAGTTCAGGAGTTTGAGATGAGCCTGGCCAACATGGTGAAACCCCATCTCTACTAAAAATACAAAAATCATCAGGGTGGCGGGCACCTGTAATCCCAGCTACTTGGGAGGCTGAGGCAGGAGAATTGCTTGAACCCAGAAGGCAAGGGTTGCAGTGAGCCAAAATTGCACCACTGCACTCCAGCCTGGGCGACAAGAGCAAGACTCTATCTTAAAAAAAAAAAAAAAAAAAGGCATCTTCTTAAAGAATGACATAGTGTTTCATGATAAAGAAGCTCTAATTTTGCATTTGTTCAAGTATTGATTAGATTTAGCCAATATGACACCAATCTTGGATAAAGTGCAAACAACACGATTTCATTTTCTCATTAAAAACTGATTAGGTAGTCTAATATCAATTCTGACCTTATTAAAAACTGATCAGATTCAAAAAATTATGGAATGATGGAGCCAATAAGATGTTACAACCTGTTCCAAGGGGAATTCCAAAACCCACACATATTTGAGACCATCAAATATGATGAAATATATTTGATTACTATTTTGAAAAATAAACTGATTATATAGCCAATAATAATTGGCAGGGGTTTCCTCATCCACAGCCACACAAACCAGATCACACAGCTATGTGGTTGCAAGGCCTACATAGCCTAGAAGGGACTGGTCTGACTTGAGATTTCATTTCATTTGTATTTGTATTTTGAGACAGGGTCCCACTCTGTCACCCAGGATGGAGTGCAGTGGTATAATCATAGCTCACTGCAGCCTTGACCAACTGGGCTCAAGAGATGCTCCTGCCTCAGCCGCCCCAATACCTGGGAATACAGGCAAGTACCACCATGTCAGGCTTTTTTTTTTTTTTTTCAATTTTTGTAGAGAGAGAAATCTTGATATGTTGCCCAAGCTGGCCTCAAACTCCTAGAATCAAGAGATCTGCCCATCTCAGCCTCCTGAGTAAGTGGGGGCACAGGTACACACCATCATGCCTGGCTATATTTATTTTATTATATTTATTTATTTTATTTTTGTAGAGCGGTCTTGCTATGTTGCCCAGGCTGCTCTCAAACTCATGGCCTTAAAATATACTCCCATCTCTGCCTCTCAAACTGTTGGAACTATAGGTGTGAGCCACTGCACCTGGCCTGACTTGACATTTCTTTTATCTAGCATCCTTTACTTGGTAGGATTGGGAAAGGCAGTAGTGTTTTTTAAAATTACTTAATAATTCAATTAGAATCAAACTCAACCTTGACCACTGCCTTCTCTCACAGCTCACATCCAGTCTGTAAGGAAATCCTACTGACTGACTTCAACATGTATCCAGGCTCTGACCATCTCTCACCACCACCGTGCACCCGGTCAGGATCACTATCCTCTCCCAACGGGATGTTGCCACAGCTTGGCCCCCATGCTTCTACCCAAATCTTCCCATAGTCTTTCTCAACTTGGCAGCCAGGGTGTGTTTTTAAATCAGGAGACAGATCATATTGCCTCTCTGCTCAGAAGCCCTCAGTGGTTCCCATTTTAGTCAGAGTAAAATCCAAAGCCCCAGCAACAATGTCCCAGGGCTTATACGATCTGTACCGATCCCAGCCCAGCAACTCCCTGGCCTCCTTGCCGACTTCGCTCCCTCTATCTCTTTGCTCCACTGGCCTTCCAGAGCCTCAGACACACCAGGGAATTTCCTCCTAATGCCTTTATTCTGTTGACTCAGCCCACAATGCTTTTCCCTCAGCACCTTGGCCAGCTCCATCACCTGCTTCAAACTTTTGCTCAATATTCACTTATGAGGCCAACCCTGACCACTCTACTTAACATTGCCATCTGTCCCCATTCCCACCATGCTCATTTCTTTCTTTTTGAAACAAGGTCTTGCTCTATTGCCCAGGCTGGAGTACAGTGGTGCAATCATAGCTCACAGCAACTTCAACCTCCCAGGCTTAAACAATTCTCCCACCACAGCTTCCCTAGGAATTGAGACTACAGCTGCATGCCACAACACCTGGCTAATTTTTTTTTTTTTTTTTTTTTTTTTTGAGACGGAGTCTCGGTCGCCCAGGCTGAAGTGCAACAGCACAATCTCAGCTCACTGCAATGTCTGCCTTTCAGGTTCAAGTGATTCTCTGCCTCAGCTTCCCAAGTAGCTGGGATTACACCCACCACCACACCTGGCTAATTTTTGTATTTTTAGTAGAGATGGGGTTTCACCATCTTGGGCATGCTGGTCTTGAACTTCTGACCTCGTGATCCACCCGCCTCCACCTCCCAAAGTGCTGGGATTACAAATGTGAGCCACTGCACCTGGCCTTTTTAAAAAAATTCTTTTAGACATGAGGTCTCATTATGTTGCCCAGGCTGGTCTTAAGCTCCTGGGCTCAAGCAATCCTCCTACCTCAGCCTCCTAAAGTCCTGGGATTACAGGCATGAGCAACTGTAACATGAAGCCCTGGCTTCATGTTCATTTTTTACTTGCTGCTACAACAAACTACCCTACATTTAGCGGCTTGAAACACCATAAATCTACCACCTTACAGTTCTATGGGCCAGAAGCCCAACTAGGTCTATTAAGGCTAAAGTCAAGGTGTCAGAGGGGCTGCATTCCTTCTGGAGACTCTAGAGAGAATGAGCTCCTTTGCCTTTTCCAGCTTCTAGAAGCCACCTCCATTCCTTGACTCACCTTGAAGATGGCCCCTGACTGTATATTCAAGGCCAGAAGTGCAGCTTCTTCAAATCTCCCTCTCTGACCTCTTCTTCCTTCACCACATCTCCTTCTCTAATTCTGACTCTCTTACCTCCTTGTTTCTCTTATAAAGATACTTGTGATTGGTGGGCATGGGGGCTCCCATCTGTAATCCCAACACTTTGGGAGGCCAAAGAGGAAGGATTGCTTGAGGCCAAGAGTTAGAGATCAGCCTGGGGAACATAGGAAGACCCTGCCTTTACAAAATTAAAATTAAAATCAGCTGGACATGGTGATGCAAGCCTGTAGTTCCAGCTACTGGAGAGGCTAAGGTGGGAGGATCACTTTAGCCTAGGAGGCCAAGGCTGCAGTGAGCTATGATCACATCACGGCACTCCAGCCTTGGTGGCAGAGAGAGACTCTGTCTCAAATATAAGAAAAGAAATATACATTTGGTCTCTGCCCCTGGTTCCTGGCATAGAGCTTCTAAAGCTCTTATAAAGTCCTTAGTGACAAAGGTAATATGAGCACTTTCTGTTTTAATATTTAGTCTTAGTCCCAGGTTCCTGACACAAGGGCCTCTAAGGTCTTTCAGATCTGTAGCATGGTAAGAATGCAAGTGGGATGCTGTTGAGCTGACAGGGTGGCTGCAAGCTCCTAGACTGCTTCAGGAGGAGGGCTGGCTGCTAGAGGAACCAACCACATTTTTTTTAAATGGAGTTTGGCTCTTTTAGCCCAAGCTGGAGTGCAACGGCACAATCTCAGCTCACTGCAACCTCCGCCTCCCACGTTCAAGCAATTCTCCTGCCTCCGCCTCCTAAGTAGCTGGAATTATAGGGATGCACCACAATGCCCAGCTAATTTTTGTTATTTTTAGTAGAGACGGGGTTTCACCATGTTGGTCAGGCTGGTCTCAAACTCCTGACCTCAAGTGATCCATATGCCTCGGCCTCCCAAAGTGCTAGGATTACAGGCATGAGCCACTGCGCCCAGCCCCAACCACATTTTTTGAGGCTTGGAACTTTCAGCCTCAACTGCTGAACTCCAGAAGGCAAAAGGGACTGGAGATTGACTTAACTACCAATGGCCAATCAATCAGGCCTCCATAAAAACCCAAATAACAGGGTTTGGAGAACCTTGTGTTGCTGAACACAAGGAGGTTCTGGGAGGGTAGCATGCCCAACAGAGGGCATGGAAGCTCTGTGCCCCTCCCCACTTACCTTGTCCTGTGCATCTCTTTCATTGGCTGTTCCTGAGATGGAGCCTTTACATTGAGCAAGTAATAGAAAATAAGCTGGCCAGATATGGTGGCTCATGCCTGTAATCCCAGCACTTTGGGAGGCAGAGGTGGGCGGAATCACTTGAGCCTAGGAATTTGAGACCAGCCTGGGCAACATAAGACCCCATCTACACAAAAATTAAAAGAAATTAGCCAGATGTGGTGGTGGGAACCCTGTAATTCCAGCTACTTGAGAGGCTGAAGCAGGAGAATCACTTGAGCCCTGGAGGCTGAGGCTTCAATGAGCTATGACTGCACCACTGCACACCAGCCTGGACAACAGAGTGAGGCCCTGTCTCTTAAAAGAAAAGAAAAAATCCTGTTTTTCTAAGTTCTGTGAGTTGTTCTAGTAAATAATTAAACTCAAGAAGAGGGTCATGGGAAACCCTGATTTCTAACTGGTTGGTCAAAATACAAGTGACAACCTAGGACTTGCAATTGGCATCTGAAGTGAGGGTGGTCTTGTGGGACTGAGCCCCTAATCTGTGGGGTCTGCACTAACTCCAGGTAGTGTCAGAATGGAATTGTGGGATACGCAGTTCATATCCAAACAGTTGGAGAATTGGTGTAGAAACTCCACACACATATTTGGTCAGTAGTGTGTGAGTAGAGAGAAACATGAGTTCTTCTCTCACCTGTCTACCTGCTTAACTGCATAGGAGAGGCAATGCATGGTGCTCATGAACAAGGCAAGCATTAAAGTCAGACCAGACCTAACATGTGACTCAGTCTTAATACCCAGGTGAGGTTGGGCAAATCACTCATTAACCCCAAGTCTTCATCATTTTGCGCGTATAATGGGGATAACTGTGGCACCCACCTGTTTTTGTGAGATCAATGAAATATTATGCTTGATGTTATTGTGATCATCATATTATTTGACAAGGGCAGTGATGCATGATAACATCAACAAATTAGAAACTGTAATGAGGTCTCTTGGGCAAAATTCCATACAAGCAAATGACCATCTCTCCAAAGCATTCCTGCCACACTTAATTCACCATTCCCTGAACAAAATGTGCCATCTTCATTGTTCGGGTCTGTACAGTGCTGGTGTCCCTGCCTGGGTAGCTCACTCCATCCCATCCCAGACCATTGCCCATCCCTCCACCTCCCCTTTCCCTCCCCACTCTCATACAACTCTTCCTCATCTTTCAGGACCTGGTTTCAATGTCACTTTAACTGGAAGCTTCTCTCACTCTCCAGAAGAGCTTCCATTGCATTTGATGCATGCAGTATTATTTGATCATTTTTGAGTTATAGTCCAAGTCTTTTTGTACCTGAATAACATGTTGCCCAGTCAATCTCTCTTCCTGGATTCAGAAATCTTTCATGGTAGATCCAGCCGGAAGTGACAAAAAGACATTCTTTAAAAGAAAAAAAAAAAGAGGGATGACACAGACAGATATCAGTACTTGAAAGTTTTAAATGGTATGTGAAAAACAAACAAAATTCAAGGGCTTCTAGGAGAAACGTAGGAGGGAAGGCGTTACTGGGAAATATGATGGAAGGTTAATTTTTATTTTATTTTATTTTTAGAGAAAGGGTCTTGCTCTATCACCTAGGCTGGACTGCAGTTGTGCAATCACAGTTAACTGCAGCCTCAACCTCCAGGGCTTGAGAAATATTCCCATCTAATGTTTATTTTATTTAAGAAACACAGTCTTGCTCTTACCAGAGCTAAAGTGCAGTAGTATGATCATAGCTTACTGCAGCCTCAACCTTCTAGGCTCAAGTGATCCTTCAGTCTTAGCCTCCCCAGTAGCTGGGACAACAGGTGTGTACTGCAATGTGTATCTCATTTTATTTAATTTTTAGTAGAGACAAAGTGTCGCTATGTTGACCAGGCTGATGGTGATCTCCTACACTTAGGCAGTTCTCCCACCTCAGCTTTCCAAAGTGCTGGGATTACAGGTGCAAGTGCCACACCTGGCTGAGGGGGTTAATTTTTAATTATAAAGAGCTCAAAGCAAATATTAGAAGGAGCCTAAATGCCTACAGCAGATGACTGGTAAATTGTGATACATCCATATAACAAAATATTATGTAACCATGAAAAGGATTAAGATAGATCAACAGGTATTGGCACAAATGTCCACAAAATATGAAAATGTGAAGTGATGTTCAATCACCATGTACGTATCTGGAAGGATATGGCCCGTTTTCTCAATAGCAGTTGTTTCCTGAGATAAGATTATGGGTCTCAAGAGTGAAGGACATTCTTCACTTCTTTAAAGGTATTTACTATTTTTATAATTTAATAAAAGATTAAACAGATCATTGAATTAGTAAAAGACAAAGTAACTCTATAAATAAATGGAAAAGACACGGACAGCTCAGGCATGGTGGCTCACGCTTATAATACCAGTACTTTGGGATGGGGCGTTGGGGGGATCGCTTGAGGCCAGGAGTTCCAGACCAGCCTAAGAAACAAAGCAAGACCTCGTCTCTACTAAAAATTAAAAAAATATTGGCCAGGCATAGTGGCACGTGCCTATAGTCCCAACTACTGAGGTGGAAGGATCACCTGAGCCCAGGAGGTCAAGGCTGCAGTGAGTTGAGACTGTGCCACTACACTCAAGCCTGGGAGAGAGAGCGAGACTTCATCTCAAAAAAAAAAAAAAAAAAAGGACAATAAAGAAATAAAGCTAATAAGCTAACATAAGGAAAGATAAAACATGTGACAAATAGGCCGGGCGCATGGCTCATGCCTGTAATCCAGCACTTACTTTGGGAGGCTGAGGTGGGTAGATCACGAGGTGAGGAGTTCGAGACCAGCCTGATCAACATGGTGAAACCCTGTCTGTACTAAAAATACAAAAATTAGCATGCTGTTATAAAGACACATGCACATGTATGTTTACTGTGGCACTATTCACAATAGCAAAGACTTGGAACCAACCCAAATGTCCAACAATGATAGACTGGATTAAGAAAATGTGGCATATATACACCATGGAATACTATGCAGCCATAAAAAATGATGAGTTCATGTCCTTTGTAGCGACATGGATGAAGCTGGAAACCATCATTCTCAACAAACTATTGCAAGGACAAAAAACCAAACACCGCATGTTCTCACTCATAGGTGGGAATTGAACAATGAGAACACATGGACACAGGAAGGACAACATCACACACTGGGGACTGTTGTGAAGTGGGGGAAGGGGGAGGGATAGCATTAGGAGATATACCTAATGCTAAATGACAAGTTAATGGGTGCAGCACACCAACATGGCACACGTATACATATGTAACAAACCTGCATGTTGTGCACATGTACCCTAAAACTTAAAGTATAATAATAATAATAATAATAATAATAATAATAATAATAATAATTAGCTGGGCGTGGTGGTGTGCGCCTGTAATCCCAGCTACTCAGGAGGCTGAGGCAGGAGAATCACTTGAACCTGGGAGGCAGAGGTTGCAGTAAGCCAAAATCACACCACTGCACTCCAGCCTGGGTGACAGAGCGAGACTATGTCACAAAAAGAAAAAAAAAAAGTGACAAAGTAATATGAGGTCTTTTATTTATCACACAGAAAATAACTTGTTAAATTATAATACCTGTGCCAGCGAAGGTGCAGCGAAATGGCCATTTTCTTGTAGTATTAGTGGTGTTTAAATTGTATACAAGCCTTCCAGGATAAAGCTTGGAAATTTTTTAAAAATAATACAGACAGTGACTGATTATACTGCCTCCTCCACCTCCTGGCCTCAAGAAATCCTCCCACCTCAGCTCCCAAAGTGCTAGAATTACAGGCTGACAGCCACCATGCCTGAAAGCTCGGCAATTTACATCAAGAGTAGTAAGAATGCTCATACTCTGCGACTCACAGTAATCTCACTTCTGAAAATATCATCTTTGGATATAATTCAACCTAAACAAAAGGTCATATGCAAAAATACAGTGAAAATCTGGGAGTAATTTTTTTCTCTTTTTTAAAAAAATATGGAATGCTTCACAAATTTGCATGTCATTCTTTCAGAGAGGCCATGCCAATCTCTCTATTGTTCCAACTTAAGTATGTGTGTTACTGGAGCAAGCATGAGTAATTTAAGATAGAGTGGTTAAGTGAAATAAGGAAGAGTTACGGGGAATTTAAAAATCTATGGTATTTATACGCACCTAGTAACAGCTCAGTAAATATTAGCTGCTACTATTGTTATTTTTATGGTAATTTCACTCAATTAAAAATTGTTATTAAAAACTACCATTGTCATGGAATGTAATGTATCCTACAGTATAATTGTAAAAATAGATACAATTTGTCCCTTGGTATATGGGGGGATTAATTCCAGCTCCCCCATTTCTGTGTATACCAAAATCCACACATACTCAAGTTTTTGAAGTCAGTCCTGTGGAATCCACATATTAAAAAAAATACAAAAATTAGTGAGGTGTGGTGACAAGTACCTGTAGTCCCAGCTACTTGTGAGGCTGAGGGAGGAGGACTGCTTGAGCCCAGGAGATTGAGGCTGCAGTGAGCCATAACTGCACCACTGCAGTCCAGTCTGGGCAACAGAGTGAGACAGAAGGTTGACTTTTTAATCAAATTTTTCTGTTCACTTGAAGATATGGTCAGGACTGTGGCATAGGAAATTCTTCATAAAATAACTACCTAATCCAATTAATGCTGGAATTAGGGACAGAAAATGTTTTGGTGACTATTTATTCCTTCACTTGCTGTTATATAAACTATTGCCAGTGGGCACCTACCAACCAGAAGTATCATCTCAGAGCTACTCACAATGAAAGGTGATCTCTGCGGCTCAAATGTGTTGAGGTCCCCATGCCTGGGCTATGGGTGCTGAGTGGGACTTACTTGTCTATCCATTTTCTATATTCCAGCACTGGGAAACTAGGGTTTATCCATCTTGATAAGATGTCATTTAAATTCCACTTTGCAAGAACCACAAATGGAAGAAAGGCCATGAAACCACAGGACAGTACTTGTTCTCAAGGGAATCTTCAGCTTAGGTGACTCTGTAAAAGAGAAATTACATTGTTGAAAAATCATCACAGGTCAGCTGAGGTGGCTCATACCTATAATCCCAGCCCACTGGGAGACTAAGGCAGGAGAATCCCCTGAGGCCAGGAGTTCCAGACCAGCCTGGGCAACACAGTGAATCCTCATCTCTACAAAAAATTAGAAAATGAGCTGGGTGTGGTAACACATTCCTATAGTCCCAGCTACTCTGGAGGCTGAAATAGGAGGATTGCTTGAGCCCAGGAAGTGGAAGCTGCAGTGAGCCCTGATCTCACCACTGCACTCCAGCCTGGGTGACAGAGTGAGACCCTGTCTCAACATACACACACCCACACACACCCTCATCTCAGTCTGTCCAGCCTTGACTAATCAAAAGGGTCTTCTGGTTACAGAAGAGGTATGCTCTTTTGTAGGACAGGGAGAGACCAGCAAGCTTGTTCACAGACTTTTCCTCATCCTTTGCTTAGTTTTCCAAGAACTCTCATAGTGGAAACAGAGTCCCTGGGAAAACGACCTAAATCTTTAGGTTACCAGAAGAGAAATATGTATCCTTTGTCAATTAATAAATGGAACACTTGCCTTAAAATCCAGGGAGTTCTGCTAGAATGAATCACTCCCTAAGACCCTGACCTATGCATGGAACATGAAAAACTGGAGTTTAACTGGGCACAGTGGATCATGCCTGTAATCCCAGCACTTTGGGAGGCCGAGGCAGGTGGATCACCTGAGGTCGAACCTGGCCAACATGGTGAAACCTCGTCTCTACTAAAAATACAAAAATTAGCTGGGCGTGGTGGTGGACGCCTGTAATCCCAGCTACTTGGGAGGCTGAGGCAGGAAAATTGCTTGAATCTGGAAGGCAGAGGTTGCAGTTACTTCTAGAAGAATTTCCATTAGCCATTTGAAATCCTTCAACATTCATTAAGGCCAAAGAGTTTTCACCTAATTTAATCTGATGGGTATGTGACCAGAGTCTTTCTAGGGAATAGAGACTCCCAAACTGTTCAGCTGGGAAGTGAGGAGATAATTTATTACTCAAAATCAAAGGGAAATGAAAAGAGGCCAATGTAGAATGTCATTATTCTTTTTTCGGGGGAAATGGATTCCAGAGTCATTTTGTGACCTTTATATGACCTCCTTATTAGCATCTAAAAGCTTCCAATGTAGGATGCAGCCAGCTAGGTTCTCTTCTAATGTAATAAAATCTACTTCAGCAAAGCTTATGCGGAGCCATCTCCAGACTTCAGAAATACTAGGCTATAAATTACTGGATCTCCCATTTGATATAATGAACTATAAGCACAGTCCTGAATGACTCCTCTACATACTACTCTGGGTGGCTTGAAGTGAATTTGATACAAGACCTGGAGCGAGCGCAAAGCAGAGCTAGATCTAGGATTAATGAGCTTGGGCCCAGCTCCTCACTACTCACCGATGAGTCCAGTTCCAGAACCCAAGTAGAGGGTTGGGAAACAAGGCTCCTGGCATTTCCCAATGTCTGCATCTCTTTCACATTTCTTATCTCCTTGCAAAGAAACTAAACAGGCTCGACTGAAATAACTAAATGATTAAACTCTATGCAGAGAATCTCCAAAGATTCACAAAATATCATTCAAGACTGTTACACAGACAACCCTGAGGATGACTTGATGTACCAGTGATCTACAATATTTGGGATCATTCCAAATTCCCATGAAGGATCTGCCTATATCAACACGGGAGCCAAGGACCAACCATTCAAATGGGCCCTGCTGCCAAGCCTTTTTTTTTTTTTTTTACAATGCCATCTCTTCATATTGTTCCTTTTAACAAAACTGCAGCCTGTCACCCATCCTTAAGTCCCTTGGCCAATGGTACAGAGCCAGAGTATGCTACTCCCTAGGAGGAAATCAACAGGATGACCTACTAAACACCATTCAGAAGATGCTAAGACCCATGAATTGCAACAGGAAAGAAAAGACAGAGAATTAGTCAGACAGGTACATGCTGTGCCAAAAATGCACTACAACCCCCACCCAATTCTGCCTAATCCTAGCTAGGGTGACACCAACCTGATGAGACAGGCCTATAAGATCTCAAACTAAAACAGAAACTCTTGAACCAGGTTCTTGCGAACCCAGGAAGCAGCAGTAAACCATTAAAGAACAGATAAGTTCTTGAGGTGAAGGAGAGTTTCAGATAAATGGAATGCTGGTAGAACACAGGGCCCAAAGGAGCAAAAGTTAACCTAAGCCTAGGTAGAACCTTGTTTACTAGAGGATTAGGCATGGGTTGTGGCAACTATTCTAACCAAAGAGGCTCCACTGAGGGTGGGTTGGCAATCCAAGGTATAGTATGCATAGGGCTGGTGAAATTCAGGGTGACTGAAACAAAAGCTTCAGAACCAGAAAGACCACATCTGGGGGTAGAGCACAAAACTCTCAAGAGATGAATCTTTGTAAGAGTGAGGCAGAACTATATAGCAGTTTTAGGAGATCTGTTGGTGCCCAGCAAGAGCTCCAAATGGGCTACATGCAGGGATGCAGGCTGTAGTTTCAGAAGAGAAGGTTCACAAAAGTCATTCAGTCCAAGATCCCAAACTGCGTTCTCTACTAAAAGGAATCAAGGCCTCCTAGAGAAATGGCTGACTCCATGTATGGAACAGTATATTGATCCTGGAACATCTTTTTTGCCAGAAAGCAAGGAAGCCATCAAAGTCCAACAGGATCACATCAAAAACACGTAAGAGTCAACTTGAAGAGATAATTATTAACCTAGATGAGACAATGTAAGCATCCAAAACAATAAAGACTGCAATGGCCTGAAATACATCAAACACAAACAATAATCTATGAGTTCATAATGGTATTCAGAAAAAAAAAAACTATTGGTCACTAGAGTGAAGGTTAGTAGGTCACTAACTTATTACTCTGAAAAGTGACTTAAAATGAGAGGTAAGGTGGAGAATTAGCTATTTTTTCAGTTTTTCCTGTACAAACATAAATTTTTAGGGAGATTGAAGCAGATGAAACAAATCTGGAAAAATGGAGGTAACTGCTTAATCTTCGGGTTGGGTACATGAAGGTTCATCATATTTCTTTTGTGTATATTTGAACCCCCTACAAAAAAAAACACAAGACAGAATGTGAGCCAAGCAGCTTAGGGTTTAGGCAAGGCTTCTGCCTACAAGAGACACTAGGATATGAGGGGTAGTTTTAGCCCTGATGGGCTGAGCCAACTGGAGGTATATAAGGAGGTGCTAAATTGCAGAGGTATCATGTTGCCCAGCACTTGATCAAATCCTAGATCCTAGGTCTGCTTGGTAGCATGCTTCCTAGGTGGTGGATCTGAGGCTACCTACAGAACTTCGTTTGCAGTCATAATTCGCTCAGAAACTACAAAAGTGCTTGCTCTTGAAAATGGAGCCTGTCTTTGTCCATTTCATGCTGCTATAAAAGAATGCCACAGACTGCATAATTTACAAGAAGGAAAAAAGGAAGGAGGGAAGGAGGTAAGGAGGAAAGGAAGGGAAGGAATGGAAGGAAGGGAAGGAGAGAAAGGAAGGGAAGGAAGGGAAAGAGGGAAAGAGGGAAGGAGGAAGGGAGAGAAGGAGGTAGGGAGAGAGAGAGGGAGGGAGGGGAAGGGAAGAGAAGGGAGGAGCAGGGAAAGGAAGAAGAAAAGGAAAGGAAAGAAAAGAAAAGAAAAGGAACAAATTTTATTTCTTACAGTTCTGGATGTTAGGAAGTCCAAGGTTGAGAGGACTGCATCTGGTAGGGATCTTCTTGCTGTGTAGAGGAAGACTATCTTCCTCTACACATCATCCCACAACAGAAGGCAGAAGGACAAGAGAGTGCAAGAAAGCAAGAGGGCAAAAGGGGCTGAACTCTCTTTTATAATAAGCCCACTCTGTGATTACTAATCTACTACCACAATAACAACATTAACTCATTCATGAGGGCTCTCTTATTAGGCCCCACATCCCAACTGTTGCATTGAGGACTGAGTTTCCAGCACATAAACTTTGGGGGACACATTTAAACCATAGCAGAGCACTTATGTTAATTCAACCAAGAGGAGCTGGGAAAATCAAAGGCAAGAGAAAGACAGCAAATGCTGGCAAAGAAATATGTGCCGGTTAAGGACAAAAGTCACAATGAATCCTGTAGTGCAGGCTACTTCATGAAAAGCACCTAAAAAGGATCTCATTAACTCCCCCAACTCACCTCCACCCACATCTAAAGGGCCACACACAGCACTACAAAAGGCAGCACAATGAGAACAGCATTCTCCTCAACAGACGCGCTGTGAGTACCCAGACACCCGACCTCAACAGCTCCAGAACAGCCCTAAAACAGCTCCTCCCTAAACACCACTCGAGTCACCAGCTGGGAAAATATTCAGAAAACCCAAATCCTGACACACCACTATGAAACAACTTAAACAGCAAAGAACAACCCATTTAAACAGCAATGCCAGCGGCTGGGAAAAAAGGAACAATGAGTAGAGGAAAAGCAGACTTCTTGGGGTCCACTAAGACCCAGTCTCTCAGCTTCAGCACTTTCAAATGCAGAATCCATACACCTCTGGGGCCTGTGGAGCTCCATGAGGCATGTTGTCCTCAAAGATAAATGAGCAGGCAAGCTGGCTAGAAAGCCGCTAAGGGTATTATTCTTTAAAGAATCTTTATAGGGTCAAAGAGGAATGGGTCTTACAGGCGATGTGTATTCCCCACAGATTCTGAGGATGATGTCAGTATCCCTTTCCAGATGTGTTTAACACTTTGTGGTCGCTTGTATTCCTGCCACTGAGTGCGAGTGCTTTGCTAATTTGAACTGATTCCAACTCACGCTGACCCTGGCTCCCTGAATCTGGTTACCATTAGCCAAGACTGTCATCTATACTGTACCCTTTTAAAGAGTCCTAAAAACAACTCTTCACCTACTCTTCCAAGACAAGTAAAAATGTCTGCCAAAGAAATGGGGAAAAAAGATTGAGAGAGAGAAAACAATTAACATACTAACAAGAGAGTAGAAAGAGAAGCGGGAGGAGAAACTAGGAAAATCATATGTGGGCTCACACCTATTTCCAAAGCTTATGTAGGGGATCAGTCAGGATGGTGGGAAAAATTGTAAAACAAACACAAACCTTCTTGGAAAGCTGGAAGGTTTTTGCAAAAGCCTCAGGATAGAGATATGGCTGAAGGCAGCCTAATCCTCCTTGAGCTACAGCAAGGATAATTAACATAGGAATATAGAGGAGTCTATCTAAATAGCTTGTTTACTCATGTGGTCCTAAGACAAACCTTTGACCATCCGCAGGTGCATGATTGCTCTCTACTCGGGGGTCGGCAATGGTAACTACCTTCTAGTGGTGTTTACTTGATACTTTTGTCATTTAACGTGTGGTGTATAAATGCCGGGAGAGCCAGCAAGTTGGGACCATGGTTGCAACTCTTTACAGCACTCTTCTGGGAGTCTGTAAGTGGGCCAGACTCTCAGCTGGACTGACATGCATAATATCTGTGTCAGTGTATGTTATTCATCTGTTGTTGGATCAGGGTCTGTGGGATGGACACCTGCAGCAGGGCAGTGATTTTTACCCCTAGTGCAATTGGTTCCTACTGCTATGTGCTTTCTCCATTGGCTGGGGTTGGACCGCACAGTCTAAACTGACCCAATTGGCTAATGTTTGAAATTGAACACAGCTATCTAGGTGGGAAGGGGAAGGCTATTCGTTATAGCACAAGGCACGTCTAGGCTTGTCAGGGCACGGCAAGGGTGGGAAGGATTGTTTACCACACATGGGTAACTAGAGAAACTAGAGAAACAAAGAATGGGAAGAACAGGGCATTAAAACCTTTTGAAGAGGAATTTATCATCTCTGACAATTTCCTCCTCTTGATTTTATAGTTTGTTTTTCCTCTTCAAAACGTCTCAGCATATCTTGGCTCTGTTCTTCTTGGGCGTCTAGAAGGATGAGTTTATCTGAATAAGGCAGGGGTGAACTAAGGGAGGTTTTGGTAAAGCTGTTTCTATAAATGTTTGCATTAAACCACGAATACAGAATATGATACAGCGTCCTACAAGAATATACCTATAATGATTACAAGGGAGGTGAATACTGAGGTCATAATTCCTTTCCATTTCTCAAACCATTTTTCCATGAGGCTTGTAAAGGAGTCATTTATTCCAGAATTTTTAGCTAACTCATTTGATAAGGAGGTAAGGCCTTGTAAGGCTTTTGTATTGTTCCATCAGGGGCAGTGTTATTAGGAATAAAAGTACAACATTGGACTCCAATCATGACACAAACCCTGCCTTTTTCAGCTACTATCATGTCAAGGGCTATTCTATTTTCCCAGGCCATTTGGCTGGTAGGGCCTAATTGTTCAACTATTCCTTTAATAGCATCTCTAGTATAATTAACAAAGTGTTGTTAATTATAAAAGATATAATTTATCTTCTAAGCTACATTCTTGTTTACAGTTGACAACCAGAACAATATGGACTCGAATCCTGTAGCTATTTGATTTCTGTCTTTGAATTCATCTGGTACCCCTAGTGGTACTCCGACAGCATCTATATAAACATGAGGATCAAAGGATCCGTGACAGACATCTCTCTTTTTACAATATTCTGTTTTCAACTTCCTTGGTTGATGAAATGCCAAGGTGAAAGGGATAGCCAATTGAACTGGCTGCTCCAGTTACTTGGCAGAGTACCCAGCAATAGTCCCCCGCAATACCACCAAACATTTGCTCGGGGATGAACAAGGGCAGACTGATCAGTAAGCTCTTGAAAAGGCTTCGTTTCACTGCACCCTGTTAAGTCTCCAAGGAAGGCTAACTTTTCCCACTGCCATGAAAGGCATGAGGTGAAGTTAACATCAGGGGCTGGAGGCTGGATGGTCCTCAGGTGCTGACCCGCAGGGCTCTTGACCTCAGGGAACAGCAGTGAAAGAGTCTTGCATGACTCATCGCCTCAGACTGTGGGGTTCTGGAAGAGAGCTCGGACCATACAGCTCATGCCTGGTCTGTGAAAGGACCACCTCACGAGTGGAAAGGGGACAATTTGGGTCTCTGGCCTGCCTGTCACACAAGCATAACAGTCGCTTTTGTTTAGCGTGTGAACAGAATATTTAATCCATTCCAGCCAAGCATTTGTGTCCTGCTACCCTGTTTCAATGGCTATAATTTGTTTTAAATCTTTAACCTCTATAACAGCTACTTTCAGTTTATCATTGGGTATACAACAAGAAAAGGTTTGGTTAGTGGAGAACTTAGCAGAGGGAGAAGGGGGTACAGGAGGTAGGGAAGCAATGAAGTGCATTTCAAAGGATCCTGCGGGGTCCTTCCCTGAGACTTCTGCTCCTATACCATAGAAATGGCTTAATGAAGGGGAAGAACTCTGGGGAGCAGGGATGGTAATCTGTGCTGGATTACAGCGGTTCAGCTGACAATTGGGAGGGTAATTCCTTTAGTAAAATGAATATATGGCTTTAAGAAACTGCAAGTACCAGTTGGGGTGGTCCATTCTTGCTCTTTAGTATTTCATCGAACATTGGACCAACTTCGGCAGAGAAGATCTGCTCTAAGAGGACAAGATTTCCAGTTCATACTGAAGTCTTCATCAAACTCTTCCCAAACTAACTTATCCCGATTAACAAATGCCCAATCTGAGGAAAGCCAGGAAGGATGGAGATACTTTTCTGAAGAAGAGAGTTGCTTTTGACTTGACAACTCTCCACAGGGTATAACAAGGCAAGCATCAAAGGTAATAGTTTGGGGTGAGCTTGACTTGGTTACATTAATGATAAGGGGACTAGGGATGGGGTAGGGGGAGGAAATAAATACAGAATAAGAGGGTTAAACCCTCTTTAGCCTTAGATTGGTACGAGTTGGTCCTGGAACAAGGGTCCATGAGTCTGGGAAGGGTGGTGCCCGCTTAACTTGAGTGTGATGAGTCCAGCCCTTCTTGGCAGTCCAAACTGCTGTATCAGTTGTTAAGAGCACTAAATAAGGTCCTTCCCAAGTGGGCTCAAGCTTCCCTTCTTTCCAACTCCTGATGAGGATGTGATCTCTAGGCTGGTGGTAGTGAACTGGAAACTCAAGAGTTGGAGTCTGGGCTAGAATGCCTTGAGTCCTAAGGGAGGAGAGGGCAGAAGACAGATCTAATATATAGTTTTTGAGAAATTGAGTGAGGGCTTTCCCACTCAAAGGCAAATAGGTCCCGGCTGTCCTCTGCTAACAAACAAGTCCAGAAGGCATCTTTTAAATGTACTACTGTAAACTACTTGTGGCTGTATGGGATCCTACTGATAATAGTATAAGGACTGGGAACAACAGGGAGTGCAGTTTGGACTATCTGATTAATAGCTCTAAGGTCTTGCACTAACCAGTATGACCTGTCTGGCTCCTTTACAGGCAGTATTGGAGTGTTATAGGGCGACATTCAGGATTCAAGAAGCCCATCATGGAGAAGACCTTAAATTATAGGTTTTAAATTTACTCTGCCTTCTAAAGGAATAGGGTATTGCTTTCTCTTTACTACTTCCCCAGGGGTATTTAATTTAACATGAATCAGAGGAATCTGTAACTTTCCTCATCCCATCTTTTGACCATATCTTGGGATGAATGTGTTCTTTGTCTGCGGTGGTGAGCAAGTTTAGGGAGGAGTGGAATTTCCCATGATTGATTTGGAGGCCTAAGCCTAATTTTAGCATTAAATCTCTTCCTAATAGATTTGCTCCTGCTTCCAGAATAAACAGAAATTTGATACTAGCTGATTGGTTTTTATATTTAACTTCTGTCTCCTACTTACTGGTTCCTTCTCTAAATCCGTATTTTCATTTCTGGGTGTTATGACTCCTCCCATCTCTCTCAGCCTCTATGTCCCAGCCAGGACAAAGCACTCTTAGTTGGTCTGGCAGAGAGGAGCTGAGCTGCTGGCAGGAGTGTGCTGATGGTGCTAGAAGGCCCTGATCGAAGCCAGCCACACCTTTGCAAGGACTCTGGCTGCTAGAAACATGTGGCTGGGCTGAAGTGGAAAACACTGGGCACAAGAGCCCTTCAGAGTGGTCCCTTGTCCAACCAGTCCCAGCTACCCAGCTTACATCCGAACTTGCCCTTTTTCCTCTTTCCTCACCAGCTTCACAGTCATGCCAGGATGGGGTAAAATGACAAGCTTTTATCTACTTTAAGCAGTCATGCCACACTGCCAACAGTTTTCAAAGCATTATAGCCTTCAAAGAGATCCTTCCTTCCTTTCCTAATTTTAAGTTTCCAAGCTTCACTTTTTGGTGTTCTTTATATGGCCTGGAAAGTGGGGGCCTAGGCTCTTTTTAGGTTCTGGCCCCCTGAGTACTTTGTTGTATGGTGGACAGCAGAATTTTTGCCTTCTGTTTTTGTTTTCCTTTGTCCCTTCTTACATACTCTTTTTGAGCCTCCCTAAGAAATTCACTCATGGGACAGTGTGGAAGATCAGTCAGTATGGCAGAAGAAATTATAGGAATAGAAAGAAGCAAACCTTGTTGGAAGGCCAGGAAGTTTGGCATAACTTCAGATAGTTTGGCTGAAGGCAGCCAAATTCTCTTTTCAGGAGCCAGAGAGCTTAGGGCGCAGATACATAGGAATGTGGAGAAGTTTATCTAAAGAGCTTGTTTACTCATGTGGTCCTACAACTAACATTTGATCACTCGCGGGTGGGATAGCTCTCCTGGGGTGGGGGCGACCAGATTAATTACCCACAGGTGTGTTGACTCAAAGCCTTTGTCATTAAAACTGTGCCAAATAAATGCCCACAGGGACAGCTAATTGGGGCTGTGGCTGCTGATTCTTTACACCACCTTCCTTGGTGTCTGTGAGCAGCTCGGATCCCTAGAGGCACTTTCACTGAATATCGGTGTCTGGGTACATTATTCATCCATCATGCGAGCTGGGGCCTGCAGGACAGACCCCCCGCAGGATGGTCTTTCCAATTTTCCATCTTTTGTAATTTCTTTGAAATATCTGGCCAAATGTTAACAACAAAATGAAGTTTTAACATTCCCCATCCAAGAGGATCCTCAGGATCTAGATCAGCATACTGTCTCATTTGTTCCTTTGATCTGTCTAAAAATTCTATAGGCCCTTCATCTTGCCCATGCTGTATATCAAATGCTCGGGTAAGGTTCTGGATTTGGG
Source organism: Gorilla gorilla gorilla (assembly GCF_029281585.2). NCBI lineage: Eukaryota > Metazoa > Chordata > Mammalia > Primates > Hominidae > Gorilla > Gorilla gorilla. Next base: position 51,419,827 of record NC_073230.2, read on the forward strand.
GTACTGATTCTTTAATCCCTTTCATTATCATTTCCCTAAGGTCTTGCATATGTAGTGGGCTGCATTGTTATTTTCCCACTGGGGGTCTTTGGTGGGGAATTTTTGATTTGCTGCAGGAACGTTTTGGCCAGGAGGGTGTTCACATTATCAGACCACCATAGCAGCTCTACGGATCATGCTTCTTTCTTCCCCTGAGAAGAGGATGCCTAGGGTGAACATTAGCTCAGTCCAAGTATTAACTCAAAAGAATGCAACCTTTGTCTCTCACCTATCTGTGACCTGGAAGCCACATCCTGCTTCCAGTTTTCCTCCCTTTGCTTTGAGTTGTCCTGCCTTTCCAGATCGAACCAATGTACTTCTTACATATATTGACTGATGTTTCATGTCTCCCTAAAATGTACAAAACCAAGCTGTGCCCCGACTACCTTGGGCACATGTCATCAGGACTTCCTGAGGTTGTGTCATGGGTGCATCCTCAACCTTGGCAAAATAAACTTTCTAAATTAACTGAGACCTATCTCAGATTTTCTGGGTTTACAACATAATAAAGATTTATGGAAGAGTTTTGGGAACAGTATAAAGAATTGCGATATACCCTTTACTCAAGTTCCCCAGTTATTAAATTTTTAGCCCGTTTGCTTTGTCATTCTTTCTCTTGCCCTCCTACTTTCTATATCTATTATCTGGTGTGTGTGTGTGTGTGTGTGTGTGTGTGTGTGTGTGTGTGTGTGTGTGTGTGTGTGTGTGTGTGTAATGTAATTGTTCCTGAACCATGGGCAAATAAGTTGCAGATGTGATGACCCTACATGTCTAAATACTTCAGTGTTACCTAAAATAAGAACATTAACCACAATAAAAATGATCAAACTCAAGATATTAACACTGATACAATAATATCAACTAATCTACAGATCTTAAATTTCACCCATTTTCCTGATAATATCTTTTATAGGAAAAGAAAACCACAGATTATTAATTGCATTCTATTATCATTTCTCTTTAGAGATTGCTGGATTCCCCTCCATAACGTTATAACATTTGCCATTTCCCACCAACAATTAAGTTTTTAATACTCTGGGTTTAATTTGTGTCATGCATTTTTTCCCTGAACCAATGACTGTCATCTGGGGAAAGAGGCTGTGCTGGTGAGCTTAGCCTCACTCACTTTCTACTCCCTAGGAGGCCGTAGATGGATTCAGGTTCACCTGAAGCAAGTGGGCTCAGACAGGGAGGGTGATTCCCCAAAGCAAAATTGGGGTACTATTTCCACAGAATAGAGCTGAGTGAAAACCACCACCACCAATATCCAATAAGCTGGTTCATGGATGCCCAACTTGCATCTATACAACAAAACAACAAATGCCTCTGATACTTGGCTAAAGAGAGACAGTGAAATTGGAACTAGAGCACAGGTAGAGTCCAATCTAATTCTTTCATTTTCATGCAGTAAATATTTTTGTTTCTTTTTTTTTTAATTCATAGCACGACTTTTTTTTTTCTTTTGAGGCAGGGTCTCACTCTGTTGCCCAGCAGGCTGGAGTGCAGTGGTGAGATCATGGCTCACTGTAGCCTCAACTTCCCCAGGTTCACGTGATCCTCCCACCTCAGCCTCCCTAGTAGCTGGGACTACAAGCATGCACCAGCATGCCCAGCTAATTTTTTTGTATTTTTTGTAGAGTTGGTGTTTTGCCATGTTGCTCTGGCTGGTCTTGAACTGCTGGGCTCAAGTGATCCTCCCGCCTCGGCCTCCCAAAGTGCTGAAATTATAGGCATGACCCACTGCACCCAGCCATAGCACAACTCTTAAGAGAAAGATTTCAGTCTATCTACTGCCTGTGATTTTTTGGTTTTTAATTAGTTAATTCTCACAGAAGCTCTAGGTAGCAGGAAATTGTACATTTATCCCACTTCTGAAAAGTCTGTACTAAGGCAGACACTTGAAATAATTCTACTAAATGTGCTCAGCTAAATAAAATAAACTTAAACCCAGGTTTTTGTTCCAAACAATAGGTTTTGTGAAATTTTGATCTTTCTAGAAGAACTTAGATGTGATTTTTCCTCTCAGTTTCTCTTTTTAAAAAAATCTTAAGAATTTTCATTGTTAGCATGTTTATTTTTCTGCCTTTTCCAATGAGAGAGTTTCCATCTTTCTCAGAAACTAGAGGGCTCTAGTGGAGAGTGATGATGTGTCATCGTTTCACATTTCCTCTCACGCTCGTTTTTCTCCTGGTTGTAAAGCTTCTAAATGATTGATTGCCATCTTAACAGATTTGAGGCCAGTCAGGGTCTCCTGCTGTCAGCACTGTGTTCTGGGGCAGTTTGTTTAAGCCCAGGAGTATTAATGCTCCCAGATAAGTCTGCACCAGGACAAACTGAGTTCTTATATTAGATCCAAAGTGTATTTGAGAAAGCATTCACTGAACCTAAGTGCTCAGTGTACTTTGAAGCGCACGTTTGTTTCCCTTAGTCATTAAGCCTCAAAAAGTCCTACCATTCCTTGAGGCAGGCATGCACTCTTTTTAAATTTTCTATTCAGCAGAATGAGAAATGTCTAAAAATAGAAATCCCACTTAATGATTTAAGTCTGTCTCCATCCTTACTCAACAACTAGGCAAATATTAAACAAAAAGAGCCCCAGTGCTGGCCTGCCGGCAGCTTTCCCTTCTGTGAGTTGAAACTGGGAAAGCGCAGGGAGGTATTGAAGTACAAGGAGAGGTGGAATGAGCATTGGTGGTGGAGGCAGTGAGAGGTGACAGCATGCTGGCAGCCCTCGCTCGCTCTCGGTGCCTCCTCCGCCTCGGGGCCCATTCTGGCATGCTTGAGAAGCCCTTCAGCCCCCTGCTGCACCGTGGGAGCACTTCTCTGGGCTGGCCAAGGCCGGAGCCGACTCCCTCGGCTTGCGGAGATGTGTGGAAGGAGAGGCACGGGTAGGAACCAGGGCTGTGCCCGGCGCTTGCAGGCCAGCTAGAATTACAGGTGGGCGTGGGCTTGGCGGGCCCCGCACTCGGAGCGGCAGGCCGGCCCTGCCGGCCCAGGCAGTGAGGGGCTTAGCACCCAGGCCAGCAGCTGTGGAGGGTGCGCCGGGTGCCCCAGCAGTGCTGGCCCACTGGCGCTGCACTTGATTTCTTGCCGGGCCTTAGCTGCCTCCCCGCGGGGCAGGGCTCGGGACCTGCAGCCTGCCATGTCTGAGTCTCCCCCAACCCTGCCGTGGGCTCCTGCGCAGCCTGAGCCTCCCTGATGAGCACTGCCCCCTGCTCCATGGCGCCCGGTCCCATCGACCACCCAAGGGCTGAGGAGTGCGGGCACACAGCCCGGGACTGGCTGGCAGCTCCACCTGGGGCCCAGGTGCGAGATCCACTGGGTGAGGCCAGTTGGGCTCTTGAGTCTAGTGGGGACTTGCAGAACCTTTGTGTCTAGTTAAGGGATTGTGAGTGCATCAGTCAGCACTCTGTGTCTAGTTCAAGGTTTGTGAACACACCAATCAGCACCCTGTGTCTAGTTCAGGGTTTGTGGATGCACCAGTGGGCACTCTATCTAGCTAACCTGGTGGGGACTTGGAGAATCTTTATGTCTAGCTAAGGGATTGTGAATGCACCAATTGGCACTCTGTATCTAGCTCAAGGTTTGTAAATGTACCAATCAGCACTCTGTGTCTAGCTCAGGGTTTGTAAATACACCAATTGACACTCTGTATCTAGCTAATCTAGTGGGGACATGGAGAACTTTTGTGTCTAGCTCAGGGATTGTAAATGCACCAATCAGCACCCTGTCAAAACAGACAAATCAGCTTTCTGTAAAACAGACCAATCAGCTCTCTGTAAAATGGACCAATCAGCAGCATGTGGGTGGGGCCAGATAAGAGGATAAAAGCAGGCTGCTGGAGCCAGCGATGGCAACCCGCTTGGGTCCTCTTTTACGCTGTGGAAGCTTTGTTTTTTCGCTCTTTGCAATAAATTTTGCTGCTGCTCACTCTTTGGGTCCACACTGCCTTTGTGAGCTATAACACTCACTGCGAAGGTCTGCAGCTTCACTCGAGACCATGAACCCACCAGAAGGAAGAAACTCCCAACACATCCAAACATCAGAAGGAACAAACTCCAGACACGCCGCCTTTAAGAACTGTAATACTCACTGCCAGGGACCGTGGCTTCATTCTTGAAGTCAGTGAGACCAAGAACCCACCAATTCTGGACACCAAGTACCCCTTGGCTGTAACCTCAGCCAAGCCACTTACACTTTGTGGGGCTTAGACCATGATATCCAAGAAAAATACTTCAGAATTTATTTATTATTATTATTTTTTGAGTCAGAGTCTTACTCTGTCACCCAGGCTGGAGTGCAATGGTGCAATCTCAGCTCAGCGCAACCTCTACCTCCCGGGTTTAAGTGATTCTCCTGTCTCAGCCTCCCGAGTAGCTGGGATTACAGGCACACGCCACCACACCTGGCTAGTTCTTGTACTTTTAGTAGAGATGGGGTTTTGCCATGTTCGCCAAGCTGGTCTGCAATTCCTGACCTCAGTTGATCTGCCCACCTCAGCCTCCCCAAATGCTAGGATTACAGGCATGAGCCACTGCAAATACTTCAGGATTTAATACAAAAGTCATAATTCTCCCCATATTGACAATCCCAAAAGGAAGAGTCTTCCTGAGAGAACTACCATAACTTAGTAAAATTATAATTTAGATTCTTCCAGATAGTAGTCATTTGTATAAATTTCCTTAATATGATAATAGAGCCAATCCCTCAGATACATTCTTCTGTTTTGTTTGCCTGCAGGAGAAAAGAAGGCATGTTCCTAGTAAAGGTGCTCTGTTCACTGAGCACAAGGTAAACTCAAGCCCATTTCTTTAAAAATCTTGTGCAAACTATGAGAGACAAGTCTTTATAAAAGAAAAGGGGGGAGAGGAAGATGAATTATTCCTTTAAAAACAACTCATCTGACTTTGAAATGGGAGGGTATGAGAAAGTCATTAGAGGCTTTTGAGTGATGCTGGCTAGTTTTCCAGAAAACTCCTTGCCCCAAAGTAAATAGCAATTATGTGTTGGAACCCATATTTTGCCTACATTCTATATATATATAATTGGATTAAAATGTAGAAGAATTTTGAAATAAAACAGAATGGGACAAAATAGTCCCTAAGCTCTCTTAAAAAACAAACAGTCAAAATCAATTTTCTGCATTCCAATTGGCAACTCTGGATGCTGTCATTGAAAAACAGAAGAAAAAAAAATTTTTTTTTTTTTGAGATAGAGTCTTGCTCTGTTGCCCTGGTTGGAGTGCAATGGCGCAATCTTGGCTTACTGCAACCTCCTCCTCCCAGGTTCCAGAAGTTCTCCCCCTCTGCCTCCTGAGTAGCTGGGATTATAGGCGCCCACCACCACGCCCAGCTAATTTTTGTATTTTTAGTAGAGATGGGGTTTCACCATGTTGCCCAGGCTGGTCTTGAACTGCTGACCTCAAGTGATCCACCCGCCTCAGCCTCCCAAAGTGCTGGGATTACAGGCATGAGTCACCTTGCCTGGCAGAAGAATGATTTTTGATTTATGGCCTCCAAGTCTGAATGCTTGGCCTCCAGGTCTTTTAATTAAGAAATATTTCACAATGTATATCCATCATTTTGTAAAAGGCAAACAATAAGTCTAATGATCTCTGTTAACGTAACTTAGTCTAGATAGTACACTCAATCAGCTCCTTGTCCCTCCCAAAATCAAAGTAAAATAATTTAACCACCAGGGAAGATCTTAGAGATACTCTTGTTAGAGAATATTCATTCATTCATTTGAATGTTTATTGAGAGCCTGTGAGCATGTGGAAATGAGCCAAAACACTGGCTAGGTGCGGTTGCTCACACCTGTAATCCCAGCAATTTGGGAGGCTGAGGAGGTCGGATGGATCCCTTGAGCTCAGGAGTTTGAGAGCAGCCTGGGCAACATAGCAAAAACCCGTCTCTACCAAAAATACAAAATTAGCTGGCCGTGGTGATGCACACCTGTAGTCCTAGCTACTCAGGAGGCTGAGGTCGGAGGATTACCTGAGCCCAGGAGGTGAAGGCTAGAGTGAGCTGTGATCGCACTATTGTACTCCAGCCTGGGTGACAGAGTGACACCCTGTTTCAAAAAATAAATAAATAAAAATATTTTTTAAAAGGAGTCTATTTTCTCTAGGTTCTCATTAAAATTAAAAAACAAAAGGAGATGAGCCAAAAGAAAGGTCCTGATCTCATGAAGCTGGCTCTTATGAGGAGAGACTCATAATAAACAAATACCTCTATAACGTCAGCTTAGGATAAGTGCCACAAAGAAAAATAGCTCAACATAACATAACAGTGCAAAGAGCAGGTAGGGAGAACATGCTCTGTTTAAGGAGGAAGATCAGGGAAGACCTCTCCCCACCAGGGTGACATTTGATCAAAGACCTGAACGAAGTGAGGGAGTGAAACGTGAGGTCACCTAGAGTAGGGGTTGGCAAACTTCTTCTGTAAGAAGCCAGACGATAAATATTTTGGCTTTGTGGGCCATACAATCTCTGTTGCAGCTACTCAACTCCGTCCTTGTAGCAGGAAACCAGCCATAGATAACATAAATAAGTGTGGCTGTGTTCCAATGATCTCTTATTTATGAATGGTAGAATTTGAATTTCATGTAATTTTCATGTATCACAAAATATTATTTTTCTTTTTTTCCCCAATCATTAAAAATTGTAAAAAATATTGTTAGCTCAGAAGTTGTACAAAATAGCCTGTGGGTTGCATTTGACCCATGGACCATAGTTTGCTGATTCTTGATCTTAAGCAAACACATTCCAGGAGAGGCAGCAATTCCAGCCTGGATCAGGAACATGCATGACTTGATGACAGAAAACAAAAGAAAGGTCCATCCCGAAGCATCAGTTAGTAGTCATTATGGAAGACAGCCCACTACACTCATTCCAAATGATTTTTACCTAACTTCCCAACTTCTAACTTTCTAGCTAACAACTTGTTGTATATTGAGCACCCTTTGAAAGACAGATACCATGTTCCAGAGAGATGGGCGGATTGGGAGAAACATCTTAAAGGAAGTAGGTATTGAACTGGTTTGGCTTTGAAAAAAATGAACAAGATCCCAAGAGGTGAGTCTGTTGGAGAAAGACTATTCTAGTTAGAGGAATAACCTGAATAAAGGCATGAAAGTGGGAGAGTTCCATGGTGCAGGCTAGAGATTCTTGTAATCCCCATCAAGTATTGGGTGTATGTTGCATATCCTAACACTTTGAAAAGCAAGCCCTAAACAATGGTACTCAAACCCTTGCCTGCATCAGAATAGCCTGGAGGACTTGTTAAGCCGACTTGTTAAGCCAACTTTCTAGACCATTCCCCCAGGGTTTCTGATTCAGTAGATCTGGTGGAACACCAGAGATCTGGGGGAAAACCAGAGAATTTGCATTCCTAAGTTCCCAGGTGGTTCGGATGCTGCAGACCCTGGAAGCACACTTTAAAGAGACACTGACCCACAGGGTTGGCTGCTACAGAGGAAGAGTGGGCTCTAGCAAGCTTATATTGCCTACTTTCAAAGTGAGGGTGATACCTCAGAAGTTTGCCTGAGATCAGCTATAAAACATAATAGTGCCAGGTCCATCCTAGGCTTGCTTGTGCATGAATTCTCTTCCTGTCCTGTAGTGTTTCCTGCAACTTCTAAGCCTTTCCCAGAAGGACTTAAAATTTGTAAATGCATTTCATGTGGTGCTTCTGCTTCCAGATTATTTTTAAAAGTCATAGTGACATGTTTGCCATCAATAACAAAAAAAGCAATAATATGGAGTGGTGTACATCACACCAAGCATTCAGAGAATCCTATGATGTCATCAAAGGGACAAAATAATTGGAGACATTTTGAAAATGACTCATACAGTAAGTTTGTGTATCCTCCTCATAAGTTAAAGGCCAAGATTAAACTCAAGCTCTCCAGCAGCTAAACATATCATAATAAAACTTCCCATTTGCACATACTACTGATTTTTTTTCTTATTCATTCTTTTAGAGTGACAGAGCAGCACATATTTCTTTAAAATCCTTGACTTGCATCAAATTTCCAGTGATTGAAAGGCAAGCAGTAGAAAGACCAATATGCCCCGAAAGAAATAGGTTTTGGCAAGCTGGGCATGGTGGCTCATGCTTGTAATCCCAGCACTTTGGGAGGCGGGAGAATCACTTGAGCACAGGAGTTCGAGACCAGCCTGGGTAACATAGCAAGACCTCATCTCTACATATATTAAAAGGAAAAAGAAGGGGGAAAAATAGGTTCTGGCCAGGTGTGGTGGCTCATGCCTGTAATCCCAGCACTTTGGGAGTCTGAGTGGGAGGATCACTTGAGCCCAGGAGTTTGAGACCAGCCTGGGCAATATAGCAAGACCCCATCTCTCTATATAAAAAATAATTAATTGAAAAATAACAAAATTAAAGCAAAAAAGAGATAAGTTTTTAAAACTTATCTGGCCTGGAAACCACCAGGCCAGATGTGGTGGCACCCACATCTGTAGTCCCAGCCACTCAGGAGGCTGAGATAGGAGGATCACTTGAGTCCAGGAGTTCAAGGCTGCAGTGAGCTATGGTGGTGCCTGTGAATAGCCAATGCACTCCAGCCTGGGCAACATAGTGAGACTCTGGTTCTTGAAAAAATAAATTAATTAATATTAAATCCAACTAAATATATGGAGCAAAAAATCAAAGTTTGAATTCAGATCAGTTTGATGGTTTGCTGAGCTTGTTGCTGACTAGTCTCTTCTAAGGGATAAGGCCCTGTCTACAGACTAAGGTTGGTACCACATGACCCTGTTCTCCATAGCTATGGCTTATTGGGCACTTGATCCAAGGGTGGCCTATATCAGACTGGCCAGCAATCTATGATGTGGCATGTCTTAGAAACCTGAGCTGGGCCAATCAGATTCCTCATTGAGGAAGTGATAGTTAGGAAATAGAGGGAGACTGGGCTAATTCGCCATTAGAGCTAGCAAAAGGCTCCTGTGGGCCATGTGCAACGCATGAGTATGAAGAGGCTTAGCCATAAAGGGAGGAGGACAGAATGGACAGATTCACAAGAAAGCAGCAGAGAGGCTGTGAGCAAGAGAGCCTGTGACCACTGGGGAAAAGGAACAGACTGGTTCTGGATGATTCTGTAGTTCCAGTGCACATGTGTCCTTAAAGTCAGCTCCCTTTTCCTTGAAATATAACTAACTCATGTGGGTTTCTTTCCTCAACCAAAGAGACCTAATGCAAACCAGCAGCTCTTTTTCAATTAGAAAAATTGACTATTAACTATCATTGTTTCTAATTAGAAAAGCAAGCAAAAACTACGTTATTTTAATACATTCCAGCTTATATACAGAAAAAAATATAGTTTAGTAGCAAGTGTGGATCTGGGTTTTGTGGGGCCTGAAGTTTATACAGATTACAGATACAGATCTTTTAGAAAAGAATGCCAAATTATAGGTAAAAAATAGGTAGAGGGTCCAGGAGGGGCCTGTGAAAGTCAGGAGCCTTGAACCTGAGCTTCACTAACTGCATGGTAAATTCAGCTCTGTTTAGAAGAAAGAACATGATCCTAAGGCTAATGTGGCCTTAGGCACTTTTTAAATTTAAATAACAACATTTAACTTAAATAAAAAGTGGACCCCAGAAAATTACATACTGTTCCCATACTTTGGTTGATTGCTTTTTAAGCTATCGCAAATGAACTTTTCTTGGCCAGCACCAGTACTTTTAAAAGGATGAAATAAAATGGAATAGAAAGGAAAGCCTCAGGGTGCATTGTATGATGTAAGGATGACTATTGTAGTGTGAGACTTTTGTTTCCATTTTATAAATATATAAGTCAGTGACTCGCAAACTCTTTGGTCTTAGAATCCTTTGTTCTCTTAAAATATACAGAGGACTATTATTGTTGTTGTTTTTAGAGACAGGGTCTCACTCTGTCACCCAGGCTGGAGTGCAGTGGTGTGATCATAGCTCACTGTAGCCTCCATGTCCTGTGCTCAAGTGATCCTCCCACTTCAGCCTCTCAAATAGCTGGGACCACAGGTGCTTGCCACCATGCCTGGCTAATTTTTTCTTTTTTGTGTGTGCGGAAACTGGGTCTTGCCCAGGCAGGTCTCAAGCTCCTGCCCTCCAATGATCCTCTTGCTTCATCCTCCCAAAGTGTTGGAATTACAGGCATGAGCCACCACATCTGGCCCAGAGGAGAATTATTTAAGGTTAGCACCTAGAGTTAAAAAAAAATACACATACACACACACACACACACACACACACACACGGCCCCAAAATGTTTTTGTTTATGTGAGATATATCTGTTGATATTTACTGTATTAAAAATTAAAACTAAGGCCAGGCACAGTGGCTCATGCCTGTAATCTCAGCACTTTGGGAGGCTGAGGCAGGTGGATCACCTGAGATCAGGAGTTGGAGACCAGCCTGGCCAACATGGTGAAACCCCATCTCTATGAAAAACACACAGAAAAAACTAGCTGGGCGTGGTGGTGCATGCTGGGAGGCGGAGGTTGCAGTGAGCTGAGATCACACCACTGCACTCTAGCCTGAGCAACCGAGGGAGACTCTGTCTCAAAAAAAAAAAATTAAATTAAAACTAAGAATTAAACGTATATATATTTATTAATTGTTGTTTTTTAGAGAGTGGAATAGTAAAATCACAAGAAGTGAAGACATTTAAGGAGGCATCGAAACCCCTCAAATATAAGAGAATCACATTTCTTTCTGACATTGGAAAGGCTCTTTTTCTCAACACTTAATGTGGGGAGGATCTGATTAACACAACAGGAGAAAAAGAGTGAAAGAACTATGTTGCCAGGAGGTGGCGCCTGCATGCAGCTGGGAGCCAGGAGGAAAATGACGGGGCAGAGAGGCAGCCTTCCTGAGATGAGAGGTTCCCAAAGGATGCTGGCAGCAAGGAAACTTCAGGGCGAGGGCGGGGGATCTTCCTGGCCCAACAGCAGATCAGAAAACGGAAGAACAGCTTTTTTCCATCCCTCACTACCGCCCCAGCATAAGCAAGTGGTTTTCAAATTCCTTGGGGTGCACAAGAATCACTGAAGATGTGTTGAAAATGTAAATGTGATGATAGGGTCCACATCAAGATTTAGAGCTGCAAAGTCTGCATTCTAGGAAGCTTCCCAGAGGATCCTGTTGTACGTGTGGTCCTCAGACCACAGCCATAATTATTTTAGGAGAAATGAGCAAACTTTACAGCCCTAGGTTTGCATGTAAAAAAACTGACATCAAATCTCACCTCTCAGTTGACAAAGGGCTTTCACATCTAAGGTCTTATTTAAGATGCAGAATTACCCTTTTATACATGTGGCAACCGAGTAGCCTGAGCCAGCCCGCAACCAGAACCCTCAGCTTTCAAATCCAGTGCCCTTGTCTTAGCCCCAGGCAGCATCTCCAGGGCCCCTGGTCAACGAGGATACCCGGCTTGGATTACCTTGGTGGTTCTCAAAACATGGTCCCTGGACTAGAATCACCTGGAACTTGTTAAAGCATAATTTAGGGGGCCCCCTTCTAGACCTGCTGAATCAGAGACTCAGGGGTGGGCCCAGCATCTTGTGTTTAATAAGCCTGCCCAGTGATGCTGAAGATGTAGGCTGAAGTGCTGGGTTACCTTGGCCAGACCCTGGAACCTAAGTCATCCTCAGCATCCAGATCCTCGGGGCATACTGCCAAATGGAGCCAGCCGTTGGACAAATCATGGCGGGTGGAGGGGGGTGGAGGAGTGGACTAGGCAGGGCTTGTTTCTAAACCTTTCCCTGTGGTCAGGCATAAACCAGTGCCTTGGGGGCCAGCCCATGTTTTCTGCTTCTCTGCCTCGACACACTGTGCCCATATTTCCACCCTGCCCCCCGGGAAATTGAACTGATATCAGATAAATGTGTATCTGACTCAGCCCCACCCCTTCTCTTCTGCAGGCCATATAGTTGCTGCTGACCTTCAGCTCCAACCCCTGCTCAGGTCTTGGCACAAGCTGGCCCTAAGAGGGAGGGCTTGAAGGAGCACCAGCCCCACCCTTGGGGAAGTAACTCATCTTCCTCATCTGCCTGCCTGGGTCTCTGCTGCTGGCTAACACATGCTTCTAATCATGGCTGTTTGGCTCTTGAAAGCTGAGAATTCCCTGCCCCCACTTAGAGGTACCTGATACCTTGTCTTGTCTGCAGAGCCAGGCTCACACATCTCCTTGGTGACATCTTTCCAATTACCCATCCCACCCTCTTTACAGGAAAAGTGAGCAAGTTCTTCCTTTGGGCTCCTGTGACACCCTCAGCTTACCTCACAGCATTCACCTCACTCTATTATAATTATTTACTCTCTGAAGTTCTTTTTGGATTCCTGGCCCCAGGCAGAGCTCAGTAAATGTTCCTCAGGTGGGATGAATGTTCGATTTCCTCCTAATCACCGGCTGAGATCAGTGCACTGCCTTTTATGTATCTGGATTCCTGCTACCTGGAGAGGCAATGCAGGAGCTCAACAAATGAGGGTGACCATGAAGGTGGGAAGAGAACCAGAGCAGGCATTATTGCCTCCTGGGTCTTTCCCACACTGGGTTGAAAGCCTTAGACCCTTCCTGCACTCTCCCTTCCTTTTACCTTTTTAGGAACCAGTGTCATGTCCCTGGAACCTTGTTCTGCAAACCTTGGCTGCCAAATCTTGCAAACTATTGAGAGAATAGCAGAAAGGATTCTGAATAAGGAGATCAAATAATTTATCGCTCAAACTGCGACACTTTGGAGAGTGAATGGGGCAGTATTAATGACAACAGGCGGCCGCGCGCGGTGGTTCACACCTGTAATCCAGAACTTTGGGAGGCCGAGGCGGGTGGATCACGAGGTCAGGAGACCGAGACCATCCTGGCTAACACGGTGAAACCCCGTCTCTACTAAAAAAAAAAAAAATACAAAAAAAATTAGCCGGGCGTGGTGGTGGGCTCCTGTAGTCCCAACTACTCATGAGGCTGAGGCAGGAGAATGGCGTGAACCATGGAGGGGGAGCTTGCAGTGAGCCGAGATTGTGCCACTGCACTCCAGCCTGGGCGACAGAGCGAGACTTGGTCTCAAAAAAAAAGACAACAGGGATAAATAGGAGTGTCACAGGCAAATTGGGAGACATGGACACCCTATCTCTGAGCCATGGGGTGGCTTGGCCCACCTGTGTTCAGGAGCTAAGTTTGGCTCAGTTGGGCCCAGGTAGAAGCGGAACTGCAGACAGTGAAAGAGGTCTCATGGCTGAGGCAGACAGCATTTTTCCATGAAAACTAGTGCCAAATTTTGAACTATGGGCAGGCCAGAATAATGAAATCTCAAAGGTCACCCCCAGCTGCCTCAGGAATGTCTTCATTTTGGGCAAGTCCTCTATCTTCTCAATGGGCCCCACAGTTAGAGCCCCCTACCTCCAGCATGTCCAGATGTTGAGGGACCTCAGGAAGTCACCAACCTAGTTACAATCCTCAACCTGTCTGGCCTTTGTCTAAAAATCATTTTCAGATGCTCTATCTCTTTTGGGCCACACAATGGCTTTCCGGGAGGAGAGTGCTTGGAATGACGGGACATCAGGACACCCGTCACAGAAACACACGACACAGCAGAGTGAATAAAAGGACTTCTGTGTGAGTAAGCATCCCCTTCCCCACACTGGGCAGTATTTTACATGATTAAATGTAATCATGCTTACCATTTATTTTCTTACTGCACCAAATTAGAGGGTGAAATTATCCTCATAACTAAAGGATTCCCCAGATGACAAAAGGATCTCTTTAAGAAGCAGCTTCTCCTGTGTATATTTATAGATCTTTAAATGCTCAGCAGAGGGAGAAAGTAAAAGCGGAAGGATTCCAAGTCGCTGCTTATTAAATATTGTTAAAAATTAAGATGAAGCGAATCTTGGCCGGGCACGATGGCTCATGCCTGTATTCCCAGCAATTTGGGAGGCCAAGGCGGGTGGATCACCTGAGGCCAGGAGTTCAAGACCAGCCTGCCCAACATAGAGAAACCCCATCTCTAGTATAAATCCAATGTCTTGCTGATGTTCCAAATACAAAAATTAGCCAGGTGTGGTGGTGTGCACCTGTAAGCCCAGCTACTCGGGAGGCTGAGGCAGGAGAATCGCTTGAACCTGGGAGGTAGAGGCTGCAGTGAGCCAAGATTGTGCTACTGCACTCCAGCCTTGCTGACAAAGTGAGACTCTGTCAAAAAAAAAAAAAAAAAAAAAGCAGTGAATTTGAAATTATGAGGTTAAAGTGTATTTTCCTATGTTTAGCTTTAAAGGGTCATTTCATCAGTAACGTTTTCTTTCCTACCTTACTGGGTAGGAAGCTAAACTGCCAGACGTCCAGCTCAATACTGGACCCAGAGAGCATGAGTTAGATGACTGGCCATAATGCACACCATTAGAAAGAGGCAGAGCTGGGGCTCGAACTCAGTCCGCAGCCACAAAGCCCAGTCTGAGGCCTTCAGTCCTACCCCACTGGTAGCCAGAGCCGCCTGAGCCCCCAACTTGCAGCCTCCAGCCTCTTCACACCCACCAACCCTTCCTGGGTCTCTTCCAGGTGGGAGCAGTACCCTCCATGATCATGAATCATGAATCACCACCTGATCATGAATCTCCAGGGCTTTGTCCACAGAAGTCGGAATGGTGCTTCCGATTGCTCTAAGGCAGAGTGGGAAGACCACCTCTCAGCGCCCTCCAAGGCCCGTGTGTGCTACTACCGCGCGTGGGACTCTTGACATCTAAGTATACTCAGCCCTCACTGCAGCACCGCATCCCACCGGCAGGGAGCGCTCCTCCTTCTCCAAAGAACGAATCTCCTTTCCTCTTCAGGGCCTTCCTCATGAGGTTCCCGGGCCTTGAAAGCTCTTGCCCATGGTGGCTTATCTACGATCCCCTCTCTATGGGCTGAAAGCTCTATGCATGCTTTTTGTGCTCATCTGTTGGGTTTACTACCCTCTCTTTAGCACTTACGTGCTAAAGATTTAGTACCTGGTACATAATCACCTGTTGAGTGACTCAGCTTTTAGGCGTTCTTTTCTGGCAGCCAAATAGAGACTTCCTGCAGCAGCTCCTGAAGTGGGAAAGCTTTCAACACCACCATGCAATTTGAAATTTCTCCAAAATTCTGTTACCTTTGTACCACCATGAAATGAAAAGCCAACAGGACACATTACAAAGCAACTATGATCATTTTTAACCATTATTATTATTATTTTGAGACAAGGTTTTGCTCTGTTGCTCAGGCTGGAGCGCAGTGGCGCGATCTCAGCTCACTGCAACCTCCGCTTCCCGGGTTCAAGCGATTCTCCTGCCTCAGCCTCCTGAGTAGCTGGGACTACAGGAGCGTGCCACCATGCCCAGGTAATTTTTTGTAGTTTTAATACAGATGGGGTTTCACCGTGTTGGCCAGGCTGGTCTCCAACTCATGAGTTCAAGCAATCCTCTTGCCTCAGCCTCCCAAAGTGCTGGGATTACAAGTGTGAACCACCGTCCCAGAACTTTTTGATAATTATTTACAAATAAAAGAGGTAAGTAAAATTTCCTTAAGACACTGAAGTTCTAAAAAATATTAGTTTCTTTTACAATGTGTCATATAAAGACCTCCCTGGAAGAAGATCCTATTCACAAAAGCAACCAAAAAACACAAACTATCAAAAAAAATAAACAACCAAACATAATCAACATAAACAACCAAAGACATAAACTACCTAGGAACAAACTTAAAAATAAATGCAAAGCTGGGTGAGTGGCTCAACACTTGTAATTCCAGAGGTTTGGGAGGCTGAGGCAGGAGGATCAATTGAAGCTAGGAGTTCAAGGTTAGTCTGGTAACATATTGAGAACTCCCTCTCTACAAAAAAAAATAGAAAAAGAAAAATAGCCTGGTGTGGTGGTGCAAGTCTATGGTCCCGCTACTTGGAAGGCTAAGGGGGGAGGATCACTTGAGCCTCAGACTTTGAGGCTTCAGTGAGCTACAATCATATTGCTGCACTCCAGCCTGGGCAACAGAGCAAGCCCTCATCTTTAAAAATATAAGAGTAGAAATACATAAATGCATAGAAATGATGTGAAGAAAACTATAAAACTTTCCAACATACATGAAAATTTTAATAATACTGAATGACAATTCTCAAAATCAAGATGTTCATAGTAGCATTATCCATAATAACCTAAAATTAGATAAAATTAGATAAAATCCAAATATCCATCAACAGTAGAATAGATGAATAAATTGTTGTGTATTCACACAGCAATAAAGAATGAACTCCTGCTACACCCAACAACATGGATGAATGGATCCATAATGATGAATGGAATAAGCCAGTCATCAAATAATACATATTATATGATCCATTTATCTGAAGTTCAAAAGTAGGTAAAACAAATCAAAGGTGATAGAAACTGGAAGACTGGTTACCTTTGGAGGAAGTAATGATCGGTAGAGGGCACAAAGGAGGCTTAAGGAGTGATGGTTACACGTGAGTATTCACTTTTTAAAAATTAAATATTAGCTGGGCGCAGTGGCTCACACCTGTAATGCCAGCACTTTGGGAGGTTAAGGTGGGTGGATCGCTTGAGCTCAGAAGTTTGAGACCAGTCTGGGCAACATGGTGAAACCCCATCTCTATAAAAAATACAAAAATTATCCAGTCATGGTGGCACATGCCAGAGTCCCAGCTACTTGAGAGGCTAAGTGGGAGGATCACCTAAGCCCGGGAGGTCGAGGCTGCGGTGAGCCATGATCACGCCACTGCACTCTAGCCTGGGTGACAGAGACCCTATCTCAAAAAAATAATAATAATAATTTAATATTAGAGCTTATCCTCCAAAAATACAGCAATTAAAATGAATGGGCTACCACTATACTTGACAACATGAGTAAGTTCATAAAGATAATATTGAGTAAAAGAAATCAGACACAAATGAGTACATACTGTATGATTACATTTATATAAAGCTAAAATAAGTCAGAATTAATCTAGTATATTAAATGTTGGACGAGTGCTTACGTCTGGAAAGGAGGTGCCGTGAAGACAAGGAGGGGGCTGGGCGCGGTGGCTCATGCCTGTAATCCCAGCACTTTGGGAGGACAAGGTGGACCACCTGAGGTCAGGAGTTTGAGACCAGCTTGGCCAACATGGCAAAACCCTGTCTCTACTAAAAATACAAAAATTAGCCGGGCATGGTGGTGCACACCTGTAGTCCCAGCTGAGATCGTGCCACTGCACTCAAGCCTGGGTGACAGAGTGAGACTCTGTCTCAAAAAAAAAAGACAGGGAGGAAGCACGAGAGGGGTTCAGAGTATTGGTGTTTCTCTATATCTTAATCTGGGTCAAATATATAGGTATTTTTTTCCTTATTTACATTGAAGGACTAGAGTGAGTCATATTTATACAGGTGCATTTTTATGATTTTTCATCAAACTATAATTTGTGCACTTTCAGTATATGTGATATACTTTTTTTAAATTTTTTACTGTATGTATTTGAGGTGTATGACATGATGTTTTGATATACTGACTTATCTTGATAGACATAATGAACTGATTACTATCAAGCAAATGAACATACCCATCATCTCATATAGTTACCTTTCTTTTTCGTGATGAGAGCACTTCAAACCTACTCTCTTGGAAAATCACTGATATACAATATTATTGGCTATAGTTTTCATGCTGTACATTAAATCTATAGCCTTACTTATCCTACAAGGCTGCAACTTTGTTCCCTTTGACCTGCATCTTCCCATTTCCTTCTATCCTGCAGGGCTCCCACCCTCCATAACTACCATTTTAATGTTTCTGTATATTTTATATATGTGTGTATAGATAGATAGATGATAGATAGATAGATAGATAGATAGATAGATAGATAGATAGATAGATTTAAAATTTACAAAAAAAAATGCATTCCCTTTGACATTGCAAGTCTACTTTTAAGAACTTTTCCTAAGGAAACAAAACAAAAGCTCCCAAAGATGTACAAAGATATGCATGGAAGCATTATTTACAATAAATAAAAATTAGAGACAACCTAAATGTCTAATGATAGGGGAGCCAGATGAATAATTTATGAGACAGACAAGTACTGAAATATTATCCAGCCAACTATAGATGACATAGACCTACATTTATGGATCTAGAAAAAGGCTCACTGTAACAGCTCAGATGACAAAAACAGGTAAATATATTGGTGTTTTCAAATATAATACCAAAATGTTTTGTGTGGTAACTTTGGGTGGGGGATTATGTCTGATTATTTTGCTTTTTCTTATATATTTTTCTTTTCTTTTTATTTAAAAAATTTTTTTTCAAGACAGACAGAGTCTTGCTCTGTCACCCAGGCTGGAGTGCAGTGGCGCAATCTTGGCTCACTGCAACCTCCACCTCCTGGGTTCAAGCGATTCTCCTGCCTCAGCTTCCCAAGTAGCTGGGATTACAGGCACGTGCCATCATGCTCAGTTAATTTTTGTATTTCTACTAGTGGTGGGGTTTCACCATATTGGCCAGGCTGGTCTCAAACTCCTGACTTGGTGATCTGCCTTCCTTGCCCTCCCAAAGTGCTGGGATTACAGGCATAAGCCACTGTGCCTTCCCTTACATATTTTTTTCTAACTTATCTATAAAACTCATATCTTTACAGGCATGGTGGCTCACGCCTGTAATCCCAGCACTTTGGGAGGCTAAGGTGGGTGGATCACTTGAGGTCAGGAGTTCGAGACCAGCCTGACCAACATGGTGAAACCCAGTCTCTACTAAAAATACAAAAGTTAGCCGGGCATGGTGGTGCATATCTGTAATCCCAAGTACTCAGGAGGGTGAGGCAGGAGAATTGCTTGAACTCGGGAGGCAGAAGTTGCAGTGAGCCAATATGGCACCACTACACTCCAGCCTGGGTGACAGGGCAAGACTCTGTCTCAAACAAAACAAAACAAAACAAAACAAAACAAACAAACAAATATATATATATATATTTAGCTATTTTACTCACTATAAGACAGCCCAGCTATTGATAAACAGATGATTGCCTCCCCTAAGAACCTGTAGATAGATCCAGAATGGTGTTCCAGCCACAACCACGTTAGTCATGGTACTTTGTAGGTATGACCTCAATTTTAGAGCTGCCTTTTCTAGACCCATAAAAGTGAAGATAGTTTTGTTTTGAGGGCTTAAAATTATTCAACATATGTAAAGCATTTTTGTTAACTGACACACAAAAGACACCAATAAATGTCATTGCCCTGCTTTTGGTGTATCCAAGGAACTTAATTTCAGAATTTGGGTTTCAGATACACCACATCATTTCAAAAGATGCCCAGTTTTCCAGGGGATTAATAAGTAGTCTGTAGTCTCTCTTGTTTTGATAAAGTATTTTTGTCTTTGTGTCAGTTACTTTGGATAAAAATTGCCAACAGTTCCTGGACCCTTTTCCTTCAAGAGAGCAAAAGAAATGGGACTGGTGGGTTAGGACAGATATTCTTTTTTTTTTCTTTGAGGCAGGGTCTCTCTCTGTCGCCCAGGCTGGAGTGCAATGGGATGATCTCGGTGCACTGCAACCTCCACCTCCCAGGTTCAAGCGATTCTCCTGGCCGAGCCTCCCAAGTAGCTGGGTCTATAGGTGTGTGCCACCACACTTGGCTAATTTTTGTCTTTTTAGTTGAGATGGGGTTTCATCATACTGGTCAGGCTGGTCTCGAACTCCTGACCTCAAGTGATCCACCCACCTTGGCCTCCCAAAGTGCTGGGATTATAGTCATGAGCCACCGCACCTGGCCTCAGGTATTCTTGTTTAATCCTGTCAGCAGGTTGATTGCCGCACTTGTGCTCCAAGTTTGATATATAAAGGATCAACTTCTGAAAGGGTTTAGAAGAAGCCAGACTGTGAGGTTTCCACCCACGCCCCTCTGGGCTCTGATACTATAACAGCATGGAGGTGGCATACGTCTCAGGATCCCTGGAGAACAGCAGGTGGGCTCTTTGACTGTATTTTTCTATTCAACATAGTTAACCAAGTGACTTCAGACAGACCAACCGACTATGCCACACTCAGCAGTCCCTGGCCTCAAAGCTTCTGCCTCCTAAGTTTCTTTTTTTTTTCTTTCAATAAGCCCAACCAGAAGGACAAGCCATAGGCATAAGCATAGCATTTGGTGGGTAGAGAGGAAACTGAAGTCCCTTCCAAACAAAACTCCATGTCCTCAATATGTTAAGAGGTACCTCCCCCAACATGGCTAGTCCTAGTATAAATCCAACGTCTTGCTGATGTTCCAAAGGAGAAAAATGCAACTGTCAGAAGCCTGACAGACTATGAAGCATGTAAGTACATGAAAGCTACATAATTGGCTGGGCACAGTGGCTCACACCTGTAATCCCAGCACTTTGGGAGGCTGAAGCAGGAGGTTCGCTTGAGCCCAGGAGATTGAGATCAGCCTCAGCAACATAATGAGACCCTGTCTCTATAAAAAATAAAAATAAAATATTAGCCAGGCCTGGTGGCATGGTGGCATGGTGGCATTGTCCTAGCTACTCCAGAGGCTGAGGCAAGAGGATTGCTAGAGCCCGGGAGGCTGAATCTGCAGTGAGTCATGATTGTGCCACTGCACTCCAGCCTGGGCAGCAGAGTGAGACCCTATCTCAAAAAAAAGAAAAAGAATACTACATAATTTATGAAACAGAAGTTCATTTATACTGTGACAGTGTGTAAATATTGCAATTCTTTCAGTAAGACAGAAACTAAAAACAAAGGTTAACTTACGAGTATGTTCATATAAAGAGACCACATTGGCAAAAGAAGAGATGTGTGTGGAAAATCTTTCTATTTTATCCACTAAAAAAGCTACCCCATTTTCTCACCTCTCCAAACGATAATAATAGCTAAGATTTACATACCACTTAGTAACGCTTCATATGCATTCACTCATTTATTCCCCTTAACTACCCATGAGGCAGATAGTATTTTTCTCACTAGTTTACAGATGAGGAAACTGAGGTCGTTAACCATCAGCCCTAGCAGCACGAGCCTTGCTACTTCACTTTGTCATCACTCAGCTCTTTCAGTGGTTTTTGAGGCCTGGCTAAAGGCCAGTCTCCCTGGTCTAGGCTTATTGGTTCTGAGATAAGAACTGCCAGACCTCCATGCACCCTAGGGATAGCTTCCTGCCACCAGCTGAGATCAGTGATGCTGGGTTATCCATAGCTATAAAGGGCTGTCATCACTGAGACTGTCGGCATCCCTGCAATCTGGCTGGCTCCTGCCTGGTTCACCCACCTCCAGGTTGTTAAGTTAGGTCAGAAATGCGGGGCTTGTCTCTCACTGGTTTATTCCTCTTGAGAGCTACTTAGAGAAGTGGAGAGATCAATACTCTTGAATGGAAGAAGGACATGAGTCCGTAGATCAGGAGAGATCTGAGCTGCCAGTAAAGAGGTAGGAACTATCTGCAGAGAGGGTACTTGAGGTGAGAAGCCAGCTTAGGCCAGTACCCACAGGGATGCCAACATCTAAGCATCTGGCAGATGACTTGGTGTTATTTCCTTAAGCTCCATAATTACCTCTGGTTTGTTATTCTCCTTGCACCCAATTGTGTTTCCACAATAAAAACTGCAAAACCCTTAATTATGGCAAAGTTCTGTAACCTTGTCTTTGGGAATAGTGAGGACAGAGGGAATGTAAGAGACAGGGTCCCATTTTACAGCAGATTAGGGTAAATCTAACTTTTTGCCTATTTTATTATTTATTTATTTTTGATTTTTGTTGTTGTTGTTGTTGTTGTTGTTTTGAGACGGAGTCTTACACTGTCACCCAGGCTGGAGTGCAGTGCCATGATCTCAGCTCACTGCAACCCCCGCCTCCCAGGTTTCAAGCAATTCCCCTGCCTCAGCCTCCAGAGTAACTGGGATTACAGGCGTGCACTATGCCCGGCTAATTTTTGTTTTAGTTTTTGTTTTTTTTCAAGACGGAGTCTTGCTCTGTCATCTAGGCTGGAGTGCAGTGGCACGATCTCGGCTCACTGCAATCTCCACCTCCTGGGTTCAAGAGATTCTCCTGCCTCAGCCTCTCGAGTAGCTGGGATTACAGGCACACACACTATGCCTGGCTAATTTTTGTATTTTTAGTAGAGACAGGGTTTCACCATGTTGGCCAGGCTGGTCTCGAACTTCTGACCTCGTGATCCGCCCACCTTGGCCTTTCAAAGTGCTGGGATTACAGGTGTGTGCCACTGTGCCCAGCCTAGGGTAAATCTATATATAAAAAAACTGATGCCTGGAACGGGAAGGAGACTAGCAAATTAAGGTACAGACCTCTCAAGATCTACTGGAGGGGAGAGTGAAGTGACCAGGGTAAGAGAGAAGCAAGCTGAATCCCTAGGAATTCCAGAAGTGGGAGGTGAGGTGGAGAGAGGAAGACCAGGAAGCCAGACTAGCTTAAAGAGGAACGAGTTAACAGAAGAATAAGCATGATGACCCAACACAGAATACAAATTTAATAAGAACCCATTTTCTTTATTAAAAATTAAAGACATAATGGCCATTTATTAAAAGCCATGTGTTTGGCACTTTTTGTAGTGGTTTCACATAATTCTAGGGGCATCCCACTGAAGAAGGGTTTACAATCCTCATTCTACAAATGGGGAAGCAGAGGCTCTGAAGGATCTCCTTGTGAATTGCTAATTAGAAGCTCTGGAAATTACCTATGTTCTGACTCAGCCACTTCCTCACTGTAGGACTGGGGCACGTCACTTCATCTTGAACCCTTGAAAGACACCTGGCAGCTGACCGACCCCTCTGACTGGGAGTCACAGGACTCTAGGGGTTCTAATGTCCCTCCACTGCACTGTCCCCCTGCCTCCTGCATTCTGTCAACCTTAAACAATGAAGTTCAGAAAATGTAAATAAGCATAGAGTTTATTTGAACACAAAGATTGAGGATGGCCATCCAGGAAAGCGCTGACTCCAAACAAATGATGTCAGCGTTTCCAAGGTGAAGTTAAGGTTTCAATTATATAGACGGAGGCAGGGACATTCCAGCAGAATTACAAATGTGCATGCAAGTTGCATACCTACAACGATGTGGTTGGTTTCAGATTGCTACATTCCAAGGAAGATTATGACTGTGAGGAGGGACAATGATCTAAAGGGGTCTTACCTTGGATGCTACTTGGTCTTCTCAATTATTTACAGCGGAAAAAGGCAGAGGTTGCATCTGCATGCCACATGACTCAGGCTGCATAGCCACATTCCT
This sequence comes from Gorilla gorilla gorilla, assembly GCF_029281585.2. NCBI lineage: Eukaryota > Metazoa > Chordata > Mammalia > Primates > Hominidae > Gorilla > Gorilla gorilla. Next base: position 51,443,096 of record NC_073230.2, read on the forward strand.
CTCAAGGCTCGGGATCATGTAAAGTTCCAGCAGCTTTAAGTTGTAATTCTTTTAAGTTTGATTTAATTTAACAGTTCCAAAATCCCTGTTTTACAGGTAAAGAAACTGAGGCCAGCAGCAAGGGCAGGTCTAGCATCCAGGTTCCCTCTTAAGTACCTCTGATTCTGAAGCGGAACCTGCTTACAGAACATCACGGGCGGCTCCAGGGTCTATATAAGAAAAACAGATGCCCAAGCGGGAAGGAGACTAGGAGGCCGTGTTGAGAAAACCAGACCCAGCCACTGGCCTTGAAGTCCGGATGGAAGCTTGGCGCTTGCCTCGCCTCGTCTTCCTTCCGCCCTGGTGCTGAGCGGCTAGTCCAGAGCCGGCAGGATCTGCGCTTCCGGTTTCCGGGCTCTCCGGGTGTAGCCGCCTTTACCCTGGGGGATCCCCTCTCCTCCAGCAGGCCGGGGAGGCCTACGTGGGCGGCTTCGTTGCAGCCAGCTTGCAGTTGTCACGGAAACCTCCTCCGGCGCCTCCAGGGACCACAGCGGGAGAGGAAATAGCCACCAATGAGATAGCGGGGGTCTCGTGACGTCACGGTAGCTGGGCAGGCTTCACAGCGTTAGCCCGCGAGCTCAGCCGATCCCAGGAGTCTCAGGCCGGGGGTTGGGGTTCTGGTACAGGGCTAGGAGTAAGAGTGGCAGTCTGAGAGACGCAGCTTCGTCGCCTCCAGGGTGTCCCAAGGCACCTCCTATCAAGTTCCTCCAAAATGCACCTCTCCCCTCCCCCTCACGTGCTTCTCCTCCTGAATTCCATTTCGATGCAGGCACCGCCGTCTACTGTAAGAGGAGCGGCCCTTGGGTGGGGGAGAGTGGAAGAGGAACTGTCGTTGGCAGAGAAGACTTCAGGAGAAATCCGGTCCCTGGCTTTCGCTTCTGCAGGGCCAGGCCGAGTGGGGTTCAGGCAGCGATGGGAGCTCAGGAGAAGAAGGGCTTTTCCTAACGGGGGAGGGTGGGAAAGGGAAGTGCCACCCTGGAAAACTGCTCCACTAGTTGCAGTGTGCATGGCGGGAAGGAGGAGAATTGGCTAGAGCTGAGCTGCAGGGAGCCTGAATGACACCTTGTCTTGCTGCAGATGGCCCCAAACCCTGCGGTGCTCTTCCGCAGGTGGTCATAGGACCTGGCTCAGTCCAGCTTGAGGAGGGTCCCCGGAAGGAAGTCATTCCTCCTTCCCTTCTCAGAATTAATAAGAACCAACTATGAGCCAGGTCCTTTTCCAAGGCCTGGGGATGCAGTAATGAATGAGAGAATAAGGTTCCTGCCCTCAAGGAGACTGGCTCTAGGACGTGTTAAAACTTAAATTCCAAACTCTCCACCCCAGCCTCTGCTCTGGAAGTGATCGTTTGTACTGAACAAAGTGAACACATTATAACCAGACATGGCCCTAGAAAGGGTATCCATTCTTGATGGTGCCCTGACCATATCTGGAAACCTGCTCCTTTGCAGTGCTCGGGGCTGAGGTCTTTGGGCCGCCTCCTGAGGCCCCAGCTTGGTGTCCATCCTGTCCCATCCTCTCTGTATGTTCTCTTCACCTTCAGTTTCTGCTTCAAGGATTCCTCCAGAAAGAACGGGGCTGGGCTGGAAGTGGTTTATCCTAATCTCTCGTCCCCAGGAAGGAGTACATGGGCTTGAGACTTACAAGGTCTCAGGGTTTCAGGCGTTTGGAGGCTGATCAAGAAAAAAGATAGAAACACTAGAGGCAGGCACACAGAAGCTTTATTGGGCAGTGCTTGGATAGGGATGCATAAGCGGGGAAGTTCCTCATAGCGTGAGACCATCCACAGCTTTAAGATGGGGGAGCCATCTTCCAGAATGGGAGAGTTTAAAGCATCTCCTGGGGGAGAGGGTGACCAGAGAGGGGGCTTCCCTGTCTAGGTGATGTCCCTCAGCAGCATGGCAGGGAGTCTCCAAAGGGAAGCAGCAGCTTGGGGTCTTATAACTACAAAGCTATGTCGTATCTATTGCTAGCAAATGTGTGTGAGGTTTTGCAGGGTATGCAAAGCAGGCAGCCTCTAAGTGGCTAAAAATATGCTTCTTTGGACCATTTTAAAAAATAACTGGATGTGTAGAAATTTGAATGTGGCACTGGCAGGCTTTTGAGCTAACAGGTCTCAGCCCATGGTGAAGAAATTAACAACCTAGGGACCCACACACAGAGGCCACCTTTGGCTCATCGATATAACACATGGACTGAAGGAAGAGAGAAAGGTCTGCTGCTGGCCTTGCCTCTTGGCATGACCTTGACCCAGGGTCCTCTCAGATAGTACATGAGGGACATCTCATAGCAGGCATTCCCACCCTCCAATGACTCTTAAGCCTGCCATTCAAGTCCTTCATGATCTGGGTCTGCTGAGTCTTACACACCCTGTGCTGAGTGTGGTAATAGCGTCATGGGCAAGGTAGTCTTCAATGGGTGAGACAGAACTTTCCTCATGTCATGTCCCACTCAAGAACCTTAACAGCTCCCTATTGTCCACTTTGTCCTGAACACAGGCCTAGCCAGATCCACTGATTCTTAGTGCCATGTCTGCACTGCCTTGGCCACTTGCAGAGGTCATTCTACTGCTTTCTGGGTAAGTAAGTTGTTGAGTTCTTTGGGACTTAGTGAGATGTTCTCAAGCCTGCTGGCCTCAACGCCTGTGGCAGACGCTCCACTTATTCCCCACTTTCTGTTCTCTTCTTCTTCTATGATAACAGAATCTCACACAGCTACCCTGAATAATATCTGTATTTCCTGGCCTCTCTTGCACCCAGGTGTGGCCAGGTGTGTTAACCTCCGAGGGCTGCTCTACCCAAGCACTGTGAATCGAGTGACTTAAAACAACAGAAATTGATTGTCTCACAGCTATGGAGGCTAAAAGTCCAAAAGCAGGGCTGTGCTCTCTCTGAAACCTGAGAGGTGAGTCCTTTGTTGCCTCTTCTGGCTTCTAGTGTTTGCCAGCAACCCTTGGCATTCCTTGCCTTATAGACACATCACTCCAACCCCTGCCTCTAGCATCCCATGGCATCTTTTCCCTCTGGGCCTCTTTTCCTCATCCTATAAGGACATCCGTCATATTGAATTAGGGCCCACCTTAATGACCTCGTCTTTTTTTTTTTTTTTTTGAGATGGAGTCTCGCTCAGTTGCCCAGGCTGGAGTGCAGTGGCATGATCTTAGCTCACTGCAACCTCCACCTCCACCTCCCAGGTTCAAGTGATTCTCCTGCCTCAGCCTCCCGAGTAGCTGGGACTACAGGCGCCCACCACCATGCCCGGCTAATTTTTGTAGTTTTAGTACAGACGGGGTTTCACCATGTTGGCCAGGATGGTCTCTATCTCTTGACCTCGTGATCCGCCCGCTTCGGCCTCCCAAAGTGCTGGGATTACAGGCGTGAGCCACCGCGCCCGGCTGATCTCGTCTTTTTTGTTTGTTTGAAATGACAGTCTTGCTATGTTGCCTGAACAGGTCTCAAACTCCTGGGGTCAGGCAATCCTTCCATCTCAGCCTCCTAAGTAGTTGGGATTACTGATGCACGCCACTACACCCAGCAGTGACCTCAATTTAACTTGATTACATTGGCAAAGATCCTCTTTCCAAATAAGGTGACATTCACAGGTACCAGTGCCTGGGACTTCAACTATCTTTTTGAGGGACACAATTCAAACTCTAACAAGTGACTAACTTCTGGTCAAACATTGTGATGGAAATACATAGGAGCTCCAAAAACATTTCATAGGAAACAGCATGTGTGTTCCCTTTGCTCTTTCTTTGTCTCTCTCTCCATCCTGCTGCCCAGAACATGGATGCTACCATCTTGAATTATGATGTTGAGGCCACACAAGGCAGAGAAAAGCCTGGGCTCTCAACAGTGTAGAACACCTTTCCAGCCAGCCCTGGGAAACCTACCTGGACTTTTACTTTTTTTTTTTTTTTTTGAGACAGAGTTTCCCTCTGTTGCCCAGGCTGGAGTGCAGTGGCACGATCTCGGCTTCCTGCAACCTCTGCCTCCAGGGCTCAAGCGAGTCTCCTGCCTCAGCCTCCCAAGGAGCTGGGACTATAGGCGTGCCCCACCATGCCTGGCTAATTTTTGTATTTTTAGTAGAGGTGGGGTTTCAGCATGTTGACCAGGCTGGTCTTGAACTCCTGACCTCAAGTGATCTGTCCGCTTTGGCCTCCCAAAGTGCTGGGATTGCAGGCGTGAGCCACCGCGCCCGGACTTTTTTTTGTTTTTGTTTTAGAGACAAGATCTTGCCCTGCTGCCCAGGCTGGAGTGCAATGGTGTGATCATGGCTCACTGCAGCTTTGAACTTTTGGGCTCAAGCCATCCTCCCACCTTCTTGGCCTCCCAAGTAACTGCAACTACAGGTGTGAACCACCATGCCTGGCTAATTTTATTTTTATTTTGTAGAAACAGAGTCTTGCTGTGTTGACTGTTCTTGAACTCCTGGCCTTAAGCAATCCTCCCATCTTAGCCTCCCAAAGTGTTGGGATTACAGGCATGAGCCACTGTGCCTGGCCTTTTACTACAAATAAAAATAAACTTATAAGTGTATAAATCCCTTATTATGGAGTTTCTATCCCTTGCAGAACCCAGTTGTAGCACACATACTTCATGCTATCTCAGACTTGGAGCTTATTAATGAGGTTTGATTTCTCCTTGGAGTTACCAAGGGGAATAGAGCACAGGTGCTTTTGGTTTTAGATCTTCAGATTTATTTGGGGATTCTATCATGCATTCTCCTTCTCAGAGACACTCACCAGTGCCTAATCTGGGACTTCTTTTCTGGCTTTTTTTTTCTCCCTTCACTCAATTCAGAGATTCTTAATCTCTTAATCTAGAGCCGGAAAAAAAAATATTCTCTTGCATTCATCCAAATCTATTAATTCTGCCATAAACTGCCTGTCCTGAGTTCCTTGGGGCTTTGACGGTTAACATTCAAACCTTTGTCTCTGCTGGGTGCTGTGGCTCATGCCTGTAATCCCAGCACTTTGGGAGGCCAAGGCAGGCGGATCTTCTGAGGTCAGGAGTTGAAGATCAGCTTGGCCAACATGGTGAAACCCCGTCTCTACTAAAAATACAAAAAAAAAAAAAAAGTTAGCTGGGCATGGTGGCATGCGTCTGTATTCCCAGCTACTCTGGAGGCTGAGGCAGGAGAATCGCTTGAACCCGGGAGGCAAAGTTTGCAGTGAGCCAAGATCACGCCACTGCACTCCAGCCTGGGTGGCAGAGTGAGCTTCCGTCTCAAAAAACAAAACAAAAAAAAAACTTTGTCTCCTTTTGTTGTCTCAAAGATGTACTTTGAAAACCAGAAATTCAGAATGGACATTTTTGCATTTCTGTGCCCCTCTTTCCCTGGGACCGGGAGCCTGGAGTGCTGTAGTGGATGCCCAATAGGGGAAAGGTCACAGGGACCAGGAATGACCAGGGTGAAGACACATTGGCTAGTTTATCAAATGATCCTGCCACATGAGCATTCACCTAGATGTAGTATCAGAAAATGCCAATACAGAAAACATGAAAAGTCTTCAAGAAACTTTCCCCCCAAAAGATTCTGTGTTCAAGTAAGTTTGAGAAACACTTGGAGCTTCTAATATGCTAATATTCACTGTGAGATGGATAGAGTACTATATTTCCAAAATTTACTCCCCGACTCCCCGAACCACTTACTAACACATCAAAGCACACACAGGGTTCTATGTTCTAAAATGCATTTCTGTGTAAGTACATGGGGTGTGTGGATGCAGAGATGATGTCCGGGAGGAAACAGAAGATGCAGGTACAAACAGTCGCCTCAGGGAGACGAGGTGGGAAGGAGACCCCTTTTCACTGCGTATCTTTTGGTATTTTTGGCTTCTGTTTACCATGTGCATGTATTAAAATAGATGAAATTAATTTGTGGAAGCTTAGATGAGCCCAAAGCTGAAAATGTATTGACATCATATTTAACTGAATGCTTATGAATGATAACTACCGGACTTACTGAGGGTCATCTTAAGAAATATCCCTCATTGGTGAGGATGTGGAGAAAAGGGAACCCTTGTACACTGTTGGTGGGAATGTAAATTAGTACAGCCATTTCAAAACCCATGGAGGTTCCTCAAAAAACTAAAAATAGAATTACCATATGATGCAGCAATCCCACTTCTGGGTATATTTCCAAAGGAACTGAAATCAGTGTGCCAATGAGATGCCTGCACTCCCATGTCCATTGCTGTGTTACTCACAATAACTAAGATACGGCAACAACAAAAGTGCCCATCAATGGGTGAATGGATTTTTTAAAGGGGGCAAATATACGTAATGGAATACTACTCAGCCTTTAAACAGCAGGAAATTCTGTCTTCTGTAACAGCATGAATGGGCCTAAAAGGACCCAAGAGAAATAAGCCAGGCACAGAGAGACAAATACCAAATGATCTCATTTATAGGTGGAATCTAAAAAAGTTGAACTCGAAGAAGTAGAAAGTAGAATGGTAGTTGCCAGAGGCTGGGCCAGTGGGAGTAGTGGGGAATGTGGGTGGGAAAAGGGGGGATGTTGGTCAAAGGATACATTTCAGTTAGACAGGAAGACTAGGTTCTGGTAATCTATTCTACAACCTTAATCCTAACCCTAACCTAATTATCTACAGCATGGTGACTATAGACAATGTATTGTATATTTCAAAATAGCCAAAAGAATGGATTTTAAATATTCTCATCACAAAGAAAAGATGAGTATCTGAGGTGATGGATATGCTAATAAGCCTGATTTGATTACTGCACACCATACATATATTGAAACGTCACATTGTACCCCATAAATATATCTGGTTATTATTGTCAACTAAAAATAAAATAAAATGAAAAATGAAGAGAAATATCTCTCAGAAACTTTTCATTGAACCTGATATAAGAATGGCATTGAAGATGCTATAAAAGAAGAAGCAAGAAAAATAAAAACAAAAAATGAATTTAACTGGTGTGGTGTGGAACTGACGCTACTAAATTTTTTTTAAAGCTCTAATGTGCAGCTGGAGTTGAGACCTATTGGGATTTAGGGAGATCTTTAAGAGGTCCTCACTCAATAGCCATTTCCCTTGTATTAGACAAGGTACTAGACAATGGGAAATTTTAAAGTGATACTCAGTCTCTATCCTCAAATGGCTCATGGAGATGGAAGTCACTTGGTTTCTTATCAAAGATGTGTCCAGAAACAGCCTTTTCTGCACCCATTGAGCCCAGCCCCCTTGTGTATGTGCTAGGGAAGGGCTTGGCATCAAAGTGAGGCCAGAGATGGGCTTGCCCAGATAATGACTAAAAGGAGCTTATCAAGTCAGCCTAGGAAGCTAAAGAGCTTTGGGTCACCTGCAACCCTGAGGGCAGCCTGGTCCTTCCAGGCACTGCAGGGAGTTCTACATCCCTGGTGACATTCTCAGGCCTAGGAAGTGCAGGAGGGGGTCAGCTTGAATAGCAGTGGCTCCTGGATTTTGCTCTAAAAAAGCTTTTCCACTTGCCAGGCCTCTAATCACATTTTTTTTTTTTTAAGCATCTCAGATATAGAATCACCCAGCTTCTATTTTAAACTCCAGCAAATGGAGAAATCACCGTTTCAGGGAAGAGAGCATGTCAGTTTTGGACAACTCTAATTTTATTTTATCTCAAACTTTCTATTGGAAATAATTATAAACTCAGAGAAAATTACAAAATTAGTACAGAGTCCTTTCCCTGCATAGTGACGCCTTCCATGGGTATAGTGCAATATCAAAGCTGGGAAATTTGCATTGGCACATTACTGTTTTAGACTACAGGTTTTATTTCACCATTAAAAAAATCCTTCATGCATTTTTTGTGTATGTATATTCTTCAATGCAATTTTATCCCATGTAGAAATTTGTGTAACCACCACCACAATTAAGATGCAGAACTGTTCTGTCACTGCAAAAGACCTCTCTCCTGCTACTTTATACTCACACCTACTCCTTCACTCCCCACCCCTCCCCTGGAAACCACTTATCTTTTTTCTCCATCTCTACACAGACAATGTTATATAAATGGAATCATTCAGGATGCAATCTTTAAATATAACAGCTTTATTGAGATATAATTAATATAACATGTAATTCCTCCATTAAAAGTGTACAATTCAATGGTTTTTAATCTATTAAAAGAGTCATGCAACGATCACCACAATCAATTTTAGAACTTTTTCATCACTGAAAAAGGAAACCTTATATCCATTAGCAGTCACTCCCTATTTCTCCCAAACTCTCAATCTTAGGCAACCACTGATCCACTTTCTTTTTTATTTATTTTTTGACTGTGTGCTGAACTCTTAATTTGCTTTCTGTACCTATAGATTTGTCTATTCTGGACATTTCATATAAATAGAATTACACAACATGTGGTCTTTTGTGACTGGCTTCTTTCACTTACTATAATGTTTTCCAAGTTCATGTATGTTGCAACACATACCTCATTATTTTTTATAGCTGAATAATAATCCAATGGATAGATCACATTTTGTTTACCTATTTGTCAGCTGATGAACATTTGGAGGTTTCCATTTGTTGGCTGTTATGAATTATGCTACTATGAACATTTGCATACGAGCTTTTGTGTGCACACAGTGTTTTCATTTCTCTCAGGTATACACGTGGAAGTGGAATGCCAGATCATATGACAACTCTATGTTTAACTTTTTCAGGAACCGTCAAACTATTTTCCAAAAGCTGTACTATTTTACCATCCCACCAGCAGCGTATGAGGGATCCAATTTCTCCACAACCTTATCAACACTTATTATCATCTATTTATTTTATATTTTTTTGAGACAGGGTCTTGCTCTGTTGCCTAGGATGGAGTGCAGTGGCGTGTGCATGGCTCGCTACAGCCTCAGCATCCCAGGTTCAAATGATCCTCCCGCCTCAGCCTCCTGAGTAGCTGGGACTATAGGAGCATGCCCTGACACCTGGCTAATTTTTAATTTTTTTGTAGAGATGCGATCTCATTATGTTGCCCAGGCTGGTCTCGCAAGCAATCCTTTTGCCTTGGCCTCCCAAAGTGCTGGGATTACAGGCATGAGCCTTGATTATAGGATGGCTATAATCAAGAGCCATCTGTCTTAATTATAGCCATCCTACTCGGTGTGAAGTAGGAGCTCGCTGTGGTTTTAATTTGCAATTTCACTAATGACTAATGATGTTGAGGGTCTTTTCATTTGCTTATTAGCCATTTGCCTATATTCTTTGGAGAAATATTCAGATTCTTTGCCCATTTTAAAATCGAATTATTAGTCTTTTTATTATTGAGTTGGAAGAGTTTTTTTAATATATGCTAGATATAAGTCCTTTATCAGATACACAGTTTGAAAATATTTTTTTCCATTCCATGAGTTGTCTTTATGCTTTCTTCATGGTATCCCTTGAAGAAAACAAGTTTTTAATTTTGTTTTGGCTTCTGTTTATGAAACACAGTCTTGCTCTGTCACCCAGGCTGGAGTGCAGTGGTACGATCTCCACTCACTGCAACCTCCACCTTTCGGTTCAAGCAATTCTCCTGCTGCAGCCTCCCGAGTAGCTGGGATTACAGGCGCCTGCTACCACACTCGGCTAATTTTTGAATTTTTAGTAGAGACAGGATTTCACCATGTTGGCCAGGTTGGTCTCAAACTCCTGACATCAAGTGGTCCACCTGCCTTGGCCTCCCAAAGTGCTGGGATTACAGTTGTAAGTCACCACACTTGACTACTTTTTGTATTTTTAGTAGAGCTGGGATTTCATCATGTTGGCCAGATTGGTCTTGAATTCCTGACATCAAGTGATCTGCTCACTTCAGCCTCCCAAAGTGATGGGATTATAGGCATGAGCCATTACACCCAGCCCAAAAGAGTCTGTTTTGTCAGTCTTTTTTTTTTTGAGATGGAGTTTCACTCTTGTTGCCCAGGCTGGAGTGCAACTGCACACGATCTTGACTCACCGCAACCTCCGCCTCCCAGGTTCAATTTTGCCTCAGCCTCCCGAGTAGCTGGGATTACAGGCATGTGCCACCAGGCCTGGCTAATCAGCTCACTGCAACCTCCGCCTCCCAGTATGCACCACCATGCCCAGTTAGTTTTTTTTTTTTTTTTGTATTTTTAGTAGAGACGGGGTTTCTCCATGTTGGTCAAGCTGGTCTCGAACTCCCAACCTCAGGCAATCCACCTGCCTCGGCCTCCCAAAGTGCTGGGATTACAGGCATGAGCCACCGCACCCAGCCTTGTCAGTCTTAAGAACTCTGTTTTAATGTTAATGTTGGTCAACTGTTCTGAATTCCAAAGGGAGGGAGGTACAATGAGGCATCCTGGACCCCTCCTTTCCATCGTGACCTTAACTAGATGTTCAAGTTTACATTGGAATGCCCTTGGCTGAGAGGGGGTCCATCAGTTGATTGGGGGGGCTCAGAATTTTATTTTTGGTTTATATTTTTCACGTATAGTTTGAGGAAGAAGTTCAATTTTATTTGCATGTGGATATTCAGTTGTCCCAGCGCCATTTTGTTAAAAAGACTTTCTTCCCCTTTTGAATTATTTTGGCACCCTTGTCAAAAATCAATTGATCATAAATGTAAGGGTTTGTTTCTAGACTTTCAAGTCTATTTCATTGATCTATTTGTCTATTCTTATGTCAGTACCACACAGTCGTGATTACTCTAGCTTTGTAATAAGTTTTGATATCATGAGGTGTGACTGCTCCAACTTTGTTCTTTTCTAAGATTGTTTTGACTGTTCTGGATCCCCTGAATTTCCATATGAATTTTAGAATCAGCTTGTCAGTTTCCTTGAAAAAATTAGCAGAGTTTTGATAAGAATTCCACTAAATATGTAGATCATTTAGGGGAGTATTGCTATCTTAGCAATACTGTATTAATTCTTCCAAACCAGTATGTTTTCTATTTATGTAAGTCTTCTGTAATTTCTTTCAGCAAATTTTTGTAATTTTCAGGCTATAAGTTTTCCAATTCTTTTTTTCTTTTTTTGAGACAGAGTCTTGCTCTGTCACCCAGGCTGGAGTGCAGTGGCACAATCTCAGCTCACTGCAACCTCCGCCTCCTGGGTTCAAGCCATTCTCCTGCCTTGGCCTCCTGAGTAGCTGGGATTACAGGTGCACCCCACCACCCCCAGCTAGTTTTTGTATTTTTAGTAGAGACAGGGTTTCACCATGTTAGCCAGGCTGGTCTTGAACTCCTGTCGTCGTGATCCAACCTCCTTGGCCTCCCAAAGTGCTGGGTGTGAGCCACTGTGCCTGGCCAAGTTTTCCAATTCTTTTGTTAAATTTATTCCTAGGTATTTTATTCTTTTGAAACAATTATAAGTGGAATTGATAATACGACTTAAGAAGAAATCACTTAAGCAGATAGTAAGGGTATGGGAGTCCTCGACAAGGCTTTTCTCTTTAATGAAAAGCAGCCCAAATCATTTTCTATCAAAGAGCAGCCGGTAAAGCTGAGCTGCAGACATAGACAAGCAAGCTGGGAGCTTGCAGGGGTGAATGCTGGCAGGAACTGGGGACTAGACATGTTCAAGATGGAGGCTCCATCTTCCCTTCTCAGCCAGACACGCGTACAGTAAGGAGCAGACAAGATGGCGCAGTCCAAGGAGAATTCATCTGCATAATAAGATTAGAGTGGGGCAACCAGCCTTCCCCCGCTCTCCACCGCCCCCGCCCCCACCCCCACCCCCACCCCCACCCCCACCCTCCGCCCCACACTATGTAAATGTCATACCTGATCAAACCAATCTGTGAGCCCTATGTAAATCAGACACCGCCTCCTCAAGCCGGACTATAAAATAAGGTACATTTGCGCCAGCCAGTCTTTTCTGCTCAGAAGACCCCTCTCCATATGTAGAAAGAGTTGTTTTTCTTTATCTTCTCTTCTGCCTATTAAACCTCCGTTCCTAAACTCCTGGTGTGTGTCTGGTCCTAAATTTCCCTGGCATGAGACGACGAACCCTAGGGTATGTAACCCAGACAACGTAGCCACTTCAGAATTATTATGTTTTAAAAATCACTTTTGTTGGGTTGTTTATAGCTGGTGAATAGAAATGGAATTGACTTTTGTATATTGATCTTCTTCTACTCTGCAATCATACTGAACTCGTTTATGAGTTCAATTAATTTTTAATGGATTCTTTAGGATTTTCTGTACACAGCATTATGTCACCTGCAAACAGAGTTATATTTCTCTCTTCCTGTGGTGTTATTTTATATATATATAGGTTTTTATCCGTGGTTCCTGGCCCATAGCCTTTTATAGTCTCTTGTTATAATGTTGGGTGTGTTAGGCCTCAGGAAACAGAATCTCTTGCCTGCCCTCCTTTCACCTGTCCCAAGGCAGGACTCTAATCTTCCCAACTTTCTGATTGTGGGTCTTATGACCCTCCTCTGAGAGGATCCTGCCTCATACCCTGGGGGAAGGAATGCTGACTTCCTGAAGCTTCCATAGAAACCCAAGAGAATTGGGTTCAGGAGTTTCCAAATAGCTGAAAATGTGGAGGTTCCTGGAGGGCGGTGCCCCAGGGAGGGCATGAGATCCCTTAGCCCGTTCCCCCACACCTTACCCTATGTACCTCTTCATCTGTATGCTTTGTAATATCCTTTATAATAAGCTGATAAATGTGTTTCCTGAGTTCTGTGAGCTGCTCCAGCAAACTAATTAAACCCAAAGAGGAGATTGTGGGAACCCTGACCCAAACCCAGTGGTCAGAAGTTCTGGAGGCCCAGGTTTGTGGTTGATGTCTGTGGAGCAAGGGTAGTCTTGGGGACAGAGTATTCAACCAGTGGAATCTGATGCTATCTCCAGATAGATAGTGTCAGACTTGAATTGGAGGACAACCAGCTGGTGACCCCTGCTTGACAGTAGGGAGAAACTCCTAAAATTTTGTCACAGAAGTCTTCTTCTATATAGATGATTATTGTTGTGGTGTAAGAGTAGAGGAAAAATGTGGTTTGAGAGAGTTTTTCCTGACATAATTTGTGTCAGTGAATTGGGATTTGCTGGAAAGGCCCTGACCACAGAAACATGTGGTTTGGGAAAAGAAAGAAAAAAAAGGGTGGGCGGGGGGGTGGGGCAGTGGTGAGAAATCTTTGATTCCTGGGTGGCCACGTGGTCACCCATGTATGAGGCGGCAGCTGTGTTGAGATTGTAAACCGAAAATAAAATTCTAAGCCCCGTGACCAACTGAATGGGCCTACTCCCTCTTGGCTAAGGAGATCACACCTAAAACCTGAAAAACTAGTTCAGGCCATGACAGGAATGAGGGTGCTGATGTTAGAGTAGGTAGCTAGGCAGACATGAGAAGGGCAGGAGAGGAGGTTTCCCCTGCCCAATCGCCAGCAATGTTAGGCAACCATCAGGTGAAGGTGGTTGTTAAACTGCCTAAAATAATAATTGGTAGTCTCCCAATAGATGGAAAACACCTGAAGCTGGTGATCAGCAGCTTTCCAAAAAGATCTGAGGATTTGGGCAAGCAGGGTTAATCATGCACACTAAGGGGCAAAATGGCAGAGTTTCACTGGTGTATGACCTTCTTCTAGGAACATTTGACTGGTGTGGGAAAAAAATGCCTCAGACGAGCACATTGCACAACTTCAGTAAACACGCTGCTCATGTGGCCCCTCTCAAGTGCTGACAGGCCACTGTGTGTTTGGACAGCCCACCCCAAAGGAAGAATCAAGGGAGAGGAAACACAAACCCTGGAACGATGCCAGTGTATAAAACCCCTATTTGGCCAGGTGTGGTGGCTCACACCTGTAATCCCAGCACTTTGGGAGGCTGAAGTGGGTGGATCACAAGGTCAAGAGATCGAGACCATCCTGGCCAACATGGTGAAACCCCATCTGTACTAAAAATATATAAGTTAGCTGGGCCTGGTGGCATGCGCCTGTAGTCCCAGCTACTTGGGAGGCTGGGGCAGGAGAATTGCTTGAACCTGAGAGGCAGAGGTGGCAGTGAGCCAAGATTGCACCACTGCACTCCAGCCTGGTGACAGAGCAAGATTCCATCTCAAAAAAAAAAAAAAAAGAAAATTCAAGGATTGGATGGGGCACTTAGATCTCTCAAGTCACCTGCTTGGCCTTCTTCCAAGTGTAATTTGCTTCCTTTTGTTCTTGCCCTAAGGCTTTTTAATAAACTCTCGCTCCTGCCCTAAACTTGCCTTATTCTCTCACTCTGCCTTATGCCCCTTTTCTGAATTCTTTCCTTTGAGGAAGCAAGAATCAAGTTTGCTGCAGACCCATCGGATTCTTACTGCCAATACAGACATGTCTCATTATACTCTCCTCCCTTTAGAATTCAGGCACAATTGACCAGCATTAACATTAAAACAGAGATCTTAAGACTGTCAAAACAGACAGTTTGTAGCAATAAGATACCAAATTTCAAACCAGTGCTAATATAGCATCACATGACAGATAGCAGGACCTGAAGAAAATCCAAAACATATTTCTTTGACATATTTTGAAATGACCCTCAAAGCCTCTTTGTGTGTGGGGAAATTTTGCGTATGTAAAGAGTCTCTATTAACATAGCTAGAGCTTTCCCGTTCCAGGTGCTCCCAATCCTGAAGAGACTCACTGAAAGTCTAGCATCTTTTAAAGGTCTACATAGGAAACATTTGCCATCTATTATCTCTAAGGTCGCTACCTATGAGACTTCATCTATATAATAGGAACCTTGGTCTCCACAACCCCTTATCTTACCCTAGACACTTCTTTCTATTGAGTCCAGGTTTTTAGGTAATAACTCTTTCAACTAATTGCCAATCAGAAAATCTTTGAATCCATCTATAACCTGAAAGCCCCCTTCCCCACTTCTCCAGCTTCAAGTTGTCCTGCCTTTCAAGACAGAATTAAGGCATGTATATGAGGTATCAGTTGATGTCTTATGTCCCCCTAAATTGTATAAAATCCAGCCATAACTCAACCACCTTGGGCACATGTTCTCAGGACCTCTTGAGACTTTGCCTTGGGCCATGGCCACTCATATTTGGCTCAGAATATTAAAAATTTTAGAGTGTCTTTTTTCATCAATAAGGTAAATGTTTCCAGTGGAATTTAAAGATGTATCCAACTCCCAGGGAGTTGGGTCAGTGGAGGCATAAGGAAATGCAAACTAATAAGAAAAAAATAAAATATTCAATCTCTTGGCTACTGTTATCTATAATAGCTAAAATGAAAGTAAAAGAGGCTGGGCACGATGGCTCACACCTGTAATCCCAGCCCTTTGGGAGGCTGAGGCGGGTGGATCATGAGGTCAGGAGATTGAGACCATGCTGGCTAACAGGGTGAAACCCCGTCTCCACTAAAAAATACAAAAAAAAAAAAAAAAAATTAGCCAGGCGTAGTGGCGGGTGGCTGTGGTCCCAGCTACTCAGGAGGCTGAGGCAGGAGAATGGAGTGAACCTGGGAGGTGGAGCTTGCAGTGAGCTGAGATCACGCCATTGCACTCTGGCCTGGGCAACAGAGTGAGACTCTGTCTCAAAAAAAAAAGAAAGTAAAAGAGAGTGTGAAGTTGGGTCTTGAGGCTGGACCAAGCTCAGATGTAGGTCTGAGCTCAGGCCACTAGCCTCAATGCTACCCACAAATGGGAACATTATGCCAGGACAACAAAAAGTACCTCTAAGAACTGTGGTTACCAAGAAGGTATTCAACGTGGCAGAAGGACGAAACCAAATAACGACTGAAGCCGGAGGGAATACTGTGAAGGAATTGTTTCATTTTGTGGATTGGTATCATCAGCTTCCTAAGGCATCTTTACAAAAATGGATTATGAGAATAACTAATTCAGGAGCAGTATCTTTGGTTTTAAATGCTGAGAGTGGAAGAGCATGTTTGGGTTGATGCAGGACCCATAGCTCACTATTGAACAGTCACAGATGGGTATATATGATCTGGACACACAGGAGGTTATGCCCGAGGGAACAGCCAGCCTGGTGCACTGGATAAAAGCCACTGTGAGGTCTGTTTACCCTGGGAAGGGAAACTGTTTAACTTCACCTATAAAGGCCAATGGACACCCCAGATGAGGCAGCTGATTCACTTCATATGCAAGCCATGTGCAATTGACTCTATGACCTCAGGGATATTCACCCACTGAATATGTCTGCTACCCAGGTCATAGATAATTAATTTTATAATTTTTTATACAGACAGTGTCTCATCATCTTGCCCAGGTTGGTCTCAAACTCCTGGGCTCAAGCCATCCTCCCTGGCTCAAGACATCCTCCCACCACAGCCTCTCAAAGTGCTGGGATTACAGGTATGACCCACCATGCCCAGCCCTATTTTAATTTTAATTTTGTTTCTTTTTTTTTTTTTTTGGAGACAGAGTCTCGCTTTGATGCCCAGGCTAGAGTGCAGTGGCGTGAGCTCGGCTTACTGCAACCTCCATCTCCTGGGTTCAAGCGATTCTCCTGCCTCAGCCTCCTGAGTAGCTGGGACTACAGGTGCATGCTGCCACACCCAACTAATTTTTGGTATTTTAGTAGAGACAGGGTTTCACTGTTGTTGCCCAGGCTGGTCTCGAACTCCTGAGCTCAGGCAATCCACCCGCCTTGGCCTCCCAAATTGCTAGGATTACAGGCATGAGCCACTGCGCCTGGCCAATTTTGTTTCTTTTAAAGACAGAGTTCTCACTATGTTACCTAGGCTGGTCTCAAATTTCTGGCCTGAAGTGATCCTGCCCCCTCAGCTTCCCAAAGCATTGGGATTACAGGCATGAACCACCAAGCCTAGCCTATTCTCTCTACTCTTAGGAATGGATCCAAAATTTTCCATAATAAAAAGTTAAAATGTTAACACTGCTCAATGAAAGTTAATGGCTTAGTGACTCTGCATTTCTTTCTTCTTTTTGTCGTCTTCAATGACACTTCCTATGTTGTTTTACACTGTTCACAGAGTCTGCCTCTCTTTCTCCTGAAGTGTCCTGGTGGGCAGGAACTGTGTCCTGTTCACAGTCTTATCTCTGCAACAACGCCACTCACTCCAACAAATACATGATGATGTAAAATACATGTCCTGGGGACATGATAGTGTGTAAAAGCAGATATGGTTGCCAAATCATTGAACTCAGAGTTCAGGGGAACCCTCAATCATTAATTAAATAGTTGTGCCCGTAAACGTACAATTGCTCCTAAGTGTTGCATAGGAGGATATGTAGAGTTAACAGGTGGGGACTCGATTAGTTAGGCAGCTCAGGGAGGCCTCCCTTAGAAAGTAACAATCAGCCTGAGGGATAAGAAGCTTCAGTCTGAAGGATGAGAAGGAATTAACCTTGTTTATCAGTTAGGATGCTTTTGGCTTCAAGTATTGAAAACCGTAACTTAGTTGACTCAACAATAAGGAAAATGGATCATCCCATATAAGATGCCCAGAAATAAAGAAACTTCAACATTGGACAACTCAGTAGTTCAACAATGTCATCAAGAACCCAGGTCCCTTGGGAGGCTGAGGTGGGAGGATTGCTTAAGGCAAGGAGCTTCAGACCAGCCTGGACAATGTAGCAAGACCTCATCTCTACAAATATTTTAAAAATTAGCCAGGCATGGTGGCATGTGCCTATAGTCCCAGCTAATTGGGAGGCTGAGGTGAGAGGATCACTTTACCCAGGAGTTTGAGGCAGCACTGAGCTATGATTGCATTACTGCACTCCAGCATGGTTGACAGAGCAAGATCTTGTCAATAATTAAAATAAACAAACAACAACAACAACGACAAAAACCCACGTCCCCTTCATCTTCCTCTTGCTATTGTCAGTGTTGGCTCATTTCCCCTCATATTGCAAAAATGGCTTTCACAGTTCCAGATGTTATGTGCAGAGACAAACGTGACCAACAGAAGAGGAGCCACTACTCCCTGTGCATCTACATTTAGCAGAAAATCTTCCCATGAAGTCTTGAGACAGCATCCCAAGTCTTATTGGCTAGAATCACATGATGCCTAGTCCAGTCGATGGCAGGGGGAATGGAATCATCCTATTTGCTTAGACCAATCAAACATGATTTACTCCCTGGAGCTAGAATTGAGCCTTCAGCCTCTTTTCATACAGAAAAGAATGGATTCCTGAACAAAACTGGGCTGTACCAGAAAGGAAAATGGTTGGTGGAGGAATAAATTTGGGGTAGGAACCAATGTTGTTTGCTATGCTTGACAAAGAGGAATGTGAAAGAGGTTTTCCAGCAGTGGGACTAGCATGTGCAAAGGCTCTGAATTGGGAAGGGATACAAGAAACGAGTGTGGCTGAAACATGGAGTGCCAGGGGAAGGGAGCACAGCATAAGATGGGGAGAGCTTGCAAGGCCCAGTGAGTCTTGTGCATTAGTTTCCTGTTGCTGATATGACAAATTATCTCAAATTTAGTGACTTGAAACAGCACAGACTTATCTTACAGTCCTGAAGATCAGAAGCCCAAAATGGGTTTTATGGAGCTAAAATCAAGGTGTCAGCAGAGCTGCATGTGTTCCTTCTGGAGGCTCTAGTGGGGAATCTGCTTTTTGGCATTTCCCACTTCTAGAGGCTGCCTGCATTCCTGGGCTCCTGGCGTCACAACTCTCATTCTCTGCTTGCATCTTCCCATCTCCTTCTCTGACTCTCTGACTCTTACTCTCCTGCCTCCATCTTAGAAGGACCCTTAAGATTACACTGGACCCACCGAGATAATCTGGGATAGTCATCTCATCTCAAAATCCTTAACTTAATCATACCTGCAAAGTCCCTTTTGCCATATAAGATAATAACATATCCACAGGTTATGGGAATTAGGAAATGGACATCTTTGGGGGGCTATTTTGCAGCTCACCACACTATTTTTGGAGTCCTGTATTTATCTTAAAAAGACTGCTCTCACAGGTTGTTGAGTGCCTGTGGCTTTTCCAAGTGCAGGATGCAAGCTGCTGGTCTATCTACCATTCTCCGATCTGGATGGTGGGTGGTCCCTTCTCACAGCTCCACTAGAAGGTGTCCCAGTGGGGAATCTATGTGGGGGCTCCAACCCCACATTTTCCCTTGGTACTACCCTAAATAGAAGTTCTTTTTGAGGGCTCCACCCCTGTAGCAGGCTTCTGCCTGGACACCCAGGCTTTTCCATACTGAAATCTAGGCAGAGGCTCCCAAGCCTCCTTCACTTTTGCATTCTGTGTGCCTGCAGGCTTAACACCAAGTGGAAGTCATCAAGGCTTAAGGCTTACATTCTCCCAAGTGGCAGCTCAAGCTGTACCTGGGCCCCTTTGTGCCCTGGCTGGAGCTGGAATGGCCAGGATGCAGGGAGCGATGTCCCAAGCTATGTAGGACAGCAGGGCCCTGGGTCTGGCCCATGAAACCATTCTTTCCTCCTTGGCCTCTGGGCCTATGATGGGAGGGGCTGCCACAAAGTTCTCTGAAATGCCTTTGAGGCCTTTTCCCCATTGTTTTGGTTATCAGCACTTGCCTCCCTTTTAGTTTTGCAAATTTCTCTAGCAAATGGTTGCTCCACAACCTGCTTGAATTCCTCTCCTAGAAAAGCTTTTTCTTCCTCTGCTACATGGCCAGGCTGCAAATTTTCCAAATTTTTATGCTCTGCTTCCCTTTTAAATATAAATTCCAGCTGCTTATGCCTGTAATTCCAACACTTCGGGTGGCTGAGGCAGATGGATCTCTTGAGTCTAGGAGTTTGAGACCAGACTGGGCAACATGGCAAAACCCTGTATCTACTAAAAAAACAAAAACAAAAAACGTTAGCGGGGTGTGGTGGTGCATGTCTATATTCCCAACTAGTGAGCAGGCAAAGGCAGGAGAATTGCTTGAACTCAGGAGGCGGAGGTTGCAGTGAGCCAAGATCATGCCATTGCACTCCAGCCTGGGTGACAGAGGGAGACCCTGTCTCAAAAAAATTAATAAGGTTTATTAAAAAATGAATATAAATTCCAACTTTAAGTCATTTCTTTGCTCCTGCATTTGAGCATAGGCTGTTAGAAGCAGCCAGGCCATATCTCAAATGCTTTTCTGCTTAGAAATTTATTCCACCAGATACCCTAAATCAATCATCACACTTTAGTTCAAACTTCCAAAGACCCTTAGAGCATGGACACAATGTAGCCAAGCTCTTTGCTAAGGTGTAACATACATGACCTTTCCTCCAGTTCCCAATAAGTTTGCCATTTCCATCTAAGACCTCAGAAGCCTGGACTTCATTTTCCATATCACTATCACCATTTTGGTCACAATCATTTAACCCATCTCTAAGAAGTTTCAAACTTTCCCTCATCTTCCTGTTTTCTGAGCCCTCCAAACTCTTCCAACCTTGGCCCGTTACCCAATTCTAAAGTTGCTCCCACATTTTCAGGTCTCCTTATAGCAATACCCCCTCCTGGTACCAATTTTCTGTATTAGTCTGTTCTTGCATTGCTATAAAGAAATACCTGAAACTAAGTAATCTATAAAGAAAAGAGGTTTAATTGGCTCATGGTTCTGCAGGCTATACAGGAAGCATGGCGCCAACATCAGCTCAGCTTCTTGGGAGGCCTCAGGAAGCTTACAATCATGGCAGAAAAGGGGGCGGACATGTCACATGGTGAAAGCAGGAGCAAGTGAGATGGAAGGGGAGGTACCACACACTTTTTAATGACCAGATTTCATGAGAACTCACCATCATGAAGACAGCACCAAGCCATGAGGGATCCACCTCCTGCCATGACCCAAACACCTCCCACCAGGGCCCACCTCCAGCACTGGGGATTTCAATTCAACATGAGATTTGAGTGGGGACAGATATCCAACATATATCACCTGCTGAGCCCTGCATACCCTGACAATCACTAGCTGTCCTTTTAAGGCTCATTTGTCATGATAACTTGTCAGAAGGTTTGTGGCTTCTCTCTTGGAAATGGTTATTGACCTTTGAATAAGGACAGTGCTTCATCTGAAGCCTCCTCCCAGCAGTGGAGCAAACTTACAAAGCAGTTGTCAATTTCCCGGAATCTAATGTTTCCTTCTCTCTTTGGCAGATATGTAGTGGGACAGGGGGATTACCTAGATATGCTACTGGCCAGCCTTTTCACCAGAGGCTGCAGCTGCTGCTCAGCATTTTCCTGTTTTCCTTTTTCTATTGTTTAAAAATTCTGTGTTGATACAAGCTCTTGATGTTAATGTGTCTCAGAATAAATACAACTGTGACATAGGCTTCACAATGTGTTTTGCTGATTTCATCATGTATTATCATTCTCATTTACTATCACTTTCCTGAGACAGTATTTTCTTTCTGGGACTGTGAGAGTGTGATGTGCTGGGGGCAGGATAAGAGAGACACAAGATGTGATGTGATATGCAGGTGTCTGTGCACCTTCACCTCCATGCTCCACTTATGCTATTGGCCCTCTCAAGAAGATTTGCCTTTGGTGATGCAAGCTGACCCCCAAAATAGAGAATCAAGGTGAAGGCAGGCTGCTTTCGTTTAGTGGTTTGAATCAGTGAACCACCTCATAATTCCCAAAATGCAGCCTCGCTCACATCCAATGCAATGGGGCCTGAAAATCAAACCCCACAAACTCTTGGAGCCGGTATCTCAGGTTGCTCTAAAAAATTCTTCAAGAATGAAATTCTTCGTCAGTGCTTAACCATGTGCTCTCTATATATCTAGGGTCAAAACATTGAATGATTCAATCTCTCCAGTCTCTCAGTCAATGAGTAAAAGTGTATTGAAGGCCTCTTCTAAGTCAGAACTTTCGTATCAGGGGCCAAAGAGAATATTCATCCCCACATTAATGGTCTCTCGAGTTTGCCTCTCCCCCGGTGCTCCAGGCCTTCAGTGAGGCTGAGAGAGGAGCCTTCTCTGTAACTAGTCAGGTATCTCTGACCTGTCCTTCCTTCTAGGGTCCTTATGCTCCATATCCCCATCTTCCTGGCAGGAACTCCAGATATTGTTGAAAGATACTAGAGTGGGATAGAAAGAACACGAGAGACTCAGCCAGCAGTGCAAGATTAAGTCTTCCTAGCTGTGACCTTGCACAGGCCACCTGGTCTCTGCAGACTTCACTTCTTTGTTCCCATGACTTGCCATCTGAGGGTACTTTCAGTGCTAAGACTCAGTGAATACAAAGGTGTGGCAACCTGAATCTCTGGTTCCTTAAACTAGAGTCTCCCAGTTTCTTCTTTCCAACATAAAACATGGACTTCAGGGGTATTGTCAATGGTTTCATTGGTGCCAAGCAGAATGTCACACAGAAACTGCTTTTACAGAGAATAGGGGGCCAGCCACAGAGAGAACTTTTCTCTGCATTTAAAATATATATACCCTGTACTAAAAATAGCTTATTTTTTTGTAAAATCCTCACAATAACCCTAGGAATTAGGCACTGACTAGGAGTTTCACAGTGAAGAACCTGGGGTTCAAGGAAGTTCCTCAAGGCAAATGAGAAAGGATGGAGGCCAAATTTGAATTTCAGTTCATCACACTCTGAGAACCCTCAGACTATTGTGCTGTCTCCATTTAAAGCACCCTCAGCCCCCACCCAGAACTTGGAAAGGTAAATAGGAAGAGCTTGAAATTAGCAGACTGATGACTCGGCTGGATGTGGTGGCTTACGCCTCTAGTCTCAGCTACTCAGGAGGCTGAAGTAGGAGGATCACTAGAGTCCAGGAGGTCGAGGCTGCAGTGAGCTATGATCATGCCACTGTACTCCAGCCTGGGCAACAGAATGAGACCCTGTCTCTAAAAAAAAAGACAAAGATGACAGATGCTTTTTTTTTTTTTCGATGGGGGTCTCACTTTGTTGCCCAGGCTGGTCTCAAACTCCTGGGCTCAAGTGATCCTCCCATCTCACCCTCCATAGGCATGAACCACCATGACTTTTTCTTTTTCCTTTTTTAATTGAAGCTCTGCATTCTAATTTTGCTTCTTATGTTACTTCGGTGATCCTGTGCAAATTATCTTTCTTCCGATCTATAAACTGAGGGAATGGCTCCTAAGGTGCCTTTTAGGCCAACTTCTAGGATTCTAGGAAAACCATCTAAATATCTACCCATTGAATCCGTTGAATCTGGCATTCTTTTTTGTTGTTGTTGTTGTTGTTGTTTGAGATGGAGTCTTACTCTGTCACCCAGGCTGGAGTGCAGTGGTGCAATCTCTGCTCACAGCCAACCTCCACCTCCCAGGTTCAAGCAATTCTCTTGCCTCAGGCTCCCAAGTAGCTGGGATTATAGGTGTGCACCACCGTGCCCAACTAATTTTTGTAATTTTAGTAGAGACAGGGTTTCACCATGTTGGCTAGGCTGGTCTCAAACTCCTGACTTTTGGTGATCCACCCGCTTTGGCCTCCCAAAGTGCTGGGATTACAGGTGGGAGCCACTGCGCCCAGCCGAATCTGGCACTCTTTACAAAGACCAGTCCATAAACAAATAAAAGAGCTGGCATGTGATGATGCAGCTCTCAGGGCTATAACCTGAAATCCACTTCACTTCCATCATAGACCAGTTACCTGTCAGCAGAGGCTCAGAAGTTAGCTCTAATACCTGCTTCCAATTCAACAAGCCCCAAAATTGTCTTCAGGAGTATTTTCTAAGTACTATATGCTTGCAAGCACCTAAATGCTTTTCTGTTTATTTTCCTTGGGGCTTTTGATGAAAGCAATCTTTTATCAGATATCTGACAGTTTTTCTATCAGATTAGCCTTGCAAGTTTTCATGTGTCTCATATCCTCTCTTAAACAGATGTTAACTGTTCCTCCACCCTGTCCCCAGCCCCATCAATGGTGCCTGGGTCCTGATTGAGAATAGATGACCAAACCTCACTTCCTGCCCATTTGCCGTGCACCCACAAGGTATTGTCTACAGTAGCTGCATGCAGAACTGCTACAGTAGAGGACTGAAATGATTTTGCAGTTAAAAAAATATGGGAGGAAAGCTCTGAGCTGCCAAAGGAATGCTGCCTCTTTACTGATGTTATGGAAAAAGCAGAGTCAGACCTGGCTCCACAGCTAAGCTCTGCACAAGGTTTTGCCTCTTGGCTCTTGATCCTCTTAGCAACCAGGCTGCAAGCACAAGAAGCCTCTTTCCCATTCACACAGCAACATCTGCAAGCTTTCAGTCATTCAAGAGGCTGCAGCCCTGGGGAAATCTCGGGTGTTTCCCACTTTAGTATAGCCAATAACTAACTGTAATCTGAGCTCCATTCTGTTGCTTCTCCACTGTGCAGTGATTAATAAGAGCACGGACTCAGAGCCAGACTACTTTGCTTCCAATCTCAGTTAATAATGACCAGTTCTGTGGCCTTGGGGAAGTTATTCAAATTCTCTATGCCTCAGTTCCAACATCTGCAAAGTAAGGATTAATGGCACTATCTACCTCATTGGGTTAAGTATTAAATTTAGATATATAAAAATACAGTATCTTGCATGTCAGATATACTCTTTGCTAATATTATATGGATTGACGATCATTAAGAAATAAGGGGCCTAGTTCGGCATAAGGAGAATGAGACCACCTCTAATCTTTTTGAAACTTCACTTCCTCTCCTTATACATGGGGTACTTTCTTCAGTATGAATCTCTGCAATTGTCCCTTACGCCTGTTTGTCCTTCACTTGCGTATTCCCAACCGAACCCACAGCAGGCAGTCCATCAAAATCTATTGAATACTAAAGGCACAAAGACCTCTACTGACCTGCCATTCTTGACTTCAGACACCAAAGGAGGCTTTTTTTTTTTTTAAATACAGATAGGGTCTCACTTTGTCCCCAGTGGCTGAAGTGGCTTGTTCATAGCTCAATGCTGCCTCGAAATCCTGGGCTCAGTGGATCCTCCTGCCTCAGCCTCCCTGGTAGCTGGGATTACAGGCGCGTGTCACTGTGCCTGGCTAATTTTTTGATTTTTTTGTAGACATGAGGTCTCACCATGTTGCCCAGGCTAGTCTTCACTCTTGGGCTCAAGCAACCTGCCCACTATGGCCTCCCAAAGTGCTGGGATTACAGACTTCGCCTAAAGGAGACTTCTGACACTGGATTACTCTGAAACCTCTACAGAAATTTTAGTAAATGCTTTGATAGCTTAAGGTAGTAACATAAAGTTGCCAAATTTTTACGTTCTTCTCACAAAATTTTGGGACATGACTTTCTAACTCCTTCAGGTGAGCAAGACCATGCCCAGCTAATTTTTTAATTTTTTTGTAAATGGGGCTATGTTGTCCAGGCTGGTCTCGAACTCTTGGGCTCAAGCAAACCTCCTGCCTTGGCCTCTCAAAATGCTGGGATTATGAGGCATAGTATTTAACATCATATTCCATATTGGTGTTAAGGATCTGTACACACAATGAGATTTAAAATTATGCCAATTATTACTTAAATGTGCTCATTCTAGCACTGCTTATGAGTTACGAAATTAAAATGAACCAGATTTTGAAAGGCTGTGCTCAATATTGGGCCGGATTGTTTCTAACTTGCAGGCTATTCGATAGTTAATAGGCCACGCTTCCCTCAAACGTTGGCCTGAAGCTTGGTGAAATGGTACAGGGTGTCATTCTTCCCACAGTTTGGAAATTGTCTCTGGGGGTCATTCTGATTAGAAAATGAATATAAAGCTGTCACCTATTCATTCTAGAGTTTGGAGCATTCTAAAAGTAATGTACACATTTGTCATTTCATGACGGCATAGAATATCTTCAATGTAGTTGTACACGAGTCCTTCCATTTCTGAGCCTTGATTAAATCTGAGCAATGCTGACACTGTTATTTAGGAAATCTGGCATTACACAAAAGAAGTCTCCAAACTGAGAGCTCAAAAGATTTAGTTTGGTAAAGATGCCTCATTCGATACATTTGAATGTTACGTGTTACATTGTAAACACCAAGTAACACCACAAACATTTTAAAAAAGGAAGTTTATTGGTCTTTAAATGGCTCAAATTGCAAATAAACAAATCGGGTAGTGGCATCAGCCTAAGATACGTGATGCATCTTTGTCAGTTGGCTTCATAGCACCTCAGTACCCAGGAGAGGAAAGGTCTCAAAGCAAAGTCACAATGTTAGTGGTTAGGACCCCTGGTTAAATAAGACTGTAATGAGTACACATGGAGATTGTTGGGCCCGCTGGCCAGTGTTACATTGGTAACTTGAATTCCGCACATGGCATAGCCTATGAGAAATACGAAATGAAAGATGTACATCTCAAACCCTTTAAGGACAAATATTTAACATGAGAAGCTGGATGTAAATATCTAAAGAGTGAGTTCCTAAAAAGACTATTTTTAACTTTACATACACACCTGTTACCTGGAATGCCTGAACACATCTTTGACCTGTTCAAATTAGGACTGAGAAAAAAGAAAAAAATACTTTGTTGAATCAACTGTCCTAGCCCCACTGCAAAGAGGAAAAAAAAAAATCTGACAGTGGCATATTTCCCACTGAAATTATGTCCCCAAGTAGCATGCTAGAATTCTTCCAGCAGGTACACCACACAATGGTGACACAGCCTAACGTGTGGTCAGTGTGTGCCACACGTTTTCTGCACTATACCCAGGTTTGATGGCTTGATGTTAACTTCTGAAAATGCAGCTACAGTGTTCATTATAAACATAAACAAAAGAATTACTCCTAATAATTCCTGTATCAAACTGTAACTTTATGAATATAAATTTAGAAATGAACAGATGGCAAGCATGAATATTTTCCCGAAGTGTTCTAGTGCAAAATGCATTAGCACTACTGACATTTTCTTCCTATGCCCTGCTCCCAGATTAAAAACTTAACACTTACATGCTCACCACTAGCAGAAAGGAATTTCCAGGGACCAGAATCTCAGAGAAAAGGAGGGTTCATTCAAACGTAACTGGTGCTGAATCCTCGCAGTTGAAAATTATCTTGCAAGTATATGCTGGCCCTTCATTTAAAATGAAATTGCAGTTTATTATAAAGCGATCAAAGAGCTCTGGAATCTTATTTTCAAGAACCAGAGTATGGCACACATTTTAAATTTGGACAGACTTCTAGCGGACAGTTACTTCTCAAGAATTTTCTATACAAAAGCTGTGCCAGGCATGTATTTTCTCACCAGGACACATGGGGCAGCAGACCCCTGGCGTCAGTAAGAACACACCCAGAATGATACAACCGGATATTTTTCAGTTTCTAAATTAAGGCATATTCAAAAAATTCCATGTACAAGTTTACACCACTTTTCTAAGTTACTCACCAGGTAATTAAAGCAGATTCACAGATGAATTACTCTCAGTTTAACTATATGCAACAACCATGCCAATAACTTTTCTTCTAAATTTTGCATAATAATGGTTAAAAAAAGTGGTAGTTTAACTATCATGTTCACAATTGTCATTTTTCAAGGCAGTAGAAGACCAAGACATTTTAAAATGATATAAAATTTAAGCTTTATAATAAACACCAGAGGAAGTCACCTTTCCTCCCACTCCCCACCCCCATTTCACCTCTTCAATTTCAAGAAAGACTGCCCGAGAAACACAAGCTTACACGCTACATTCAGGACCATGATAAATGTAGGCAATTATGAAATAAGTTGAACTCTGCTTCTTGGTGAAGCCACATTAATTTCTTTTTAAAGTAAATTTGACTTTCATTGCAGTTCCAATTCATGCTTTTAGTGATATACAACAATTTCCAAAATGTTAAAGTAATTTCAGTCAATTAAGCCTTCAATGGCAATGCTTATAAATTATATTTATTAGTATGGTCAAGATAAGAAAGGAGTTTGGGCTTTGATTATAAAATGCAGCATCTTTCTCTGATTCTCTTGGCTAAACTTTTCCTCTTCTTTTTTCCATTCTTTTCTTTGCTGTCTTCCATCTTTCTCGCTCGAATTTCTCTCATTAAATCAAAAAATACCTAGAAAGAAAAAAAATAGGATAAATAAAGCAAACAGATACATGAACTTGGTACTTCTCCAAATCACAGCAGTAAACTTTGGGGGTAACAGAAGTATAAATATTTAAGAGCTCTTGTTTGGGAGTACAGAGCGGAAAGCATAAAACTAAAGCCTGATTTTCCTAGTATCTTCAAAAAAGGAGGAAACTAGGAAGTTTTCTGAATTACACTTTATGGTAAAAATGTTCATATGTAATAAAACCTGATCTTTCTGTTCCAGTTTTCGAGGCAAAAGTCTAAAAAGTTCTATAAGGTGACGACAGACCCAAAGATAGAACTCAATGGATTATATTTAAGTACTTTATAATCAATAAATGTATTTTATTAATTTATATTTAATAATATATGCTTAAATTTATATTTAATAATTTGATTATATTTCATAACTTGGTTTCCTCAGTTCCATTTTTAGAAATGAAGCTGAGGAAGATGGGTGTATGCTTTATCATCTTGATACCAGACACTATGAAACAACTTTGTCTGTTACTCTGTATTTGAGAATTTATCAGTTTTTGTCTGATGTCTAGGAACCGGTAAATAATGAGATATTAGCATAGTAACTAAGAAAATTAAGAGTATAACAATTCAAAGTTAAATTTCAATAAGAAATTCCTCTGTTCTATAACATAGAAGGGTCTGGAAGGCTACACACTCACACTCCTACTCCACATAAACGGCTGAGAGTATATGATAAAAGGAGGAATAACTTTTATGATCACTTTTGAATTCTGGATTTAAAAAATGTTTTTACTTATACAATTAAAAAACTCAGTAAGACTAAAGCAAGAAATATGAAAGCGACAATGAGTGCTGTGAGTAAAGAAGCGTGTGTATGTCATGACTGATGTGGCCTTTCCTAACGCGTCTGAAAAAAGCAAGGCACAGAATAGCAGATGGAGTGCTACCTGTGTGTGTGTGTAGGGCAGGAGTATACATGGATTTGTTCGCCCTTGCACAAAGAACAATGAAATAATAAACCAAACCCTAATAATCAATTTCATTTTGAAGAAGGGAGGAGGGTACAAGGAAGAGTGAGGCATCTCTGAGTGTATCTTGTTATAGAATTTCTACTTTAGAGACATAGGTGTTTTACGTATTCAAAAATAAAATTAGGCCAGGCATGGTGACTCACACCTGTAATCTCAGCACTCTGGGAGGCCGAGGCGGGCAGATCACCTGAGGTCAGGAGTTCTAGACTACCCTGGCCAACATGGTGAAACCTTGTCTCTACAAAAAATACAAAAATTAGCTGGGTGTGGTGGCGGGCACTTGTAATCCCAGCTACTGGGAAGGCTGAGGCACAAGAATTGCTTGAACCCAGGAGGTGGAGGTTGCACTGAGCCGAGATTGTGCCACTGCACTCCAGCCTGGGCGAAAGAGCAAGACTCAGTCTCAAAAAAATAAAATTAAAAAAAAAATTGAAAATAAAACAAAATAGCAAATCCTAAAAATTGAAAATCAAATTAAAATAAATTAAGACTGGCCGGGCGTGGTGGTTCATGCCTGTAGTCCCAGTACTTTGGGAGGCTGAGGTGGGCGGATCACCTGAGGTCAGGAGTTCAAGACCAGCCTGGCCAACATAGAGAAATCCCATCTCTACTAAAAATACAAAAATTAGCCAGGTGTGGTGGCGTATGCCTGTAATCCCAGCTACTCGAGAGGCTGAGGCAGATCACTTGAATTCAGGAGGCGGAGGTTGCGGTGAGCTGAGATCGTGCCGCTGAACTCCAGCCTGGGCAACAGAGTGAGACTCCATTTCAAAAAACAAACAAACAAACAAGACACAAACAAGTAAGACTGACTAGAGGAATTATTTCAAAGGTCTATAAGACAGCATAGAAAGTATCTATTTTAGAATAGATGCTAAGGATAAAAATAGAAACAAAATTCCAACAAAACAAAACAAAGACAAATCTTAAACTTTTTTTTTTTTTTTTGAGAGAGTCTCTGTTGCCCAGGTTGGAGTGCGATGGCGTGATCTCAGCTCACTGCAACCTCTGCCTCCCGGGTTCAAGAGATTCTCCTGCCTCAGCCTCCCAAGTAGCTGGGATTACAGACAGGCACCACCATGTCTGGCTAATTTTTGTATTTTTAATAGAGACGGGGTTTTGCCATGTTGGCCAGGCTGGTCTCGAACTCCTGACCTCAAGTGATCTACCTGTCTCAGCCTCCAAATGTGCTGGAATTACAGATGTGAGCCACAACACCCAGCCAAACTTCATTTTGTAGTTTGTTTGTGGCAGCAATGTTGCTCTTTTGGAACTATTTTATTAATGCAAGGGAGGAATTATGTTAATGTAATTTAGGAACCAAGATCTTCAGTGTAAGAGAAAAGATACAAGTACAAAATCAAAGATGTAAACATTTGTAATGTTAAATTTGAATTGGAAATAACAATATGATCACATTTTTTTCTTTTAATAATACCTATTTCCTAGAACTATTCACTGAAAAATGACAACACAATAGCAACAAGCAAATTATGTCATTATGCTGTGGCTGCTAAATATCATTCCTCCTAAACAGAACCTGAGTTCCTTAGATGAATGGCTGATTCCTGATCTGCAGCAAGAAGCATAAAATTTAAGTCAGAAAGCAACGAAACTATCAAAGATGAATGGGCTGAGTCAAACGGACATAGGACCAACATGAAGGAGCATAAACGGTTAAAGGGAAAAAAGTATAAAACACACACCCACACACAAAGTATGCAACAGAACGGAACACAATGATGACATAAAAGCCATGAGTTTTTGCCCCTAGTGGTTGTGATTCTATTTCCCCAGAGACTAGGAATTTCAGAAGACCTCTGTTTCAAGTCTCTGGCTAACTAGCTAGGACAGGAGGTCTCGATTCTGACTAAATGTAATTATTGGAATACTCCCAGTATTGCTTTCTAATGCAGATAAATCACTATGAAAAGGAAACTAGACGAAGGTTTAATTTCTGATTTTATTTTCAATTGAATTTTTTCTGTTTAATTGACACATATTCACAGAGTACACAGTGATGTTTTGATACATATAACGTACAGTGACTAAGACCAGGGTAATTAGCACATCCATCATCTCAATCATTTATTATTTGTGTTGGGAACATTCAATATCCTCCTTTCAGGTATTTGAAACTATACATTATTGTTAAGTATAGTCATCTACAATAGTATAGTACACCAGAGCTCATTCCTCATATCTAGCTGTAATTCTGTATAATTTAACAAATCTCTACCTATCCCTCCCATTCCAGCCTCTAGTATTCTCTGTTCTATTTTTTACTTCTATGAGATCAACTTTTTCTAAGCTTTTACATATGAATGAGAACATGCAGTGTTTAACTGCCTGTTCCTGGCTTATTTCACTTAATTGTCTCCAGTTCTATCCATATTGCCATGAATGACAGGATTTCATCCTTTTCAATGATTGAATAGTACTCTATAGTGTATATCTATCACATTTTCTTTATCCATTCATCTGTTGTTGGCACTTGGGTTGGTTCTGTATCTTGGCTATTGTGAACAGTGCTGTAACAAACAAATGTCATTAGTAGGAAAATGGCTGAATTATGGAAAAGTCTAACCATGGAATACTTTGTGGTTTTAAAAAGAATGTGGATACATCTATATGCAGTGACATGGAAGAGCTGTAGGATTTGTCATAAAATTTAAAAAGCGCACCACAGAAATATGCTCTATATATACAGATACAAAATATATTACGTGTGTGTATATATATACACAAATCCTATTAACACAGGAAGAAAAAACAAGCAAATGCAAACTTTCCCTTAGAGATATGTATGCCTGCTATTAACGTCTGGAAAGACACACCCGTGTTAGCACTGGTTACTGAAAGGGAGGGGAAAGGAGTGAACTATGGGAGAAAAATGACTCATTTTTCCTCCTTATGTTTCTATATTATGAATTTTTCTTTATATAAGCATGTATCCATGTATTACTTATACAATGAAAAAACCCAAATATGATATTTTCCAAAAAATACAATGTATTTCTACCAAAATTCTTCCCTCAACATAAAACTGATTCTCTTGACATAATAAATCACACTGCCCCTTTGGACATCTGTTAATATTTGCTCAACTTCTCTCTATTCTGCCAAAATGTTCCTTAAAATCAAGAGCAACCCTGGACTCGTGAATTAAGAC
Source organism: Gorilla gorilla gorilla (assembly GCF_029281585.2). Classification (NCBI taxonomy): domain Eukaryota; kingdom Metazoa; phylum Chordata; class Mammalia; order Primates; family Hominidae; genus Gorilla; species Gorilla gorilla. The sequence goes on from NC_073230.2 coordinate 51,475,152, forward strand.
CCAGAGCATTTAGCTAGAAGGATACTAACAAGGTCACTGAATGAATCCAATGAGTACACAAGTAGGATTGCCCAGATGTTCCTCTAGCCTCGGAGTGATTCCTCTGTGACAAGCATGGCTTCCTGAGACATGCCATGCCCCAGCTCTGGTGGCTATGACACTTTTTCATGACTAGATTTAAAATCTGCATCTTTGAAACTTCCACCTAATGGTCTATTTGGACTCCAGATGAGGATAACGCATGAGCTAATGATCTTATGGAGAGCTAGCATTTGTTCTGTGACAAAGCATGACACTTCACAATTTAATAAAAGGAAATAACACTTGCTATTCCTGAAAATTTGTGATCAGGCTTCTAGTAGTGGATGACATAAGAAATGGGAGATACACTAGCTATTCCAACCATTGTTTTGTTTTGTTTTTGAGATAGGGTCTCACTCCATTACCCAGGCTGGAGGGTAGTGGTTATGATCTCGGCTCACTGCAGCCTCCACCTCCCAGGCTCAAGCAATCCTCCTGTCTCAGCCTCCCAAGTAACGGTGACTACAGACATTCGCCACCACACCTGGCTAGTTTTTGTATTTTTTGTAGAGATAGGCTTTTGCCATGTTGCCCAGGCTGGTCTCAAACTCCTGGGCTCAAGTAATCTGCCTGCCTCGGCCTACCAGAGTGCAGGGATTATAGGTGCGGTGGCACCTGGCCCCAACCATTGTTTTGAGTAAAATATTGAAGAAAGAATGTGAGCATGTGAGCGCCAGAGTTGGCCAGACCCAGAAGCTGCAGATGCCACCACGAACCCTGTGACCTTGAGCCAGTTATGTAATCTCCCCACACCGCAGCTTCCTTGTCTAAAAAGTGAGCATCAGAAGAGTATCTATGCCTCACACAATTAAGGATTAAATAGTTGGTACTTACCACAGTGCCTGGCTCTTATAAACACAAACAAATATTAGCTTTTCTGATTATTAGATTATTTCCTCAGGAAAACAACCACGAACACAAGTATAACCTAATTCTGGAAACTGAATAGTTGCTGCAAATGACTTTTACATAGCCACTGAGGTACTTTATCTGGTAGCCACTCTGCAGGATGTAGCAGTACATGAAATTATAGTCTTCAGTATGGATTTGCACCTCACTTTACAAGCAGCCTCGTTTAATGTAATTCTGTTTTGGACAGGTGACCACCGACTGCAGACTGTATTAACTGAAACTGGCCACAGCAATGTTTCCTATGTGCTTTTCCAGAATCCTGCCACTTTTCATCAAGAGCTGAAGTCTATTCCCCTTCCTTCTCAACCTAGGTGAGACTTTGTGACTATCTCCAACCTGTAGAATGAGGTAGAAATAATGCTGCATAACTTCAGAGACTATGTCATAAAAGGCCGTATGGTTTCTGCCTGGTTCTTTTTCTCTTGTGACACTTGCCCTTGGAGACTCTGCCCACTGTGCTGTCAGGAAGCCTAAACTAGCACATATGGAAAAGGCCACATGGAGGAGCCCACCTGGAGAGGAACTGAGGCATCCTTGGATAATGGCCAGCATCATCTGGCTGAGCCAGACATGTGCGAACAAGCCTTCAGAACCTAAGTTTAGGTACTTCCAGTGCCTAGACTTGAAGCTTTCAGCTGAGGCAGCAGACACTGTAGAGCCAAGCCATTTCCACTGTGCCCCGTTCAAATTCTTGGCCACAGAATGTATAAGCAGAATAAATGACTGTTTTACCCATAAAGGTTCTGGGGTGTACTTTGTTATACAGCCATAGTAACTAAAACGGCCTTATACCTTTATTTTATTTTTTATTTTTTGAAAAAGTAACACAGTCGTACCTCAGTATCTATGGGGGATTGGTTCCAGAATGCCCGTGGATCCCAAAATCTCTACCTACTCAAGTCCCGCAGCTGGCCCTGCAGAACCCATGGATGCAAAAAGCCAGCCCTCCGCATATGCAGGTTTCACATCCTGCTGTATTCTCTGTCTGCATTTGGTTGTGGATGCAGAGCCCACCGACATGGAGGCAGACTGCATCTGTGAAAAAAAAATCTGCCCAGCTCAAATCCGTGTTGTTTGAGGGCCAAGTGTCCATGAATATGGCAAAAAGTTCACAAGGGTATTTACAGTGAAAAAAGCATAAACTGTGGCTTAATTCTCTGGAGGCAACCACAGGTACCAGAGTCTTACATATCCTTATGATGTGTACATAGATAATGTGTATGTATGTGTGTTTAAAACACATGGCAGCAAGCTACAGACACCACTCTGTACTTTGTTTCACTTACTTTATAATTGAAGATCATCTGATACCAGCACATTTAGTTCTATCCTCATTTCTTTTTAATGGTTGGGCAAAACTCCATTATTTAAACCAGTCCATTACTGAACACTTGGATATTTCCAGTCTTTTGCTTCTAAAAATAATGCTTCACTGACTACCACTGAACATACATGTATACGTGAGTGCATAATTTGTTCTGTATAATAACATTTTTAGCACTTAAATTGCTGGGTCATAATTCTGATGGGTATCACAAAACTGCCCTTCCACCAACGTATGAGAGGTTCCTGTTTTTCTATACTCTTGCTAACAGTATATTCTATTCTCAACCTCTTTGCTTTTTTTCTCCCAAAGTGACGGGTAAAAAAAGGACATCCCACTATATTTTAAAGTTGTACTTCCCTTTTTATAAGTGAGACCGAGCCTCTCTTCCAGTTTAAAGGCCATTTGTGTTTCCTTTCTACGACATGCCAGTTGCTGTTTTTGGGCCATTTTCCCTAGGCTTTTGTCCTGTAAGAGCTGTGCTAATACAGACACCATACTTCCCAGGGCCTCTGATGCCAACAGATGATCACCACAAGGACTGTTACAATATAGCTTTCTATCTTGGACTGCCAGTGTCTGCATCTCTTCCCCACTCCCCTTAGGTTCAAATAGTTTTTATAGTGTGTTCTACAACCTACTCGAAACATCGATTAGAAAAGTATATATATGCTATGAGAATGTTCAACGTTGCCTTTTAAAACCTCAAACACCCTCAATCTTAACATATATTTTCATTAGTACTTTAAAAATATTTGCCATACAAATTGTCTCTTCAAATCTATAATTTTCTAATGACTTAGAAATGGCAGGCACAGGCTGGGCATTTTACATACGTGATTTCATTTCATCTTTACAATAATCCTATGAAGCAGGTATTCTTGTTCCCATTTCCAAATGGAAGCTAACTGAAATACCCAAGCCCTAGTTACTGTGTTCAGAAACCATGGTTCCCAGGAAACTATGATAGGGCATGCTATGGACTGAATGTTTGTGTCACCCCAAAATTCATATACTGAAACCCGAATTCCTTATGTGATGGCAATAAGAGATGGGGCCTTTGGGTCGTAATTACGTCACTAGGGTAGGGTTGTCATAATGGAATTAGTATCCTAAGAAGAATCAGGAGAGCTATCTCTCTCTCTCTGTCATGTGAGGATACAGCAGGAAGGTATAAGGAAATCCAGCAAATCAAGAAGAAAGCCCTCTCCAGAATCATATTGTCTAAGACCTTGATCTTGGACTCGCCAGCCTCCAGAACTGTGAGAAATAACTTTGTTATTTAAGCAAAACACACATACACACACATACACACACACACAGACACACACACACACACACACACACTTGCCCTAGTCCTAACCTTAGAAAAAACTAGTATCCTGAATAGAATCCTGTAGTACTCACTTTGTACAGGTATCTTAGACCTAAAGGAATCTGACACTGTCTTAAAAAGTTAAGAAGCTTAAGACAGCAATGACACTGTCTTAAGACCTACAGCAAAATAACAGAACAAATCTCAAACTTTTTTTTTAACCTAGTACTTTCTGGATCAGGGTTATAAATCTACAAGCACATGCAGCACTTGCTAGAAGCGTAAATTCTCAGGCCCCATTCCAGACCAAATGAATCCAAATCTCTAGGGGTAAGACCCAAGAATGTGTGTTTATCAAGATTTACAGGCAGCTCTTTTGCCTACTGGAGCTTGAGAGGCACACTATAGAGCCTAGATACTTGCAGGCTGAAGAAAGACCCCACTTGGAGGCCTTTAAGATTCTGTACTACCTCAGCCCAGTGAGCAGTCTTTCTAGATACTGGAGCTGGTCTAGGGCAGTGAGATGAAATGTACTTGCGGGTGTTCCACATCTGGTCTTCAGGAAGGGCCACTCTGAACAAAGCGAGAAGACAAGAAAGGAGGGCAGAGTGTTTACTTTCCTTTCTTTCTCTTTCAGGAGAAAACAAAGGTTGAGGGTGGGGAGTGGAGAGTGGCAGGAGAGATTTTAAAATGCTCTTATCTGGGGGCTTCTTCATCTTGGGAGGTACCCTTATTTTTAAGAACTTAAGTGGGGTTGGGTAGACGTCAGGTCAGAGGTAAGAACGGTTTAGTGCTGGAATCTTGGGACTCACACGATTCCTTCTAAATTATCCAAAGACTCAATAGGATAAGGGGGGAAAAAAAGTCAGGAATGCCATCAGTGCTTTAAAAAAAAAAAAAGTACATTTAGCTGTAGTGTCTCATGTTTTAATGTCTCTTGGGAAGCTAAGGACAAGGTGAACTAAAATTCCTAACATGTATCTGAGTATTCAGGGATGATAAAAATCAACAAGCATTAAATCTCTATTTGAAAGTTTCATAGACTCTCCAGACAAAATGGAGCCAAGTTAAAGCAAACCAACCTATTTTAACATGATGCAGTAGTAAAGAGTCACGTGTTACCTTGTCAACATTAGCTCGTGTTTTAGCAGATGTTTCCACGTAGTTAACATTCCACTGCTCAGCTCTGTTTTTTGCCTCTTCTACAGAAACCTGTCTTTTATCTTCTAAATCTGATTTGTTACCAACCAGTAGAAATGGAACATTCTCATCTTCTTTTACTCTTAAAATCTGCTCCCTGGATAAGAGAAAATGAAAAAGAAATATTAACATTATAAGGATAGCACAGAAAGTTCTTGTTTGCCCCATACCTAGTTTTCCCTATTGTTAACATCTACTACTGTGGTACACAAATCACAATTAATGAACCAATATTGATACAGTATTAGCAACTAAGGTCCAAACTTTATTCAAATGTGCTTGCTTTTTGCCTGACATCCTTTTTCTGTTCCAGGATCCCATCCAGGTTGCCACATGACATTTAGTTTCATCATGTCTCTTTAGCCTTGAGTTGGCCATGGTAATTCTCAGACTTTCCTTGTTTTTGATGACCTTAATAGTTTTGAGGACTGCTGGCTGGCAGTTTGTAGAATGTCTCTCAATTGGGATTTGTCAGATGTTTTCCTCATGATTAAAGTAGGGTTATTGGTTCTTGGGAGGAAGATTTAGAGAGTGCTATTCTTATTGCATCATATCAAGGGTCCCACCAATTGTTTTTTAAAACCCAAATGTGCCAGAAATTACTGGAAGTCAGACCTTGAGCATAGATTTTGCATTGAGAGGTAAGTTATCCACTGTGAAAGTGTCATCAATTTTAAAGTACCATGGTTCTGCTCTTCCTAGTCATGTAAGTCTGAGCAAAGTGCAAAGTACTTCTTACCTCAGTTTCCTCATCTATAAAATGGAGCCAACAATTATACCTTCCTTATAAAGTTGCTGAGGGTTAAATGTGAAGTGCTTATAACTGCACTGACAGAGTAAATATTCAAAAAATGTTAGCTCATTATTAATCTACTGGAAGAAATGTTTTCTTGTAAAATCAACAAACAAAAGGAAATCTGTAAGACTTAGGTTCAATAATTTGCTACCTTAAAAATGTCTCTCCTTTGAAATTATTAAGAGCTGTTGAAGCTATAGGAACGTAAGTAAAGTCAGCCCTCTGTATCCACAGACTCAACTAACTGCAAATAAAAAATATCTTTTAAAACCCCAAAAACAGCCAGGTGCAGTGGCTCATACCTGTAAACCCAGCACTTTGGGAGGCTGAGGCAGGAGGATTGCTTGAGGCTAGGAGTTCAATACCAGCCCAGGCAACACAGTGAGACCCCCATATCTATAAAAAATAGAAAAAAAAATTGGCTGGGTGTAGTAGTGTGCACCTGTAGTCCTAGCTACTCAGGAAGATCGCTTGAGCCCAGGAGTTCAAGGCTGCAGTGAGCCATGATTACATCACTGTACTCTAGCCTGGATGACAGAGTAAGATCCTGTCTCAAAAAAAAACCAAAAACCAAAAAAATGCCACAATAAAAAGTAAAAGAAAATTTAAAATGCAGAATAACAACTATTTACATAGCAATTACACTGTATTAGCTATTAAAAGTAATCTAGAGATGACTTAAGGTACATGGGAGGATGTGCATAGGCTATCTGCAAATACCACACCATTTTATAGAAGAGACTTGAATATCCATGAATGTCGGTATCCATAAGGAGTCCTGGAACCAATCCCTGCCCCGCCCTGATACTGAGGGACGACTATATTTTAGAATAAGAGAAAATGAGAAAATTAAAGGGATATTAGAATGGCAAATCAGCAAAGTACACTTGGTTTTGCAGACTTTTTTTTTTTTTTTTTTTTTTGAGACAGGGTCTTACTCTGTCACCCAGGCTGGAGTGCAGTGGCATGATCATGGCTCACTGCAGCCTCAACCTCCTGGGCTCAAGCAATTCTCTTACCTCAACTTCCCGAGTAGCACACCTATACTATAGGCACGCACCACCACACCCAGCTAATTTTTTTTTCTTTTTTTCTTTTTTTTGTAGAGATGGGGTTTCACCATGTTGTCCAGACTGGTCTTGAACTCCTGAGCTCAAGTGATCTGCCTGCTTCAGCCTCCCAAAGTGCTGGGATTACTGCTGTGAGCCACCGTACCTGGCTGCAGGCATTTTATAGTGATGCTTGAAAAACTGGGAAAAATCTTCTTGCCTTATTTTCAGATTATTCTATTCTGTGCTTCTTAGACAATGTTTCCTAAATACCACCACCACACTACTACCACTAACATTTTACTCAGTGCTCACAAAGTGCCAAACACTGCTTTCAGGACTTACATACATTTTCTCATTTAATCCTTACCTAAACCTATGAAGTTAGTATCATTATTATTCTTGTCCTACAGATGAGGAAACTGATGCACACAGAAATTATGTTAACTTGCTCAGAGACACACTTAAGTAGAACCAGGACTAAGAAATCCAACTCCAGAGCACACAATGAACTTGTACAGTAGATACCAAGAGAATACAAAGGCAGACCTCCTGCATTTTAACTCTATGCTATTCCTGACTGCACAACCTGGGGCAAGCCACTTAACCTCCCTGCATTTCTGTTTCTTCATTTATAAATTTGGATGTCACTTTTTTAAAAAAAGTCAAATTTAAGACATCACTAGTTCTCAATCTTATTTTATGGACTCTAAGAAAAACTGCTGGCAATTATAACTGTATGGTGCCATATCATAAGACATAGCCCTCAGAGATGTTAAAATGTACATCTTATAATCTATGAAATCCAGTAGTATCTATCTCACAGTGTTGTTTGAGAAACTAGTTTATATATGTGAATGCTTAGAACAGTCTGGCTCCTGGTAAGTGTTGCATGAGTATGAGGCAGTGTTACTATTATTGTTACTTCATTCACTTGATTACTCACGATGTAGCAAACATTCTAACACATTCAACACTCATAGGAAGTTCTTTGGACCTGAACTCTCAGTTCTTCTAATGTGAATAGACTATAGGCCGCACAGACTATGGGCCACAGAGAAAGTAAACTCCATTCTTCACTGATTTGTATTTGTCTTAAACATCCTTTTAGAAGTCAAACAAGCACGGTATCTGGGTGATGCAGGCTAAGACGTACAGCACTACACAGTGCTATGATGCTTCCTACCACTCACATGATTTCTTGCAAAAACCATGTCAACTTTCACCATGATTACTATTAAATATATGCAGTACTTGTGAAGGGCATTTTGGCCAATCACAATCTTTTTCTAGGGCGTGCTGTGACTTTCTTAACCAGTTTCCTTTGTGAATGAGGGCCTGAATGCTGTTCTTTTTTCTTTTTTTAATTATACTTTAAGTTGTAGGGTACATGTGCACAACGTGCAGGTTTGTTACATAGGTATACATGTGCCATGTTGGTTTGCTGCACCCATCAACTCGTCATTTACATTAGGTATTTCTCCTAATGCTATCCCTCCCCCAGTCCCCCACCCCACAACAGGCCCCAGTGTGTGATGTTCCCTGCCCTGTGTCCAAGTGTTCTCATTGTTCAATTCCCACCTATGAGTGAAAATATGCAGTGTCTGGTTTTCTGTCCTTGTGATAGTTTGCTCAGAATGATGGTTTCCAGCTTCATCCATGTCCCTGCGAAGGACATGAACTCATCCTTTTTTATGGCTGCATAGTATTCCATGGTGTATATGTGCCATATTTTCTTAATTCAGTCTATCATTGATGGACATTTGAGTTGATTCCAAGTCTTTACTATTGTGAGTAGTGCCGCAGTAAACATACATGTGCATGTGTCTTCATAGCAGCATGATTTATAATCCTTTGGGTATATACCCAGTAATGGGATCGCTGGGTCAAATGGTATTTCTATTCTAGATCCTTGAGGAATCGCCACACTGTCTTCCACAATGGTTAAACTAATTTACACTCTCATCAACAGTGTAAAAGCATTCCTATTTCTCCACATCCTCTCCAGCATCTGTTGTTTCCTGACTTTCTAATGATCGCCACTGAATGAAGCTGTTAACAACAACTAACCTGCCACTCAGTCTCACCACTTGGAAGGTGAGACTGACTCAGGTGTTTGTAACTCTAGCACCTCTGGTCATATGTGTGTATATATAGTCATTAATTTATTTCTTAATAAATACCTACTAAGCTACTCTGAGTCAGGTGCTGCAGGAAAACCAATACTGAAAAAGCATAGTGTGATTGATGCTGGCAGAAACACGGCTGTAGAAAACCTGGACCTACTGGGTTCCGAGGTGAGAAGATGTTATTTTTTTAGAGTTAATAGATTGGTTTTATTAGCAACTTTGCTGGATGTCAGAGAAAAGTAATTCTATGGTATAAACTTCATATACATTTTGCTTAATATAATACTCCCTTTAAATACAGTTTTAGAGGCTATTACAGAATTTCAGAATAGGGAAGTACAATCTGGTCCAACTTCATTTTTGACATAGGAAAGTAAAAACCAAAAGGTAAAGGTTTTTGAATCAAGACAAATGTTTACTAAACATGTACTTACTATAGATTATATGCTATGAACTATGTCATATATAGGTACTGGGGATACTGAGACAGGAAAGGAATGGGTGTTAAGTGTGATACTGGAGCTGCAGCAAGGACATTGCATATATAGATGAGGAAGCAATGGATTTTGTGGATCACAGAGATGACCAGGAAGGCTAAAGGGAGGAGCTGATATTTATGCTACTGTTTTATTTATTTATGCTACTCTTGCAGTTTAGACCACGTGGAGTGCCCACTGTAACCATTCAGACCTTTTCAAAAAAGCCTTTCATATTGTTGGTGAGTCACTAGGGTCATTTTTATTTATGGCAGGGGCATTGGAGGTACGCCCTAAGAGTAATGAATCATCCTTATTTTCTATAATAGTAATAGCCCAAGATTCTTGCATGAAAATACCTTATTCTCTTGAAATATCACTTTGACTTTGGTGACTATGGTGATAACATTTATTCCATTACTTAGAACAAGACTTGCTACATTATAAGCACTCAAATATCTGCTGAATGAATAAGCATTGGCATTTATATAACTTTCAACATGTCTCCCACAATTACAAGCTACCAGAGTCTGCCATCCTTTGCATGTCATCATATATGAAATTTCTTCCTCATAGAAACCAACAAACTTTATGAATAAATCTATACTTCAGAGTTTCTCAATTACCTGCTTTTTGCAAAGAATGCTCTCTTAGAATAAGTTCTTGAGATTTTCAAGTGTGCATAAAAAGGAATGCTCTGTATAAGCCTTGGTTTAGTTTTTTGCTCACCCACCTGAAATGCCCTCTTTCCTTATGTGTGAAAATCCTTCTTTTCTTCAAGCTCATCTATTTCATGAAGGTTTCCCAGCTTCTTTCCCCTCCCGGATCCTCTGCACTAACCACTGCCCATGTTTCCTACTTTGTCACTAACTTGCTCTTGGTTAAATGCCTTATATATTCATCTAGGCTGTGTGAATCTTGAAAATAGAGGATACATTGCATGCTTCTTTTCTGTCCTCCATAATCAAGTAGACACTTCACACAGAAATAAAAATATGTATCATTTAATTAAAGAACACTTGATTTATGCATGTAGTATTTGCAAGACCACGCAAGAACTCTATGCCAAATTCCTCTTAGATATAGAGGACCACCTCTTTCCCCTTCACCAAAACCACCTCCTCTAAAACCAAATGGATTCCAGATTTTAATTAAACAATAAATAATAAAAATATTATATAACAATCTAATGTGCCCATCTACAGAGATATTATTTCTATTAAAAATTCATTCATTCTGAAGGTTCCCATATAATAAGAAAAAGAAACAAAAAATTCAGTCTGTGCTATCAGGGCATCTATATTTTGAGGAGGATGGCAACGTGCCTACTGAGCATTACATAGGTGCTGAGAAACCATGACTAACAGAGAAAGATGTAAAACCTGAGTAAGCTCCATTATGTGCTCTAAGTATGAACTGTTATGGCAGTAGTAGTTTACACTATAGAGAAATACTTCAGTAACTCATAGAGACTCTGGGTAACTGAAGCTGTCACAAAATCAAACTCCAATACAGGTGACACCGGGAGAGCTGTAAGACTATGCAAAGTATCCTAACTGTGTGTACATAACACAGTAGAGAGAGTCGTATACTGATATCAAAAAGGGAATAAACACAATTAGAGACAGAGTAAAAGACTAACAAGTTAGAACCTCTAGTTGTCTACTTGTTTCTGTGGGAAGAAATTGTTGTATAGTATGTCACAAGCAACAACATTACTCTAGGACATACCTGAAGTCAGCTGTAGCTGCAAAGGATTCCATTTCTGTAATAGAGAAAACACAGAGGAACCCCTCCCCACTTCGGAAGTAGTTGTCTCTAATTGCAGCGTAGTCCTCCTGCCCAGCTGTATCTAAGATATCGATCTGGACTTCCTCCCCATCTAGCACTACCTTCTTCCGATAGCTGTCTGCTTTGGTAGGCTCATAGTCCTCCACAAACTAGAAAATATAAAAACACACCAATTTTTTAATTATTACGTTTCAAAACTTCTTATTCTGAAATAATTATAAATTCATGTGAAGCTGCCAAAATAGTACAAGAAGAGTTCTGTATACCCTTTGCCCAGATTCCTCCAATGGTAAAAACTACACTAATTTTAATTTTAGACAATTTCTTGGTTTCCTCATTTGCAAACAGAGAGGGCTGAATTATTACCTCTAGGCTGTTTACAGCTTGAAAACAGCTTTTCTTCCTTAAAACACAATACCTGCAAAAACTATTACACATATATTTTACCAAATTTATAATAGTCTTTTTTCTATTTAACTCTGAATATAAATTTTCATGCTAGAATTGTGGAAATAATTTAAAGGTCAATATTTTGGTAAGCACTGAAAGTATCATTAAATCCTTTCTTTTTCTAAAATGAACTAAGTCAATAAAGTGATTTACACTACTCAACAGAAAGTCAAATCTTAAACTTTATGAGACTTCTTCCCAAACTTTTGATTTTTTAAATAGTACAATTCAACAACTTTACATTCCCACTCCTATCGTCAGCCCCATAAATCTCACTTTAATATACCTTGATAAACCGTAGGCAGGCAGATGATAAGTATGTGTATATGTATGCAGACAAGGCCTTACTATGTTGCCCAGGCTGGTCTTGAACTCCTGGGCTCAAATAATCCTACTGCCTTGGTCTCCCAAAGTGTTGGGATCAAAGGTGTGAGCCACCAGGCCCGGCCTATCTTTTGATATCATTGTTAGCATGTATTCATTTACACACAGACATTTGTGGGTTTTTTATTAGCTCTTGTAAATATTTTCATTATCTGATATATTCTTATTTATTTGCTATGACTGTATCTTGTCATTAGAATGTAACCCCTCAGAGCAGGGACCTTGCATATGCTATTCATCATTATATCTCTAAAGCCTATAACAGTGCCTGTTACATGGTAGATACTCAATAAATAATTATTTTAAAAATGGACACAGTGTATTTGTAACTGTAAAAGTTAAATAACATTCCACCACATTTACATGCTATTAATGTGCTTAGTCATTCATTACAAGTTAGGCATGTGGGCTGGGTGTGGTGGCTCATGCCTGTAATGCCAGCAGTTAGGGAGGCTGAGGTGAGTGGATCACTTGAGCCCAGGAGTTCAAGATCAGACTGGGACACATGGCAAAACCCCGTGATATGGTTTGGCTCTGTGTCCCCACCCAAATCTCATGTTGAACTGTAATTCCCAATGCTGGGGGAGGGATCAGGTGGGAGGTGACTGGATCGTGGGGGCAGATTTCCCTCATGCTGTTCTCAAGATTGTGAGTTCTCACGAGATCTGATGGTTTTCAAAGTGTGTGGCACTTCCTCCCTTGCTCGCGTGTGCTCGCTCACACTCTCTCTCTCTCCCTCCCCTGCCCCAACATGTGAGGATGCACTTGCTTTCCCTTCACCCTCTGCCACAATTGTAGGTCTCCTGAAGCCTCCTAGTCATGCTTCCTGTTAAGCCTGTGGAACTGTGAGTCAATTAAATCTCTTTTCTTCATAAATTACCCCAGTGTCAGGTAGTTCTTTATAGCAGTGTGAGAACAGACGGATACACCCCGTCTCTACAAAAATATACAACAATTAGCTGGGCATAGTGGCACATGCCTATAGTCTCAGCTACTTGGAAGGCTGAAATGGGAGGATCGCTTGAGCCTGGAAGGTGGAGGTTGCAGTGAGCTGAGACTGCATCACTGCCAGGGCAACAGAGCAAGACGTTATCTTTAAAAAAAAAAAAAATTAGGCATGTGAATATTCTTACTTTTGGCTTCCTTATTGTCAAGAGGAGACTGATTTAAGGATTAGTCTGAGAGAAGATTAGCTCTTAAATAAACAGTATGAAACAAAGAATTCAATGAATAAATCAGTAATTTCATTTAAAGTACCATTTCAATCCACTCTCCACAAACTTTTTTTTTTTTTAAGAGACAGGGGTCTTGCTCTGTTGTGTAGGCTGGAATGCAGTGGCACAGTCATTGCTCACTGTGACCTCCAATGCCAATGATCCTCCTGCCTCAGCCTCCTAAGTAACTAGGAAAACAGGCATGCAGCACCACGCCCAGCTAATTTTTTAATTTTTTCATAGAGATAGGGTCTCACTTTGTTGCCAGCTGGTTCAAGCTCCTAGCCTCAAGTGATTCTCCAGCCTACGCCTTCCCTAAACTTTTTAATTCGCTCACTAACAAGCATGGCAACTGACAGATTTAAGGGTTTTACGTATGTGTGTAAAAAGAATGGTGAGACACAGGCAACAGAAAAAGACATGGGGGGTTGGGTGCACTGGCTCATACCTGTAATCCCAGCTTTGGGAGCCCAAGGTGGGAGGATCGCCCTGGGCAACAGAGTGAGACCCTGGTCTCTATTTAAAAAAAATAAAAGGTAAAAAAAGAGATAAAGACATGGGGTGGGAAAAATCTGTAGGGATATTTTTAGTCAAAAGGCTAGGTTTAACACTTTGTTGCTCATCACAGATCACTTTTCTTGGGTAAGTTGGGTAACTCTCTGAGGTTCTGTTTTCACATCTGTAAAATGGGGATATCACCATCTCCCACACAAGATTGTTACGAGGACTAAGTTGTCTGCAACCATAAAACCTGGCTTTTGTTGGGAGAAAACAGAAGTGAGGATAAATGCTTACATTGGATTACCAACTCTTAAATCATTAAGACTTGATAACATTCCTGCAGGGAAAGACTATATTGCTATATACAGGCTACATCTTAACTCAGGGATGATGAAGTCTGATATGAATACATGCATACAAATCTGTAACCTGTGTGGTAATTATAAATTTTAGTGACTTGGCCTGCTTAATGATGAATGTAGTGCCATGCCAAACACACAATAAACGACTTTTTCATCAAGTTTATTAGAATAATTTTTTTGGGGGGGGATGGAGTCTTGCTCTGTCGCCCAGGCTGGAGTGCAGTGGTGCGATCTCGGCTCACTGCAAGCTCCGCCTCCCAGGTTCACACCATTCTCCTGCCTCAGCCTCCCGAGTAGCTGGGACTACAGGCACCCGCCACCATGCCCAGTTAATTTTTTGTATTTTTAGTATAGACGGGGTTTCACTGTGTTAGCCAGGATGGTCTCGATCTCCTAACCTTGTGATCTGCCTGTCTCGGCCTCCCAAAGTGCTGAGATTAGGCGTGAGCCACCGTGCGTGCCCAGCCTAAAAGATATTTTATATATGTTAACCTCAAGTCTCTCTTAAGTATTATACACACCACTTCTATTAATTAAAGGTAGGAATCGCCAATAAAACCTAAAAACAAAAAAGCTAAAGTTAGATTACTAAAAAAAAGGTGTACTGTTTTTAGTTTAGCTTTGTTTTTAAAGCCTGAGGTTTTTAAGGACCATAAGTTCCTGATTTGTAAAATCAAGTTATGTACAGATGGCTCTAAACACAAAAATGAAAAAAAAAATTATTAGTAATTTGAAGGATTCAAAGAATCCATACAAAATAGCACCAAAACTAAGCTAGGGAAATACTCTCTGAAAGCCTAAACTTTGATCCATTATAAAATTAGCACTTACCTCATCGTACATGAACTGTAGAGTCAGAGCTGACTTGCCCACGCCACCACTGCCCACCATGATGACTTTGTGTAAGGCCAAAGAATTCTGACCCTTGGGCTTATTTGCAGCCATTTTGTGTCTCAGTTTTCACCAAAGGATTAAGAAGAATCTAAGAAGAATGAAAGAATAAGTAATGCTCAGTATATTCTTCTTTAGAATTCCAGTGTAAGAAAGAGATATGTCCTTAGAGTTCAATATACTAGTTTTCAATCTGTAGTGATTTTAAACAGATGGCAAATGAAGTATGCTCACTTAGGGGAAAAACCATGAACCATTTATCAGAGAATACCATGGCAATAAAACAAGCCTATGACTCAAAGGCATTTCTCTTAAAATAGTTGGGTTTCAGTAATGAGCTATGATCAAAAGTGAAAATTTCCCAGTACAACTGCATGCTGACAATAATGGGGGTATCAGCTGCACTGCAATATGTCCACACAGATATGAAAGCAGGCTAAAGGATCTCTGTTTTCACACTAATTTATATTGGCAATAATTAAAGAGATGTTTCTTCCCTTTTTTTTTTTTTTTTTTTTGAGACGGAGTCTCGCTCTGTTGTCCAGGCTGGGGTGCAGTGGCGTGATCTCGGCTAACTGCAGCCTCCACCTCCCAGGTTCAAGCGATTCTTGTGCCTCAGCCTCCTGAGTAGCTGGGACTACAAGCGCGCACCACCATGCTTGGCTAGCTTTTGCATTTTTAGTAGAGACAGGGTTTCGCCATGTTGGCCAGGCTGGTCTCAAACTCCTGGCCTCTAATGATCCGCCTGCCTTGGCCTCCCAAAGTGCTGGGATTACAGGCGTGAGCCACCGTACCCCCGACCAAGATGTTTCTCTTGAGTAAGAAACAAGTGACCAAAAAAAGACTGCTAATGTGTTTACTACATCATGCCTCACATTAAGGACCTCATTGAAATGCTTACTTACTGCTATTTTATAGAAGAAGACATCCCATCCCAACAACTTGGTAGTAGAATTATAAACAGAATTCAACACTGTATACCCCAACTAACAGATTACTGGAACATCTGTTTCTTGGGATGGCTGGCCAATCTAATTTAAATGCTTGGATCTAGCATGCCTTCACTTTTCTCAGAGCATCCACTGTTTAATACATTTTTACACTCAGTGTGGAGAGGCCAGGTTCTTACAGAAGTTGTAGTGACCTTTGGCCATGCTGACTTGGCCTTAGAAAAAATCCTGTGAGGCCACAACAAACACTCTGAACGTGTGTGGAGATCCAAGCAAAGAGACTTTTTGTTATTGGGGGTTGAGGGGGTTGCACCCCTTGTCCTCAGCAACTCTTTGACTTGTTTCGGACACAAACAGCTTTCTAAGTTGCAGCTCCCATAACCACGCCCCCTCCTGTTTACCTCTCTATCTTGGGCCAATCTTTCCTAGCTCAGCTGCATCAGACCCACAACGGTCTCCTTCTGTTCTTCACTTTTCTAAGCCTCTTGGCCTTTGCCCATGCAGCTTCCTCTGTCTGGCATATTCTTATTCCATCTGGCTAACTCCTCTTGGTTTTTGGGTCTCAGCCTTACCTGAAACTCTCAACCTAAATTAGGTTCTCCTCTGCTCTGTGCTCTCAGATAGCATCTGATACTTTTCCTTCATAATCCTTATCACAAGTTGAAATTGCCTGAATATGTATTAGGTTGGCGCCAAAGTAATTGCGGTTTTGGCCATTACTTTCAATGGCAAACCGCAATTACTTTTGCACCAACTTAATAGTGTAAGTATTCCTCTAGTATACCAGAAACAGTGAGTTCAGGACCATGTTCACTTGGGTTAATAGTCTGCTTAATGTAACTAACATGGCTGGCAAAATCAGCCATTTAGTGCAAAAGCATTGAATGAATGAATGAATACACAAATGTTTGCAGTCTGACTTAACCCTGAGAAATGCTTTAAGCCAAGCTTGTCCAACCTGCGGCCCGTGGGCCACATGCGGCCCTTTGAATGCCCAACACAAATTTGTAAACTTTCTTAAAACATTATGCGACTTTTTTTTTTTTTTTAGCTCATCAGCTATCGTTAGTGTATTTTATGTCTGGCCCAAGACAATTCTTCTTCCAATGTGGCCCGGGGAAGCCAGAAGATTGGACACCCCTGCTTTTAGGTTGTACCGGTTAAAGTAGCTCTTGCTACTAGAGGTTCAATCACAAACGGGCCAGGACAATCTGCCATGGGTCTGTGCCTCACATACGGGCTGTACGGGGCACCCAAGAACTGGGTGCGGCTTCAGGTCTCACCCATAAATCATTCCCATATGCCTGCTTGCCCAATATATAAAAGTATTAAGAAAAATCCCCCATAATCCTACTGTCCATTTAGCAATATGAACAGGCTAACATACCTCCTTGGAGACTGCTTTCAATCTACATTTAACATAACTGAGATCACATATACATAAATGCATTTTTTTCATCCTGTTCTTATTCTATCAAAAGCATTTTAGCAGAAGCAGTTTGAACTGTTTAGCGTATGGCAAAAAATTTACACTTACAGGCTAAGAGTTCAATTTAACTCAACAAACACAAATTCAGCCACTCTTTTACTTGAGTATTGAGAACATGACCATTAGATTGTGAGTGCTTATCACTGCTCAAAAACAGTGAAAATTATAGTACACTGCAGGTAACTAAAAGTCTGAAAGATACCAAGTCTAAGCCAGTTTATGAAGCATGCTGTTGCTGGTGTTCCTAAATACATCAGGAAGTGACTTCTTTATTATGATCATTACTTGCTGGCAGTTATAATCATGTCACAGCTAATATATCTACTGTTTTATTTTTAAAACAGTACATATCACATGAGCTCAGGGCATTACCATATCAATTAATACTCTAAGAGTTGTGTGTGTGTGTGTGTGTGTTCAAAAGAAAAAACTTAGCAGTCACTACAACTGGGTTAAAACACTTTTCCTTCTAGAATAATTTAAAATACAATCTGTGACTCAGAAGCAGAAAAGACAGAGATTTCCAAGGATGTTTTTCCAAAGTGCAAACATTTCCTAATAACTATGAGCTGCACATTCCAGACTATTAAGAGGCTATCCAGGAAAAGAAGCTTCTGCCAAGGAAAAACTACTCGACCCCCATTTTAAAAGACTTGGCACTCCACCACTTAATTCCCAAGCCCTGGTCTAGATATTGTTTTGAATGATAAACAAGCCATAGCCCCTGCCTATGTGGAACTTAAGACAAACACATACACAAATAAGCAAACACCATTAGTGCTAAGTGCAATGAAAAAAAATAAGACAGCAATGGGGGGAGGAGCTACTTTAACCAGATGGTCAAGGATGACTCTGAAGAGGTGGCATTTGAGCTGAGACCTGAATGTTTTGAAGAAACCAGTCAGCTCTGAGGGAAGAGCGCTCCAGACACAGGGAATAACAAGTACAAAGAACTTAGAAGAGGGTGGGAGTGGGGAGCATGTTCTAGGAAGCAAAGAAGGCCAGAGTAGATGAAGCCTAGTGTCAGTCTGTTTCCTGTTGCTATAACAGAGTATCTGAGACTGGGTAATTTATTTTTTAAAAAGAAATTTATCTCTTACACTTCTGAAGGCTGGGAATCCCAAGAGCATGGTGGCAGCATCTACATGGCTTCTGGTGGAAGGCATCACATGGCAAGTGGGCAAGTTTGCTGCCTCTTACAAAGCCACCAGTCTCATCACGGGGGCCCTACCCTGATGATCTTATCTAATCCTAATTACTTCCCAAAGCCCCACTGCCAATCAACATATGAATTTGGGGATTAAATTTCCAACACATGGCCAGGTGCAGTGGCTCATGCCTGTAATCCCAGCACTTTGGGAGGTCAAGGTGGGCGGATCACTTGAGGTCAGGAGACCAGCCTGGCCAACATGGTGAAACCCCACATCTACTAAAAATACAAAAAAAATTAGTGGGGTGTGGTGGCAGGTGCCTGTAATCCCAGCTACAAGGGAGGCTGAGGCAGGAGAATCGTTTGAACTCAGGAGGCGGAGGTTGCAGTGAGCCAAGATCGTGCCACTGCACTCCAGCCTAGGCAACAGAGTGAGACTCCGTCTTAGAAAGAAAAAAAAATTGCCAACACATGAAATTTGCAGGACACATTTAAACCACAGCACTTAGTGAATGACTGGAGAGTAAGAGGAGGTAAAATTGACAGGTAGGCAGAGGCCAAATCACAAAAAGCCTTGAAGGCCCCGGAAGTGTTTGGATTTTACTAGAACTGCAATGGGAAGCCTCTGGAGTTTTTAAGAAGGATAGTGGTAAAATTTGTGTTTTTAAAAAGATTACCCTGGTTGGTGTGTAGAGAATGGACAGTGGAAGTATCAAGAGTTGAAAGTACAGGAGGCTATCCCAGTAATCCATGCAAGAGAGGACAGAGGCTTGGGGTACAGCAGCAGCAGCAGCAGTAATGGTATTACCAGTTCCCGTATAACTACTAATACCACCTATACTGAGGACAACCAACATTTACTGACCACTCACTAAGTGCAAGGCACTGTTCTGAGCACTCTGCACATACTAATTCAGCTGAGTACTACATTTCAGATATTTACAATCCTAGGCGGTATGTACTATTTTAACTTCATTTAACAGATGAGGAATCTGGGTCACAGATGTCAACTTGCTCAAGACCGAGCCAGAATTCAAACTGAGGGAGCCTGCTCTCCTAACCACTATGTTATTTGGGATACATTTTGAAGAAACAGTTGATAGGACTTCCTGATTGACTGGATGGGAGAAAACAAGACTAACCTTTAAGTTTTTGTCCCAAATATCTGAATGTTAGGCATCTATACCTAAGATGGAGAAGGACCAAGAAGGAATAGGTCTGGGAAAGAAATCCCAAGCTCTGCTTGCACATTAGACATTTCAACTAGAGTTGAACAAGAAAAACTGAATGTTTTAGTCTAGAGTTCAGGGATGAGGGTAGAGATGGAAAAAAAAATTGCATGTCAGTTTACAGATGATATTTGAAGTCACAAAATGGCATGAGCTTTCTTAGGGAGAAGATGAAGATAGACACGAGAAAGTGGCAAAGGAAAGAGCCCTGAAACAACTCAACAGGCTAGTTCAGCAGGAGATCTAGTAATCGCACAGTCACTGAGGCTGGCTGACTTAAATCCTGCCGACCGACTGAGGTGAGATATGAGGAGAGACAAAAAAGAGCTAATTCTGTGCAAGATGGAGGTTGTTGTTAATCTTGGGAAGAGTCATTTCACCAATTGAGGTAAGAATGGGGTGGGTAGTGCATGCCAGTAATCCCAGCTACTTGCGGGGCTGAGGCATGAGAATCGCCTGAACCCGGGAGGTGGAGGCTCCAGTGAGCCAAGATCCAAGATTGCACCATTGCACTCCAGCCTGGGCTAGAGAGTAAGACTCTGTCTCAAAAAAAAAAAAAAAAAAAAAAGGAATAGGGTGGGTTTGGGTTGAGGAGAAACAGAAGGTACAGAATTGGATTTTTACTCTCAAGATGAATGGAGAAATGCAATCATAATGGGAAGGTGTTGTTAGGAAAAGGGCTTTTTGTTTGGCTGCTTTTTAAATGTTATTAGGGGATGTTTGCATGACAATCATCCAAGAGAGGCATAAATTAATGATCTAGAAGACAGAGTGAACTCTAGGAGCAAAGTTCTGGAGTGAACCAGAAGAATTAGGACCTGGAACATAACAGGAGCAGGGACATCTCTTCCTTTGTAATGGGAGGTAAGACAATGCAAAGAATAGGGGTATAGATGCCGGCTGCAGGTAGATTTATTTCTTTGACTGTATCTAAATTTATTCAATGAAATATAACCACAGATAATTTTGCGAGGGAGCCGGAATACAAAAGCAAGCCTGTCTAGATAGATCAATAGAACAGAATATACAAAACCAGACTCAAATACATACTGTAGTGTAGTGTGTAATAAACGGTGGCACTTCAAATGGGGGTGGGGGAAGACGGAGAATAATTCAACAGGTAGTGTTTGGACAACTGTCAAGCCAACTGGAAAAAAATAAAAGTTGGATCTATTCTCCTCATACCAATATAAAGCCTAAGTAGATCAAAGATTTAAGTGACAAAATGAAATCACAAAGGCACAAGAAAAAAAAAATGAAAGAATTGATCTTTTTTTAATCTTTTTTTTTTTTTTTTTTTTTTGAGACAGTCTCGCTCTGTCACCCAGGCTACAGTGCAGTAGCACACTCTCGGCTCACTGCAAACTCTGCCTCCTGGGTTC
Organism: Gorilla gorilla gorilla; assembly: GCF_029281585.2. Lineage (NCBI taxonomy): Eukaryota > Metazoa > Chordata > Mammalia > Primates > Hominidae > Gorilla > Gorilla gorilla. The sequence goes on from NC_073230.2 coordinate 51,496,227, forward strand.
ATGTGATTCTCCTGCCTCAGCCTTCCGAGCAGCTGGGATTACAGGCATGAACCACCATGCTCAGCTAGTTTATATATATATATATATATATATTTGTGTTTTTTTTGTTTTTGTTTTTTTTTTTTGAGACAGAGTCTCACTCTTGTTGCCCAGGCTGGAGTGCAATGGTGCGATCTCAGCTCACTGCAACCTCCGCCTCACCAACCCCAGGTTCAAGCAATTCTCTTGCCTCAGCCTCCCGAGTAGCTGGGACTACAGGTGCATGCCACCACACCTGGCTAATTTTGTATTTTTAGTAGAGACGGGGTTTCTCCATGTTGGTCAGCTGGTCTCAAACTCCTGACCTCAGGTGATCTGCCTGCCTTGGCCTCCCAAAGTGTTGGGACTACAGGAGTGAGCCACTGCGCCCAGCCTGTTTCATAACCTTAGAGTGGGGAAGGTCTAAAGTATTACATAAAACCCGTCATAAGTTTGAAAAATTGTACTACTGAAAAAAATTTCTGGCCAGGCGCGGTGGCTCACGCCTGTAATTCCAGCACTTTGGGAGGGTGATCATGAGGTCAGGAGTTTGAGACCAGTCTGGCCAACACAGTGAAGCCCCATCTCTACTAAAAATATAAAAATTAGCCAGGCATGGTGGCGCACGGCTGTAGTCCCAGCTACTCAGGAGGCTGAGGCAGGAAACTCACTTGAAACCGGGAGGCAGAGGTTGCAGTGAGCCAAGACTGCGCCATTGCACTCCAGCCTGGGCAACAGAGAGTCCGTCTCAAAAAAAAAAAATTCTGCATGGCAAAATCTTCTAGAAGCAAAGTAAAAAGATAAAACTGTGGAAAACATTTGCAATTCATTTTACACATAAGAGATGATTTCTCTATATAAAAAGCTATACTGCACTTCTCACTACTGCACTTGACTAGTCTTTAAAATAGTTACTATAAATAAAAAACTGCAGGAAATTGGGCAAAAAATATGAATAGTCACAGAAAAGGATATACAAATGACTCAGTATACTTGACCTCACTGATAAGATAAATACAAATAAAGCTATACTGGGATAACGTTTTATCCACCAAATTGATAACTGTATGTTTGCAAGGGCCAGCAAACCAGAGCCCCCTTGACTTGTTTTCATATGGCCTGTAAGTTAAGAATGGTTTTTGTTTTTGAAGGGTTGTAATTAAAATCAAACCAAACCAAGAAGAATACGTAACAGAGAATGTGGCTTGCAAGCCTAAAATATTTTCTGTCGGCCCTTTACAGAAAATTTTTGTCTATCCATGGTGTAGAGAAATAGGCATATTCAATGATTGCTGGTGGAACTGTAAATCTGATACATGGAATAATATGTAACCACAAAAAATGAGGAAGCTCTTTACGCACTGAAATAGAAGGAACTCCAACACAGAGCTAAAGTGAAAAAAAAAAAAAAAAGATACAGAACAACATATCCCATATGCTATGCGTTGCCTAAAAACATTAAAACAAAAAAGGAACATTCAGGATTTGCCTGTTCATATATTTGGAAGGATATTTTTTTTAAAATGGTAACACAAGGTTGTCTGTGAAAATGGAAACTAAGTCACTACAGAGGTGAGAGAGTATACCATTTTGTACATTTGATTTTTGTATCATGTAAATGTATACTTTATTTAAAAAATATAATTAAAACTAGTCATAAAATAAATCAACAAAGCCCACTTATTTATTGTACTTGGCAAAACTGCAATTAACTATGTTCTTGGTACCTTATATAAACTAGAAATTGGAGGTATGAGCTTGAATTTTAATTAAAATACAACTTATCCACATGTACATGCCTTTGTATTTTTTCCCCTTCAAAGGAACAGGGGTCCTTGAATTCCAAATTGTGTGACTTATTTGGCTCCTCAATTATTTTCTGTCTCTTACCGTTCAACTTTTTAAAGTGATATCCTAGAATAATACTATAGAACCTATTTGGGGTGATGGGTGGGCTTCAAGTTTTCAAGCTCACTTCAAGCTTTGCTTCATCCAGAAACTAGACAACTACACCATGCTCATACGAGCTACTTATTTCCTTTCTTCTTTCCTCCATTTTTCCTTCTCTCCAAAAATACACCAAGGGCCTACCTTACTACGTAAGGCACTGTGCTAGGTGCTGAGGCTATGGAATCCCGCCCTTGTATGTTTAGTTAACAGGTTCCACAATGTATTAGTTTCCCGTTTCTGCTGCAGCAAATTACCACAAAATTAGTGGCTTAAAACAACACACATTTATTCTGTTACAGTACTGGATGCCAGAAGCCCAAAATGAATCTTAAAGGGCTAAAAAGAAGATGCCAACAGGGTTGGTTCCTTGAGGGGGCTTCAGGGGAGAATGTGTTCCTTGCCTCTTTCGCTTCTAGAGCCTGGGGCATCCCTTGGCCCCTGGCCGCATCACAGAAGCACCACTCTGCTTCTGTGGCCATACTACCTTCTCCTCTACTTTAGCCAAACTCAAACCTCCCTCTACTTCCCTTTTATGACACTGGTGATTCATTTGGCCCAACCAGATGATCCAGAATAATCTCCTCACCTCAAAATCCTTAATTATACTGGCAGAATTCCTTTTTGCCACACAGAGCAACATTCACAGATTCTAGGAGTTAGGACATGGATATTTTGTGGGGCCATTACTCAGCCTACTGCTTACCACACACAGGAAAGTGGGTCAAAGAGCTTCGGACCACAAATCTCCAATCCAGACTCTAAACTCTCTATCTTAAACTTTAAAAATTATTCTAAAAAACAATCAACCCGGTTTTTTCAATACTTACTAAGGAATACTCTACCAAGTAAGGTGTCAAATACCCCATGCCTGCCAAAACAAAAACCCCAATGATCTTTGTATGTCCAGAATTCATTATTATCTTCTTTAGATTTTCGATAGAGAAGCTCATTACAGGATAAGCACAGCTAATCCAAAAATCCAAAATGTGAAATGCTCCCAAATCCAGCATTTTTTAGTGATGATATGACCCTCAAAGGAAATGCTCATAGGAGCATTTGGGATTTTTGGATTAGGGATGCTGAACCGGTAAGTATAATGCAAATATTCTAAAAGCTGAAGAAAATCCAAAATCCCAAACACTTCTGATCCCAGGCATTTCAGATAAAGGATACATAACCTGTTTTAGGCTTCAGTCTAATAAAAATATTGGCTGGTAAAAGTTGTGAGAGTCCTTTTTAATAAACTGATTCAAGGAAGCATTTCCCTTGCCTCTGATATGAACAGTGCATTAAAGGCTTATGATCGGCTGGGTGCGGTGGCTCATGCCTGTAATCCCAGCACTTTGGGAAGCCGAGGCAGGCAGATCACCAGGTCAGGAGATCGAGACCATCCTGGCTAACACAGTGGAACCCCGTATCTACTAAAAATACAAAAAATTAGCCCGGCGTGGTGGTGGGCGCCTGTAGTCCCAGCTACTCTGGAGGCTGAGGCAGGAGAATGGCGTGAACCCAGGAGGCGGAGCTTGCAGTGAGCCTAGATCAGGCCACTGCATTCCAGCTTGGGTGACAGAGTGAGACTGCCTCAAAAAAAAATAAAAAGACTTATGATCATTAAAGTTCTGCCCCTATCAAATCATTATAAATCACAAGTAGGTAAAGGCCGTCTTAGTGAATGGAAAGTATTTCATATAAACAACTCACACATGACACTCCCTATCTGCATTAAGAATATTTGCTCAATTAAAAAAACACAGGTAATATAAAATGAACAATTTCAGAAGAGGTAGAATATACATGACCAAGAAAAGGAGATATACAGTTTTTTTTGTTTTGTTTTTTGTTTTTTTAATTTCCCAGACATGGTCTCACTCTGTTGCCCAGGCTAGAGTGTAGAATGTAATGGTACCATCACAGCTCACTGCAGACTTGACCTGCTGGGCTTAAGTGATCCTCCCATCTCAGCCACCTGAGTAACTAGGACTACAGGCACGCACCACCCTCAGCTAATTTTTAAAATATTTTGTAGAGACAGGGTCTGTGTTGCCCAGGCTGGTCTTGAACGCCTGGGCTCAAGTGATCCTCCCGCCTAGGCCTCCATGTTAGGATTACGGGCTGAACCACTGTGCCAGGCCCACAAGTGTATTTTCCTAACTGACAGAAGAACAAGTATCAATACAGGTTGAGCATCTCTAACCTGAAGATCGGACATGCTCCAAAATCTGAAACATTTTGAGCATTGACATGATGCCACAAGTAGAAAATTCTACACCTGACCTCATGTGACCTCATGTGGTCAAAACGCAAGTGCCCAATACAGTTTATTCAGCATCCCCAGGACCCTGCTAGCTCTCTTCAGCTGCAATGTATCTTTTCTGCACATGCCCAGATTCTCTCATGCAAGCATTCCCACAGAGCAGCAAAATGGTTCCACATATACAAACTTTGTTTCACACACATAATTATTAAAAACTGGTTCACGCCTGTAATCCCAGCACCTTGGGAGGCCAAGGCAGCCAGAGCACCTGAGGTAAGGAGTTTGAGACCAGCCTGGCCAAAACGGTGAAACCCCGTCTCCACCGAAAATACAACAAAATTAGCGGGGTGTGGTAGCGTGTGCCTGTAATCCCAGCTATGCAGGAGGCTGAAGCAGGAGAATTGCTTGAACCCAGGAGGTGGAGGTTGCAGTGAGCTGAGATCATGTCACTGTACTCCAGCCTGGGCAACAGAGGAAGACTTTGACTCAAAAAAAAAAAACATAAAATTACCTTCAGGCTGCTATATGTATAAAGTGTATATAAAACATAAATGCATTTCATGTTTAGACTTGGGTCCCATCCCCCAAGATATCTCAATATGCATTTGCAAATATTCCAAAATCCAAAAAAATCTTGAAACACTTCTGGTCCCAAGCACTTAGGATAAAGGATACTCAATCTGTACTATTTAATGTCTCAGAGCACAGGGAAAGCTTCCAAATTCTTTTTAGCAAGCTAGGCTAACAGTGATGCAGAGTACTGACAAAAATAGAATAAAGACAAAATAGAATGATTGGACTATCACATGAATATGGGGCAAAGAATTCTAAGTGAAAAATGTTAACAGATAGAATCTAGCACATTAAAAGAATAAACCCAAGTGACCAGGTGTGATTCAAACCAGATACGAGAATGGCTTAGTAAGTCATAATTTCTGATATTAATAGATGAAAAAAATCATATGAGTATCTCTACAGGTTCTAGAATAATATTTGATAAAATTGTTCATAAAACAAGTAGAAATAGATTATTGTTCACTTAATTACACGGAAACTGTCTTAAAACCCAAATCAGGCCCAGTACAGCGGCTCTAATCGGTAATCCCAGTGCTTTAGAAGGCTAAGGTAGGAGGATGGTTTGAGCCGAGGAGTTTGAGGTTACAGTGAGATATGATTTTGCCACTGCATTACAGCCTGGGCTACAGAGTAAGACCCCCCCCCACCACCTTTTTTTTTTTTTTTTTTTTTTTTTTACAGTGCATGCCTGTAGTCCCAGGTAATTACTTCCAGGCTAATTTTCTTTGTTGAATTTTTAGTAGAGACGAGGTCTCACTATGTTGCCTGGGCTGGTCTTGAACTGCTGAGCTCAAGCAATCCACCTGCCTCGGCCTCCCAAAGTGCTGGGATTATAAGTTTGAGCCACTAGGTCTGGCCAACCCTCTTAAGGGAGACCCTGTCTCTTAAAAATCATTTTTAATGACAAAATAAAAGCACTTCCATTAACATCAGGAGTACGATAAGGGTGGCTGCTAGCATCACTCTTACTTGGCACTGTTCTGGAAGTGGTACCATATTAGAAAAGGAAAGAAAGAGGCAAATGATCATTATTAACTGATAATATGATTTCATACCTAGAAAGACCAAAGGAATCAACTTCAAAATTACTACAAATAAGAGATTTCAAAGGGTAAATGGTTATATAAGGAATATAACATATACAATTAAATTTCTTCTCAAATGACAGAATATATAATGAAAGACCCAATTTACAACCTCACTCACAAAGAGTATATAACTAAGAATAAAATTACCACTATCTGTGTAAGATATACATGAAGACAGTTTAATAATAACACTTAAGTAACATAAAGCATGACTTGAATAAATGAAGACAACCTGTTCTTGAGACATAAAGAGTGTATTTTGGTAAGGGTACAAAACTCTGATAGTAAAAAAAGACTATTAATTATGAAAATTAAAAATATCTTCATGATTAAAAAAAACCTAGTAAGTCAAAACACAAAGCACCTGACTCAGAAGTCTTCTGATCTGTCTCCTAAAGTTTTCTTCACCATAAAATTTGTGAAGATAATTTCTCTCCTTTTTTTGAGACAGAGTCTCGCTCTGTCGCCCAGGCTGGAGTGCAGGGGCACGATCTCGGCTCACTGCAACCTCCGTCTCTCAAGCTCAAGCAATCCTCCCACCTCAGCCTCCTGAGTAGCTGGGATTACAGGCGTGCACCACCATGCTCAGCTAATTTTTGTATTTTTAGTAGAGAAAGTGTTTTGCCATATGTTGAAAACTGACTCGAACTTTCTGAGGGAAGGTTGATTTACATACAATAAAATTCACCCTTTTAAGTGTATAGTTTAATGAGTTTTGATAAATGTATACAGTCATGTAACTACCATCACAATCAAGGTACGGAACATTTCCATTACCCCAAAAAGTTTCCTCTTGTCCCTTTGCAGATAATCTTCTTCATCACACTGGCAGCCACTGATAGGATTTTAGGCCTTACTGTTCTGCCTTTTGGATCATAATGTATGTAGCTTTTTATGCCTGGCTTCTTTCTGTTAGACAAGGCTTTTGAGACACACAAATATTGTTGCATGTATCAGTGCATGCATCTTTTTTTTTTTTTTACGACTGAATAGTATTCCATTGTCTGGATGTATCATGATTTATGTTGTTTCCATTTTTTAAAATTTTATAAGTAAAGCTGTCATAAACTTTTGTGTACAGGTCTACACATGTTTTCATTTTTCTTGGGTAAACAACAGATGCAGAACTGGTAGGTTGTATGGTGTGTGATTAAATGTTTTTCAAAGTGGCTGTACCTTTTTGCATTTCCACTAACAATGTATGAGATTTTCAGTTGCTTTCACATCCTGGCACTGTTCCAGGCTTCTAATTTTAGGCAGTCTAGTGAATGTGTAGTGGTATTTCCTTTTAATTTGCACTTTCCTAATAACTAATCATGTTGAGCTCTTTTCATGTAGTTACTTGCCATCCATATGACTCTGGTGTTCAAATCTTTTGTCCATTAAAAAACTTTTGTTTTGTCTTTTGAGTGAGTTTTAAGAGTTCTTTATATATTCTGAATCAAATCCTTTCCAGAGATGTGTTTTGAAAATATTTTCTTCCAGTTTGTGGCTTATCTTTTCATTTTCTTGACATATTTTTTGATGAGTATTTTTCTTTATGCTTTTGGTGTCTCAAAAATGTTTGACATTTTAAGTGGCAAAGTAACTACTATGTTTTGAATATTTACAAATAAAGGCTTATTATTTAGTTAATAATTTATTATAAAGAGATGGAAGGAAGTCCAGTCAAAAAAATGACATTAGTTATAACTGACATCCTAAATAGTTAAACCCTCCATTTTAAATACACCATCAAGCTCGGTAGAAACAACATTCAAAGAAAATCCCTGCGGCATTTTTCTACTTTTGAAACATAACAACTTAGTATTTTCACGTTACTCTAATTGTACTGAATAAGGAGAACACAAAATAATAACAAAGACTGAACTAAGAAAAGTAATATTCTGTTTTAAGGGTACAGTAGTTGATGGCTTAAAGATGGTTTAACGTTTTGCCTTGTCTGCAAAATAAAATTTATTTATAAGACTTGCCAGACATGTTGTCAGACATCAAAGCACAGAATCTTAACATAATGAAGGGTCAAGTTTTATCTCCCTGGGTTTCAGCTTGTTTGTAACACTAAGGTTAACATTAATAAAACAGCATATGTAAGATACCTAATATGCATAAATAATTATTCAATAAAGGGTAACAAATATTCAGGCGTCTTTTTAGAAGACCCTAACTTTATATGCCACATATACTCAGTCCACAGTCAGTGCAAAATCATTACCAGTAGCACAAAGGTAAAGCCCTTACCACAGTTAAAACTTATAAAAAATTTCTAAAACACATGAGAAAGTGATGGCTGAGACTTGAAAGACAAAGCATTAGCAAATTAAGTGAACCTTGGGGTGACAGTAAGAAAGAAAGCTATAAAAAGTAAAAGGGTCAAAGACAGAACTTTATAAACCAAGTCTTTAGATTTTTATCCTTAGAGCAATGGAGAAGCACCAGGAGTTTTAAAAAAAGAGACTGGGACTCAGAAGGCAGGAAGAACAGGTGGAAGGCTACAGGTCAATGATGACTTGAGTTAGGACTAGGGAGGTGGGACAGATGGATCTAAAAGATATTAAGAAAAAAAAAGAGTCAAATGAACTAGATTAGTTGTGAGGGGTAAAGGAAAGTGAGAATTTAAGCCAAAACAAGAAACTTCCTAGCTTAAGTGACTATGGTAAGGAAAGGAAAGGGAACAAGCAGCTTCTGTGGGACCAGGTGGGAGTAGGAGGGGAGAGAAGAGTTACTGTAAGGAAATGATGGAAATCAATATTGATCTATTAAAAGATCAAAATATTTAATAAGAAAAATCTGAGAGTAGCTTAAGAATAAGCAGTTTTCTTACCCCAGACCCAGTGGTTTTGCTACTAGACTATGACCTGAATGTTTTCAGCAATATTGAGAAATAAGTAACAGGGTAGAACCTGAAAGGTGGAAAAGGAAATAAAAGACTCATAAACTGCTATTTATATTTTAATATTTGTTTTTAAACCCCTGTGTTTTCAAAATAAGATATAGTTTAGAAAAGCATTAATAATTAATTGCAAAGATATATGTGTGCTTCCATATTCCTATGCTAATTCTGGAAGGATACATCACCTTTTGAATTTTGATCCATATGAATGTATTACATATTTGGAAATTAAATACATACGTTTTTATTTACTGAATTTAACAGCTTACAAAATTGAATAAAGAACTAATGTTCAGCTGAGCATGGTGGCTAACACCTGTAATCCCAGCATTTTGGGAGGCTGAGGTGGGAGGATCACTTGAGACCAGGTGTTTGAGACCAGCCTGGGCAACACAGTGAGACTTTGTCTCTACAAAAAATAATAAAAATTACCTGGATGTGGTGGCACACGCCCGTAGTCCTAGCTACTCAGGAGGCTGAGGTGAGAAGATCACTTAAGCTCAGGAATTTGAGGCTGCAATGAGCTAAGATTGCACAACTGTACTTTGGCCTAGGCAAGACAGCAAGACCCTGTCTCTACAAAAATAATAATAATGCAGGCTTAGATGTTTAATAGATCTAATCTTTAAAAGTATAATTTACGTAATTTATACCTGCTTTAGGTTCTATGTATGAGCTACTACAAATTAAGCATATATATAGCCTGGTAGTTTGAGTTTCTGTTATTGATATATTTATGAACTTGATATTGTCTATGAGAGCTTTGTTAATTTTAAAAAATGCAGCCAGAAAAAATAACTGAATTAACCATGCCTGAATGATCCAGTTTAAAAATGAGTAGGGCACTTGCTTAACTGATTAAGACTTACATCAAACCATGTATTAGAATAGTGACAGAAAGTTTACTAGCAGGCTTTTTTTTTTTTTTTTTTTTAAAGAGACAGAGTCTCGGTCTATCACCCAGGCTGGAGTGCAGTGGTGCTATTATACCTCACTACAGCCCTAAACTCCTGGGCTCAAGCAATCCTCCTGCCTCAGCCTCCTGAGTAGTTGGGACTACAGGCATGCCTGGTTAATTTTTTTCTATTTTTTTTGTACAGACAGGGTCTCACTATGTTGCTCAGGCTGGTCTTGAACTCCTGGCCTCAAGTGAACTTCTCACCTTGGCTTCCCAAAGTGCTGATATTATAGGCATAAGCCACCGTGCCTGGCCCACAAATGAAATATTTTAAAAGAAAAATCTAAGCATAGCCTCTGGTTTACATGAAGACATCTGTTAAATCCCACTCTTTAACACACGTTTCATCTGTAAGTTGGCTCTCTTTGTATAGCTGCTTCTCTGATCTTTTGGTATGCTTCTGGATTTCCTTTTTCTTTTTCCTATGACTATATTCTGCACCAACATGTATTTATTGAGTCAGGTACCATGCTAGGCATTGGGAGAGGGTGGGGGATAGGTTCATAGGTGAGCAAGTCAAGATCCTTGACTTCAAAGATCTTAAAATCAAGTACAGAGATGGAGCAAGAGGGGGAGGGAAAGGATGTATTAAATTCTTACACATCATTTTGCCTTTTGCATTCCTTACCACTTACGTCCCACTTGTATTTTTATTTTATTTATTTATTTATTCAGACAGAATCTTGCTCTGTCGCTAGGCTGGAGTGCAGTGGTGCGATCTCGGTTCACTGCAACCTCTGCCTCCCGGGTTCAAGCGATTCTCCTGCCTCAGCCTCCTGAGTAGCTGGGACTACAGGCAACTGCCACCATGCCCAGCTAATTTTTGTATTTTTAGTAGAGATGGGGTTTCACCATGTCGGCCTGGATGGTCTCGATCTCTTGACCTCATGATCCGCCCGCCTTGGCCTCCCAAAGTGCTAGAATTACAGGCGTGAGCCACTGCGCCTGGCCTTACTTTATCTTTTCTTTTCTTTTTTTTGGAGATGGAATTTTGCTCTTGTTGCTCAGGCTGGAGTGCAACGGTGCGATCTCGGCTCACCACAATCTCTACCTCCTGGGTTCAAGTGATCTCCTGCCTCAGCTTCCCGAGTAGCTGGGATTACAGGCATGCACCACCATGCCCAGCTGATTTTTGTATTTTTAGTAGAGATGGGGTTTCTCCACGTTGGTCAAGCTGGTCTCAACTCCCGACCTCAGGTGATCCACCCACCTCAGCCTCCCAAAGTGCTGGGATTACAGGCATGAGTCACTGCGCCCAGCCTTATGTTGTTTTACTGACTTCATAGCTGTAATTTTTAATGGCTATGTAATGTATCATCCTGTAGACACAAAGCAATTTACTTACCATAAACCATAATATAAGACATTAGAGCTGTTTTGAATTCTTCAAAATTATAATGGATGACCCCCTATTTCTACATTTAAAGTACTTTCCATGAGATAGAATCTAAGAAATGGAAAATTAATAAATTGACTGTTTAAGGTTTATCATGCACATTGTCCAAATGCTTTCTTAAAGTGCTGTACTTTAGCACAGTAACTATGCTAGTATTGCTAGTATCCCTACTGGCATTGTGTATTCTTTTAAAAAACCTGCTACTTGTATACTGTGAAAAATATCTCATTGTTATTTCTAATTATATCTCTGATTTCTTAAAGAGGGTGGATACTTTTTCTATGTAGTATTTATTTTGTGAATTGCTAGTTCTCATCCTTTACTCATCTGGCAATAATATCTTCTATCACATTTTGTGTAATTTCATGTCACCATTGGCTAGACTTTCTTTTATCTTGCTCTCCCAGTCCACTATAGTAAGTTTCCTCCGTTGTTGGGTAGATCTGCTTCTCACAACAGATCAGGAAGACACTTTAAATTCACTGGGTATTTAAAGTTTCACTTTAGGTTCATGGGCAAGAAACAGGTTGACAGATTGGCTCCTTCTCCAAATATCAAAAAAATAGAGTTTACCCTGGGTTGTTAACATGTTCATTAGAACTCCTAGTCCTCCCAGGCTGTGAGTTCAAAAAGAAATGTTTTTCGAAGTAGATTTCCAAAATTAGCACGGAACAGATGTTGCTGCAATCTTTGTATGGGCTGGTTGTGTGGGAAGGGTATCAAGCTAGCTTTTCACATATATTCCTTTAATTAATAGCAAGACCTATCATCTCTTCTGCCCTCTGTTCCTATTGACTCATTGCTTAAAGTCTCTTCAGGACTCAGTGGGGAAGAAGAGATTCCCCTTACAGGCCTCCCTCACGGGAATGCTGGGTAGCCCTTCCTTCGCCCTGCTTCAACAATCAGCACCATCTGTCTTCTGTCTTCTACAACCTAGAAAGTCTCTGCTTTGCTGATGGTCACTCCATCTGTTCTCATTCTCAGTGCTATTACAGAATTACAAATTTCTGTCTGTAAATTCTTTTTCCTGTCTTTTCACAGGGAGTTGGGGATAAGAGGAGGTAGACACATATATTTAGTCTACTGGCTTTCATTACCATGAACTTGAGTTAAAATCCTGAGTTGACTTGATTTGGAACCCCAAAATATTTCAAATTTAGAAAGTATAAAAAAAATTCCAAGACATTCAATTAAAATTAGCCTGAGTTTTAAAGAATACTATTTTTCAATACCAACTTCAAGAGTAAATCAGTTTTCTGATATGGATGACCAAAGAATCATAAATAAACACAAAAGTTTAAGATGGGGCAAGACCTGGCATCAAAAAGAGTGGGAGTGAGGCAGAAATAGGAGAGAAGAGAAAGGAAAGCTAATGGTCTGAACTGCTACAGAGAAGTACTGAAGTGATTTTTTTCCCCAAAAATGTTTTTTTTCTTCAGCATTGGGACAAGCTGGCTAAAACTCAAAATTTATAAGAAGATGTATTGATCAAAGCCTTGAAAATTAAGCATTGACATTATTTTTACAAACCAGGAATGTAAAGCTAAAGACTGACTCTATAGCAACAAAGATTCCCTTTGTGCCAATTAACCTTTACTACAGCTCTTTTACAGACCACCTGCTGAATTCTTACTTTGTGGAACTGCAGGTGAATAGCCAATTCTTTTTAAGGAGTAACAGCGAGCAGCTAAGAAGAAAGAAAGAAAATATAAAGTAGTAATCTCTTAAATTCTGACTTGTATATGTGGCACCCCACATCCATCCAGTCAGGTTAACCTCTTAGTATGTACTGTTAAGATCCTTCCTGTATAAGTAAGGCATTGCGAATGTCACTTTTTAAATTTAAAGAATCCCTTTGGCACTGAATATAAAATACATTACCCGAAACTATGTTTAATGACAACTATTATCAGTTACATTCTCCATCACAAATCTGTTTAGCACAGACTCCCTTCCACGGGTGATCTTGAATGCTGTTGAATACGCCTAACCCTACCATTTGAGTTCATCACCTCCCAACACACACAGGCACAGGTGGGACTTGAGCTCCTCCTACCCTCAGTGTCTTTTCATGACTATAAAAGTAACATATATTCATTATATATAACTTAGAGAGTAAAGTCAGAAAAAGTCACCTTTGTGGCCCTGACACCCAGTATACATTTTTTTTTGAATTTTTACTCTCTTCTAGGACTATCTTAAACAAAGTAGTCAACCAGTCACAAAGTTCAGCAAGCTAAGAGAAAAATTCCAAGGAAAGCAGGAAAAAGAAAGAGAAAAAAGGGAGATTAAAAAATCCAAATAACTGGATAGGACAAAAACCTTGGGGAAAAATTAATATCTTCCTATTTGTTGAGTGCTTATTCTGTGTCAGACACTTTTTCAACTACGTACTTAATTATCTCATGAAACCCTCAAACAACTTTAGACCTATCATTCACATTTTATAGGTGAGAAAATTGAGCCATATCAAGCTTTAAAAATGTGCCCTAGGACACACTATTGATGTGAAGCCAGGATTAAAAAAAAAAATTCACATCCTAAGTGTTTGCCAACTAAACTTTATCACCACTATGGAAGAAACTAGTAAGAATGACCTTACACAAAGGTTAGAGGCAATTTCTCTTAAACATAAAAAGATAATTCTCATGGGTGGCACAGAAAAGCTACCCAAATCATTTTATAAGGTCAGTGGTATAAAATAGCAATAATCACACCAAAAAAAAAAACAACTACATTGCAATCTCATTTATGAACAGAGAAATTCCATAAAATACCAACACCTGAAATTTACCTCTCAGCACACAAATAATCCATTACTGTATAGTGTGTTATACAGTCGACTCTTGGATAACACATGGATTGGGGTACTGAACCAACTCCTCCAACCCCACTGTGTGCAGTCGAAAATCCAACTTTTGACTCCCCCAAAACTTAACTACAAATGCTTATTTGACTGGAAGCCTTACCAATAACATAATAGTTGATTAACACATATGTTATATGTATTATATACTGTATTCTGACAATAAAGTAAGCTAGAGAAAAGATAATGTTAAGAAAATTTTAAGGAAGGAAAAATACACTTACTAGTCATTAAGTGAAAGTGGATCATCATAAAGGTCTTCATTCTCATCATTTTCATGTTGAGTAGGCTGAAGAGGAGGAGGAAGAGGAAGGATTGGTCCTGCTGTCTCAGGGGTAGCAGAGGAAAAAGAGGTGGAGGAGGTGGAAAGGAGGCAGAAAAAGCAGGCACACTCATTGTAGCTAAAGAAATGCACTGTAATTAGACTTTTTCGCTTTTTCATTTTTCTAAAAATGTTTCTATGTGGTACCAATCCTTCTTCCACCATTTGCTTTAGTTTTAGTGTTTGTATCACAGAAGAGTCTATGTTGTAAACGAAGTCAAAAGCAGTCTTGAATAATAAGAACCCTTCTGCTAGATTATCTAACGTCACTTTGTTTTATGGGTTTGCTTCTTCTAGGACTCCTTTCTCATCACCCGGCACCAGTTCAGAAGCATTGATCTCTATCAAGCAGACTTTTGTTCCCCCTCCCACTTTTTTTTTTTTTGGCACATCCACAAACTCTTTCAAGATTTCCTTGACTGGCTATGTCATAAATCTTGTGAAGTCATACACAACATTCGGACACAGTTTTCTCCAGCAGGAATTTATTGTTTGGGGCTTAATGGCTTTCACAGCTTTTTCTATAACAATGATGGTATCTTCAATGGTGTGAGCCTTCTAGGCTTTCATGATGTTCCTCTATTGGGGTCCTCCAATAGAGTGCTATGTGTAATGAGCCTTCCAGGTCCTTACGACCCCCAATCTAGAAGCTGAATTCAGAGACGTTGTGTTTGGTGGCAAGTAGACCACTTCAGTGCCTTCAGTTTCGACCTCATAGGGTTTGGGGTGGCCAGGGGCATTATCCAATATCAAAAGAACTTTAAAAACCAATCCTTTACTGGCAAGGTACTTTCTGACTTCAGGGACAAAGCATTGATGAAAGCAATCCAGAAAAAGGGTTCTTGTTGTCCATGCCTTCTTGTTGTACAACAACCTAAAGACTGGCAGCTGGTGTTTATCTCTTCCTTTCAAGACTTGGGGATTAGCAGCTTTACAGATAAGGGCAGCCCTGATCATAAACCCGACTGCACTTGCACAAAATAGTAGTTAGCCTATTCCTTCCTGCCTTAAATCCTGGTGCTTGCTTTTCTTCCCTACCAACAGAAGTTCCTTGTGGCTTTTAAAATTTTTTCCAGAATGGGGCAATTTTGTCTGCATTAAAAATCTGTTCAAGCAGATATCCTTTCTCCTCAATGTTTTTCTTAATGGCTTCTGGGAATTCACCTGCTGCCTCTTGGTTGGCAGTAGCTGCTTCTCATGTTATCTTGACATTTAAAAAGCCAAACCTCTTTCTAAAATTATCAAACCATCCTTTGCTGGCATTAAATTCTCCAGCTTTAGATCCTTCACCTTCCTTTTGCTTTAAGTTGTCATATAATGACTTTGCTTTTTCTGGAATCACATTGGAGTCTACAGCTATGGCTTTTTTTCGTTAGACCCAGGGACAGATTGGAAAGGTATGCCTTTCTTACAGCAACCCTGCACCCTCATAAAAGCTGAATTTTCAATATGATAAAAATGTATTTTGCAACAAATGCAAAGCTTCTGTGCCTGCTGCTGTAGCTGCAGTGAAGGCTTCATATATTTTTCCTTTTTTTTTTTTTCTACAATGTCCCTTACTCTGGATTCATTCATCTTGAAATGATGGGCAATCACAGCTGAAGACCTCAATCTATGGTACATATCAGGCAATTAAACTTGTTTCTTGTAATGTTGACTTTTCTCTGCTTCTTGGGAGCACTTCCAGCATCACTAGTAACATTTCTTATGGGTCCCACGGTGTTATTTAAAGTTTACAGTGTTGTACAAACACTACATTTACTGGAGAGATGAACTGCTCACACAGAGATAATTAGTGTCACATGGCATTTGAAGTAGGTATTTGCAACATTTGAGCTCAATAATAGCAACAGGAGGTAGTTATAAAATTATTACAGTAGTATCATATGCACTACAGTTAATTTTATGCAGTTATAATTTAATACTGAATCTTTACATTGGTTTACATTTCTCTTGACTGCAAATGGCACCACATATAGTTGTGTTTGTATGTGATATGATTTGGTTGTGTCCCCACCCAATCTCATCTTGAATTGTAGCTCCCATGATTCCTACATGTTGTGGGAGGGACTCAGTGGGAGACAACTGAATCATGGGGGCAGTTTCCCCCACACTATTCTTATGGTAGTGAATAAGTCTCACTTAGCTTGGCTCTCTCACTCTCTCATCTGCCACCATGTAAAATGTGCCTTTTACCTTCTGCCATGATTGTGAGGCCTTTCCAGCCACAGGAAACTGAGAGTCTGTTAGACCTCTTTTTCTTTATAAATTACCCAGTCTTGGATGTGTCTTTATCAGCAGCATGAAAACAGACCAATACAGGAAACTGGTACTGGTAGAGTGGGGTGCTGTCATAAAGATACCCAAAAATGTGGAAGCGACTTTGGAACTGGGTAATGGGCAGAGATTGGAACAGTTTGGAGGGCTCCAAAGAAGACAGAAAAATGTGGGAAAGTCTGGAACTTCCTACAGACTTGTTGAATGGCTTGGACTCAAATGCTGATAATGATATATAGACAATGAAATCCAGGCTGAGGTGGTCTCAGATGGAGATGAGGAACTTGTTGGGAATTGGAGTAAAGGTGACTCTTGCTATGTTTTAGCAAAGAGACTGAGAATTTTGCCCCTGAACTAGAGATCTGTGGAACTCTAAACTTGATGGCGATGATTTAGGGCATCTGGTGGAAGAAATTTCTAAGCAGCAAAGCACTGAAAAGGTGACTTTGGTGCTGTTAAAAGCATTCAGTTTTAAAAGGGAAACAGCATAGAAGTCTGACAAATTTGCAGCCTGACAATGCAATAGGAAAAAAAAGCCAATTTTCTGAGGAGTAATTCAAGCCGTCTGCAGAAATCTGCGGAGCCGAATGTTAATCACCAAGACAATGGGGAAAATGTCTCCGGAGCCGAATGTTAATCACCAAGACAATGGGGAAAATGTCTCCAGGGCATGTCAGAGACCTTTGCGGCAGCCTCTCCCATCACAGGACTGAGGCATAGGAGGAAAAAATGGTTTCATAAGCTGGGCTAAGGGCCCCCCCACCCATGCTGTGTGTAGCCTAGGGACTTGGTGCCCTACCTCCCAGCCACTCCAGCTATGACTAAAAGGGGCCAGGGTACAGGTCGGGTTGTGGTTTCAGAAGGTGCAAGCTCCAAGCCTTGGCAGCTGCTTCCACGTGGTGTTGAGCCTGTGAGTGCACAGAAGTCAAGAACTGAGGTTTGGGAACCTCTGCCTAAATTTCAGAGGATGTATAGAAACGCCTGGATGTCCAGGCAGGGGCAGGGCCCTCATGGAGAACTTCTGCTAAGGCAGTGCAGAAGGGAAATGTGGGGTTGAAGCCCCCCAACAAAGTCCCCACTG
This sequence comes from Gorilla gorilla gorilla, assembly GCF_029281585.2. Classification (NCBI taxonomy): domain Eukaryota; kingdom Metazoa; phylum Chordata; class Mammalia; order Primates; family Hominidae; genus Gorilla; species Gorilla gorilla. Next base: position 51,513,906 of record NC_073230.2, read on the forward strand.
GGACACTGTCTAGTGGAGCTGTGAGAAGAGGGCCACTGTCCTCCAGACCCTAGAATGGTAAATCCACTGACAGCTTGCACCATGAGTCTGGAAAAGCCACAGACACTCAACATCAGTTCATGAAAGCAGCCAGAAGGGAGGCTGTACCTGGCAAAGCCACAGAAGCAGAGCTGCCCAAGACCATGGGAACCCACCTCTTGCATCAGAGTGACCTGGATGTGAGACATGGAGTCAAAGGAGATCATTTTGGAGCTTGGATTTGACCGCCCTGCTGGATTTTGGACTTGCATAGGGCCTTTGGCCCCTTTGTTTTGGCCAATTTCTCCCATTTGGAATGGGTGCATTTACCCAATGCCTGCATCCTCATTGTATCCAGGAACTAACTAACTTGCTTTTGATTTTACAGACTCATAGGCTGAAGGGACTTGCCTTGTCTAGATGTGACTTTGAACTGTGGACTTTTGAGTTAATGCTGAAATGAGTTAAGACTTTGAGGGACTGTTGGGAAGGCATGATTGGTTTTGAAATGTGAGGACATGAGATTTGGGAGGGGCCAGGGGCAGAATGACATGGGTTTGGTTGTGTCCCCACCCAAATCTCAACTTGAATTGTAGCTCCCATGATTCCCAGGTATTGTGGTAGGGACCCGCTGGGAGATAACTGAATCATGGGGGCAGTTTCCCCCACACTATTCTTTTGGTAGTGAATAAGTCTCATGAGATCTGATTGTTTCATAAGGAGTTTCCCTTTTAGCTCGGCTCTCTCATTCTCTCGTCTGCCACCATGTAAGACATGCCTTTCACCTTCTGCCATGATTGTGAGGTCTCTCCAGCCACAGGAAAAGTTTGAGTCCATTAAACCTCTTTTTCTTTATAAATTACTCACTCTTGGTTATGTCTTTCATGTCAGCAGCATGAAAACAGACTAATATAGTATGCATGTATTTTGATAAATTTTAACTTTTTATAAGATTTGTGTACATGATAGTAAATAATAAACTAGTATCTGCATATATTTAATGCATTCATGATATACCTATCTTGTTTTCAATATTTCTAGGTTATACAGCTCACCTGCAAGTTTTTTCAAATTGTTGTAAATCTGTAAAAAAATTTCCAATATATTTATTGAAAAAATCTGCGTAAGTAAACTATTGTGGTTCAAACCTGTGTTGTTCAAGGGTCAACTGTATTCCAAAAATGCAATATTAGATTAATAGTAAGCATAAAAATACAATCACATGAATGGCCCCAGTAAGAAAATCAATATAATCAATGCAAGTGAAAAGAAAAAGTTATGCAGAGAAGGCAAATTCATTAAAAAAAGAGAGACAGAAAAGAAATAAGCATTGGATAAAATTCAATATTCTTTCTTGATAAGAATTCTTGTGAGTTAAGCACTAGAGACTGCCTCTTATAAGTGTTATGTATTTCTAAAGAAATGGATCACAAGTGGGAGTCATTTTACAATTTTTTTTTTTTTTTTTTTGAGATGGAGTCTCTGTTGCCCCAGCTGGAGTTCAGTGCTGTGATCTTGGCTCACTGCAACCTCTGCCTCCCGGGTTCAAGCAATTCTCTCGCCTCAGCCTCCCAACTAGCTGGGACTACAGGTGCACACCACCACACCCGGCTAATTTTTGTACTTTTAAGTAGAGGTGGGGTTTCACCATATTGGCCAGGCTGGTCTTGAACTCCTGACTTTGTGATCCGCCTGCCTGGGCCTCCCAAAGTGCTGGGATTACAGTCGTGAGCCACTGTGCCTGGCCTTAAATTGTTTTTAATTAAAAAAAAATTTTTTTTAAAGAGGGGGCCATGGGCAGACACATTCAGACTCCCAGCCACAGGCATCCAAGGGCCAAGAGCTGCACATAGCTCCCTTGGAGAGCATGTTCCTTTTATTACTATTTTTTGAGAGTCATTTTTATACAGGAGCCACACTAAACTTATCTGTATTTTTAAAAAATATACATGCCACTAAAGCAAGTGCAACTCATTTTTAAGGAATGCAAATTAGAGAGAACACGCTAGTGAGAGATAGAAGGAAGCTCAGAACTCTTTTCTGGGCTTTAGTACTCCTTTCTGCAGTGGCCAATGAATTAACAGACAACTTTTGCTCATATTTTTGGGCTTATTTAGAGCCTATTTACCCAGAGATTCCAAAAACAGTGATTAATAATAATAGCATAACACACAAATTACCAGCAGTGAAGGGAGACAGATGCTGTTCAAAGAAACTCCATTTTCTCTTGGCTACGATAAAATTATGAATCATGTAGGGTAAGCTGCATTGTGAGTCATAATTAAGTTAATAACCAACTACAGCCTGCTCACTACTGTTAACTCCTTTTCGTGAAAGATAAAAGTGTATTTGAAAAGTACAAAATCTTAAGTTGAAGTTATACAAAACATAATGTGAAGTTACAAACTAGGGGGAAAAAAAAAGACTTGACAATTCCCTGAAAATCATAAAACATCTTGTAGCACTTATATTTTTCTTCCTAAGAGTACTGAAAAATCTAAATTTAAGATTTGATCATATTTATTTTTTATTTTTGAGACAGAGTCTCTCTCACTTGCCCAGGCTGAGGGGTAGTGGTGCAATGCAATCTCAGCTCACTGCAGCCTTGACCTCCTGGGGTCAAGCAATCCTCCTGCCTCAGCCCATTTCATCCCCACCACAGCAGAACCACCATACCTGACTAATTTTTTCGCTGTGTTTTTTTCTAGAGGGGTTCTGCCATTTTGCCCCAGGCTGGTCTGGAACTCCTGGGCTCAAGTGATCTGCCTGCCTCGGCCTCCCAAAGCGCAGGAATTACAGGTATGAGCCATCACACCCGGTCCATATCTTAAAATTTTAAATAATAGTAATTTATGAAGTCATAGACTTAAAAGTTTCAGTTCATATCAGACAACTGATTACACCAAAAACATACGCATCTGTATGCAGTCTGCTTGAGGCAGGCTCGGTCGTGCACGCCTGTAGTTCCAGCTACTCAGGAGGCTAGGGTGGGAGGATTGCTTGATCCCAGGATTTTGAGGCCAGCCTGGGCAACATGGTAAGACTCCATCTCTAAAAAAAATTAAAATAAAAAAACTAAAAATAGCCTAGAGGGAAGATTCGCTTACAGGTGTTTTTAACCAGGAGTATGATTCAGAATCAGGTTTTTAAAAAATGCATTTACTCTGGAACCATCCATGAAGATCCTAATTCACTGGTCAAGGATGCAGACAGTGTGTGTGTATATATATATTTTGTAAAAAACTGCCTAGGTAACTGTAGTTCATATCTCTGGTTAAAAATCATCACTGTGTATATTTATAAAGTGAAACCATATAAAACTGCAAACATTATATATATATATATACATACAAAAACAGCAGTTTCCTATGGTTTATCTAATAGAAAGTGGCTAGGGGATAAAAATATCCAACAGACTGAACATACTACTTTGCACCAGTGCTCTTTACTAAGTTCTTTATACTAGTTGTTCAAAGTATTGATAACACTAGGCAAGAAATGGGCAAAAATATACCCAGACTTTGTATGGGGAGGTGAGAGGGTCGGAGAGGCGGCTGAAGGAGAAAAAGGAGCAAAGTCATGGATGCCACAGTGCAAACCACTGTTATGTCTGGGATGAAGACCACTGGGGTTAATGATGGAGTGAGATGGTAATAGAAGACACCAGAGAACATTAATTTAAGACAAGCCCTGCATTTAGCAACTGTCGTGTGCTCAAGAAAGGGACAACGCTCCTCAGTCATTTCCAACATGTCTTAACATCAAGAATGTGGACTAGAATGCATGTGCTATTAATACTCTTAACTCAAAGAAAGAGAAGTAGGAGGAAGAGTACCCTCTCTTTAAGGGACTTAGTGGGTACAGTCATGGCTCATCAGGAATGAACTAGTATCACACAGGCTGGGCATCAGGCCCATGCACAAGTAAACCTCCAGTCTTTTAAAACTATCATTAAAAGACAATCATATTTAAAATTGAAATACTAAACACATGCACCTACATTCAAACTAGTGGTTGGAAGCAGAATTGTAGCATTTCATTAACAATTTTTTTTTTCTTTTTTTGTGGAGACAGGCTCTTGCTGTGTTGCCCAGGCTGATCTTTAACTCCTGGGCTCAAGCAATCCTCCTGCCCCAGCCTTCCAAAGTGCTGGGATTACAGGTGTCAGCCACCATGTCTGGCTGCATTTCATTATCACTTAAGGCTTACAGGCCTCAATTAATATAGAGGACAGGTTAATGACCAAAAAGATAATGTTTAGAAGGTCCAGACCCCACAGAAAGTAGGGCTTTCCTGGGACCGTCTCCAATACAATATCCTTCAGTATACTAGTTTATTTCTTTCCATTTTACAATTTTTAACAAGTTGCTTTTATGTTTACCTAGAAGTTTCATTGAACAATTTTTAAAAGTAAACATAATGAAATTGAAGAATCACAGAAGGAAGCCTTAAAATAATCCAAACCCTTCATTTTTTATATGAGGAAATAAGGGTTCGATAAGAGTTACATCACTGGCATGAAGTTCCAGAGAGTTGTGGTGGAGTTAAAATGAACTGGGCTGGGCGTGGTGGCTCATACCTGTAATCCCAGCACCTTGGGAGGCCGAGGTGGGCAGATCACCTGAGGTCAGCAGTTCAAGACCAGCCTGGCCAACATGGTGAAACCCTGTCACTACAAAAATACAAAAATCACCTGAGCATGATGGCAGGTGCCTGTAATCCCAGCTACCTGGGAGACTGAACGGGAGAATCGCTTAAACCCGGGAGGTGCAGGTTGTAGTGAGCCGAGATCACACCACTGCACTCCAGCCTGGGTGACCGAGCAAGACTCTGTCTCAAAAACAAACAAACAAAAAAACACAAAAACAAACAAACAAACAAAACTGGAACAGAGCCAGGATGGTATGATCCAAGAGATTCTATATATCCATGCCAGGGTAGTCAGATGTGACATCACTGGAAACTCCCCAATGACTTTTGAAGTGAACAACCCTTACCCTCATCCCTTCACTTTATCCCAAAATCCAGGGTCCAGATCAAGAGATGGGCTGAGCATGTTTGTTTTACTTAGTAACTGGTACCCACTTCCACATTCACCAATCTGTCATGCTGGAGGACTGAGTTTAAATAAATGAGCCAGAGTTCAACTAACTTCCTTCAGGATTAGCCACAATATAACCTAACAGTTTCATGTTATGCCAGGTGTTCAAAAACACGGTCTTGTTGCACAGTAACAGGTGCTGTATGAAGACAAAGAAACTTGTTACTATAGACTCTTAACAACAAGGCATTCTGGTTGCCAGATAATTGGCTGCAGCTCATAAATTACCTTTTTTTCCTTTCCTGGGTTCTTGTTCCTATCAAAAATCAGTAGTAGCATCATAGAGTCATAACTAATCCCAAATTAGTGAGTCTTAACTCTAAAGGATTGAAAGAAAGACAAATAAAATGCTAATGCTCTTACATGCTATAGGATTTTAAATTGAGAAATAGCAAACATGAATAGATGGGACCTGTATTTGCTTAATTCCAGTAGACTAAATACTTTGGCCTAAATAGAGTTGTCAATCTCATAAACCCAAGAAATACTCAGAAACAAGAACATTCAAGTAACTCTGAATTTTGAATTGCTAGTTACAGTTCACTTGACAGGATGCAACTATAATGTACAAGGCTTGGGAATAAATTTAAGATATCAGAATAGGGGTTTTGACTCTGCCACTACAAAAAACTATATACTCACTAAAACACCAAAGGGACTGATGCAAATCCCCTTAGATAAATACTGCCTGCTTTTTTATGTAAGTTCAGCTGATCACAATAAAAAGTGAAATTAGTTTAACTCAGCTTACTTAAAATTCTTCAGAGACTCCACATTGCTCATAGGTGAAAATCTAAATTCCTTAATTCTGCCCCTGCGCATTTCTTTTTTTACTCCTCTCCCCTTAATCTTTATATGCCTTGATCCTGATGTATTCTGTAATTTCTATTAATAATATAATTGTGGAAAATTTGGGGAAGTTTGGGTTAAATTATAATAAGCAAAGTGAAACAATGATACCAAGTAAGGTTAACAGACTCTGTAGGGACTGGCATGACATAACTCAAAGAAACAGAAGATATACTTGAAGTGACTTTACAACAATCAATTATTTTCCAAATGCTATATTCAGATCTACATACCTTTTTAAGAAGAACAATAAACTGGAGTTACAGTATGAAAAAAAAATTAAGAAATGGGAAAAGAAAAACCTTGGTTATCAAAAGCTTATCTAGCCACTATGTTATTCTATATAAATTTTAGAATTATATTTGGAGCAGCTTTATTGAGGTACAACATACGACAAACTGCACATATTTAAGCCTGTTCAACTGTAATCCCTCCCTTTCCTTTCCCTCCATCTCCCCTCCATACACTGATCTGCTTTCTGTAAATATAGATTAGTTAGTACTTTCTTCAGTTTCACATAAAAGGAATTACACAATATGTACTCTTTTATCTGGCTTCTTTCAGTAAGCATAATTTTGACATTTATCCCTGTTGCTTGTATCTATAGCTCATTTCCTTTTATTGCTGAGTAGTATTCCATGGTATGGATATCTTACAATTTGTTTATTCATTCACCTGTTGATGGACACTTGAGTGGTTTGTAGTTTTCAGCATCTGCTGACAAAGGTGCAAAAGGCAATTCAGTAAAGAAAGAATCACTTTTTTAACAATGATGCTAGAACAATTAGATGCAAAAATACAATTGCAAAAAAGAATTTAGAGGTTGGGCGTGGTGGCTCATGATTATAATCCCAGCATTTTGGGAGGCCAAAGAAGGAGGATTGCTTGAGCTCAGGAGTTCACGACCAGCCTGGGCAACATAGTGAGATACAGTCTCTACAAAAAGTAAATTAGCTGGGTACAGTGTGGCACACGCCTATAGCCCCAGCTGCTTGGGAGGTTGAGGTGGGAGAACTGCTTGAGCCTGGGAAAGCGAGGCTGCAGTGAGCCATGATCACACCACTGCACTCCAGCCTTGGTGACAGAGCAAGATCCTCCCTCAAACAAACAAACAAACAAACAAACAAAAATTTAGATTCACATATAAACCATATACAAAAAAATTAACTCAAAATGGATTGTTTCTAAATGTAAAACCTAAAGCCACAAAAGTTCTAGAAGAAAGCATAGAGTTAGGCATGTGACCTTGGGTTAGGCATTCGATGATTTCCTAGATACAACGTCAAATGCAAAATCTATCAAATTGATAAGTTGGACTGCATCAAAATAAAAAACTTCCAGTCTTTGAAGGTTAAGAAAATGAAAGGATAAGTCACAGACTGGGAGATAATTTTTACAATTTAAAACTAAAATTACTGAGGAGAAGACAAAAAGAGGCAGATTTGGCTCACTAGCAAGATCTTTCCAATTACTTATTACTGTAAAAATCGGAATAAACTGTCTGTAAGCCCCATCAAAGAATTCAAACAGATAAAGAAAGAGGATTGGAGACTGAGCTGATTAAATTCAAATACCTTCTTATTCTATAAATACATATTTTAGCCATTTCTAAGACGACCAATTTAATGCATATTTGATAACATATTATTCAATGGTGAAAGAAGCAATTATGTTCTTGATTCATACAATTCAATAAAAATGTTTTCAATTAAAACATTTTTACTGATAGGGTGATGTGACTGTGTACATAAAGGTAAAGAAAGTTGTTCAAATAGAACCCCCTGTGAAGTGTCCTCTGCCTTCCAATTGCTCTCCAGCCTTCAATGGGCTTGTTTCATTGTTCCCCAGTATTCTGGATATAACTTCTATCAGTGCTACTCATTAAATTAATTATTGGGAGCTGAGAGCTGTCTTTCTCAGTTCTGTAATCTCAGCATCTAGCACAGTATATGAAAATAACTAGTACATATTCAGATGGAAAAAAACCCTAAACTCTAGAAAATGATTTTGTAGAACAGTTCATCAGTATTGGCAAAATTCTGAGACATCCACCCAGGAGGAATAGGAACTCTGCTTAACGCTGTTTTATCACCTGGAAGTACAATGTACTACAAACAAATTAAATGCTGGTCTCAGAAGCTATAAGCTACTACAAGACTAATGTTCAAAAAGGTCCTAAAAAATAAAATGGAATTGTGAGGGAGAATTCTGCTGAGCTGAGGTGACACTTCATATAATTATTCTAAATAAATAAATTCTAAATAAATTATTCTAAATAAATTATTACAACTAGGTAGGAGGATTATAGGAGCTCAGGAGTTTGAGACCAGCCTGGGCAACATAGCAAGATCTCATCTCTACTAAAAATGTTTTAAAAATTGGCCAGGCATGGTGGCACACATCTGTGGTCTCAGTTCTCAGAAGGCTGAGGTAGGAGAATGGCTTAAGCCAGGTAGTCAAAGCTGCAGTGAGCCATGATTGTGCCACTGCACTTCAGCCTGGGTGACAGAGCAAGACCCTATCTCAAAAAACAATAATAATAGGCCGGGCGTGGTGGCTCACGCCTGTAATCTCAGCACTTTGGGAGGCTGACGCAGGCAGATGATAAGGTCAGGAGTTTGAGACCAGCCTGACCAACATGGTGAAACCCCGTCTCTACTAAAAATACAAAAATTAGCCAGGCATGGTGGCGCATGCCTGTAATCCCAGCTACTCAGGAGGCTGAGGCAGGAGAATCGCTTTAACCTGGGAGGTGGAGGTTGCAGTGAGCCAAGATCGCACCACTGCACTCCAGCCTGGGCAACAGACCATCTCAAATAATAATAATAATAATAAAATTAATTAATTCAACTACATCAAGATTTGACTACAAAGAAATTCAAATCCTCTGATAGGCATTTACTAAAATCACTCTAGAAAGTAGCAAACCTCTGTAAAACTTTTCTTGCTTCTTACCTTATACAGGTATTATGAAGTTTAGGAGTCTGAGGAATATTAGAATTGCTTTATTCTTATATCCACTCCAACAGGTTTATGTTACTCCTATGATTACAGCAACTGAACAATTTTTGCAAATTAACTGAGGATTTGAATATCCTAGTCATCCTTGAGAACCCAATAAAACCAATGGACCTTCATCCTAGAAGCCCTACTATGGTCCTGTTTAAAAACTAATGCAAATATCATACCTACAATTATTACTTTTGGTGAATTTGTATGTGAATTATTAGTAAGAATTGATATGGGGTGGGGAATGGCTATTACAGTTTGAATGTTTGTCCCAACTCATGTTGAAATGTAACTGCCATTGCCACAGTATTAAGATGTGGGACCTTGAAGAAGTGAGTAAACCATAAGAGGCCACCCTCATGGGTGGGACTGGTGCCCTTATAAAAGGACAGGTTCATCACTTTTCACCTTGCCCTTTCACCCTCTCTTGCTCTGCTGCCATAGGAGGACACCACATTCCTCCTCCCTAGAGGATGCAGCAATAAGGGACCATCTTGGAACCAGAGACTGAATCTGCTGATACTTTGATCTTAAACCTCCCAGCCTCCAGAATATGAAAAGGAAATTTCTATTCTTTACTAATTACCCAGTCTGTGGTACTTTGCTCTAGCAGCAGGAAATGGACTGAGACAATGGCTATCAGTGTCATGATTATCCACAGAAAATTAGTGATAAGAATATTTATTGTAACATTATTCATCATAGTAAAAAATTATGGATAGCCATGAACCATAAAACAGTCATTTAAAAATGACACTGAGTACTGAATAACACTGAAAAACGTTCAGAAAATAAAAGCTGCTTACAAACAGTATTTATATATTAACTTTATTTTGAACAGATATGTATTACTACAAACATGAAAAAATTAGATAGCAAAATTAAAGTTCACTAAGAGTAATCTGAACAAGGGAATATGAAAAATGTTTAACTTCCAGGGCTTTCTGCCTAACTGTATTCCAGTTTTCTACCACAAATGTTACTTTCGTAATCAGGAAAAAAAAAAAAAGCTTAGTGAAAAAGGAAAAATATTTAAAATATTTGTGGTTAGGCTCCAATATAATCAAACTGTCACAAATAGCTGCTTCAGCAATTGTAGAAACACCGGTCACATGACACGGAGTTTTGCAGACACTCAAGTGGATCAGTGTGGTGAGGAGCCTCCAAGATGGCTTCCAACAATCCCCACACATCCTAGTATTCACGCCCTTATGTAGGCTTCTATGTTGTACCAGGGTCGGTCTGTGTGACAAATATACAGATGTTCCTTAACATACAATAGAGTTACATCCCAACAAAACCACTGTTAGGTTGAAAACATCATAAGTCGAAAATGCATTTAATACACCTAGCCTACCCTGAACATGCTCAGAAGACTTATATTAGCTTACAGTTGGGCAAAATCAACTAACACAAAGCCTATTTTATAATAAAGTGTTTGTTGACTATCTCATACAATTTATTGAATACTGGGTTGAAAGTGAAAAACATAATGATGGTACACCATTGTAAAGCTGAAAAATCCTAAGTCGGGGACTGTCTACGATACAGAAGTAAAGGCATGTCACTTCCAAAGATTAGGATATAAAAGGCTGAGGCTTCTGTCCTGGGCACTCTGTCTCATTACTTTCTACAGGGGAAGCCACATTATGACTAGTCCAAAGGAGAGGCTGATGTGGCAAGGAACTGAAGCCTCCTGCCAATAGCCATGAATAAGATACGAAGCCGACTCTCTAGACCCAGCCAAGTCTCAGAAGTCTGCAGCCCTGGCTGACACTTTGATTGCAGCCTCACGGGAGATTCTAAGTCAGAACCATCCAGCTAAGCCGCTTTCACACTGCTGACCCACAGGAACTGTGGTAATAAATGTTTGTTGTTTTAAGCAGCTAAGATATTGGTAATTTATAACACAGCCCCAATAGATAACTATATAGTTAGCTTACAGTTTGAGACTAGGGCCCCTTCCAAGAACCCGCCTTAGGAAAAAGCACCGAGACTGCAAGTCTAAATTCAAAGTTCTGATTTTCTATGTGGTTTGACCAAAACCAGAAAAGGGGTCTTACTACCTTCTTCAAAATGTTCAATTCCCTAGATTTGATACCTATTTCTTCCCCTCTCCCACTCATATTTCATCCTATCTTTTCTTCAGTTACTGTAAATCTAAGGGTTGGCAAACTCTTTCTAGTAAAAATTTTAGGCTTCTCTGTAGCACTACTCAACTCTGCTGCCATAGTTTGAAAGCAGTCACAGACAATACCTAAATAAATGCACAAGGTTATGTTCCAACAAAACTTTATTTTAAAAACAGGCAGCAGGCTGAATTTGGCTCCAGAGCTGGGGTTTGCCAACCCCTGCTATAAATGAAACTGATCAAGATCCCAGTAAGCCCGATGCTTCCACTCATGCCGATCTCATTCCCTCTAGCCAACTCAACAGAGACTGCTACAGAAATTCTCCCCCTTTCATCCATGAATTTGTTCCTCTCTACTGGATTCAAATGTATTTTTTTCTATCTTAAAAATAAAACAAAAACTCTCAACCCTACTTCATTTCTCAAACTCACTGTCTCCAATTCTGTTCCTTTTATTCTCTCCCAAGCCTACTCATATAAAGCTTTTGTTAAGGTCACCTCCACACTGCTAAATCCAACAGTCAATTTTCAATCTTCGTTATACCTCACTTATCAGTAGCAGCTGACCCAGATCATCACTCCCTCTTTCTTAAAACATTTTCTTTATTTGGTTTCCAGGATACCACAATCACCTGGTTTTCCAAAGTCATTATGGCTTCTCTTTTTCCATCCATCTCTTTTTGGACCTCTTTTTTCTATCTACATTCATTCCTTTCATGAGTTCACTTAGGCTGTTTGAGTTGCTGTAACAAAACATGTAAGCCTGGGTAATTTATAAAGAACAGAAATTTATTTCTCATAGTTCTGTGGCCTAGAAGTCCAAATTGAAGCAGGTTCGGTGTCTGGTGAGGACCATCATCTGCTCCAAGATGGCACCCTGTTGCTGCATCCTCCAGCGGGGACGAATGCTGTGTCCTCACTAGGAAAAGGAGCAGAAGAGCAAAAAAGGGCCTAGCTAGTTCCTTTAGCCTTTTTATAAAGTTGCTGATCTCATTCATGAGGACTCTGCCCTCGTGAACTAATCACCTCCTATTGGCACCATCTCTTAATATTGTTGAATTAAGGATTAAGTTTCAACATGAATTTTGGAGGCAACACAAACATTCAAACCATAATACTCAGTATAGCATCTATATGGGGATGACATCCAAATTTATATCTCTGGATTTCATCTCTCCCCTGAACATCAGATTCACATGTAACTGCCTACTTAACACATAAAACTAGTTGTCTAATAGGCAACTTAACTGTCCAAATTTCAAATTGTCCAAAACCCCATGCCTGGTTTAACCTACTCCAACCTGCTTCTCTCTTAGCTTTCCCTCTATCAGTAAATGGCAACCTCATTCTTTAGGTTGCTCACACTGAAACTCCTGGAGTCATTCTTTTATTTTTATTGAGACAGGGTCTCGCTCTGTCACACAGGCTGGAGTGCAATGGCATGATCACAGCTCAGTACAGCCTTGATCTCCTGGGCTCTCCCACCTCAAGCCTCCTGAGTAGCTGGGATTACAGGCGCACGCCACCATGCCCAGCTAATTTTTGTATTTTTTGTAGATACTGGATTTTGACTTATTGCCTCTACTGTCTCAAACTCTTGGGCTCAAGTGATCCGCTTGCCTCGACCTCCCAAAGTGCTGGGATTACAGGGGTGAGCCATTGCACCTGGCCCCTTGGAGTCATTCTTAACTCTTTTTCTTTCACAGCCCACATCTGAGTTGCTGGCAAATCTGTCACCTCTACTCTCAAAATACAGCCATTCCTAAGACTTCTCATATCACTGGGAATAAAAGCCTTATGAGGTCTAAGAGATCCTAAATTACTCTGCCATTCCTTCTACTGGAAGATTAGCACATGGCTCACTCCCTCACATCCTTTAGGATTCCTCTCTGCAGAACATAAGATCCATGAGGGCAGAATTTTGCCCATTGTATTTACTGTTGTAGCTCCACTACCTTAGACAGTGCCTGACACATGAGGCCCTTAATATCTGCTGGACGAAGGAGTTAACTGTGAAAAGGGACAAAAAAAAAAAAAAGCTATTAAGTTGATAGAAAACTTACTGGCAAAACAAACTGTATATATTAACTCCTTTTTCATTTTCACACTGTTTTTAAACATAAAGCTCTGGATTACACATGATAGCAGAAAGAAGACTAGAGTATGAGTCAATGGGCCTAGGTTCTACCACCTAATAGCCTCTAAAGATTTCGGTTTTCTGCCACTACAAACCTCTGAAGACCATGGTTTTCAGATATGTAAAATGAGAGGACTGAACCCAGGCCACTGGGCCCCTGTAAAACCTACAAAATTCCAAAATTTTGTATATGACTTTAGAAGCTTACATGATGACAGCCTCTATAAAGGTGTGTTAATAGGGAAGTATAAATCTGACTTCCTGAGAAAAATGTTATACCATATAGAAGTGGCATACCAGCTGATGCAGTTGTTGAAACAAAATGAAACAGACACTTACTTAAGGGCTTAAAATAGATCTAAGACTTTATGATAGATACTTGAAAAGTTATCTCTGTTTTCAATAATAACACTGAAAAGCAGGAAGAAATTTTCATTCTTTCTTTAAACAACAAAAATTTATTTCTTACAGTTCTGGAGTCTGGGAAGTCCAAGATCAAGGTGCCAGCAGATTCGGTGTCTGGTGAGGACCCATTTCCTCCTAGATGGCTGTGTTCTCACTGTAACCTCACATGGTGGAAGGAGCAAGGGATCTCTTTGGGGTCTTTTTCAATAAGGACACCAATTCCATTCATGAGGTCTCTTCCCTCATGACCTAATTACCTCCTAAAGGCCCCAACTCCTAATACCATCACCTTGCAGTCTAGGATTTCAACATACGAATTTGGGGGGAACATAAACATTCAGTCCAGTGCAAACATGTCCGGGATCACACAACAATAAGCTGGAATTCAAATGCAGGACTATGAAACTCCAGACCTACATTGTTTCAAATGTTTCCAACAATACCTCAAGTTTTAGTTACAGGATACACAATACACCTAGGATAGACACAGAACCTTTTGATCAGAAACAATCACAGAGTAAGCCTCATGAGCGGAGAAGCTATGTGGATTTCCACTAGAAACAATCTGCAGCCAGGCGTGGTGGCTCACGCCTGTAATCCTAGCACTTTGGGAGATCAAGGGGTGTATACCACTTGAGCGCAGGAGTTCGAGACCAGCCTGGGCAACATGGCAAAACTCTGTGTCTACAAAAAATACAAAAATCAGCTGGGCATGCTGGCACATGCCTGTAGTCCTAGCTACTTGGGAGGCTGAGGTCGGAGGACTGCTCAAGCCCGGGAGGTCGAGGCTGCAAAGAGCCATGACTGTGCCACTGCACTCCAGCCTGGGTGACACAGTGAGACCCTGTCCCCAAAATAAATAAATAAGAATCTGTTCATAAGCTAACAGGAATACTCAGTTATACTGATCTCACTAAACAATGGTTTAGTGCCAACACAACATTTATATACTATTAAAAATAAAATTTTACATTTTATAATAGCTTATCCAACCTCTCGTTATTTTCTTACTTTTTCTAACTTATTATTTTATGGTTTATAACGGAAACCATATAACTGAACAGCAGTACATGGGTAAGGCTGAAAAGTAAATATATACATGGGAGGCTCTAGAGTTCTGTACTGAGAGCATGCAGGACCAAAAAAACATTACTCCTCTGTAACAGAGGTACTCAAAGTGAAGTAGTTAATGACTAGAACAGAATAAATTTGAGAGTACACACTTAGAAACTTTTATAGAGAAACTAGAGCAATTTTATGTCTATTCAATGTTCAATCTTTTTTTAAGACAGGGTCTTGCTCTGTTACTCAGGCTGGAGTGCACAGCAAGAACATGGCTCACTAGAGCCTTGACCTCTGGGCTCAAGTGAAGTGATCCTCCTGCCTCAGCCTCCTGAGTAGCTGGGACCACAGATGTGTGCTGCCACATCTGGCTCATTTAAAAAAATTTTTTGTATAAATGGGGGTCTCACTGTGTTGCCCCGACTGATCTCAAGCAATCCTCCCACCTTAGCCTCCCAAAGTGCTAAGATTACAGGTGTGAGCCACTGTGCCCAGTCTGTTCAATCTAATTTAAAAGTGGGCTTGTTTTTATTTTTTATTTTTGGCGGGAGGGTTGTAGGGACAGGGTCTTGCTCTGTCATCCAGACTGGAGTGCAGTGGCATGATCATGGCTCATTGCGGCCTTGACCTCCCAGGCTCAAGTGATCCTCCCACCTCAGCCTCCCAAGTAGTTAGGACTATATGCATGAGCCAGCATAGTTTTATCTTTCAAACATTTCATTCTTCTAGTAATTCATTGTGGTTGTATTTTCCAAAGGTATCAGTTGGCCACTTATTAAAAATTTTTAAAATAGCCTTTCACCAGAGATAACTTTGAGAGCTCTGAAGTTGAGAATGGTCCAAGTCTGTCTAAAGGCAAATCTTATAATGCTTCTTAAATTGTTTTGATGACTCCCCACTGACCTGAAATAAGGTGTTTATGATCTGCCTACAACCTCCTGACACCTCTAATCAGCCTCTTTTCCCTCCCCTCTTCACCCCTTAGGAATATACTCTTGCTCTAAATTCATGGCATGAATTTTATTTCCCAGTTTTGAACATTCAGTGTCAAACTCAACCTGATGCATCTCCGTTATCAAATTCCTATTCGTCCTCCTGTGGTCACTTATGGAAAGCTTTCCTTGTTCCTTAAGCCTAGATTAAGTGCCAGTGCCTATTATTTGCCTAGTACAGTGCCTGGCACATAGTAGGTGTTTATTCATTCAAGAAACATTTTATTAAACAAGATTTGTGCTCATGTCACTATACCACACTGTCTCCCCTAAAAGGTTATATGCTTCCTTTACACTTTACTGACGATAAATGGACTTTTATCAGTTTCAAATATTAAAGGAAAAACAAACTATAATTTCTAAAGAAAAAACCCTCAATTACTATCATCACTCCCTCTCTCATTTCATTTATGAGGCCATAATTGACAATGTATCCCAGTTTAAGAATTAAGAAAACACACATTAGTAACAACATTCATCTCAAAATATTTTCATATTACTGCCTTAAAAACGAAACGTTCTTTCTGAACCCTTCTGCCCCCACCTCCCACACTGTCACACAGGATTTACAAAATAGGTTTATTGACTAATATAACAAAAATAGCTACAAAACCCTGCTGTTGTTTACCCTTGTCCCAAGAATTTTAATGTAAGTGGTGATAATACTTTATACTGACATTAAATTGGAAAAAAAATGAGTACTCAGTTCTGAACCTGGATGATGTTACAATTATAGTCTCAATATTTTAAGCCAAAGGACACTTCACACTTTTAACGTCTAGGAAAGTCATCAAAAAGTCTGATTGCATCAAACCGGCTTAATCCATCACTGTAAAGAAAGAGGAAAAAGTAATTTATAAGCAGAACTTGGGTTTCCTACAAATTTGCACAAATCTGTCACGTGATTAAATGTATTGTATACTGCACAACAAAACTTTTTTAAATGAAGTACCTAAAATTTCACTAAAGGCATAGAAAAGTTTACTACTTTTTAGTCTCAATGGTAGTGATCCTCTGACAAACATTACTTCTGGGTTTTAAACAATCAAGAAATAGCAGCATAAATATTCTGGACTATATATTTACCTAATCTTTTTTGGTTGAAGAACAAATTGTCAATATTTGCATCAAAGATTTAAAGATTAATGAAATTAGATAGTTTAAATCCACTAAGAATAAAGGGCAGTACTCTGTTTATGGCAAAATAGTAACCAAATGAACAGCTGGGGTTGAAGGAAAAAGAGATGAAGGATGAAACAAAGTATTTCAGTAGTAATGCAATCTTATTCTTTTATTTCCAAGTCTCTACAAGAAAGCAACTATTATCTAGATAATTTTAAAAGTATTCACATACATATTTATATGAAAAATTAAACTATGTTTCACTCAGGCTAATAATAACAGCATTCTCTAAATACTTAACAACTGATAGCAGGGAAAGTGGACCAGGATGTGCTAAGACACAAAGGGAAGTCAAGCTGGGATAAACCTCAACACAGTCAAGATGGGAAAACCTTGATGATTCAACCAAGGTTGCAAGAAATGATACATTCTAACTGTATGAATTAGCTCCCAAAATAAGCACCAATGGGTGAATACCTACTGAGTATCTTATTACACTTAACTCTTAACACATACAAATTAAAAAAAAAAAACATAGGAATTTCCCAGCAAGACCATAATCAATAAGAAACAATCAATTTAGCCACCAGAAGTAGTACTCAGGTAGAATAGTATTTTGATTTCTGAGTTACATTCAGTAAAGATTTTGAGTCCAGAATTTTGTCTCTCTCACAAATTCCTCAATTTAACTGAATAATTTTTTAAAAGATTTCTGAGGACCTGGAGTCATTATATGTTATTAACCTGCTCTCAGAGGCTATTATGAATTCAGGGCAGTATTCCTTGAATTCAATAGCCCTGTAATGTGGAACTCTGAATTCTTCTATCAGCACTGCATATTTCTTTTCTTTTCTTTCTCTCTTTCTCTCTTTATTTCTTTTGAGATGAAGTCTCAACTTTGTCACCCGGGCTGGAGTGCAGGTGGCGTGGATCTCGGCTCACTGCAACCTCTGCCTTCCAGGTTCAAGCCATTCTCCTGCCTCAGCCTCCTGAGATGGCTGGGATTACAGGCGTGTGCCACGACACCTGGCTAATTTTTGAATTTTTAGTAGAGACGGCGTTTTGATATGTAGGCCGGGCTGGTCTCGAACTCCTGACCTCAAGTGATCCACCTGCATCTGCCTCCCAAAGTGCTGGGATTACAGGCGTAAGCCACCACGCCTGGCTAATTTTTGTATTTTTAGTAGAGAGGGGATTTTGCCATGTCGGCCAGGCTAGTCTCGAACTCCTGACCTCAAGTGATCCCCCTGCCTCAGCCTCTCAGAGTGCTGGGATTATAGGTATGAGCCACTGCGCCTGGCCGTTTTTCTGCCTCTTTCTTCCCCTACATAGTTGTCCCCCGCTGATCACTACTGCCTATGTGCCTGCCTGCAGCAGCATCCTTTTACCCCTAAAAATTGTTTGGAAATAAACTATCAAGTTTACTACTAGGTATAAAGTAACAACAAGTAGGTTCTGGGTGATAACCTAATTATTCTCTTATGCATCAGATACATAATAGTCTTTAGTGCTAGGACTTTGGCATTTATATGGATGCTCAAAGGTGTTCTTTGTTTGTTTGAACTTTACTTCCTAATTCTTAATGGTATAGTCTTAAGTTTCCTTATCTTCTACCTCACAGGGTTTTACTGGATGATTAGATGTAAATAATGAATATAAAATTGCTTAGGTCAGGGCATGGGAACAGAAGGAAATCTACAGATTCCAGTAATTTCCTCCTGCCTTATGTGTTTCATACCTAAGCTGTAAAACCTGAGCTCCAAGTAAGGGAATGTTACAGTGTTATTTTCAGAAGTTTGCCATCAGGATGGTTAGAAACTAACTAAAGAAATGAATGATGTGTGGCCTGAACAGGCAGACTGCTTGGGAAACCAGTGGGAAAGTTTTACGACAGCCAGCTTCCATTATTTGATTAAAGGTATATGTAAAATGAATACTCTCAATTCTGTCAACAGATGCGCTATTTAACAAGTGCTCAAAAATACGTCTACTAAATGCTGCTCCTGATAGCAAACCAAGGAATAAAGAGAAGTCACAACAGTCTTCAGTTCAAAGAGGACATATTTTTAAATATAAACATCCAAAAATGAAGCAGATTTCCATAATATCACTACAGGGGTTTACGAATGGCTAATAGCTGGATAGTTTTGAGGGGATTTTTGTAAAGAGTGTGAAGGAAATCAGAATATATAACCCCAAAATATGCCTCTTTGATGTAAACACTACTTTTTAGATGAAGGCAACTGAGAGATAGCAAACCAAGGAAAATCTATCTCTACCCTCTCCCTTTTCTACCTAAAGGCAGGATATAGGATATAAATTCTGTTACTAGAGACAACTCTAGACTCATCAGCCCAGAGACAGCACCAGAGGAATCTGCAAACAAATCTTACTCCTTTACTTTCCCCCTATATCTTTACCTTTCCACCGTTTCCCACCCCTGGAAGCCTAAAACCCTTTCCTTTGTCCTGTCGTTTACCCACACATTTACTGTTCTTTGTTGAAGATGCTATATAAACCAGAGCTCTAAGCCACTGTGCTCTGAGTTCGTTTTCACTGAGGTTTCTCCCACATGTTGTATGCTGCACATGCTTGTTTTTCTATTGTTAAATTGCCTTTTGTTACAGCGGTTGTCCCAACTGAGGAACTAAGATGGGTAGAGGTGATCTTTAGTCTCTCTCTTGGGTAGAAAAATATACAAGATGACCCCTTAAGGGCTCTTCCAACTCTGACAGATAATATTTTATGCAGATAATCTCAAGCCAGAATTTTTCAATTCTGCAATTAATTTTCATATTAAAACAAATCCCAAAAAGTACTATATGGAAGAAATGTAAGTTCCACACAGTATCCAAAGATATCTGTTCAACTACATGAACAAATTCCAGTTATATCTATCTACTAAGGGTTTAGATAAGAAGCACTTCAAGTGATAAAAATGATTTCCTTTTTTGAGCAAGAAAATCATAAAAACTACATCAATAACACCATCACCATCACCATCCACATCATATACCCAACATCATGAAAATGAACTGGGAATTATCCTTACTTAAAAAAAATTATCCTTACTTAAAACAAAAATCACTTCAAATATGAATCATATAACATATGGACACTGACAGAGCTTGGGAATCCAAATATATGAACAGAGGGGAAGCAAACCAATAACAAAAAATTGATTTCAGTAATCTGTAGGAATATAGGAACTCCAAGATGGTCATAACCCCACTCAGAGAGCTAAAGAAAACTACATAAAAGAACGTCCATGAAAAATGGGGAGGTCAGCCACAATTATCAAGTTGTTATCATTGTTGATACAGGTCCCCTCCCTTCCTTGGGAGGTGGGAAGATGTATGTGGAATGTTTTAGCATAAACCAAGTATCATATATGTTTGTTTCAATATGAAAATGGTGCTATTAGTAAAGTCTGATTTAATGTTAAAATTAATCAGAAAATAAATGTGAGTTTTCAAAAATAGTCCAGGTATTAACCTTCTATTCATTACTTTTGGTTTAACCTCATAAAAATGGGCAAAAATGATATAACACCCACAAAGAAGTAGACATATGATTTGTCTGCCCAGCACCCCTCCAGCACCCCTTCCCCTCCTTACCCCATCACAACAGGACTAAATTAGGATGTGCTACTTCCCTCAAAAGTGAGGCATGAGACCCAAGCTGGCCAAAGCACTCCATTTCTTGGGCTCTTCTGATAGGGCTAGTGAGGAAGACTGTCTCTGCTAAGCTGGGAAGAACTGAATCTGGAGATAAAGGTGACTATATTCCTGACCACATGAAGAGAATCTGCCAGTAAAATGGAGAAGGAAGTAGAAGAAGAGAGGAAAAAAATGGCAAAATTCTGTTTTGCTGAACTGGATTTCTGGCTCTTACAACTGAAAGAGTCCTAATACCCACAGTATGACTATTTGCTTCACATGGTCCAAAGGGGAAGAGTTTCTCACGCTTAATTGTTGAATGAAGATGGAGGTGACTATTCTTTCTTTAATTGATTCTGCTTCAATACTATTAATAGATACATGGAAGAATTAAGACCAGAAGATTTAGCTTTTCTTCCAAGCCTCTAAGAAAGTCTCATGGGAAATTAGAAAACATCAAGAAAGGCTCATGGTCAACATCATTACAAAAAAACACAGCACTCTCTGAGAGAAAATATCTGCCATTCATATATATCTGATGTAAGATTTGTATCTGTAATAAACTCTTACAACTCAGTAACAAGAAAATAAATAACCCAATTTAAAAAGAAACAGGAAAAAGATTTGACTAAACATCTCACCAAAGAAGATATGTGAATGGCTAAGAAGCACATGAAAAGATGCTGAACACCATCAGTTATTAAGGAAATGCAAATGAAAACCACAGTAAGATACCATTTCACGCTGGGTACAGTGGCTCATGCCTGTAATCCCAGCACTTTGGGAGGCCAAGGCGGGTGGATCCCTTGAGCTCAGGAGTTTGAGACAAGCCTGGGCAACACGGCAAAATCCTGTTTCTACAAAAATTAGCCAGGAGTGATGCTATGCACCTGTAGTCCCAGCTGTTGGGGAGGCTGAGGTGGTAGGATTGCTTGACCTGTGAGGCTGAGCTGCAGTGTGCCAAGATCTCACCACTGCACTCCAGCCTGAACAACAGAGCAAGGCCCTGTCTCAAAACAAAACAAAACAAAACAAAACAAAAACCAGATACCATTTCATACACACTAGAATGGTTATAATACAGAAAAAACACTAACGTCAAAAAAGACTACAGCAGGTCCTCAAATAATGTTGTTTGGTTCATCATCATTCGGTTTTAATGAAATAAGGGGAAAAAAACCCATATTCCAAAGATGTGCGTAAGAGGTTCACAGGCATGTCTAAATTGTCCATGTCTGAGTGAGTGTGGGTGTGTGCATGAGGGCATCCTGCAACAGGACGGTGTCCTGTTCAAGGCTGGTTCCAGCCTGGTTCCCTGAGTTGCTGGAATAGGCTCTCACCATCCAAGAGCCTGAAAAAGCAGGTTGGAAAACGAATGGATGAATACAAATTATCAGAAAATAAAAATCTATAAAGTCTATGATCATAGGACAAATGCATGAAAACACAGGATATGATATAAAAGTGCTCAGAAAGCCTGCCATATTTGTTATTATTTCTCTCCCTCTATTTTTTAAAGGAACAGGGTCTCACTATGTTGCCATGGTTAAGAGTGCAATGGCTATGCAGTCTTAACCATAATGCACTACAGCCTCAAACTCTTGGGCTCAAGAGATCCTCCTATTTCAGCCTCTCGTGGAGCTGGGACTACGTGCGCACATCACCGCCATTT
Source organism: Gorilla gorilla gorilla (assembly GCF_029281585.2). Classification (NCBI taxonomy): domain Eukaryota; kingdom Metazoa; phylum Chordata; class Mammalia; order Primates; family Hominidae; genus Gorilla; species Gorilla gorilla. The sequence goes on from NC_073230.2 coordinate 51,536,063, forward strand.
CTTTTTTAACTGTGGTGGCAGAAAGTGCTCCTTACAATTTTCACTTTGTAAAGATTTCTTCTTTGATTTGACCAACCAGCAATGCAACTGCTGTCACTCACTGATTCACCAAAAATTGGGTAAGTAATAATCTTACTTGTTTGTATCAATCTTTCTGAAAGGTATGTAAAGCTCACAATTCTTTCAATGTTTAGAAGTGTTTTGGGTCTTGATTTAGAAGTTTGTGATGTTTTTGTGACCAGAAATATGCTGCAGAAACTTAACTCTTGTATCAATTAACCTATGGTAAAATTGTTTTTGTTATACACCATTTCACTTAAAGTCACATTTTCCAAGAACCTACCTATAACATTAAGTGAGGACTTACTGTGTAACAACTGTCCATAAACATGCAGAGAAAGAGAAGCCCTCAAACACTGCTGGTGAGGATGCAAAGTAATGTGCAGCCACTCTGGAAAACAGTGTGGCAATTTCTTAAGAGGTTAAACATAAATGTACCATACAACCCAATAATTACTCTCCCAAGTATATATACATGAGAAATGAAAACTATGTCCACACAAAGACTTGTACATGAATGTTCACAGCAGGATTATTCACAACAACCAGAAAGTGGAAAAACTCCAAATGTCCACCAACTGATAAACAGATAAACAAGATGGCCTGGGCACAGTGGCTCATGCCTATTATCCCAGCATTCTGGGAGGCCAAAGGGGAGGACTGCTTGAGCCCAGGAGTTTCAGACCATCCTGGACAACACGGGGAGAACCCTATATCTACAAAAAAATTTAAAAAATTAGCCAGGCCTGGTGGCATGTGCCTGTGGTCCCAGCTACTTGGGAGGCTGAGGTGGGAGGAATGCTTGAGCCCAGGAGGTCAAGACTGCAGGGAGACATGATGATAAACAAAATGTGGTATATCCATATCCATAGAATAGAATACTACTAAGCAACAAAAAAGAACCACTGACACATGCCTTAACATTAATGAACCAGAAAGACACTATGCTAAGTAAAAGAAGCCGGACACAAAAACCACATATTGTATGATTTCATTTCTAAGTACCATCCGGAAAGGACAAATCTATGAAGATCCCTATTATAACCTTAGAAAAATCACTGACTTGACACTAAATATTGTTCTAAATCTATGAACAAGTGGCACACTCCTGTAATCCCAGCTGCTCAGGAGGCTTAAGCAGCAGGATCACTTGAGGCCAGGAGTTAGAGGTTAGAGTGAGCTGTGATCACACCATTGCACTCCAGCCTAGGTGACAGAGCATTCAGCCTAAGTGACAGAATAAGACCCTGTCTTTTAAAATAAAATTTTAAAAAAAGACAGAGAGAGACATTAGGAGACAACTGGGAAACCTGAATCTGAGTTAGATATTAGAGGATGTTATGGAATTGTTACTAATTTTCTTAGGTGTTACAATAGTATTACAACAGTATTATGCAGAAGAATGCCTTTATTCTCAGAAAATGCAAGCTGAAGTACACAAAGGTGAAGTTTCTCCAACTTACTTTCAAATAGCTCAAAAATCAATCAATAAATAAAAGCATCTATACTCAGAAAAAGCAAATGTGGCCAAAATGATAATTGGTGATTGGTGAATATAGGTGTAGGGTATGTAGGCATTCAATCCACTATGTTACTCTTTTCTATAGGTTTGAAATGTTTCAAAACAAAAAGCTAGGAGGAAATAGCACTCTCATTTGAAACCTAACCAAATGTAAATGGAATCACCAATACAGTTATCTGTGCATTTAGAAAAAAGCACATAGCTGGTGTATAAATACTGTCATCTTTTTGGTCTACCTGTGTTAACATACTGAAACTAACAGAGGGAACAAATGGAAACTAAAAGTATAAAATAATTATTCAGAGACTGAACCACTTAAAGCTTTACAAAAAATGCTATTGTTAAGGAATACTTTTTGAAGTATTACTTAAGTCAAAGTAACATAATGAATTGGTGTTAAAATCTTTAAGTTACAGGTGTGTTCAAAAGAATTGTTGAATGAAGGTTAATAAATGTGGAAGAACAGCCGTCCTCTCTATATCTCTTGGCTGATAATAAAGATCAAACAAGGATAATGTATACAAAAGTGCAGCTTCCATTAAAAAAAATTAGTCACACTTTGTGCCTTCCTGTTAATAGGGACAGAAATATAGGATTAAACCTAGCATCATTTTGGGTTACTTTGGCTATAACTGGGACTCCTCAATTATGTAGTCAACGCTGCGCTAAAAATTCACTTAGACAATGTCAGTATTCACTATGAATAATTCCCCTTCATTACTCTTAAACATTCTATTTGCTATACCACAAATTTTAACAGTGTGCTTTTAATAATTTAATGTTTTTAATAGCTTGAAACTCATCTGATATGGTTTGACTCTGTGTCCCCACCAAAATCTCATGTCAATTTGTAATCCCCACATCAGGGGACGGACCTGGTAGGAGGTGACTGGATCATGGGGGTGGTTTCCCCCATGCTGTTCTAGTGATAGTGAGTTCTCATGAGATCTGATGGTTTAAAAGTGTAGCACTTCCTTGCCCCCGTGTCTCTCTCCTGCTCCACCATAATGAGAATGTGCTTGCTTCCCCTTTGCTTTCCGCCATGATTGTAAGTTTCCTGAGGGCTCCCAGTCACGATTCTTGTTAAGTTTGCAGAACTCTGAGTCAATTAAACCTCTTCTCTTCATAAATTACCCAGTCTCAGGTAGTTCTTTATAGCAGTGAGAGAACAAACTAGTATAACATCAAACACACAAATGTAAAACAGAAATTTTGTTGATGAATCAAAAAGAAAGTCCACCTGGAAGTTCAAACAAAAAGTCATGTTTATAGCTTTTACAACAAAGAAAGTGTTCTTGGGACTGGACCTCAAACTTAGAGATCTAAGAAGAAAAGGCATACACGATATGCTAAAATATAGATAACTTAATAAACATAGGTGAGCTCAAAGTATCCTAGCAGATGAAGGAAGACAGAAATTATATTCACTAGAATGGCTATAATAAAAAAGATAAGACAATAACAACTGTTAGTGAAGTTGCGGAAAAACTGGGAACTCTCATACGCTGCCAGTGGGGATGTAAAATGGTGCAGCTGCTTTAGAAAAGTTTGGCTGGTCTTCAAAATGTTAAACATGGGAGTTATTATATGACCCAGCACTTCCACTCCTAGGTATATACACCCAAGAGAAATGAAAACATACATCTATGCAAAAACACATACATCAATGTTCATGTCAACATTATTCAATATAAGCCCCAAAGTAGAAACACCCACATGTCCATCAACTGATGAATGGATAAATTATGGCATACCCACACAATGGAACATTATTCAGCCATAAAAACAAATGAAGTATTGCCGCATGCTACAACACGGATGATCTTGAAAACATTATGTTAGGTGAAAGTAGCCAGACACAAAAGACCACCTATTGTATGATTCCATTTGTGGAATCCAAAAATTATCTGGAATAGGCAAGTCTGTAGAGCAGGCTCCCCAACCCCTGGGCCACAAACTGGTACCAGTCTGTGGCCTGTTACGAACGGGGCCGCACAGCAGGAGGTGAGCAGAGGGTGAGCAAGCATTACTGCCTGAGCTCCACCTCCTGTCAGATCAGTGGTGGCATTAGATTCTCATAGGAGTACAAACCTTATTGTGAACTGTGCACCTGAGCAATCTAGTTTGTACGCTCCTTATGAGAATCTAACTAATGCCTGATGATCTGAAGTGGAACAGTTTCATCCCAACGCCATCCTCCTCCCCATCTCCCCTGGTCCGTGGAAAAACTGTCTTCCACAAAACCAGTCCCTGGTGCCAATAAGGTTGGGGACCACTGCTGTAGAGAGAGAAAATAGATTAGTAGTTGCCAGGGGCTGAGGGGCAGAAGAAATCAGGACTGATGACTAATGAGTATGGCTTTCTTTTTGAAAGTAATGAAAATGTTCTGGAATTAGATATTGGTGATAATTGCACAACTTTGACTATATTAAAAACCACTAAATTGTACTTTTTCTTTTTCAAGACAGGTCTGGCTCTGTTGCCCAGGCTGGAGTGTAGTGGCACGATCTCGGCTCACTGCAACCTCCACCTCCTGGGCTCAAGCGATCCTCCCACCTCAGCATCCCGAGTAGCTAGGACTACAGACAGGCACGCGCCACCATGCTCGGCTAATTTTTCTGTATCTTTTGTAGAGATGCTTGGCTAATTTTTTTCTATTTTTTGCAGAGATGGGGTTTTGCCATGTTGAACTCCTGGACTCAAGCAATCTGCCTGCCTTGGCTGCCCAAAGTGCTGGAATTACACGCGTGAGCCACCACACCTGGCAAAACTGTACATTTAAAAGGTCAAATTTTATGGTATGTGAATTATATCCCAATAAATCTGTTATTATAAAGAAGATTCGAGTCCTCACTACAGAAAAATAATAAGCAAAGGAAATAAAGACAATTCACAGGCTAAGAAATATAAATGACCAATGAATGTGCAAAAAAGACAAGCAGTTGTAACCAGATAAGTAGAAACTTTAACAAAACAAAGAAATGGATTTTATGAACTGGATCAAAACAAAACATAAAAATAAATAAGCATAGCAACAAATGGCAACAAATAGCAACAAAATGATCAAGTTTTATTTTATTCTTAGGGACTAAGAAAGCTACTGAAAATCACAAGCAGCAAATAAGAATGAAGTAGCAGGCACCGAGAATTGTCTTAGCTGTATTATGTAGACATAAGAAATAGGAAGACCTTGGAGATTAATAGGATAGTGGGAAGGTTACCAATTATTCAAACATTAAATGACTAGGGCTGGTGTCCCAGAAACCTAAGACTTCTGGGGATGGATTAAATATTTTAGGCAGAAAGATGATGGAAGACAGATTTCCCTCAGACTAAAAATGGTGGGGGCAGGCAGAGGAAATAAGACAACAACAAAAAAGAACAGAAAAGATTACCCTCCTGCTGAAGTGTGCCATCAGGGTAGCTGCATGTACCACAGGACAAGATCTGAGGATCTTCAAGGCAGGAAACCCCCAAGTCTGCCCCACCCAAGTCTGAATTTCATACCAGTGAGGCAGCAAGACCCAGAGAGAAAAAGGTGACATGGGTCACAGGAAAAGTGAAAACAGACAGCTGGAATGGACCAAGGAATGGACCAAGGTGAGTGAGGGCTCCTCAACCTAGGGACAAGAAGAGATCATTAAATACTCTACCTACCAGCACTCCTGGGACGGCAAAGATGGACAACAGGCCATGGACTGAGAGTTGTAAGGAGTTCTAGGAAGGAACTCATTAGTATATGGGGCAATAAATTAATAAATACCCTACCACCCAGCCCTCCTGGGAGAGGAAACAATAGAATGACAGAGAAAGGCAACAGGATGTGGTCTGAGAGTTCACACAGGGACCTGGTAATCTTGAAATTATAAGAATCTACAGAAAATATGCTACTTGAACTTTCTGGATAAATTAGATGGCAGTGAAATAAAAACACTCTCCAGAACTTGGGAGACCAAGCACTGGTGTGCAATGACCATCACTGCCATGTGGATGGAACATGTGCAGGATGCTGGGCCAACACCTGATTTCACACCAACAAATCATTCCTGCCAGATGAGTGGATTCGCATAAATAAAACCTGGAGAAAGAACTGCCTCAAAGCCAGATGTCCCAGGCCTTACACACTTGTCAAGAACCACCCACAGATATGTACTCTAGGATTACCCCCCAGTGGATAAACTCATCTAATTACAAACCTGCTGATAGGGTTTGGCTGTGTCCCCACCAAAATCTCATCTTGAATTATAATCGCCATAACCCCACTTGTTGAGGGAGGGACTAGGTGGGAGGTGACTGGATCATGGAAGCGGTTTCCTCCATGCTGTTCTCGTGACAGTGAGTGAGTTCTCACGAGATCTGATGGTTTTATAAGGCAGTTTTTCCTGCTCTTGCGTGCACATGCTCGCTCTTGCTCACTCTCATGCATTCTCATTCTCTCTCTCCCCTTCTCTCTCTTTTCTGCTGACATGTAAGACACGCCTGCTTCATCTTCTGCCATGATTTTAAGTTTCCTGAGGCCTCCCCAGCCATGTGGAACTGTGAGTTAATTAAACCTCTTTTCTTTATAAATTACCCATTCTCGGGTATGTCTTTATAGCAGTGCGAGAACAGACTAACATTTACCTTGCTATATGATCTAGAAATCCAAGAAGTCAAGGCAGCAACATATCAATACAAAACAAGCCTTGCTCATCTGCAAAGCATGCACACCACTTAAGACTATGAAGCCTAGAAGGGAATCCCTAGATTTTCATAGACCTATGACAGCTTTAGCCTAGAAGGGAAAAGGAGGTCACCCTGTGGCATCTATAACTAGCTGGGTAAAAAACAAAATGAAATCCAGAAAACTGTGTACAGAAGCAAGAAAACTCAGGGCTGCTTGTATAAACTGAGAAACCATGGAGCAGTTATCATGCTAAACACCGTATTTTGCTACCATGCACTAGGAAAGTTGACCTTTCCTGCTTCTTACCACATCCATCTCCTTAAGTATCTTTTGTTAAAATTTAATTTTTTAAAAATTGAGATGGGGTCTCACTCTGTCACCCAGGCTGGAGTGTAGTGGCATGATCTCAGCTCACTGAAGCCTCCCCTCCTGGGCTCAAGTGATCCTCCCACCTCAGCCTCCCTAGTAGCTGGGACCACAAGCACACGCCACCATACTCAGCTAATTTTTGTAGTCTTTGTAGAGACAGGGTTTCACCATCTTACTCAACCTGGTCTCAAACTCATGAGCTCAAGCTACCTGCTAGCCTCAGCCTCCCAAAGTACTGGGATTACAGGCCTTAGCCACCACGCCCAGCCAATCTCCATAAGCATCTCTTAAAGACACAGCGAAAGACTGTGTGCAACCCTTGTAAGGTATATACATAGCCAAACTATTATCTATGTTGAAATGTACACATTTGTATATCCATGGTGAAGATAATACAATGAAGCAATCAGTACCTCTATTAAAGACATTGTTACACTGCTATTTAATCTTGTTCTGGAGATATTAGTCAGTGCAATTAGATAAGATAAATAGTTAAAGGCATAAACACTGGAAAAGAAGGAAAAAAAACTATTTACAGATGACACGATAGTATATCTGGAAAGTCTGAGAGAAGCAATGATGGAAGTAATTGATATGATTTGGATGTGTGTCTCTTCCAAGTTTCATGTTGAAATGTAATTCCCACGGTTGGAGGCGGGCCTAGTCGGGGGATGTTTCCGTCATACGGCAGATTCCTCACGAATGGCTTGGTGCTGTCCTCACAGTAATGAGCAAGTTCTTACTCTATTAGTTCACGTGAGAGCTGGTTGTTTAAAAGAGCCCAGAACCTCCTCCTCTCTCTCTCTCTTCTTTTGCCATGTGTCACACCTGCTCACCCTTCGCCTTCTTCCATGAGTAAAAACTTCCTGAGGCCTCAACTCGCCAAGCAGATGTTGGTGTCATGCCAGTACAGCCTGCAGAACCGTGAGCCAAACAAAGCTCTTTCCTTTATGAATTACCCAGTCATAGGTATACTTTCATAGCAATGCAAAAGACGCTAACATAGTCAACTTAGTAACAATTTGGCAAGGTGGCAGGAAAATATGCAGAAATCAACAATATTCGTATAAATGGACAATAACCAGTTAAAATACATAAATGATAAGAAAACTATAATAGCAACAAAAAAGATAAAATAGCTTAGGAATAAGCAAGAAATGTTGAAAACTTGTATGAAGAAAACTATAAACCATTCCTCAAAGACACAAAAGTAGAATGTAAAAAATAAAAAGACATTGTTTTAGGTTAAGATGTCTCAATACCATCAAGATGTCAATTCTCTAGCGGGGCATGGTGGCACACACCTGTACTATCATCTACTTGGGTGGCTGAGGCAGGAGGATCACTTGAGCCCAGGAGTTCAAGGCTGCAGTGAGCTATGATGGCACCACTGCACTCCAGCCTGGGCAACAGAGGGAGACCCTTTCTCCAAAAAAAAGATGTCAGTTCTTCATAAGTTAGTATAAGTTCAATGTGATCCCAATAAAAACAGCAATGAGGCCGGGCACCATGGCTCACGCCTGTAATCCCAGCACTTTGGAAGGCCGAGGCAGGTGGATCACTTGAGGCCAGGAGTTTGAGACCAGCCTGGCCAATATGGCGAAACCCTGTCTCTACTAAAAATAAAAAAATAAGCTGGACATGGTGGCACACGCCTGTGGTTCCAGCTACATGGGAGGCTGAGGCAGGAGAATCACTTGAACCTGGGAGGCAGAGGGTACAGTGAGCTGAGATCGCACCACCGCACTCCAGCCTGGGTGACACAGTGAAACTCTTGTCTCAAAAAAAAAAAACAAAAACAAAAAACCAGCAATGAATTGTTTCATAGACTTAGACAAATTGATGCTAAAATTCATACAAGAAGGCAAGAAAAACAATGAAGAGGAAGCGCTATAATGGGGGACTAGCCCTACCAAACATTAAAACATACTACAAAGCCTCTATGATTAAAATGATGTGGTATTGGTGCATGAATGGTGAGATAATCCAATAGAAAAAAAATATACCCAACTGCATATAGAAGGAACAAGAATTTTTTTTTCTTTTTTAAATAAATGTCATTGGGGCAACTGGATAGCCACTTGGAAAAGGATAAAATTAGATGCATTCCTTGTATCATACATAGAAATAAACTCTGAATGGAACTAAATGTGAGAAATGAAACTATATGAGTACCAGAAGAAAGCATGTGTGAATTTCTCTATAACCTGAAGGTAAGAAGTTTCCTAAATATGACTAAAACTTCAGATGCAGTAAATTTAAAATTTATATATTTGACTATATAAAAACAATCTTTTGCATGGCAAAAAATCACCACAAGCAATGCCAAAAGATGACTAGCAAAAATATCTGCAACATATGTCAAAATTAAACGGTTAATATTCTTAAATAGAAAGGACTTTTCAAAGCTGAGAGGAAAAAAGACTGAAAGTCATATAGAAAATGGGCAAATTGGTCGGGCACGATAGCTCATGCCTGTAATTCCAGCACTTTGGGAAGCTGAAGTGGGCAGATGGCTTGAGCCCAGGAGTTTAAGACCAGTCTGGGCAACATGTTAAAACCCCATCTCGACAAAAAAAAAAAAAAAAAATTAGCAAGGCATGGTGGCATGCACCTATAATTCCAGCTACTCAGGAGGCTGAGGTGGGAAGATCACTTGAGTCTTGGAGGCTGAGGCTGCAGTGAGCTGTGATCGCACCATTGCACCGCTGCACTCCAGCCTGGAGGGTCCAGCAAGACTCTGTCTCAAAAAAAAGAAAAAAAGTAAAAAAAGCTCGGCATGGTGGCTCACGCCTGTAATCCTAGCACTTGGGGAGGCTGAGGTGGACGGATCACGAGGTCAGGAGTTTGAGACCAGCCTGACCAACATGGTGAAACCCCATCTCTACTAAAAATACAAAATTAGGGCCAGGCACGGTGGCTCATGCCTGTAATCCCAACACTTTTGGAGGCCGAGGCAGGTGGATCACGAGGTCAGGAGATCGAGACCATCCTGGCTAACGCGGTGAAACCCCATCTCTACTAAAAGTACAAAAAATTAGCCAGGCGTGGTGGCACGTGCCTGTAGTCCCAGCTACACGGGAGGCTGAGGCAGGAAAATCGCTTGAACCTAGGAAGCAGAGGTTGCAGTGAGCTGAGATGGCGCCACTGCACTCCAGCCTGGCAGAGTGAGACCCCATCTCAAAATAAATAAATAAATACACACACACATACAAAAATTAGCTAGGCGTGGTGGCGTGCACCTGTAATCCCAGCTACTCAGGAGGCTGAGGCAGGAGAATCGCTTGAACCTGGGAGGCGGAGGTTGCAGTGAGCAGAGATCGTGCCACTGCACTCCAGCCTGGGCAACAGAGCGAAACTCCGTCTCAAAAACGAAAAAGAAAAGAAAAGAAAGTGAGCAAATAATATGAACAATAAAAATAAATATTAAAATGACCCTTAAACATATGAAAACATGTTCAATTCACTTGTAATAGAAGTACAAATGGAAAATACACTGAGATACAATTTCTTACCTATTAGATCAGCACAAATTCAAAAGCTGACAAAACACTGCTGGTGAGGCTGTGAGGAAATAAGCACTCTACTCTCATACACTGCTGGTAGGAATGCAAAATAGTATAACCCCACAGGATGAGGAGTTTGACAGTACCTAACAACTCTACATATGCATTTATCCTGAAGATGTATCTCTCCAACAATACAAAGACACATGTACACAAAGTTTTTCACTGTAACATCATTTGTAATTGCAAAATATTAGATATTACTTAAATGTTCAAACAGGACATTAGTCGAGAAAACTATGGTACATACACGATAGCAGTTAAGAATGAAAGTTACTGATTTTAGTTTATGTATTTTATCTTTTGACACAGCTACTGACTTGTTAGGAGATACATACTTATTAAGTTGTTCTGACCTAATTACTTAATAAATTAAACTGGCCAGGCATGGTTGCTGACGCCTGTAATCCCAGCACTTTGGGAGGCTGAGGCACATGGCTCACGAGGTCAGGAGTTCGAGACCAGCCTGGCCAGCATGGTGAAACCCCGTCTCTACTAAAAATACAAAAAATTAGCCAGGCATGGTGCCGCGTGCCTGTAATCCCAGCTACTCAGGAGGCTGAGGCAGGAGAATTGCTTGAACCTGGGAGGTGGAGGCGGCAGTGAGCCGAAATCGCGCCACTGCACTCCAGCATGGGTGAAGGAGCGAGACTCCGTCTCAAAAAACAAAAAACAAAAAAATTAAACTGTTAGGTGTTTCTTTTGACCTAGGGATGCTATGAAAAAAACTACTGCGATAATAAGGGTGCCATGAATTGAGAAAGTTTGGGCACTTGACTGATAAAGGCCTACGAAGAAGGCCTTTAAGAAAGAGAAAGAATGTGTGTGTGTGTGTGTGTTTGTGTGTGTGTGTGTGTGTGTAGTTATGAGGTTACTGTGGACTGCTGTCAACAAAATTTACAACAGGCTAATGAAAGTACTCTCTCCAGTGTAGTTAAGAGCTGTAACAGATATTATGACAGCACATAAGAGAAGCAACCAGCCCAGTCTTAAAGGTTTTTTGTTTTTTGTTTTTTTTGAGGGATGGGATCCAGAGAGAGAACCTAATTGTAATTTTTTGGAGAATTATAACCTAAACTGAGTTCTGAAGGACCAGTAGGAGTATACTAGATTAGGGGAAGGAAGAGAGGCTAGAATTCCAGGAAGAGGAAATGGAGGACTGAGTAAACAAACACTAGCATTCCAGAAGCTGGGTATTGGTAGAACAAAAGATCATCCAAGAAGAGAGATAAGGCTAAAGGGTTAGGTAAGAAAAAAAATGAAAAATATGAAAGATAAAGGGGAAAAAAAGAGAGTTAGGTAAGGAGCACATCTTGAAGGTTTTGTATATGAGATTAAGGATAAATGGAGTTTGAATTTTATTAATGGGCAAAAAAGAGCCACAAGAGGATTTTAAGCAGAGAAATATCACCATTGTTCTAAGCAAGAATGGGAAAAGTATCAGATGGGTTCCAACCATAGGCTAGAAGGCTGCTGTAGTAATCCAGAATATCTAGACAGGGCAGCTGAACTCAGTGTTTGGTCACGCAGTGTGGCAACCTCCGCTTTTAATGGAGTACTATGTTAGCTTCTCAACTACATAAGAAAACAGATCCTGTGGCTTAGATGACCATAATCATAATCTTTTGGAAACTGGGGGATCTTTGCCCACCTTCCCAATAAATCTGGGAGTATAAGCCATTTTATAATCTAACTATGTCTTATTGTCCAAAATAACATTACCAAACCCTGACATTTAGTTTCAAAAGTAAATTCAGCAATAAAATTGGATCCCAGACTTTAAGGAGACTATGTATGTCAGTGTTACATCTATTGCATCTAATATAGGACCCTAGCTGTGAAGGCCTTTAAGAATAGTATCATTTTATGGAAGCATGCCTTTTTTGGCTTGTAAAGACTACCCTCTTGACTTTGAGAAACTAAGTCATCACCTTCACGTATAATTAAATCAAAGATGCAAATTCTCACCTAAAATTTACTCATACATATTTTAGAAACCCATAGAACTTTAATTCCTTTTTTTCTATACGGCAACCCAAATCTTTATGAATGCGATAAGGTAATAAGAAAGATGTCTTAAAGAAAAAACAGAATAACTGTTACTTATGGGGGCCAGACAATCAGCTGTTTTTTACTTAAGGGTATATCTTTAAAAAAAAAAAAAAGAGAGAGAGAGAGAGATGGACACATTCTTCAAATTAAGCCTATTTAAAAGTGCATTTTAAAAAGTGCACAGGCTTAGAAGGAGGGAAGAGAATTCTACCAGCACTGAATAGCAGCTAAACCCTTACAAGACTTCTGCCACTTTTAAGCCTCCATCTTAAACCCAGAGAAAATGATTAATGGTCTCAAACGGTTAAAAACAGACCAAGCACATCTCTGCTTCTTTTACCATTCTTTCTACTGTCCCCCATAACTTCTCCCCCATTTCCATTAGTGAAAGAACAAACTAAAAAAAAATGTGATTTCAAGGAAAGGTCACTACAAATAGATTTATGGTATTCCTCTCAAATAGGGATGATTCTGTTACTTTAAAAAGCACTAATCAAACACCAGAATTGAGTCCAAATACTTTACCAGGACACCCACGGGAACAATGCCCAACCATTTTTCCATCATGGCACACATGGACGGTGATAACACTGTATTTGTAGGCACGCTGAAGATAAAAGAGAAGAATGGCTGCTGCCTGAGGCCACCTGGCCAGGACTGCTGGCAACCCCAGGCCACACTTGATGTCCAAGAGAGAGGAATCAGTATCTTCACCTTCCTGAAGCTCCAGTTCCAGCTCAGTCAGAACTGCCTTTTCCACAGCCATTTAGGATTAACTGCAATAATACTCAGTGCTCTCAGCAATTGTTACTTTCAAATCTAGGCCCTACTACACACAAGCTAGGTGCCTAGCCTCTGGCAAATAACTTCAATTTACCTTAATAAAGTATGGGAAAACTACCTGTCTTGCAGAAGTGTTGTGGAGATTAGAAATAATTTAAGTAAAGCTCTTATCACAGTGCTTGGCAGGCAATCAACACATGAGAACTCTTATTACCAAGAGGGTTGCTGAATTAAAGAAGGAAAATCTAACCTCTGTATAGTGGTAATGTCACTGAGGTAAGAAATTGCTGGCTTCCCTCTCCTTAGTGTCTAAGAGTTAAAATATTTTATAAAACAATGAAAATCATAAACTGTCTCCTTCAAAATCATAGTCTTTTTCCTCATTAACATTCACAGCCTCTTATTCCAGTATTTTAAAAGTAATTGTCCTTGCCACTCATCTACTAAAGAATACAAATGCATATTACACTGATATGCATATCTACAAGAATTGACACTGGTACATTTATTTATGTTCTGTAGAAGCTAAGCTTGGAAAAACAGTGCAGGACCACCACCACATACTTGGAGAGGAGAGAAAACGTCAGCACTTTCTTCTTATTTGAACCTCCCTAATGTGAAAATAATCCAACCATCTATAGACAAAAATATTCCCTCACAAATGGTAGACAAGATTCTTTTCTATAATTAGCCCTTTCTTCCTTTGGAAAGCCCTGTGAAGAAAGTGTTGTAATGAAGTACTGCTTCAAAATAAATGATCCATATTATTGCACACTCAGCAAACACACTAGAGAACAGCATCTGGATCTTGGAAAATAAATGTAAAAGAGGCTATTGGTAAATCATGCCAAGGTCACATCAGGATTTCAGAGGATTGCGTGTATTCACGGGAAGAATGAACCACTATAAGCATTCTGGGAAGCACCACGTTATCCAAACAATGGTAACTCCTAATTTCCTTTTTCATTAAGATAGGGTACAGTTATCAACCCCAAACATAAACTTGATGTGTATCACCAGGCAATCTCTTCCTACTAACTCTGAATATGCTCAAGTAGTAAAGCATTTAACACTAGAATACAAGTTATAATGCCCAGCACAATTTTAATATAATTTTAACCTTTCAGAGGAGGATAGTTTTGGAAGGCAAAGAACTCTGACTGCTGAAGAATGAAACACGAAGTAAAGTCTGTAAGTGGCAAGAACCTAAAACAAAACAAACAGCCTAGCCCAACAAAAATAAGCAACTCCTGGATGGTGACTGTGAGATAACCTATACACTCATTCATTCAGTGCAGAAATGTGTGAACAGCTTCTATGTTCAAGGCATACTGCACAGAAACAGTCATAAGTAGGACATGGCTCCTGCCCTAAAGAAATCCAAGGTCAAAAAACGGTGTTGTCAGATAATACTTTACAATAATAGTGTATTATTTTAATACAGGAGTCGGTTTAGAATAATATTATATTACCAGAGACAGAAAAACATGAGCTAATAACACACACTGAAATACATTAATAAACATACTGTAAGAGTTTACCAATGAAATCTGTTATCCAATTTCTGGAATATGATTAAATTTGCAATTTACTTTCTGGAAAAGAATTAACTTATGATACATGTTTTATAAAGGTTGTTCCCCCCACACACCACACAATTTGTAAATCAGGTGCTTTTCAGCTTGACACGTAGGGCGTGGCACGGGACTTCTCACACTACCTCAGCCACACTTGGATGAGCTCTTACAAGTCTGGACATTCAGGTTTCCGAGCACAGGCCAGTTAACTCCCTAATTCTCCCTAAATCCTGAAACAACACTGCCACCCCTGTGTGCCATCACCCCTGTCTACTTAAACACATATATCCAGGCTAAAGCATGCCAATCACATCTTCCACTTCTGGAAATCTTTCAGAAACGAACCACAGAGGAAACACCTCTCTCCCAAAATGTATTCTCTTCCTCATATTAGAAGCCAGATTACCTGAAAATGGGCTAAAGCTGTGCAAGCGCCCAAGGCCAGGTATTCAGTTCAGTGCGGAGAGTCTAATGACTTTAAGTCTGAAAAACCATTCCTTTAACTGGCAAAAAAAAAAAAAAACAAAAAAAAAACACACAAACAAACAAACAAAAAACCCTGGCGGAGATGCTTAAAAAGCAGCGGCTGTAGCACAGGCAAGGAGTGGAAAGAAAGGGAAGGAGGGGAGAGGGGTGGAGTGAGGCGCGGGGACTGCGGCGGCAGCGGGTTGCCCCAGGTCGCGGGCACCGCCCGGGCGGGAACTTGGGCGCCGTGGACGAAAGGTGCGGGGTGACCTTCGGACGAGGCCAACTGAGACCGGCTGCCGGGCGCAGGGGACCTCTCCGCAGCCGCCCACTCTCGGGGGCTCACTCGCCCCACAGCGGCGAACGCGGTGCCCCGGATTCCAGCCGGGCTCATCTCGCAGCTCGTCCCCGGGCAGAACGTGGGATGTGCAATCTCGGCAGCCCGAACCCGCGTCAGGGCCTCGGCCCGCCGCCGCCCGGACACACCCCCGCCGCCGCCCGGGTGGCCCCAGTCCCTCCCCGGGCGGCCCGAGTGGGCATCGCTCACCTGCACCGCGAGCCAGTCCGCCGCCCCGAGGGCTCCGGAAGCCGCGGCTGCGTGGCTCCGGCCGGAGGGTACTCGGTCCTTGTCGCCTGGAAGGCCCCGCGCCGGGAGCGGTCGAAGGAGGAGTCTGACGGGTGGCGGGGGAGCCTGGGCGGCTGGAGGAGGAGGAGGAGGAGGAGGAGGAGAAGGAGGAGGAGGACTCCGACGCTTTGCTCTGGGGAGATCCACCCTCCTCCTGGCGGCTCTGCAGCAGCCGCCACAGATCACTTCCGGGGCGCTGGGGAGCGGGGCGGGGCAGCTGGGGAGCGACTTCCTGTCCGTGGGCTGAGAGGAGGGTGATCATGGGCCTGGGCCGCAGAACAATGGCTTGGAGGGCGCAGGCTGCCCGGCCTCCGCCCCCTGCAAGCTGAGGGCTGTCCGCGCTGTCTTTCCGACGGCCCCACCCCCGGCTCTCTCAGCTCCGCGAGGTGAAGTCATCTCCCGGGGGCTCGGGAGTGGCCGCGGGCCTCGCGGAGGTTCCCGGATCTCGGCGTCGTTGCCGCGGTGTCCTTGTCTTTCTTTTGGGGACCAGGAGGGGGTTCTTGGGGGAAGGAGGGGAGAGCGGAGGCCGCCATCTTGCTTCTAGAGGGTCAGCTCATGTTCCCTGGGCGTCTCAGGGTTGAGGCCGCTCGTGTGGCGTGGCCGGGGGTATTCAGAGCGGAGCTGGCGTCGTGGCTTGTCACGGGCCAAATCCCAGGAGGCGGGTCAGCCGCCTACCCTGGCTGGAGGGTCTCGTGGCTGCCCTGGGCCTCATCTAACTGCTGACCCCCTGGAGAATTCGCTTTCTCGGACGGTCTGCGAGTTCTTTCTGAGGGGTGTCGGACCCGCCTGCGACTCTGCAGGTGTCGGTGTGGCACTGAGATCATCTTGCGGCCCCATGGCACTGTGATTTGGTAGCTTGTGAGAAGTAGTTTCACTAAATCCGTAAATTTAAGTTAGCAGCTACAGATTCTTATGTCTTGACATTTATTTGCTTCTCTCTCTTTGCTCCCCACAAATTGAGTACCAACTATATTCCTGGTATGAGCCATTCAAGGAATGTCCAGTCTAGTGGGCAGACATACATGAAAGCAAATCATTGCTATTGGAAGTATGGTTTATCAAGATGTACAGCGTAAAGAATGGATAGCTTTACTAACTGTAGGTTAGAGTTTTAAAGATAAATAGGCATTTTCTACTACAAAAATAGGGGTGGGATGGCAAATCCGGATCCGAACAGAAATGAGATGCAGCACGGGGACAAATAATGTGTTGAGAAGAATGAGTAATAATTACAGGTCTTGAAGTTCAAACTTAGGTTGCTGAAAAAGATGAGGCTGGAGAAGAAAACAGGAGCCAAATCACGAATCGTCTATGCCTTGGTGAGGCAATGAGTGGACAGATTACAATTTAAGGTATTCTTCTGTTGGTAGAGAACAGATAACTTGGGGGGTGGAGGTGAGGGGGCAGAGAAGGATAAGCAGAGAGCCCACAAGGGGGCCATTGCAGAAGCCAATAAGAGAAAACTTAAGGACCCTGTGTGAATGGTAGTGAGCATCCAAAGGAGATGGATTCCTAAAATATTCAAGAGGCCATATCAACTGGTAATTGGTTGCTAGGGGCAGCTGCCAGATAGGAGAATGGAAGAGGCAATGATGATGCGTTGTTTTGCTTTGAGGGAGGGGTAGGATAAGGGTGTATTTTACTAAATAAGATAAGGAAGAGTTAGGATGAGTCCTGGGAGGGGACATTTTTGCAGAAAAAAAATGAGTTCAGTTTTGGAGTTGATGAGTGAAGTAAGAGTGGTGCTGTCTAATGGTGGTTGCTATATGGGTCTAGAGCTCTAGGGAGGAGCTGGGCTGAAGTTGGAAACACCACAGGTTTACATTACCATATCCAAGCTGACTGCAGTCTTACGTCATTGAGCACAGTTTCAAAACCACTTCTCCTTTCTCCCTGCCTTTACTTGGGAAAATTACTGAAATACTGCATTAAAAAACCCAATATGGTGATATGTGTCCATCCATAGACCAATATTCTAATGTTTAATGGTCTTCTAAGGACCCTAAAGGTCAGGTTTAGCAGAAACTGGATGTAACAGTGGTAACTATTAATAGTATAGCATCATTAACTCATAAAATGAAATATCTATGTTTATATTTTAATATTTTAATTTTTTTCTTTTTTATTCTGTAGGAATTGCTCCATTCCAATAAAAATCTTTTAAATTTAATCATTGACAACAGTTAAGCTGGCCATAGGCTGAGGATTGAGGATGGTGGGTTGCACAAATATCTGCTGAATGGAGAGCTAGAAGGAGGATGACTTCAAGAAGAGTGAGCAATAGGAACGCAATGAAAGACAACCTCAAATTCATTAGTCAGCCTGTCTCAGCTGCTTTTTGGTGGCTCAGCTATGCTAACCTAGCATAAAGCAGTGAGAAATAGAATACTTCATTTTGAGCAGAGCTTCAGAAAACCACAAATAGTAAAAGCCCTATAAATAATAGCTACAGCTGCAAACCAAAGACTAATTATTAGTTTTTAACTCTATATCCCTGTAGAGCAGCATTTTTGAACACACAAAAAAAGAGAAACGCGTTCACTTACGTCTTAGACTATTTAAATACAGTATTCTCAATTTGTCTGGGATAAAAAAGCATTTAGGTGTATTGAACAACCATATAATGGATAATATACTGAACAGGAAATGAGAATAATTAGCTTGAGTCCCTTTTTTGTCAGTTGTTCACCGTATGACCCTAGCAATGTTACTTAACCTCTCTATGCCCTAGTTTCTCTGACTGTAAAATAGAGATAATAATAACTTTCTACCAGCCGCCTCTCAAAGATATTATAGGAAATAACAAATTAATGCTATGAAAGCTCTTTGAGGTACTTGGATGAAAGGGCATAATTGTAAGTACATATTATTAGTAATTAGCACTAATATCCAGTAGCACTCATGAGCATTCCTGACTTTGCTGCCTGGATTACTCAAAGAACATGAAGGATCCTGTTTTGAAATACACTTAGATCTTTTTTCTTAACTTGTGAATTGACTTTACTATTTATGATCAAACCTTGTGTATTAACAAATATAGTTAATGAAAGAGGGAAGTAAAAAGAAGTTTTGGTAACCACAACTTTTATATTCATGCTACTCATAGCTAATATATGCTTTGGGGGAAAATACAGGGTAGATAGGGATTTGCCAGAAGCATGTTTTAGAATTAATGATTAGTCTACTCCAGTCAGTTAACTGGAATTTTGTATTAAAAATATTATTCATGTCCCCATAGAATAACGCAGTCCCTATAGAATTTATAGACAGTTACATGTTTGACACAATTAAGTTGAACATTCCTGTGAAACTCTGTCATTCTCATCACTGTTTAATCACAAACATGTAATGAAATATATAGACTTGTGAAGTTTTGTCCAATGTCTATCCCTAAAGTAGATGAGAATTTTTTCCATTAAGTTGGTGACTTCAGTATTTCTTTTAGAGAGGTGTATGCATAATGTAAACATTTAAATATATTCATGACTACATAATGTGCATATTTATTTTTATACACTTGCTTATATACCAATTTATAAAATTATCATATAATGTATATTAACTATACATCTGGGAACAGCAATGACAAACAAGGCTTCTTTGTGTTTTAGGGCCAGATAAGAAAGTAATTGGTTAATAGCCATTTGTCACCACTGGTGAAAAATCAACTCAAAGTCATGTTTTATTATTTATTAGAGTTATGAGCATTATCTATAAGATTCATGACACCATGACTGGGTGTGGTGGCTCACACCTGTAATCCCAGCACTTTGGGAGGCCGAGGCATGTGGATCACTTGAATACAGGAGTTAAAGACTAGCTTGGACAGCATAGGGAGCCCTCATCTCTATTAAAAAAAAAAAATTAAAAAAAAAAACAACACTAGGCAGGCATAGTGGCATTCACCTGTGGTCCCAGTTACTCAGTAGGCTGAGGTGGATCCCTTGAACCCAGGAGGTCGAGGCTACAGTGCCTGTGATCATTACATTGTACTGCAGCCTGGGCAACAAAATGAAACCCTGTCTCAAAAAAGAAAAAAATTCCGTGACACCTTGACATGGGTACTATTTCATTTTGTTTTCACAATTTTGTGAGATACAAATTGTTGAAAGAAATAGGCTCAGAGTGCTGAAAGACTAGCGCTCTGAGACTAGTTTTTAAAGACTTAAAAATTCACTACAATTGTCAAGTAACATACCCAAACACACATTTTGAGATTCTCAAATATATTGTTTCTTTTAGTACTTTATACCAGGGTCACCAGCTTGATATGACAGTCCAGAATGTATTTATAATATGGACATTTCTGGCTTATTATTGATTGCCTGCAGCATCTCCAAAATTCAGCCAAACTTAACGTTTTTAAAACTGAAAACTACAATTCTTATGTTTATGGCTGTATCTTTACCAGCTTGAAGACAGGTACTTTGTTTTATTCATTTTTGTATCCTTCATGGTGCCCAAAATAAGTACTCAGAAAATATTTTGGGGATGAGTAAAATGTATATTGTGATGTTTAGTTGAATTAGCGGGAAAAAAGCTGATACAATCACCTCGGAAACTTTTTTAGGAGGTCGTACACATTTTCAGCACATTCATGTAAAGATAGTTTATTTGGGTTTGTACTTTAAATTGGTGGAACCATTGCCTCAATTTCCCACTTCATTTTTAATGACGTCATGCCTTGGAGAGATAGGCTTAAGTAGGTGATGCAGATGACAGTCACCTGTATGATATGCCTCTGGATATGTTTGTTGGGCTTAGATAGTCCGGATGACCCACAACAAAAGAGTCATCTAGAATATCTAAACACAGCTTTAATGAGAATGTGTAAAGAGTGGGGTTATGAGAGTTTGGGTCTTCATAATTCTCCCCTTCATGCCGACGACCCTTGTGGACCACATATTTCTATACATTTCTGTCAAGGGATTAGAGGATAAGACTACTCTATCAGTGGTTCCCAAATGTGACTGCTTATCACAATCACCTGTGTAGTTTCAAAGGAAATTCAGATTCTCAAGTCCCACTCTAAACAGAAAATATTTAGATTTAGGATTAGAAAATACTGGGTGAAGTCCAAGGCATCTGTAACTGTAATAACACTCTCCCTCGAATTCCAATGATCAGTCAGGTTTGGGAAGTTCTGGTTTCAATAACTTGTTCAAGGTCACACAGAACCCTAAATAGAGCCAGAAACTAACTCAAATCTTTTGAGTCCAAGTTAAATATATTTTCACTGGACTCCTGCTGTCCATTTACTGACAATATATGATGGGGTAGGATGAAGAGGTGGGGAGAAAAGTAGCAATTTTAGTTTTTTCATTTTTATTTTTTACCATATTCTATGACATGGTTTTAAGATTAAATGAGCTAACATCGATAGAGTGCTTAGAACAGTATCTGGCACATGGTAATTAGGTGTAACGGTTCAACGAATAAGTCCCCATTGTCCAGTCATGGCATTCACTTTGCCTGGGGTTACATTAGGTAACATTTTATTGGATATCAACTTTTTCTATGAAGAAAAAAATGTATGTAAATAAAGGTGGAATCTTTAGCCTTTATTTGTCATGGAAGCCCTGAATTTGTATAGCTGAAAATATTTCTATATTGTTTCTTTTCATCTTTTCTGATATATTAAGAAAATGTTAATGATATACTTATTAAATAAAATTGTGGATGTATAGCTGTGTAGTATTTTTATATTATCTAATTTAGCATATAAGATAAGGTATTTTACATTGTCTTCCTATCACTGAACTAGCTCCAAAATTGATTCTTATTGGTATGTAATTAAGCATTTAGTTTTTAGAAGTTATTGTTTGGATTGATCTTCCAGATGAAATATTTCCCCTTAACGAGGTAATAGATATACGTGGCTCTATTTTATTCCCTTATTTCTCTGCAAGTTTTTCAGTTTTTCAATCTTGAACAACTTTTTACACTTGTTAATTATAAATAAAATTATGCATTTTCATTACTAGTAAGTGAAGAACCCAATTTAATACTTTAAAATGCTCTTTGATACATTTGGACAAAGTCTGTGAAAATATGCCTTTGGTCAGTCCCTGTCACTATGAAAATTGACATCCATTTTTGTTTTTATTCAGTTTTATAAGTTATATTATTTTTGAGGGATTACCCTATACCTAGCATCAATTTCTAGTGGCTCCTGTAATCCCAGCACTTTGGGAGGCCGAGGCGGACGGATCACGAGGTCAGGGGACCAAGACCATCCTGGCTAACACGGTGAAACCCCCGTGCCTACTAAAAATACAAAAAATTAGCCGGGCATGGTGGCATGCTCCTGTAGTCCCAACTACTTGGGAGGCTGAGGCAGGAGAATGGCGTGAACCCGGGAGGCGGAGCTCGCAGTGAGCCGTGATCGCACCACTGCTCTCCAGCCTGGGCAACAAAGCGAGACTCCGTCTCAAAAAAAAAAAACAACAACAACAAAAAACAATTATTGTATTATAAATGAATTGATTTATCCTGGAAAAAGGTAGAAGTAGTGATAGACCAGAACAGAAGATATTTATAACCTCAGGAGGTATCTGGCAGGTAGAGTAGATCAGACTAATGGAGAAGCTAGAAAAAGAATCAGATATCATCAGTGATGAAGCCCCTAACTATTTGAATCCAGAGTCAGCCAAGGAAATGGGGTTAAATTACCACTTGTGAAATATCTGCAGTATTTCAGACATTGTATAAGGCACTTACCAAAACAAGAAATGGCTGGCTAGGTCCCATGAATCTAGGTAGTTTGAGTCTTGAGAGTCAGAGAAAATAGTAATAGTAAACAGGATATTTATATTACTCTATATTTCTACACTTATATACTTTATTATAAGAATTCAATTAATAATAACATGAGTGTGTGTTAGTTACTACTTACAATCAAATTAACAAGTTTTGAACTATACTCATTCCTTCCTCCATTCTTTTTACAATAGAGGCCATCATTCAATGTGTATTCTAGGTCTTGGCTACTCCTGTCTAGTTGGGACCTTGGTCCATCAATTATTCTCTTTCTGTTGTGTCTTCAGCCTCTCACTCTTTACTGGTTTCTTGCCATTAGCATTCTCATTTGTTAAAGTGTCTTCTTCATGCATATCCTCCTTCTAGCTTCTGCTCAAATTATCCTTTCCCCTAAGGAGAATTTTTGAGAAAATTGTCTATGCTTGCTTATCACCAATTCCTCACTTCCAGGTTACCCTCAACCATATATTAGACTTTTACCCCCAATACTGCTGTGAAACTACTCTTGATAAACTTACCAACATCATTCCTATTATGAGGTATATCTACTTTTCTTGTTGTTAATGTTTCAATAGTATTTGAAGCTATTGAACATTTTTTCCTTTCTGAAACAATCTTTTCTCTTGGCTTCTGTGATACCATGCCTAACTGTTTCATTGTCCTTTGCATGCTCTGTCTTTGCTTAAATATTGCCACTCCAAGGAATTGTAAGGCTCTTATCAATGTAGTCTAGTCTCCACATTCTTTTTGGATGATCTCATCTCCACCCATGGTTTTATACACCCATGGCTTTACTTTCTGTATATTGGTGACTTCTAGCTGTGAGCTCACTCCTAAGCTTGAAACCTATATATTTAATTCCCTATCTCATATCTCTTTGAGTGTTTTGTAGGTACCCAGCTCGAACTAGGCATGTCCAAACTGACTGATGATAGCCAAATGATCAAAGCCAGAAATCTAAATGTTTGCTTTGAATTTTCTCTCTACTTCTTACACATCCACTCATTTACCAGGATATGCTAAATCTTCCTCCTCATTATATCTCAAAATCATTCATTTCACTCTGCTTCTATCACCACGTCTCTAATCCAAGCCATTATTACCTCCTTACTATTATTGTAGTATAGATTCAATGGGTTCAGACTTTTCCTGCTCTAAACGCAGTCTTCACTGTGCAGCCATCATGATCTGGGAGGCAAATACAACTTCTCTGCCTAAACTACTTTAATACTTCCATTAATCTTAGGACGATCTGGAATGGCTTGTTTGTCTTTCTTACTAGGAGGGCAAGAACTCTGTTTCGTGTACTGTTATCACCCCCATATTGGCTCAATATTGATTCTTTTAAGATGAATCATGGGAAAATATTATGAAGGAAAGTGCCCTGTGTGTTAATCAAGATAAGCTAAGTTATATTGCAGTAGCAGAAAACTTCAAAATCTCAGTGGCTTACCATCACAAAAGCTTATTGCTTGCTCATGCTACATGTACAGTTTGCTAGGATTCTCTCCTTTTCACTGTTACCTAAGAACCTACCTGTTGGAGGCACCAAGTGACATGTGTTTTCACAGTCACTGCAGGTGACTGCCAGGTACATAGAACATGGCAAATCTTGCACTGGCTGTTAAAGTGACATACTTGCACTCATAATTCATTGACAAAGCAAGCCACATGTCATGCCTATTCAAAGTGGATAATCAAACCATATATCTGAAAGGAAAGGGAAACATAAACATTTGTATATAACCCAATGATATCATACCCTCTTAGTTGAGACTCTTTTGCTTGCAGATGACATAAAACCAGCTCAGTCTAGCTAAGGGATGATGAGAAAAATATCCCTTCAAATTTAAAAAGGGAATGAAAGACCAGTGTGGCAGCTCATGCCTATAATCCCAGCACTTTGGGAGGCTGAGGTGGGAGGATTGCTTGAGGCCAGGAGTTTGAGACCAGCCTAGGCAACTTAGCACAATGCTGTTTTGTTTTTGTTTTTGAGATGGAGTCTCACTCTGTCACCCAGGCTGGAGTGCAGTGGTGCGATCTGGGCTCACTGCAACCTCCGCCTCCTGGGTTCAAACAATTCTCCTGCCTCAGCCTCCTGAGTAGCTGGGATCACAGGTGCACACCACCATGCCCAGGTAATTTTCATATTTTTAGTGGAGATGGGGTGTCATCATGTTGGCCAGGATGATCTCGAACTCCTGACCTCAAGTGATCCTCCCACCTTGGCCTCCTAAAGTGATGGGATTACAGGTGTGAGCCACAGTACCTGGCCTCATTTATTTAAAAAAAAAAAAAAAATTAGCCGAGCATGAGGGCCTGCAGCTGTACTCCCAGCTACTCAGGAGGCTGAGGCATGAGGGACTGGTTGAGCTCAGGAGTTTAAGGTTACAGTGAGCTATGATTGCACCACAGCACTCCAGCCTGGGCAATGGAGCAAGACACTGTCTGTTAATCAAAAGGGGATGGGGAGGGGAATCATAAGACAGCAGATCATAAACTGAAAAAATTCAACAACTGAAAATGCAGGAGTATATCTGGGCCTCAGTGATAACTGGAACCAGGACTCTTTCTCCAAATCTTGTCTCTGTTTTGTAGGTTTGCTTCAGTCTCCTCCATTTCAGAATGACTGACTGTCCATATGGCCACTGATATCTCCCAATCCTCATACCTCATGGCTGCCATGACACTAGAGAGGGCTAGATGTCTTTCGGTTTTGTTTTTCCAGTTTCTTTAGCAAATCCTGGGTTGGGACTCTGAATGGTTTGGTGGGAGTCATATGTCCACTATTAGACTAGTGATCTATGGGCCAGGAGACAGAGTCATGGGGCACAACCGTGGTGCCTGCCACCCACCCCTCAAGGGGCCTGTGATGGTTAATTTTATGCATCAACTTGGATGGGCTGTGGTAACCAGCTATTTAATCAAACTCTAAGTATGGACGTGAAGGCATTTTGTATATGTGGTTAACACCAGCAATCAGTTCACTTTAAGTAAAGGAGAATACCCACAATAGTGTAGGTCAACCTCATCCAATCAGTTGAAGGCCTCATAAGCAAAAACGGAGGTTTCCTGGAGAAGAAGAAACTCTGCCTCAAGACTGCAGTGTCAACTCCTGCAGAGCTTCCAGCCTGCCCTGTGGATCTATGGATTTTGGATTTGCCAGTCTCCACAATTATGTGAACCAATTCATTAAAATAAATCTAGACAGCTATAGATACATCTATGTATCTGTGTCTGGAGAGCTCTGACTGATACAGAGACAATTCCAGGATATGACAGAATCATTGTAACGCGAGCCAGGTGGCTACCCCAACCGAGTATCGGTGACAGGAAGAGAGATGATACACTGAGGAATGGGAAAGAAAAAAAGGGAGGTGGGAATAAGAAAAAGTACATGTGGTAAATAACATTAGAATGTAGCTACGCATTGACTCATAGAAGACTAGCTTTAAGTTACAAAACTTTGTCCTAATGCATAGTGAGTATTCACAAAACCATGATAAATATATTGAAATTGTCATCCCTTTCTGATTTAGATTATTCCTTCATTTTGAATTACTCTGTCAGCAGATGGCATGTTTTCTATAATTCATGTCTTACCATGTTTTATTTTTCTTATTTAACATTCTACAACTGGTGGTTTTATTTTCTAAGTAAATTTATGTCACCTATTGCTGCTATAGCAAATTAATGCGAATTTAGTGGTTTAAAACTAACAAAAAAAAGTTTTATTTTACAGCTCTAGAGGCCAAAGTCTAAAATGGATTGGCAGGACTGTGTTCCTTCTGAAGGCTCTAGGGCAGGGGTCCCCAACCCCCGGGCCAGGAACTTGTACAAGTCTATGGCTTGTTAGGAACCAGGTGGTACAGCAGGAGGTGAGCGCCGGGCTAGCCAGTATTACCACCTGAGCTCCACCTTCCATCACTTTAGCAATGGCATTAGATTCTCATAGGAGCAAAACCCTATTGTGAACTGGGCATGCGAGGGATCTAAGTTGTGTACTCCTTGTGAGAATCTAACTAATGCCTGATGATCTAAGGTGGAACAGTTTCATCCGAAAACTATCCCCGCTAGCCACCTGTCCATGGAAAAATTTTCTTCCAAAAAACCAGTTCCTGATGCCAAAAAGGTTGGGGACGACTGCTCTAGGGGAGAATACTATTCTTTGCTTCTTCCAGTTTCTAGAGGCTGCTCAGTCCTCGACTTGTGGCCCTCTTCCATCTCCAAAGCCGGCAGTCTCATCACTCCGTCTTCTGCTTCCATCATCATATCTCCTTTCCAACTCTGACTGTCCTGCCTCCCTCATAGAAGGTCTCTTGTGATTACACTGGGTTTACCAAATGATCCAAGAGAATTTCCCCATCTCAAAATCCGTAACTTAATCACATGTGGCAAATCCTTTTGCCTTTAAAGTAATATATTCACAGGCTCTGGGGCTTAGGACATAAACATCTTTAGCTGAGGGTATTCATTGTTCAGCCTATAGTAATAAATAATTATTATCAAATTGATACACATAAATTAAAAAATCAAATAATATTGAAAAATCCCTCTCTCCAAGGCAAGTATTTTTAGCTTTTGTATCTGTTTCTTCTAGTATTTATCTTCATCGTTCTCAATAATAGGCTTACATGGTCATTTCTTATTTTACCAGTTTTATTTTATTTTTGAGACGGTCTCACTCCGTTGCCCAGGATGGGGCACAGTGGTGTGATCTTGGCTCACTGCAACCTCCACAACCTGGACTCAAGCAGTCCTCCCATCCTAGCCTTCCAAGTACCTGGAACTACGGGCACACACCGCCACATCTGGCTAATTTTTTGTACTTTTTGTAGAGAGGAAGTTTAGCCATGTTGCCCAGATTGGTCTCAAACTCCTGGGTTCAAGCAATCCACCTGCCTTGGCCTCCCACAGCGCTGGGACTGCAGGCATGCACAGTGGCACCCAGCCTATTTTATCAATTTTAGACATCATATGCTGACTTTCTGTTTTTTTAAGAAGACAAGGTAAACAAATAACTTAAGTAATTTGTTTGCAGTGAAGCTTGTTAACACCATATAATGAAAATGTACAAAGAACCATGTTGCAATTATTGGGTAGATTTAAGTTAAAGACATTCATTAATAAGGAATCTTTGAATATGAATATTCCAGGACTATCTCTAAGCCATTTGATCAGAACATCTGTCTTTGACTATTACCTTATTTGGGAAGGTATTGGCATAAATTTGAATTAAGCTCAGAATTTTTCAAAATAAGCCCTCATTTAAAAAAACTATATCCTATATTCAAATAAAATAATATGAATAGGACTTTCCAGAAACAATAATAAAGGAAACAAGGTATCTTGTAAAATGTGGTCCTGAACAAATCATGGTAAAAAAATAAATGTATACTTAACTCCCAACTCCTCACAAAAGAGGCTACTTTCTGTGCCTCAGCTGTGGAAACAAGGGGCAGAATACCCTATTAGCAACCTTGGGCAGGGGTTTGCCAACACAAAAGCTCAAGCACTTAAACATGGCTACCTCAAAATAATTTGGGGGAACCTGGCCAAAGGATTCAAATTTTGTTTTTAATAACTGATACAAAGATAAAGTGCTCCTGCAACTAGCAGTGCCAGGGAAGCCTGCCTCGGCCCCGCACTCACCTACCTTATGCCCCCGAGCAAACTCTGATGCTCCTGCTCCAGGGGAGACCTTTTCCCTTTAGAGGTTCAGGACCCAGTGAACTCTTGGATTGTGTGAATGAGGTAAGCACCAACTCCATTTGGGAATTTTAAGGCTTGGAGTTAAATATTTTTCTAACACAGCTAGGCAGAGTCCATGTGTCAAAGGCCAGTCTCCAGTTTCTTCTAATTTCTCACTATGTATTTGTATATCTAAGACAACAGACTTTCACTGTATTGTCATAACCACAGCCAATGGCCATCTTCACTTTTTTTTTTTTTTCTTTGAGATGGAATCTTACTCTGTCACCGAGGCTAGAGTGCAGTGGCACAATCTGGGCTCACTGCAACCTCTGCCTCCCGGTTCAAGTGATTCTCCTGCCTCAGCCTCCCAAGAAGCTGGGATTACAGGTGCTCGCCACCATGTCCACCTAATTTTTGTATTTTTAGTAGGGACAGGGTTTCTCCACGTTGGCCAGGCTGATCACGAACTCTCCTCAAGCGATCCGCCCAGCTCGGCCTCCTCCCAAAGTGCTGGGGTTACAGGCATGAGCCACCATACCCAGCCTGCATCCTAATTTATGATTCCTATTTTGTGCCTGGTGAACAGTCCCCATATTTAACAATAATACCTACACATAAAACAATCCACTGTTATAATTTATATAGTCACAAAGCATTAAGTATCTTCTGTAGACCGTACGTTTTTAACCATAATTTTCTGCATCAAATACACAGCCAGAATCCCCAAGATCAAAAAAATTTGCACAATACAAACCATAATCTAAAGTACATGTACAGACACATACACACTCTCACACACACTTCTTACAGAACTGTGCTTCGGGAAACTCCATTTGTTGAGTGCCACTGAAGGCATATTTTGCTACACTGCTGCTCCAGGTATTTTTGTTTGGAAAAATCTGTCACAGTAGGGTATGACTATTTACTGGATGAACAGAAAAGAAAGATATACCTGTGGCAACCAGAAAGTTTTAAGGTCTTTCAAGTCGTATAAAATGGACCTGCAGAAAAGTTGGAATGTTCTCAGGATGCAAAGTTGGAGCTGAAATGTGATATCAAACAGTTGCAAAAAATGTATAGCAACCATACCTTGAGGTCAAACCTGGTACTGAGATCTGCAACAAAAAGCTTCAAGACACATAGTTTGTTGGGCTTGTCCCACATGGTCGCATAATCTGATCATGTGTGAATTTCACAAACGACTCGTATTGCTCTGCTAGTTTGGTATTGAGGATTTGCTCATACTCCTCCCAAATCTTCTCTTCATAGTTTGAGAGACGTGTACATATTGTTCTAGCTTGCCGGAGGGCCAAGGTGGGCTGGTCCATCTTCACCCAGGAGAAACCTGCAGCACTGGGTGCTGGGTGCTGAGGACTGAGGCTGGCTTTCCTAAGCACAAGCTGCCCTCTGATTAAGAACAACTTCTAAATGTGTCCACCTCTGATAATGATTCTATTATATGTTGAAAAATGTGTTTCGGAGTTGGAAGGTGCCTCTGGCTGCCAGGCGGGGCAGGCTGCTGCAGGGTCGCGGTGGGGTTTGCGTCTGAAACGGCGGCGGTGGCTCGGCGTCCCAGGGCCTGGGGCCCGGAGCCGGGCGGAGAAGCGGGGAGTGGCGCGGCCGCTTTGGGGAACCAGGCTCAGCAGCGTCGCCTCGAGCTCCGTGGGCTGCTTCGGTGTCGCCCCACTCGCCATGTGGCCGGGGACTGGGAGGGGACGCGGCCGTAGCTGCGTCTCAACCTCCGGACTCCTCAGCGGGGCTCTCAAGCCCAGTAGGCTCCAATCCGTTGAGTTCCTGTTTTGATAGACAATTGGATAGACAGAGATTTGGCTCTGTTATCACTGCCCCCACAACTTTCCCCATTCTCCCAATTCGATAACATCATCATTTTCTGATAAACTTATAACGAAGATTTGTCTCTGTTACAACCCCCCAACTTTCCCCATTCTCCCAATTTGATAACATCATTACTTTCTGATAAAATAATAACCAGTGTTCCCACATGATGGTGATGTAAATATGATTCACTGCACAGCTTAATAGAGAAGTATGACTGCATTTCCTTTTAAAGATTTATGTTTGGCTTTGGTATCTGCCTTATTGTTTCACTTATCTAATTTTCTATCCAGATGTTCCTAATGCTTTCCAAATATTTCATCATATTATCTGTGGGGTCTCCCTTTTCCTGCAGTTCTTCCCCTGGGGGCCTCCAGTCCTCCTGATCTCTGGCCTGGTTATTCTTCCCGTCTACAGCACAATTATCCTGTGATTCTTCCTCACTGCTTTCTTGGATAGCACATTAAAGGGGCTGGCGGGCTGGAGTGCAAAGAAAAGGTGACAACTTTTCTGAAAGTGAGATTTCTGACATGTTGGACTGAAATTGTCTTTATGTTCTGCAGTGATGGGAAGGATTTTTAAATCTGACTTAATCATTAAGCTCATGTCAGGCTTGACTTTGGTATAAAATGAACCCTGACTCAGTATTTCTGACAATCAAGTAATACTCAGAATGAGTATTGGTTGTTTTAATTATATAACTTCTTCAGTTAGAAGCCCAAAGTCTTTTATGTAATGAGTGAAGGAGTAATTAAAAGTATTTGTTTACACTCCATATCTGAATGCTTTCTGAAGGAAAGCATTGGTGGATCCCTTATCAGTAGTTACTGAGAATTCATACATAATTAATAAACTTCTGTAATATAGAATGAAATCCTAGAAAATGTAAAATTTTGTTTAGACTGTAATCATGTCTAAAACGTATGTTGAATAGAATTAGCTTATTTCCTGTCTTTCCTCTTGGAAGAAATCAGAGTCCCTCAAATCAGACATTCTGTAAATACTTGTTGGGTGCTTATTATGGTCAAGAGAGCAGATCTCCTGAGAGATCTTATCTTTGCCACATTCTCTTCCTCTCTTTGTTTTCTACCCTTTTCTTTTTCTTCTTTCCCAGAAATCATCCCTTAAACTTTCTCTATCTCCTACTCCATCTGCTCTTCACTTCCTGTCTCTCTCAATCCCTACGTCTTCTCTTGTCAGCAGTCACTTGATCAACACAGGTGCCTTCTGTGTATTCCCAAGAACTTTGCCATGTGTATTGTCCCAATTTTTAACTTCCCTAGGGTGCTGTGCTGAATATTTTATAGGTGTTAAATAAATTATTGAAAGGCTTTAGAACTATAGGCAAATGGCATTTCACTTATGTCCTTGTTTCTAAGTCAATTTTTAAAAGTTGCATACCTTTATACCTTTATAACAACGGCACCTTTGTTGATTTCAGGGTTATTCAGTAGTTTCCTTAATTAATTTTTTTGACAGAAATAAAGGAGTCAAGGGAGGGTGAACATGTTCTATGATCCTTGGATTTGGCCTGAAGGCTATTAAGGATTTCAACAGAAAAGGAATCAGTGCAGAGGAAAGGCCAAAAACAAAACAAATATATTACGGCCAGGCGCCCTGGCTCACTCCTGTAATCCCAACACTTTGGGAGGCCAAGGCAGGTGGATCACATAAGGTCAGGAGTTTGGGACCGGCCTGGTGAACATGGTAAAACCCCGTCTCTACTAAAAATACAAAAATTAGCCAGGCGTGGTGGCACACGCCTGTAGTCCCAGCTACTCAGGAGGCTGAGGCAGGAGAATTGCTTGAACCTGGGAGGCAGAGGTGGCAGTGAGCCAAGATCGTGCCATTGCACTCCAGCCTGGGAAACAGGGCGAGACTACATCTTAAAAAACAAACAAACAATAACAACAAAACCCAAATATATTAGTTTTCTATTGCTGCTGTGATCAATTACCACAAACTTAATGGCTTAAAACAACAAAAAGTGTATTATCTTAGAGTTCTTTATTGAATTCAAAAGTCCAACATGGATCTTACTGGGCTCAGATCAGTGTGAGCAGGGTGTAACCTAGAGGCTGCCTGATTTCCTTGGCTCATGGCCTCCTTCCTTCACTTTCAAATCCAGCAATACCAGGCCAAGCCCTTCCCATGCTGCAGTTTCTCTGGTTCTCCAATTCCCTCTTCCGCTTTTAAGGGTTCTTGTGACTATAGGATAATCCAGGATAACTTCCTATTTTAAAGCCAGCTGATTATCAACCTTAATTCCATTTGCAACATTCATTCCTTTCCTATATAATCTAACATAGTCTCAGGTTCCAGGGAGTAGGACATAGACAACATTGGGGAGGTCAACAGACATTATTCTATCGACCACAGTGAACAAAGGAGAGGATCCTGACAATCCCAAAGAAGGGAAAAATTATGACATTAAGTAAACCTCATAATTTGGAGATGAAGAAGATAACAGAAAAGCACTGAAGACAGTATAGCCCATGATGTAGCGAATACTTGACATTTTCATAGAGTATGAGGCTGAGAAGAACTTGGATATGTCACGTAATTGTTGATAGCAAGCAAACCACTAGAGTCAATTTGCACTGGTATAAAGACCAACATTTTAGAAAGGAATAAAAATTTTATTTTTCTCCTGAAAGACTCAAAATAATGACAGTAGGCAACGCTATGCAAATCACCCTGAAACAAGAAAGTATATATTTTTAAAGCTCAATACAGTTTACAAAATGATTATATTCTGCAGTTATACAATTTGATGAAATTTGGATTTTAACTTATTCAATAGTTCATTCTGTATGGCATCTCATAAGTACTGCATAATGCTATCTTGGATTTTGATTTTTTTTAGTGCTTTTTTGGTATTAAGTCTGGAATCTTCTAATTTGCCCTTAAACCTAGATAGAGAATTGTGGGCACACCCTTTTGTGTGTGCACAAATATAGCAACTGGAATGTTATCTGTGTACCACCATTCACCCGGTTCCACCTCCATGCTCAGCAGAAGTCATCAGGGTGGAGTAGATTTATACAGCACAGAATAATAGTTTCATTTTCTCCTTTGTTCTTGCTATGAGCCACAAACTAATCACTGTCAAAGAGAATGAGATTGGAATTATCTGTTCCTTTTGAATGTACATGAGGTTTCTCAATGTTAAACTAACAATTTAACTACACGTAGGTGTTTAATACACTAGCATTCTTCTATTTGCTAAATTTTATTAAATGAAACTTGAAGTCAAAATCCAAAATGTCTCTGTATTTTTGAAATGGTTATTAAAAATAACCATTTTATTGTTGTTTAAAAATACAATCTGTAACTCTGTTCCTTCTATTCTACTTCTGACTGTTTGTGCTTAAGCTTTTTTATTTTTTTTGAGCACAAAAAATACAGCTAGAAGTCACAAAGGAAGAAAAACAATTGGAAGCAATAAGTAAATGTAATAATGAGATTTTAAAGTTGTAGGAGACTTTTGAAGTGGTTTTCTGGAGAGAATTTCTAAAAAAAAAAAAAATTGTTTACCATGATTCTTGGGGGTAGGGCAAAAGACTTTGTAGCTTACCTGTTTCAATTTTCTAGTAAAAAGAACTCTGTGTTTCTAAACAAAACAAAACCAAAACAAAACAAAAGAACTCTGATGATGAATGAAACAATAAAAATTGAAGTAGAACCATAATTCTAGTCATTCTCAAAGCCCAGCAGGAAGTAAAAATGATAATCTAGAGAACATACTCGGTTTACCTATAAGAACTGAAGAAAGAACTTGCTTTCGGAGAAGTTCTCAGCCCATGTCATAGGGTTCTGCAGAGAAACAGAACCAACAGAGAGAGAGAGAAAAAAACATTGGCTCACGCAATAATTGAGGCTGAGAAGTCCCGAGATCTGCAGGCAATGAGCTGGAGACCCAGGAGAGCCAATGTATAGTTTGTCTGAGCCTGAGAGCCTGAGAACCAGGAGAGCTGATGGTGTAAGTTCCAGTCTGAAAAACAGCTGGCTCAAGACCCCAAAACAGCCAGTGTTTCAATTCAAGACTGGAAGAGGGAAAGATTAATGTCCCAGTTCAAAGCAGTCAGACAGGAGTTCCCTCTTACTTGAGGGAGGGTCAGACTTCTGTTCTATTCAGGCCTTCAACTGTTTGGACAAGGGCTACCCATAGTAGATAGGACAACTTGCTTTATTCAATCTTCTGATTCAAATGTTAATGTCATCCAGCACCAACCTCACAGATACACCCAGAATAATAATTAACCAACTATTTGGGCACTTTATGGCTCAGCCAAGATGACACATAAAATTAACCATCACAGCTCATTAGGTTAACCACAACCTACCTCATAGTAGGTTGCAGACCGTGGTTACAAAGTCACTTTGACCTGGTCTGGTTTCCCACCCAAAGCAAGAATCTCTCAACAACATTGCTGCTAGATGGTCATATACGGTCTTCTTGGAAATTTCCAATGGGGGAATCAATATTTTATGAGAAAGCTCAGGGGCAGCTTTAATTATTTTAGATAGGTCTATGTTATTTTGAACTGAAGAATATCTCACTGTAATTTCCAGACATTTGTTCTTCTTCTAACCTTTGGAACTACTCAGAATAAGTCTATATTCTATTTCACACACCAACTCTTCAAACAAATGAAGATTCTGTTATATTCTTTCAAACACTTTTTTCCCAAGTTAAACATTTCCAGCTTATTTTTCTAATCCTCATAGTATATGATTTCTGTGACACATTCTAGTTTTGTCAGTTTTCATAAAATGTGATACCTTAAACTGAACACATTTTAAATGTGTTCTAACTCCTTTATACTAGGGAAAAATCAACTTTGAGGCTCTGTTTCTCTTATTTTCATATAAAGAAAGAAGTTTTCTGTTGAAAAAACCACTGAAACCATTATTTATGACTATATAACTACTAATCAAAGTAGCCTTAATATTATTTCAAGTTGTCCAATCCAAGTAGTTTACATAAATGGTTTCCCAAACTCCTCTAAGATAAATACACAATATTTCACATATATATTAACACAATCATTCTGCAATGTATTGTTTTCCTTGAGACTCAAATATCAGTGGAGGTCACACTACATACCTAAAACCCTGATTTTATTAGGTATCGACTTATCCCTCTTGTGACTCAGGTAAAGGTGACACTAAGAAGTAAATCCCGATTGGTCTAAGACAATTAAGGTGTTTCAGAATAGGAGCAATCCCTCTTGCCAAAAGAATGGTTTAATGGCAGGCATGTGATATAGCTCTGGCCAATTAGATGTGTAAGAAACTCTGTTGAGTTGCTTCTTGAAAAGGTTTCCACATTTTTCAAAAGGAGATGTTAATAAATGGCCTCTTTCCTTCCTCTGGATGTTCTATGTGGATGTGTTGACAGGCACAGCTATAGCCACTTTGCTCTCAGCTGGAAATGTCAGAGGAACATATTGAAAGAATCTGCGTCCTTGATGTCAATCAACCCTTCATCCATATTTCCTGCCCTTCCTCCATACTTCCTGTTATGTAGATATTAAACTCTCTTATTATTTAAGTCAAGTTGAATTAAGGTTTTCTGTTACTTGCAACCAAAGTCATCTTAATTGATAGATTCTGCCCTTGAACATACCAAAAACTGAGTTAACCCTCATCTCACAGTTGGCGGAAGATCTAATATCCTCTCGATATTTCTTTGAATTTCCTCAGAATGACTTTCTCCAAATCCAACTTCCTGATACAGAACTCTTGAACACTGTGCAGATCCAGCTGTGGAACATGACTTCTTTATCTCAATTTATTTAAAAAAAATCCACTCCCATAATACACACTAAACTTTGTGTGTGTTAAATTTTATTGAAGATTCAGACTGAGGGAATAGATTTTATATTACTCTGGTGAAACATCTTAAAATGAATCATTAGATATTCTTGTTTTTGACATCCTCAGCAATTCCATCTACTGGAATTTTTTACTGGTCACCTTCCATGGTCAGCAATCTCTGGTTTCATTCTCCAGGCTAATATCTTCAGGAAAAAGCACTTCATCACAATTCCCACAGCTTAATTTTCTAATTAATTTAGTTTTCCACCTACTTAGGGACTCTGGTTTACTTTTGCATATCAAAACTCATCACATGAGCCGGGCGCGGTGGCTCACACCTGTAATCCCAGAACTTTGGGAGGGCCGAGGCAGGCGGATCACGAGGTCAGAAGATTGAGACCATCCAGGCTAACACGGTGAAACCCGTCTCTACTAAAAAATTCAAAAAATTAGCCCGGCGTGGTGGTGGGCGCCTGTAGTCCCAGCTACTCGAGAGGCTGACGCAGGAGAATGGCGTGAACCCCGGAGGTGGAGCCGAGATCGCGCCACTGCACTCCAGCCTGGGTGACAGAGTGAGACTCAGTCTCAAAAACAAACAAACAAACAAATAAACTCATCACATGCTCTGCTAAATTAGAGGCCATCTACTTTGGGTCTTACTTTTCTGGGGCACAGAATTATTGGCAGAAACTTTGAAATTTAGACCCGGCACAGTGGCTAACGCCTGTAATCCCAGCACTTTGGAAGGCCAAGGTAGGCAGATCATTTGAGGCCAGGAGTTTGAGACCAGCTTGACCAACATCGTGAAACCTCATGTCTATTAAAAATACAAAAATTAGCCAGGTGTGGTGGCGCACGCCTGTAATCCCAGCTACTCGGGAGATCGAGGCACGAGAATTGCTTGAACATGGGAGGCAGAGGCTGCGGTGAACTGAGATTGCGCCACGGCACTCCAGCCTGGATGACACAGTGAGACTCTGTCTCAAAACAAACAAACAAACAAAAAACCAAACTTTGAAATTTCAATCTCTGTTTTCTTCTTCTTCTACCTGCCTCTGCAAATGGAAAGAAACAACGTAGAGAGGAATTTTCCCATTGATAGAATTCAGCCACTCCACCTTAGAAGAATGAAGCAGCTGTAGTCATTCTGGGTTTTAAATAACACGTTTTTTTTCTATGATAGACAAGAATGCTAATATAATGAGTAATTGTGCTAAAATATTTGCAAAGTGAATCTTCTCAGAAACTTTGAATCTTTTTCTGATGCTAAAGAGTTCTACAACACGGAAATCCATCATTTCATTATGAGTTTCTATTCATGGTAAGACTTGTTTTAAATCTCAGAAACTTACTGTCTAACTAGCTCTGCAGGTCTCTTAGATATTAAGGAAGCCACACTGTGTTACCGTGTTTGTTTCAGCAGTCTATCGGCTGCATTGGGCTGGAATATTCTACCTTTCTAGCATGAACAGTTTGATGATTTTTCAATGATAGACTCTATAGAATTAGTGCTGAATTTAATAATGCATCTCTATCCAGATGTTCTCTTAACTTTCTTATGTTCTTTCTGACTGGCTGTCTCTTTGAGTCCTCTAGTTTTCCCTAAAAAGGATGGAAATAACAAACATGATTCCAGGACAATTATTACTCCACAGAAATTCCTGTTAATTACTCCTAGGTAACACAATTTTTTCTAAAGTAATCTGCTCTCTTAATCCATTCATTTTTTTCGTGCATTCATTCAGTACCTATTGACTGTCTCCTATAGATAACCACTTGCTGGGCACTCTTCGGCATTATGCCCCTTGAAGTTAGAATATTCATGAAAATACTTTAACTTTTCTAATTTCATATCAATGTCAAATCTATATAATGCTCTACCCAAGCATCTGCTTAATTCAAATGCGATTCAATGCAACAAAAGGATTAAGTCAAAGAAGTTGGACTGTTCTTTATAGTTTTTTTTTTTTTGAGACGGAGTCTGGCTCTGTCATCCAGGCTGGAGTGCAGTGGCTCCATCTCGGCTCACTGAAACCTCTGCCTCCTGGGTTCAAGTGATTCTCCTGCCTCAGCCTCCCGAGCAGCTGTACTACAGGCGCCCGCCACC
Source organism: Gorilla gorilla gorilla (assembly GCF_029281585.2). Taxonomy (NCBI): domain Eukaryota; kingdom Metazoa; phylum Chordata; class Mammalia; order Primates; family Hominidae; genus Gorilla; species Gorilla gorilla. Next base: position 51,573,967 of record NC_073230.2, read on the forward strand.
ATGCCCGACTAATTTTTGTATTTTTAGTAGAGATGGGGTTTCACCATGTTGGCCAAGCTGATCTCGAACTCCTGATCTCAGGTGATCCACCCACCTCGGCCTCCCAAAGTGCTGGGATTACAGGCGTGAACCACCGTGCCCGGCCCTTTATAGTTTATTGTTACATTTATAGTCTGTTATTCTTAAGAATTAAAAGGAAATACTGCCATAATCAGAAGCTTTGTTTACTTGTGTTAGCTGCCCTGTAAACCTTTTACAATGTTTTTGTAATAGTATTAAAGGTGGTTACAGAATTTTGACTTGAGTAAAATTAAACAATGAAAACTGTTCTGTTGTTGTTCTCAGTCTGCTTACTGTATCAACCAATTTAGCATTTATGTCAGGAATTAAGCATGTTCCTGGCACAGAACTTAGTAATATGATGCTGGTCCCCAAAACCCTTACTTAGATATCTTTTTAGAATTGTGCCTAACCAAAAAGCTTTCGCTTTGTGCTTGCTTTTGTTTGGTTTGAATAATGCCTGCCTATATAAAATAATACAGACAAAATCTTCTCTTTCAGACTAGATTTAAACCAGTCAAAATCACAGCATATGAAGATGATGATAGTACTGACTTGTTGTCTTAGTTTGGTAGGGTTGCCATAACAAAGTATCACAAACTGGGTGGCTTAAACGACAGAAATAGTTTGTCTCATAGTTCTGGAGGCTAGAAGTTCAAGATCAAGGTATTGACAGGGTTTGTTTTCTGAGAACTGTGAGAAAGAATTTGCTTCATGCCTCTCCCTTAGCTCCTTGTGCTTTGTTGACAATCTTTCCCACTTCTTGGCTTGCAAATGCATTACCTTCTGCTTCCATCTTCATGTGGCGTTCTCCCTAGTGTGCGTGTTTGTCCCCAAATTTCCCCTTTTAATAAAAACAGCAGGCCAGGGGCGGTGGCTCACACCTGTAATTCCAACATTTTGGGAGGCCGAGGCGGGTGGATCACTTGAGGTCGGGAGTTCGAGACCAGCCTGACCAACATGGCAAAACCCTGTCTCTACCAAAAACACAAAATTAGCCAGGTGTGGCAGCACATGCCTGTAATCCCAGCTACTTAGGAGGCTGAGGCAGGAGAATTGCTTGAACCCCTGAGGTGGAGGTTGTGGTGAGCTGAGATAGTGCCACTGCACTCCAACCTGGACGACAGAGGGAGACTCCATCCCAAAAATAAATAAATAAATAAATACAAAATAAATAAAATAAATAAAAACACCAGTCATATTAGATTAGGGGCCCATCCCATTCTAGCATGACCTTACCTTAATTATATCAATAACCCTATTTCCAAACAAGGTCACATTCTGAAGTACTGGGGGCAAGAACTTCAACATGGGAATTTGACGGGACACAATTCAACCATAACACTTATAATCAAAGTTATGTTTTATATTAGTGGTTCTTCTATTTCCTTAACAAATATTTACTGTCTGCTAAGCACTATGCTAGGTAGTGGAAATACAATAATAAATTGGATACGGTCCTTACTCTCGAGAAACTTCAGTTCATGGATTTGTGCCTCTTCCTTTACAATCTTTTCACTTCCAAGGAAATGAAATAAAAAGGGGACTATCAATGTTTAAGGACCACATGGCAGAATACCTAAAAACAATAATAATGGCCAATATTTGTTGAATACTATGCAAATATCATCATGTAAATTATCTCATTTAATCTTTAAAACAACACTTCAGGCCAGGCGCGGTGGCTGATGCCTGTAATCCCAGCACTTTGGGAGGCCGAGGTGGGTGGATCACCTGAGGTCAGGAGTTCAAGACCAGCCTGGCCAACATGCACTCCAGTCTGGACGACAGAGGGAGACTCCATCCCAAAAATAAATAAATAAATAAATAAATAAATAAATAAATAAATACAAAATAAATAAAATAAATAAAAACAATTAAAAAAAATAAAAACACCAGTCTCTACTGGTCTCTACTAACTTACTATGAGAGTTAATTAACTTACTATAATTCTATAATTATAAGAAGTAATAACTTCTTATAATTACTAACTTAATATAAGAGCAACCCGTCTCTACTAAAAATACAAAAACTGGCCAGGCGTAGTGGCACATGCCTATAGTCCCAGCTCTCAAGAGGCTGAGGCAGGAGAATCTCTTGAACTTGGGAGGCGGAGGTTGCAGTGAGCTGAGATTGCGCCACTGCATTCCAGCCTGGGCAACAGAGCGAGACTCCATTTCAAACAAAAACAAAAACAAAAACAAAAACAAAAAAACACTTCAACGTAGAAACTACTATTATCACCTCATTTACGAATGAAGAAACTGAGGCTCTGAGAAGCCTAGCAAGTGGCAGAGTGAGGATTTATTTATTTATTTATTATTATTATTTCTTTGAGACCATGTGTCTCTGTCACCCAGGCTGGAGGGTAATGGCATGATCTCGGCTCACTGCAACCTGTGCCTTCCGGGTTCAAGTGATTTTCGTGCCTCAGCCTCTCTAGGAGCTGGGATTATAGCCATGCACCACCACGCCTAGCCAGTTTTTGTATTTTCAGTAGAGACAGGGTTTCACCATGTTGGCCAGGCTGTTCTCAAACTCCTCTCAAGTGAACTGCCTGCCTTGACCTCCCAACAGAGTGAGAATTTAAACCTAAGATGGCCTGGCACCTGAGCTAGATACCATTGCTATAGAATCCCTACGTTATACATCTTCTAATGGTGGGGAGAACTGAAAAAAATGTCTTTCCTTTATCTTTAAACAGTTTATGTAACATAATACCTATCGTCTAATTTCTTCTCCTTCTCTTTGTTGCCTTCTTCTTCTTCTTCTTTTTTTTTTTTTTTGAGACAGGACCTCCGGGTCTCACTTTGTCACCTAGGCTGGAGTGCTGTGGCATGGTCATAGCTCACTGCAGCCTTGACCTCCTGGGTTCAAGCGATCCTCCTGCCTTAGCCCCACAAGTAGCTGGGACTACAGGCATGAGCCACCACACCCGGCTAATTTTTGTATTTTTGGTAGAGATAGAGTTTTGCCATGTTGCCCAGGCTGGTTTCACACTCCTGAGCTCGAGTGATCCACCCTTCTTGGCCTACCGAAGGGCTGGGATTATAAGTGTGAGCCACTGCACCTTGCCTGTTGCTTTCTTTTTTACTTGCCAATATTTACAACTTCATTTGTTTCTTTCATCAACACTTCCTCAAAAAAAAAAAAAAAAAATTGGCCCAGGTGCGGTGGCTCATGCCTGTAATCCCAGTACTCTGGAAGGTGAGGCAGGTGGATCACTTGAGGTCAGGAGTTTGAGACCAGCCTGGCCAACATAGTGAAACCCCATCTCTACTAAAAATACAAAAATTAGCTTGGCATGGTGGCTTGCACATGTAATTCCAGCTACTCTGGAGGCTGAGGCAGGAGAATCGCTTGAACCTGGGAGGCGGAAGTTGCAGTGAGCTAAGATCGTGCCACTGTACTCCAGCCTGGGTGACAGAGTGAGGCTCTGTCACAAACAAACAAACAAACTTGGCAGGGCATGGTGGCTCATGCCTGTAATCCCAGGACTTTAGGACACCAAGGAAGGAGGATCCCCTGAGCCTAGGAGTTTGAGACCAGTCTGGGCAACATAGTGAGTCCCTGTCCCTATTTAATAAAAAAAAGAAAAAAGAAAAAAAAGAAAAATTATTCTTATCTCACTTCTTTCCTCCCCATTTCCTTAGAGGACTTCCCTTTCTACCCAGAAACTGAATTTCCTCCACAGAACATGCTGGTAATACAGAATTATCTGCTTGGAAATTGAGTGGGAAGTGGTTGGCTTACTATTCTGGGACAAAAACCAGCATCTCACTTTTAAATATAAACCTTTTGGGAAGTGAAAGGATGGGGTTAAGTTCTTTCCAGAAAGGAAAATAATCCTACTTTCGGGCCGTATCTATTGGCCCCACCACTACCGCTACTATTAAAAACCCAGCTTCTCGGCCCTGCTGCTAACACTGGTTTTACATTGACATGGTGACAGTGGATAAAGGTTTGCTAGATGATCAGAAGTATATTTTTCCCCAGAGTCTAAAGCAAAACATAACTTAGGAATGGCACTGCTATGAGGAAAAGTGAGATGTAATAACTGAGACCAGCGAATTATCAGAACTAAGTATCCAATATTAACCTCATAGTAAGTTAAACAGGTTCCCAGTCATACATTCCAACTCCTCTTTAAAAAAATTTTTTTTAATAGAGATGGAATCTCACTATGTTGCCCAGGCTGGTCTCAAACTCCTGGGCTCAAGCAGTCCTCTACTTCCACCTCCCAAAGTGCTGGGATTACAGGTGTGAGCCACTGTGCCTGGCCTCAACCTCTCTCTTTTCTAATCAGTGACAAGATTCTGAGAGAGAAATGAATAGAGTTGATTATGTAGCACATCATGAATAATTAGAGAAAGGGTTACTAGACTAAATATTTTCTTTTACATTTCTAAAGATTTTAGTAGAATCTTTCTTTACTATGAGAAGCCACAGTTCAAAAATGATTTCCTTTAAGGGACAAGCCTTGTATTTCTAATCTGTTAAATGATGGCAAATGCCATAGTCATCATGACTTATCACAGAAATGTCTTTTAAAAGTCCAGGTACAAATTTTAATTGCAAGCACAAATTACAAGAGAAAGAAAGTCAGTTTCAGAGATGTCAAATCATATTTGCTTCTAAAATCTTTCCCTTGAAATTTTTGTGGACACGGCCTGTTTACTTAACATGTTAGTTATTGTTCCTATATTAGTTGTGTCTTGTATTCATTTATTTATTCAACAAGCATGTGTTGAGTATCTATTTTATTCCAGGTACTGACCTAAGGGCCAAGACACAAAGTCAAGTGAGAGACAGAGCATATCCTCAAGGAGCAGATTGTCTAACGGGGAAGAGAGGTAAGTAAATAGGCACTTTTCATGTAACGTCATAAGTAATTTAATGTAAATATGCACAGGGAGCACAGAAAATGGTGCCTGAGTCAGGGAGTGAGGTTAACAGGGTTAGGAAAGTTGTTAAGGAGAAGTAAACATTTAAGCTACATAATGAGGAATAATTATTATTGGAAGTGACTTAAAGCCGGGCATGGTGGCTCATGCCTGTAATCCCAGCACTTTGGGAGGCTGAGGCGAGCGGATCACCTGAGGTTAGGAGTTCAAGACCAGCCTGGCCAACATGGTGAAACTTCGTCTCTACTAAAAATACAAAAATTAGCTGGGTGTGGTGACTGGCACCTGTAATCCCAGCTACTTGGGAGGGTGGGAGGCTGAGGCAGGAGAATTGGGAGGCTGAGGGAGGAGAATTATTTGAACCAAATTGGTTCAATTGGTAGGTGGAGGTTGCAGTGAGCTGAGATCATGCCACTGTGCTCCAGCCTGAGCGACAGAGTGAGACTCCACCTCCAAAAACAGAAAAAAAAATAAGTGACTTACAGATTGCCAAATCTGGTAAGATTTTATTTTGTTACTTTTCAACTGTTCCACGTGATAAATGCCTCTCTTTTGCAAACTCTAAAATAAAATTAGTTTGATGATGGAGAATTCAACCATGTGTGACTGCCTTTGTCTCTTGTAGCTCTATTGTTAAGACCAGATATCAAGAAAAAGGCATAGCCAATGGAGAAAATTAATGATTAGGTCTGAAATTTAGCTGCTGGAGTTAGAGAAAGAAATAACTGCTGTATATATCTGCTGTATATAGACTTGACCAGAAAAAAAGCAGAGATGATTTCTTCTCATCTCAAGAAGGCTTGATGAAGGACAGCTTCCAAATGAGTTCCTTGAGGGCTGAATCTCTATTCTTTTCATTTTTAAACTCATCATTCTAGGTTTGAAACTCACCCATGTTGTATGCCACCACAGAGTTTGAATATGTACAAGGGCATCTCCAGTCATTGTACTTGGGAGGAGGAGATGAAGGCACCATTTCCCTCTTTATCTGCAATTGAGTAGTTACTGAGAGAGTTGTTTACAGAGCTCTTTATTCATTCATTCAGATATTATTCATTGTTAAAAATATATAATTTGATATGTAAATTATATCTTAATAAAATTGTTTTTTAAAAGCCATTTGTAGTATACTCTAATGTCTTTTCCCCTAGGCCAGCATAGTTTGGCACATAAAGCCTTCTTGACTGAGTTGACTGTGTGGCCTGTTTGGGTCTCTCTGCAGTGTTTACCAGCCCTTCTGGCATACGTCCCAGAACGACAATCCTTTTTCCTTTCAGATTATGACACTGGATGTGAACTCAAATCCCCTTAACTCAGAAACTTACTGTTCAAACCTCCAGAAAAACGCTGGACAAAATCCTCATCAATAAAAACAGAATAATTGAATGTGATGCTTGGAAATGTTCCCAGCAATGTCCTTAACCTTGGAAAAAAAAAATCCCTAGTCTATAATGTTTCTACTCACTTATCCACAGAAATAGAATTGAAGGGTAAATCAGAACAAGCAGAAGTCCTATTAGTGTGGAGGTTCTGGAGAAGAGGTTGCCTGGTTACTTTTTTCAGTGGAGAAGTTAGAAAAGAACACCACAACATGAGGGGGAACATAGTCCTCCTTTCAAAAAGTTTATCTCTAAAAGATTAAAAACAAAAACGAAAACAAACCAAAGCATAACATCATAACCTGGAGCAATCAGGTTGATTTAAATATATAAATATGATACAAATGTCTAAATACGGAGCAGATTTTTCTTGGTTAAGAAAACGAGGTTCTGGCTGGGCACGGTGGCTGACACCTGTAATCCCAGCACATTGGGAGGCCAAGGCAGGTGGATTGCTTGAGCTCAGAAGTTTGAGATCAGCCGGCCCCACATGGTGAAAGCCCATCTCTACTAAAAATACAAAAAATTAGCCAGGCATGGTGGTGGGCACATGTAATCCTAGCTACTTGGAAGGCTGAGGAGGGAGAATTGCTTGAACCCAGGAGGTTGCAGTGAACCAAGATCACGCCATTGTACTCCAGCCTGGGCAACAAGAGTGAGACTGTCTCAAAAAAAAAAAAAATGAGGTTCTACTTCCATTAATGGGAGAGTAGCATGTATCAGACCAACCATTCCACAAGTAATACTTATAAACTCTGAACAACGCATTAAAAAAAAAAATAAAGGCATTGAGAAGGGACCAAAGTAGGCAGAAAATGGAAAGGAATCAAATTTAGAGGAAAAGAAAGGCATTGGGTGAGTTTTTCCATTTCTTATGACTCTTTACCTGAGGGTGGGCTCCAGCAAGGCTTGCACCGGGTAGCTAATACTCACAGACTCATAATTATACAGGTTATGTATTAAGAGTCAGAGTGTGGAGCAACCACAGCTGGAATGTGAGGGAGAAGATTCTAGAAAGGAGAAAGCCATAGATGAGGAGCCCCAGTTTGTGAATATAAAATCTACTTGAAAATCTGGCTGATTCCTGCACTATCCCTGTGCAGGGCAGAACCTGAGAAGCCCGTACATGGCTAAAAGAATGGAACAAAGATTTCAGCTACTGCCCAACATAGAGGGGGTAGAGTTTGGAGTTTGAGTTCTGCCAAGTTATCGGTCTACTACAACAAAAATTAATACTCTTGAGAAGAACATAACAGAGTTCAGAGGTTCTCCAATTTATCATTCACTGACCATGTCCAGGATACAACCCCAAATTACTAGACATAAGAAGAAACAGTAAAATGTGATCAACCAACACTCTAAGGAAAAGACAATCACTAGAGACCAACCACAGAATGCTTCATATATTGTAATTAGCAAAGATTTTAAGGCAGTTATTGTAACTATACCTAAGGATGTAAAAGAAAACGTAATTTAAATGAATGAACATATAGGACATCTCAGCAGAGAAACAAACCATAAAGAAATAACCAGGCTGGGCCGGGCGCGGTGGCTCACGCCTGTAATCCCAGCACTTTGGGAGGCCAAGGCGGGCGGATCACGAGGTCAGGAGATCGAGACCATCCTGGCTAACATGGTGAAACCCCGTCTCTACTAAAAATACAAAAAATTAGCCGGGCGTGGTGGCGGGCGCCTGTAGTCCCAGCTACTCGGGAGGCTGAGGCAGGAGAATGGCGTGAACCCGGGAGGCGGAGCTTGCAGTGAGCTGAGATTGCACCACTGCACTCCAGCCTGGGCGACAGAGCCAGACTCCGTCTCAAAAAAAAAAAAAAAGAAAAAAAAGAAATAACCAGGCTGGATGTGGTGGCTCATGCCTGTAATTTCCAGTACTTTGGGAGGCTGGGGTGGGCAGATTGCTTAAGCTCAGAAGTTTGAGACCAGACTGGGCAATGTGGCAAAACCCTGTCTCTACTAAAGATACAAAAAATTAGCTGGCCATGGTGGTGCGTGACTGTAGTCCCAGCTACTTGGGGGCTGAGGCAGGAGGATTTCTTGCACCCATAAAAGGCCAGGCATAGTGGCTCATGCCTGTAAACCCAGCACCTTGGGAGGCCAGGGCAGGCGGATCACTTGAAGCCAGGAGTTCAAGACCAGACTGGCCTACATGGTGAAACTCCATCTCTACTAAAAATACAAAAATTAGCTGGGTGTGGTGGCACTGGCCTACATGGTAAAACCCCGTCTCTACTAAAAATACAACAATTAGCTGGGCATGGTGGCAGGCACCTGCAATTCCAGCTGCTCGGAAGGCTGAGGCACATGAATCACTTGAACCCAGGACTTAGAGGTGGCAGTGAGCCAAGATTGTGCCACTGCACTGCAGCCTGGGTGACAGAGCGAGACTCTGTCTCAAAAAAAAAAAAAAAAAAAAGAAATAACCAAATGGAAATTATAGAGCTAGATATTAAAGTACCTGATATTTAAAAATTCACTAGATAGGCTTAACTGTAGATTGGAGATAAAAGAAGAAAGAACTAGTACCCTTGAAAACAGATCAATAGAAATTATCCAATCTGAAAAAAACAGAGAAGAAAGCCTGGGAGAAAATGAGCAGAGTCCCAGTGACTTGTTAAACAGCATTAAGAGGTTTAAATATGTGTAGCTGGAGTCCCAATAGAGAGAGAATGACCAAAAATTTAAAGAAATAATGGCCAAAGTGTTTCCGAATTTGGTGAAATATATGATTTTGGCAAACTCTAAGCAGGATAAGTGCAAAGAGAACTACATCTAGGCACATTGTAATGAAACTACTGAAAACAAAAGTAAAAAAGTATTTAAAAGAGCCAGAAAAAGCAGCACATTGTAGACAGGATAACAATGACACATAAACAGCTGACTTCTTACTAGAAGCCACAAGGTAATGAATCATACGTTTAAAGCACTAAAAGGATAAAACTTAGAATTCTGTATCTATTTCATATCTAGTAAAATTACACATGGTTGCCTATATATGATGCTTCAACTTGTGATTTTTTTGACTTTACTACGGCTTTATTGGGTGGTAGTATGTGCATTTTTGACTTGTGATATTTTTGATTTGTAATGGGTTTGCCATGGGTTAAATCCATCACAGATAAATTTATCATGGGTTTATAACGCCATGGTAAGTTGAGGAGCATCTGTATCTCACATTTTACATATAGCAAAAATATCCCTAAGGAAATGCCAATTAAAACAGTGAATTACTACTACAAATAGATGACACTAAATACTGATGAAGATATGAAGCCACAGGAACTTTCATTTATTGCTTGTAAGAATGCAAAATGGTAGAGCAACTCTGGAAGATAGTTTGGTGGTTTCTTTAAGGACTAAACATACTCTTACCATATGATCCAGCAATTGTACTTTCTGATATTTACCCAAAGGAGTTGAAAACTATGTGCATGCAAAAACATGCACAAAGATGTTTATTGCAGCTTTACTCATAATTGCTGAAAACTGGAAGAAACCAAGAAGTCCTTTAGTAGGTGAATGGATAAAATGACTGCTGTGAAATATCAACTATGAAATATTCAGTGCTAAAAAGAAATGAGCTATCAAGCCATATAAAGATATGGAGAAAACTTAAATGCATATTGCCAAGTGAAAGAAGCTAATCTGAAAAGGCTACATAATGTATGATTCCAACTACAGTATATGACATTCCGGAAAAGGCAAAAATACATAAGTGTAAAAAGATCAGTGGTTGCCAGGAATTAGGTAGGGAGGGAGGGATGAATAGCTAGAACACAGAGCATTTTTTAGGGCAGTGGAAATACTCTGTGTGATACTATAATGGTAGATACATGTCATTATACATTTGTCAAAACCTATAGAATGTACAACACCAAGTGAATGCTAATGTAAACTGTGGACTGTCGGAGATAATAATGTATCAATGTAAGTTCGGTAATTGTAACATATGTACCCATCCGGTGGTGGACGTTGATAATGGGGGAGTCTATGCATGTGTGGGGGCAGGAGGTATCTGGGAACTGTCTGTATCTTCTGTTCAATTTTGCTGTGAACTTAAACTTCTCCAAAAAATAAAGTCTATTTTAAAAAATCCTTCAAGAACAAAAGGGAATAAAAAAAGAATAAAAGGGAAATATAAGGCATTTTAAGATAAATGAAAACTAAGAGAATACATTGTCAGTGGACCAGACCCATAAAAAATGCTTAAAAAGTATTTAGTACTATGTGTCGAACAGTATCCTCCATGTTTTATCTTGTGTTTTCCAGGCCAATGCTGAAACAAAATTTCAAGTGAGGTGGTTTATTTGATAGGTGTTTTGCACTGAATTGTGTCCCCCCCACCAATAAACTGAAGACCCAAAGGTCTCCTAAAAGGTTACTAAGTTAAAATGAGGTCCTTAGGGTGGGCCTTAATCCGGTCTGACTGGTATTCTTGTAAGAGGAGGAGTTTGGACACAGAAAGAGACACCCCAACACATGTGCACACAAAGAGATGACCATGTGAAGACACAAGAAGGCAGCCGTCTGTAAGTCAAGGAGAGAGGCCTCAGAAGGAACCAAGCCTGCCAACACCTTCATCTTGGACTTCCCAGCCTCCAGAACCGTGAGAAAATAAATGTCTATTGTTTAAGCCACCCAGCCACCCAGTCTGCAGTTTTTGTTATGACAGCCCTAGCAAACTAATACAGTAGGTGATCTCAGGAAATGTGATAGAGAAGTGGGAAAGGAAGAAAGGGAAAGAAGGGCAGCCAAGGTAAGATATTATTACAGGTTGAGTGTCCCTAATCCAAAAATCTGAAATCCAAAATTCTCCAAAATCTGAAAGCTCTTCAGTGCCAATATGATGCCACAGGTGGAAAGTTCCAGACCTGACCTCATGTGATGGGTGGCAGTCAAAACCTTTTTTCATGCACAAAATTATTTAAAATAGTGTATAAAATGGCCTTAAAGCTATGCATATAAGGCACATATGAAACACAAATGAATGTCATGTTTAGACTTGGGTCCTACATAATGAAATATCTTTATCTCATTATGTTTATGCAAATATCCCTAAATTTAAAAAAAATCTGAATTCTGAATTTCTGGTCCTAAGCATTTTGGATAAGTGATACTCAACAGCATTGGAGTGAGGCAGATATGGGTTTATCCTCTTAGCTGTTTATCTGTAAAATAGGGATCATATTGCCACTTTATGAGAATAAAATAACATAGTCCATATAAAACCCTTAGCAATTATCTGACATATCTTAAGTACTCAATAAGCATCTTTAAAAAAATAATTTAATTTCGTGACAACTCTAAGATTAGAGTAAATGACTATCTGTTTTAAAATATCTCCATTAATTAAAAAGATTACCATTTAAGTTGTGTTGGGAATCTTAACGGTATTATTTTGGTGTATTATGTTTAGTGCAATGGCTTAGTAAATACTTAATGTACTAAATACTTAATATATAGCATGCATTCAGTAATGACTTATTTATACACTCTTATGATTTTCCTATCGATATGGCTGGGCTGTACTCAAATTACATTCCCTTGTGTTCTGTATTTTCCTGTTTCTGCAATCACACACTGTAAACCATAACACGTACATATTTTATTATGACACATGTCAGGTGTTTTCTTCCTCTAAGTCCCAAGGTTTTTGGAAAGGGACTTTTGGTGAGTCATAGTCTCCGTCTCTTGTGGTGAAGTGTGTGACCTTATCATCTGTCTACCGCCTCTAAGCATTGTTTCTTGAAATAAGACCACAGTTCCCCAAATGCGACTGCCTGCAGCTCCTTTGGTCTTGCTGCAGCTGCATTCCTGGAATTGCCCTTCATAGGTCTCCTGGGGCTTCCTGGGAACTGGAGAGCATTTTGTAATGGAGATGTCAGATACTTAAGCAAATTACCTTTAATTACGGAAAGCACAAAAGCTCAGAACAGAATTAGTGATGAAAATGGATTAATGGATTATCTTTCTATTAGTAATAGTTATGAGAAATACAAATTTAAATACAGAACTCCTACCTTCACATTTAAAAATACAGTCTCAGGCTGGGTGCAGTGGCTCACACCTGTAATCCTAGCTCTGTGAGAGGCCAAGGTAGGAGGATTGCTTGAGCTCAGGAGTTTGAGACCAGCCTAGTGAAACCCTGTCTCTACAAAAATTAAAAAAATTAGCCAGGCGTGGTGGTGCATGCCTGTAGTCCCAGCTACTTGGGAGGCTGAGGTGGGAGAAATGCTTGAGCCTAGGGGGGTCTCACCACTGCACTCCAGCCTGGGCAGCAGAGACCGTGTCTCAAAAATAAAACATGAAAACAACTCTCAGATTATGTAACTGAGTATGAGAAAGAAAATTTACTTTTTAAAAAGTTTATTCCTTAAGAAAATGTTAAAAACACATTTGTAATAGTTTTACTGGATTACAAGCATGTTAAGAATTTTCTGATTTCAAGAAAAGAAAAAAATCAATTTATATGTATATTATAACCAGTACTAGTGAGAGGTGAAGCTGGCTAGGCTTCTGGATGGGGTGGGAGTTGGAGAACTTTTCTGTCCAGGTAAAGGATTGTAAATGCACCAATCAGTGCTCTATATCTAGCTAAAGGTTTGTAAACACACCAATCAGCACTCTGTAAAAATGGACCAATCAGCACTCTGTAAAATGGACCAATCAGCTCTCTGTAAAATGCACCAATGAGCTCTCTGTGAAGTGGACCAATCAGCAGGATGTAGGTGGGGCCAAATAAGGGAATAAAAGCTGGCCACCGGAGCTGGCAGTGTTGTTGGAGCTTTGTTGTCTTGCCGTTAGCAGTAAGTCTTGCTGCTGCTGATTCTTACTGCCGCTGACTCTTTGGGTCCACGCCACCTTTAAGAGCTGTAACCCTCATCGTGGAGGTCTGAGGCTGCACTCTTGAAGTCAGTGAGACCACGAGCCCACCCACCAGGAGGAACGAACAACTCCAGACGTGCCACCTTTAAGAGCTGTAACACTCACTGTGAAGGTGCGTAGCTGCACTCCTGAAGCCAGCAAGACCATGAACGCACGGGGAGGAATGAACAACTCTGGAAATGCCACCTTTAAGAGCTGTAACACTGACTGTGAACGTCTGTGGCTTTGCTCCTGAAGTCAGCAAGACCATGAACCCCCTAGAAGGAAGAAGCTCTGGACACGTGAAGGAACAAAGTCCGGACACACCATCTTTAAGAACTGTACCATTCGCTGCGAGTGTCTGTGGCTTAATTCTTTAAGTCAGCCACACCAAGAACTAACTGCCAGGACCCAATTCCAGACCCCCCAGAAGTTGAGAGACTTAAAAAAAAAAAATTTGATTTATAATGTTCACTGATTAATTGATCAGATGTTTATTAAGCACCAAATATCGCCAGACACTGGTCGAGATGCTAAAGTTATATCTGTGAATAAAAGAGATGAGAAAAAAAACTTTGGGTGGATGAGGCCAGTAGATCATGAGGTCAGGAGCTCGCGATCATCCTGGCCAACACAGTGCAACCCCGTCTCTACTACAAATACAAAAAAAAACAAAATTAGCCGGGCGCGGTGGTGGGCGCCTGTGGTCCCAGCAAATTGGGAGGCTGAGGCAGGAGAATGGCATGAACCCGGGAGGCGGAGCATGGGGTGAGGGGAGATCGCACCACTGAGCTCCAGCCTGGGTGACAGAGTGAGACTCTGTCTCAAAAAAAAAAAAAAAAAATTTCAATAAACAAAATATCTAGAAAAAATGAAAGGATGAACAAAAACAACTCGTTAAGTTCAGTGAATGTCAAACAGTGAATCAAACCCCACATGCTGAGTCATGGGTAGCCACATTATTTTCAATACGGAAAATTATTTACGAAAAACAAAACAAAGTTAAAAGTAGAAACAGGCTGGGTGAAGTGGCTTACGTCTGTAATCCCAGCAGTTTGAGAATTCAAGATGGGGGGATCACTTGAGCTCAGGAGTTCGAGACCAGCCTGGGCAACATGGCAAAACCCCGTCTCTACCAAAAATACAAAAATTAGCCAGGCATGATGGTGCACACCTGTGGTCCTAGCTACTAGGGAGGCTGAGGTGGGAGGATCATTTGAACATGGGAGGCAGAGGTTGCAGTGAGCGAGGATTGTGCATCTGCACTCCAACTGGGTGACAGAATGGGACCCCATCTCAAAATAAAAACAAACATGCATTACAGATAGCTAAGAAAGCTACCTTGAAAATGACGATAATGAGCAGAGTAGTCAATGTCAGCCATTTAAAAATGTTAAACTTAATGTATCCACAAGTAATGCTAAACTGATCTATAAATCCATCAGATCCAATGAGACAAGATTCCAGACATAGAATAAAATAAAATTTAAGATGAGAGAAAATCAAAACAACCATCTGAATGCTTTGACAAGGTATATGTCTTGATGAGGTTCCCTGGATGCTTGATAGGCCCTTACTATGTATTCAGAAATTCTATTTATTATATTTTATTTTAGTTTTATTTGCATTTTTAAAATTCCTCTTGTAAACCTGAAATGAGGAATTCTGTTTCTTTTGTTCAGTGAGAGCAATCATGTTCTGGCAGATTGGGCCATGTAAACTAAACACAGAAGAGAACTAAATTGACAGAGCAGGAGCATCGCCATCTTGGACATGCAGTCCCATTTTAAAGTTCCCCTTGATCAAAAACCACCTAAATCCAAAGGGCATCAGCCTAATGGCTAAGGTCAGCATGACTATAAACCATAAATGACATTTCTGACCAGAAACATTCCAACCTTAAGATAAACCCCTCCCTGACCAGAGACATGCAGCCCTGAGATAATCTCCCCTCCAGCTGGAGAGATGGCAGTCCCAAGATAACCTCCTCTCCAACAAGAGACATCCAACCCTGTGATAAACTTCTCCTCCACACAGAAACATTCCAAGCCTGTGATAAGCTCTCTCACCCTAAAACCCTTAAATAGTCTGTAAGAGAGAGTGCTCCTGACCAAAAAATCGGCCAGAAGCCCCTCTCAGGTTTATTCTCCAAAATAAACCTGTCTGACTGTTGAGCCACTTTTTGTGTTTCTTTCCTCTTTAACTCTTACATAAACAAGCCAGACTGTTTATGTGACTTTATTCATTAATACAAAATCTTCATATAATCCAGATAAAATCCTCATATAATCCAGATAAAAAGGGACTTGGGGCTGGGCATGGTGGCTCACGTCTGTAATCCTGCACTTTGGGAGACCGAGGTGGGCAGATCACTTGAGGCCAGGATTTTGAGACCAGCCAGGCCAACATGGTGAAACCCTGTCTTTACTAAAAATACAAAAAGTTAGCCATGTGTGGTGGCATGCGCCTGTAATCCCAGCTACTAGAGAGGCTGAGGCAGGAGAATCACTTGAACCCAGGAGTTGGAGGCTGTAGTGAGCCAAGATCATGCCATTGCACTCCAGCCTGGGTGACAGAGCAAGACTGTAAGAAAAAAAAAGAGAAGGGACTTGGATGAATTTTAGGAGGTCTTCACGTAGACTATGGGAGAGGAGCTGAAAGAATTATCCTGTGGAAAGCTGTTCATTTAAAACATGCATGTTGAGCACTTAGTGTGTGTCTACCACTGTACTAAGTGCTGAGGATCCAGATTTGAATAAAATCAGTTCAAAGCCTCAAATAGCTCACAATCTGCTGGGGCAACACTGAGGAATCATTATAATACATTGGTGGGGAGGAATGCAGGAGATATTAGTTAAACAGAGGAGAAAGTGGTGACCTGGAGAATGAGTAATGGCTTCCTAAAGGTGGTATTTTAGTTGAACTGTAAAGGACAGATAGTGGAAAAAATTCATTCAAGCCTCAGCAACCAATACTTACAAGGACATAGAGTATTTAGGAAACAGCAAGTGTTACTATCAGTGATGTGTGAGGCCCTTTGGTTGTACTGACAAGAGATGACATTGGAAAGGAAGGCTGGAACTAGTTGTTTCAGAGCCACGGAGAGACAAGGAAAAGAAAAATATGATCAAACTCATGTTTCAGAAAAATCTTTCTGGCAATGTTGTGGAGGACAGGAGAGCT
The DNA here is from genome assembly GCF_029281585.2 of Gorilla gorilla gorilla. Taxonomy (NCBI): domain Eukaryota; kingdom Metazoa; phylum Chordata; class Mammalia; order Primates; family Hominidae; genus Gorilla; species Gorilla gorilla. The sequence continues at coordinate 51,590,372 of NC_073230.2, forward strand.
ATGGGAAGTAAAGGAAGGAAGATAGGAGGGTTATTCTAATAGGCCAGGCAAAAATTGAAGAAAGTCTGAATTAAGTCAGTAGAAATTCAAATCTGTGGGATTTTATAGCAGGCCCTGAGCATGAGTGAGTGTTTAGCTAAAGAAAACCTGTTTTGAAGGACAGCGTTGGACATACACCAACAAATATTTTTGCATGGATTCTCCTTTTTCTCAAAACCATCTGAACAATCAGCAAACTACTCAGTATGTTTCTCTCTTATTACACATTAGATTTCTGTCTGCCTAGTGGCGTTCAGGAGATAACCTAAATCACTGACAAGATTTTAAGAGGGAATAGACTATAATAATATTAAATCTACCTATTAAATATTGAAGTCTAACAATCGCCTAACCAGGTAGTAGGAAACTGAGGTCTTTGATTATACCAGGATTCCTCAAAAGTTCGGTACTGATAAGGGAGAAAAATTAGATCATGCTGATTCTTAAAAACTATGGAGAAGAAAATAAGGTTTCTTGCACAGTTAAGAACTAGGTTTGCCAGGCACGGTAGCTCATGCTGGTAATCCTAGCACTTTGGGAGGCCAAGGCAGGAGGATCTGTTAAGCACAGGAATTAGAGTCCAGCCTGGGCAACATGGTGAGATTTTCTCTCTACGAAAAATAATGATAATAAAAAGAATATCCTTCCTAAGCAGTCAATGAAGCTTCCTTTTCTTTTTCCTTTCTTTTTTGAGACAAGGTCTCCTTGCTCTGTCACCCAGGTCAGAGTGCAGTGGTGTAACCATGGCTCGCTTCAGCCTCGACCTCCTGGCTCAAGAGGTCCTCCCATCTCAGCCTCTCGAGTAGCTAGAACTACGGTCACACATCACCATGCTCAGCTCATTTTTGTAATGTTTGTAGAGACGGGGTTTCACCATGTTGCCCAGGCTGGTCTCGAACTCCTGAGCTCAAGCAATCTGCCCACCTCGGCCTCCTAAAGTGCTGGGATAACAGGTGTGAGCCACCATACCCAGCCAATGAAGCTTTTTAAACTTTAACTTTAGAGTTCATTTTCTAAAACACATGTGTTCATGGGGGCACTGAAATAGCTATACAGAAAACTACATAGTAAAAATTTTTATTTGTTAACATTGTTTTTCAAAACTTCATCAATCTGTAAGGTAAATGAATAATTTCTAAAGTTAGTATGTGACTTATTTTATAATAAAAAGCCTTTGTTTTACATTGAAACTAAAATTAGCCAGGTGTGGTGGCTCACACCTGTAATCCCAGCACTTTGGGAGGCCAAGGCAGGTGGATGGCTTGAGGCCAGGAGTTCAAGACCAGCCTGGCTAACATGGCAAAACCTGTCTCTACTAAAAATACAAAATTAATCCGGGTGTGGTAATGCATGCCTGTAATCCAAGCTATTCAGGAGGCTGAGGCAGGAGAATTGTTGAACCCGGAAGACGGAGGTTGCAGTGAGCCAAGATGATGCCACTGCACTCCAGCTTGGGTGACAGATAAAGACTCTGTCTCCAAAAAAAAAAAAAAAAAAACCTAAAATTATATATTGTTTACATTTTTAAAGTAAATTCTAAAATCAAGTGTGATTTCTTTAAAACTCAGAAGGAAGCAGGCAAGGGAATAAACAGGAAGCTTTGCTTAATCTGTTAATAAGACCAAGTAAGTGGATGTAAACAACGTTAGTACTAAGCAAATATGCACATACTTGATACATGTATCAAAGTCTTCTCCTTTGAGACGGAACTTCCATTATTAGGAAAGAAACACTGTGGCGTTTCCTGCGACTGCTGTGCAGTGTGTGGGGGGTAGCTCCCATTTTTTCCTTCTTGTTATTCTTTTTTTTTTTTTTTTTGAGACGGAGTCTCCCTCTTGTTGCCCACGCTGGAGTACAATGATGAATGATGAGATCTGGTTTCACTGCAACAAGCGATCTCCTGCCTCAGCCACCTGAGTAGCTGGGATTACAGGCACACGCCACCACGCCCAGCTAATTTTTGTATTTTTAGTAGAAACGGGGTTTCACCATGTTGGCCAGGCTGTTCTTGAACTCCTGACCTCAGGTGATCCACCTGCCTCAGCCTCCCAAGGTGTTGGGATTACAGGCGTGAGCCGCCACGTCCGGCCCATTTTTCCTTCGTCTAAACTTTGTCAAGCTTTCAAGCCTACAACATGTACAAAGAAGGACTAAGTAATACTAGCTTTTCAGAACTAAATAGTCCACAGAAATATGTTAATTAAAAGTTTAGGCTGGAGCAAAAGGAAGACTGGAGAAATTTTAACACCTCAGAGTGACAACTATACAGGGGTTGGGAGCGACTGTTATTAACAAGTCCCAGAAACCAGCAGAGACTAAGAATGAATTGGAGCCAATTGGCCAAGAAAACTAAATGAGATTAAATCGTGATTTTAAAAAACTAAAAAGTAGTAAGGATATATACAAAAGTTTTTGTTTTCTAAATTTTATTCTAAGTTATCTTTAAAGCAGGGTTTTTAGACATAGCACCCCTTTTCATAACGAATATATTGTAATGCTCCCTGTACTGCCTTGAAGTGAAGTTTATAGACAATATAACTTACCTACACACATGATTTTTAAAAAGTTATAAGGCCTTGATTGTAATATAGAAAATAAATAAAAGGAAGATACTCAACAGCAAAATATGTATTTTGATACATAAGTGTTTGTGCACAACTCCATTAAGGCATCATAAAGGAGCCCAAAGCAGGGGATGTGGCAGATGTGTTGCATGGGTGACTCAGGACCCAGAGCAGTGCTGCTGTCAGTTGGTAAATTCCAAATACAACATGGTACAACAGGGTGCAACATTCCTTCTGTTTAGACATTAGTCATACCCCTGGAAAATTCAGTGTATATTAAACTGTACCTAAAATTATATATACATATATAGGTGTAATAGTACAAGGGTGGTAAAGATTAACTGAAAGTCAGGACACTTGATTTCTTTTTTTCTTTTTCTTTTTTTTTTTGAGCCAGAGTCTCGCTCTGTTGCCCAGGCTGGAGCAACAGCCTGTAATCCCAGCACATTGGGAGGCTGAGAGGGGTGGATCACTTGAAGTCAGGAGTTCGAGACCAGCCTGGGCAACATGGCAAAACGCCATTTCTACTAAAAATACAAAAATTAGTTGGGTGTGATGGTGCATGCCTGTAATAACAGCTGCTTGGGACGCTGAGGTGGGAGAATCACTTCAACCTGGGAGGCGGAGGTTGCAGTGAGCCAAGATCACACCACTGCACTCCAGTCTGGGCCACAGAGTGGGATTCCATCTGAAAAAGAAAGAAAGAAAAAGAAAGAAAAGAAAGAAAGAGAAAGAAAAGAAAAGAAAAGAAAGACTCTTTCCAGGCTTTAGGCTGGTGGTGAACCCATGACCTGCAGCTGTGGGGAGAAACCCCTTTGTATTTCACTTGAGTTTTAGTGTTCCCACAGGGCTTGCACGTCTATCGTCTCATCTGTAAGATGAGTACTCCAAGGCAACGTAAGCAAAGTGTTTATCCCAGTCCCTGGAACATACAAAGCCCTCAAGAAATCATAGTTATCAGCCGACTGCAGTGGCTCACGCCTGTAATCCCAGCACTTTGGGAGGCCGAGGTGAGCGGATCACGAGGTCAGGAGATGGAGACCATCCTGGCTAACAAGGTGAAACCCCGTCTCTACTAAAAATACAAAACAATAGCTGGGCATGGTGGCTGGCGCCTGTAGTCCCAGCTACTTTGGAGGCTGAGGCAGGAGAATGGCATCAACCTGGGAGGCGGAGCTTGCAGTGAGCCGAGACTGCTCCACTGCACTCCAGCCTGGGCGACAGAGCAAGACTTCTTAAAAAAAAAAAGGAAAGAAAGAAAGAAAGAGAGAAATGATGGTTATCATTACTGGCCGGGCGCGGTGGCTCACCCCTGTAATCCCAGCACTTTGGGAGGCTGAGGCGGGCGGATCACCAGGTCAGGAGATTGAGACCACCCTGACTAACACGGTGAAACCCCGTCTCTACTAAAAATACAAAAAATTAGCCAGGCATGGTGGCAGGCGCCTGTAGTCCCAGCTACTCGGGAGGCTGAGGCAGGAGAATGGCGTGAACCCGGGAGGTGGAGGTTGCAGTGAGCAGAGTTCGCACCACTGCACTCCAGCCTGGGCGACAGAGTGAGACTCCATCCCCTCCCCCCAAAAAAAAGAGGAAAAAAAAAAGAAAAAGAGGTGGTAGTTATCATTACTGACATAGACTGATACCTAGGATATATATATTTCTTTGAGATAGGGTCTTGCTCTGTCACCCAGGCTGGAGTGCGGTGGTGCGATCGCGGCTTACAGCAGCCTTGACCTCCAAAGTTACAGTGATCCTTCCACCTCGGCTTCCCAAGTGGCTGGGACCACAGATGCACATCACCATGCCTAATTTTTGTATTTTTTTGTAGAGATGAGGTTTTGCCATCTTGCCCGGGCCGGTCTCGAATTCTGAGCTCAAGTGATCCACCTGCCTTGGCCTCCCAAAGTATTGGGATTACAGGCATGAGCCACCGCTCCCATCAAGATATATTTTTTAAGTGAAAAGAGCAAGCAGTTTTTGTACATTTGGTATGATTTCATTTCAGTAGGAACTTTTTGTTCACCAA